>NC_135739.1:39882500-41324221 GCF_041903045.1 Epinephelus lanceolatus
GAAACACATTTCCTCTTCCAGTACTTCCAAAAAATGATAAAATAAATGAAAAATATATATATACAGTACAGGCCAAAAGTTTGGACACACCTTCTCATTCAATGCGTTTTCTTTATTTTCATGACTATTTACATTGTAGATTCTCACTGAAGGCATCAAAACTATGAATGAACACATGTGGAGTTATGTACTTAACAAAAAAAGGTGAAATAACTGAAAACATGTTTTATATTCTAGTTTCTTCAAAATAGCCACCCTTTGCTCTGATTACTGCTTTGCACACTCTTGGCATTCTCTCCATGAGCTTCAAGAGGTAGTCACCTGAAATGGTTTTCCAACAGTCTTGAAGGAGTTCCCAGAGGTGTTTAGCACTTGTTGGCCCCTTTGCCTTCACTCTGCGGTCCAGCTCACCCCAAACCATCTCGATTGGGTTCAGGTCCGGTGACTGTGGAGGCCAGGTCATCTGCCGCAGCACTCCATCACTCTCCTTCTTGGTCAAATAGCCCTTACACAGCCTGGAGGTGTGTTTGGGGTCATTGTCCTGTTGAAAAATAAATGATCGTCCAACTAAACGCTAACCGGATGGGATGGCATGTCGCTGCAGGATGCTGTGGTAGCCATGCTGGTTCAGCGTGCCTTCAATTTTGAATAAATCCCCAACAGTGTCACCAGCAAAACACCCCCACACCATCACACCTCCTCCTCCATGCTTCACAGTGGGAACCAGGCATGTGGAATCCATCCGTTCACCTTTTCTGCGTCTCACAAAGACACAGCGGTTGGAACCAAAGATCTCAAATTTGGACTCATCAGACCAAAGCACAGATTTCCACTGGTCTAATGTCCATTCCTTGTGTTTCTTGGCCCAAACAAATCTCTTCTGCTTGTTGCCTCTCCTTAGCAGTGGTTTCCTAGCAGCTATTTGACCATGAAGGCCTGATTCGCGCAGTCTCCTCTTAACAGTTGTTCTAGAGATGGGTCTGCTGCTAGAACTCTGTGTGGCATTCATCTGGTCTCTGATCTGAGCTGCTGTTAACTTGCCATTTCTGAGGCTGGTGACTCGGATGAACTTATCCTCAGAAGCAGAGGTGACTCTTGGGCTTCCTTTCCTGGGTCGGTCCTCATGTGTGCCAGTTTCGTTGTAGCGCTTGATGGTTTTTGCGACTCCACTTGGGGACACATTTAAAGTTTTTGCAATTTTCCGGACTGACTGACCTTCATTTCTTAAAGTAATGATGGCCACTCGTTTTTCTTTAGTTAGCTGATTGGTTCTTGCCATAATATGAATTTTAACAGTTGTCCAATAGGGCTGTCGGCTGTGTATTAACCTGACTTCTGCACAACACAACTGATGGTCCCAACCCCATTGATAAAGCAAGAAATTCCACTAATTAACCCTGATAAGGCACACCTGTGAAGTGGAAACCATTTCAGGTGACTACCTCTAGAAGCTCATCGAGAGAATGCCAAGAGTGTGCAAAGCAGTAATCAGAGCAAAGGGTGGCTATTTTGAAGAAACTAGAATATAAAACATGTTTTCAGTTATTTCACCTTTTTTTGTTAAGTACATAACTCCACATGTGTTCATTCATAGTTTTGATGCCTTCAGTGAGAATCTACAATGTAAATAGTCATGAAAATAAAGAAAATGCATTGAATGAGAAGGTGTGTCCAAACTTTTGGCCTGTACTGTATGTATATTTTGTAGGGCTGCCCCCTGAAAGTCGAAGATATGAAACATCAGTCAAAGACCATTCTGTCAACTGAGATTCCTTATTTAGATCCAGAGTGCGCACTCCTCGCTTTCACACTGCTCTCTGGTACAGGCAGCTGCAGACCCAGACCCAGGGTGAATCTGAATGAGATGGAGGTAGCTTCTTCGAGGAAGAGAGGCTCTGCAGTCAGGCTCTGACATAATGTTAACGTCTGCCTTCTGCTTAGAAGTGTTGAATTTACAGCTCACAGCTAATATTGCTGGCTTTAGTTAGATCTGTTGTGTCAGCAGAAAGGTTGTTGAACATTTCCAATCCTACGTTAGTGTAGTTAGCACCCATAAGCTCAGTGGGCTTACTTGGCTTGTTCAATATATTATGTGAATGTCACTGTTTCCCTGAACGTTGGGCCACCGAGCCCCATTCAAACTCTCAAACTTCATATGGTAATAAAGAGACGAACAGTAAAATATTCTTAATGACCAACCAAATTCAATTCAACTGACATAATTCTGAGTTGGGTACATCCCTAATTTTTTTGTGTGTGTAGAGCTGAGTTTTGGTGGCTACGGAATCATTTCTACAACATTTTGAACAAAAAAAAAAAAAAAAAAGCCATTTAAAAGACATCGCCTTAGGTAAAATCTAAGTTTTTTAACAAAGTTTTGATACACAGCCCTAAAAAAACAAAACAATTGAGGGGAGTCAAAGGTGCTCTGGGATTGAACGAAGACATTAAGCCAAGTCTGAACCCGATCCTGCTGGGTCTGGAGTTGAGTGTGTGTGCATCGCTGTTGGAGGTGAACAGGTTAACCGGTCTTCAGCCTGTTACATCATGAGATTAATCACATGTGTGTCTGAGCAGGCTTACATTGCATCATCTCTGCTTCCTGTCTGTCAGTGGGGGTACAGGCTTGAGTGCTGCGTCAGACCTCAGTTTGAGTGTGTGTGAATATATGGCTGGTAATCAGAGCCAATACATGTGCTGATGTGTTCCAGCTGTGTTCGAGTTGGAACAAGGTAGTCGGAAAAATAACGGAGGGGGAAGTATAAGAAATGTAAGCAAAGGAAGCAAAGTAGTGTGACAGATGGATGTGATGGAGATGCAGGGAATGTAGGGAGGGGTGAAAAGTAAGCCAGGGCAAATGCTACACATCCTTAGCTGTGGTTTGTAGAGAACTGTTTGTCCACATGCAAAAGCAAAAACTCCAAAAACAAAGGACAAATAAAACAATCCACAGTCCTCAACATACCACACCAGGGAGAATAACATGACTTAATGAGCTTAAATGCCACAATCAAAAGACTTACTGTGTGGTAAAAATCTCATTCAGGTCCTGACATGAAAGAGAACTGTGAGGAATGTTATCGTGATATTTGTGTTTCCATGAAACAACCAAAATTGAATCCATCTAAAGAAAGCTACAAAATGCACTTGGTTCCTGGCATTACTAACATCACGCCAAGCATGTCTATTTAAATATAAGCAAACACTTCTTCTTAATGACACTTTAAGTGGACTAAATGTTCCTTCAAATTCCCTCAAGTGTATAGAAATTATCTTAGCACACATAGTTTTGTGTGGAGAGCTTAGAGAAGTAAGGCACACCAGCACGCTGCTCCCAGTTCTTCAATAAAAAGTGTTCCACGTTTCAGCTCATGGACAGATTATAGATTATTCCTTTTTCGTTAGTGCTTTGGATCTGGAACCAGAACTCGAGGCAGATTCATGGTTTCTGTATTCGCATTGTTCCTGGTGAGATTCGTATCTGTGCAAAGGAACAGCGTGTTATGGTTAATCAGTAACAGCACAGCATCCCCTCTGCCTCTCAGCGCTGTTGTTAACGGCAACCGTACCAACACAGTAACGATTGAACCTATTACAGTCTCTGAATTGACTGCAGGTTCTTTTTTTTTTTGTTTTTTTTTTTTTGGACAGACATTGAAGCAAAGAGAATGACCTCACTGCACAGACCCTTCGCACCACGGACTACGCCCACACCTCAGAGAGCACAGACTTACTTTCCTCACAGGTCTGTTCTTATAAGAAACGGTCAGATAGAGGCAGACACAGAGAGTGGTGAAGACAGTGGAGCCATTCATTGGACACACGGTGTCAGCCCAATGTAACCTACACAGGTCAGGAACTCAGGTGAAACCATTAGGAATGCTTCCACACTGTTTTAAAGGAACTGTGCACAACATTCAGAGCATTTATATAGCAGCAAGCTACTATTTGCTTTGTTGAGGTATAATGAAGTCATGGCATCCTGAGCAGAAAACATAGCTATGCTCTCACTGTGTGTTCTAATCCAAGCTCTTCTGTTCTTTTTTTTTGGTAGCCAGTGCAGCCAAACGTGTATGTTAGCGCAAGTGAGTCCCCGTGTGTGTATCCCACTGGCTACCAAATGGTCGCCACTCTGCACTGCACTTATACAGCGGCTACCATTACCAAAGCCACTGACAGTGGCAGAGGTCACTTCCCACCGGGAAGTTGCTCATGTTGAGAACCATATGCAGATGATCTCAACTCAGACTCTGAATCATAAGGTTCATTCGAGATGAACTAAGCCTCACCTAAAAAGTGGACAAAATCAAGCAGCAGGTATCATTGAGAAAAAGCTGTGGTCAAGTTGCACGTTTCCCAGCATAATTTCTTCACAGTCTCTTATTGTTTTAATTATGGCAGAATAACCTACTAAAATGCTATACACGCGATCTGTAATTTCTGATTGTGGTTCAACCTCCATTTTGTATGAGTTGTCATGTATAACAGCTTCATATCAGTTTGCTGCTGTATACAAATCAGCTGAGCAGACCTGTCCCTCCTCAAGCTGCATACATAAATTGCTAACATTAAGAGTTCAATCACAGGAAAACAAAATACAAAACAATAGCTTTAATTATTAATCAGTCGGATATTGTCAGGGCTTCACATCTGTACAGATGTTATTTTAATACTCCTCAAATCACATTTCCAGAAGTCTTTGTGTTGCTAAGTACTTGAATAATAACAGTCAAATGTTAATATACTACACACTACGTACAGTTTATGATCTGTGATATGAATGCACTCAGTCCCTCTGACCACAAAACCAGAACAAACCTTCAAATAAGACAAATAGCATTTAACTCTCAACAATTCAACAAAAATTAAAAGTAATACTGTGAGTCAACACCTAAACAAACCACACATACATCTCACAACTAAAATATTAAAAAAGCAAGGATGCAATAGAGAGGAAACCCTAATGCTGCAGTACTTCTAACTTCTTCATCTATAGAAAAGCATTTGTGTCCTGATGACATTCAGCCTCCACTCCACAAGAAGGGCCCTTATCGCATGTTCCTCTGTCTATCACCATAGTGACTGATGACAACACCACAGTGTATGAGTGGACATAATCATTCATTGAAAAACCACAGACATAAACGCCTTGTAAGACAGAAGGCAGCAATGAACTGCCATGATGTCTTCTATTTACTATAGACCGTTTCAAACTGGACAACATAAACATTCTAAATGGGTCCCTTTGTATTTCCTGTTTGAATGTATGTTAATGCAGAAGCTGACAGGAAGTAAACAGGGACCAAAGTTGTTGCCCTAGCAACAGAATAGCAATGAAATGGTCCATAAGGATGAGTTACTGGAGCTCCATTAATCATGTCCTTTTGTCTTTTGAATATATTATTCACATGGAGAAAGTTGATAAAAACATATACTAACTCACATTTTATTTTATTTAAACATTGCAACAACTAAATAAAAACTTAACTGCTTCTGACTCCCCTCCAGTGGCAATGACAACAGTATTCTGGCTTTTGAAAGACATTTCATTTACAGCAAAATATGATGGAGTTAAGTTAACTGGTGGCCCTTCCAGGTCCTGCGTAGCAGTATCCTGCATCTACAGTGCTGGGCCTCACTGGTTTATTTAGAGTGCACTTTATGCAAGTAGGTGAGTATGTAGTGCCGTTGTATTACGCTTAGCACAGAAGGCAGTTGTCAGGTTGGTTTTGAGTTTAACAAGCTGTCGAAACTTCCACTACTAAAAGAAAATCCACACAATGTTATGTTGAAGTTACAACATCATAAATATGTATTCAATTTAAAGATTTTTGAAGAAACTTTTTTGTCAAGCTTTTAAAGGGCCTACAACACAGTATATACTGTAATCTCATCTGTATCTGTGCATATGCATTTGCAAGGCCCCAAATCCATCTTAAGACAGTTCTGTTTAAGTATGGACCTATGGAATAAGAAACTATCTCATTACAGCTGAACGGGAGGATGTTGACACAAAAGAAGAAGAAGGGGTCAACTGTGGGCCTAATTAAAATCAAGGTTAGGTTTTAACAGTGTTTAATTGGGGAATCACCTAATTAAAACACTCAAATGAGGTTGGCGTGTTTGTAGGTCAGTATGCATTTTGTAAAAATAAAAAAAGGAGAAACATGAGAAATGTAGCCTTGAAGAGATCTCTGCAGGGCTGATGCTTTGGGGCTTACTTAAGAAATCCACTTTATTTTTCAAGTTTTTAATCACAGATTTCTAAATCAGAAAAAATTTATAGCCTTAAAAGACAAGCCAAAGTCCCACAGGCTCAGTTTTTGAAAAAAAATCCCAATCAATAAATTGCAACCGACTTTTAAACTACAGTAAAATAATACAATAAAAATAAAATTCTAAGATCATCTGCCTGTGTTTTTTTTGTTTTGTTTGTTTGTTTGTTGTGTGTTTTGAAAAATAAAAAAGAGTGGCCAGACTAATATAAAATGAGCCATGCCAGACTAGAGTGATCACAGAAACATGTGCCCGCTAGCTTTGTGAGGTGTTAAAATGTCAGCAGATGCAGCTAAAATCCTGCTATGTCTGTCCTTTAGGAATTTTTAGTGATTTTACCACAGTTAACATTCTGTCTCCATCTGTGTTTTGCAAAGATCACATCATGTTAGATAGAGAGGTCATCTTTAATGTCTAAGCCCCAGGTTAAAGGCACCATGTCAGCAGGCATGCACACTGCTAAGGAGTACTCAACTTCCTCCAAGGACCTGTTCAAGTGCTTAAAAATGATCTCTGGCCTTTCTGGGAGACAAAAACAAACTGACACATCTGAGTCAACCAGCTACATCTACATCAAATAGCCACTGGTTAAAAAGTGAGTGCAGAGATCCACCCACATTCAGCCCACACCAAGGCACGGCTGGCAGAGATAAGAGACCTGAAGAGACTGGGTCAGCCTGAGGTCATGTCTGCCCTCCCAAACATGCAGTGTGATCAGTGACGGGAGGGTGAGGTCAAAAAGAGGAATAAAAAGAGGCCACTCAGCCAGAGGCAGAGTTCATTTGTTTTGTCACATGGTCAGTTTTGACTACAAAATGCCAACCTCGAACTTTCCATATCCAAAACCTTTCAAAACTATGTAGTTGGTTTCTGTTATCTGAATACACCATGTTAGGAAACACATAATGAGGAGCAATAGGAGGACTGGGCTGCCCATGCTTCTCTGCACCATCCTCTGCTGGCTGTGCCACAGCCACGTCTGTGCCCTCCAACAATGCTGTGGCCACATGTAAATGCTGCAAAGGTCAGCACATGATGGACTACACCCATTTTGCTGATTTTGCACTGCAGCTTTTGTGGCTCTTTATCTTTCTTCACAAATTTCATTTTTTGCCAGCGACCATCAGTTTTACTGATTGAAATGACAACTGTTACTGGCATATTTTATCAGCTGTGGCTAATTAAGGTTTATCCCATAAATTATCCAAAAGGTCATGTGAAAAAAACCTTTGTTTAGTGACCTTTCTACAAGACAGTTTGTGTACTAGACAGCAGGGTCCCGCATTAGGTCGGGTAACTTTGGATACCACCAGGTAACCTGCATGAAAGGTAATATGTGAGTGGTATTTTGTTTTAATTTTATTTCCAGGTTCAGTTTTGGGTGGAAATAAAGAACACGCAGGTCGGATTGCAGGTGTTGGATGATAAATATGCTAAAAATAAAATTATCATAACAGTAATTTATTTGAATTTATAATGTTTTAATCCTCTGACTACTGACCTTGTGTGTCAGCTCGGTCTTTGGCACCAACTGGAATATGAGAGCTGCTTCAATCAAGTGCCTTAATAACATGCATGTTAACTATGTGCTGCTCATTATAATGAGAATAAGCAAAAAATCATTGTATTTCCTGAATTATCTTTGTATTAAAGTATAACGTCTAAGTAACATGTCCCAAAATGATCTATTTAAATGTGCTGTCTAACTGGCTTATTTCAACAGCACATGGCACAGGTCGGGACGCAGATCTAGAGTCAGTGGGTCGGGTCAGGTTGCAAAAATATTTGGTCACATGTTTGGCTGGGCGGATGCATTTTTGCAGGTTGGGGATCCAGTTTGGGAGCAGGTCTTGTAATCAGACCCATGCAGGACTCTGTTATGTGGCCTTAGAAATGGAAATGTCTATTTTTCAGAGAATGTCTTTTTTTCACATTTCAAACAAAAGTTAGTGTCTTTGTGTGTGGTACAAAAAGAGCCATATATTGCTTTGGTGTTTTTAAATTTTAAAGTTACTCAGAAATGCTTTCTACTGGCATGTCAGTGAAGCCACATTTTGGGGAATATTTTGAGTTTTACACAACTTTAAATTATTAGCACTTCTTGCCTTTATGTCCACAGATTTTCAACAAACTGTATAAATGAATGGACGAGAGTGTCCCATAGAAATAAGAACCATGTTGATGGGACGCTCCGTAGTGCTTCCAACACTGCTAGGGCAAAGTGAAGAAATACAAAGTAAATTTTGTTGGGGGGTTTTTTCTACTTTTGGGATTAACTGAATTTTGGGGATGAATTTGGGATGAACATCTTCAGAGATTTTTTATTTTTTTTTGGTAACCATAATATTTTGGGTAATGCAAACAGAAATGATAATGTGAGTTAGCTGTGAGCTCGACCTGAGACCCATTTCTTTAGAATGTATACGTGTCATTTAGATAAATCTGAAGGCTATCTGTTATATTTAACTTTAAATGCGTCAATGTGGTTCAAAGGGGTAGATGTTTTAAATCGCAGCCTTCAGGATTCTGACCTATAAAGCAGCCCTGTCCTGTCAGCCTGCAAAGCTAAAATTAGCTCAAGCAGTTACAGAGTAGAACTGTCAACAGTATCATTTAGTCATTATCAGCCAGGCTGCTCTCTGGTAGATGAAGGTAAGTACTGGAAAGTGGAGTGAACCAACTCAGAGACCCGTGCTTTACACCAGTGTTACAAAATTACTGGCAGCTCACGAAGCTAAAGGACGCTGAACTAGTTGATAATGAGATGCAATACAGACAGAGATGCAGAGAGTAAAGCCGTTTTCTCATATGAACTCTGGACAATGTTCGGAGAATCAGGTCAGATTTTCCCCTTCACACATGCAGCACACAACAGGAGCTTGTCTGTGAAAGAAATGTTGTTACCTAATGGAAATACTAAGTTTGGTTTAGGCGAGAGGTGGCGCTTGGGTAGAGCGTGCAGGAGGCAGGACATGATGCAGCTGCAGCAAGAAGAGACAGAAATGAGGAGTGAAAATGTTACGGGAGGGCGGTTTCTCTGTGAACAGTGGGTCGCATTCACAAAATGTCATGCTGTAAAATGTCACACCTCCCTCCTTATCCTCATCATCTTCCTTCTTTCTGCACTCAATTTGTCTGAGCCTGGACGAACTAAAGGAACACAAAGGTTGAATTTTCCTTTCCTCAAACAAACACATACTGTCGTGAGACAAAGAAAGTAACTATTCAGTCCAGGGTTGCTTTAGGGTGAAAATGAGGATTTTAGCTGGAAAAAAGCCCATCTGTCTATTCAGTCTTCACACATCAGCTTGTTTGAAGAATTTAATCATTTTGCATGGAGAGGATCAGAGATGGAGTCCAGTGATGAGAACTGAAATAAACTCAGAGGGATTATGTGGATTGTGGATGTAATGAAACTGGTCCTGGTTGGCCCACAGACAGGCATGAGCTGATCACTTTGTCATGGATAATAAGAAACAGATGGGTAGGGCTCAGTTTTTGAAATTATCACCAATTCGCAATGATTTCACAAAGTATAGACTAGGACTGGGTAAAAACATTCCAATACGGGGAATCTTTCCATTTGTCCCTTTCCTCTGTGAATGTGTAAATTTACACTTAATGTCAAGTGTCTGGAAGTGTTTTATTTTTCCTTGGTGGTGTATTTTAGTCTGCATTTTGATAACAGGAAACTATGTACAAGGAAATGTGGAATAAAAAAAAATACTTATTCTAAGGATAAATTCTCGGATTTACTTTCATAATAATGCATTATCGGTCTTAATCTGATGTCACTGGGAGAAGGGGCATAACTGAATCTTTAAGAATCAATTTGAATCAAATCAAAAAGAAATGAATAGAAGTACAGTACAGGCCAAAAGTTTGGACACACCTTCTCATTCAATGCGTTTTCTTTATTTTCATGACTATTTACATTGTAGATTCTCACTGAAGGCATCAAAACTATGAATGAACACATGTGGAGTTATGTACTTAACAAAAAAAGGTGAAATAACTGAAAACATGTTTTATATTCTAGTTTCTTCAAAATAGCCACCCTTTGCTCTGATTACTGCTTTGCACACTCTTGGCATTCTCTCAATGAGCTTCAAGAGGTAGTCACCTGAAATGGTTTTCCAACAGTCTTGAAGGAGTTCCCAGAGGTGTTTAGCACTTGTTGGCCCCTTTGCCTTCACTCTGCGGTCCAGCTCATCCCAAACCATCTCGATTGGGTTCAGGTCCGGTGACTGTGGAGGCCAGGTCATCTGCCGCAGCACTCCATCACTCTCCTTCTTGGTCAAATAGCCCTTACACAGCCTGGAGGTGTGTTTGGGGTCATTGTCCTGTTGAAAAATAAATGATCGTCCAACTAAACGCAAACCGGATGGGATGGCATGTCGCTGCAGGATGCTGTGGTAGCCATGCTGGTTCAGTGTGCCTTCAATTTTGAATAAATCCCCAACAGTGTCACCAGCAAAACACCCCCACACCATCACACCTCCTCCTCCATGCTTCACAGTGGGAACCAGGCATGTGGAATCCATCCGTTCACCTTTTCTGCGTCTCACAAAAACACGGCGGTTGGAACCAAAGATCTCAAATTTGGACTCATCAGACCAAAGCACAGATTTCCACTGGTCTAATGTCCATTCCTTGTGTTTCTTGGCCCAAACAAATCTCTTCTGCTTGTTGCCTCTCCTTAGCAGTGGTTTCCTAGCAGCTATTTGACCATGAAGGCCTGATTCGCGCAGTCTCCTCTTAACAGTTGTTCTAGAGATGGGTCTGCTGCTAGAACTCTGTGTGGCATTCATCTGGTCTTTGATCTGAGCTGCTGTTAACTTGCCATTTCTGAGGCTGGTGACTCGGATGAACTTATCCTCAGAAGCAGAGGTGACTCTTGGTCTTCCTTTCCTGGGTCGGTCCTCATGTGTGCCAGTTTCGTTGTAGCGCTTGATGGTTTTTGCGACTCCACTTGGGGACACATTTAAAGTTTTTGCAATTTTCCGGACTGACTGACCTTCATTTCTTAAAGTAATGATGGCCACTCGTTTTTCTTTAGTTAGCTGATTGGTTCTTGCCATAATATGAATTTTAACAGTTGTCCGATAGGGCTGTCGGCTGTGTATTAACCTGACTTCTGCACAACACAACTGATGGTCCCAACCCCATTGATAAAGCAAGAAATTCCACTAATTAACCCTGATAAGGCACACCTGTGAAGTGGAAACCATTTCAGGTGACTACCTCTTGAAGCTCATGGAGAGAATGCCAAGAGTGTGCAAAGCAGTAATCAGAGCAAAGGGTGGCTATTTTGAAGAAACTAGAATATAAAACATGTTTTCAGTTATTTCACCTTTTTTTGTTAAGTACATAACTCCACATGTGTTCATTCATAGTTTTGATGCCTTCAGTGAGAATCTACAATGTAAATAGTCATGAAAATAAAGAAAACGCATTGAATGAGAAGGTGTGTCCAAACTTTTGGCCTGTACTGTATATCTGAACTTTCCCAACTGAAATTCAACCAAATCAAGAGATTAATGCCAACATGTGGCAGATGTGAACTAGGAATGGGTGATATATTGATCACACTTGATGTATCGCAGCTTGTTCCATGTGGGATGTATGAAATGACAACATTGCAAATATTGAGTATAAATTGTCGCATCATTTTCCATGAGACTCGCTCTGGCGTTTCGGTCTTCTTGCTCTCTCCTCCAGCTCCTTTCTCTTCTTTCACAGACACAGACACAGACACACACACACACAAACAAACAACAAAAAGAAAGACTAACAAACATGATACTCCACACAAACTCCTTCGCCTATCCCGAGCACCTTCTCCTGAATGATAGTCTGTGAGTAGGCAAGGCATGTGGTTTTGTATCTGAAGGGCTCCAGACCCTGACTATTAAGTTGCATTTTGCAACCAAGGAGCACAAGTGAAACATGCAAATATTATTAATATAGGGACTGGACAGCTGTTAGTTTGCAGCTTACAGTGACTAAATTATCACATTTAATGGTGCCACGTTAACAGTTTAACTTACTCACGTTTATCATAGTTTGAGCAGGTGCAGTGTGTATTTCTGTATCTGCAGGGCTCAAGACTGCGACTATTCAGTCACATTTTGCAACAATGGAGCACCAGTGTGACTTGCAAATACTATAAATATATGAACTGGAAAAGTGTTGTTTCCAGCTCACAGTGAATAAAACTTCACGTTTAAAGGCGCCGCAGTAACAGTTTAACATTCAGCTAATGGCTAACATTTAGCTGTTGGCCCTAGACAAGCTGGGTGCCTCAAAATGGAATCATCAGTTAACTTTATTGTAAAAGTAGTTCATTTAATAATTTTGTATTTCAGTAGTCTACTGTGGTTTACAGAAGAATTCAGAAATGTCAACCAAAAAACAAAGTGGAAACTGCTGAATAGTAATAGTAATAGTTTCTTAGACCTCAAGGTCACATCTTCAAATTGCTTGTTACATCTGACCACGATGCCAAAACCCAATGAGGTTCAGGTAACATGATGTAACACAGAGAAAAGCAGCAGATCTTAACATTTGAGAAGCTGGTACTAGCAAATTACTTTTGCATGATAAATGACAGTTAATTGAGAACAAAAGTTGTTGGTTTGTATTTAATTTTCATTTCATTTCCTATCATTGTATTGAACTACGCAGTTTAAGTTGTTCTTTATTTACATTTTTACAATTTTAAAAAATAATAACATTTGGAAATACCAAGTGCAACACAGAAAATAAATCTATTATAGTTTGCATTTTGGGGATTTTTGTATTTTAGCTTTAGATATACACAAGGTTTCACCAGTTCACTAGTTACTCATGAATAAATGATGGCACTAACATTTAAACAGCCTAACACACACACACACACACGCACACACATACACGTGCACGCGTGCATACATACACACACTCACACTCACAATACCACCATTAGCATTTAGAGCAGCCTTTGCACAGCAATGAGTACAATAAAGAGGGTTGAGGAGTTAAATGGCTTTTCATATAGCTACTCTGCCACAGTGATAAAGCTCATTAAATGTCTGGCTTTGACCCAACTGCACAAAGGGGATGAGGAAATGAGTGTGTAATTCTTAGTGTGTGCATGTGTGTGTTTCATGTAAGTGCTCAAGGGTGTGTTCATGTGTCTGCAGCAGTTCTTTTCCTGAGGGACAGAATGACTCAGTGGAAGCAGTCTTAATGTGGAGCCACCTGGTCAGGGTGTCTACCTGTCTGAGACTCACTGCCAGAGGAAATTATGTCTGGAATTTTCTTCATATTCTTATTCTTATATTCTTCAAAAACACTGTGTGAGTTGATCTAATTTTAAAAGCTGCAGTTGACAGGCAAATCAGTATTATTATTATTTTTTCATTATATAGATCTGAGCTATTTTGACTTGTTTTTACTTACTTGGGACAATAATATAATTTCTCAACATATCTCTATTTAATATGATTGTTCAAAAGGACTGCTGATGAAAACAAACCTTTAAAAGCTTCAGCAACATTAACAGAATGGTTGTCTACTACCAAAGATACTCTATAACAAAAGATAACATATTACAAGCTGTGCCAATGGTACAAAATGGTATATACTTCCGATCTCCTAGGTGGGCGTGGTCGTCTCTCTACTGCCTACCCCATCTTGTATGGAAGTGTAGTAAATGTTGTGTGGATGGATGGCAGCAGTATCAAAACAAAGCAACACTATATACTGTACAAATTTAATGTCTGTGTCTTATTTTGTCATTCATTTTTATCTGCTAGCTAAATGTCTGATATCAACCACGTCAGTTATTGCCAGATCGCGAGAGAGTGTTGCTCAAACAGAAACGTGTCGACTGTCTGTCTGAAAAAATGCCATTTCAGTGTCAGAATGTTTAGATAGGGCTTGTGAAAAATGTGTCAAACATTTACTTCAGTGACTATGGGGCGAAGGAAACAGTCATAATCTGTACTCACGTCCACTTTTCCCATTGGAATGAAAAGACACAGGGCCACTGCTAGTCTCCTAAAGGGGCAGGGCAGTGGTAAAACCCACATGACACAGATACAGGAAATAAATCTAAAGTGGGCCGTCTCGTTTATCAAAGGTCTCTGCTAGTACAATCCCACACACAGTGCAGCATGTGACTTGCTCTGACCCAACCCCTCAAAGAATCGTAATCAACCAACCCAACCAACCCTATTAGTCTCTGTATTTACATAAGTCCAGCTGAAATCTCAGAAGTCATCCCTTTTGCAATGTCAAAAATCATTGTTAAACTAATATTAAAAGTTTATGTTAATATGTTTCATACTGAAAGTAATTATAAATGCTTCTTTAAGCCTGTATGCTTAAAAACAAACCAGTTCTCACTGTCTACATGGGATGTGAAGAGCTGACTTTTCACAGAGAAGGGTGGGACATGATGATCATTTCATTTACAGCACACACTTTGAGACAGTCTCTCCTCAAAGACATCCATGATGGTCCCCTCGTTTGTGCAGACAGACAGTTGTATACACCCATACAGTTTTTATGGAAGAAACCTTATAAAGAAGAGATTTATGTTTCATCTTTTGTCTTTCCAGCTCTTCCCACCAGCCAACACCATCTAAAGCTCTGGGTTTGGTTGGCATCCATCAGGGGAATTAACAAACAAAGAAAACCTTGCAACAAACATTAGCCCAGCAATCACAAAAGCCTCCGCATGCCACACTCATACACCCCCACCCCTCAGAGGCTCCTTGTTTAGGAGTTGAGGAACCAGCAAATTGGATTTTCACAGCTCCACTCTGCTTAGCATAAACTCCATGCTCGTCCTATTCATGATGTAATTTGTCTGCTCTGGATTTCAAAGACACACAACTGGGGCAGAGGGTGCTTTAATGGCCCCGAGCTGTGTCCTCGTTAAGGCTTTCTGCAGCAGATAAAAGGAGGATTTGGGGGGGAATAATGGATGATGCTGAATACAGTTCATAGTTTATTCATATGTTCAAAAATGCAGATTTCTTGTTTAATTGTCCCACTGTGACATTTCTTATAATTGCACTACCAAAGCTGTGCAACCTGGAAATTACATCCTTGGAAAATATTTTGGTTTGCTGTTGCCTCAATAATCATTATTTGTATTTAAACAATGCCTGTTTTTGATTTTCCTCTCTTTTCTGAGTGTACCGATATGTTGAGAAACATTTTACCACCTAATTAAATTAGTACTTTACTCACAAAATATAGTCAGGAAGCAGTCCCAGTCTTTTTAGTTAGTTATACTGTATGTCACTTAGACTGTAAGTACAAATTTCTAAATATGGCAATCAATCTACTGTAGTGCTAACATTTCATTTCCAAATAGGTTTCCTGTGATGTAATTTCAGCATGCAACATAAAAATTATTACACTTGTGAAATTAATACACTACCAATTTCAAAAAGGAGACGGAGGCAAAGATACAGCTGACAATGACCCTGAGGAAGAGCTGGCCACATGTTGGTCATTTTAAATACATTTGAATAATAAAGGTATTTTAATTTTGCACAAACCCTACAGTGTGCATTGGCTTGTTTCTGATGGACACCTGCATTCTATTTTTTTTCTATTGAGACCATATTGTACCCATGCAAAGAGCTCTTCACATAATGGAAGAGGCAAAGATACATTATCAATATTTATCTCTATATAGCTATATATATTACACCTGAAAATACATTTTCTAATCTTATTCTTCTAATGCACTTTTTATATTTGTAAAGCACTCGCCTCTGTGTTTAAAAGGCATTACAAATAAGCTCATCTTTCTAGTTTGCCATTTTATTGTCCTTGTAATTTTTGTATAATTTATTGTTCATGAGATTCCATTGTGTCTGCATACTCTGTGATGTGATGGCAGCTTGACGAGCGAAACAGCAAAAGCTGGATGTGAAACGCATCATTTGATCCAAATGAAATACCTTTTTTTTTTTTTTCATCTCGTGCAGAAATACAGAAGAACCTCTAGAGATGTAATGTGCTGTGAGCTGAAGAACAGAAACAACATGAAGTTTGGCAGCACAACAAGTCAGAGCCGTGAAAGCAGGAGAGAAGGTCTTTAAAAATGTTAGAAAGGTATGCAGGGAAGTGCTGCAGCTTGGACGAGAGCGAGCGGCCCATTCAGAGCCGATTTCCAGCCAGTTAACTCAGGTTTTTGTTTGCCAGGACTCTGAGGATTACACAGCGTTATATCTGGCAACATAAAGCCTCTGGATTTAAAACCAAGTTTGAGAGGAGGGGGAGATATTCCCGACATCAAATCATGAGTGTTTAACTTCATCTCCCGCCTAAATCAGAACAGAACCATCTGATGAGGCAGTATTTGAAATTGTTTTTTTGGTTGTTTTTTTTTGTTTGTTTTTTTAAAGATTATTTTTATTGGCCTTTTTGCCTTTATTGACAGGACAGAAGGTGAAATGGGGAGACAGAGAGAGAATGGGGACTGACACGCAGCAAAGGGCCGCAAGCCAGATTCGAACCCGCAGCCGCTGCAGCGAGGCAATGCCTCTGTACATGGGGCGCCGGCACTATCCACTCCGCTACCGACACCCTGGTATTTGAAATTGTTGAGGTGCACTTCAACTTGATCTGTCCTAGCAGATAAAGTGAGGACCAAAAAAAAAAGCTGATGTATGTATGAAGAGATCAACAAAGAATTCCACGTTTTCATCATCATCTTCAAAAACTTATGCAAGAGGTCAGGTTTGGGTCTAATGACACTAGCCTCTCACGCTACTCAGAGGAACAACAATCAAGTGCTTTCAAAAAATCTCCACTCCTGCATCCAACCGACTGCTGGAATGGAATCCATCTTCATAATTCACCGTGGCAAGCCATTACTTTTCCAAAGCACAGTCAGGCTCTCTCGGGCTGCGTAATACAAAACTAGCATGCTACATTATTCCCATAGGGGTCGTGTTGCACTCACTGCCAATATAAATGTGTGGTTTGGCCACTGGGTGAGCGCGGTTAACCAGGCGCTCTCTGTTTTCAGTCTTGGCTCGGGCTGTCTGTCAAAAATCAGTGAACATGGAGAGTAATAGAGTGTTTTCAAAGGTCTCCACGTTGGGCCCGAATTGACGTGACCCTCCAGCCCCTCACCTTCTGGGTCCTCATTAGAGGTCAACGAGGGTTAGCAGTGTTATTTTATGTAAAACAAGCCTTGCATTAATGAGTGAGCATAAAAATATTACCCTGATTTACTGGAAATAGTTTAATGTATTTTGTTCTGGTCCAATTAATGTCTCATAAGTTTTCCATTTGCCTTTTCTGCTGTTAAGATTTTCATTTGTTGCCTTGACAAAGCTCCTTGTTACCTGATTTTCAAAGAATTGCTTCACAAATAAAAATTGTTATATTACCCTCACCAACATTTCAGCAAACTAACACCAGCAGTGAAGTTCAGTCACAATTTGGTGATTAAAAGGTTAAGTTTGGTGACATAATGCATCTTTTTTATAGGTGCTGCACACATCCTGCATTTTTTTTGTAGATGTACAGCAGGTGTGCTTAAATGCCAGAGCAACACACACACATGTTCCCAAGCCCCTATTTTTCAGAGTATGATGGCTGCGCCCTAACAGAGTTCAACAGCAACGCTCACAGCATAGCATGTCATGTGACAAGGAGCAACAAATATCATTTCCTTCTTCCATAAACATCAGTCAGTGGCAAATATGAAAGAGAAGTTATTCATTTTGGTGCTGGGCTACCCAGAACTTTACATCTGTCCCACAGACAAAACAGCGCATGGAAGATTCATATTCATATTCGTTCATAGTTGAGCACAAGTGGACGTTTATGCCAAATTTAAGGAAATTCCTTCAAGGCGTTCTTGAGATACTGTGTTCACACAAATAGGACAGACAGACAGATATACAACTCCAATACATAATAATGCTTTTGGTCATGGTCGTCACTGGTGGAGAGGCATAAAAATGTATGTATAATAATGCAAACTTTACCCTAGCAGTGGATGACATGGTAATGTTATTCAAGAGAATATTGATAAATGATTGAATGAAAACCTTCACCTTTACTCCATACTTTGCAGAAATTATGCAAACAGTAACAGTGAATTCTAATGGTCTGGCTGTCACAATCACCCAAGAACAAAATAAAGCTAAACAGAACTCACTGTCTGTGGGAAAACATTCCTCACAAAATTAAAATGTAGCATGTCAGATTATATTAGCTTTTTATTGGTGACTGAGGTTAATTTAAATTCCCCCTGTTGGTCAGTCTGGTGAATGCATAAAATCATACTTGGTACACTTAAAAGGATATCCTGATAAACCTAAACTCATATTCGATTTTTGTTTTTATAAAACAATGTGGTCTACCATTTTAAATTCAATCCCAGCCTGCTGTGAAAACGTGCTTATTGCAACATACAGAGTTTGGCTGCAGGTGATCAGCCAGCCCAAACAGTTCTGCTATGACTCAGGATAAACAGATGGAAAAAAGAGACTGCGAGAAGGAAGGAGAGAAGAAGGGATGGTGAGGAGGAGGAGGTTGGTAAGAGGCGAGCCAACGAGATGATGGAGGGCTAAGCCAGAACACAAACACGGAGGTTATTAGCATAAACTGTAACAGTGTCAGCAAAGTTTGTGTGGCAGTCTGAATACATAACTACACACCAACATCCACAGCGGTAGACAAACAAACACACACAAACACACACTATGGGCATGTAGGCATTTGGTACAAATTCCTAGACTGCTGTAATTAAGGTATAATAAAAAACTGTAATGATCCCTGAGGGAACATTCATAATGAAACTATTTTGCATCAGTAATTATGTTTTGGAAGACACGTAATGCAGCTGCAATATGTTCACTGTCAACATGTTTTAGCTGGATATTTCTGCACATGATCACTATGATATGGTTACGTTTAGGAATCCAAAAAATAGTATTTTAATGTTGGAGAAAGACACTATGGCTGTGGTCAATTAAAACGTAATCTCTATCAAACAATATGAGGCATACAGAGCCCAGTAAGTCAGAGGAAGAAAGAAAATGTCATGGTTTCCCCCAGGAAATTGTTAAGTTGAGGTGGTGAGCCACCCACATCCTGATGGATCCTGTCTCATGATCTGTTTAGTTTGAAGATGAAAGTCTAACCAATAGCCACACTCATTAAAATATACAGCATGCCTTTGCTCATTTCCCCTGAAGGTTAACATTTTAATAAAAGTGTATTAAGTTTTTTTTTAACATTAATGAAGTCGTAGGCCACCTCGCCTGAAATGAGGACCATGTCCTGCACCATAAAACACTGCAGGAAACTCTGACTGTATGCATATAAATAAGGGATTTGTGCTCTCAACATCAATTAATTTGCACTACCAAAATATAAATTGCGGGCACAAACTGACAAAACACAAAGGTAAACAATATATATTTCAACATATGTCTTGGAAATGTCAAAGATCAACACATCATTGTTTAACAGCCAAAATAAGGCATAATTCTTGATCTCCTCTAAAATCAAAAGAAAACCAAAATAAAACCAAGCAGCTTGCTGTTTATTCTGCACTGTATTAGACTACACAGTGGTAAACTGCATGTGCACCTAAGTCATAGCAGCCAATTCTGGACAAGACTGCTGAAATAACACCCAGCGTGGCATCCCAACTGCATAAAAGAGTAACATTATGAAGGAATGAATTCAGTATTTACTGGCACCGAAATAGCACAGCTGCTAACCCGCTGTTAACAATCGTTAACTCCGTGGATTTCAGTTTCTGTTGTGACAGTAAGTTTGCTCGCTTTCGAAAATCCAAACTAATCATTTAACGAGCTGAAGAAAAGCGTTATCCCAACACCCGCTGGGCTCTGGAGAGACAGGATGCATACTGTGTCCGCTGGTGTCAAAGTCAAATAATTAACCTATTAGTCGATCAACCAACCTGACATCCACACACTTCTCACTGCATATAGGCTGGCCGCTGCTTCTTTCATTAGCTTTAAACATTGCCTTTGAATATTTTAAAAGTCACCAATCAACATTGTGCAGCATAATATTTCCTCCACAACAGGATGTCCTGATCATGTTTCCCTGATTCCAAATTGAGCCTTTTAATGGTGAGTATCTGCTGGTACAGAGTCTGATCTGATATCTATATTTTTCTAAACAATACAGTTGCTGCAGACACACACACACACACGCAGGAGGGTAATGTCATTACATGTCTGCCCTGCAGTGCAATCCCACCTGAACAGCAGCAGCAGCACTGCCAAATCCTCCACCTGAGTCCCCAGGACAGACTCCAAGACTGTCTGCAGCTCGTTGTGTACGTGTTTGTGTAGTGGGTGGGGTTGCGTGTGTGTGTGTGTGTGCGTGTGTGAGAGCCCACTGTGTGTGTATGAGCCCATTGTCTCACGTGTGTGCTCATGTACATGTGGCTGTGAGTATATGTGTAACAGGAAGAGAAAGCACACTGCACCAGTTTTTGAGCTCTGACTAATCTTCTCTGAAACAGACTCTGTTTACTGAAGTCACAATCGCTGCTTCGTTACAAGTTACTGCTCTCTCAGCTGGCGGACTCTTTGATATCAGCACACTTTTTATGAGATCATTCCAGTAAATCAATAAAGTAATATGCACTGTGCAGTTTGTATTGTTTATGCCTTGGCACTCGTCCCTACAGCACAAACAGGAGATGTAAAAAGGCAACAAACACTACCAGCTTACAACATGCATCAAAACACCAGCCTCCATTGTTTTTTTATGTAAGCCTGCTGACAGCGCCTTGATGCACATCAAAGAAGCAGCAATTTTATTATGTTCGCTCCCCTCATTGGCTCATTTCACCTACTGTAACTTGACGTCTTCTGTCTCTATGGCACATCATGTGTATTCTACAAGACACACCACGATATATGACATGATGTGACACATCATAGCCGGTGAGCGTTGAATCCAAGTGTGCATCCACACTACGCCAGCCAAATTTAAAAAAAATAAGGCTGGGTGATATAATCATACATAGTGAGACATGATATTACATTGTCAACCATCTCAGTTTGCTATAGCCTATGGCATTTGTACAAATCTTTTTTTTTTTTTTTTAAATCGCTGGTTGTATTCAGCCATTGCAGGCAGTGTTGCCCATCATTTAGAAGGCCTTACATGTGGAAATAGTGGTTACAGGATTCTTGCATTCAATTCTCTGAGGGGCTAAAAATAAACACTCCCATCTGGTAATTATTCTAGAAAGTTTTTCTGGATTGAAGACCCAAACAATTCACATAACACATATCACATAACTGACATGATTATGTAAAGGATATTACTGCACATGCTCAGGAACACTTTGGAAAACCATTGTTGTAGATATAACTGTATCTACAAATGCAAGTTAAGACTCTACTGTGCATGGTGTAAGCTATTTTTCAACAACATCCAAAAATGGCACCAACTTCTCTGGGCCCAAGCTCAGCTGAGATGGACTGACACAGTGTGGAAAACCCTGCTGTGGTCTGACAAGTTCACATTTCAAACTGTTTTTAGAATCATGGATGTTGTGTCCTTCAGCCTAAAGAGGACAAGGATCATCAAGATTGTTACCAGCACAGTTCAAAAGCCAGTATCAGTGACTGTGTGGGGGTGTGTCACTGCCCGTGGCATCACTGGTAACTTGCACATCGGTGAAGGCACCATGAATGCTGAAAGGTACATACTGGTTTTGGAGTAATATATGCTGCCATCTGGAAGATGTCTTTTTCAGGGACGTCCCTTCTTATTCCAGCATGATATTGCCAAGCCACATTCTGCACGTGTTAGCACAGCATGGCTTTGCAGTAAAAAAATAGTGTGGGTACTAGACTGACATGGCACTTCAGAACTGTCTCTCACTGAAAATGTGTGGCACATTATGAAGCGCAAAATACGGCAACGGAGACAGAGACTGAGAATTTCACTTTCAAAACTTCAACAATTAGTCTCTTCAGTTCCCAAACACTTACTGAGTGTTGTTAAAAGAAAAGGTGATGTAACACAGTGGTAAACATGCCCCTGTTCCAACTTTTTGGGATGTGTAGCAGCCATCAAATTCAAAGTAAGTATACATTTACGAAAAACAATAAAATGTATAGGTTTTAACATTAAATATCATGTCCTTGGATTGTTATCAAATTGAAAACAGGTCAAAGGGATTTGCAAATCATTGCTTGCGGTTTTTATTTACATTTTCCACAGCATCCCAACTTTTTCAAATTGGGGTTGTATTATATACTCCCTCGACCCCTATTTAAAATGCATCTTTTTTCTACATTCTGAGCCTCCATCGACACGAGGAAAGCCTTTCACTGACCAGGAAAAAAAAAAACAATCAGAAACAACGGGTGAAACTGAAAAACACCAGCCTCTTTTTTTAGTATGGACAAGGAAAACTAAGCTTTTGGGGAAAAAATGACTTAAGCCTGCTTGGACATGTTCAAAGGTTGTTTATCAGAAAGTTAAGGTGCAAACTTTGTGTCTTCTCTGGGCCACTCTGTGATCAATATAGCTGACAACACAGGTGTCATCATTTATGTTTATTTTGTTAGACCACAGTGAGTTGATTGACGTCTCAGTAAAGCAGTGCAGTAATTACAGTTCACCTGGAAAACAAGTAGATTTAATGAGCTGTAATTAAACCACAGCTGCAGGATGTTATATCTGTAGACAGCAGAGACAGTACAGATGTTTGACCAGCTAAGACTCAGAGTAACCAGACTGTCTGTCCCAATGCTGGACACATGTTGGCTGCAATGCACAATTCTGTTTGCTGACCAAAAGATGATGAAGAAGAAGAGATTCAGTCATTTTCCTATTGTTAGGTGGTTCAATGAGGATGGTGAGCTTTAAGAAAGCAGAAAATACAGTACAGGCCAAAAGTTTGGACACACCTTCTCATTCAATGCGTTTTCTTTATTTTCATGACTATTTACATTGTAGATTCTCACTGAAGGCATCAAAACTATGAATGAACACATGTGGAGTTATGTACTTAACAAAAAAAGGTGAAATAACTGAAAACATGTTTTATATTCTAGTTTCTTCAAAATAGCCACCCTTTGCTCTGATTACTGCTTTGCACACTCTTGGCATTCTCTCGATGAGCTTCAGGAGGTAGTCACCTGAAATGGTCTTCCAACAGTCTTGAAGGAGTTCCCAGAGGTGTTTAGCACTTGTTGGCCCCTTTGCCTTCACTCTGCGGTCCAGCTCACCCCAAACCATCTCGTTTGGGTTCAGGTCCGGTGACTGTGGAGGCCAGGTCATCTGCCGCAGCACTCCATCACTCTCCTTCTTGGTCAAATAGCCCTTACACAGCCTGGAGGTGTGTTTGGGGTCATTGTCCTGTTGAAAAATAAATGATCGTCCAACTAAACGCAAACCGGATGGGATGGCATGTCGCTGCAGGATGCTGCGGTAGCCATGCTGGTTCAGTGTGCCTTCAATTTTGAATAAATCCCCAACAGTGTCACCAGCAAAACACCCCCACACCATCACACCTCCTCCTCCATGCTTCACAGTGGGAACCAGGCATGTGGAATCCATCCGTTCACCTTTTCTGCGTCTCACAAAAACACGGCGGTTGGAACCAAAGATCTCAAATTTGGACTCATCAGACCAAAGCACAGATTTCCACTGGTCTAATGTCCATTCCTTGTGTTTCTTGGCCCAAACAAATCTCTTCTGCTTGTTGCCTCTCCTTAGCAGTGGTTTCCTAGCAGCTATTTGACCATGAAGGCCTGATTCGCGCAGTCTCCTCTTAACAGTTGTTCTAGAGATGGGTCTGCTGCTAGAACTCTGTGTGGCATTCATCTGGTCTCTGATCTGAGCTGCTGTTAACTTGCCATTTCTGAGGCTGGTGACTCGGATGAACTTATCCTCAGAAGCAGAGGTGACTCTTGGTCTTCCTTTCCTGGGTCGGTCCTCATGTGTGCCAGTTTCGTTGTAGCGCTTGATGGTTTTTGCGACTCCACTTGGGGACACATTTAAAGTTTTTGCAATTTTCCGGACTGACTGACCTTCATTTCTTAAAGTAATGATGGCCACTCGTTTTTCTTTAGTTAGCTGATTGGTTCTTGCCATAATATGAATTTTAACAGTTGTCCAATAGGGCTGTCGGCTGTGTATTAACCTGACTTCTGCACAACACAACTGATGGTCCCAACCCCATTGATAAAGCAAGAAATTCCACTAATTAACCCTGATAAGGCACACCTGTGAAGTGGAAACCATTTCAGGTGACTACCTCTAGAAGCTCATCGAGAGAATGCCAAGAGTGTGCAAAGCAGTAATCAGAGCAAAGGGTGGCTATTTTGAAGAAACTAGAATATAAAACATGTTTTCAGTTATTTCACCTTTTTTTGTTAAGTACATAACTCCACATGTGTTCATTCATAGTTTTGATGCCTTCAGTGAGAATCTACAATGTAAATAGTCATGAAAATAAAGAAAACGCATTGAATGAGAAGGTGTGTCCAAACTTTTGGCCTGTACTGTACGTGGATGCACATTGTTTTTTAAGATTTAGCAAGTTTAAAGTAGACACAGTCATGTAGCAAAGCCTAAACACACATCTCTGAAATACCTTGACATTTAAACTGTACTGCATGTTACGCTTTATTGGTTTACATGAGTCATTTTTGCAGCTACACCTGCCATCCATCTAACACTTGAACGTGCCTGTAACAGGCTTTGGCACGCTGCATGTCTGAACTGAATAAACAGCTCTCTGAATACTGTACTGTAACTCGCTGGCCTACTCCTTACTGTTCACATGTTTAATTCCCTGAGGATTAAACTGATATCTGAATGTGAATGCTTTAATCTCGGGTGTGTCACTCCCATGTGGGTGTGCGGCATAATCACGCATTTCAGCTGTCACATCTGCAAGCCCAGATTGCCTCTGGTGAAACAAAGTAATAATCTCAGGGTCAGGGAGTGTTTGCAGAAGAGAAAAGGTTTATGTTGAAAGCTCTCAGGTGACAGTGTGAAAAATGAGGTCGAGTTAGAGCCACAAAGTTCTTAAGTGTGGGCTTTCATCGCTATTTGAATAAATTTAAAGCGAAGCATCAGACCTGCTCTGCTACTAACCAAGCCACAATCTGTCATGTGTCCCTGAGAGAGTCACAGAAGCTGATGAAGTGAAAAGAAAAGCATGACTTTGATTTGTTTAAGTCTCAGGGTGTTTGTGTTATTATGTTCAGGCTTTATGTTCAATTGTGCATGGGATCATTCTGTCAGGCTGTAAAAGTTGGACATTATAGCTGCATGATACATTTGATCAATTTTTTCATACTGTGATGGTTATTTCAACAAGTGTTTCAAAACATGCGCTTCATGATAGAATTGTTCTGATGTTTAAACTGCAGTTCAGCAATGATACTCACATTAGGGATGTCAGTTTCAATCAATTTTGCTTTTGATAGCCAGACACCCTTTAACTGGTGACTATCCGGGACTATCCTTGGTGAGCTTTGGCACCGCATGTCAAAGCACAATCCATTTAGAGGTGGGGGTCGGGGTTTAATGTTTTGTGATATACAGTGGTTGAAAAAAGTTTTCGGACACCCTTAAAATTTTACACAATCTCAAATATTATCATGAAATATTTGTGGAAAAATCTTTTTTGTGTTTCAAAAGGTGTGGCTGCATTAGACAGATACAAACAAATACAAATTATATTTTATTTTAGAAAAACTAACAAAACTAAATTCTTGACTGTTTCAATATGTCAGTTCTCAACATTGTCGGTATCAAAGTCAACAAATAACAGAGAATGTGTTCAAAACTGAACAAAAAATAAATAAACCATCACATCATCAAATTAATATTTAGTAGTCCTGCCATTGGCACGTAGTAGCGCTCTAATCCTGGCTGGCATGTTCCCCACGAGCCTTTCACACTGTTGAGGGGTAATCTTGTCCCATTCTTCTTGAATTACTGCTTTTAATTCTTCTAAATTCTTTGGTTTATGCTTTGAAACAGACCTTTTGATAATCCACCAGATTTTCAATGGGGCTCAGGTCCGGGGATTGAGCTGGCCACTCTAAGACCTGGATACTGTGCTCCTGCAGCCAAGTTCTACTGGCCTTGGATGTGTGGCAAGGGGCATTATCTTGTTGAAACATCCAGTTTTTACCTCGACGGAACAGTGCACGCGCAGAAGGGATCATGTGGGTTTCGAGAATGGTACAATACTTGGTAGAGTTCAATGTGCCATCACAGACAGTGAGATGACCAACACCAGCAGCACTCATGCATCCCCAAACCATGATACTGCCTCCACCATGCTTGACAGTAGGTACTGTACATGCTGGAGATAATGCTTCGCCTGGCCTTCTGCGTACCCTCACATTAGTAGGAGGAAGATAAAGCTGGAAACTGGACTCATCTGACCACAAAATCTTCCTCCAATTCCTGGCTGTCCAGTTCTTGTGTGCCTGGACCCAACGACGCCGGGCTAACCTCTGTCTCTCATTGATCAGGGGCCTCTTGATAGCCTTGTAGGACCTTAAGCCATGATCTAAAAGTCGGCCACGTACAGTGTGGGTGGAACACTGGACACCAGTTTGGTTTGACCACTGCTGCTGAAGCTCCTGTGATGTCATTCGGCGGTTTTGCTGCACATGCGGATCAGGATGCGGTCATTTCTTGCTGAAGAAACCCTTGGACGCCCAGATCTTGGTTTGTCTTCCAAGCTGTTGGTTCATCTGTATTTCTGCAGAGTGTATCCAACTGCTGAAGGACTGCATCTGCACTTCCTGGCTATCTGGCGGCAGCTGTACCCTTCCTGGCTGAGAATCTTTATCTTCAGGCGTGTTTCCTGCCTTAGGTTCCTTGTTTTAGCCATTTTTGTGTCTGAAGAACTTTCAAATGTGCTGGCTTTATGTAGACACGAAGCTTGGCAACAAAAATTGTGCCTTTTAATAAAAAGAACGACCTTCATCACTGGTACCAAAATGACCCAATACTCAAAATTTCTTATGTATTTTTATGGAACCAATCAATTTTAAGTTTTTAATGGCTTTTTTAGGATTTATTTAGTATTTTGGCTGTGACTGTACTAAAAGAAATTGCACTTGAAGAGTGATTCTTAATGCAATATTTCACAAATGCATGGGAAAATGCATGTCCGAAAACTTTTTTCCACCACTGTAGATGTCTAATGTTGTGTTGACACTGAACACAATGTGAATTTTCACGTCGCGTTACTCACGTTTGAACACTAGAATATTTTGTGTTGTATTTTGTGTTGCACATGAAATTGCTGAATCAGTGAAATAACTTCAGGCAGTAAGTCCTTGTGAATTGGTTGCTGAAGATCAGATTTTTCAACTCTTGCAAATACATGTATGACGCAAAATCGCGCTACTCACTTCATTCGCACTGCTTCATTCATGACTTTTGCACCACTTGCATGGCGTACATTGCGTCCATCACACCACCCAACAGGAATTTGTGTCTAATCACGTTTTTACATTGACTTTACACGAAATTCACTCCCACAAATTGTTTTATACGCACCGAGTGTGAACACAACGTAAGGAAAAAAGTAAGTAAGTAAGTGCCCACTGCCATCCCTCTGTTCTCCATTTGTTAGCTAACATTAGCCTTGGCTGCTATGCACTGCACACCACCCAGGTCAGGTGGATACTAGCTAGTGGCGACACTCATTTGGCCATTACTGCTGGTAAAGCCATCATGGTGGCAGGACAGCATTGCTGCGGAAACATGGATTCACCCTCCAGTCTCCCCCATATAGCCCCAGTGAGTAAGCTGTACATTTTAGGCCGCAGAACCCCTTTCATATTGTTAACAATGTTAACTTTACTCCCCTTGCTGACACTGCTAACTGTGCTAACAGAGCTAAAAATGCTAAAGGGGGTTTCACCAGGGCGACCTGGGTGGAGGGGGTACAGTGGTTTTGCAGGGTTGAGTTGGGATGGCACTACTAGATTGGGCAGTGTGAGAAATATATAAGCAATCAAAGGAACTAGGTGGCGTGTTCTAAGGGGATTTAGGTGGATAAGCGTCCATGTTTTGTGATTGTTTCGGTGGTGTGTTTGTGCTCCTATAGTTAGCTACTGAGCTGGAGGAAGCAGGATGTTTTGTTGGAAGCTCTTTTACTGGCCACAGCCCAAAGGTTAATAACCCCCAATCAGGACAGGGAGGGACGGCCACTGTGACTTCCACAAACACCACACACACACACACACACACACACACACACACACACACACACACACACACACACACACACACACACACACACAAGACGGCTCACACGTGTTGTTTGATTTACACTAAAGCTTGTACATCAAACTGTCACACCCACTCAAACACACAACTCATGAAACATGTATTGACAGAGCCTGTGTGTGTAAACAGTGAGATCACTTTGACATGAAACTGGTATCACGAAAAGGAGGATCTGGCCTCAGACCAGCACCTAAAAGCACTCAGTGAAGGAAGTCAGGCAAGCAACAAACACCTGCCAAACACTGAGCAGCTTGCACTCGCTCAGTGAGCGGGCAGCTGATTGGTCGACCTCATTTCCCTGACTGAGAGAAGTAGTGAAAGTGGCTGGTGATGGATTTCATGAGTTTGTTTCTTTTACCTTTAAAGCCCTTGCTGAGTGGGGCTGAGCGGGGCTAAAATGGCTTTGTCAGCAATGGATTAAATCAGTCACATGTATCAGAAGAGGAATCAAGGTTATAAAATCTGTTGGGACTATTGCTTAAAAATATTTTTTTCCACAATCTTTTTGTCTTTACATGCACTTTGCAAAAATGTGCTTCCTATTGAATAATTCTGACTTGAACATTCAGTACTTTGGGACACACACCCAACCATTATTGCACACACTGCATACTGTGCAGGGTCAGGGGGTGGTTAAAGACTATCCAAGCTTTAGGAATAATATGCAAAGTTATTCATAGTTTCTGTTCAAAGAGTTTCTCAGCCTTGGGGTCAGGACCCGACATTTGGTCACTTGATATGCAGATGGAGTAACAAAGGATTATTAGGTCAAAAGATGAGTTTTACATATGTTAAAATTTACATATAATTCACTTGAAGCTTCCTCCACTCTTGAAATTGAAATACTTAAGTCCTGAATTCACATGAATATTTGCAGAACCACACATGAATCAAATACAACCTATCACGCAAATTGGAATCCTCACTAACGTTAGCTGTGAAAGCAATCTGAATCTTTTCATGACTAAATTTGTTTAATTCATTTATGACCATCTTCATCTACTAAATTATTATTTAACCTTGGGTGGGAGATTTAGTCTTACTATACCTCTGGTTGTGCTTGTTGGATATAATTTTTTTTTAGCTGCTAAATTTAACATCATAATTGATCCACCATCTGTGCTCTGGTCACTAACACCTCAAGCACCCTGGTAATGTTGGCCTCATTTTCTGATCAGGTGGTCTGGTTTTTATCTTACTTTTCCTCCCTTAACCATCGCCTCAAACATTCAAAGTTGAGCTTACAACTTAATTTTTGTGCTTGGACACAGATGACAAAACAATCTCACTTTAATGTCCATGTAGTAGCTGTTCTAGGGCTTTTGATCACATTGTGTTGTTTTGCTCTTGGCCTATCACAATGAAAAATAGAGGGTGGGGTGAAAATGTGCATGCCATTGTACGTCACATGGTAAATTGGTATAAGATACATTGTCACAGTATCAATTCTATGAGTTCAACAACAGAAACAGTTTCTTCAGTCACTAATTCACACCAATTGCCTCTATTTTGCCAATCTTTTTTTTTTTTAATGTTTTTTAATGTTACTGTCAATGAAATGTTTCACATTAAATGCCTGACAGGAAAGGGAGGGATTATACCTTTTAGAGGTGTGGTACCCTCAAATGTAATTAGTCTGCAGGACATGTAGAGTTTCAATCACAGTAGCTTGACACTGATCCAAAAAAAACAGCAAGGTAGAAGCAATTGGAAATAATAAGTGAAAGAGGACAGTATTTCTTCTCAGAAACGAGGAGCTCTGAGCAGCATAGTGACAATTTGTCATGACAATGTTGTACCGGTAGAATTAGTGCTGTACAAAAGTACATTATCTTGAATTTATCAAAACAACTGTTAAAGATTGACTGCTAATGAAATGAGCATTGGTTGTAGCCATATGTTTCAGGTCCATGGTGATTTGTAGGGTGTGTGTTTTTCATTTAAACAGCAGCAGCAGCAGCGAGTGTCAACCCTGCAGGTTTCTGCTTGTAACATTCCAGCTTCCCTCCTTCTGCCTTGACTATGCACTCATTGATCCACACTGTGAGCTTAAACATGACTAATCACCTACAGAGAGACTAGATAAACCAGCACACAGACACTGTGTTAAATATGCACAAGCAGATAACTGATCTGACTTTCTTGATTCACTAACACACCAACAAACTAGCCTTAGAAGACACAATAAACAAATGACTGCCTCCGGTGTTCAACTTTTCAACAGAGTGAGAAGAGAACAGAGACATGCAGACACTGACACCAGGGTTCAACATAACATCAAGCTATCAGGTCGTACAATTTACTGAGTCATGGACAGTTTCATATTTATTAGTTTAAAGCAGCTGTGCGGAACTTTTTACCATTAATAAAACTGTCCCTAGTTCGTATCACCCCCCCTTGAAGATCCATATATTTATTTGAACCCAACAGCGACAAAAAAGCCTTTCTCTATATGGCTATTTAGCGTAGCCTCACTCGGGTCGGACACACAGCGGAAGTCAGCAAACCAGAATACAGCACCCGAGGCGGAAGTGATTCTGCTCGCCCGCAGCGGCCCGCAGCGATTAAACCACAGAAGAAGGAGCCGTGTTTACAGTGTTCTTCGAATAAGCAGTACGCAACGGACATTGCTGAACACATAACACCTAACAGTTTTACCAGAGATGTATCTATGAGGACTTGGTTGTACTTTTGATGTCATGGCGGATAACGAAGGAGCATCATCTAAAATTATCTGTGACTGTGACCATGAACACAAATATACAGCAGGCAGTTGTCCTCAGTTTATAAGAAATTCAGAGCTACACCAGAACATTTATGATCAGGTCTTACTTTACTACTAATTTGTGTGTAAGGTTAGCATGTTAGCATGTTAGCATGTTTCCACTAATTACTTGGACTGACCTAACGTTAGTAGCGTTAGCTTTGCAAGCGAAGGCTGCAGGTAACAGCTTTGCTGTGTTAGGATTATGTTATGTCTTCACTGTGTATCTTCACATAAAAGAATACTCCGACGATTTGGGAGTTATGCCCTTTCTCTATCATTTTCATATCGAGACAACATGATCGATATCTTTTTTGTGTCTGTATGTCCAGTGGCTGGGCCTCAGCGTTTAGCATTGCGCTTATAGGGGGTCAGTACGTCCTGCGCTGTGATCCGCGGAGGGATACACTGGTGAGCAGGCACAGACGTAGCTTGTAAACAAAGCTCAGCTGTTTATTTAGCCTAGCAATATCTCCGGATTTTAGTAGCTGCAATGGACGACTTTGAACGCGATTTTGAAGAGTTTCTTGTAGCGGACATAGATCCACAGCCATACCTGTTTGAGCCGGAGTACACAGATGAGGAACTCCACGTGTTGCATGCTGAGCAGGCGAGGAGAGGCTGAATCCTCCGCTTCCATTTTGCTGCACAGAATGGGACTCGGTGCTACCATTGTTGGGGAGATATATCATCAGGAGGAAAACCACCGCAGAGAGTGCATCACAAGGAATGAAAACTTTGCAGCAATCACTAATCCTGGCGTGACTGAAACTTTTTTTCATGTTCCTAAGATGAACTGGAAAAAACGCCCCAGGCCTGCAGGAGCTGATGGACAGCTTTCAGTTGGGTGAGTAATATCGTCCGTGCCGTCTCTTTGTTTGCTTTTACCGAGTGACCTAGCGTCGGAGTATTCTTTTCACATAATAATGCGGACTCAGCAGATGACTTATTAACTGTTTATTCCTCCTTACACCGAACGTACACAGCTGCTTCTCATTGTTTCCAGTAGCACAACAACAGTTACTACATTACCCAGAATAAGTTGAGGCTCACACTACTACGGTAGCCTTAGTAGCTCAAAATACACAACAGATTAGATTAGATCAAAACAGAAACACGACAGGAGAATTTACTGAGTAATTTTGCTGTTTCCACTAATTACTTGGACTGACCTGACGTTAGTTAATCCTCTCGCTCTCCAAAACAAATGCATGCGGTAATTGCCGGCTGCAGTCTGAATTTTACGACACCAGGCTGAGGGTGTCATACCGCTTCGACCAAAGGGGCGCTATAATCAATGAAAACGAAAAGTTCCGCGCAGCTGCTTTAATCTCAGCTTTCAAACTCTACATACCACCATTATTTAGCTACAAATAAAGAGTTACAGAAGTTTTGTTCATGAACAGGAGGAGGGGACCATTAAATACTTTCATATCACCCAACTTTATATGTGTCATCATGTTCATTGAAGGGAAATTTATCCTTCCAGGAAGAAATCTTGACCTGTATGTGAGTTTCCTCTTCCTGTCATTCGCCTTTATCTGACAGCTTTTGTAGTTACTGTGACCTCAGTCTTTGGTGTTAGTCTGACAAAATATGATGTGGACCAGGTAGGTTGAGAAATGATGACAAAGTCACAATGTTGTCTCGCCACTGATTTCATAATGATATTAATCTAAAATGGATTTGACTGCTTAAATGCTCCATTTCTGACTGCAACACAGAGGAAAACAACCTCTATCACACACAGTTGGAATGGACACAAAGATTTAGCTGCTGGGTAGTTTTGTGTAAATATCTCATACATGAATTCAGAACTAAATTAAAAAAAAAAATTGTACTTTAGTGCCACTACAAAGTCCCTTCGTCATCCTGTCTTGGCATTTTTACACAGAACCAACCAACTGCAGCATCGTGCCGCTCCAGTGTGTGATTACAGACAGCATGCCGGCAACGCGTAAGCAAAAGAGGCATGACAGACCTGACATGTTACACAACAGCGTCTGCCTCTCTTGTGACATAAAACATACACACTGGCAGCGCTTCATAAACAATAATGGCCGTCCCTGTTATATGGCGGATGATCTCATACTCTGATTTAAGGGTAAGGAGCTCCTGCGCCTCATTGTTTTCACAGTTTGCAGACATCTTCGGCAGCTGTACTTCTTCTTTGAGTTACCTGCTAACTTTTACCAGCTACTTTTTAAACAACCAATTATCATTATTATTATTATTATCTCTGTTGAATTATTGAGGCTACATTTGAGTCCATTATTGTCTCCAAGTTTTGAATTAGATCTAGATTATGGGGCATTTGTAAGAATCATTAGCTTCACCTGAAAAAAATCCAAAACAAGCAAGGACTTTGTGCGCTGGGCTGATAATTTAACTCCATGGACAACTACATTTCATCACTGTATGGGAAAAATAGGATGGTATGATGGACTATGAGCACAGCACAGCAAGGGGCAGAAAATAGAGAAGGCAATAGAGAGGGGGAGGACATGGAACATCTAGTAAAGGTTCTCTGAGTACACAGCAGAGTAATATGGGATTCAGCTCAGTGTGAAATCAGTATATCACTCAGATACAATGACTGGGGGTAGGGAGAGTTGAGACAGAGAGGCATAATGCAGCACTAAGCAGTGGCAGAGTGATGGATTTTCTTCATTAAGTATGTTGTGTTGGAAGCTAAATACCAGGCTCTGAATCTTGCTTTTTCTGGATTTAACAGACCAGGGCTTCATTTGTGTGAAAAGCTGCTGTAAAGTACATGGAGCAAGATATGAAAGGTAGGAACGGTAGGAAACTCTTGACCTCCTATTTAAAACTTTTTAAAGGCTGTTAGAGGTAGGACAAGTGAGCAGAAAAACTCAAAAACACACATTTGAACAACATACTTTGTCTTGTCTCCTTTGTGTCATCTTGTGTGTGGTTTCATTTCTCCTGCCCCTATCACTGAACACAGATTGCCACAAGAAAATCAGCGGCTGCACAGTAATAAATGCCATTTATATGCATTGATGAATAGCACCCTTCCAGGTTATAATTCTGCTTAATGAAGGCTTTATAATTGATGTCATTCACCCTCCTACATCTGTGCCTCCCCATTACCACCCTTCTAGACACCCACATTAGCCATTTGGGCTCCATCAATCAGCCTCTTGGCCTGTATAGCACTGGGACGACTATCAGCAAGGAGTCCCCGAGGTCGTTCTGGCTCAATGGCTTTTCAGCTGTACACTGATCGCCGGCTGGTTAAAGGACAGGAGAAGGAAATCACTCTACCTTATCACTGCAAGGGAGGGGAGCAGGTTTAATGGTTTACCTAAAAGATACCTAATGAACAGGAAAGAGCAAAGAGCCAAGACTTCTGTTGGAAATAAGTAAATCTGTGAACACACTTTAGCTCCTTTTATACTACCTGTTCAAGGCGGGAATGTTGTGGTGATATTCCACCTTGCCATTCTGTATAAAGTGCAAGAACATGGAATGGGGGTAAAGACTTCAGTTACGCCTTCAAACTGGTTTTTGGAGATAGCAACACAGCCAATCCAACATTTGCATTAAAAAGTGTGAGCAATTAGGATAGGACAGGTGTGATGTTTCGATGATATGTTATGTGTGTCACCCACCAACAGGAGATTTCAAAGCAGCTAGCAACTCAAAGAAGAACAGCAGCTGAAAATGTCTCCAAATTGGGGAGACAATGAAGTCCAGGAGCCCCTTTCCCTCCAAGCAGAGGACAAGATCAACCCAGAGGCAGACACTGCTGTGTTAAACGTCATGCCCCTTTTGTTTCTGGAACACCGGCATGTTGTGTGGTAAAAAAGCATAATGACCAGCATAATGAAGGGTCACGGAATGATAGGTACACTGAATACAGACATGCTATTAGACAGCTTCTGAAGCAAATACTAAAATGTAAAAATTCCACCTACATCAAAAAAATGTAGTTTTGTAGTATGAACTAGGCGATTATCATTACAAGGATTTAGGGAACGACGTATCCTGAATTCAGTAACTCTGTAACATTTATTCAGTCATTCATTCATTCATCTTCTAACCGCTTCATCCTCTTGAGGGTCGCGGGGGGGCTGGAGCCAATCCCAGCTGACATCGGGCGAGAGGCAGGGTACATCCTGGAGAGGTTGCCAGACTATCGCAGGGCTGACACATAGAGACAGACAACCACTCACGCTCACATTCACACCTACGGACAGTTTAGAGTTATCAATTAACCTAATCCCCAATCTGCATGTCTTTGGACTGTGGGAGGAAGCCGGAGTGCCCGGAGAGAACCCACGCTGACACGGGGAGAACATGCAAACTCCGCACAGAAGGGCTCCCACACCCAGGATCGAACCGGGAACCCTCTTGCTGTGAGGCGACAGTGCTAACCACCACACCACCGTGCCGCCCTCTGTAACATTTATTTCTGGCAGAATTTTAGCATCTAATTTAATGGTATTACAGTTATATATATAATTCTGTTCAGTCCCCTGGTCCGTGCTTACTGTGCAACATCTCATTGGTGTACATAAATTTGATCCTGCTCCAGTATTAAAATGAACTATCCCTAACAAAACTATCATCTTAAGGTTTATTAACACATTTATTAAATGTAGGGCTCAAATCCTGTCTGTTCTATTTGGACTATAATTGCTTAGGGAAGATACAAAAACAATGTTGCACACAGCCTGTGACTAATTTGACGATCATGACAGCAAGCATGACTTATTATGGTGATCAGATGGGCAGGATGTGACTTTGTACAGCAGAACAACAAGACCCAAATCTGCTATAACACGGCCTCCATTCCTGTTACCTAAAACCTCTCTAAGCTCCGGCTGGAATCCAGCGAATGCGGGAGGGAATGCTGATCACATAAACTGCAGAGCCAAATAAATGCAAGAGCTGATGTGCAAAATATGAAATGTTTAGATAACACCGTTCAGAGCAGTCGCTGGGCCATCTGTTCTGTCGGTGTGAGTGTTACAGTCCTGCACTGTAGCTTTTCATTCTGTCAAACATAAAGCCATCTTAGGTTTCTCTGACAGGAACATCCACAGCGAAAAGTAAAAGAGATGCCAGTTCCTGTTCCTTTTGTTTGTCTCACTGAGGTAAAAGCTCCAACAGCAATGATACACTCCTCATCACAACTCCTCCAAAAAAAGGTTAAAACAGAATATAGTTTCCAAAGTATACTTCATTTATAAATAAAGGGAATCCAAAATACTGTCAACATTTTACTTAAGGCATACAAGCTTTTAGGGCTGTACCCAAATATTCGGATATTCGAATATTCATTTCTATGGGTAGGTATTCATTATGAAAATTTGGTATTCAATTTTCATTTTTTTATTTACTTTTTTTTTATTTATTTGTTTTTTTACATTTTTTTTGGTGCTAAATGTAGTCTTTTTGTTGTTAGTAAATGTAGGTTATCAATAAAAATCAAAACTTTTAAATTGCATTGTTAAAAATGTGAAAATATAGCCTACCAACTGAGCTTGTGCGCACGGCACGCTTGAGCGCATCCGTCTGAGGCTGTGGATCAAAGCCAAGTTTTACCACTTTATCACTATTCCCTCTAACTTGTAACTGTTTTTTCGTTATATTTTGAATTTAATATGAATTATGGAACCGTTTTTGTCAACATTTGTTTCCCACGTTTTGTACAATAAATTATTGTTTAAAGTTTCAACAGGTTTCTTTTGGAGTGCGTGACACAAGTGTGTTTTGAAAACGGCGCGGACTGTCACCTGCTCAACGCATCAGTACCTTCAGATTAGGGCTGGGCGGTATGACAAAATTTTCATATCACGGTTTTAAGAAAAAATCATATCGGTTTTACGGTATTTCACGGTATTTTGTTCAGGTTCGGCCAACTTGACATGCTGCTGTGTTGTGCTATAGCCTATTCAAGTGCCGGAATTTGTTATTTACCTGACAACGCCTGAACACAACACACGCTCCGCTCCATTCATTTGGGCTCCACTGACGACACGTAGAGAAGCCAGCAGGGTTGTTTACCATTTGCCGAGCCGAGAGGCTGCATGAAATGTTAAAGCATTTTCCACCTAAGTTATTACATATATTTGAGTTATCTACAAGTTTACTGTACTGTTTGTCATCTACTCGCTTTCAAATGTCCGCCACAGACATTTACACAATGTCACGGATAAACATGGGTAAATGCATGAAAAAAAATCATCACATATCACCTCTGATAATGGTTTATTCATTTAAAAACACACTGTGATCGTTTAGCACACGATTTCATGTAGTTTAATCTGCTGGAGGGTCGCGTAGGGGAGTGTAGCGCGACAAAAATAGAAGAGCCGCATAAAATAGAGTTGTCGCGCGACAGACGGGGGTTGTCGCACCGCTCCCGTTGCCGGTGGAGCCGCTGATTAACAGGGGGGCGAGCTGCTACGGGACTTGCGCTGCAGACGTGTCGCGCCGCTGACATGCCCGGTGGAGCCCGGCCGTAATTGTCTCGGACTCGGGACGGGTCGTCTTCGGTCAGGAAAATGCGGTCCGAGCCGTGCTCTAGTGTGCTTACCTGTGTGTGTGTGCGCTTTGTGTGTGTGTGCGCATCGGGGTGAAACTCCGCCATGCGCGATACAGAGGGCAGAGGAGAATTGTAAACCGTGGTGCGCCGCTGCTAGTTGCATATAGGGAAAACACTGCTCTTTTTGGTATGAGTTCTTCTGGGTCATCGTGTACAGTTGCTTTGCTTTCAGGACTCTCTCCAGCAGCCATTCTCGCCTCTAAACTTTTCTATGCTCTCACTCTCACCCGCTCAAGCGTGCCTGTGGTGCGCAGCGGTGAAATGGGTCCCCGCTGAAACACTTTCCCCCCGCGCACGTTCCGGATGTTGTTTGGGCTATTCACCGGTATTGCGGTATATGAAAAATTCATATCATAACGAAAATAAATACCGGTTTTCGGTACAAACCGGTATACCGCCCAGCCCTACTTCAGATGCCATGACAGTAATAGCCAATAATGTCAAAATATCATTTACAGACTGATTTAACAGACAATCACTGCTGCCCGACCCGCAGGTCCATTTGCGGGTCCCGCGGGTTACGGGTCGACCCGCGCATCACTACTCAGCTCAGTCTATAAAGGCTGTACACAACAGTCTACAGTGCACGGCACTGCTGATTAACCATTTTATTGCAGCACAGAGTGTCTGCCAGCAGCCAATTACTTGCAGAGGCTTCCTACAACTTGTTTCAACGGCAAATTAAACAGGATGACTAGCCAATGTGAAAATCAAAAGAAAGCATAGAATAATGTACTGAAGGAGTAGTGCCATCACATTTTTTTGTGGTTTGAGAGCAAAGATCCGGTCGCCGCTGTGCAAAACTCCGCAATACAATTATCCGAATGTTAAAAAATGGTAATCGGGACAGTCCTACAAGCTTTTGCTGTAAAGTTCTGCACAAATCTATAGACTATATAGCTTAGAGTGAAAATCCTCTGGGTGTTAAGCACAAAAGCTCTCCCTCTTCTCTCCCAACCCCTTCAACACTCTACTGTACAGTACACTGTTAATCTGCTGTAGGTTTCAGTCTACTTCTAGTCTGCCCTCATTAGCTTGATCCTGTTGGTGGGCTTCAACTCAGAACATCTCTCTCCTTAGCGTAACAGATTATCCTCCCATCTCTACCTATCAACACACTCCAGGGAGGAATCACTGGATGCTCTTCATTTGTCATGGATGTGAACCACCTTCCTTGGCTTGTTACTCACTCACATTTAGCAAAGAGCAAGCTAGACAACTCTATGAACCCAGTGCTCTTATGTTCCAGCTAACAGCACTATTAGAGTTATACTTCCTAAATTAATATTATAGAATATAAACATGGTAAGATTGGAAGTACAGATCTGAACCTGCTGGTGCTGCAGCATTGATGCCACGCAACCAGTGTACCTAACAGAGCCAAAGCCACGAAAACATGCAACAGTGTGAGGTAGTATTACATTAGTTCAGTGTTTGCTTGCAACTAATAAAATATCGCGAGCAAAAGGAAAGGAGGAAAATGTGTTTGGTCAAAATGACAAAATACAATTACTTGAGGAGGGATATGCAGCTGGTAATAACGTGAAACACATACGGGAACATTTAAACTGAGGACATTCAAAACAGAACATTTAAAAAGTTCTTCCAAAGTGCCGACAGGTCTTAGATCATAGGTGAAACTTAAGAACTAAATTACAGCTGGGTATCACTCAAAATGTTTTACCAATCCAATTCCAGAACTTTTTAATACCTAACTTACATTACTAAGTATGAACATGTTATTTTCAAATCCATTTATGTTAATAAAATATTGTATTAATGGAAAAAATACATTATTTAAATCAGGGAACATCTGATCTAAGAAGCCTACAAGGACCAGGATTCTGACTGATTTCAATGCCAATTTCTGATGATTAACATCTTTACCCTTTCATGGTTTGCCACAATCACTAATTCAAAAAGTGGTGAGGTTAAACATGCTACTCTGGACTCAAGGAAACTGAGGAAGAAAGCATGGAAGAAAAAAGGGTAGACACAAGGGAAGACCAAGTAAGCATAAAAAGTCAAAAGAGAAAACACAAGAATACAGTGACTGAAGCAAAAAGAAGGAAGATACAAATGGATATAAGCAATATTAGTCAATTATTTGCCAAACTTAATAGGAGCGTGTACTGAATCCACCGTTTAATGAGTATGACGTGAATATAACATAGCAAACCTTCAGAGCTGAAGTAAACAATAAGGAATAGGAAGCAGGGTTTTTGTTCACACAGCTGCAGTAAATGCCAGTCGGGCCACTGCAGGAACATTGTCCAACAGTGTTTATTGTGTTAAGCGGACTGCATTGCTTTACTGCTCCCGTTTAACCATGTCACAGAACACGTGACCAGTAAAACAGGGATGGGTCAGGACCATGGAGAAATACCAGACTGAGAACGTCCTTCTCTATCAACCAATCAGGGCAGGAACTTGTGAAAGGCCCAATGAAGGGAGGATGAGATATATTTAACAAGTAACTGCAACTTTCAGGTGGAGGAGAAGCGTTCTCCTCAAGAGTTATCAAGTTCTTTGCAGCTTAGTGGAGAGTTGGTTTTAGACAGTTATGGAAAGCTCCCTGTTCAAATCACTAAATTCAGCAACTGGCTGTTTGTTCTCAGTAAAAGAGAAATACAGTTTCCAAGAGAACACATTATTTCACATTTACTCTCATGTTAAGGTACAGGACACCAAGTCCATTATTTCCTGGGTTGTGTGAACCAGAACTAAGTATTCACTCCAAGAATGTACTGGCTGTTTATTGGTGGTTGCGGTTTAAAATGCCTGATTACACGGGAGTCTTTCCGAAAAAATGTGATGCATGTTGTTCTATTTTTAGGTGTTTTTTGCACTGAAATTGCAAAAATAGTTACAATGCTGTCTCAGGTTTAGAGCCTATCATTACAAGCATCCAGTGTTTCCCACAGACTTAGGATCTATTTGTGATGATGTAAGGGAGAGACCCTGGTTTCCTGACCCCCGTCAGCTTCAGCATCAGGTGAGGGAGAGCTTGGTGTGCCTCAGACTGCTTGACAGCAGTTGTGACACTTTATAATTTGTAAAATTGAAAAGCTCCAACAGTTACTTAATATAATATTTTGTGTCCAGTGTTTTGAAGTGGTTTGTTAAATTCTGTAGTGAGTTTGAAATGATAAGTGTCCTCACTATGCAAAACACCAACACCAAAATGGCTCGACTCACTCATGAAATTCCTTATTAACAGCTGGGTAGCATTAGCCATGCACTGCTAACAGTTACCCCTGTCACTGTATGTGACTCTGTCCCAGTTCTCATGATAAACAGAGAAACAGAGAGAGAGAGCAGGGCAAGGAGGTGCTGAGTGAATGAAGAGGTTGTGCGCAGCTCTACAATGAAATGAGATTTTGCTCATTTGAAATGGTCAAATTTGTGGAAAAGTTGCTGTGGTTAGACAAAATTGCAAGGTCGTGCGTGCAGAAATCAAGGGGACTGGCTGAATTAGTATTAAGTGTTACTATCACAACATTGCAAAGTCCTGGAGGGACTGGCCAGGCTATTGTGACCAAACATCTGGGCTGAAAAATGGCAGATATAAGGCAGCAGAATGTTAAATTTTATTGCAAAAAAATGATTTATTTCAACAACTTTGGGTAAATCTTTAGGCTAAGAATTCTATTCAATGAATTTTTTTTTTTTTATGCATCCTTTTTTTGTAATTGAAAAAATTATATGGAAAAACCAATCAATTTTTGACACGTTTATTTTTGTAGTTTTTGGATAAATCCATCAATGTCACACTTCAAAAATATTTATTCTATTTATTTGTACTTCTTTTTTTTTTTTTTTACATACATACATTTTTGAATAAATATTTGTTATTGCCAAAATGCATAATTATCATAATAATTATATATGTTTTGGGTTTGTTTTTTTATTCTTTCCAGAATACATAAGAACCCTGGATGAGATTTTAATCCAGTTGACTGATTTCTGTCGCTGTTACAAATTATGACTACCTCTTACATACCTCTACTGGTCATTTCAATCAGACCAGTGTAAACAGTTTACATGAAAAGCTTCTTTGACTGTGGGAAACAAAGGGTCCCTGGACAGAAACAGCTGACAGATTCTTTGATTGCACAGGATGTTGCGTGTGTGTGTGTGTGTGTGTGTGTGTGTGTGTGTGTTTGGGCTCTATCCCTGGCAACATATTAACACAAAGACACACTTGTGTTAGGAAATGACAATGACATCATTAATTTCCCAACGCTGTAACTGTAACCAGCTAAAACCTGCTCTTCATGTTGACACTAACGGTCTGCAGCAGAACCTGAGGAGATGCCAGAGGACAGGTCTTGATCACAGCTGCTCTTTGTATCTATACACAAGCCAGCAATCCTACACAACGAACTGTGCGAGTTAGTCGAGTCAAATGTCATGGTGTGCCTGCCTTCAGGTCAGAACATGGTAATAATGTCACTGCAATTAAAGTCAAGTTAAAGAGCAGAAGTTTATCCAGGGTCTGTTTTTAAGGAAGTAACTGGCTGTTCTCTTATCAAATATGCATATGGGATGCTAGTGCCTGGCTTACAATACCTGCTACACTGAGAACATTTGTTTTAAATCAATGTCCTGTTTAATGCCAAAACAATTAGTCAATGGAAAAGTAAAATCCTTCTAGCTGATTAATTGGTAAAGTCATCAACAAAAATGCCAATCTTTCTCTGGTTCCAGCTTCTAAACTGGGAGGATTTGCTGCTTTTCTCTGTTTTCATCTTTGACTGGACAAAGCAAGACCCTTGAGGACAATTCCTTTCTTCAATATATTAATCAATAATAGAAATAAATGTTAGCTGTAATCTTAATTCTCTTGTTACATAATTTGCAAAAAAAAACTCAGTTGGACAAATTCACTGCAAAACCCAAGCAGACATCCCCCTGGAAGTATCACAGCACCACAAAGGGACATGATTCATTACCCAGCATTCCTAAGTGGAAGCAATAGGTAGATAAGTTACACTGGCTAAAAACGCCCTGTCTGGTCCTCCATTTCATAATGTTTCAAACAAAAACACATAAAACAGCAACAGCTTAAAACCATCTGTGTGACTTCCCATGATCCCATAGAGCACACTCCCTCAAACTCAACACCTCCCTCCCCTGACTCAAACCTGGCTAACAAATGTACATTTCACAAAGTGCTGATACCAAAATAAGTGGGATATGTTAGAAAACCTGACCGCTGAGGGCAAATCTTATTAAATGTACAAGTATTTACCTAATTATTCCCATAATATCCCAAATGGTTGGGTGGTGAAGTAATGTCGCATGACAGAGTCAGTCATATCAAACGTACTGAGACTGAGGAACATGACTTCATCCAGAAATGTGAAATTATGAGCTACAGCGATGATGACTTCATCTTTGGAAGCAGCTCTTGTTCAATGTTCATGTTTATTGCAAACTAGGATTTATAATATCTTAATATTTTAATCAAATTTAAGAATTTCTGTCAAATATAATGTTGGCCTTTTAATGCTGCTCATCTGCTGTGGTGTTTGACATTCCTGAAAAGTGTTTTGCACAAGCAGCCATTGATTCCGTCCTTTCAGTCCAGCATAAAAATCAACTTGCAGCAAGACTCATACCATAATAAAAACGAATGAGTGAATGAACCAGGTCCAGAAAAAAAATCCTGGATGAAGCAACAAAAACTAACAACTTGTTTCTTGCCACTTCTCACTCCAAGTCCTGATGAAATTTTACAAGATATCCAACTATTTTAATTGCCAACAGTTCCAGTTTATTTTCAAGGAAGATGTTGTACTTATCAGTGGAGCCATTGTGCATACGGCTGCATAAGCTGTATATCTGCATATGATCATCATATGAAACTTATTAATGAGCCATCCCAGATTCACACAGCCTACAGTAACCACACATTCAACAAACAAGCAGTGCAGAAACACTGCTGATGGGAGTGGATGGGCCAATGCTAAAAGTGTTGATACTGCTATACCTGATGTGCCTCTCAAAATATTTAATCCTTATTTTATTTCAATTCTAATTTAATACATTTTCACAGGGGGAAGACTGATACCAGATGAAGGCTCCCTCCTTCTTCCGCTAAGTGCTAAGTCATGACAAACGCATCATCTTTGCTCACTGTCAAAGCAGAGATTAGCTGTCATAGTGCACTTTAAACCTTCCCCCAGTGCCCTGCTTTGCATTTGCTTCACCTAGCAACCCAACAGATGCACACTTTCATATACATTCATACACATGGCCACAGCACTCAATGTACACAGTGACTGATTCCTGATGCCAACTGTGATATTTTAAGTCTGCCCATTGCAGTGTTAATACCTCAAGTAAAAGCAAGCAGAGCTGCAGGCACAGAGAAAGGTGGAGGGAGAATCCCCTGTGACACTCTAACACATCTTACTGAGTGATGTCTGATATCAGGTAAACTTTACATATACTCTTGGTGAGGAGGACACCTAGCAATCACTTATCAGCTTTACTCAATAAAAGTAGTAGTACCAAATAATTAATTATTAATCCTTTAAGGTATGCATTACTTCAATATACTGTAACAACCTGTAATGTAATTAACACACTCCTATAATTTATTGCTGTGCAAATAGGTGTAAATCATATGCAATTCTTATTATGGTATGTGAATTGGATGATACCAATCCTGATATTGTTCGATATCAGATAGAGGCCCACGCTTTCTTTTTGCCCTGACAACTGCCATGCATTAGTGTAATAAAACACACACATATAAATGGAACAAAATGTGAATTAAAAAAAAACTGTATGGTCCTCCGAGCAGATGTGCAGGCTGTGCCAAATTGCAAAGGAGGGCATTTTGACTGAGCTCAAACCAACATTCATTCATGTATTTCTCAATGAAGTTATGTATATAGTGCACAGTTTATATAGCATACTGTGTGTTGTGTTTGATGCCTAGTGCGTGCGCTGGTAACACAGTGACACAGCGCGTGAAAGACTTCACTACTCACCGCATCTTTCTCTGCTCCCCCGCTCTCCTGGTGCTCCATGTTACACAGTTTCCTCTTGTTTTTATTCTCTGTCTTCTTCATCTTTCACCTCACTGTTAAAACACGCCTTGTGTGTTGGGGGGTTGGCCCGGTTGACAGCCTGGTTTGTTGTTGTGTGGCTGAATCCTCTCGGTAACGTCAGTCGGCTGGCTAGCAACGTGTCAGCTCGGCTGGTGTCGACTTCAGTGACACCTCGCTGCCAAAATTAAATTCATCGCTTGTTAATGCAGTTTGTTGAGTTAAGAGTCCACTCAAGAGTTTGCTCCAGCCAGCCGGCCATTCCTGGTCGGTAGCCAGCCTGTGGCTAGCTAACTTAAGAGCCTAGCTACACTTTTCGTGCAGACTGCACATCTGGAAAATCCGTTGTGACAAGCTGTCAATCAATCTTGCAGTACCAGCAGCCACTCGTTTCTCCCCGAAGAAAAAAAAAGGCGGTTAACGGTCGTTCACAAAGACAGTTGATCATATGCGGGGTGAAAATTATCCATGCTGGGCTGCTGTCTCTGGCAACAGTTCATTCAACCCAACTTCTTCACCAGTTAGTGAGTGGCGGTTGATGCTAAGCTAGCTTCCTGCTGCGTGACTAGCCGAGCGGCTAGCCAGTCTGCCTGCTAACGTTTACCTGCACAGAAACACCGTGACACCCATGACAGGTCTGTCTAATGGTCGTTTCCAGATGATTCCCACCCGAATTCGGCGCGTTTTATCCTTCTCGGTGGTTTATCGGACAATGAATGTCCTCTATAGATGTTCTTCCATCATCAGATAAAAGGCTAAGCTCTCTGTGTGGACACCGGGTTGAGCTCTCTGTTGAACTGCACCGCGGCACAGCACGGCTCGGCTTGTTTCCTGACTCCGACACGGTCACTGCGGTGTCAAGCTAGCAAGATCGATAATACTATATCTGGTTGAATTTTACCAAAATAAAAGCATCAGTTATTCGGAATCTGCTTTGTTAAGTACACTTAAAAGGGGTTTGACTCCGATTTTTCATCGCTCCCAAAATACACAGACAGAAATACACTGGTAGTCCATATATTTATGTTAGCATGAACACCAGTCTTCCACAAAATATTCCCTCAATACAACCTTTTTTTATCAGGTAGGGACTGTTCTTTACTTATCAGAGGAGGAGGTGGCTGGGGTGTGACTTTGTTTAGTCTTTTTTTTTTCTTTTGACCCTCCCCAAAGCTACCAATATTTCATACTTGGGCCTCCCTGAGTGACCGGCGGTCATAAATTACCATAAATTGGTTATTAGATTTTTAAGCCTTACCCATACCCTGATCTTTAAAAGTTAAAAGTTAAAGACAAAATCCTGGAGTTAAAAAAAGCCTTGTTTTTTCACTCGTCATTCATGCTGGTAAGTTTGTGCAAACGGTTTATTTTTGACGGAAGCGTTTGTCACACGTGTCTAGGGACAGTCAGAATTTTGAAAATCCAATCATAATTTCTGTTTACAGTTTCTGGCTATGATAAATGTTGTAATTTCAGCAATTCTTCAAGTAAACATAGAAGGCATGTTTTCTATAAGCATTGTCTATATCACACATTTTATTTTGAAACTATACTTATCTTCCTTTCTCTGGTGTTAGCTTCTCCTGCTGATAGAGCTTGAGTGATGGATTCCTTGTGTGAAATTTTCAAAGTCATCACGTCAGAAATGAATAACAGAAAACACCAGACACTTTATTTGAAAGTTCTTTAGATCAGTTCTCTTTTATACTGAACACCTGCGTGTTTCTGTCTTCGCGCGTGTGTGTGTGTGTGTGTGTGTGTGTGTGTGTGTGTGTGTGTGTCTTGTTAGTTTAGTTGGACTCTGCTGCCACCTACTGAAAGACAATAAAACCTTGAATATGTGTACTGTGCGCTGTGTTATGAACTATTTTCTGAATTAATTTCATCTATGTTAATCTTAGAGTGACTGTTTTGTTTTTGTCTTTTTAAAATTTAAATTAAAGGATATAAGTAGCATCCTTAAAGGGGAACACCACCTAAATTAAGAATTCCAATGTTATTTCCATGGCCTAGGAAAGCTCAATCAATATTTGTGAACATGAGCTACTCTGTCTTAAAGCCAGAGGCCAGTCTCAAACTTGTGATGTCATAGAGTATAAAATGTGGAGCTGCTTCACAGACAATGAACAGGTGCCTGATTTTGTGGATGCACAGAATGTTTGTTTCATTTTTCATATCCATTTTTTATGAATTTTATTCTATTGTAGTGTTTCCAGTTCTGAAACAGAAAATGTACCATATGCTCAGATCTGGTATATACCCTAATATCTTTCACCATTCATTGTCTGTGGAGCTGCTCCAGACTTTATACTCTGACATCACTAAATTGAGTTTTAGCACTCTAGTTTTTGGATTTAGGAGAGAGTTGTTCATGTTAACTGATATCAATTAAACGCCTGGTCCCTCTTAATAGCCCGTTGTGGCTACATATTTTGACAAATAAAGGCTTGGCTCAGTTAGACGCCTGGTGTGGTTACCAAGCAGTTCATTTTTTTTTTTTTTTTAAATAAAAGTTCTTGGGATGTATAAAACCCGGGTGATGGCTATCTTAAATTATGTATGACTAAATTACTCTGTAAGATAGTTATATTCCTTTAGCCCATAAGGGTCCTTAGATCAAAAGATTCAAGTGTTTTTCCTAGAAATTAATCCAAATTGTGAGTATTGTTTTAAGAGGATAAAGTGGTGTTGTGTTTGTATGCTGGGTGCTGTAATCTTCAAGTGAAACAAGTAATATTCATACTAGTTTTAATGAACAATTTGATTGTAGATTGTATTTCCTGATCTTTGCTGATTAACAGTTTTGTGTGAAAGTCCCATATATTATATATATATTCTTACTGTGGTATGATTGCTTTTAATTTCTTTGAAACCACCCCTGTATATGAATTGTGCTATAAATGTATTTGTGTAGTCTTGCCTTGTCTTGTTCCCCTAATAATGACATCATTTATTTATTTCATAATCACACCATTATTATAAAAAAATTCTGATCACTTTGTGATCTTTAGTGTTGCTGGTGCTGCGTCTTGTTTGTGGTACTGTGATTTCCTTAACTACTACTAAATAACCAAACAAAAATAAGTGTAATCCAAAAAAAGACAAAAAACAAGACAGATGTTGTTTTGTACCCTTTTTTATTAAAAAGGTTCTTTTCTTTTACCCCAAAACATTTTAAATAAAGAGAACATGCATAGAAATACAGCTGGTCTTTGTCCAACAGCAACAAAACTACTTGCATCAATGTACACACTCCCTTTAATATGTACATACATGAGATGTGGTTTCTAAAACCACACAGACACTGAGAAAGACACTACAGTAAGTTTGACCTTTGACCTGTGGGGACTGACACAAAAAAAATCTCTAAACTTGATTGTTTTACACCTGATTTGACAACATACACGTTGTTCACTTTGGTCGATGTTATTGCTTTTTTTATATATATCATTACAGTGCTCTTTAATGCTGTAACTTTGCCTTTTCCCCACACTGAATATAAAATTGACTCATGTTAAGCCAAAAATGAGTGGGCCATTATAACAGTTTCAAACTGATTGTCACAAATCTGGACATATTCATCCAAATGTAAGTTTGTTTAAATCAATTCAGCTTCAGAGCCAAACAAATGACATGGCACTTTAATATCCAGGCCTAAAACATCAACAAAAAGCAACCACGAAGGCTATTATTGCACAGTAACCCAAAAATTGCATATTTCAGTAAAAGTATCAGAGGGCAGTGAAGCCCCAGTTCATGCACAAAAAAATAGCTAACCTACTACACAGACAAATCAAGAAAAACTAAAATAAAGAAATAAAATTTGGATAAGCCAGTGTAAAACACCCAATTTCTAAAAAGTTCATTTGCACAGTGAGCGTCGCATATCCTGCAGAAGATTTGAAGATATCTTACATACAGATGTTTCTCTACAGATGTGATTGTCATCTTGAGGGAAATTAAAACGTAAAGACATTCATAAATTTAGCAAAAAAGAAAAAGGAAAAAAAAAGAAAAACACCTAAAGTATATATATTTAAAAAAGGAAAGAAAAAAGTGTGGTCCATTTTTCTGTTTACAAAATGAAATGTCATCTCTCTTGGACCGTGCACTATAAAATTATTTTCTTTTATCTTATCAGATAGGTTAGTGAAGGCATCACACAAACCGCTGAGCAGCTGGATGAGTGCAGTCTGTATCATGTGCTTGTTTTTATGAACACTGGTTTACTAGAGGCTACACGTCACAGCAGCTTCATCAGAAGGCCTTCCAACACTGCAGGTTAGTGTTTCAGCAGGAAAAACTGGGTTGGACCCATAGCTTCTTTTTAACCATCTCAAGAGAACTGACTCCATATTTAACAGTAATACTCTGGAGTTTGAGGACAATGAGCAAAAATTCTTAAACTGGTGTGTTATCTGTGAGCTATCTGAAAAAACTACCTATTTGTAGTTCTATAGTATTTTCCATATGTTATCAGTAGTTGGCCATTTTTATGACAATTTTTGTACAATTAGGACAAAACAAAAACATATCTAATGTACCGTCAGAGAGTATGGCTTTGTTTCCACGAGCTTCTCAAACCACATGCAACTATTCTACACGCTAACTACAAACATGAGCCTCGACGGAGGCTGAGAGGAAGCACTTTGCAGTTTGGTTTTGGCTTTTTCCAAACCCCTTTCCTGCTGGCATCACGTGGATTTTTGTTTCTTGAATCCCTGCTGAAGTATGGGGCTGAAGTCGGCCTCTGATTGGCAGCTATATCATTCACATGTTTAGGGAGATTATTTCCTCTTATGTGCTTGTTATGATTGTCAAACACAGACATGATATCATATTTGGATTTAGGAAAAACAAGAAAATTTCACTCTTTCTCATGTGCTTAGATCACATAAGACCAGGTCTACACTAAAAACTTTTCATGGAGACTCATCAAACCTGTACCAAATTGTCTCTGAGAGCCCAAACATTGCTTTAGCTCTGTTTTCATATTTGTTGAATTTGGGGAAAATGAGAAACGTGGCTTAATGACAAGCTACAACTCACAAACCAACTTCAGCCAAACACAGACTGGTCTCATATAATTGAGAAAAAAACATTTCAGTTGATAGCTTCAACAAAAGCCCTCAGAACCTACACACATTATGCCAATAATAAAACAATAACAATCATTCACATTCTTAAACCATCATGAACCAGCAGAAATAATCTAACAACCCAAACATACATCAACACTCAGACAGGTGTGACTCAACTGAAATGTTTCTCCAACCAATTAGAGAGCCAGAATTTCCAGCATTTTCTGTTTGAACAATGAGATTATGATGAGGAACTCGGGGCTGGTGCACTACAGGAAGGCTGATTGCAAGGGGCGCTGGTGCTGAGCCGGGCCCAAGACAGCAGAGGAGGAGGAGGAGGAGATGGAGGAAGTCTTCAAGACACTCCAACCAGGAGAGAAGGCGAGTTCACAGAAGCCTCCTGTGTTTTCACCTGAAACACAAAGAAGGAGACATTCAGACGGTTTGCACTTTGGTTTCATCCATAACCTGTTGAGTGTCTGCACAGAAGAATATCTGATAAAACTCTCCCTTAAGATTAGTAATTGGTACCCTTAAAAACTTCCTTAATTCCCTAAAATGAATAATGGTCACTTCACAAAGCTGCGATTGTCATCCAATTAAAACAATGCTGATTACAAGGTTTCAGCATGACATAGGTTTATTTGTAAAACCAAAAACAGCAAAGGACCTGAGCAGAAGGAAGAAATGCACCTGACTAAGACCCTGCCATGTTTCTACAATAGCCAAGAATGGATAAACCAAATACTGGCTCTAGACAGGGCTATGCCTGCAGGTCAGTCACAGTTAGCTGCCCCTCTGCGACGAGCACCATTGGAATAACACTGACTTATTAACGTAACTCTGCTTTATTCAGTGTTTTTACAGGTTCAAATAACTTGGTCTGTTTGTTTTAGAGAGGAGATAATTCGGCTCCCGGTAAAAACCTCCACTATCTGAAAAGCAGGTGCTGGGCTAGCGGCCCTCTTTTTTACCATGCCCATGTTTTTACTGGTTAATGGTCTGGTCCATTTTGGAGAGGAAAAGACCTTGGCAGCTCCTGGTAAAAACCTCCTTAACACTGAAAACTTAAGGAATCCTAACCAGGATTTCACGCTTGGCACACAGGAGAAGTTTCAGCTTTGTGCAATCTGCAATCCTCGCCCCTAGATGGCACTAAATTCTAAACACTGCTCCTTTAAGGGAAAGATTTATAACTTGGGAACATCAAAACATTTCTCTCCTAACTTCTTCAGAAAGAGGAGTTATGGCTTCAGAGTAGAATAAAACAAACGGACAGTGAGTAGATGAAGAAGTATAATTAAGTTAAAACAATTCAAGTCAGTAAAACACAACTTCAAACTTTCATTTGCACTAAATAAGTTACATTGTTGCCATGCTGCATGCAGCATGTGAATCCTTTTGTGAGTGTTACTAGAGCAAAAAACAGGGACACACATATAAAACATTGCTCAATAGCGCCATCAGAGGTCAAAATCTTCACAGGTTGCCTTTAAAATCCAACTGAAATCACAAAAGTCGTCTCTGCAGACAAAACTCACTGGAAAGATACTTGTCAAATGTGTCGTTAATGTTTTTATTGTTAAAAGAAAGGAAAAAAGTCTCGACAACAAGTGTGTAAGGGCAAAATGTGAGAGAACTTGTTCTGATAACTGTACAGTAGCTTACTAGCCAAAGATAGGCAGTGCTTTGTGCAGGTAAGATTGTAAGCTCGCTCAGTGAAACAAGATGCAACACAAGGACATATTAGCAAAAACAGCTAATATGGGTTGTTGTTCAAAGTGACTTATATTGTGTATAAGGCCACTGTGTGGCTCTAATAAGTGCCCCAGCCTGCCTGTGGTACAGTAGATAACGGACACTTACTGGTTTATGGAAATAAGACTTGATTATATTATATATTTAATTAATATTTTGAATGCCAGGGTTTTCATCAAAAAGCAAGCAGTTGCATCAAGTTATTGGAACACTGAACGGAGCACAGCAAAGTCATGGACCATACCTTTACTAGGCCAGGGCTGTGAGGAAGAGGAAGAGGAAGAGGGGGAGAAAGAAGAGGGAGAAGGGGAGATGTGGAAGGAAGAGGCACGGCGAAGGGAGGAAATCCTGAGCTCGTTCTCCTGAGGAGACTCAGCAGGAGTCAGAGGAAAGAGAAACAGCAGGAAAAGGTGAGAGGGTGTTACGGAGACAAGTGTGCACCATCATCTCATCCAACTCCTCAGTGACTGTCACCTGCTAGAATAAAAGGTTTGTCGTATGATGCTGAAAAGCAGAATGCTCATGTGAGAACTCACCTGTAAGTTTGTCTTTGCTTTCTTCAACACGTCCCGTGTTCTGGACACTGTAAACAAACACACACAGTGTTCACCAGTTATCATGTGTTCATTGATTAGTTACACAGAAGCTGTTAGATGAGCAGTAAACGCAAGACTGAACAGATCAACAGCTGCGCTGGGAGTTAATAGGAGGAGAGGGCTGGAAGAAGACAATGCAAGACACTGAAACAGATACACTGAAGATGATGACAAAAAATCATCATCATCATCACTTCTTAATAATTTATTCCAAAATGACGGTTTAAAATACAGCATAATATAGGGGTTTATATAATCCACTAGAAAGACTAGGAGCATGAGTGACTCACGTTGGTTGACTATAAAGTGCTCCATGCTATCTTTGGTGCGGTTGGAGCTCTTCACTCTCTCCATGGCGTCCTTTAGAGCCTGCTCTTGTTCTGAGAGTCTCAGACGGAGAGAGGCGACCTCCTCCCTCAGAGACTCATCCTGTAGACACACACACACACACACACACACACACACACACACACACACACACACAGGGAATGTGTAAATGTTTCGTGTTTGTCCACACACCCACTTACATGAATTTGAGATCAGTGGCCACTGTTACACAAGGCTTTATTTACATAAACCAATCACTGCTAACCAAAGATTTGACATTAAAACAGCTGCATAAGCAAATAAGTATTTTTTTTTTCTAATAAAATCACAATTTTAGTCCTATAATCATGCATTTTAAAACTAAATGTTAAATGGAAATTTACATATAAACTCTACATAGCATCATAAAAAAACAACTCAGAATTGTCTCACATTGATTCTTCTAGGTTTTTTTTTGTTTTTTTTTACCATATTGAGTCATGATGCCTGCCTAACATTTGGCAGGTTATAAACATCTGACACTGACTAGTGTAGACTGAGGTCAGTGATTCAGCTGTTACCTCCTGGAACTACATTTTACTTCACGTAACATGATAAAACAAATACATCAAAAGGCTGTTCTGAGTTCACTGGCATGAGCAAAGTAGGATCAAAGAAGACTCTCAAAACTCCTCTGCTCTTGGTTTCATCTAATCAGACTCTCTGATCTGCGTTGATTTTCACCTGTTTGGTTTCCTGGTGGCTTGGCAGAGCTGCTCTCCAGAACATGCGGAGCAGAGAGTCGGCCTCCTCCAGGATCTGTCGCAGGGTTTTAGTGTCAGACAGCAGCTTCCTGACAGAACCTGAGTCTGAAGGCTGAGACACACACGCAACACAAGATATTAATAAAAACTTTAAGCAATGATTCATCCTTCTGCTTTTTTTCCCCGATAATCCATGAATCATTAAATCTATAAAAGCACAAAAAGGTATAAGAAAATAGTTTAAAATTCAAGTTAAAATTTCTTTAGCTAAAAGTATTCACCTACTTATAGTAAAATTGAGACAAAATAGATACTCTCTGTACTGAAATATTGATGACAGTGTGGGTTAAGATCAAATAAATTAAGAGTTGCAATTCATCAATATTTCAATAAAGATTCTTATTTCATGATGGTGTATTTCACCCTGTTGTTCTAGCCTTATCAACTTTAAGCCAGTCACATCTCCTCTCAGTATCTTGGAAATCTCAGTGATGCTACATGTGTTAATAATTCTATACATTGTGACCTTTAGTAACACTGCCGCCTCTAAAAGCTGCTTTTCCTTATATATCACCCACAGTACCAGTCAACCGTTTGGACACAGTCTCTCATTTAAGTCAATGGGGAGTCCAGACTTTTGACTGGTACTGTAAAATATAATCCAAAACATGACCTTATAAACCTCGGTTAGGTGCTCAGTCTGTCAGGACCACCTGGTCTGTGGTGTTTGTTCTTCCTTGGTTTCTCACCTGATGAAGGCTGAACTCCTGTGGGGTGCTCAGGGAATAAAGGGTAGCATCCATCTTGTTGAGGAGAGCGCTGCCCTCCAGAATTTGCTGCTGCAGAGCCTTGAAGTCATTAATGTGGCCCACTGCATGGCGGCCATGACTGTTGGCAAATGAGCCATCTGGGGCTTGACCTTGCAGGGCCGAGGCTGCTGGGAATAAGGACAGGAGGGAGATACATGAGTTCTATATGCCACTGACAATGGCATAACAGGAAAATCTAATAACCAATTAAACACAAAAACATTTGTCAAGTATCTGTAGGTTAAGGAGATGGATATGTTGCTTTGTAAGAAAAGATGACTGTTTCAGGTTAAACTGTTCTCCCAGTTTATCCAAGTACCTGAATGTGAAGCCCTCACCTTGATCAGCTGCTCCAGTTTCTGCTACATGTTTCTGCGCAGGATGTAGAGGAGAAGAAGGACTGACGAGTCCAGTGTCTCTCACAGGTGGCGAGGGAACGTTTTCTGTGAAGGAAGATTTTCATTTTTCTTAATTCAAGGGTTATGATCTCTTTACTCCATCTTATCTCAAGATGCTTTTGGGTGTGTCAGACATACTGACCGTTGAACAGCTGTCTTCTGGATCGAGGCTGTGTGTCAGCCTGTCCGCTCAGCTGCTGCTCCAGCTGAATGTGCAGCTCTCTGGGGTCAAAGGTCGCAGTGCTGAGTCCAAGTTTGGTATCTTGACTGGCCTGACCTGCTTGGAAACACACAAACAAGTTATGAAAGTAATAGTAAGGTACTGGAACACAAAACAAATTTCAGAGGCGTAAGATGTCTCTGCAAGTTCATACAGCAAACTCTTACCTGTGCGTGTGTTTGTGTTGACTCCACACACTCTGTGGTACACCTGCAGCTCACACTGAAGAGAGTGGACCATGCTGCGGCTTTCACAGAGCTGCTGCTGGAGAACGCTTACCTCATGCTGGAGTCTGTGAAAACACACACAGATGTGACATTTTTACAAAAAGCACATATCAGCTCACTAGCACTTCTACACCTAATAGACCTGACACATTCTGTAGTCCCCAAGTGCCTCAAGGCTGAGGAGCAGAAGGTCGCTGTTTCACCTCTGAACGAACTCAGCATTACTGATGTGTTTAAGTGTGGTCAGAAGTGGCCTTTGTTGCACTTGTAACCGTACCCGGCAGTGATGTCACAGTGTACTGACACCACCTAAACTACACGTCTGCATCACTGCAGCAAGGTGAAAGGTCAGACCCCTGGAGGTCACCAAAACAAGATTTTCAGGGGGCGTTAAGTTGGTCTTTAACTCTGAAAAATGTAAATCACTCACTGTCCTCACTCTCCAGGTCATGAACTCTGGTCCACAAACACACACACACACACACACACACACCTACCTGTTGATGGCTTCCTGGTTCTTCTGTCTGTCCTGTTTCAGTTGTGCAATCTCTTCACTGTGTGTATCAGCCTCAGCTTGCAGCTTCCTGCTTTGCTCCGCCCACCTCTCTGCCTCTAGCTCCGCTTTCTTCAACTGCTCTGCCTCCTTGCTGCTCTCTGCAGGATGACACAGGATATTACACTTTTACATTACATGACAGCACAAAGCTGTACAAGTTATTTGACACGGAACCAGACAAAATTTGTTTGCTTTTCTTTTTACTATGTAATCTCCTCATCCTGTTTTTTTAGTTTAGTCTGAGCATTTTAGTCTTGTCATAGTATCAAGAAAAATGTAACAAATTTCGTCCAGTTTTATTCAGTGGTAACTGTTGACATTATAGTCTTTTTCAGTCATCAAATTACATTAAACATAATCTAATCTAGCCAAAACCAAGAATTCATAGTAACCTTACTTCAGATAAGATTTATCTTATTATCTGATGAAAAACAAAGGTTGAACGATTAAGGATGGAGTTTTGCAGAAACTGTCTGGTCTTGTGATCTGATGGTATCAATTTAAAGGAATACATCCACATTGAACTGAAACAAAACTCTTCATAACTTCTGTGTGATTGTAAGCAGGAAAGCTCTAAATCTGCTACATGATCAAATGTCATGGACATGTTTTCTCTACAGGATCTGGCCCTGGCAGTGAACATCAGACTGTACTTCTTGTGGCCTGCTTCAGCTGGTTCTGCAGACTGATGTTCTCCTCTTTTAGAAGTCTGATCTCACTGGAGAGCTGGCTGACAGAGTCCAGACCCTGGATGTAGATGTTGGTGGGAGCACCTGGAAAGGACAGGGAGACAACAAGCATGTACTGTAACGTAATGTAGAGTTGTTCCATATTCCTACCAAATCACATAAGCTTTTCTGGGTTCTACCAAATCAACAGCTTTTTATGGAACTAAGAAACTTGTAAAACAAAGCTGTTATACTTGATTATGTGTGTGTGTGTGTTACCTTTCTCAGTGACGGTGCGAGCCAATCTCTCCTCCAGTTGCTGTCGTAGGCGGTCGTTGGTCTGGATGGAGTCCTCCAGTCTCTGTCTCAGACTCCTGATCTCCCTCAGGTGCTCCTTCATCAGGTCAGAACCTACAATGAGAATACAACTGATGAGCTGCTATTAAAGACCACTATTTTATGACCTGAAGTACCATATATGGTATCATGGCCTTGCCACAACTTCCTTTGGTTCAAAGACCATGATCTTTCTCTTTCCTGGTAGGCTTTAAATGTAAAACATACACTAAGCTTCACTGACAGCAGCAGTAGACGCAATTTGAATCAGTAATAGTATGACAACAGTATGTGTGAAATATACACTCAGGATTTGATTGAGTATCTACCTGTGTTGCTGGTGCCTGACTGGTACCCTGAGGATCCTGAAGACAGGTCAGCTCCAAGTCTCACCGGTCCGGTACCATAGCTCAAATCCCACAATGCACTGCTCTCCAGCAGACTGGCCCCAGCTTTCATTGCTGAGCTGGCATCCAGACTGCTGCTGGTAGCGCTGCTGAAAGGAGAAGGCTGGTATCCATGGTAGGAGAGAGGCAGGAAGGCAGAGGAGTCGGGCTGCTGGTGGGTAAATGGGAAACCCTGAAGTGGTTTGGACTGGGGAGTGGAAAACCCTGAAGAAGAGCATAAAGTAACATGTAAGCGAGTGACTAAATACAATTAAAAAGCAATTAATAATGGAAAAGACACTGCACTGCAAAGTCTGAGAGAACACTTTAAAAAAGCATTAATGAGACATGAAGGATGGAGAGAGTAGAAGGCTAAAACAGAGATGAAGACATTGCTTTTGATGCAGTGAATGACTTAATCAGCCAAATGATATTGGTCTGGTTTGGGGTTTCTCAAAGCTCCATCTCTCATTAGTGTTTAAAGATCACAGCAAATCCTTCTCAAGCTGGGTGCTCCGGGTTCAGTAAGCATCAAACGGAGAACAGTTATTTAATGAGAGAGAAAGTACAGTGTGTTAAAGATAAAGGCAAAAAGAAAAGGAGAAGAGAAGAAGATGTATCTGCACACAGCAGCATTAAGACCAGTGATCCTCATACTGATGGTGAGGCAGATAATACAGTGCCAGCTGGATGGTTAATCCTTTTTGGATATGCAAACATCATGTTAAGCTGCTTGCTTCACATACAGAAAACAATGTTTCAGATGAAATGTTATAAATGTTCCCTCCCTTGCACAGGGCATCAATCTGACTTCCTTTTATTGAAACCATTGTTGGAGAAATCTGAGAACTTCAAACTTTGGCACCATCCTGTGGTAGTACCACACATAGAATGCACTGTCTCAAACTCACTCTCAAGGTGCTTCAACCACATGTGCTTGGTTTTGGCAATAATCAGATAAAATCAAACATGAGGGAAAGCGGTTGAAGTATCTAGGACACCTCATGGTGAGGTCAACAAACATCTCTTAACAGCTCAAACCTGACGACTCATCGTGCTGAGTATGAATGTAGGTGTCATGCCAACTCCACGGCACAGACGTTGTGGTTTGCACTCACAGACTTTATAAAAGAAGTGGACGCAGCCACTGTGTTGTCACCTAATTGTTTGTGAACTTAACTGTTTAATTTGTTGATAGAAACTATGATGAAATTTTTTTGTCAACAACCTTTTTTCCATGATAAAAACAAGACAATGATGAGTTAAAAATAGATCTTGATAATAACAACTAAGACGAAATCTCTCTTTCATTTTCGTAGACAAGACCAGATGTGACAAAATGTAAGTGGTGGACTATCAGACACTGAAAGCCAAGAACGGCTGTGCTTCTAATTATCTTCTAATGCTGCATGAGAATTAGAATGGCAAACTCTAGTAAATAGTCTGCAACAGGATGTTTCTCTAGCCAACAAAAACACCCACACCACAGCAGTGTCAGCCATTGGTGGGAGTGGTGAGCTGTAATTCAGCAGTAAATAATCAGCCATGCATGTCTGGCTGCAGATGGTGGAAGTGATTGGATTTGTGAAGTTTGTTAGTTGCAGCGGTGGCTGTTAGCAGTCAGCCCCCCTTGCTTGCCACTGAATGGCAGCAGAGCAAGTAGCAACCAGCTGCAGGACTTCACAGCTGATACCCATGGGACTCCACTCAGTCCAGACTTGAGAAGGTTTATGGGATGCTGTTTGCCAGGTAGGTAGGAGGCTCAGTTATCTGTGAATGTAGCTGTGCTGTAAGTAAACAGTCTGAACTCAACTGAGTTTTCTCTGACGGCTGAACATTTTAATCACCAACCATTGAGAAAGAGTTCTGGTTTAATATGGTTATTTTTCTGCCTTTTAACAGTGAGATTGATAACTCAGAGTTTACAGTGAACCTGGGTACAAATCCTACATTGGTTATTTGTGATGTCCAAGTTTTTGGGACCATAAATAAAGACATGTTGAGCTTTTCTTGTTTGAAAGTGTACAGATATTATTTGTAGCTGTAGAAAAAAAATGTTTGTACAATCTGTCACCTCAATTATAAATTATGATTTATGAATTAGCCTTACTGGATTAGTTTAAAGATTGAAAAAAATATAGAGAAGACATAATGACTAAAAGTTGACTTAAATGTCATGAATTTCCTTCGATTAAAAGGTTTTGAAGTTTAGTTGACTAAAATATTTTGGATTTTCGTCGAGTGAACCCAGACTAGAACTATGATGGATAAAAAAAATGACTAAAATGTGCCTAAAACTAATAAGCAGTTTTGTCTGAACTAACACTAAATCTAAAATAGCTGTCAAAATTAACTTTTGAAGCTTCAAGTTCAGCATGTTGTGGTTGTCACCATCTTGAAGTGACCATATTTGAATGAGAGGGTGGAGCTGTGGAAGAGAAGGGGTGAGAACCCAAAGACACCCCTGTGGTAGTGACTTGTTAATCATAAGGTAGCTGTGTGTTAAAGCTTACCCTGTTTATTGTCTATTTCCCTCTAAATTGACCATCATTTCCAAAATGAACATCATGGAGGACTTGGATCCAGCAACTGAGACCATAAACACATAGGAAAAATGTTTCCTGAGGTCACAAATCAGAAGTAGGGCCATTTTTCACGGATTTGTGTAAAATTTGACTTCGTTTTGCAACTAGTGGAGTCTTCCCCTGCTGGCCACTATTAAGAATACAGAATTAAGAAACTCCTGCATTAGCTTTACTTTTCAGACCAAGAAATGGCCCCTTGTTTACACTAGGCATAGGGTATTCCATTGGATTTCGTAAGTATTATTTTTTTACCTTGGTTTTAAATTGATAATTACTGTTAGACTGTTTGCTTCTCTTAATAATAAGCACTAAGAAAAAAATCATCTGAAAACTCAAACTTACTATAAGCAAAACAGGATCCTCTGTCCTGACAGATCCCTCTTTTATCTCTGTCATTCTGTGTTTCCTTTTCTTTGTCTCCATTTTCTGACATATTCTGAATGTGATAAATCTACAAATAAAGTAATAAAAATGCATGTCATGACCCTTAGTTAATATGATCCCCCAAAAGTTTCCTTGCCAGCCATGGCTTGTTTTTATGCCACTGATATTCAGTCTGGTATGCTGTGCGGTGTTATTGAGCTGTTCAAACACACAAGTAGTTTTTAGTAATAAAAAAAAAAAAAAAAAGTTAACAGACTCATGCATATACAGTTCAACTGACGCACTCTCACTGTCCCCCAGCTGCCTCTGTAACATCTGCAGCTCTTGATGCACCTCAGCCAAGGAAAACCCCACTCCCCTGTTGCCTTGGTAACGGGTGCGCAGGGTTGTGGGGTGGGGATGGAAGGGCATAGGTATCCTCTGGGTGGAGGAGCAGGTGGGGGGAGGGTGGAAGGGGGTAGAGGTGAAGACTGAGGCTGGAGCTGAGAGGAGAAGAAGAATCCAAAGCAACAGAATGAAAGAAAGATAAAAAAGAGAAACAGGACGGCACAAAGCAGCATCTCAGAGGTAATGAGGTGAAATCACGCAGCAGAAAAGTAAATCACATGTAGGGAAGTTCTGCTTGTCTGTTACAGCCTGAGTCACATTCCTGAGCCCATTCCTACCTGTCTGACTCTGCATGTCTGCGGGTTTGTGTGGCGAGCTGGGGCAATGCATGCTGGGACAGCTGAGGCAGGACTGGGCTCTGTGGGATGAGGTGATGGAGGGAGGGACAGACGAATGATGTGACATGGTGCCACTGTGAGAGTGGCAATCTGGAAATGAAAAGAGTCTGCTGTCACCAGAGGACATGATGAATGAAACAGACACCAAACAACAAAACACGGGTACATGTCTGTGTGTTTCAAATCCTTTCTGCACTCATATTTAGGTCATGTGACAGGAGCCGAAGGCTAGTCTTACAAAGATAAGTGTGCTGATATTTTATAGATTTGTTATTTTATAATAGATCTTCTTCCTCCATGTCATAGAGCCCCATTGTTGTCCAAAAACTATTAAAAAACATCAATGAGTCATGCTGTTGCACTGGGTGACATGTTCCTTCATCACCATGAAGACACACACTGTAATTTATTTTAACTCAATCCCACATACACCCTTCAGCTGCCTCAAATACTCTCTAGGGCACCAAATGTGGATTATTCCGCCACTGAAAATAGTCCCCAACAAATGCACCCTTTCCTACTCTTTGATAAATACTACTCTACAGTGAGCAAGTGTTAGGACATGTTTGAGGTATCTGTATCCTTTTTTGGACAATTTTTAATATTTGTATCAATTATTGTATTGATTACTTCCCTCTCCAATTGTATATATACCATTCGGGTGGCGCATGTTTCATGCAGCAGTGTATAAATCCACCTGAAGCTGGATGACGGCTGTCATGTTCTCACCTGTGCTGACTCTGGTAGAAGACCGAGTTTCCTTCTGACCGAGCTCGCTGGCAGCGTCCATGTCAGAGCAAAGATCCAGATCATCGTTCGTGGATCCATGCTCGTCAGACACATAGGAGATGCGATCCGACTGGTCTGTGGTGTCAGAGAGGGCGTGGCTGCTGCAGGGCGTGTCAGAGCGATGAGGGTGATGATGGTGGTGGTGCTGGTTTAGTTTGGCGCGGAGAGACTCGATGACCTTGTCCTTCTGCTGCAGCTCCTTACTAAGTCTGTACACAAACACACATATATAGTATATTATTAGTATGTGCTATCAATCACGTCAATCAATTTTAACATAGAGGGCCATATTGATTTAGTGCAACCCATACATGCACATCAAAGTTAGTAAAACCAGTTAATTTTAGGTCAAAGGTCCAAGACACATCAAGCCAATGGTTTGCTGTTGGTCAGCGTCGGGTCACTGGTGAGCATCTGTCTTAATTAGTGTGGTGTGCCCTGCACTGTTGGCTAGTCGGCCCTCATACCTGGCTATTGGGATCAGCTTGTTATATGAGGTAATATTATGTTTTAGCCATTAGGCTTTTTAGCAGAAACAGTTCTTCGTCTTTATAGCCACAAGTTTGGTGTGTCTGGGCCTTTAGGTTTCTACTTCATGACCAGCAGGATAAATCTGGGTGGAAAAAGTGAAAGACCAGCTCTTGCCCTTGCCTTTGAGAAAAGCTCCAGTCGAGTTGTTCAAACCAGAGAGACCTACACAATAACTTCCTATCAGGAGTATAAATGAGTATCACTGTACGAGTTTGATCAGGGTGTTCTCCTAAAAGGAAGCTAAGCTCTCTCTCCACTCAATTGTCAAGCCAGTTTTAAGCAAACTTTAGAAATGTTGAAAAAAGAAATGCAAATTAATTGCATTTCCATCTGCTGGTTTGGAGCAAATAAACTACGTTCCGCAAAGCGTATTTCGTAAGAAGTTGGTTGTATACTGTCGGTTAAGCCTGTTAACCGCCTGTAAACAAAATAGAGGTTTGCGAACCAAAAACTAAACAAGTAGCCTGGGCCATCTAACTCATTTACAAGACATAAACGAAGAGAGGTCTTCAGGAATTTGTCTCAATTGAGCAAGTTTATTTTTTCTTTCATGACAGCTATTATTAGCTACCCCATCTATTTCAGCAGCACTGCAGACCTCACACATGGCTGCTGATTTCCTTTCTGCTTTTCTGTTGCAGAATCTAATTTTAACCAAACTTAAAATATAACTAATATTTGGTCTTGGTGATAGTTTGATCATTTAATGCAAGACAGATTTTGCCCCAAAGTGTACTTTATTCCATTGTATGTTAGTAATTTCTATTATTAATGGCTCTACTAATGTAAAATGTTAAAAGCAACTAAAGTGATTTAGTCAAAAATAATTAAACATGTGGGTTTCTCTTAAGTCCAATAAATGGATTATTTAATCGATCAAACTATGAACTTTTAGATCTTTAGGTATTGGCATATATAATGAAAGGAACAGCTGGTGCTGATAGAACCAATCGTTCATGAAAATATTGCTTCACTTGCTTCTACACTGGGCCATCAGATCAGGTTTTGCTACATACTTGATCACCACTTGTGGAAACATAAAATCCAGGTGTAAAATGAGTTAAAAATAATAAAGAAAATCTATAAAACTGAAATACATGAACCTTTGCTGCATTGAGAGAATGTGAGAACAGCTACATTAGCTGCCTTGTGACTTCACGGATAAAGAGCATTAATGAGTAATGATGTACCAGGTGTGTGAGCCACCTGCCTGCTGATCTGCACGTTCCCACAGAGGCTTTGCTGAATGTATTGCGTTGCTTTAGGGAAGCCTCTTAGTGACTTACGCATACATGACACTGCATCATATCGCACAGGGTAAAAGTACATGACACTGCATCATATCGCACAGGGTAAAAGTACATGACACTGCATCATATCGCACAGGGTAAAAATGCAGACTCACTGACATGATATAACATGACCTGAGGGCAGCCTCTCAGATCAAGGTGAAGGGACAACCAGACAACACACTCATACATAATGCGTATGCAATGTGTCCCCTACAGCTGATTTAATTAACAGTGACGTGCTGGTACACAGATGCTGAGGTGAAGGTCATTCATCTAAATCAATGACAGGCTGATACACACACACGCAATAAACACACACACGCACAAACCCACATTTACAAGAAGATTCCAGCATCAGATTCAATCTACAGTGGCCTACTTTTCCATCTGTGGTCACATCACATTCACAACAACAACAGAATGTTTTCTGTCTCTTTGTTATTTCTGGTATTTTCTTTCCAAACAGTTGTGAGTTAAAATGTTGCAAAGTATGAATTTAAAAAATAGCTATGGAGTGAGCTCTGGAGTGAGTTTACTGCGAGCCAAGTTAGCAAGTATACATGCATTATACTATTAGTCTTATGCAAATGTCTTTTACTTCCTCTGGGGACTTGCTTTTTTACTAGTGATAGTTTGTGTCTCTTTCCGTCATGAGGAACAATGTAACCAACCTGACAGCCAGTCTATAGGTGTCCTTAGTTACTGTTCTGTACAAATTTTCAACACCTTAAATTTAACCAATGCTAGCTATTTTTTCCAATTTCATCTCTCAAAACACTTTTATTTATTTTGATGTCCGATTTGGTTTTCACAGTTGTTTCACGGAAAAACTATGAAGGCCAACTTGTCTTCAACATTTACTGGTAATCTATTAAGTTTGCTGCACAGCCGTGCATCAACACAGTGAGGGCAGAAGATTTGTTCAAGGTATATTTTGCCAATTTTCAACCAGCTTTATATCATAACAATGTTGGTAGTATGTGTTAATTAACTGTGTTTAACTTCCCTGCATGTTACCAGTGCCCAGATCTCCCTGCTCACAGCGGATTTTAGCTGGCTTAAGAGCTGTTGCTCATGTTTAGATGCCCACCGCCACCACCAACACAAGGAGTAGGTCTACAAGTGGATCGAGAGACAGAGAGCTGCCTCTCTCTCTCCCTTTCTCTCTCAAACTCAAATCAAACAATAAAACTAGACAGTGCTGATCAGAAACATATTTTAGTGCCCTCTTTCGCTGTAATATGAGAGTTTGAACAGGAAGTGTGCACCACAATGTTCCCTGTATTGTTAAGAATAGAGGCTGAAAAAACTGAAACCTAATGGTAAAATTAGCCGTGTTGATTAAATATGAATCAAGATACCACTTTGCCTTTTTTTGACTTAAATGATTTTATAAACATATTTTAACTTACTGTTTGACGGAAATATGAGATTGTTTGCTACTGGTCAGCTGCAGGCCCCCAGGAATGCAGCTCAGTCTTGCTTCCAATTTTTTTGCCACTCACAGTATTTTAGCAAAAAAAAAAGTCCACTGCTAATAGACCACTGCTAATAGACCACAATGCAAAAAATGTCAATTATGACTCTTCCTATTATGAATTGTGAATACATGGAGGTTTTATATTTGTAAAACTTTCCCTGAGCCAAGAAAAATAATTTTAAAATCTGTGATTTCATCACAATGTAGTCAGTGTAAGTTGACCAGGAACTTGCAGACCGGGCCAGCGGGGAAAACACCACTGCACATATTCATGCACATTGCGTGGAAATAAACATGAAAGCTAGAAACTACATTCTGCCATTCATGCCAGGGGAACAATTCCATTCAACTGAAAAGGTGCCATCTTGGCATCTGGTATCTAGTTATCATTATACATGGGGGAAACAGCTAGCATAGCTTTGCCCGAAATGTAGAGAAGATAATGGCATTGTTACGTCCACTATTTTGTCAGATCTGTGACTGACCAAATATGAAGTAGCATCTTTTATCTACTCTGCAAAGGCCTTGTTGTACAATGCTCTGTAGGTTTTATAACAGCTGTTTTGTGATTGTTGATTTGTTTTTACGAGCCATTAAATCAGCTGTTTGAGGCTAACGTGCTGCTAATACAACATTCTAGGTAAATGTTGAACAACTGCTGGATTAACTGCTATGTACTGTATTTTACTTGCTTTACTTTTACTCTTATACACTCATCTTTTACTTCCTGTGGGGACTTTATTTTTTCACTGGTGATACAATGTAACTAACCTGATGGGCAGTCTGTACTTTTTTTTCAGTCCATTTTTCTTAGTTACTGTACTAAATTGTTCTTTTCCTAAATCTTTACTCTGAGTAATGTTTGTATCTTTTTTGTATTTTCATCTCTCACAAAGATTTCAAAGATACAGTTGGTAACTTTTACATAACTAAACATTTTCTCATATTTGCTGAAACTGTCACTACGTCCACACAAAAGCACATGAGATATATAATCTGTGAAAACAACAACAAAAAAAGGAGTCTTTCAATCATGTCAGTCTCTGCTTGTGAACTGCACTAAAACTGTTAAACTAGGCAGCATTGATCAAAAAATGAATCCAGATTCTGTTACTGCATTGCCTATTTCTTGCCTTGAATTCAGACAGATATTTAACTGTACTGTTTAGCTGTAAGATGAGAAAGCTGGTCCAGCCGGTGGGTGGTGCTCTGTTTGGGCTCAGCTCGATCCAACATGGCGACTGGGTCACAAACTTTCTTTTTTACAGCTAAACAGTACACTAAACATTTGAGCCAAGAGAAAGACAACTTTTCTTCAACCTTTAATAGTAGTCCTATCAGGGCAGAGGATGGAGTATGGAAGTATGGAGCTGGACTCAGGACGTGGTTAGCCTAGCTTAGCAAGAAGACTGGAAGCAGGGGAAACAGCTCCACAAGACTTTTAGTTTTTGTGCTCTGTAATGTTTTAAAAAGTGCTACATCACTGCTTGTTTTTGTGTTGGTCTTACTTTTCAAGTTGTGTGAGCAGTGCTCTCCTCTCCCTGTCGGTGAGTTTCTTCAGCAGCAGCAGTTCTCTCTCCTGAGCTTTCCATTCCCACAGAGAGAAGGAGAACAGAGAGTCCCTGTACAGAGGGCTGCTTTTCGACAGCATGGCCTTCCACAAAGGAGCCATCAGCCAACTTCAGCTCCCTCTGCTTCCCCTGGCCAACGGCCCTCTGCCTGGGCTACTGACTGACCATCCCTCCCCCGTTTTCTTTCCTGTCCTTCAGACTCCTTAGATGTTTAAAATTCTTTCTATTGCAGTTTTTCCTCCCAGCCGTGTTTCCAGAGGTAACCGAGCGTGTCTCATTAGTTCAGCGGCTGAGGTCTTGACCCCAGACTGTGTGTGACAGCAGGTACAGTGGACAGGCAGAGCGTGAGTGAGGGATAAAGAGATGAAGGGATGACAGAGCGTGTGATCAATCAGGTGAAAAGCAGAGCAAATCCTCCGATTAAGTTCGGGCTTCCCAGGGAGATAGATTTTGGTGGCTTCCTACACACACACACACACACCTATGGGCTGGGGCCGCAGGTGGTAACCCAAATAGATCCCAAATCAGGTTCTAAGGTAGCCAGAACTGTAAGGTCAGAAAGGCAAGCATATGGAAATTGCAGACGGAAGCCAGAAAACCAAAAGAATAGTTGATCTACAGAGCAGATTTAAAGGATTTGTGTATTTGCTGCAACAACAGGATGATGTCCAAATGTTGAACCACAGCAGATCAGCCAGATTGTATCCCCAGTGCAGTTCAAATAAAACAGTTTTTAGATTTCCCCCCACCAACATGTGATGAGGTGAAGCATGAAATGAATTTAAATGCAAAAATACAGAAGTTATTCTTATAATTAGCTCTGTGGTGAACAAAAAACTCAACTGCCTGAAGAAACTTGCAGCTGCACTCTGAGTCTCTCTCTTTTCTCCGTTTTTTGTTTGCAACCCTGCTAAATTGCCCTTTTTCTCTTTCCACTGTTGCCCATCTCAGCTCCCAACATAAGTCTTTTTTGCATTGAAGGCTTGAATTGTGCCCTCAAAGGAAACCCTTTTTATTACCACTCTGGACACAGCCTATCCCACCAGCAGCAGCCGCAGCAGGAGCCCCGAGGGGGAGATGTAGTGACGAAAGAGCAACACGAAGAGGGAGGAGAGGGATGTGCGTATAAGCGGATGTCCGGATCCCGAGGGCTCGTGCGTTCACGCTGCAGTGCCCATCAGAGAAAAAGAGAAACAGAAGCTGAATGAATGATCATCCACAAAGCAGCACTTCCTCTTTCTTTTTCTTCTTGTTTGTACATCTGTCCACCTGCAAAAACACGCAAGCTTCTCTCTGGTGCAAGAGTGACTCTATAGGTAAATGTGGTTCTTCTTTTCAGGATTTGTTGAGAGGTTGAAAATGTGAAAATGTGTCCCACGTTTGAAGAAGATTCTCACCGGGAGAAAACTTTACATCCAGCTTTAGCTTGCAGAAAATCCAAGAACAGATTAGGTAGGTGGAGTAGCAGATAAATTTCCGTTAAAACTGCATTATCCTTGGTCCACAAATAAAAAAAAATCCAGGTTTATGATGAGTAAATCTTACATAAGACAGATCAGAGCAGTGCTGGATGTTTAACACCATGTGCTGCTCCTGATACACTGAAGCAAACTGATGCTCTCTGTTGAGCTGCGTCCCTCTGCTGCTTCCACTCACGTTTTCCTTCTCCCCCCCCCCCCCCTCTCTCTCTCTCTCTCTGCGTTTAGCTGCTCATGACCCATTTCCCTTCCCAATGGAGGTCTTAATAACTTAACCTGATTAGAGGCTGTCAACATGCCCTGAGCCCAACGCAAGCAGCAAAAGCCTCGGCAGCATTACGCCATCAGTGCAATCACACTCTGTTTACAGACATCCACATAATGTACATTTCATTAGAATCACAGTGACGTAAGTATTTGTTTTTCACTGACCTGGCAATTAAACCTTAAACATACAGTTACAGTCTTATTTCCCCTTCAGTAGCTTTAAAAAGATAGAAAAAAATATTTTATTCCATACTTGCTTGATGGCATCATACACAGTATATATTGCGTATCAGCTTTATTGCACATCATTTTAGACACATTTCCCCAAATTTGAGCCTGGCAGATTTGGTATCTTTGAGAACTGTGATGTCTTCACTAGAATTTGAAACACATATCTGCAGGTTTGAAGTATGTTTGGCTGAGTGAGAGCAGTGATTTTTTAATAACTCACTCAGTGGTGCGTCGGTGACATTGAAGGGGTTTACTCAGTCGTGAAACCAACCTAACCATGGGTTAAATAGACTGTAAATGCACTTTGTGGATGATTTAGTAATCACAGCTTCCTTTTTTTCCTCATGTTAATAGTGTAAGTGTAATCTTTCACTCCCAGGTGATGATAAAGAAAATATAGTATAATGTTTTACTTTGTGTTGTGACAATCTTCAGCCCCACATCATTCATTATTCTCCAGCCTTGTCTCTTAAAATGATATTCATAATACAACTGAATAGATCTGCCAAATAAATACTGGGCAAATGTAATTGGATTCTGTTTTGTGGCAATGTTTTTCCAACTGAGGAGGGTGTCGGGGTAGATAGTGGGCATATATGCAGGACACTAATACCGGGGGCTGGAGTCCAAATCCTACATCCTAAAACACTGGTTAAAGGGATACTTTCCCGATTTTCAAACAGCTCTGTATCAATACAATGTGTGCACTATGTGTAAACTGTGGTAAACTTCCCTCCATCTAACATATCCCTCCTCTCCCCCCGGCAAAATTCTGCTGAATTACCTATATTGATGCAAAGCACCTCATCCGACAGAGTTTCTGGATCACATGTATAGTTGCAGACACATTCTGTTTGTAGCGTACATGACACACCTCAACAAACCACGCCCTCCAATAGTGCAAGACAAACCCACCAAAGCGAAAGTTATCTGAGCCCTGCTACAATGCTACACTGTAGTGATTACATGAGACCAAATGTAGCAATGATCGACTTTATAATTCATTAATACATGAAGACATGATTAACTGATTAACTTTATGAGTAATGAGATGTAACCCTTCCCATTACCATTACCCTACCCTTAACCACCTGTCTTGTAACGTAATACTTTATAGCTAGCTAATCGTTTATTTAGCAATTTCATAGGAACTTCCACTTGCGGGCAGGACAATCGGAAAAACTTAAATGAAATGGTAAAACTAGGCAGTGCTGCTTAAATTCAAACCAAGATTCTGTCACTGAGTTGCACATTTCTTGCCTTAAATGTTTTCAGAAACATGTTTTAGCTTAAATTTTCACTGTAGCCTAATACAAGATCGTTTGTTGCCAGCTGGTCGCCATTGTTTCAAACGGACGTGTTTGCATTACCTCACCCGCCAGTGGCAGCATTTATTGGCCTGGTGCCACGCAGTGCATTCTGGAAGTTGTATGTTTTCTACCTCTTGATCAAAAGCGTCCTTTTTCTCTCTTTTCAATGGTTTGGTTGCACCAGTTTCGAATGTGTCCTTCTACTGCATAGACAGCATAGCTTCATTTAAGGGCCACCTCACCAGCAGTGAAATACTTCTTTAACGGTTGGAAAAGATGAAGGTTCGTTAATTATTGAAGAATAAACACATCTTGTCTCATGCTTCAAGCCAGTGTGGACCTTTTTTAATATTCAACCAGAACACCATCTCTCTCCAACCTTAACCAAGTGCTTTGAGTGCCTACACATGAAATGTTAATCTTGCATTAGTTGTTATGAGAGTCGTTGTGGGGATAACAAATGAACATTTAGCAGATAAAAAACAGAATGTGAGAGGCATCATGTTTCTTTTAAAGCAAATTTGTTTATGAGTCAGGATTTTTTTTTTATTATTAATACCTTGTCATGCATTAACACCACTTGACTGTCTCTACATCTGTGTGAATAAAATGCACAGGCTTCACACTGTATGCACAGAATCAGAGGGACAGTCTAAATGAGATGGCTGTCGCAGAAAACACACTCGATAATTCTCCTTCACATCTGGTCGGCCATCTGTGCCGCAACAGCATGATGTTAGATTACTGCAGGCCTCTCACTCTCACTGTATGACTCTCGTTCTCTCTGAGGGGCAACTCTAATTATTCACAGAGCATTGTTTGTTTACTGGAGTTTGACCCAGCACTCACCCTTTCAAGTAGTCCAGCTTAAAGGAACGGTTCACCCCAAAATCAAAAGTACATATTTTACTGCTAGCTCACCTAGCACCTGACCTTGCTAACGTTACAGCTCAGCCCAGGAGGATACATCACACACTATCTCAAGCACAAGCCTCTCATCCATGAGTAGATGCATGCTTGCTTCTGCACATTGATATGGCTGGTGGGTGTAGTTCAGTAGTAAGAAAATAGTTCCTTCATGAAAGTGCTGGCAACAAGGTCTGTGGATTATCTTGATTTCTGGAAAGAGACATTGCTGTTGAGTTTTTTAAATGTATTGTTTGGGCGCTTTGAGCACCACAAGCCAAGTGCCATCTAGTGCCATTGTATCGGGGAGAAGGCAGACATCTCTACTGCTGATATCTCCAACAACCGGCAACTCATACCAACACAATCCAAACTGATAAACAGCACTACAGGTGAGAGAAAAAAATATGTATTTTTGATATTGGGGTGAACTGTCCCTTTAAATTACTATACAGGGATATCTTTTGGCATGTTTTAACTTACTTACTAAAAATTCTGTATTTTTTCCTACTGTAACTGCCTATAATCTGTCAACTATTTTTTTTTCTTTTACAAATTTAAGATAAAAAAAACATGATTTTTTTTTTTCCACCTTTCAAGCAAACATTTGCATTTTTTCATTTCATTCAAGTATAAAAATCAAAGAGCCGTGTTATGAAACAGAATTAGGTGTCGTGTTACAAGTGACTGAACATTCAGGACATTCATCAGTCATCCAGAAGAGACAGCCACAACCTGCTCTTTCAGCTTTAGCCTCAAAGAGACAAAACCATATTTGCAATACTACTAAAGTAGGGACTATATCACTTCAGAAGTTTTAATCAGTCAGGCTCTTGAGGCTGTTTTACAAAAAATGTTTATACTAAACAAGTTTTACTGTTGGAATAGTCCCAATGAAAACTGTTCATGCTGAGGTTTCTGGATGGATTTACAGCAATTGATCTTCCTTATTAAGTCCCTGAACATTATTGTCACAGCAATTTTATTCTATACGACTGCCACTTGAGAGGCCTCCTCTATACCAGTAAGGTGACTCTCCTCCTCAACTGTTTGTGGACCAAATATGGTGTCACTAAAGCCCAACATTAGAAACACCTTATCCTCTCTCTCTGCCAACTTTTTTTCCCCTTATATTTCCTGATGACCTTAATGTTAATGCACACACACTGAAACAATGTCTGTCTCATAATGAAGTTGAAGTTCACACTGAAAATGAAGCTGGAGTTTTGATTCTTCAAGCCTGCTTCTCTTCTGCTTGCACCTTGCAAATACAATAAATGCTCTGCAGCTTCAGCCAGTCTCTCACTGTGTCTGTCTGCTGTGTGCTGCTGGGCAGGTCATGTACAGTAGCTTTATCAGAGCTTGTTTTCTGAAAACAGCTGTCTGCTGCTGGGAAGACTGAGACTGAACCAGATGGGAAATGTGCCAGAAAACAAAAACTAGGAGCTAAAAGTGGCTAAAAAGCTCTTGGGGTGTGTCACTATGAGAGACACCTTTCACATTACACACTGCAATTTAATTTATCAATTGCATAAAATTATTGATTAGTGGGGCTTTAATAGTAACACAACATTATATAATTATTTCTTTAGCTCCACTACTGGTAAAGCAACAAAAGCAACAAAATATTGGTTTGTTCATTCTGTAATGAACAAAGAAATCTATAGCGGGACTTCAGATTTTTTTGTTCCTCTTGTATAACTGTGTTTGTCCTGGCCTCACTTGTGCTGTCCTTTTGTCTTTCTCTTCTTTAGTCTCCTCATTCTCTCTCTCTCTCTCTCTCTCTCTCTCTCTCTCTCTCTCTCTCTCTGTCTCTTGCTGTTCTTGCTGTGTGCCTAATTAGCCAACCAATCGACTGGACAGTTAAGGTCCTTCCTCGGACATCAGCTGTGCCCTGCTGGTCACGACTCCGCAGCTAAAATTAATGAGTTGGTTTGGGTGATCATGTGGTAGTGGTCGGTGAAGGGTTGCCCAATCACAGCTCTGCCCTGCAGGACTTTGGGGTTTTGTAATGCAGTGATGTCAGAGCAGCTGACTTAACAAGTTGCTGAAGGGCCCAACGAGACATGCAGCCAGCTGTGACCAGCAGCAAGAAATAAGACTTGACGTGGTGTGTAAGAGAAAAGACTAGTACAAGAAACCACATAAAGTGTGTGGCACAGAAGAACAAAGATAAAACACAAAGATTGTCTCAGAAACAGATACTACAGAAATATATGGTTAGACTGAGCCTTTGTAACTGCATAAATATGTAGCCATTGTTTTGTCAAGGGACTGAAATGTTATATGCAAGATTGTGATACTCACTTCAGACAAACTATTATATTTTTTTAACAGAGCAAGATCATAACAACAAGGCAAGGGTCACATAACATAAAAAGGTAGACAAAATCATTGCTAGGTTTCTTTTTAGTAGCCCCACTAGCACACCTCTACAAACCTAACACAATTAACAATTATGTCATCATGAGATGTATCCAATTCTAGGTTTTTGAATAAACAATCACAACATAACATTGTAAAATAATAATTGAGTTTGTCTTAACTGACATTGAACAAATTCGTTGTTGTTTTTTGAGTTTGAAAAAATCTTTCTGAAGGCGTTTAAAATTGCTTTTTTTTATCAGTATTGCCAAAGAATCCATGAAGTATATTCGGAAAGGCACCAGGCATAACAGTGCCCTCCAGGCAGTTAGATGTCTCTCCGGCCCAGCCCCAACTTTTCCTCCCTCATTATTTAACCAATTAGCTCTGTCATTAATTTTCCAGTGAGATCATCCGTAATTATTGAGCCAGCATCTGATAATTCTGCCCTGAGGAACAAACATCGGGCTGAGCGTCACACAGCAATATTTTCCATTGACCAACATTGAGCCTGCTGTTACGCAGAACTCGACACCACAACAGAAATTCAAACAGAGACACACATGAGCAGGCAAAGACACAACACACACACACACACACACACACACAATGATGAGTAAATGAGCACTGACCGTATGGCGAGCAGCTCTGTCTTCTCATCTGGATCTTCAGGATGCTCTCCTGTTGGAGATATAATATCATTTCTTTTATATTCAGTTACGCTTTACATTAATCAGACAGCCTATTAATAATTGTTTGTCACTTCTGAGACTAAAACTAGAGCACTCACGTCCGCTGATCTTTGCGCTGACTCGCTGTGCCAGAGCGCTGCTCTGAGCCAGCTGGTCCCTGAAGCTCTGGCCCATGTAGTAGTCGATGTCGTTGGCCCTCAGCAGCTCCTCGAAGGCCTTGGTGGTGTCTCCCAGGTGCTGGGTGAGGATGTTGCACACGCCTCGACCCTCCCTCAGTCGCTGGCGGAGGTGAGACAGCTCTCTGGCCTGAGCCTGGATCAGAGTGTCGAATTTACTGCAGACAGAGAAAAACAGAGTGTTACTTACCCTGACGATATGTGAAGTAATACATCGAAGCTAAATAATACCCTACAAACAAACTCCTGCTGTTGATGTTTACTGTTTGGATCTCCTTTACTCTTAATATGGTCCACAGGAGCAAGCTTTTAATTTCTAACCTCCAACTATAAATCAGCCCACAGAAACAACATACAACAATAAAATTCCTTTTTAATTTTGTCACTTTAAACTACATGAATCTTGTTTTAGTCAGGACAGTCTCATTAGAAATCAATTTTCTCCAGGGCTTTATTTGATAAAGTATTCTAAATTGCTTCAACGACTGATGACTTAGAAGTGTTTTCTTTTATCTCGTTTAGTTTAGTTAGTTGGTTGTCTTGTCTGAAGCAGATCTAAGTGATTCTGGGACAGTTGTTAAGCAATGCCAAGATGTGACAAAACCAAGTACAGCCTGTTTAATATAGCTGGAAATAGAAATTAATGATACTTTTTGATAGCAGATGTTCCTGTGCTCATTTGATATGTAGTTTTGTCTGTATGACAAAATCCATAACATTTTCTAAACAGTGATAATGCTTTAAGATTTCACTGTATGTAACCAGCTGGATAGCTTGAATTGTGAGTGTCTTTAACACACACACACACACACATATACATATATATATATATATATATATGTATATAATGTTTATATGTAAATTCAAGCCTTAATTAAATGTAAACAGGTGAGTAATATAAATATTCATCCCCTGTAGAATTGTCATGAATGTTGAATTTAGCTACGGCGACCAAAACTGTTTTTGTACCAGACTGTAGACTTGTTTATTTCTGTTGTAAAGTCTATAGAGATTGACTTGCTTCTGGAGCCAGCCTCAAGTGGCCATTTGAGGAACTACAGTGTCTGGCACATCAGCGTGGGCTTCATTTTTCAGCTGTGGAGGTTGCTGCTTGCTATTAACAGGAGACCCGAATCAGCCCCTAAATGACTAAAGCTTGACTGTAGCTACAGTCCGGTCACACATGGCAAATGGGACAGTGTGTTCTCATTCTCGTGTCAGTTAATCCCTTCGGACTGTCAGTCAGGCAGCAGAGTTTATATAAAAACATCTGTGGTTACACTTGATTAACATGGACTGATACTGACAGAGACTGACGGGGTGTGTAATGCCTGCAGTGATTAATGCAGATCACTGTACAGACTGAACTGTATCAGTGATAAACTGATAGGTCATATCCTGGATACTGGAAAGATCTTCCTTTTTTTCTTCTAGATAGATCATACCAGAATTTTTATCTCCAGAGGTCTCCAGAACCTTTTTTTTTTTTACCTAAAATACAATAAAAACAGGTCTTGAAACACTTCCCTATTTCATAAGCATATTTTATCATATTTAAGTAAGATGTCTCCCTGTTTTCTGACATACCCTTGTGTGAATTTGCAGCAAATTCAGCAACCCCTCCAAGTTGTCCCATGTTGTCATGAATTTAGTGTAATGTCTGTTTCCACAGGACAATTTCCAACAGTACAACAAATTCATGTCAACACCTGTGCTAAAAACACTTTCTTTCAATCCAGAAATACTATTTTCATTCACTAATCATTTCTAATCACTTCTGTTTCCACATATTTCCGATCACTATTAAGCTACCATCAATGAAACCCAATACTTCCTCTAAAAATGTTTTACATTAAATGCCTTACAGGACTCAAAAGGCACACTCTGTGGATTTTTTTGTCTTTTCTTTTGTCACCCTATCATATATATTTTTTTAAACTTCTGCTGTATTTCATGCATGTATGCAAAAACATTCCAAATAAAAAAAGGAAATTGTAGGTTCCTAACTCTCACCCTGGCCAGGTGGCAGACTTTACGTCCTCACTGACAGACTTCTTGCCTCCTTTCCTCAGCTGGTCCTCCAGTGCGTCCACGCGGGATACCAGCTCCTGCAGGCCCTTATCTGGATGAGGGTGACGAGGTGAAGCCAGAGGACCTCCATCGGATGACTGCCAACCCTCGTCGTCCTCTGCCCCACTCTGGGAAGGCGAAGCCTGGAAGGACCAGTTGACCTTGCGAGGTGTGGAGGGTCCATAGTCGCTGGACGTGGAGAGGGAGCGGAGCCGGCTCTGGAGCCCGCGGATCACTCCCTGAGAGCGGGACAGCTGGGAGCGAAGGTCCTCGACGAGGCGCTGAAGAGACGACATCTCGTCTCCATCACCAGAGCTCTGGGTGGTGGTTTTAGTGAAGGCGGAGCTGCTGCTACTGTTGGCAGGCCACCACTGGGACCCACAGTCCAGAGATGTGCACATCTCCAGGTCATCAAACTCTGTCAGGGAACATAGAGCACACACATTTATCAGTTTTCTATGAGATGATGAATAAATAAAACTTATTTGTTTCAGTCAACAGCTCCCATGTTTTCTTTAACACACACAATTAACTAAAACTAAAGCAGTCTGATACAACAGTCCTGCACTATACCTTCTGTATGAAGCTTTTTTTTTTGTTGTTGTTGAAACTGCTTTAAAATTAGCTGAAGGTCATTTTTTAAAGGCTGTACTTCGTGGTGATGTTGAAACATGAGAAAATGTTTACACACCTGCATAACTGAAGTTCTGCTCGCTAGCTACACAAATATGTTTGAGCTTTTAAACTGCTGTAAGTAAATCTAAACAATAAAAAAGAGTATAAAAAGTGTAAATGTTGTGTTTTATGCTGATGTTTAAAGGAAAAAACACTTAATTTCCTGTATTCTGATGAATTTATCTGCATTCATTTATGGTGGAAATGTATTTCTTTATGTAAAGGAGAACACAAAATTTAGGCAGCAGGTGACCATTCAAAATCTAAAAATGTAATATAATATAATGCAGTAAGGCTCTCAGGCATTCTGAATTGTCAAATATTTATTCTCTAGGATCAACCTCTCTCATTTAATGTTATCTCTGAGACATGTAGCCATGATTTATTCTTCCATCCTCTTTTGTCTGAGGAACTAACCTCTTTAAATGCACATTCACATCAGCGACATATTAATTCATTATGAATAATTTATAAACCCCTGGATTTTAATGGATCATACGTGCTGTCACGTTTACAGACAGAAAATGGAAAACCTGGACCACTGGAAACTGTGTCAACAATACTGATCAGCAAATGCAGGTTTTTGGGTCAATTTAGAATCAGTGGGCTGGCGGGATGTTTTTTTTAAAGCTTGTGTTACTTGTTTTAGACGCACATTGATTTCTACTGTATTTACATTGCATTGTATGTTTTCTTATTGTGAAATAAACTTTTTCTCAAAGTGTCCTCATTTTTACATCAACATTTCTTGGTGCAAGCTATTTTTCAGAGCAATTTTTTTGCTTTTAAAAATGAGGTGGACAAAACCGGGCATTTCAAAAAGTGATGGGGACATGTCCTCATCATCCCCAGTGTAAATAACGCTTATGCAAGCAGTTATATATGTTGATCTGCAGATGCTACTGTTTACTGTCGGAGCTGTTCTTTGCTCCCCTCTGGTGTTTTTCTGATGCTACTACAACTACCCAGCAACACCAGCTGCTGTTTCCAGGAAATTATACTGTATTTCAAGTCTCTAAACTTGTTTTTAGAAGTTGTAAACTCATGTAAAGTCCATTTTTAAACAGAGTTCCCTCCTGCAGACACTGTAGCAGTAAGACATACCCGGGCTGCTGGTGTCCTCCCTCTCAGCCTCGTTCTCACTGCGGCCGCAGGTCTCATAGCCCAGGTCCTGCAGGTCCACCTGGATCTGCTTACTGTCCTGCTGTACGGCTGTCTCTGCTACACAGGCACAGAAGAAGAGGAAGTTTTACACCTCTGTGTTTGCAGCTGACGTCACTGGGATTCATCTTTAATATTTTTGATTGTTGATGTTTGTTTTGCTTATTTTGCAAAATAGAGGTATGTAATGTATGCAACATGTGTATGTAATGTAATCACACATTATTTACACAGCATGTGAGGCGTTACATAAGTCATCAGTGTGTGCACTCACTGAGCAGTTCCCTGTAGTCTTTGAGCTGCTCGGCCTGAGCCTGGACTGTAGCTTCAGACACCATCAGCCTCTCCTGCAGCTCTTTGCTCTTCTGCTGCAGACGAACAGTCTTCTCACACGTCACTGAGGACACGGCGCCCTGCTGCTGACTGGCTGACAGCTCACTGTCTAGAACATCCTGGATAACAAAAAAAAAACATAAAGAAAACATATTTTAGGATGGATTTGTTTTCAGTGGACCTGTAGTGTCTTTGTGAGTTTTCCCTGCAGGGCGGTCCCTACCTGTGAGGAGTTGGTGAGCAGGTGCAGTGACTCAGGTCTGTTGACTCTCTGCTCACCACCGGTCTGGATGTTGGTCTGTGACAGAGACAGCTCTCCATCCCAAGCGTCCCACATCTCAGAGCTTTCCTCCTCCTCTTCATCCTCCTCCACCCCTTCTATGGTCACATCCAACTCCTCCTCCTCCTCTTCACCGTTCTGTTCATTACTGCTCGTGCTGCCGGGCTGCAGCCCTTCAGTCAGATGATGCTTTAAATCTCTGTTCTCTGCTTGCAGGCTGAAAAGAGCTTTCCTTTAAAACAGACAGAGAGGGATGGACAGTCAGAAATAACCTGTTGCCCTCTAGTGGCCGAAAAAATTGCTTTACGTATCCTTATATTTTTCTTATTTACTTTTTGACTTCCTGTCAGCGGCTCTCAGCCAAGCGTAAATCTTTCAACACACCTCACAATTTCATATTTAAAAAAATAATTTCCTAAAATGGCTGCTCACTGTAGTTTTTATCAAACAAACAGGAGGAAATGGTAAATTTAGGGACTATTTTTAGCGGTGGATTGATCCACATTTGGTGCTCTAGTGAGTATTTGGGGCAGCAGGATGGTGTATGTGTGATTGAGTCAGAATAAACTATGCAAAATAAACTAAAAAAAAAATAAACGTTTGACAGCAATGGGGCTCTATGGCACAGACAAAAAATGATAAACAAGCAAATACTTGTTAGTAGATACATTCAGAACTATTCTTATCATAATCATCTTACCTCATCTGTGACAGTGAGGAGAAGCCGGCCTTCTCCAGCTGAGCCTTCAGCTCTCCCAGCTCTCTCTCCACCGCCCTCTTCTGCTCCACCAGCTGTTTGACCTCCATCAGTCCCTGACCTTCAAACAACACATCCTGGGATGGAGGCTTTCCTGTGCCTCCAGAACCCTGTTTGGACAGACAGTCAGGATTGTTTCTGAATTATCAGTTACAAGCCTCTGAGGTGTAACTTACTATACCAGCAAAGCCCAGCAAAATAAAAGTTATATTACTGATAACAACTTTTTTTTAAAAAATGCAAATGGACCAGAAATCCAAGACAAATCAACATAGTTTACAGCAGTTTCACGCCTCATAAAACTCCAGTGCTTAGACATATACGTGTCTGAGGGCTGCAGTCACATGAGTTTAAGAGCTGATTTTCATACATATTTCATAAATACTATATACAGTGTATGCCTTTTGATTAGGGTCGCTTAGAGAATTGGTTAAAAAAAAAACATATATAAACTATCCACACAAATAAACAGTCACAAAATAAAATAACAGCAATAAGGAATGTATATAAGGGGAACCTTTCTAATAAAGTCCAAAACTACAAAGCTCTCTTATTAGATAAGTATTAAAACTCTCTGCTGGTAAAATCCTCATTCATCTGTCTTGGGTGCACCTTCTGAGATTGTAAATCCTAAGGAAGCGAATGTTACCCCCTCTGCCGTCAACTAACATCAACAGCAATAAAAGACAGCCCAGTTTATCATGTGATGTCAGGCCTCAATTTCCCTTAAAATCCTTCTTAAACTGCTTAAAAAAGTTCAATTTATTCCTACCTTGGTGTTGGCCATAAACTGGACCCTCAGTTTGGACTCCTCTTCATCAATGCTCTCAGTGTACTCGCTGTTCAAATCATCATCAGCCTCGTCTTCATCCTCTGAGCTCAGTCCTGCAAGAGGTAGGAATAAAAAGTTAGACCAGAGCTTCTTAAACAATTCTCTCAATTTCAGTTTTCTGTTTATGACTTTGTGCAATCCCAGCAACCAGCAACCATTCTACTGAGTGTCACACTGTCAGCACAGAGAAAACATCTGATGACTTCTGAAGTATCTGCTCATCCACATCAGCTGACTTAATAACATTCTTCAATTTCATATGATGCCTGTAATTTGTAACGCAGCATCAGCTATGCCACAGAACTTCAGATCATACACAAGTTTAACTGCATGTACATATAACAGCTCTCAGCTCACTAATATGAGGGCCGTTCTGTGTTATTAACTGCACTTGACTGTGGTTAGGCTTCAATTTTCAGCATAAAGCAACTAAAAAAGACTTCAGGAACAGAATGGACTAATAGAGGAGATGGATTCATAAAGTTTAAGATGTTTTAACAGAACAGGATTATGGTTAATCTGGATGTGGGAAATATAACATAAACTGTAGAAAGGCAAATTACGGACTTGAATTTACCTGAATGTACTGGTGATGAAATGAATTAAAGGCTAAGGCAGTTAGACTCTTATTTGCATCATCAGTGACATATTTATTGTCTATAACAATGTAACCCTCCATGTTACATTCCTACTTGGATTTGATCTCATCAGTATAAATTTCAGGGCTGTAGAAACCACTGATGTCATGTCCTCAGCATTGTTTCTGTGAGGTTGAGGGATTTTAACAACCTCGACAGAAATTTTAGACAAATTAGTTTTTTTAAAGGCTTATTCAGATTTTCTTTGCCGCATTTATCATATATGTGACTGCTTTAAGCAGAACAGTGAAGTCACATTAAAATAAAATGAGGGAATTTAGTGTTTCTCCACCAGAATCACTAACAGTAAGGGGCATAATAATGTAAGGGCAAATATAAGCGTTACATAATTAAATGTAATGCAAAGTGTGGGGAGACTAGTCAAATATTTCTTAAAGAATTTGGACTGAATTCTGGGTAATGTCCTAGTAACTTTGCAAACTGAAAACCAGGACTAACCCAATAGTTTATGTGCTTTATGAGCTGACTTTGAAATTGGTGTGACTTACAGTATATTATGCATAAGTGTGTGGTGCTTTATCCATACAGCAGGAAGAGAAGGGGTGATTTTGTTCCTCTGAAACTGGACGGTTGCTTAAGTTACTGGGTAAAGTGTTTGTACTTGGTGTATGTGATAGAGACAATTGTACTACAGCGATGTCAACTCTAAAGGTGGGGAAAGTCATAAAACAAGGCCAGCATACAAAGACACAAGCAAACTGTTACTTCCATGAAAATCTCCTTAAGTCATAAATTCATGATGCAGTATACCGCAAGTTTCTTTATTGAACCGCTCAATTACATGTTCGGGGCTGAAAAAGTATAAATAAAATGTACTATCTGCAATCCAACACATGTGGCTTGATCTTCTATAGAGTTTACATTCTTCATCTTTATGGAAAGATCAATAAGAAAGAATCAATTATGCTTACTGTTCTCCAGTGTGACACTCAATTTTACAATAGTATTCATTTATACTGAACCACAGAGATGGAACTGAGGGTTGCTGAATTGCACAAAGTCTCATAAAATAACAAAAGCAAACTATTGCAAGCATTTGAAAAAAATCTAAACATTTTCTCAGCTATATTGCTATATATAAAAGACAGCTATACACCAAGTATACCGAATCATAATCACATAAAGGCAGTGTGGAATGTGCTTATATTTTCATATTATCAAGTCAAACAAAATATGAGTTTGTTTCAACTGTCATACAATTTGCAGCATTCAGAAACAGGCTCATTCAAGCTGATGAGCATGCAAAGCATCCACACACACCCACATATAAGGAAATATATTATCACTGTCATACGTGACCAAATACAAAACATTTACAACCCAGTAAATGAGGCTTTGAGTTATACAAAATATAAAATATGTTTAAGACAAAGACATTTTTTAACATTTAACTTCACTGAAACATTTATAAAACACTTTAATGAAACATTTTTTCCAGCCACTTCTAAACTGGCCCTCACTCAGGAAAAAAACAGTGAAGTCAATATGGAGAGCTTTGTTCCAACATGACAAAATTATTAGAAAAACTAATTATATTTACAAATGAATTTAAAAAATAATTCTAGCAATTTGTAAATTTTCACTTAAATTTTAATTGATGTGCATTTTGATTCGGATTCAAGAAATTAATTTAATAGGATCTACACCATTCTCCAACTAAATCTCTGCACTGGTTTGAAATGACATACCCAAAATAAAACTATTGATGACAGTCATCATCTTCTTTCAAATTCACTGTCAAAACTACAGAATGATAATGTACCACTGAGGCTACACACATGGTAAAAATGTCAGCCTCTACTTGTGTTTTTAGGATTTTTTTTTTTTCATTGCACTCCTGTTAGAGACTAAGCAAGAGATATATGGATCCCATAATCTCAACAGCTCTTTTTTTATTTACACTTAAGGAGTTGTGAGGCTTTTTGCTTTAAACTGATGTAGGGTTTGTTAAGTGTGAGTCATTATTTAACCCAATGGCATTCTAAATCATGCTGCTTGTTACTGCCTGATCCGTACTGGATACCTGATTTGTTCTACATATGTGCAAGGATGGCTGGGGTTAGGCATTCACCTCGAATGGCTAAGGTCAGGACAGCCCATTAGTCAGGTGACAGGACCTGAACAAATGTGGTTTATGGTATGGATCAGGTAGTGACACTGCTTGTTAAGGGCTTTTAAACTCCCACAATTAACTGTATCATTCATGAAACTTGTTTGTCATCAGTGTTAAGAAGCGTGCAGACCTGCAGTGACTACTAAATGACAAAGGCTTAGAGTTTGTCCATCTCGTCACCATCACTGATTACAGTACAAAAATGTTCACTGTTATTTCCACCCAGAAGGTCCCACGTGTTAAATTCTGTTACATCAGTGCGACTACCACCACAGCAGAACACTCGGAGCCCCACACCACAGTCACAGCTCCCTGTTGCTGTTACAGATACTGTCCCATGCTTCTCTGATGCCCACCTCCAAACTCGGGCTGCCTGCTGTTGGGCCGGTCCCGGCCCAGGATGGGGCCTCTTGCTGGGGGACCGTCCCGCTGGACCAGGCTCTCCCTAAGCTCCTGAACCTCCTGGGTCAACCGCTCCACCAGCGGGAGACCGGAGGGCTCCACCATCTGCCTCTGGAAGTCCTGCAGAACATACACACACAGGTGTGCACACACGGATCATAACACACACATACATTAGTATGCAACACATATACAACACAAAAAATACAGAGACTAGAAAGCTGCAGTAACAAAGATGAAATTATAAACATCATCATGACACTGAAAGATTTCTCTCTGTCTCTCTCCCTCTCACTCACCCTGATGATCTCCTCCTTTACACACAGAGTCCTGGTGAGGGAGTCCACTCTGTTAGCCTGACTCCTGCTCAGCTCCTGGCTCTCCTTCTCCCTTCTCAGAGCCAGGCGCAGCTCGTCCTGCAGGGCCTGGAGTTCCACAGCAGAGTCTGGTCCAGAGTCTGACCTCGATACAACACCTGAGCTCAGCTGTCTGCGGAGCTCTTGGAGTCTCCCCGTCTGCTCTGTCATCACCTCACTGAGCCGGCCAGCAGAGTCCTGAAGGGAGATTGGTGTTATTTATTTTTTTCTTACAACTTCTGAGTGCTTCTGTTGAGCTCCTCTGCTCTACCTGAATGTACTGGTCCCTGGAGCTGATGGTTCTGAGCAGATCCTGGATCTGCTCCTGGTGGTTCTGGGCCTGGTGGGTCCGGTCGGCCAGCACTTCCTGGAAGAGGCGATCTTTGAGTTGGAGGCGGACCTTCAACTCCTCCAGGACGTCCCTGGGAGCTGATTGGATCTGAGCCAGTAGAGTGCAACGAAGTTCCTACGGTTGAGAGAGGAAGAAGAAACATGAATCTTATCTGAAAGACTGTTAGGAAATTGATTTGTTGAAGGAAAATTGTAAACTAACTGTGTAAGGATCTAACCAAACTGCCTCTTCATCAACCCAAGATGAAAAAAAAAAAAACTGATATTGATGTTCCCTTTTGACCACTTCCTGTCTGTACCTGGGCCTCCTGCGTGCGAGCGTGCAGTGCCGCCTGCAGCTGGGTGATGATGCCGTCTCTCTCTCTCAGACCGCTGCTATGTCTCTCTTCGCTCTCCTGCTGCTGCCGCTGGACATTCCTCCAGGCATCACACACCTGCTCCAGCTCCAAAGCCTTACCACGCACCAGCACCTCCAGGCTCTGACAAACACACATCACCGATAATGAGTTGTGGAGGTGACAGAGCAGAAGGCGGAGAAGAAGTCTGATTTGTGCATGTGAGTTCTTACAGAGATGGTCTCCTCGTTGTTGGCCAGGACGCAGCGCTGCCTCTCCAGGTCTCTCTCCTTCTCTCTGAGCAGCAGCTGGAGCCGACGAGTCTCCTCTTCTTTCTCCTCCATGCTGCGGAACTTGTCGTCCACTGCACGCTGAGGGTTAGACGAAAAAAGTGTCAATCATTGCTGAACCTGAGAGTTTAGGTTTGGCATAGTAAGTAAGTAAGTAAATTTGATTTCTATAGCACTTTTCACAGATAAAATCACAAAGTGCTTTACAGCAAGAATAACAAGCGATAAAATACAGAGACAACACAGAAAACACACAATGGCACAGAAAACAAATAAAGTCACAGAGGCCCAAAAACATCAACTTCAGTAAAAAGCCTGTCTAAAAAGATAAGTTTTTAGTTCTCTCTTAAAACCTTCAATGGATTCTATGCTACACAGAGTCAGAGGCAATAATTAAACCACTGAGGATTCAGCTTTAAGCCAAGCCTAGGTTTGTAATCACTAAGTAGCCTAACTTATCACTAGGAGTCCTGCAAGAGGCCACTAACATTTTCTAGACCTTTAATCTCAATGGGGCTTTCCCTATTAAATAAAGGTTAAGCAACATAAAACGCTCTGATGCTATTGTGATGTCTGGAGCTGAAAATACAAGGTGGATACACAATATGACACCCATACACCAACCACAAGTAACTGCCAGGAGGTCACAGGATGTGCTGCATGGTCATTGGTATGCATGTGGGTATTAGGCTACCTTTGGGGATGCACTTCAGACTGGAGACCAGATACTGGGGATGGGTTAGGTCAAGGTTATTAGGGGTTAGGGTTAGGCTTGTTGAGGTTATGGTTAGGGTAAGTCTATGTGAAATGAATGGAAGTCTATGTAACCTTAGTAAACATGTGTGTGTTGTTTACCTCCAGAGCTCTGTCTCTCTCCTTGATACGCTGGCGGAGTTTCTGAAGCAGAGAGTCTTTCTTCTCCTTTGGATCCTCCAACAGCTCACAGTAGTCCTGATTGACAGCAAATTGGTTTAGCAAAAGATTTAAGAGATAGTGAATCACTAGATGTACCCAATATACTACAATAGAGGAAGAGAAACCATCAACACTCTTCTGGAACAGATCTGGAAAGTCAGTTTGGTCTGAATCATGCATCCAGTGGTCAGTGGAGGAGCTTCAGCTGTTTGCACTTCCACATTCAGCTGTGGAGGTTTCTTTGTGGTGTGTGCAGCATGCAATGTATCTGCAGAGTGCATTTCTGTGATGTGATATGAATCCTGTGAATGTTTGTGTTTGTGCAAGTGAGTGTGTCTGACCTCTATCAGCTGCTCTTTGGTCTGCAGCGATGTCTTCAGGTCTCTGATGGTCCTCTCTCTCTCCTCGGCCTGTCTCTGTCTCTCTTGCTCTCCCTCTCTCAGCTGCTCCTCTCTGTCCTGCAGGGCCGATCGAGCCTTCTCCAGAGCCAGCTGCAGATCCTGAATATCACACACACACACACACACACACACACAAAGTGCCAAGATGTAAGATGATATTTTAGTGAAAAACAAATGATGCAAAGAATATCATCTTTCCTAAATCTAACCATGAACTTGTTGAAAGAATGTTACAATTTAAAACAGTCCTGCTCTGTCTTTTCTCACCTGGTTGTGTCTCTCTGTCTCCCTCCTGTGCTGCAGCGCCCCCTGCAGGTCTTTCTCCAGCCTCTGCAGAGCTCGATTCAAGTCTTCCTGCGTCCTGCTTGCCTGCCGCTGCGCCCGCTGACCAGCCTTCAGCTCTAGCTGAGCCTGGAAGAGAGACGCCTGCAGAGCCAGCACCTCACCCTGACCTCGAATGCTGTCTGCACCAGACACCTGCAGTGAGGGGTGAACAAGAGACAGACAAACACGGAAACACAGAAAGGATTGGTGTGAAAAAGGAAGCAAAGAAAACGTTGATTTATAATAGTGACTGTAACTATCAACCACAAACAAGTGGCTTCAGTATGTGTGGTATATATCTGTGTTCAGTGATGTGACAAAGCTCCAATTTGGGGTCACTCTGTGTCAGGATGGAGGACAAACCTGCAGCTGCTGCAGCTGGTTGCGGTTGGCGAGCTCTTTGAGAGAACACAGCATCTTATTCTGTTCATCAATCACCCGATACAGATCTGCAGCCTGCTCACACACAAACACACACACGCACAAACACAAACATTATTCAAATACCAAACTGTGCTTTCTTTGTGTATTTTCACTTTTAAAACTGATGTGTTCAAGCTTTTTTTTCCTGTCAAAATCCATTACTTCCTGTCTCTTTCTATTTTCTGCCTGCACTCATTTTTCCGTCTTCCTCTATCAATGTATTCCTTTATCTATCTACAATACCACAATGTGTATGTATCCGTCCCGCTCTACCTCTGCCTCCTTGGAGTTCACAGTATCTGTGATGTTCTGGATGTTTCGCTCTTGCCGCTGGGCTTCCTCTTGGGCTGAACGCAGCTCCAACTCCATGTCACCGAGACGCTCCTGCAGCTTCTACACACAGACACAAACACACACACAATAGACTCAGTACCAAACATTACAGAGATTCAGATGGATGAAAATGGATGAAATGCAGGTCTGGTGGTGGGAGTCGTGACATATTTGTACCTGGTTCCTGGTCTCGCTCTCTCTGATCTTGGCCTGGAGCGAGCAGACCTGGTCCTGGGCCTTCTGCAGCTCACTGACACACTGTCCAGCAGCACTCTCATACTGACTGAGCTGGCCCTGCTGCTCATCAATCAGCCTCTGAAGGACACAGGAGCAAAACACAGGTCAATAATAAAAATATGTATTTGTTGTACTGTATACAGTTCTTTTTCATATCTCTTACTCTTAACACATTATTATCCAAAGTCACAGTTGATATATTAATGGGTGGTGAAACACTGGACACAAAAACGTGTGTTGTCCCTGCAGCTGTTGTGCGAATGACTGAGTGAAAGTGGAAAGTGATGTCAGTTCACTGTTGGATGACTTCCTGGGGAAGCAGCTGTTGCCAAGGCAGCATAATGTAGACTTCCTTGTTTTTGTTTTTATGATCTGAGTAATGATGTGATGTCACTGCCCTTTTGGACACTGTTAGCTGTATTTGTGACCTTTTCTAAAGGTGTTTCAACCGGCACCCAAAAACAATACAGGCTGTGGTAAAACATTAAGAATAATCACTGTTTCATGGGTCCTATAATTTCCTAATAATCCAATGGAGGAAACTATTTAATTTGATAGTACAAACAGAGACAATGATCTGAGACATACATGAGTACATTTTTAGCACCACTTCACCTATTTTAGTTTTTAATAAGAAATAAGAAAGAACCAGTAAATTCTGCAATTGGCCCGACAGTACAGTAAAACTGAGTGGATTTTTTAAGAAGCTGTTGATTTGCAAAGAAATTCCCTTGAAAGAACAGCTCCATTTATACTCGAGTAAATATTCAATCATCAAAAATGCGACTCTCCATTTATGTTGAATTGTGTGCCTGTATAGTACTAGAATTAGTACCAAATGTACAAATACATATTAAATCATAAAACCTAGTTATACTAAATAATATGTAATTAAGCTATGATAATAGTTCAATCTCAATAGTTATGCCAATAAAGCTGATTTGCCCTTTTTTCTAAAAAAGGAAACAGAAAAGACAAGCAGAGGGGTTAATGCCTGCCTCTATAGTGCATAATTAATGTGTAAGATCTGATAGAATTAATTGTGTGTCTTTTAGTTACTAAGCAAAAAATCAAATTCTGCAATAAAGCTAAACATGGTGAAATCTGCAGTCATCAATCCAGACCGCAACGTGAGATGGTGTCAGAAATTTAGGAGCAAAAAATCTCACAATCTGACTGCTGCTATGACTCTACTACATACCATACTGGTGTGAAGCTATATTTGTATGATGTAAGTTATATTTTCAAAACATGAGTGTCACAGACAGATGATCTGAGCTGACAACGTGTCTCTGCTAACAATTTTTTTTGAGCACTGCAAGCTTGCTTTTATTGCATGGTGAGGAGATATCTTTAATATTCATCTTCTATTGTCAAATCATGACCAGACCTCTGGTATAAAAGGTCAGTAGTTAGAGCCACTTATTCTCCCAGAATCTACTTTTAAATGCTCTGGAGTCTTCATCTGTGTGTAAATGGCACAAGTATAAATTTCCCCATTCATACCAGTGTGGGGTCTGCTGCACAGACTAGTATATGGCTGTATAATAGAGCAACACACTAACATACAATAGACCGTAACAGAGCTGTCTTCGCTCCTGGCACACTGAATCATGTTCACATTAATCATTAACATAACAATAGAAGTTATGAAGCTGTATCAGCCTGAGCAGGGCACACTGACTGCTGGAGCGCTCAGAGACTGTTCCCATGGCAACAGAAGTGTTGCTAGGATACCAACGAGGAAGAGTATGTATGCTCCCCGAGAGGGTAATCAAGGCAGTGAGTGTGTTCAGCTTCATCAGCGGTCAAGGAGATGAGTAAGACAGAGAGGTCTGACCTTGTTCAGTCTGGGTGGCGGGTGCACAAACGGGGAATTAGTGGGACGCGCTTTCAATCAATCAGTTTCACTTCAGTTGGACTAAACCTTCACCAGATTTCTGTGCTTTTCAGGTTTCACGGTTTTATTTAAACAACCTTGGTATATTTTAAAAGGATAAGTTAAATCAGATCTTGTGTTCCTCAGACAGCCAGAACTTGTCGTGTCTTAGCCAGATAACTAGAGTGAAATACAAATGTGTTTGTTGGCAGTGATTCAGAGGTCTGAAACCAGGCTTGTCCCTTTTCCTGTCACAGAAGGACACTGTCAGTTAACAGGCCCTCATTTCTCTGCTCTGAATATGATTCCACAAATAAGTAAAGAACAAAAAGCCTCTAATTACACCTAGGATCTGCAAACGTTGCATTAAGTTACGACAAATAATAAACTACAGAACACTTGCACCCAAAATTATATTTTTACAGTTTAATTTTTACTCAGATTTTTACCTTTTTTGATTTTTTTCATCAAATTGTCCTATTTTTTAGAATTTAAATGGAAAAACTACATAATCTTTTAAAGGAGAACTCTAAAAATTTGCATTACTCTCCCATAAAGTTTGGGGACTTGCAGGAGACAGATTAAAAAAAGAACGGTCTAAGTCGAAGCTGCAGAGGCCGCGAAATCCTGACTTTTGGTCCCACATATGAGCCAATCTTGGAAAAAAACTGTATCCTACATTTCCCATAACACAACTTAATAGCACCCTACTGTTCTGTGCAGCCTACACGAAAGCTACAAAGTCTACACTGACAGGATCGGCTCCAGATCCAGTAACAAGGTACTGTGGCTATCGATCTACCTGCTGAAAGCGGAACGGCCCGCACTCAACATAATCATCCATCCACTGCTCCTCCATCTCTGCCAGCTCCGCCTGCAGCTCCTGCTGGGGACATGGGGTCACGACCTCCGGTATGGGCTGGTGAGGGTACAGCTCACAGTCTGCTGCCCCTCCACAGGGTGACCTCAGTGGTGTGGGCAGGGACAGTGACAGGCCTTGCTCCAGTTTGGCTTTGACCAGAACTGGGATCTTGCTGCCCCTGTTGGGCTTCACTGGCCGGTACTCGCAGCCCCTCAGAAGGCTCAGCGTCATCTCAAGTCCAGAGTGGGCGCTCTCACTCAGTTGTTTGTCCCATGGAGTGTCCCTTCTCACTGGAGCCTCCTGTGGTTCAGTTTCCTCTCTTTCTTTGTGGTTTGCAGGAGGGCAGCTCACGTCCACAGCGGTGTCAAGAGACTCAACAGATGACGCCGGGCTGGGACTCGTCCTGTCACACATGGTCTTATCAGAGTCCAGCTCAGCTAAGGAGGACTCAAAGACGACAGCTGTTGCCTCAGACTCTCCAGAGGTTCTGGGGGGGTCCTCAACCCCCAGAGTTGCTGTTGAGTAGCGGGTAGATGGGCCACAGGATGTGCTCCTGCGCCCAATCTTGCGAGGAACCTTACACACCGCCTCATAGTCAGAATCAGCAACACGGAGCGCTGCACAACCCCTACACCGCCTCGGCTTCTGGCCAGGGAGAGAGTCTGTTCCTGGACACTGGAGGTGGTGGTGCTGGTGGTGGTGGTGGTGGTGGTGGTGGTGGGTGTGCTGGTCCAGGGCAGAGTCCTCTTTATCAGCCCAGGATTCATACACTGAGTAAGTCAAATCATCCTGGATCATATCTGAGTATCTTCCATCCTGCAGGACTGACAGATCCACCACAGGAGAATCTTCAGAGCCCACTTCGGTCACAACGACCCCCACAACAGACCCAGGAGGAGCCACATTCCCATCCTCTGTGTTGTTCTTCCGGTACAGGCCTCCAATACACTGCCTCAGCCGGTCTTTCTCCAGCAGCAGCTTGTGAAGGCGCTCCAGTGACAGGGCCTCCACGCGGGCAATGACCGTGTCAAAGCGGTACATGCGATCCAGCATGAAGGCACACTTGGAGCAGGCGAACTCCCCACGGCCGTCCCGGGTCAGCTCGTGGCCCAGAGCGTGGGACAGCAGCACCTGCAGGTTGAGCTTGGCCGCTGGGTGGAAAATCCATCGACGCTGGTTGCCGCAGAGCTCGCGGGCGCAGATCCTGCACGCCTCCTTCATCTTCACCACGTCCAGCATCACAGCAGCAGTGGACTGACTATAAATAATACAGCAGCGCTTTAAAGTCCAGTCAGTTTCTTTCTACACATGTGAAAGGTGTCTTTGGATTGTAGGAAATCACAACTGTTCAAAGTAACCTTAAAGTGCTGAATTTTCCCTGGACCTTTGTGCAGGTGTGATCCAAAAGTTTTTTTAGGTGTGTCAGAAAAAAGCCTTGTTCATCCAAATCTTATGAAGTAGGTGAGACAGCTGCATTGATTCAAAAAGTTGGGATACATTAAAATCACATTTTAGAGTTCTTTATCTTAAAAGTCTTGTACAAAGATGCTTAAATGTGTTTTTGTCCCTCTCCAGCCCCCGTCCTTCCTGTTTCAATGTCAAGTCTTGAACCGCTGTCCTGATTTTAAATATTTATGTTTCAGATTTCATCTGAAGAAGATAATGATTTAAAGCTTCTCAAATCTGAAGTTTTGCCTCTAACACAAATATCATTCTTTGGATTACTGTGTACCAAATTAGAAGCCTTAATAAAATAAAATGTGATTAATTTCTTGGCAGACAGTGAGATTTTTAGGATGAACTGTTTCCCTGCTTGAAGAACTTGAATCGATCATAAAGACTAATTATAGTTATCCTGATTCAAAAACACAAATGTCTCCGGATCACGCTGACATGTCAACGTGACAACGCGATCAGCAGCGTTAATTCAGTGAAGATTTCCAGGCGGAGCGGATGTGAGTGAATCTCTGTCATGGGTTACACTGTCACTTCCTCTATGATTCACTGCAGACATTTGCCGTCAGGTCGATCCGGGTTGTATTTCTGTCCCAGTGATTCCTGTGATAGAAACGATCCCCAGTTGATGTCACTGCTGTATGTTTTTGCCTTTTAAATCAATGACGTCTCTGTGCATGACAGCATCTTTCCGCTGCAGCAGCCGCTCCCGTTACAATCCGACACGAACACGGAAAAAAAAAACTGATCCGTCCCGATCGACGCTTTGGATGTTTGAAGGTTCACCGGAGACTGTCCGGGTCCCCGATCCGTTGTCTCCTCACCAGCATCGGCTTCATCAGCTGAGGATGGAGGGAGAGGCTGTCAGTCCTCGAGCCGCTTTCGTAACGAGACAACGAGGCAACGTTGACAGGAACCAAAGATCGCCTATGTTGGAGACGATGTCTCACTTCGCAGCTTTACCTAGTCCCGTCTGCAAAAGTGGGCTTCGGTTGTAGTCCAAAACAATTATTTCATTGTATACTATTTCTGGGAATATTCCACAGGTGTAACTCATTTTGGAAAATCTTATTATTTTGTATCGATTATTACATCAGGCTACAAAGATCCATTAAACGTGTACTTAAGTAGGCCAATAATTCAAGTGAGGTAGGCTACTTGTACTTTACATGAGCATTTCCATTTTATGCTTCAGAAATAAATATTGTACTTTTCACTTAATTTCATATTTTTAAGAGCAATGGTTATTTTTAAAATTAAAATATTAAATACAACAGATGTGATCAGTTATATATAAAAATAAGATCTGTTGTTATAGATTAAAATACCAAAAGTAAATAAAGTAGTTAAAACTAGCTTTACCATGGCCAACTACAATGCTAAAATACAGCTTACATATCATTAAAACCAATAATAATGATCCAATAATATAACAGTATAACACTGACAGTAGCCACTCTGCATTATGACTACTTTTACATTTGATAGCCTACTTAAAGTAGCCTAAATGTTAATGCTAATACTGACATGATGTTTTTACACTGTGGTTAGATAAATAAATAAAAGTAAGAAAAAAGTTCAAAAATGTGTGATGCAAGATGCATATGATTTTCATTATGACCCATAACGTCTTCCCCTTGTATTGTATTATTTTTGTGTTTTGAATTCATACCTTATATTATTCTTCCTAGCTGTGTCCATGTCTACTTATTTATGTAAAAACAAGTTTAATGGGCGTACACTTTTTATTTCTCTGCCCTTTCTAAACTTTATTATGTGAAGCACTTTGAGTTGCCTCTGTGTCTAAAATATGCTATAGGCCTATATATAAATTTGCCTCTCCTTGCATTTGTATTATAATGTACTTTTAAATATCTATTTTGTATGTTGTTATCTGGCTGTGTCTGGCTGAAACTGATGTCTGTTTGGGTTTTGTAAATACAAAGAAAGAGAAAGATTTCACTTTAGGCATTCCCCATCTTGCAAACAGTACAACATTTAAACATTGTTTAACAAAGATTCAAAACACTGAAACATGGCTGGTGACTCCAGCATGTGTTGTTGTGTTGGTTGTGACAGACACTGATATATCTTGCTGCATTTATAGCTCTGACACTATTTTAGTAGATGTTGCATTTTAGTCTGGTCAGAGAGAATCTCAATCAATAAATCTTGGAGTTTACATGTCCTTTTTGTAAAGATCTTTGTTCTGATGTCTTATATGAGTCTTCTCGTGGCAGCCAGGTCTGCCTGTGTCTGTCAGTCTCTGTGGCCAGGCTATGATCATTGAGTCTCTCTCCCTTTCTCGCCTCAGTTTTTCAGTTCACTACATCAGTGTAAGAGTGAGAGCTCTTGCAGCTGTCTGGACTGAACCATTTTACTGGAAACAGGAGGGTGGCTGAGCCCTTTAATTCACAGCTGTGTACTGTCTCTTTTAAATAAACATTTGGGACTCCTTCAGGCCAAACATTATTACTTCACTTTTCATTTCCTTAGATAATTAAATTTAAAATGCATTCATTGTTTCTGTTAAGTAAAGGCCAAATCAGATACATTGTCAACAGCATATAAACCACATTTTAAGTGCTTTCCAATTGATCCTGATAAAAATACATATTAGGCTACTGATGACTGATGTAAACTAACAGCATCAGAAAATGTTATGTCTACAGTTAATTCAGTCATTGTCAAGTTTTATGACTGGAGTATCAAACTCTCTAGGTTGACATTTCAATCATAAAAAATCTAAAAACAAATCAGATAAAATAAATACCATTTTTTTTAAAAAAAGATATTATGCCCAAAAAAAGACAAGAAAAGAAAAGCCAATGAAAGAAAATAAAAGAAGAGAAAAGAAAAGAAAAAAGTTGTTTACTGGGCATCACCATATGAAGACATGGTTGCCTTGGGCTGTAGCCACTGGACACTTGTTTGTTTTAATAGTTTTGAGGTTTGTATTAAAAAAAATAAAACATATATTATATAAATTACATTTTAAAAAAGTATCTGGATTAAACTTTTGGTTGATACAGTTTTCTGCAATAAAACATAATGTGAACAGACTGAAAACTTTATCTTATTAGACAAAACAAATGTTGATATACTCAGCATATTTCAGCATTTTAAAATTCACAATAATTTTGTAGTATTGTGATAATATCTTATCATTGGCCCTCTGGTGACTCAACTCTACTCTGTGTATGAACTTCAGAGTTCATTTGTCTTTGCCTCCAGATCAATAATATCACAACTACACGCTACATTTTCCATTTCCATTAAGCTTTTTCATGTCAGTATAGCTCTGTGCGCCTGTGTGCCGGGTGTGAACTAATAAAATAGGCCTGAATGTTTTCCATCAGGTTCATTAAATTCTCTGAATTGTCAGCATGGAATGAGTTCATGCCTTTCCCAGGGGCACCCAGCCCTCGCCCGGCCTTCACATGCATGTCACAGAATGAAAGGGAGGAGGGAGGGAAAGGAGGGGGCTCTCATTTCCCTGAATCTGAATCACATGACGCTTTAATCGAGCAGCAGGACTCTGCTCTTAAAAAGCTGATGTCATTTTCAACAGACACTTTTAGGATCTTTTTCCCACAGACTCACAGATACACAGGTCCTCATCCGTCTTTCATTATTGCAGCAGGGTGGATTTGTTGTTGATACAACTCTTCTCATATGTGATTTGTTTTCATGTGTGTGTGTGTGTGTGTGTGTGTAGACTCTCCTCTGGCCCTGACTGCATATTTGTCACCATGCAAGCCTCTAGAGACACCACACCAAAACACTGATCGGCTGGAATGAGGCACGCAATCAAAAATCAATTAATCCTAATCAGAGATAAGTGCCAAACACTGCTGACAGACTGCGCCCGCTGTTTATTTTTCCTCAGAGTGGCAGAAATACCAAGTTATGACAGCAGAGAATTAACGTCCCCGCAGACAGAAGAGGTGTCTCTGCTGATTTTCTTCTCTCAAACGTCTCAGTTGTTGGTGTGCCAAATAAACAACTGATTCCTTCTGTGCACGCTGCAGCCGCCTCATGAAATGAGTCTCTGTGTGGAGCAGCCAGCAGACAGTGAGCTGATTATAATTATAACTGGCGTCAGTGAGGAAACTGAGGCTAAATTAGCAGGGCTGTACTGTACGTGTGAGCTGACTCTGCAGTGACCTGGGTTCTCTGATCGCTGCTGATGTGAGCGACCTGAGAGAGACTGTATGACCTGATATTAAAGAGAGCAACACAAGCAGGAGGGATGTGAGGGCAGGAGACCCACTGCCGATGGGACCAAAGCTGGATTACCAAAAGTAGGCAACTGGAGGGCCCCAGTTCTTCATTGGCCCTTAAAGCTCCAGGCTGAATGTGAAAAGTAATTTTAAATTAAAAAGGAATAAAAAAGTCGTAACAACTGATAAAATGAGGTCCCCAAGATGCATGGTTACTATAATATTACTTGATTCGGGGGCCCAAATTTCCTGTGGGGGTGTGGCTGGGGATAAAATGCTTTGTTTTAAGTTAAAGTCCTGCATCGGCTAGTTCTATTAACGCAAGCCAAAAATTGTGTTTTTTGCCCTTTCAGTCTTTAAAGTCTTAGTGATTGTCCTGCTTCAAGGTTAGTTGAAGAAGAAAAGCATGAAATGGCAGAAGAGCGGGAGAAAGTCAGGAGCAACAGATGTGTAAGGACGTAAAGAAAAACGTGTTGAAATAAGAAAAAAAGGATGAAAAGACAGTGTCAGAGGAAAATTAGGGGAAAAAAAGAAAAAAGGAATATAGCAGTAAGAAAGTAAAACCAGTACCAGTAAAATCAAGGATCAGTGATAAAAGTAATCTGGTTAATTTAATAGTGCTACATTATTGTTACTTCATATCCTGTTGGAGTTTAGGATGATCAGTAAAATAGCCACATCTGTAAGATAAATAGTGGAGCAGAAAGTACAATATTTCCATCTGGAATGTGAAGGAAAGAAAGTCTCCCCGCGTTGAAATAATTCCTGAACAAAACAGCACTATGAAGGGATTGTGAATACGTGCAGTGCACATCAGGCACCACCGGGTGGAGCTACCTCTCTGTGATCTGAGAGGAGAAATAACTGGGAGGACTCTTGAGTCATGACGCATTGTGTTGAATACAAACTTTGTACTCCGTAAGATGCAGTTCACCACCAGCAGAATATGCTAAATGAGTCAGTACATATGTTGGTATGAGGGGAGTCAACTACCAACTGTATACTGTACATGCATACATGTTTCCTACCTGCATCTGTGCATGGACTCGGCTCTCAGCGTAACTCTGTGGGAAAAGAAGTAAACTTGTGTTACAGAAGGCACTGACCTAATATCTGTTTTTCTCACCACTGCGCAGCTCTTACAAAACTGAAATTGAAATAAACAAGTAGAATGTATTTTAAGTTTTGGACTAAAAACGCAGCTATCACTGCCCACCACCTGATTCTCCAGATCAAATCCCTTCCAGGCTTATTATTTATTGATGCGTCATGTGTCGGGGCCACAGAAATATCAGCAGCTGTATCAGGTAACAAGTACAGTACTTAATAAAAACCAAAGATAAATGACCTCCAGTGGAGTTTAGGGTACATTTGAGATGAGTACTGGTGTTCATTCATTCATTCTCTCCACTCCAATGAAAACACAGCCATACAGGGACTGTCCTTGTCAGCCACAACATGCACATGTTTTCTTCTTCATGATGGTATGCAGCTTGTCTGCTTTGCCAAAGTTCCACTGACCCACATGTGGATATAAAAACAGTTTTGATATCTCAGTCAGCCTGTCTGTCTGGGGTTGGAGCCAAAACACAAAGATAGAAGGGAGAAGAGGAGGGATGAGGGAAACCTGATGAGGAATTTAGGCCAAAACTGGCTCACCTGACTGGATCATGTTCAGAGTCTGGATTCAAGGTCTTAACCAGAGCTGTTTAGACTTCATTTTTAGGTGCAGTACTCACAGTTTTAATAAATACAGGCCCAGTTGTCATTAGAATGTATTTCACTGTTGAAGTAACTAGGCACGTGTATGTGTAGGAATTTTTTCAAGGCAGTGTGGATGGGGCAAAAATACCTCTTTCTTCTTGAGAGGAGAGGAAAGATTGTGAACTCTGACCTCCAGCTCCTCGACCCGGAGACCCAGCGAATGTTTCTGCTGCGTCAACTCCTCAGTCACCCTGATGGAGAGAGAAAAGCTCAGATTAAAATGGTTAAAGCTGCAGTGAAGTTTATAGATCTGACCCAGAGCCAGTGTTGGGGTCAGTTACAGTATGTAGGTCAGAGCTCTGGCTCTTTGTTCCAAGCATGAGACTGTTTTTGACAAGGTCAGTCGATACCAGTGTCAGCAGCTATATCAACAGTGTCAACAGAGCTGTGAATAGCCCTGATATCATCAGTGACCAGAAGACACACAACAGAACCAAAGAAAAAAACTGTAAAGTATAATTAATCCATTATTTTTGCATTATTCCATAATCTTTGTTGTATATAAATTGTGTCCATAAAGTGAGAACATAGTCCAAAAACGATGGTACTATACAACATTAGTATTTTCAATGGAAGGTTAAAGTCACCTGTCTTTGTCAGCCAGGACCTGCTGGGTGAGCAGTCCACCTGAGCCTCCACTCTCCTCCATCCTCTCCACCATCTCTCTCTCTAGAGCCAGGCAGCGCTGAGTCTCAGAGTCCGCCAGCTCGGCCATCCGCTCAGCCTCACCTCGCGCCAGCTCGGCTTCCTGAACGTAGCACAGACAGGAGGAGGACAAAGATCCAACCTGTCAGTGATCTCGTATATCATCATGTCTAAAGGATAATTTCAGTTTGGTACAATCTAAGTCTTATATTTGTAGTTTTACTACATGAATCCTGTGAGTGAATGTGCACTTCTGTGTCTATACCTCTTGTAGCAGCTGAACTTTGGTTTCGAGGATCTCCTGCATGTGGATGATCTCCTCTTGTCGCTCCGCCAGGCGACGCTGCAGCTCTGCTTCATTCTGACTGGACAGGCTCTCTGCTGTTGACCTATGTGGTTATAGTTGAAGACAAAAATTATTCTGCAAAGAGAAGCTGGAAAATAAAATATAAGGACATAGGGCTTTGTCTTTGAACATTTTGATGAAAGGATTTGTCTTCAATATTTATAAAATGTCCTAAAATAAATGTTTTGAAATCTTTCATTTTGAACCCAATGAATATGTCCTTTTGGTTAAGGACACACAAAGGTCAGTGAATAATAAATGTATGCAATAAAAACAGCTCACTTCAGAAGCAGATGGGTTTATTTCATTGGCTTTATCTTCTCCTCATCGACAACAAACACTCATGATTTATTAATGTCTGGTCAATTAGATCAGAGTATCATCAACAGGAGTCTTTCCCAAAAGACTCATGAGGTCATACTGTGCTGCACTGCATGTACTCTGTCTTTGTACTCCACAAAATCTGATACTTCTTCTTCAAACATATCAGAGCATTCAAGTCATCAGAGGAAATATGAGTTTTATAGGATGTTATTCTTGAATCAGCGCTTGGTTTTTATCACTGAGTCACTCTGTCATAGTAGAACACAGTACGTGTGCTTTAAATATCATGAATCTGCAACACAAGTCTGGAAACTGGCATCAATGTTGAGCTTGTTTTTCAGCGTTTTGCTGATAATGCAGAATTCAGCTATTTCCGAGAAAATTAGTCTCATTTTCTTTTGACTGTAAACCAACTCAAATAAGCCAAACTACAAAGTACTCAGACAGTGCCTGTACAGTGTTTAAATGCCATCAAAACACACACTGTGATAGTCATGCAAACGGCTAATGAGGCTGTGAATTTTTGAAAAATACCTAAATCTTGTTTGAGGACATTTAAGTTTAGTGTGAGGGTGAATGGTGCAAAATTTCCAGACCACAGACCACTGAGTTAGAACCATGTATCATGTTGGTGTAGCTGATATGCTATATAATTACATTTGGCAGTGTTACTCTCGCAGTGGGAAAAGTGCATTTGTCTCCAAAATTTGATTGAAACTCCACCATATGTTTATGTCAAGATCATAAGCAAAAGACTCAAATTTAGTTTGATTGAAATTTAATGGACTAATTTCAATATATCTCATTCTTTCATTGAATGCTTTTCTTTTTAGAAATATTAAAATGTCCAGTGTGTAGGATTTGAGAGGATATATTGGAAGAAATTGAATATTATATAATAAGTTTGTTTTCTTTAGTGTATAATTACCCCCCAAAAAAAGAAGCATTGTCTTATTGTTACTTTAGAGTGAGACATTTATATCTACATAGGTAACAGGTCCTAGTCAGTGGAGTAGGCCATGTTGCACCACCATGTTTGCCCAGAACAGACAAACCAAACACTGGCTCTACATTGGAGCGTTTGTGTTTTCATGTCAGCCACCGTAGTTAGCAGCCCCTCCAAAACAACCCAAACAGTATCAGAAAAACACAGATTTTTAACGTGAAACTGCTTTATTTTGTGTTTTCATTGGTTTTAAATGTACATTTTTGGAGAGGAAGAGACCTCTGTGGATAATTTGGCTCATGGTAAAAGCCTCTTGAACAATGAGCACAGAGGGAATCTTAACCTGGAGTTCACAGTTGGCACATGAGAAAGGTTTCGGCTGACTGCCAATCCTCACCGCCAGATTCCACTGAATCCTACACACTTTACTGAGCATTGCTGGAGGAAGCCTGAGATTTAAGAACTTCATTGCCAGCAACTGGTTATCTGTAATTATTGTGTACATGGCAATAAATGACTTGAAACATGAGATAAATAAATAAATAACTGTAATGTAATGTAATTTTTCAGGGTCAGTTTGATTTGTGTGATATATATAAATATGTATGTTAGTAGATGACTGACTAATACCTACACACTTAACTATGCAGCATTTACATTGTGAAATAGCACCTCTGCTCTTTTCTCTTGCAATTAATGTTTTATTTCAAGCATTTACATTTTTTATGATGTTAGTGGAGATGGTCTGCATGTCAGGTGAGGTGGCCCACCTGTGGGAAACCCTGACGCCATAGGAGACCACATGGTGATGGTGTTGGATCTGGACTCATACAGAAAACTAACTATGTATTTTCCAGGCCCATTGCCTAACTTTCCACCAAACTAAATTAAGGATTTTTAGACATCCTGCTAACAAAGCAACAGATGGAACAGACCCTCCTCGGCCGAGGTTAATAACAAAAAGACTTAAGCAGAGTGAAGTTTACTCCAGAGGAAAGGAAACATGGATTCCAGAGGGAAATATCTGCAGACATCTCTAAGGGTCCGTCTGTCACTGCTCCAGCACTCAGCAACAAGCCAGAAGGTCACACTCAGCTTTTCCTCCTCACATCTATCAGTCAGGCTATGTTAATAGCTCTAATGATAAACTGTGTGCCAGAGAGTTTATTTATGAAACAGCAGGGCACAGAGAGCCTCAGCACTGACCCCAAACTCCACTCTAACATTCACACATCCACTCTCCTCAAAGGCTGAAGCTTTGCTCCTTTTCATTATTTTGACAAAGCACTTAATTGACTGATTAACTAATTACTGCTTGATGTGTAACCAGTGGTGTTTTTCTAATGTCAATCTACTCGGAAAATCATTGAACAATGGGTTTTACATGTGCTGATCCTATGCACCATCTTTATAAGTGTAGAAGATGTTTAGCATAATGACAAAACAACAAAACTAACTTTCTGCAGTCTTTGGAGTCACCAACTCTTCTTCTTCTTCTTTTTTTTTTAAAAATATCTTACATACGTCTGCACAGTATTTTATAGTAATAGAGTTTAGAGTATTTTGTAAAAACAAAAGGTGAACCCACTGGCACAAAATCTCCAGTTTAACACTTCAATGTGTCAGATAAAGGAAGTGTTGCATAGACTGCTCAGTGTGTGATGTCTCTGCAGTACTTACCTCAAGCCAACATTGTGTGTGACTACAAGAGGTAGTGTGACATGCATGTATCTCTAAAGAACAACAGTTCTTTCCTGTTCTTAACCCAGTCGTTTCTTTGCCTCATCTCAATCTAAAGGATCAGTTTACCACATTTACAAAAACACATTTGTCACTTTCCTCTGGTGGATATATCCATAAAGATGGAATGAAGGTGGATGGAAATTCATTTGTAGTGCGAAAGTATGGAAATATGAAAAAAAAGAAAAGAAGCATAATCATTACTTATTCCAGAGGTGGTGGCATGGTGGTGAAGTGGTTAGTGCCTGACAGCAAGAGGATTTGTGGATCAAACCCCAGGTTGGGAGATCCCTTATGTGCAGAGTTTGTATGCTGTCAGTGTGGGTTTTGTCCAGGTACTCCAGCTTCCTCCAATAGTCCAAAGACATAAAGGCTAGGTTAATGACTCAAAGTTGCCCATAGGCATTTGTCTGTCTCTATGGGTCAGCCCTTTGATAGACCCCAATCACACAGAAAGCATTTCAAGCAGCAGGAGGGAGCTTTTTGTAATTGCTATTAATGAGAATGAAGCCCGAGTTATCCTAAAGTATACCTGAAAATGGCCATCATTGAAGCGAAGCTCCTGGACCAACCGGTGGTACTCGCTGTGATCCACCCTCTTTTTTAGGATCTCATGTGCCCACACAGATCTCTGTTTCCCTGTGCCCAACAAACTATTTACTGACAGCCTCTCACCCTCAACCAGAGCTAAAACAAGTGCCCCCTGCCTGTCCATTTTAGGAGCTAGATACTAATTACCATGAAGAAAAACTCAGCAAAAAGTGATAGATTGATTTTTTTTTTACAAGTGGCACTTAATTAAAAAGGAAGTGCGTTTCTGTGTGATCACGGTCATCATCTGGCGACCTGTCCAGGGTGTTCCCCGCCTCTAACCCAATGTCAGCTGGGATAGAATCCAGCCCCCTCGCGACCCCTAACAGGATAAGTGGTTGCATAAAATGAATGAATGAATGAATGAATAAATGAATGAATCTGTTTACATAAATTAGTCATCTATAACTATAAAATGAAAAGATGTTTTGCTGCCTTTCTCTTTACAAGTTAAAAGTGCTATAGGTAACGCCTCATTCCCAGGTCATCAGATAGCGGCATTTTGGGTTGGTGGTTTGGTCCGACTACCAAACCAAAACATTGGTATTTGACGACCAGGGAATGAGACTCAACAGCTTTCTTCAAAATTACATACAGCACCTTTAACAGTTAGTTTGCCATAGACTGAGAGAAAATAATTAAATTCACCATGAGGCTCAAAGGCTAGCAGCAGCTTTTAAGGTGTAATGTTTTCTTGCATGTTAGTCAATGCATGAGTTGATGTGAATCAATCAACACATCTAAAATATCAATATGACAACTTTGACTATACCATTTGTCTTTATTGTCTCTCCTGCAAGACATACACTTTAGTGATGATTGCATTGAGTACTTAAAAAAATGTATATGAATTTCAACCAGATTATGCAAATTGTAAATATTCTACTTCCTCATATGAAGGAAAAAAGCGGCAGAGAGTGAGTCTGCAGAGGAGAGGAGTTAAAGGAACTGATATGCTGAGAGACGGACAGCTGCCTCACAGACAGGTGCTGGAGCTCAAGTAATTCCCAACTCAGCAACACAACAAACCACAAGACACCTCTGCCCTTTACTCTCCCTGCTCCAATACTCTCTGCCCCCTCCCCCTTCAAAACAAACCCACAGTGGGTCCCTCACCTCCTCTCCACCTCCTCACCCTCATCCCCTCTTCGTCCTCCGTCCCAGAACACAGAGCCACTTCATCCTCTTCAAAAGCATTTCAGTGCTGAGTCCATACATGGCATTCCTCAGAGCTTAGGGTGTGTTGTGATAGCTAGGTGAGTCTATAGGCCGGCGGGCTCGCGTGTGATGAGAGGCTGCAGGGTCCCGAGGTGGACTCATGGGAAATAATCAAATTAGCGATGAAAAGAGTGTTTTTGTAGTTCTCTGTCAGGTTTCCCTGAAGGCGTTTTAAGAAATGTGTGCAGCACAAGCAGACTTAGACTGTCCTAGGGATGTAATATACTGTACTACGGGTGACTGATCTGTGGGATACATTTAGGGGTTCAAGGCCTGGGGATCCTCAAACTAACATACTCACAGCCACTGAGAGTGTGAAGAAATGTGTAACCCGATGATTATCACTGCAGGAAGAAGTCAAATACTCACAGTGCTTTGTCCAGATGCTCTTGTTTCTCCTCAAGTTCCTTTTTCAGACTCTCCACTTCAACCTTCAACTCTATGTTCTGTAAAAAAAAAAAAGTCAGTAAAATACAACAATAAGAACCTGCAGATAAGAGGAGTAGAAACCATGATTACAGAACCATCATGGGGTGACAACATCATATTCATTGACAATATTAGGGTTTGGTAATGTTGACAAAAAACATATTGTGATTTTTTTTTTTTTACCTAAAACCTTGATAGAATAAGATAATGTGAGAATATATCAGAGATTGCTTTTGGTATGTTCTGGAGATATTTACAGGGAAAAAAGATGCTAGAAAACATTCATGTGCATCTTCAGAAATGATCAAAAATCAGCAATTTAATTTAATAAGCTGTACAACCGATGCAGTCTTCTTCCCAATGGTAAATGTCTAGATACATGATAATGCTAGGTGATCATTGATCTAATATCACAATATTAATTCATACCGAGGGCACAGAGACAATTTGCTGGTAGGTTTGTTAATAGTGTATATCATTGCACCTTAAACATCATGTTAAGTCCATGAGCAAGGTAGTTTAAACATAGCAACAATACTGACGCTGCATTGTCAGTAAACTCACTGGTGAAAGTGAGTTTCATTGGAACAGTCATTCCAATTCTCTGACTGACTGACATTGTGAAACTCCTATTGATCCTGGTGTTCTCATATCACAGTTTAAAACATTTAAATATCTGAGTCCATTGTAATTAAACTGATAAAAGTGACAAGTTCAACCAGCTAGACTCTAGTTCAGTCCTACTCATAATCACAACTAACAAGTCAGAAGTGAGCCAGCATTACAAAGAAATCATTATGCACTGTTTAAAAACTATTGATTTTTGCATTATGTATCAAAAGAATAGTGGTAGTTTATTATCATATAGATTTTACAAACACATGAATGATGATTTAACATCAGCCTGGTATTAGCATCCTGCACCTGCTTCGAATGCTATTAGCCCATTAAATGGCTGTTATCAGTTGTCACTGGGAGCATAGATTTAAGGAAGTATGACCCCACTCTACTTTCTATATGCATGTTTATTGTTAGGTGGTGACTTCTAGTGACTGCAGTAATTATGATGGGCGCAAAGAAGGAAGTCGGTTGATGCAGTATAAAGAGCGTCCACAATAGGGAGGAGGTCCTGGTGCATGGGTGGGTCAAAAAACACAGGACTTAAACCCAGGAGACCACTTTTCGTGTCTCATGTGAAACGAAAAGTCAGTGTTGACCTATTTTAACTAACGTACATACTTAACATACTTAACACGTGTAACATAAGGTACATATGTATGGAACTAATGGTACAAACACAATTTAACCCACACCATGATCTTTTCCTTAACCTAACCAAGTAGTTTTGCTGCCTAAACCTAGTGTTGGATATGCACCTTCTGGCCTACTGGTTAGTGTAGTTTGCCCAGTCTGAAGCGTTATAATGGTAATGATGATGATAACATTTGGTACTGGTGCACAATAACTCACTCCAAAGTGTTCTGATATAGCAAAACGAAAACCAGCACATCTATACTGCTATCTAATTCATCCTTCAGCAGAAAAATAATCATATGGTGTTCTCCTTAGTACTGCAGAGAGACACCAAATGAGCTTCCCAAGTTGCATGTGCTGACCTGTATTTCAGGGAGCTCTGTATGACTATAAATAGCTGGTAGGGATATGAGCACCTGCTGCATGTGTCTCCTCTGAACCCCCTCCCGTGTAATATCAACTATTCTCCCTTCCCCTTTTCCCTCCCCCCTCCTCCCCTCTGCACCCAGCAACATCTCCACTTTTAACTCTTGGCTCTGAACGCAGCAACAAACCAGACTGATCTGGCCGTCACTTCGCTCACGTGCAGGTATCTGCCTGATTTATTTTTCTGTACATCAATCTGGAGTTACACTTCAGTGCTCCTGGGATGAACTTCGTGTCCATGTGCAGCAGGTCCGATTACTGACACACTGACACACAACACAGGTGTTGCTGCTTCTATCATAGATGCAAGGCACACACATGAAAATAAACTAGTGGATTGCGTGCACAGTGTGCCCGCATGCATGCAAACAGCAGGCCTGAGGGCTCTCAGGCTAACATAATGTGGGTCATTGGGTCTATAGTGGCCGACAGAAAACAGGTCAGACAGTTACTGCAGAGGCAGTTAAAACAAAAATCATCTCAGCAGATATGTTGGTCTCTTTGGATACACTGCACTGCCTGTCTGTGCCCTTCATCTGTCCAAAAACAGTATAACAGTCTTTTTAAGGCTCATTGTTTTATGGATCTACCCACTCTTATGAGTGTATGAGTTTCAAATGTTTTCTATCCAGGTTTTATGTTCTTATGCATTACAGAATTCCTATTGTAAGAAAACAATGAGCACTATTTACAGTCAACAGGCTCCTCTTGATCCAGAGATCCACAGATTTTGACACTTAAGACCCAGTTAGGTGTAAAATGAGAAGACGATATGTTGTAAAGATGAGATGTCTACATGCTTACAGTACACGAAGGTGAACAGGTGCCACACTGCCAGCCTTTGATGGCATATATGATTGCATGATTGCAAACTCTAACATGGGTTACAGTCTGTGGATTTTATGACTGTTGGATGGATTTATGTCAGCAGGCCATCAGAGCCCTCTGACAGTGCTCATGGTCTCTCCTCTATCCACTGATGCATCACTTTTAATGCAACAATTTGCATTGTTAGTTTTGTCATAGTATTTAATTGTGGCATGCTCATTTTAATATGGCCTTAATTCTTCAAAATTACAGTAATATAAATAATCCAAACACCATGGAGGAGCCCAAAGAGACTTCACAGTTTTAATGTGAGTGCCCCATTGTGGCTAAGAGGCCTTAAAGGAACAGTTCGACTCCAAAATCACAAATACATATATTTCCGTCTTATCTGTACTGCTATCTATCAGTCTAGATTGTTTTGGTGTGAGTTGCAGAATGTTGGAGATATCATTCATGGAGATGTCTGCCTTTTCTGTAGTATAATGGAACTAGATGTAGATGTGCCAAAAAAAATTACATTTAAAAATCTCAGCAGCAATGTCTCTTTCCAGAAACCATGGCTCAGTTACTCAAAATAATCCACAGACCTTGTTTTGAGCAGTTTCATGTAGGAACTATATTCTGTCTGCTGAACTACACCCGCCTACCATATCCCTGTGCAGAAGGTAGTGCGCATCTACTCATGGATGAGAGGCTTGTGCTCGTGACAGTGTGAGATGTAAATATTATTGGTGTCCTCCTCAGCTGAGCCACAACATTAGCCAGCTCAGTGGTGCTAGGTGATAGGTGGCGGCTGTGGCTTGGTAAAAAGAAAATAGCTTCTACATGAAACTACTAACAACAAGGTCTGTGGACTATCCTGAGTATTGGGTCAGGATTTCTGGAAAGAGACATTGCTGTTGAGTTTTGCAAATGTGTTTTCTTAGCACTGTGAGCACCACAAGCCGAGTGCCATCTAGTTCCATTATACTGGAGAGAATGCAGACATCTCTGCAGCTGATATCTGCAACACTCTGCAGCTCACACCAAAACTATCTGGTTGATAAATAGCACTATATGTAGGAGTAAAAATATTTTTGCTTTTGGGGTGAATTGTCCCTTTAAGTACCTGTTGATTTTGCTCTGACAGCAGTGAGACAAGCTGTAGTCTCTGTGAATCAGCCTCACAGGCAGAAACTTCTGACTGACAGTGCGTATGAGCTGTTGCAGAGCAGCCTGAGACCTGCTGTCAGTACTAATAACGCTCAAACACAAACCTGCAGCTCTGGAAACAACAAAGCTGACTGCACTGCAGAGTAACTACAGAAATGCATCAAATCCATGTAGACCGAGGTCTTTGATCATTTCCTGCATGTATCATTAATCCATTTCACTCACCCTCTTATGCACACCATCGCTGCTTTCCTCAAACTTCTGCTGGATCTTCTCCTCCAGGAAGTAGATCCTGAGCTTCAGGCTGAAGTTCTCCTTCTTCAGGTCGTTCAGGTGCTGCGAGATAGTGCGGCAACCAGGAAAACCAGGATTAGTCATCATGACAGGTGGCTCTTTTGTAGGGGGCATTGCAGCCCCCCATTTAGTACCGCATAATATGTGAAAAGACAGGGCTGAAGAGAAACAGCACTGTCTGACTGAAGAATCAAACTATCCTGATTATACAGAACTCAGATCAGTTCTCTGCTCTCCCTTGCCATCACACTTTGACAGCCAGGAACAAGAACAGAGTCATGGTCAAAACATAAAGTGGACATGAGCTCCTCTGAGTTTGGATTTGTTAAAGGAGGGTTGGGGATGGCATGCAGGCAGGCAGAAGGGATTATGGGAGGCAGGAGGGGGGGCGAGGGGATGTTTCCTTTTTTACCACGAGGAAGTCATGCCAAGAATCTGAGACAGGAGAGTTTATGTGTGTGTGTGTGTGTGTGTGTGTGTGTGTGTGTGTGTGTGTGTGTGTGTGTGTGCGTGTGTGTTGATAACAGGCACAAGTGCTGAGCTGATGCGGAAGCCTCTTAACATTTAGACTTGCGAATGTGGGGTTGATTTGATGAGGTGAGTGTTTTTCTTCAATTTGAACTTTAATTAACATGGTTGACATGAGATCAAAAGAAACTGTCCTCATCAGAAAAAAATGAAAACACTGAGTCACTTCTTCAAACACTGAAAATAACCTGTATTTACATTTGTCCAAAAAAAATAACCTCTCCCAAAAGTGAAGGAAGATGAAGTGTAGCCACAAAACCATGTAAGGAGTAAATGGATGGGCACACAGCTGTTTGTTCCTACCAACAGGCGACACTGGTTTCCTTTAACTCTGACCATAATTGTTCCCTAACCTTAACCAAGTAGCTTTAGTTTGCTTGACCTTACCAAGCCATAAACACAAAGGTGACAGATAAAAAACAAAACAGTCATATGAATCTTAATGATTTTGGAAGGCACTGAAAAAGATCTGTATGGTTGTTTGTTTTGTAGGCCTTTTACTCGTTCTTGTCTGTATTTTTACACTGTGGTTTTGGGACTTTTACCTTAGGCATAGGAGTATACTCTCCACCACTGACAGAAGCTTGTACTGTACTGACTGGGGGCCTGAAAGTTTGGACCCCTGCAGCCTGTGCCTCCATACCATACACAGAGAAGTGACTAATATATGGTCTAATAATACGATAAGATCAAGGCCTATAGAGGACAACTGGTGAGCAGTTTCCTTTTACTGGCTGAAGAGAAGCTTCACTGGGCCAAGTGTGATGGACAGCTGCTGGAAGCACCACAACTATAGAGTCAGAAGACAATCTGTGAGGGAGAACAATGAGACTGCAGGGGTGGAAAAAAGATGCCCTTTGTCTTTTTCACCACCATCCTTTGATCTTAATAGATGGTTGAGGAAAGATGGGATGGAGAATTCATAGAGTTCCAAGAAGACAACCACAACATTAAAAAATCTGAATGAACTTGCACTAAAAATAAAGCAAACATGTGCATCTGAGATGTGAGTCATATTGCTGGAGTGAAGAATTGCGGGATGGCAATGTCTCTTTTTTGTTTAATGACTCAGTAAAGCTTTGGTGATTTGTCGATCAACAATGTCTAAATGTCTAGGTTAAAATTGCAAGATTGGCAAGATTTCATTGAAAAGTGAATGTTTTTTTCAGACATCTAACTTAGATAAAACTGTTCTCCAACAGCATTTAAATGGCTGTATTGCATTATGAGGATGCGTCTAACTGCACGTTGAAATATAGTCTGTGAAATGAAGTAATGTTCAATGTTTTGGACTAGACGTTTAGACTTCTTGGTCATGTGCAAATGACCAAAACTAAACTAGAAAGTTCCTCTACTTTACATGTTAGAAACATCTTCCAGGTCAGTTCATTTAAAAACCCTGCTGACTGAATAAGAGTTTTCAACCTCACCCTTGCAGAAATAAAGCCAGCTCCATGCAAAACGCTGCTCTAAACTCCCAGTTACGATCCATGGTTTTATCCATCTCATAAGTCAAATCAGTCTCTGACCACAGGGAGGCACTAATGCTCTACCTGAGCTCAGAGAGTCCCAACATCCCTGCAGATCTCAGGGAGAACAGCAGCGATCCAGAGGCTATTTACAGAAGCCGTAGCCCTGCGGCTGTCACTGAGGAATGCTGAAGTGGTGAGACGCTGATCACACATGCAGGGCCGTCCAATGTGCTGGCACACAGTACGAGACTGACTGACGGCAGATTACAGCTACACACCAGCATATGGCTGAATGCAGGAACACATGTTGTATTCACATTCTGTGCATACATGCACACGAGAGCTGATTGGAGAGAAAATATATGCAGATAGTTTCAATATGAAATAATCTGACACAAGACACAAAGAAAATTAAGATGTTGATTGGCCCCTTATCTCAAAGGGCCCCACACTGTTTGTTATGGATAATGCGTGCTTTGTGGACATTTTCCCTGTCTGTTATACTTAACAATAATTTCTTAGTGTTTCTTTTAAACTTTACATGTTTTGTGTAAAACTAATATAGACCACAAAATTATGACTGCAGATTTGCTTAAAGTTACCACAAATCTGGTTCTCGTAGGGCCCACATCCGTCATTAAAGCAAGTAGCTGTCATTTTTTCTTGCATTAAATTTTTTGCAAGCCCAATTTACCGCCAGCAGTTGTAACTTTTTCTAAAATCTAAAAAGAGATAAATGGTGGCTCATGGCATGATGGAGCAAAATTAACCCTTTTTTGAACCCAAAGCACTGCTGTTACAATAAAATGAATGAGGCAAGATCAATTTCAGTATAATAAAGTGACATATACTGCAATTTGCTAACTTAAAAATTGGGATCTAGTGTTGATTGACTCTTTAATAATTTATTACAAATTTCATATACATCTATTATTATTATAATTACTCTTGTAAGTATGTCATGAAAAGAAAAGCTGTCAGCAAAGCAGCTAGGCTGGAAAATTAAAAACCAGCCATTAATTTGTGGTGAAGGAAATCTGAAAGTTATTTTCACTATTTCGATTATTTGTTTTAATCTATAAAATGTCTTTAAAATAGCGAAAATTGTCCATTATAATTTCCCTGAATAGAACGAGATGCCCTCAAATGTTTGTTTAGTCCAAAACCCACTTTGCAATGAAACATGAAAACAGCAAATCTCCACAACTAAGAAGCTGGAATCACAGAAAGTTTGACATTTTTGTTTGGTTACAAGCAATTGTGATAATTGTTCACATTATTCTGTCAGTCAATTTGTAGAATAATTCATTGTATCAGCACTGTTGTCATTGGATCATATTTTTTTGTCCTTCAGATAGTAACATGATCTGTAAACTGTATGAGAGTGAGAGCTACAATGATAAATTGATTGATAGTTGTCAACTATTTCATTAATTGCCAACTAATATGAAAATCGATTGATTGGTTTGTGTAATTTTTTAAGATAAAAAATTCTCTAATTCCAGAGACTTAACTTAACAATTAATCAGTTGATCGAGAAAATAATAAATCGACATTTTTTTGTTTGTCCAAAACAATGAGGAAACTACAGTACAACATACCGCACATCCCCATCTTTGACACCTTTGTGATGAACTTCAACACCAACTGTGAGCACCTACAGCTACAATGTTCGCCTGTCCGCATACTTTTGGCCACATGCAGCGTGCACCCCAAGGTCCACATCTAACCTCCAGACAAACTTACAGAGGCCTCATGAAGGAGCAACACTGGCTGACTACTGAACACATTAGCCAGGGTGATTTGTCAATAACCAATAATCAAGAGAGGAGACTGAAGCAAAAATATATTGCTGATGACAACACTTTAGAACAATCTCAATTTGACAACGTTTGAAAACACAAAACCACAACAATTGTTCCAAAAATCAAACCAGATGAGTTTTCTGGGTTGTCATCTGCTTTGGGATACATGCTGTAAGAGGTGATCAATGATTAAAGTGGACACACACAAACACACACACACACACACATACGCACACACACACACACACACGACTGATAGTTTTTTGGCCAAAACATTTGGGGGAGTTAGACACAAGTGCATCACGCACACTGAAAACTGAAAACCAATCTGGTGCCGACGAGAGCTGGAGAAGAGACGGCGACCGCAGCGTCTCATCCAGAGGTCACGCAGAGAGAGAAAAGACTGAATTTATTACAACACGACGTGCCCGTGAAATGAAATCATCCTAATTCTGCAGGACTTTTCCAGCATCAGAGCATAATCCAACACGAGAGAAGGAAAAAAAACAACAACGAAGCATTAGAACATTTTTCCAGGCTCATGATGCTCCAACTTCTACCCCACTGAGTCTTATTATTTGGGAGCAAACTCGGACCCCGTTATTAGAATCAGAAAGGATTAAGACCTGAAATATCAGGGTACAAGAGGGGATCCACGTCAGATATTTTCCACTGTCCCTTTCCCCATTCCTGACCATTTGCATGCACCATTGAAGGCTGTTTTGTTGTCATGGCAGCATGGCAGGAGGCAGCCAAAAAAGTTTACTAACCCCTACCCTCTGCTTCATCTTTGTGTCGAGAGAGGTTTAAAAACCATCTCTGCAGGAATAGGAGTGTAATTGGGAGTTTGCATGTGAGTGTGCGACTGTGTGTGTGTGTGTGTGTTTTGGATTGGCAGAGTGCTGGGTTTTTTCCCCCTTTACCGGTAACAGGAGCTCCTTGATGCCAGCTAGCTCGACATTTTCCAGCCCTGCTCTCTGGCAGTGCCAAACCCCTAATGCAATTCTGCAGGGGGAATGTCTGATTGTGTTTATTGTGCTGCCACGGTCCACAGTAGACATGGTGGTTAAAAATTATAATTTGTAAACCTAATTAAATCATCAAGAGAGCCACTAAAAATATCCCCAGGAGGTAATTAAAACTGTGGACAGAAAGAAGGGAGACACACCGTAAAGAATGCAGATAAAACCTGCGCACTGGGCGGACGCTGTGGCGCAGTTTATTATATTCAATGTCAGGTCACATCATTTTAATTTATATGGTGCCTGAAGGTACTTGTACGTTTATTTGCTTCTTTTACGATAAGAGGATGAATAACAAGCCCATGTCTGTTTGGTAAGTACAGATCTGGAGTCAGTATGTGGTTAGCCTAGCTTAGCATAAAGACTGGATGCAGGGGGAAACAACTAGCCTTACTCTCTTAAAGTGAAAAAATACACTTGCCAACACCTAAAAAGCTCACTGATTTACATGTTCTGTCTTATTTGTTTAAAGGTCAAACGTGAAAGAGTTCACCGTGTTGAGCGTCTGGCGGTTGCCCCCTGCCCAATAGGCCTGCCCGGCTGATCAGTTAGTGGGCATGAGGGTAGAACAAAAAAGACAAGATGGAGGAGCTGATAATTCTGGTCTCTGAATACCCAGAGTCACAGTGCCAGCAACTTTTAAGGACAACCAGAAGAAAAACTAGGCCGGGGACAACATTTCCACCAAACTTCAGATGACTGGCAAATTGATAAACATTGATGAACATGTAGAAATCCATAGTGCATCATAGCGGCAGCAGCCCCTTTTAAAATGCTTTGGGGTGAAATTTGTATGTAGGCGGTTGTCAGGGATGTTACTGCACTGCACTATGAAAGCAGCTTAAATCCTATACACTGGCTGTTTAATCCATACATGAAAAGAAATGTAAAAATAACATTTGTGGTTTTAAGGGAAGTTATGCCTGTACAGAGACCAAAACCAAAACCTTTGCTCACCAACTGTATCTGGCACCACTTCAAAATTCACCACTTACATTTTCATTACGCCTGAGTTCATTATACTCACTTTAATAATGATGTTTTTGTTTTAGACATCAAGTACATGATCTAAAGTTGTGTTCAACTCAACTTTACTCAAAGTCAAAGGCAAATTTTAAACTTGGAGTATTTGCATACAAAGTCAATACAAAGACATGTTGATGAGAACTTGCCCTTGGCAGTGTAATTTGAGGCAAGACCCGTCCATGCAAAGTGAAAATGTTTCAACTTCAGCAAAATTTTTTACTTTATTCTGGGGATTTATAATTCCAGTTTGTGAACATATGGAGATCACAGAAAAAGGAAAGGGAAGAAAATATTCAAATAATCTGAGTTTCTGGTCAGCTTAGGGATCAGTCAAAGACTTAGGCTGAGCTGTCAACACACCAGACTCTAAAGCAACCCACTGAATGTACTGACTCTCTAGTAAAACACATAAAATATAAAAGCTTGTTGAATATGCTCTTCATCTCCATCTGCTGCCATAGCCATTGTAATAGCCTCTCTACCTGTCTCTACTGATGAGCTGCCCAATCTGAGAAGTGCATGTGCAAGGTAGAGGTTCAGGAACATCGCTTTGACACACCACCCACACGCAGAACTGCATAATCTCAGTTTATGGACTTTTGTGGTTTAGAAAAGAAAAAAAATCATCTGATGACTTCAAAGTAAATGTAGTGAGTAATGAGAGCTTTCATAAAAATGTAGTGGAGTCAAAAGAACAATATATGTCTTTCAAATGTAGTGGGGTCAAAGTAGTAAGTTTCCAAATAACTCCAAGTCAAATTTCTCTAAGGAGACCAATAAATGAACTGAACTGAACTCAACTCAACCAAAGTACAGATTCTCAAAAACTGTACTTCAGTACAGTACTTACGTACATGAACTTTGTTACTGTCCACCACTGCAACACACACAAACAGTGATCAACTAATTTACAGCCAATCTCTGAACCCATCGGACCCCTGACGTTTGTTGTCACCATAACAACTAACAACAATCTCCATATTACTACTACTAGTCAAATGACCATAGCAAACAGTTCAATGTCCATTCTACTCTCATTTTATTTTTATGTTTTTGCCTCTTTTGCTCTCCGCATGGACTGTTTACTTACAGGCAACCAAGGCCTGCTCAAACTTTATTAGTCAATACGACTTGGTCTACAGATGGAAATCCTTCTGATACCAAAATCGTGTCCCATTGTTTACAGATTCTGCTTCCATAAACGACATCTGTTCAGTGTCTTTATGTTGTTAGGTTGGCTCTTTGGGGTGAATGAATACAGATGGCACAAATACTCAAACTATCAAATTTGCACACATTTACTGACAGAAGTTGTCTTTGTGTTCCATCTCAAAACCACAAACCTGCAATAACTGATTTTTCTGGCCACTCGTGGGCAGCGAAATTGAAACAACCAATAGTTATGTTTTAATGGAACTGTAACTATTTAGGTGGGTGAATATGAGAGACATGACTGATACGGTTCAACCAAAGTGACAGACACTTTGACATCAGACTGAACATTCAGAGGGAAAGAACATTGTGTGTTTCCACTATTAACAAAACTGCAAACACAGCACAGGCCAGTTCCATCTATATTTAAAACAATAAGATGGAGTGTGATGATTTGAAACAGCATTAAATCCCTCAGACAGCTGGTTATTGCAGACTTCAGAGGTCACACTGCTGTTATTAGTGAGTATGACACAGTGACTGTGAGTCACATTAAATCTGACCACACACACTGAATTCATATAATTGAGATTCATTGCAAATGTTCATAATAAAATTACACTCAATGCCAAAGTCCCTGCAACAGATTATGTTACACTTCACCCCTAAAATAGATTAATGAGGGAGAGAAGGCCACGTGCTACTGTTTTCACACTGTTAACGAAAACGAAATACATCAAGCAACTTTTAACAAGTGTGTAAAATAACACAATTTATTTTTCTGAAATGGAACTATATATTTTTTTCATTTTATTTTCCAGCGCATAATCATTTCTCCCCACACCACAAGGCTCATAATGACGGACAAAACAGCTGGGCTGACGTTCAGAGAAAACACAGCTCAGAGTTTGAGATTTATTTATTAGGGAAAATTTATCAAGCAGAAAATTTAAAGACTGGCTGTGTCCAAAGCAAAGCCTGCTGTGGGGCGAAGGGCCTGACCAAAATAAAATGTAATGAGCTGCAGGCTAACATCAGTTTGGACTGTCAGTGGGAGAACCAACTACAGAATATGAAATAGACTGCACAGTTATAGCTACAGTATGGACGCACAAAACAATCTAACTGTGTAATGCAGAATATAAGAGCATGTAAGCTCTAAATGAACAATGAACAGTATCACTAATCAAACTGCAACAAGTGACTTGACATTAGTGTGGGACACAATTTAAGACTTTCCAATGCAAGAAAAGCTGCATTTAAGGAATACTTCACTAAAACATGTTTTAAAGGTCCAATGTGTAGGATTTAAAGGAATATATTGACAGAAATAGAATAGAATATAATACGAATGTTTAACTTGTGTATCATCACCTGAAAATAAACATAAATAACATAAATTAAATGTGTTTAAAGAAGTCATTGGGACTATAGTACCATTCATAGAGGCTATGGTACAGTTCATGGCTAAAATAATAAGTTGAATGTGTTTAAAAACCAGACATCCCTTTACATTTTTTATTTTATTGTGTCTTAAATAGTAATCTAATGCATTTTCATTGTACTTTACTTGTTATTGTGTTGGTGTAACATCTAAACAGACCACTAGATGATGTATTGAGTTGGGAGGAACCTAAAACCCCTTAGGGGCAAGTGCTTGAGCTGAATGCAAATTTTCTGCCTCTCTGATTATACTGTACATACAGGTGGGTTAATATTCCTCAGTGTCACATACATGTACCCCAGGATAAGGTATAAGAGTGTTGTGAATCCTCCACGATAATGTGCAGTGCGTAGAGTTAACTGGTTTTGTGGTAACATGTTAAAATGAGATGTTTCCACGGTCATGCTAGGCTAGTAGCCCTGTTGCTAATGGGTAAGGTATTGTACACAGCACAAAGAAATACTATGAGACAGCAAAAGGGGGTTGTTTTGTTACTAATGTAAAGATATATTAAGTGCAACATAATGCATTTATTTCACAGTCTGTTAAAATTTTTCATTATTTTCCTGTAGATGTGTATTTTGCTGACTTTAAAGGACACGTAAATACAGAAGGCCTAATTAGCTAATGTGTACCAATGGAGTAAGAGTAATATGAGAGGTGAACTTAATAGTTAGGTGCAATGTGACAAAAGTGTTGAACTTTGAAGAGGTTAGTTACAGTAACCCAATTAGAGCAATACATGTTTTTTGTTGTGCTACTGGTGTGATTTAAATGCATCTGAAAAACAAGGACACTTCATTCATATTGTGTATTTCGCAGAGCTTAATTGGTGTATTTGTATACTGTAACTTACCTGATGCTACTATGAGCATTTTGTTGAGCCTTTTGTTGATCACTTCATGAATTTATTTAAGTATATCCTATGTTAAGGAAGCAGAATAAATCCTGCAGTTGAGCTGAACATAACCTAAAAAATAAAAATGTTTGCCTCTCTCTTTATAAATACAGGCATCGTGTTTGCTACTGGCCCAGGTTCCCCTATGCCTGAGGCCAGCAACACAGGGCAAGTGGGCTGTCTGTGACATGCTGAACAGAAATACTGATTTGTGACATAAAATTGCTTGATTCAGTTTTATTCACCTGGTCTGTTTGTTTTGGAGAGGAAGAGACCTCTGTGGATAATTCAGCTCCTGGAAAAAACCTCCTGAACAATGAACACTGAAAGAATTCTTTCAGTGAAAGAAGACTGAGTTGGTTGCAATCTGCAATCCTCACCGCTGGATACCACTAAATCCTACTAAATCTTACACACTGGGCCTTTAAATATCAAACATCTACTCCCTGTGGACTTGAAACTTGTCTCTAAAAATGTTGTTGGATCCTTAGCAAAGTGTGCCTCTTCAGGCTCAGTTAGCTGTTATAATCTGTTGTTTGGGACCAACATCAACAAGCACAGTTGCAAACAATGATCAGCTAACCATTCATGGTAGACTGTTGCTGTTTATTAAGCCATATTTTGGTGCATATATGAACATGTCAAACTTACTACGCACCCCGATGTAGAGTGGAGAGGTGAATAATACTGCAGCAGTGCTTTCAATTCAATTTCAATTCATTTTTTTTTTGCTGAAAAACTGGGTTGCTTTGGGAATATGATATACTTACATAATGTACAGTATATTGTTAAATAGAGCATTTTATGGAACGTTAGTTAGGGAATCAGTTACAGATGCCAGAGGAATGAAATACTGGAAAATTCAAGTTGCTTCATTACTTTGATGCAAAAATCCAATAGATAACAGAAATAAAATCAACTTCCTATTAAAGCAATATCCAAACATGATTTCATGACTAAAAGAAACCTTATTCAAAAATCCAATCTGTAGTTCACATACCTCAACCTCAATCAACATTGTATGAGTCGTCCCCCACAGGATGCTCAGTTAACTTAAACCACAAGGCAACAAAATAAATCAGTGCTAATGAGAAGTTTTTGCAAGTAAATAAGTCTAATGGGAACTACATGCACTTCAAAAAGTAAAAAGAACAGTCTTGGGAGACTTTTACAGATCTCTGTGTGACACAACTTTTGGATGCAGAAGACGTTACAGGGGGTGGAGGAGGATATCTGAACATAGACTTCATCTGCCTCCTCTCACTTTCCCTCACTCTCTGGCTTTGATAAAATCATTCCCAGATGTGGTGGCAGCAGCTGTATGTGAGTGAAGGATGGTGCGGTGTGAAGGAGGTGGCAGCGGAGGGTCGATTGGTGGGGAGTCTTAAGCTCAGAGCCAGCCTCCCATCAGGGTTTTTGGGATGGAACTGCACCGATGGATGGAGGGTTTCGGTATGGAGGCCGTTCGATAGCTTTTCCAGCCTGTCTGCCAACTTTAATGTGGTGAAAGAAAAAAAAACAAAAAAAAACGACAAAACAAATAAAACAACAACCGACTGTGTGATGTGTTTACTTCAAGACTCCAACAAATAGACACATTAAGTTCATTTACAGACATTACATTTAGTTTATAACCCTCTAAGATGGGTTGATGCTGTGCAAAAGTATATTGTACACCCCATAATGTGCACAGCGAGGATTAAATTAAGTGTTGCACATCAAGACGAGGTCAAGGCGAGTGTGTTGCATGCAGCCTGCGGCGGCGGTTTGAGTGGGAAAGAGGCGGTCATATGGCTGAAAAAAACCCTGGCTGGCCTCTCTGTTTAGCTGCAGCCCTCTCTTCGTTTCCATGGCTATTTACTCTGAGCGCCATTGTTTTGCTTTAATGATGCCAAGAGAACAAGAGGCATGAAGCAAAACAGGATCTGAATCTTTTTAACAGCACACAGAAACACACTGACTCCAGACGTTCTGATCCAGACTGTGGCTGCAAAGCGAGGCCCAAGCTGGAAGTGGATTATTCACCTCTTCTCCACAGCGGGGACAAATGAGGGCCCGAGCCAACTCTACTTTATAACACAGGATCAAAAGCAGTGTTCATTTATATGAAACCAAAGCCTGCCGGCAAATCATCTCAGCTGACATGGGGTTCTGAATGAAATCACATTAAAGGCTGTTTGGGAGGAAGGTGCAGACATAAATAACAAGCAAACCCTGTTTTAGCTCTGTAAGGTTCAGCAGCAGAAATCACAGAAACGTTTTAGGATACATGTCAGTGCTTTCTGCTCGGCCAAAGTATTTATTAAACCACAACATTTATGCTTTGAATTTGAATTTTCCTCCTGCACAACTATTAAAGTTACTGTAACTGAGGTTAGGGAGCAGGTCCACTGCTAAAAACACCTCTACTAACCTGTCAAACCTATTTCATACCTGTATAACTCTTGTTCTGCACTTTCCCCAATTACCTATTGCTATTCACACCAATTTAGCCTCCCAATCCTGTGTTTCATCCCCTTTCTTGCACTACACTGTGCATGCCTTTCCCATTAACCCCTCCCACCAAGCAGTGAGTCTCCTCCTTCCCAGCCTCCATTACATCGTATATTTCCATCCATCCATCCATCCATCCATCCATCCATCCTCAGCGTCCCATACATCCCCTTTCATTATTAGCCCTTCTACTGTTGTAATATTGTTCTTAGCACTACTTGACTGAATGGGCATTAGCAATCAACCTCATACATATGGTTTAGAGGGAGCCTGCTACACTTACTAGTAAGTTCATTAGGTTATTATCAGCTCATTAAAAGTATGTGCCTATTGTTATGGCAGCAATCTTTAGTGGCCATAGTAATTATGATGGGAGCACAGGTGTCATATTGTTTGTATAAAAAGTGAGATGGGAAAAGGGGATTTGTGTCTGGTGCAAAACCAAAGGTCAATGTTGACTTATTTTAACTAATGTACGTATGTCGCGTCACATCACGTTATGTCACATTATGTCACGTTGCGTCACAGTATGTCACAGACGTACTTATTTGAACTCAATGATCTTTTTCTAAATGTCACCACGTAGTACCGGTGCTTAAACCTAACAAAACTAAAAGTGGATAAAAACCATTTAATGGGCCTAACACATTTTTCTCTGCCTGACGTTCTGACTGAATGTCATTTTATTTAACTAAATATTTAGTCTGACATTATGTTCATTTCTGATTTAGAGGATTGTTTTGCCCTAACACATCATTATAGACTGTCATATGCATTGCACTAAGATCATCAGGCACTGATTCCACTTAACATTTTTCATGACAATCAAAGAAATACGTTGTTTTTCTTTATTTTTATAAGTGGACTTACAACAGCCTGTGCAGCTGTGTCTATCTCGTCCACCCTCTTTACCATTTCTGTATCCATTTTTGTGTACCTGTGTTTTTGGCTCAGGCGCAGGAAAACGACACTTATGACATCCGTTATCCTGCTTACAGATCTTTGGCTTGGTTGTGTCCCCAGCCAATGGCAACTGACAAATTACTTTAAAAAAAACCCTTTTGGATGTTAACAGCAATTCACAGGAACCAGACAGCATTTTCTGCAGAGACTTTTAGTGTTTAAATTTAAAACAACAGGATTATAGATCATAGAAAAGTATTTTTTCCTTTTTTTAACTACATAATGGTATAAAAACAAATCAGACAAAATCTGATCAGACAAGAAGTTAAACAAGACTTAGACTTTCAGAACTCTGTGTCATGCACACAAATCAGCTGCTTCTCAGAAACTAACTTTGATACACAGCTGTCTGTAAAATAGAGAATCATAGAAAATAAATATGACAAGGCCTTGGTTTGGCCTTGTTTGGTCCTGCAGTGGAAACCACAGTTTTCTATTCTTGACCAAACAGTCATGGGCTAAAAGGTTACAGCTACCATAGTGTGTGTGGAGTTAACAGTCTATTTCAGTTTAAACCACATCTGATGTCATGTATTTTGTGGGAAGCAGGGAGTCATAAATACAGTATCTGATTCAGGACAGGCTGGGGTCATTTATCCCTGCTGCCTGACTGAAAGGCCTTCTGGGGCTAATCAACAAGAGCGCCCATCCATCGCTACAAAGACTGTATTTTATATCACACAGGGTACGTTACATGAGATACACAAAGATCACTCTCTGCCAGGTGGAACCCAAGCTGGACAGGTCCAATTTTACTGGACGGGTGTGTTTAAAAGTCTGGAACTGACTCCAGGTTTGCGGGAGTGCGCCCATTGGATCAGGATCAGATGTTCCAGCACCACTTCCCCTCCTGACCCAGGCTGTCTGAGATACCTGACCCCCGGAAGTGAGCGCAGGCTGTGACCGATGGCCCGTAGCCTGGAGCTTGGGTTGATGATGCAGCGTGATACTCCCAGAGAGGGAGGGAGGAGAGAGGGGAGCAGGGCCTGGACTCAGGCAGCTCCTGGGGCTTAAACACAGCTGCTGCTGCTGCTGCTGCTGCTTCTGAGAGCTGCCAAAGAGGAAACCTTGTCAATTCAACAATAACGGGTCAGTGCAATGTCCAATTTATAGAATGAAGGGATTTCTGTTTGACCTCTGGGATATTGTGTCTGCATATGCATATACTTGTATGTGTGTGTGTGTGTGTGTGTGTGTATGATGAGGGGAATATGCATGAGCATTCATGTGCCTGTACACATGCTGACATCTCACCCCTGTATGTATATCTAAGTATTAATTGCTCTGTGTTTTTGCCAGGATGAAGGCAAGAGGCAGAAAAATCTGAAATCTGAGCCAACAAACAGCTTTCTCTGGATGTAGATCTGACACCCAACACTCTTTAACAGCAATGCCTCCACCTTTCCTTCGTCGCTCCACCTCTCCTTCATCCCTCCATCCCTCCCTCATTCAGAGGTGTGAGCGCTGTGAGTCAGCCAGACAGGAAATGACCTCATCGGGGGACTAAGGGGATGAGGGATCAAAACAAAGATAAAAGCAGAGTGTACTCAAGAGGGGAGGTGGGGTTAGAAGGTAAAAAGTAGAGCTGAATGTTTGTGCTGGCACTAATAGCTGATTAAAACAAATGGGAAAAATAATCAACAGCAGTTTTACTAATCAGTTAATAATTTCATCAATTTATGAAGCCAAAATATAAAAACACTTTCTGGCTCCACTCTCTCCAGTCTGGAAATTTACTACTTCTCCATTTTTTTATATTTTTTGGACAAAACATGTAAGTGTATTTCAAATAGCTGGCAAAACAGAGTGAATCTTTGGAGACTGACAGGGGTCACACACACAAAAAAATGGTTTGGATATTACAGACTGGCAAAACTGGCATACAGATTGCAAAAGCCAGCGCGAATATAAATAAACTGTCACAGCCAAAAATTCATTTTGAATTGATTAAATTGCAAGAACAGACTACCTGCGTGCATACTCCTCTACGCCCTGCCCTGAGTACATGTTAATCATTTATGTGCATGACAATAAAGTTCTAATGTTTATTGGGTCATTTTCTTCAGTCTGTTCACACTGAGGCTGCTCTAAGTCCCTGCTTGTGCTTCCACCATCTACTGTATTGAATATTCTGCACACAAAGCAAATTCACACTAAACAGCACTGGTAAATCCTCCACAAATAAATCATGCTTCCCAAATTATATTTCATTAATAAAGAAATAAATTAGGTCATCTCCTCTCTATATGCATGGTATTGGTGGGTGCCTGCAAAATACTGTATGGATGCTGTGTTTACAATGTCATGAATAAAAAGAAGATGACATAATGGCATATACAGCTTGCAGGTGCATATTCGTATGTGAATAATAAAACCACAGTTTAAGCAGCAGACATACTGTATGTACAGTACGTACTCTTATTTCATTTGTATGTAGGAGTCAGGGTCTCGTGCCAATGGGAATGCACACATTGCCTGCAGAACAAAGAGGGTGAGATCATCTAATATTCTCTCAGAGACATCTTGATGTCTACATCGTCAATCACACACCGTCTAATTGAGTTTTCTCCTCCTCCCTCTATCCTGATCCCTCCCTCTCCCTCTCTGTGATTCTTACAGTCAGTCATCTGTCAGACAGGGGAGGAGTCAGGGAAGATTTAGCATTTAGAGGTTTAAGGAGAGCAACAGAAATAAAAAGAGTAGGAGACAGAATTTACTAAATGGCCAAAAGTATGAGGACTGTAGTGTACTTTTTGTCTGGGCCTTCCTGGTTTGGTTCCCAATTTTCACTGACACAACAGCTCAACATTTCCTCAATAATTTGTCAAACATTTGGAAGCTTGATGTGTGAGAGAACTCGTATCATATTAGAGTTGCCTCACGGTCATCACCAATCCAAACAACATGACCGCCCAGATATAATAACAAGTTTTGGCTCCTCTGCCCAGGAAATCTCTCCCTTCATTTGTCTCAATCTCACAGGCTTCACTATAAGCCTAACTCAAACCACCCACACACACCTCCTCTTTACATCACAGCTCCGATTTGTCACCCACAGACAGAGAGAATCTATCAGAGGCAACCATTTTCTTTCTGTCTGTGCTTCTTTTCTGTCTTCTGTGCCCCGCCAGTGCAACCAATAGCCTTCTAATTGGGTCTAAACTAACACGCTCTAAATACAAACATCACTTCAGAACAGACAGAAAATCCTAAGCCTGTTTTATGACTTTTCCAAATGAGCTGATTGAAGTCTGCACGCTGATCATCAATGCTTAAAATCACCTCAACACTTAGACTATAGACTTTATGACACTGCTTTCAGGTTAAGACAGGTGTCAGGTCGCTTAAAGAGAGAAACACAGATTTGTCCTGGGTCATTTACAATACTATAGGTTTATGTTACAGCTATTAAATTCAACTTTGTTTCTGAGAAATCATGTTTTCTCCCATTAGATTTAATGTATGACTCTAAGCACTATCATACCCATGAGCCTCAGTTGCCACTGTTGTAGAAAAGAAGCCAGTAATAAATACTTTGTTGTTGCATTTGGAAACAGATTATGTCACCACAGTTTCTAAATCCGACCCAAACTGATCCAGAACCAGGAAGAGGGCTGATTTAAAAGGCTGAATGTTCTTTTTTTCAGCTCTGTGACTGGATGTTTCCTACTTAAATGCTCCTTGGGAGTCATAGCTGAGTCCTTCCCTTCAGAATTTAGATTGAACAAAAACTTAAACACAACGCTGTTGTTTTTGTTCCTATTTTTCACAGGTTTAAGTTAAAGATCTAAGACTTAGGCTATTTGTATTCTCAAAAAGGCTTATTTCTCCAAAATTTTGTTTGCAATTTTGCAAAAGGAAAAGTACTCACTAACAGAGATTTTAAGAAATTTGAAAGAAAAATTTGAGAGAAAAAAGTCTTGTGTGAGTTAAAAATAGGAGCACAAACAAAAGTGTTGCATTTAGGTTTTTGTTCAGTGTGTGTTTATGTCCACAGGCTTGTACTTTTATCAAAGGACGGCTTCACAAGAACTCCTCTTTTGCACTGATGATTCAACCAGGTGAATCATCCAAACATCCAACACTCGAAGATCTCCAAATGTCAGTCACAAAACACTGTTTATGTAGAAAATTAACTTCTAGAACCCTGGACACTCGAAACAACGTCATATGCATGCTGACTCAGACATCTATTTACCAAAAAACCTTTCCTCAAGCACCAGCATCGCTGTGATAATTGTGTCAATGCTTTGTGGAAGTAATTATCTAGTGGCTGTAAGTGACAGTGCATCTCAACACACGTCTTCTGCAGTGGCTTCAGCTTTCAGCCTGGTGTTGGCTGCTTAACAACTTTTTTTTTTGTTTGACAGAACTGGCAGAGAAAGTTGCATCCACAATATCAAACATCTTTGAGGCGCTGCATGTGTTTGCTGACTGTTGGCTGTTGTACTGGAAAGACTTGATTTCTGCAGATCTGACAGGAAACCATCCTGCTAAGCTAATCTTCCACAAACCTCCTCTCGCTCAGCGATGGTGCCAGAGCTAATCAGGAGACGTCAACACACACACACACATACACACACACACACACACACACACACACACACACACACACACACGGTAATGAGCACATGCAGATATATATACATACATACTCTGCCACACACACCCGGACAGTTGAAAACAATGATTATGACAATTCATTCATCTTCAGATCCACACGCACACAAGACCTCAGAGACAAGGAAACCAGAGAGAGTCAGCACAGTGTGAATGTCTAAACACAGAGTCATTACCAAACCATCTCCTGAGCAGAAACTAATACCTGTTCCCAAGCTGCTCTGTACACATGCAGGCAGCATGGGCAAGGCCACGCAAATACTTTCCATCAGTTTGTGTAAGCAATGATAAACACGTTACATCTAATCATAAAAGCATGGATTTCATGTTACAGTTGGGGCAGAGCTTTTGCAGCCAAACTGTCCAGTTTTCCCATGGTTGTATTTCAGACGGAGAATAGGTCTGTGTCTCATTTCTCTGTGTTTATGGCAGATCTAAATTATGGTATCAGGTTCGCCCCAAACTGAACCAACTGCCAACTGCCATGGCCGACCCTCCCATATAGACCACTTTTGTCTCTGAGAAGTAGTGTAACCCAATCTATCCCCGAATTTCTGGCTCTCCGCTTGGATTCATTTTTGCCGTACGGGGAGAGAGAGAGCAGACAGGTCTGAAAAAACAAACACAGGCCTTCAGAACAAAGTTAGTGGTTCTTTTTTTTTTTAGATTTTTCCTCAAATAGAAAGCAGAGGAAATGCTGCCGGCAGAGCCACGTTTTGTGAATGAAGCCCAGCTGACAAACAGAGCAGGACTTGGACTGTGAAGACCTCATGATGTGTGTGTATGAAAGCCTGAGTTTATACAGCCAACACACACACCTACATGTATGCCCAGACAGACACACACTATCATGACTGTAATGACAGGGAGAGGCATAAAATGACACATTACCATGTTTCTATAATGGATGCTGCTATGTTGTCAGTTCACTTGCAGTATATAAGTCGTCCAAGAGATGGCGATGTTACAGAGGAAAGTCAGGTGTCAGAAAGCTTTGATAACCTTCACTCAGCATGTAGGTCAGGACACAATGATGATCACAGGGAAATTAAAATGATCCCAGTATTATTCTGAGGAAACTGTTCTCCATTGCTGCTGAATGTAAAGCTGCCAGATCCGTTTTAGTCACTTAAAGACGGCTGCATGCATTTTACAATATGAGCATGGTACATAGGTTCTATTACATAAGCCCCTGTAAAAGAGATCAACCTTTTTACAGTTGAAGAACATATTAGATGATACAATAAGGTAATTTTAAAAAAAGTGATAAGTTCAGCAAAATTATGACTTTTCCATTATACCCTGCAATATTTTACATTTACAAATGTGTGCCTCCTTGAGAACAATCTTGAAACTTTCTATTGTTTTCTCATTGTATGATCAAATATCACTGCTAATGTGATGACAATTAATCTACTGATTATATATTGACTGTGTAGTAAAACTTATATATCAGTTCGACTCCTAACTCTTAAAACAAAAATTAGTCTGCTGTGGTAATTTACTTGAAAATTTCTATTTGTTTTAGATTTAGAGCAAAAATAACATCTGGGGACAGCTGATTATGAACTGCAGCCCATTGCCCCTCCTTGAGTGTTACGTTTAATTTAACAGGTATTCAACCTTAAGATACCCTCTTACAAACAGCCAATCAAAAGTGTATTGCATACACTATTCTTCTGGCAACATTTAAACACTGGATTGGGGATACTTTGAGGTTACTGGACCTTAAGACAATTTTTGGTTTACTATTATGGGTCTTATGACCAGTTAAAGTCCACATGGCTGTGCACCGGCTGTACAGGCGTTTGCATAGATGAATTTATATACTCCACAGACTGTGTTGGACTTCAGTGTGTGTGTGTGTGTGTGTGCGTGTGTGTACTGTATACACTGGATGCATGCCCTCCTTTTTGTTGTCTGTGGATGGAAATCAAAGGGACAGAGAGCGGAGCCTGTGGGCCTCGCTGCACTGAACCATCAGTTGGCAGGATGAGAAGCGACTGCATAATGAGACAAAGAGGAAGGGTGGGGGGCGAGTGGGTTGTGGGGAAATGGGGGGTGAGAGCAGGAATGAATGACGTGATGGAGGGGGGAGGGGGAAGAAGAGGATGGAGCGACAAAAAAAGGAGATGTAGGAATGAATCAGGGCAGAGGTCGACCTTATTTCGGGACGCAAGCCAATTACACCCAGCACAGCCTCCTCTGGGTCATGTTCATAAGCAGCTCTGATGTGTTGAGTGTGGAGGTTGAAGTGGTGGACTGGCTTTTGCCTTTAACGTGTCCTGATTTGGTGTCCAGTCTCACACCAGAAGTGAGTGTTGACAACCAAAATCTTTCCCTGACCTTTACAGAATCTCTGCAAGTTAGCTTTTTTGCAGTGGATGTGTTCAGCTCGAAGTCACAGCAGTTATGAAGTCAAAGTCAAGCAATATAAAGTAGAGTAGAGCTGCAGCAACAGCTTTTACATTGCACACAGTCATTTGATCCATTGTTAATATAAAAAAAATGCTATAACGTTTCAAAAAATTAACTCTTAAAACTCTTAGTTCTATTAACTTCATCACGATAAGATAACACGACAAGTCTTTTGTCTTTCAATCACTTCAAGTGAGAACTTTTACAGCGCTGTGAACTTAGTGATTTTATCTATTGTGGATATAAATATTATAAATAAGTGCAGCTTGAAAAACAGTGGCACTAAATGTTTAACACATACCATATGTACTTAATGAACTTTTGATACATTAAAGAAAACTGCTGATCAAATTTGTAGGAGCTACAACTGAGATACTACACTTAAAACAGTTATGGTAAAAGGACACCACAGATGTATGCATTACTTAGGCAATTAAAAATGAAGTACTATTAAAATTGGTGTGGAGGTGGAGCTCATTTTAACAACACATTCTCATCCAAACTCATCAAAGCTGTGTGCTTGTTACATGTATACTATCCCTTCAAAATACACTTCCATTTTCACAGGAAGTGTACAGTTTCTGCTCGTTACATGCATACAGTCTTTTTCAAAATAAACTTGTGTCAGTAAAACACCTTGTATTTCAATTTATTTTCTTGTGCAACAAAAACACATGGTTAGGTTTAGGAACAAACATCATGGTTTGGCTCAACATTCAAACAGGAAACAAATGGTGGGCTCCCAGGTGAACGTCCAGGGTTTGTTGGGTAAATGTACGGGGTTAGTTGAACCCATCCACCTCCCCTCCCGACTGCGCTATAGGGACTTTTGAGCTCCTTAAAGTATGTTGTCACCGGCTTTACTTGATACCTTTTACATCAGCGTCTGTCTCTGAAATCACTTACAAACCAGCAGTATTTGATGAGTTGGGAATATGAAAATTTTTCATATACTGTTGGGTATTATCTCTTCTCCTTAATTTAAAGCACTTCATTATATTTCACAAAGTGATGATATGTTTTGTTTGTAAAACCTCCATTTGTAGAGTCATCTGTCAGATAAATGTAGTGGAGAAAAAATAATGTAGCACAGAAGTACTCAGTTAAAGTACAAGTCTTCAATTGTCTTTCTCATAAGATGAATAGAAACTGTATCTTCTTGACAGACTTAGTTGTGCCACTGCTTAAATTTCCCACGTTACATACGATAACCAACAACATCTGAACAGGACTGAGAGTATCTGTAAAGCTGTGAGTGTATGTGTGTTTGTGTATGTGTGTGAAAAGCCCAGTTTGACAGCTGCCACAGTGTCAGTCAGTCTCTCTGTGTAAAGCAGCCAAATATATAATTACTCTGAGGGGACTCCAGGACATCAGCTTCAACACTTGGTGGCTTTGAACTGTGTGCAGACTTTAGATGTTTTAGATTTTAGGGGTCAGAAACTATTCAGATGGAATTTGCACTGAGGGACACACCAACTGCTCCTCTCCAAAGATTAATTTTAAAGCTTTTTTTAAATGAAGAATTATTATATTTACTAGCAAATGAAATTGACTCATTCTTCTTTAAACTTACTGCTTTTTGTCCAAATGTCTTTGCAGTATTAAATAAGTATAAAACCACAAACATGGGAGAACATCGTGGCACTGCCAGGTGAATTAAGCATTCCCCCAGTGCCTGGCTGCCGGGCCCGGCGCTGCGGCTGCACTTCATTAGCTATCTCCACTCTACCTTTCTCTGACAAATTCAATAAATGTTCATCTGGTTCCAATTAGGCCCTCGTTAGCAATAATTGGCCTGGTATTTACTAACAGCATTACTCAACACTGGCTGGCGCAGGCTGGGCCGGCCTGATCTGAGCCAGGCTACGCTCAGCCTTCTGGGTTTGTTAGTTACCTGCCAACCGTCTGTGCCCTGCAGAAACCTGCTATCTCCAAAAGGTCAACTTTCCACAGCTTGAAAATCCCCTGATTTTCCCTCATTTTCCTCACTGCCATTTTAAAACTTTCCCTCATGGATTTTTTTTTCGTTCAACGATAGCTGTACTTGGTCCCAGGGCTCAGAGTTTGCTTCAACTTTGTCCAACACGAACAAAAATGCTGATATTGCACGATTCAGCCGAACCCACTGGCTTACTTCCAATGCCATATCAATGCACTAAAACTACAGTATGGTTAGTGTAGTGGGCAACTCAAACACTTGGTTAAGGTTTGGGAAAGACTGTGGTTCCGCTTAATAAAAGGGTGAATATTAATTGCAGGTTTTCTGCGTGAAAGTCGGATGTGCTTGACGCCCATCCACCACCATGACCTCCACACATTTACTAACCCTTTACTTAAAATTCAACTAAAGAACCCACAGATGCAAAACATGTTAGGATGACTTTTGGAAAGATGGGCATAAAATGACATTACAAGACATTTTAGGGGTATAACAGTATGTGAATTTGTCTCACACTATTCAGCACAGGATGTTCAGTTTGGCACAGGACTGTTATTCGTGTGGTACCCCTACAAACCAAATAATGACTGCTGAATTAGCCTAATATACTCTAATAAGGTCTAAGTCTAAGCATGTGTGAAACATAAATTCTGATGTGCTAGTTCCCCCGCAATAGCTTTTGTAGTGGGTTGGTTGTTACTTATTTAAAGTTGGAAAAGGAGCAGATGTCCTTTGGATCTACCTTTTGGGAGTCTTATTGTTTCCCAGTACGCTACAGTGACACTGGATGAAGACCAAAACAAACTGTGTGCATGTCTCAGTAAACACAAAAAAGCATGCATTCATCTACCCCACTGTAATGTTTCTTCACATGCAAATTCCAGTCGGTCTATTGTGCTGTCCAGGAATTATCCACTGCCCCAACACTTCCTTTTACTGTACTGAACCATTACCCCTCAAACCAACATATTGTACATACCAAACCATGTATTTTGTGGACCATCACACCACAGGAATATAAGCTTGCTTTTGAATATTTAGTTCTGTGTAAACATCATATGGTTTTAATCAAGTATTAGAAAAGAAGATGCAGAAATACTGTATATCACACAGTGTGGAGAAAATGTTTTTGCAGAGTTACTTAAGGAGAAATGTAATGGGAGGTTCAGGGTCATGTGTTGGAGATGTGGGGTTTTTGCAGGACACTAAGGCAGTCCAACTCCACTCAGCCTAACCCAGCAGGGGCGAAAGCAGCAGGGCATTTAGTGCAGGGTTTGATGGTTCATTTCTAGTGTTTCACTGGCAAGTAAAAAATATTTTCACAGGATGGAGAGGTTACTCTAACCTCAGCTGTTAAAAGGAAAGAGAACAACTTTGCTAACAGGAATAACTGCCAGTTTACCAACTCATGGGGGATTCAACTTTAGAAAAAAGAAATGGATTTGAAACACTAAAACTTGTTTTTCTTTTCTTAACCAAGTTGCTTTGACCCTGCTAGAAAACATCATGAGGTCAATTCATATTGTAATGAGTAATAAGATAACAGGGGTGCTAAGACCTTACGTTACCATGGCTGAAGATGATCTGTGATCTACAGGAGAAGAATAGTGGCGTGTTGTGACCCATCATGTTTGTGTTTTTACAAAAATCAAGCCAGTAGTATCACAATTTGTTGGCTATAGAGCATTAACCAGGTTTTGAGGGAGTAATGAACTCAACAGCAGGCTTCCACATAACTGTCCAGACAGCCATGTCTCCTGGAAATTGCATTTATATACAACTAATTCAAAAAAGCAAACATGCTCTGAAGAAAATAATATGTTGAGCAAATTTTTATTAACATAATAAGGGAAATGTTGCTAAATAACGAATCTGGCAAGTTGCAAACATTTTGATACTGAACACAAAATATTTGCTGAAAACTTATTTTAGTTATCAGTCAAATGTTCACTAACAACATATTTCAGTTGTGTTCTGACAATCTTGCAATACAGTATCCACTTGATCAAATCACTTTATCCAAATCACAATCTTTCCCTAACCTTTATAGAAGTACTTTCGATGTCTAAACCTAAGGCAGGAATCTGGACATCAACTCGAAGTTCTGGTGTCATGGTCCTGCACTTTGTTTGCTCGTCATCCTCCCCAGCCACCTCCCTCTGAAGCCCACACAGTACATAAATATAGTGTTTCATTACCTAAAAGACACGTTGTCATTGAACATAATTCAGGCAGCCATTACGTTGCCACAATAATGTAATTAAGGAAGGAGTTAAGTAACATCCAAATGTAATATCTAGGAGACAGGGTTGGTCCAGAACAAGTCTGCCTCTGCTGTAGATCTGTCATCACAGCAGAAGTGTGTTAGTCCAAACTAGCTCCCCACCCTGTCTATGGCAGTCAGCTCCTCTAACTCCATTGGTTATTACTAAGGCTGTAAATCTTTAAAAAACAAAACAAAACAAAAAACATCGCAAATATATAGTTTCACTTTTTTTTAAATTCAGTAATTGCCTAAAACAGCTGCTCACTGTAGTTTTTATCAAGCAAACAGGAGGAAATAGTGCATTTGTTGGGGACGACTTCAACTGTGGATTAATCCACATTATGTGCTGTATTGAGTATATGGGGCAGCAGGACAGTATATTTGGGATTAGGTCAAAATAAACTCCAGTGTTTGTTCATGGTAATAAAGGACAGCAACATATCACCATGCAACAGTTCGTATGATATCTTATGAAAATGCACATACAAGGGTTCCAATTAGCGTCCAACAAATTAGCTCCCCTACCAGTAAAGTTAGGTTTAGGGAAAGAATCCTGGTTGGGCATTGTCACATTACATACTTAACATAAAGTTATGTAGGTTAGGTTAAGGTGAGTTACGTATTTAAGGTAAAGTTACATACTTACGTAACGTGAAGATGTACCTTAAAATAACTCAAAGTTCACTTGGTTTAACTCAGGACACTAACACTGGTCACATGAGGAAAATGTGTTTGTTGGTTTAACCCATACACAACCCCAAGTTGCCTACTTTTAATTTCGTTATTTATACTACTTCTTTCTTTACACCCATCAGCACATTTGTGACGTGATTGCAGCGTTCATGAAAACGTGGGTTATATATGAATTCTGATGCATTACTTTTCGTAGGTATAAAGTGCATGAGAACAGCCTGTGACCAGTGCAACAGTGTGGCTCACTGATGTGTTTTTAATCGTTTTTGGACGACAGTGGAGCTCTAGAGGAAAAAGATTTATCAGGCTTTGATACACACACAATACTTGTTAGCAGATACAGTCATTGTTTTCTTTTTAGCAACATGGGCCTGAGTGTTGGACACGAAAAAACAGGCTGCTGGAAATCTAATCAGACTTGAAAACATGTTTCAGGACCCTGCAGAATATTATAACATAAAAAAAAGTTGCTGAGCAGTGGTTGAACTCATAAATACTATTCAGAGTGTCAGTGACAGACAATATGAGAACAAATGGAAGAGCGTTAAAGAGAAACAGAGGCAGATACACAGCGAAGCAAGAGACTGAAAGAGACAAGAAGGAAGATTTCAAATAGAAAAGCGAGTGGCTGATGAAAATCAGGAGTTTCTCTCACTGCTCCTGGTCTTCCTTTCCCCCCTCTGCTAGCAATTATTCCATTTAAAGGCTCCTTCAATCACCGATAAGTCAGCGGGTTTTACCAAAAAGCACCTGTCCCCAAAGCACAGGAGAAAAACTCTCGATTTCAACACCCTATTCTAATGCGCTGATTCCAGGAACCCTACATTGGAAATAAATGATGACACATGGGTGCGTATAGACCAGTTCCAACTTAGGATTTCTTTTTTTTCAAACATAAATTTTTCCTTCCTTTTCTCTGGCAAGTGGGTGAGTTTTCTCTGGTATGTGAGGAGGGGAGAGAGGGCTGTCTGTTCTGAGGTCTGCTCTGCACATGTCGCTCTTTCACAACCTTTTATAAGTTATCCCAACAGAGAAAAAGAGAAAGAGATTTAAAGGAGGGAAAGAAGAAGGGGAAAGCGAGAATCTGCAGAATGTATCTGTGAGAGAAAAAGAGAAAAGAGAAAGAAGGGTGGAGAAGAATAGATGAAGAGATGGCTTTGATTACACACAGATCTGGCCATTACCAGCCCGCAGAGAGACTCTATAAAAAAACATAACAAATGGAGACCATCAGTCAGCCCATCAGTAATAAGCTTCAACAACCAGCCGGCTGATGGGAAACACACCTACTAACAACCAAAGCAGAGAGACTAAAGTGATACAAAAGGAACCTTGTACAAATCTAGATTCAATTTCCTCTTCTAATGAATAGGTGTGTTTGATAGAAACGCGTCATAGTCGCCAGTTGGGAGGATAACGGTCAAATCTGTCCAACTGGTTGGCTTTCTCTGGACTTAAGGCAGGCGGGCAGACTGGGTGTATCAACATTGGGTTTTTTATCCTTTGTGTATCTTGGCCTTGGAAACATTGTGTACTCATACACTCTGAGTTAAAAGCCTCAATTGTGTAACATCTAGGCCCACAAACTTGATTTTGATTAGATGGTGATCCTCATAAACAGCCTCTCTGCAGGGGAAAGAACAAGCACAGGACATTTTTAAACCATGGCTGCAATACAGCAAACACTTCACTGAATTTAGTGACACACACATTATGTTTCAGTGATGGCACTCTTCACTGAGGCCAGGTACTGTAGTACTGAAGTACGGAAAGTTGGCATTGAACCCATGCTTAGAGTTCTAATCTTCTTTTCTTAGCATTACCAAGTGATATTATTGTTGGTGCCACTGTCGCAAAGATGACTGGATCGCTTGCCATTTTCCTAAGGGCCTAACAGCTACCAACTGGGTAAAGTTTCCTCGGCTACTTCCGCCTGTAATTTAGTAGTAGTAACTGCAAAGAATTTACAATGATACACTGTGGTAACTGGGGATAGTTAGTGATAGTTTCCAGGGAGAAAGAGAGAACTATCCTCTACCTGTTTTGGTTGCGAAATGGTTGACGCACTTCCTTCGTGCCGTAAATCGAGCCTTCATTTTCCCGGTTGGTTTACCCAGTGGCAGATAGAATTTCAGAGTGAAAGCGAGGCTTATAGGGAACAAATCTAAATGCCAATAGTGTCATTATTCAATCGCCATACATTGTGCAACAAAATTCACTTCATAATGATAAGAAAACCAAAAACTTGTCTATTTCACCTTTAACTACAAAGATGTTTACCTGTTGTCTCAATTAAGTCAGTATAATGTGTTGGGTCGAATTTACTATGTGAGCTTATATAGAATACATAATTCCACAGCCTTCTTCTCAATGTGTTTTACAGAACAGTTTAAAAGTATGGTGTTAAAAAACACAGAGCTATTTCCTTTATCTTGTGAAGTTCAAATTCGAAAGCTAAAATCCATCAAATCATCCTTAAACTACAGAAAAGATGGTCGAGCTTCATGTTTGTCAGCTCACCTCATTACTGTTTTTCTCCAGCTGAATGGCAGAGTGAAAACCAGGACAGGTGCAGTTTTGATTAGCATTAGCATTAGCATATATGTGGCTTGAACATGGACTTTTTCTTCCAAATGCAATGTTGTTTACTGAAATACAGACAACAGCAGCTACCAAGTGATTGTTCATGTTTCCTGTTCCTGTTACTTCCAGGTAGAACCACCAAACAGGAAGTAGGCAAAACTAAATGAATAAGCAGACGGCAGACCCCAGACTGTAGGCTACTAAGTGGGGTTCTGTAACAACAGAGGTTAGAGGTGTTTAGGGTTAATGGTCATTTCTAGTTCCTTAAACAATGTGTATTGTAAATGTCTCTAATTTAATAGTATGAGAGGGATGTGTTAAGTCTGTCAGGGTTTTTTTCAATGTAAGTATGACACTTATTGATTTCCAATGAACACTGGTTCATCTAAAGCCTGGAGGTGAGTGCTGTGCAGGGGTCAGTACAGTTGGACTTGATAGGAGCAGCAGCTACAAGAGCATGCATGACCAAGTTTGGTACTATTCTCCTCTGTGTAGCTGAGTTTCTCTTTTGTTTTAAATATTTGATCATTTTTAGGTTATTTTGCTCCACTTATGGAAAAATATTTTAACAGCTTCTCCTAAACCCTAAATGATTAAATGAAACTAATTCTAAAAAATCAATGATACAAAACAACAAATGTGTCAAAAAAAATGTCATGGCTGAGGAAGCAGTGTATTTAACAATGTTTTGTCAGCTCTGGGGCGTTGGTGGCTTAGTGGATAGAGCAGGCACCCCATGTACAAGGCTGTTGCCACAGCGGCCTGGGTTCAATTCCAGCATATGGCCCTTTGCTGCATGTCTCTCCCTCTCTCTCTTCCCACTTCACACTTCACTTTCCTATCAATTAAAGGCAAAAATGCCCCCCAAAAATATCTTTACAAAAAAAAAAAGCTGAAAAAGCATCAGCTCTTCCTACTTAGGGCTCAGTTATGCTCAACATTAGATACGAATCTGGATGAAAAGGAGCAGTACCACCGGAGACTGTGGAGGCAGTGTAGTGTAGTTTTTAAATAATGGCAGAATAGAGTGAATCAGTGATATACTATAATGTATAGTGATATATAAGGAAAAAAATAAAAATCATTTTGTGTCCATGTTGGGATTTATATAATTGCTGCACAGGCCTCTGTTTAAAGGTACATTATTATGACCTTTTCTACTAACACCTCATTTTTTGATGTGTGAAACTGAGACTCTGATCTCTTGTGCTTTTTATTTGCTGTATCTATGCCATCATAAAGGACGCATGGACATATGAGGGCAGTAACATTTACAATGTTTCAAAGAGCTGCTGCTCTCAGCTGATCATGTGATACTTTCCATGTATATTCAGAGAGGACTATCTAATCAGGCACAAGCTTTTAACATAAGTCTGCCCAATTGTTAAATATTTTGTAAAAAGAAAATCTGCAAATTGTCATATTTTATCATGCAACCCTGTATAATTTTCCTGATTTTTTTTAATCAATTTGTTGATGTGAATTTACAATAAAATAGCAGTTGACTTTTAACTACATACAATCAGACCACACTAAAGTCCACATTAAAACAAGCATTTGGAGGTGAAAACAAAGGCTAACATTAAAAGAATAACTGATGTAAACACCCATTCGATATTTTAATGCAGCTTCACAGGTGACCTAATGTACATGCTTCAGCTGTGTGCACATTGTTTTACAAAACATTCAGTGATTAAAACAATCATTTTGGGTGTACTCATAATTATCATGCTGTTTCTAGCAGAGTTGCTGCTAGGTATTAAAATGTTATCATTATTAAAAGAGGCCAAACCATGACAAAAATCATTGTTTTTTCTCTGTTCTTAAACATTTCATGAACAAGCTGGCATGAATCATGCTTTGAGTCTTGTGAGGTCATGTTAACCTCACTAATGTTTTTCTATAGCAGTTGTTTTCCTCAGACAGTGATTGGTCAGATGTACAGAGTGTATACAGACTGTGGTTTCTCTGACCCCGGCATTAAAGGCTGGCTTTACTGCAAGGGTAATTGCAGGATCCGGCCTGCCACTAAGACTGATTCATAAAAATACTTTTTCTTCCTCTTTTGACTTTTGCTTGTAACTGTTTCCACATGATCTGTGGGCAAAGGGGAGGGGAGATGTTATAACACATAAATATTTCCTGAATAACATACAATGGAGCATTGGAAGATATTGTAAACAACATTGAGAAAACATACTTGAATGTGTAGCTCATCAAAGGATCCATGTATCAGACAAAACACAAATCATGGTGAGGTACAGAGGATGATTTGCTGCCATGTGAAGTCTCTTACACACCGACACACGTGTTGAATAAGACACAAGCTTGTCAGAAATGAAACACAGATATACAGTCTGTCAGGTGTTTCCAGCCAGAGCCTGACGTTAACAGTCAGAGCGGGTGTATTACCGCTGGGAGTGTGTTGGGAGCAGATTACTGTACACTTTAACTGAACAATTATCATCCATGACCGACGCTGTGATCAAGTCAATATGTCTTCTCTGACCCGCTGGAGAGGAGCACGAATTTATTGCACATGCCTGGGATCAATTAACAAAGTCGAGCTCAAACCTCCAATGAACCTCTCAGTCAGTCATTCTCTCTGTCTCTCTCCAGATGGTGGCGCTAGTGCAGTACTGTGCAGCCTGTCTGACCTCAGCACCAGTCACACTTTCAGAAAAATTCCTCCCAGGGTCCACAGATGCTACAAGATGCTGATGACATCTTTATGTGCTTTTGTATGTAAGTGCAGATGATTGTAGTGAAAATAGACCATTGTAGTCTTGACTGTTCAGTGAACGTTGACTTTAAAATGACAGGATTAACCTGTTAGGGGGGCAAAGATTTGCTGTTAGGCTCCATAACCATCACCTACCACCCTCTGTGTTTTATGCTTATTCCCTGTCACCTCCAAGGACCCATTAAGTCCACTGCACTCGCAGCTTCATTATAAACTCAGACACCCAGTAACAAACCAGTACTCCTGTTCTGATAGAATACTACCTGGCCCCAGGTGTGTGATGGGATAATTTGATTAAATACAACTGTTTATCTGTTATTATTTAGGAATATGCACCATGTGAGTGCAATGTAAACTAACATACCTTAAGTCCTTAAACTAAATTAGATCTACAACATAGTGTAAGGCCATAAAATAGAAATGCAGAATTTATCATAGTTGATGCATTTGCAATTGGGGCAAATTTCCAAATAATAAAATCACCAAAAGCTAATATGCAATTAGATTTCAAGAACCCTGGAGCAGTTGCCTACTTTGCCTGGTGGGTGATCCAGCCTTGATGTGCTCTAATCAGTTTGTGTAATCTTGTTTGTTTAATCTTTATGGTAATACTGACAAAAAAAATCAACTATAATAACATTTCTAACCAAACAGGCTAGATTACATTAGCTTGACTTTGTTGTCGCATCTGTGAAAATTGGTCTTTGGCTTCTTCTCAGTGCAGCATATGTACATATAAACACATAACACAATACACCATTCAAAGCATATAAATGCAAACTATATAAGAAAAAATATTGCAAATGGGCAGACAGCAGTAATATATTATATAAATAATAAAAGAGAACACATCTTATAAAATAAAGGTTTTCCCTGATGAAGTCATTCTGTGTTCAGTGCCTGTATGGCATACGGAATAAAAGATTTTTTATATATGTTCCGGCTAGCTCTTAGGACCGTAAATCAACCCTAAAACTCTGAGTGTACTGACGCATCTGTAATTCTGTGTTTGGCCTTCCTGTGCACCACACTGTTGAATATCTAAATTCCCTTATGTCAGAATATAGTGTATGAACATCATGTGACATTTACACAAAGTTATGAGAAAGTAAATCGCTGGTGATGGGTATGATGAGGCATCAATGGTTTATTTTACTGAGCTTGAAAAGTCAAATAAGATCAGACCACTGTTACTAAACAAAAGTGCACGGAAAAACCTTATATCTCCTATTGTATCTTCATTATTTTGTGACGATGACATGCTCTAAGTGCTGTCATGTGATGTATGACAGAGGGACACTGAATGTGTGGTTGTGTGTCTTATTGCTTGCACACATACCAGAGATGTTAGAGCAAATGTGATTAAGAAAAGCAATTGTCATACTCTATCAGGCCATTGAGAACAGGTCTATGTTTGTTTGTACATGTGTGTGTGTGTGTGTGTGTGTGTGTGTGTGTGTTTGAGATAACTAACTTGAGCGGGAGCAGAGCTGCCGGTTGGCTGATCTGAAAGCTGAGCTGCTGTGTATCGATCTTCAGCCTGTCTGAGTGCTGCTGCGGTGAAAACTGACTCCTGTGCTGTCAGCACGTCCATTAACGCTCATCAGCTCATCCACCGGATACACTACAAAAAATGCACCCTACACCCTCATGCCACATTCACCCAAAAACCTGCCTCCTACTCATGCCATTAAAGTAAGGGATGAGCCACAAAGCTCTTTTCCCATATACTTTGTACTATTCCTTAAACATTTCCCACTCTCGTGCCTTGATCAGAGCAGTGCCTGAAGTTGCTTCTGGTCATAAGTCATGTGACTTGTTATGCAAGAAACAAAGATCACCCTAAATAACCTTATTAAAGGAAAGTAGCAGGAAGAATGCTGCAGGCCAGACAGTGAGTGCCACGATAGGTAAAAAGTTAAACTCAGAAATGTTTGATTAAAAACATCATCATTTTCATGTTTTAGTGTAGTTAATATTTAAAAAAGAATGCAGGTATTAAAGCTAGATATAGACATATTGAATCCAAGCACCTGATATTCCACTGACAAGACTCAGATTTAACTGAAGATTTTTTGCAGTGTAGGTCGGTAAGGGCACAGACAGACATCCTTGCATCAATATCTATTCTTACTGGGAGATTTGAGAGACCCAGAGTGGAGGAAATTTGTATCATACTTCAATATCAGTGAACTGTGTGGGTATGGATGGTGTTTCCTGGAATAAAGAGAACAGACTGAATATATCTGCTCTTACAAAGCTGCACAGCTTCTGTTTCCTGTTCTGTTCTCCTTTGCTACAGCACATCTAAAGCCCCTTCCTTGCTCAAAGCTGTTATTTTTATGAAAGACACTAACCAAAACTCATTCAATCTCTTATTCTGTTCTGTTTTACTCCGCCCCGACTCCCCAGGCCAGTTGTCTGTTTTCTTTACTGCTCCACTCTCTCAGTTCAGGCCACGTGGCCAAATTATAAACTCGTGATGCTTCATCAGAGCTGCCCTATTAAAGTCTGTGGCTTCCCAAAACTCTGTTTGACCCCAAACTCATCTGCTCATCCACCACATTTGTTTCCTCTCTCTCTCTTTCCAAACTCTCTTCTATCCCTTCATGTTCATCAGTATTGTCTTAAAAATAGGAGCAGTGTTTTTAATTACAGAATTTATTAAAATGATATTTCCCATCATTTTGAATTAGCCTATGTACATTCACCTTCACCAATAGTTTCCAACAACGGAGCAATCTTTTAAGATTTAGCTTCCGTTAGATTAAGCTTGGTAAATACTAGGCCTGCAATACATTTCAAAAGTGTTGTCAGACATGCAGGTATGTTCCACAGTTGAAAATTACATAGCGAAGTAGAAGATTATGGTTTTTGCTTGCTGTGCAATACAGTTTTTCTTCCATACATATTTTTGCTGGAAAACTCACCTTGCAGTGTTGCATAAAATCTGCCTTGAATGCTCTAAGAACAATGCCCAAACAGCAGCCCAGACAGTTACTTGAAAACACACATAGCGACCACCGAGCAACACCGATGGTCGGGACAGTTCCCCCCAAAATACAAAATATATATAGTTCCTCTAATCTAGATTGTTTCAGTGTGAGTTGCAGAGTGCTGGAGATATCAGCTGTAGAGATGTCTGCCATGGAATTAGATGGCACTCAGCTTGTGGTGCTCAAAGCGCCAAAGAAATACATTTAAAATCAAGCAGAATGAAGCATGCATTTACTGCTAGCTCACCTAGCACCACTGAGCTTGCTAACGTTACAGCCTGCACTGTTCGGAGCACGAGCCTCTTGTCCATGAGTAGATGCACGCTTCCTTCTGCACAGTAATATGGTTGGTGGATGTAGTTCGGTGGGAAGAAAATAGTTTCTACATGGAACTGCTCACAACAAGGTCTGTAGATTATCCAGTTCCATTACACTGGAGAGAAGGCAGACATCTCAACGGCTGACATCTCCAACACTCGATAACTCACACCAAAACAATCTAGCTTGATAAATAGCAATACAGGTAAGAGGAAAAATATGTATCTTTGATTTGGGGGTGAACTGTCCCTTTATCAACTACTCTGAAAACCATAGTTATAACTGGGAACACCTTGCAGCCACCTAGTGTTAACAGTTGTCCCCAAACCCATGGGGACCACTGGTAATCTAATGAGCATGTACTGCTAATGTTAGGCTACATGTCACTTCAGAAAAAGATCCAAAGGCGGAGCAGTAGGCAGGTGGATTTAACAAAAAGCGAGCTTTAATGAAGCTGATGAAAACAACCAAAAACAGGCAGGCAAAATTCAAAGTACAAAAGAAAGAAGAGCCAAAACTAAACTGGTAAAAAACAAAAAAAACAGGATGGCACCATGAACACAGGGATGAACACAGGCAAACTGACAACTGAATGGGGGGAACACTGAACTTTAAATATACAAGGACTGATTACTAAGTGAAATAAGCCACAGGTGAAACACATGAGGTAATCAACAAAGGTGGGAAAACTCAGGAAGTAAAAGCATCACTAAACACAATGAGAAGACATTTCAAAATAAAACAGGAACTGGACACAACTGAACCAGGAAACAAACTAAAGATGGATGAGTGCCTGAAGCAAGGACAACACAAACACGAAAACCCCCAAACAATGTCCACAAGATGACAGGACATAAACAAAAACCCAGGATCATGGCAGCTAACAACTACCTACTGTACACAACACACTTGTAACTGCCTAGCAACAATTTAGCATCTGACAAAGACAAAACATTGGAACATGACACGAGAGACCGCTCTTTCTTTCCGTCTCAAACCTCCATTCACCATTTGGGGTTATCACAGTTATGGAAAAGCTGGAAAATTCATGAAATTTTACAAACACATTTTTAAGCCATTAGTAAAACCACTGAAAGTTTTGGAGAAGTCATGGAATTTTGTTAAGTGTAATATAATAACTGCAACAGTAATCTTCTGTGGATAAAATTCCATATATATATATATATGTAGCATAACGGCAAATTTTATTTTCTGTAGCTGGTAATGTAACATAGCTGTGGGCTGTGTGACGTTTTCTTTACCATCATGTACATTTTACACATCATCTTCTTCTCCCTGCATTCCATCTCTCCTTACATGTGTCTCAGCTAATTATGTTTGAATGTAAAGTTGCATTGACCTTTCAAATGTTTAAAAAGACATCACATTGACTTTGCCTGTACTTTGAAGTATTTCAAGTTAATATATCTAAATATTAGATATTGGAAAAGGTTGCTATATAATTTTCATGTAATAATTAACATTTTGATAAAAGTGCTGTATAGTTTTGTCTGTGTTATATGTTGCAAATGGTCATGGGAACTTTACTATGGGTCCTTGGGAAACCATTGAATCGTTTTAAAACTCTGTCCATAAAAATGTATAGGAACCCTTAACATTGTTTTGATCATGATTATTCCTGAAACTTAACTAAGCAGTTATTATTTTAACCATGACCACAAACTTCCCCTAATTTTAATAAAGTTCTTCTTAGATGTCTTCTTTGAACCCACACCTTGATCTTTCCCTTAACATCTGGCTGATAGGGGCATCAGATCTGAATATGTTTCTGTGTGGATTCCATCTTTCTGTCTTTCTATCTCAATGTTTAATTTGGAGGACTTGTTAAAAAATGTACAGTGGTAGCAAATGTGCACGAAAACCACTAAACACTGGAACATGCACAAAGCAAAAACCACATTTAAAATCTCTTTAAAATCTGATATTAATGATTATTATTATAACAGACTGGTTGAAAAACGTGACCTTAAATTGGCTGGTGTGTTGATAAGTTACACAGTTTCCAGTATGAGGTAACACAACCTTTTACACATCGGATAAACCCTCCAGCTAAATCCAGACAACTTTCCAGCTGATTATGACATTTAAACATTGTACTAAATGACAGAGCAGCCATGAAGTAAATATTCAGCATCATCTGTCTTTATCCAGTGTCGCTGCTCCTGTGTTCCAAGTGTTGCCGTGCAGAGCTGGAGATATCAGCTACATGAAGCAATGAATCAAAGCCAACAGCTTGAGGGTTGAACACACACACATGCACGCACAGTATTCTGACCTATTTTCAAATGCCACAACAAAAACTAGGGGAGCACAAGAAGCGAGGAGGAGATAAAAGACTGTGGAGATAAAGGGAATTAAAAGAAATGTGCCATTTTAATCACATGCTCACTTCAGCCCTGCTGTCAGCTGCAGGATCGGGTGTTCTTTCTGCGTTTTGGTCTCTATACAATACTGAATACGCTCCATTACTGCCACTCTGGTAATGGTAATCCAACTCTGACAGACCTTTCATAGCGTATGTGGCTTTTTTAGAAGTGAACACTGAGACCGAGGGCAAAATAACAGATTAACAGCCCTAATTTGTCCTGAGGTTTTAATGGCCAAAATTATACGCAATCCTCCCCCTTCTTCTATCAATCTAAGTGTCTCTGTGGTCGGTTTGAATTCACATTTATAGGCAGCCATGTGCTTTCAATTTCTCCTGCGGACTAATAAAGGCCATTTGAGAAAGGGGCATTTTGATTGGGTGATTTTTCCTTTTTTTTGAAAACCTCAGGGCTGCAGAGCGTGGATGTTTGACAGTTACAAACGCGGCTCTGGCAGGTTCATGTTTCTTCCAACCAGCCTGGTGGAGGATTGATTCTTTAAACTGACGCAAATGTGGAGAGAGGACAAACTGTACACACACACACACACACACACACACAGAGCCATAACCTGTATTCAATAATCCAGACTGCTCTATTAAGATGAGAGGACCAACATACGCTACTACTGTCAGAAAAACTTAATGTAAAACTACAGTGGCAAAGGAAGGTCAACAAACTTTAATCTGCTCCATCAGAATGTGGAACATTTTCAGACAAGACCCTGACTGTTATGTCTCGGCTCGATATTGAAAATCAGTTGTTTCCTTTTGTTATAGTTTGAGAATCTGAACTGTAAATACTCTGGCCCCGCTGATGGAAATCAGATAAATCACATTGTGAACTGTGGCTTGAAAATCTCACAGTGCAGGTTTAATATTGTTTCCTGTCAGTTTTCTCTCTTTCCAAATTTAAAGCACAGTCACATCGTGTTTGTGTTTTAGGTTTTAAAAGCCCTGTTTTTCACTGGATTAGTTTTGCCTGGGGAATTCAGGTGCCACATCTGTGTTTTGTGACACATTCTCACAGGAGAAAAGGTGCAGATATGACTAAGACCTAACATCCTCCTCACAGTCAAACAACCACATCCAGTTGAAAGCTAGAAGCATCTCTTGAATTTGCACACCAAATGCTCTGAAAACTTAAATTAACAGCTTCCAATGCAGCCTCCACAATACTTGATCTAAAAGAGGGGGAAAGAAGTGCAAAACTTCCAAGGAGTTCTTGCAAAGTGGAATTTGTATTTCAAAGGTTACGGACATGGAACATTTGTTGGAGACAGACAGACTCTGCAATGGCAGAGGTTCATAAATACAGTCATCATCTGCTTTGCAAGGAATTCCCAGAGTCTTTCACAATATAGTGCGCCAAAATGTCATCACCCACTCTTGTCAATTCACAAAGAATAGTGGTGCCGATCCCTGACATGACACAATTATAATTTTTAGTGGGAACATTGTTGAGGATGCAAACTTAGTGGGTGATTGCGAAACCTTATAGGTACCTTTTGGGCAGGAAAAAAAACAATGTCAGGTGTTTGTACAGTGAGACATTTCTCACAATAAAGTTAATAAAAAAGACTACATAAAATCAAAAACGACCCAGGGGCAGGTGCACTATTCAACAGCAGTGTGCTCAGTGCTGCTGAGGCTAGACTGAAGCTACACAGTATTATAGAAAAACTAATGATGTGGTTTTATTACTTAAAGGTCCAGTGTGAAGGATTTAGAGGCATCTATTGACAGAAACAGTATATAATATTCAGCCATAAGCCATGCTATATGAAGCAGATCCTCTTCTACAAAGTCTGCCATGTTGTGCTACAGTATCCCTGGATGGACAAATCAAACACTGGCTCTAGATACAGCCATTTGCGTTTTAACATTTTCTCATTGGCTACTGTAGCTGTCCTACTCCCTTGGCACACAGGAAGAGTTTCAGATCTGCTTCCTCATCACTAGATGTATGAGTGGATTGTAAGACAATGGGCCCCTGGGCACAGATATGCTAAAGGCCCTTACAACTCTCCTATAAAGGGGTTAAGTCACACAGACTTTGAGGTGGTTTTGCCTTTTTTTTTGGTGATTTGTGGCTGTTTGAGGGACTTTTTGTATCTTATTTGGTCATTTTATGTCTCTTTATGTTTGTTTTGACCTTTCTGTAGTTATTTTGTGTCTCTTTGCAGTTTCTTTGCATCTCTTTGTGGTCAATTTAAGTGGCAAAGGCCAGGGGGCCCTCTGACACTTTGGGCCCCCCTGATAGGGGCTTCAGAGAGTTTCCACTATTTTTTACAATAAGTTTATTCTTTCAACTGACTCATTAATTTTAATTAGTTATAGCACTTATTAAAGTGCCATAGTTAAAAAAAATGCAAACAAAACCATCCATGCTTTTCAAGAGCCCCCTTCTCATTGGGCCCCTGAGTAATCAGTCCCACTTTTCCCCCAAATACAATGCCCCTGGTCAGTGAGTGTTAAAGAAATCCTGCATTATGTTTATTTATTTATTTAGTTAGTTAGTTATTTGCTGTTTTAAAATGCCTGAAGATGTTTTTTCCACATTAAAAGTTTCTAAGAAGATTATCTACCAACTGGTATGTTTGTGTTTTCAACACTGACCTCATGACATTTTTTATGAACACCTAAACAAACAAAATGTCTGAATTCCGAGATGTTAATCCAGGATAAGGGCTATTAGACTCAGCTTGTAAAATAGTCACAGTGCTTGAAAGACACTAGCTTGTGAGCTAATGAGCTGTGTGTGTGTGCGTGGTATTCGTGCAGACTTTCAAATGAATCTGTCACTATGCAACAAGAAAATAACTTCAAACAAAGCTCAGACACGATTTCCATTATGAATGAGGTTAGAAAAGCAGGTTTCATGCCTCTGTACTGTAGGATGTCAAGCTGCAGTAAAATACAAGGACATTAGTGGCTGTATCAAAGGTGGGAAAAAACATCCCAACATGTAAAAACGCTGCAACATTCTTTGGACCACTGAGCAGCAATAATTTAAAGAATGATTTGTGGTAAATGGTGTGAAACGTGTAAAAACACTGGTCTGTTGCTTTATAAAGGATTTTTGCAGGTCTGCAACACATCGTCTGTAATTCAAACACACAACATCAGCAATCTCAGTCCATTTCCCATCATCCCTCCATACAAAGCCGGTGTTTAGGTTGCCTCCCAGTCTGCCGTCTGTGCTGTACGTCTGCATATAGCATGACTCATCCCTTCATCCCTCAGTGGGATAGTCAGAGGAAAACTTCAAAGAAAACCTGCCCGCACACTAAATTGTAGCCTCCAACCAGCAAGCTTAAAGTTCAGCTTTCTGCCTCTGCTCGTATGGCTGCAGGGGAAATATTTCTTCATTCTGAAAATACAAAACTTTATTCTTCAAGCTTTTATACCAGTTCAAGATGCATTTTACCCACTTAAAGGGACTTTATACAACATTCAGAACATTAATATAGCAGCAAACAACTTTTTGCTATAGTGGAATGACTGCTTCCTGAGCAGAGAAAGGAAAAAATGAAATGGATCAAATCTGTGTGTGTTGTAATCCGAGCTTCTCTGTTCTTTGTTTTAATGGTCTGGCCATGCATGCATGTTAGTGCATATGAGTCCCTGTACGTTTATCCCTCTTACATTGTTTTTTTTTTTCTGTGCATGTTCCACCTAGTATGTGACAAGATTGGAAAAACAATTGCACATCCCACTGGCTAGCTACTCACCACTGTGCCACTTTGGCGCAGAAGCATAATGCTCACCATTCTCACCCAGGCTAACACTGCAGGTTCTGTCAGCTCTGGACCAGGCTCTTAGGGCTCATTCATAATTTCTGCATCTGTGAGGGCCTACTTTGGGCTGCATGGTGTAAATGTTGTCATCTACCAGTGGCAGCTGCTGGTCTTTCAAACAGGGGAAGCTCACTTTAAGTTTACATCATAAAAGTTGTCATATTGTAGCGAGGCAGTAACTTATATAAGGAGCATTTAATTGAAGCTGTTTTTCAACCACACTCATGCCATAGAACCACAGAGAAACACAACTCAAAGATTTTCAGATGGGTGAAAAGACCTGTTACTTTTCCCCATCCTTTGCACCAAATCAATCTGAGGTGTTGATCTGCCCTGCTGTTTAACTCTAAGTTTCTCCTCGTAAGGAAGACTATCAAATGGCTTCGCCAAAATCCGGTCGACTATATTCAAATTGTCTGCCATTATGTGCAGCTTGCTAGCTCGCTTGCTAGCTGGGACTGCTGCGCGAGGCTAGTGTGACCGCCTGTGAGTGCTTTGGGATGGTGGAGGGGCTCACAGCAGCACCCGCTGCTCGTTGGGGACAACTGCAGAGCGACAGAAGTCAGAGTCTCCAAACACGAGTACAGTCTCCAATAACACCAGAAAAAGATGCTAGATTTGTCGCTAGTCATTTTTAACAAAGAAAAAGTCACTAAGAGGATTGGAAAAGTCTCCAGATCAGCTCGGAACAACGGAATGAAACTTGAAAAACGCTCCGGTGGTGGTTTATATTTCAAGATCGCTGATTCGCTCATTTCGTTGTCAATCAAAAAGGGATTCAGCCTCAGACAGATCATCCAATCATCATGCAGAAGCCCAGCGTCCAGGCCAGCCGAGGCCAGCCCACTGCCCCATAGACCCCCAGAGACGCTGAGCGTCCGATGGGCGGGACAAAACCGAGCATTTATCCAATGACTGTCTAGTTTCGCTGCAGTGGAACAACCCACTCTATGCTTCCCCGTTGAAGTCTTTGGATGCTGAGCTTCCACTGTTTAATGCACTGTGACACTACGGGAATGAATGAGAAGAAAGTCGCGTCAGTGACCTGTGATAAGTAGCTGATTCTGAACAAAAGTTGAACGCATTCTAGCGCATATTTAGTCAATGAAATGTAAACACAACAGTACATATTTGACCACTTATTTTTTGACATTTTAGGGGAAGCTGAGATTCCCTTGCAGTCTTAGAGCAATCGCCACTGTCATCTACCCATGTCCACGAAGGTCCATGCAAGCGCCTTTGCAGCCCTCTGTGTCTTTTTCAACCCTCAGACTGTATGCATACCAAGCACACCAAAAACAAATGCTCCAATTACAATTTACCATCTCTTTGTCCTCGCTCCAGTCCAGTCCACAAAACCTTGCTAAAGCTAGCTGGGTCAGCTACACCATGGAAAAGTTGGACATTCAACAGATATTCACTCTGGACCTATCAGCATCGTGGCAGTAGGAGGACGTAAGCTCACCTCCCAGCCCTCTGTTTACTGCTGGGGGCTGACGCAGACCCGCAGTTGTACTATTAATGGCACTGCGAGTGCATTTGTATGTCCGCAGCTGTCTGCAGATGTTCGATGCGGAAGGTATGTCTGAGCCTTTAATCCCAGATATGCTCTGAATGTTGCCTATAGCACCTTTAAAACTATCCACATTGTTTTTAATGTATAAATCATCATAGTAAAATATCACACAAACCAAGCCAGGGACGTTCTCCACAATTAAACAGTTATTAAAATGTCACAACTGTCCAGGTTGAAAAAACCAGTCAAGTCCATTCAAGCATAAAAAATGTGCAATACCAGCACAGTTGCATATGGCACACTGTACCGGCTGATTTACATTAACAGCAGGTTACCACATGTGGGAGTAAATCATTTTTCCTCAGCAGCTCTGCCATCTTTACTGTAGTCTCAAAATGATGTATGGTATATCTCAATGCTGCAGAAAGAAATGTGGAAAGTTACGGATTTTAGCTTTATATACACATGCAACAACTAAAACCAAAATCCTAAACCTATTTTTGAGTAACATGTCAGAACATTATGATTCAAAGGTCAAATTATATCATGTCTGCAGGCCAAGGCCTTAATTTTCTCCCATATGTATTACTTGTGGGTGACAAGTCTTTATCTAAACAGTATGCTATAATACAGGTTTCTCAACTTTCTGGCTTGTAACTCCTTAAAATGAAGCTTTCTGCAACCCCTCACTGCAGGTTGCATGCATCTTTGGCAGAGGTGTTGTGGTGAGTATGCACAGGTACATAGCCCCTCTGGACAGGGGGATTTATTATACACCTACATAAAAAATAGCGAGAGATACAGATCAGTGTCCATCTTGTAGAGAAAGGCTGTAGCCACTCTGCAGCAATACAACAGGTCCTTATTTGGTTAGTAGGCACTGAGCAAACCCTTAAGGACATTCACATACTGTTTATAGACCAAGCCAAAGTTTGCAAAGGAGGAGTTAAAGTGGAGTAAAATGAGGTGTGATGCAAAGCCTTTAAAATATTTCCCCTTTATTCTATAAATTGCCACCTGTTTAAAAAACCAGAATGGCCTTTAGGTGAAAAAATACTGTCTGTTGTTTTCCTGCCGCTGCTTTCTGTGTCTCAGAATCAATCAGGCAGTTTGTTCTACAGGAACAAGTGGATTTGATCTCATCCTGCTGGAGTTTCATATTTCATATCATTTGACCTTTTCCCCAATACAACCCAAACTCTCCACATTAATTCAGCATTACTAAAACCAGCGCCTCCCTCCTCCATAGCTCTGTCCTTCACTAAAAGGGGAACAGGGTAATTGCAGCAAGCACCTCCAGAGTTATATCAGATCCATAATGCATCTGGCAAAGCTCCCAGAATCCATTACTCTGGCTCAGAACAAGGGGGAAAACTACGCCTCTCATCCTCTCTGTTAAAACCAAGCAGACGTTATTTAGCTGGCTTGTCACACAGAATGCTTGATTCCAACTTCTGAAAATATGTCTGCATATGTGGGTTTCATTTATGTATTCATATATCTCCTTTTTATGTTTGATTCTGTCTTTGTGAAAGCCATTAGCTTTGATCATATTTACTACCAGCCATACACACAGCAGTATGGAGACTTTTGAAATAGCTGTTTAGTTGTCAAAAGGAAATGATGTCATACATGTGTTTTTCAATTTCAGACTATAGTTCTACTGAAGTGTGTGTCCACACTAAAACAACAAAACTGCAGAAAAATGCTTTAAATTTCCTCTTTTTCTGGTCTTTTAGGGGTAAAGGCTGTTAGGAAACAACCTAATGGTCCAATCATAGCCATGATATAGAGCAGTCTGATGAACAGCACAGTAAATCTGTCCAATAACACAACACAGATGTCGTCATTGACATCTCTTTCTGTTTCTGTCGTCAGATGGCTGTAATGCAATCGTGGGTCATAAATGCCATCCAGTAACTAAGGGAAACAGTAATCAAGGCGCAATTTTCTAGTGCAGTTAAATAACTGAAACAGAAAAATATAAGTCAGCGACATTTCTGAAAGGTTGACATATAAATAAATCCATTTGAACGAGCACTTTTGGAACAGCTCAATAACCACTGTTGACAGAGGGACAACCTGAAGTCAGCACAGTTTTAATGTGATCATTTTTCCATCCATTGTTCGCTGTAACCCACTGTGCCCTGGCCTTCAGTCGATCATATCCACTGACAACAACTACTGTAATGTGACCAGACAGGCTTTGAATTAAAGCAGAGCTCTTCAGCTGTAAAACACATCTTTCCATTTAAACATAGACCTCTAAATATGGACTGTGCAGCTGTATTACTGTATATGGGAAATATGTATATCAGATAGGGATTTGGTATTGGCAGATACTTGATGTTTAATGACCTGGATCAGGACCAGGGGCAAAAGGAGGAAAATCTGGAGTTGCAACATCCTTATTATCCATGTATGTGTGTACATAATGAGAGAAACAGTGTTACAGCATCTATAAGAGACACAATAACTGTGGAGAGTTAGCGTGAAAGGAGGAGAATCCTTGACTCACGCAGAGTTTAAGTTGCCACATCATCTTCCCAAACATACCTACATAGTGATTACCACAGAGCAGAAACAAGCCTGGACATCTCTGACACACAGCACTACGTCAATGGAACATCATTTCCACAAAAGTTTTTTTCAAGCAGCTCTTTTAGTTTATGTTGCAATAACTTATTTAGCCAGCACCTCTTCTCATCACATGAGAACTGCAGCATCAAACTCTTAGACCTTATCACACTGCGTGCATCATGTGACTCTCAAGGTGAGACCACAGCTTAAATCAGAGCACATCCTTACCTGTTCAAACTCTCTGAGGCTGTGCATCTGTACTGGTGGGCCTTTGTCCGTTTCATCACATGAGAAATCTGCACGGATAGAAAAAGGAAGGAGATCATTTCAAGATATTTTTAAAGGCAATACTGAAACAACCTGTAACTTTGGCTTCCCATGGCATGGGTTTTTAAGAACTTTGTGATGCTTTGTTATAAGGTTCTTCCTTTTGTTTCCACTGTATTTTACAAACTAGGATAATTCAGATATATGTCATTAACAGCAGAGTGGTTCATGTCGCTTTTACATGCTGTTTGATAGGAGAGTGATTGTGGGACAGGCAACAATGAAAAAAGTATTGTTATAAAATAGGGCTGCAAGATACGAGGAGAATATGAGATAACGCTGTTGAATATTGTGATAAATATATTACTTGCAACATATTTAGGTGTATTCATTTTACATATCTGTGCTTATGCCACGTTGTCTCTTCTGTATCCAAAATATTGCCAGATGGCTAACTTTTTTAAGCACCAGTTCCTTTCTGGCACTCATACTTTTGTCTGCACTCATCTTGTCACAATTTCCTCCTTCAACCATGCAGAGTAAAACAGCAGCACTAATCTAATAATCCTCACTTGCATGTGTGCAGATTCTGACCAGTCAATTCCCTAACGGCAAGGGCTCTGTCTGATTGGCCAGAGAGTTTTCAGCAGACAAAATCATTCCTGCAGAAAGAAAGTAATCTAATACGTTGTTCCTATATTCAAAGTGCAATATCGCAATCTTTTGCAAAGTGTTTGTCGTGCAAGTTGTTCTTTCTTAAATGATTGGTTGTCTTCATCAGTAGAGACATGCATGTTGGTTTGCTTTCAGAATTAGAGGGAGAATAATAAAGTAATCAGTTTCTCAACTTATAAATAATTAACTACAAATTCCTTACATATTCAGGGATTCTGTCATTGCATCTGAATCTGACCTCTGACCCCTGATCTGTGACCATGAAAAAGCCTGATGCAACAGACCCAATAAAGTCATATTGAGGTTGACAGCAGCAGCTGACAACCCAACCTCCACTCAGCCTTTGACAAATTCACATGGTCTTCTTCAGCCAGTAAAAGTTGCTTAAATGTCTTCGAGCTTTAGATATCAATGTTTCTATTATTCCGGGCATGTTTAGTACTTCTCCTGGCTCATAAATGGAGCTTGAAATGTCATTCTAAACTTCCTTGCTGATGAAGGCCATGTGGTTCGGTTGAAAGCCTGAGAAGAAGGTAATATGTGAACCTTGAGTAAAAATTGTTTAGTCAACATATTTTTTTAAATGGAAGATCAGCAGCATTTTCAGAAAAGCAGAGACATAACAAATTTGTCTAGTGGACATTTTCGATAAATGCATTTCATCTGTTAACGACACTATTTAAAAATCCTCATAAATCCTGAGTACCTCCATTTTAAATAGTTCCACTGTTGCTGGGAATCATCAGTCAAACAGAACAGAGCTGAAATATAAACACCCTGGGCTTTCTGAGCTTCATCTCTGAGACGTCCTGATCAGCCTTCGTCTCATTATAACCCTATTAAACCTGAATATATGGGCCGTGTCCACACACACACACACACATACACACACACACACACACACAGAACCGACATGGTATATGCCCGTCCAGCTGAAACACTTCCAGAGGTCTTAAGACGTCTCAAAGTCAAACTTATCGTCTCTAAAAGGCCAGGAGCGTTCCCAGAAAACTCCACACAGGAGGGATTTGTACAATAGTTTGCATTTTATTCCTTTAAAAGCAGGGCCAGTTGGTTCACTGTAGAATAGAGGTGGGGGTGGTGGAGTGCCAGATCCCGAGGGGTGTAATCAAGACAGCTTTGGCAGAGCACAGATTTCTGACGGTTTCTTAAAATTGCTGCACATTAAATATTATTAAAAAGCTGCTCTGTAGCATAAAGGTGGAGGGTATTCTGGATGGAGGCCTGCAGCAGGCCTGGGTACAAAGTCTTACACAACACTGATAATGTATGAATGACGCACTGGTACAACCATGCAAACACACACACACAGTGATACTTTGTGTTACCATACTTGTCAGGACCCTTTATTGAGATAATGTGTTCCCTTTGTCCAAACTAGTGTCAAAAATGTTGATTTATTGATATATATTGATTCAGAATATTTGAAACAGTTTCAATACTCATTTTCCACCACTACTACAGATGCTACTTTCTTGCTCTCTTATCTCTCCAACAGCAAGTTGACACACACATCACTGCAGTCATTCCCCCCCCCCCCCCCCCCCCCAATGCATGTAACAGGCTGAAGTTGACATAGCATACCAGAATGTCAACAACCAAGGCAACCAGGGTACCTTGCATGTCATATGTCGATGTGGAAACTCCATGACCAAATGTCATTTTGTGACAAGGTCAGAGTGAGAATGTGTTGGTTAATCAGTGACCTCTAGAAGGGTTGGCACAGTCGGTGAATTTTTTAACTTTGGGCAGAGCCAGGCTAACCATTTCCACCTGTTTCCAGTCTTTATGCTAAGCTAGACTAAACACATCCCAACTCCAACTTCATAACAAACACATAGACATGAGATTGATATCCACCTGAACATCTCAGAAACAAAGCAAATGAGCATATTTGAACAATTTTAACTCAAGACCAAGGCAGCACAAATCAGACATCAGTAATATGTTATTAAAAATGTCTTATTTTAATAAAAACACTAATTTCACACATAGGAGGTGAAAAGAATTAAATGGGTATCACTTTATTTTTACAGATCCCACAGTTTTGTACAAATTTCCTCTTGCTCCTGAAAAGCATGATGCAATTGCCTTCTAATTATTGGGGAAAGTGCTCCCTTGGTCCTTCCAATAAATGAATTCAGATGAATTGCCAGTGCAACCCAAAGAGTCTTTTAATCTGTAAACAGTAGGCTAGATGAACAATACTAGCATTTACTTGGGTTTGAATACTTCTCTGGCAGTTTTCACACTTATTAAAACTTTATGTTCTTTAAAGAAAGTAGCATGAACCCAAAATAACTAATAAAAAATACTTTATTTCTTGGTCCTTTCTTAAATGTGCAGATAAATGAGAAGGTACTGCTGGTACAAAATATTTTCTAATTCATCTACTATTACTACCAAATTACGCAGTTCTTTTAAGTATATATCTGAGGAGATTACTGTACAAGGCAATAACAGAACCTGTAAAATTAAGAGTTGCCCAAAAAATAATATCAAGAAACATTTTACCTGCTGTACCGTTTAGATGTAGCCAAAGTCATCACAAGTACGAAAGCACACACACCTATTAAAGGGGCGGTGGCTATTACTAACACACTTGGTCATTCATAGACTCACAGTGGCAACACACTGTTGCTCCTAAAAACAGATTATTAGTCAACACGGGAGCATGTATCAGGCCGAGGGCGGTAAATTGTTTTGAGGTGTTAATAATGTTTTCTTCCTGGAAAAATAAACCAGTAAAGTCCACTCAGTGTGACACAACAGACAAAGAACACATTGGTAGAGACATGAATTTTCTACCTATCAACAAAGAGTAAACCATCAGAATATTAGATAAATGTGGGATATGTACTTGCCCATCATAGGTCCGATGCTCTTCGGCCTGGCCCGTTTCTCTGCACCACAGTGCCTGAAACAAGACACAGCTATCAGCCCAGTTCCCTCAGACTCAACAGTCCCATGTGTCTTCACCAGCCACTAACCACACACACTGCTGCTTATTCCTGCAGTGAAACCTGTTTGTCCACACTTATTCTAATGAACCATCTTCCCACCTACAGCATACCCTACCTGCTGGTGTCCCGTCTACGTCACATGTCACTGAAAGTGTGGTAAATTCTCTATAAGCACAGAGGGTCAAAAATAGTCCAGGACGAGCAGTGCTGAGGAGGGGGGGGGGGGGGGGGGGGGGGGGGGGCAGAAGGTTCCCACTGACATGTCAGAGACAGCAGGCAGACTCACACACTGGTGGTGGAAACTGAGTCAGCGCATGCTTTAAGTCACACAGCCATCACTCACCAGCTGAGAAACAGTAAACAAAGACAGAGAGTGGAAGAATCCACAAAATCCTTCCACCAATTGGTCAAGACTTTAACAAACGAAACCCTCTGAGGCTTTCTGAGACTATTTATTGCTCAGAGGTTCACATTAATAGTTAGTCCAGCCAATGAAAAGACTTTACTGGTTAGTAAAGTGAAGGTTTGTTGTTTTTCTGTTGTATATTTTTACCTGAAAGAGAAAAAAAAGCCTGTTTGGCCTCTGAGATTCACTGTCTCAACATGGCTCGAAGTTAGTCAATAAGGAGGATTTTTTTAGGATCAGAGGAATGTGGGCCGGATTTTCTCCCCATTAGCACGTCCTCAGAGCCTTTCATGAATAATCAATGAGCCAGATTAAGCTAAAGCAGATCTTGCCAGGCTGTAAGGGCTTTTTATTAACTTAAGTGAAGATCAGGCAGACGAAGGAGCTTCACATCAGGGTGAGAATGTAATTAGCCCCGAATAACACAGGAATCAAAGGCTTTCAGAGCAATGAGTGGATGCTCTGATTTAACAACATCTTGACCACCTAGGTGTGAGTATGTGTGTGTTTGCCAGTTGTAACTACAAGACCTCCTTGCTGGCCTGAACACTTGTTGATGACAGCTGGAGGAGCACAGAGCTGCATGATATGGTAGTAAATGTGTGAGATAGACGCTGAGTAGACAACAGTGGAGGCCTCTAACAGCAGCTGTGTGTGTTTTGTGAGAACAACATTTGTGCTTTCATGTGACTACATGTCAAACCTCTCCAAATCAGCTCCCTGTTAACTAATGTTTCAACAAGCTAATGCAACTGACACTTGCAACACAAAAGCGTGTAGGTGGTGAACCCACTAAAAACAGAACATAGACTTCTTTCTCATTGCCAGTTGACCAGAGCTGTGTATTATTTTGACAAGGATACCTTTCAGTGTGTGTGGGAAGCCTGTGAAAACTTTACAGTGGTTGAATCTTTTTGTTTATCTCTTGCTTATTCAGTCTCTCTTTCAGACTTGGTGCCAAATTATTTAGATCAATGTTTGAGCACTGCTTGGGCAGAGACGGACAGAATTTTGTGGTGGCACGTCATTGCATTTGGGTACATTCACACGTTCACCCGCGTGTTGTGTTTTCATTAATGCCGATCAGGGCCAGAGCCGATACATGCCTGTGACTAACCTTTACCATTACGTAAAAACACCAGATGTAGCGAGTGTTAGTGGGTTTTTGGTGCAGTGGAAAAGGGGCTCTAAAGTAGGCTGGGATATCTAAAAGGACACTTCATAACTCCCATGAAGTTCAAGGCCTTCAGCAGAAGCAAAGCTAACTTCTTGATCCATGATTTTCCCCTCACATGTCCCATTAAAGTCATTTCTGTGACACAGTTGCACTTAAACGCACCACTAATCACTCATCACTAACCAATCATCCCAGGTAGTCCAGTACTGATGCTTTCTCACGCCCTTCTGTGTGATACAGACACTGAAGACACCCTTGGCGTCTCTGTGAGTAGCACCCTGCAATGTCTATATATGATGCACAACTCTCCTGGTTGAAACATAATGTTATACGTGGTTAATGTTGTCAAGCTGTCGTGGTTTGGTTTAGGCAACAAAAAAACATGTTTTGGGTTAAAATAAGACATAAATACATCCTGGGTATGACATAAGTACATGATGGACAAAAGTTAAGTTAAACAGCAATGACTTTTGGTTTCACATGGAACATGAACAGAGGTCTCCTGGGTGAAAGTCTGAGTTTGTTTAACCCACCCTATGCCGACTCTATTGTGTTTTATACTATAGGTCAGTTGCTCTGTGCGTCAAGTATTGCCATGGATGGGTTTACACTGGAGTTAGCTGAAAGCCCCATGCATCTAATAGAGCCCATTTACACCAGATATTATTGTTTGCCTTGAGTTATCCAATCACAGGTGGACAGCTCTGAGTCTGTCTGTTTACACCTGACATTAGAATGTGTTGCCATGGTTTTTCAGGGGTTTAACAACAGAGTCGAGCCGTTTCGATGTCAGTGTGAGTTTGTTGGAACCATTAAACAGCTGCTGCTGCTGCTGCTGCTGCTGTGTTAGCTCCTGCTAAGTGGGCAGACGTTGAACTGACCACTCACTAGAAGAAGAGTGGCTCCAGAAACAGTCCTTCAGCTCTGCATCCACAACTGCATTAACAAAAGTTGTATTTTCCAATGGGGCTTCAGATAAGCAAGGACATCAGCAGTGTGGTCCAGGACACAAGAATGTGGCCATATGCAGCCCAGACCACCCCCAAATGTGGTCTGACTGACCATATCTTAAAATGCGTTAAGGATTGATTTGATGCATTTACACCTGTAGCCTACTTGGAGCTGTCTGCTTGTGATCTGATCAACCAGGACTCATGTTAATACCTGGTGTTAAAAGGGCTACAGAGGCGCCAGAGGGTGCTTTTGGCATTGGTATCACATGGACATGAAAAAGTGTCAGGAGCCTATTCAACAACCTGGGAATGAGAACAGGCTGGATCAGATGTAAGTGTTCCTAATCCATCAAGGATCATTGAGCAACAAACAAACCAACTAGCCAAAAATGTTCACACCAGTGACACACATAATTAAGTCCTGATTATATCCACGTCAATATTGAAATATTCAGTCACTGTCCTGTCCTAGCTACTTTACATTAACTGACATAATACCTCAAGACTTTATGTTTTAAATGGCTGCAGCTTAACATCCAAAGGAAACATTCCAGATATTTGGTTTAATGTATTTTAACTCCTCAAACCTCACTGACCAGCTATGTGGGTCAATGATTACAAACTCATGCTGTTTGTTAAAAACCACATAAGTTACTTTGAAACTGTGGCAGAGACCTAAAGTTTCCAAACATACCAGTTACCTTGAGCTTAAGCAATACACAATATACAGTTTATGATACTGTTAGAAAGTGTGGGATAAGATGAACACTGAGCTCACTTAAGGAGGATATTGAAAGTTAAGGAGTTAAACACATTTCTAACAGATTAAACATGAATTAACATTCTGTGGCTTTGACAAAATTAATAATGAACCAATTGTTTAGTCTGGCAGGCTTGAAGAGGTTAAAATGACCATACTGAGCAAATATAATTCAGGCTTTTGGTTTGAAACAACTGAGGCTATAGCTTAGCCAATAGCTGCCCATCATCCAGGAACACCACATGTGGGAGCTGAACCCTCGTTATGTAACACTGGCACAAAGGTCCTCTTTTCATTACAAGGTAAAGATGACTTTTTTACTTTATTTATCTGCATTAAGTGCAGAAGAGAAGCTTTTCTATTCCCATTACATTCATGAATGCACACCCACACATGCGTACACACAAAAAACCACAGTTCACACACTACACACACTCACAACACCCATGATTCATCACAAGAGCTGTTATCATCCAAAAAGCCTTACCTTCCTCTATAAAGATATCCACTCATTTTTCAGCTGTATAAATAAAAAACAAAAAAACAAACACAAAACACTTCCAGCAGTCACTCTTCAAGTATCTCCTCAACTGTCAGGTGATTGGGAGTCCTCAGTCTGAGTGCCTCCATAGACCTGAACACATCCGTTTATCTTCCAACGGAAAGCAGAGCTCCAGCAGACAGTCAGACGCAGCCAAAATACCAGCCGATGAAGCTGAGCTGTGAGTTGGTAGGAATCTTCCAGCCAGTTTCTTTCTGACTCCACAGACCCAGAGCTGGGTGACCACAGTCAGGCTGTTTGGCCGCGAGGCTCCCGGAGGAGCGAGCCAAGCACCCAGGCAGTGATTTGACGTGGCAGAGAGCAGCAGCAGAGAGGGGAGGTAAACACCAGTGGGGAGCAAAGGTACACAGTCTGCCGTGTTCAGTATGAAAGACTGATCTGTTTCAGCATGCTCCAAAACAGACGCTTCACTAGGTGTGTGTGTGTGTGTGTGAGTGAGTGTGTGTCAGCATGTGTGCAAACCGCACCAACGTCTTCCTGCCATTGCTGGTAAAACAGTCACTAAGCTATCAATTGACTATTTACCTCTGGTATTTTTTAAAGGCAGGGTGGAGCACAAGAAGAGCACCCATATGTGTTTGTGTGTGTGTGTGTGTTTTCGTGTGTATGGGGTGTGTATGTGTGTATTCATGCATCCCCTCCTCCCCCTGCAGGTGTGTGTGACATGTTGGAGCACGCTTCCAGCAGGTAAAACAAGGTATGAATCCAGACGCTAACCTCCCCCAGTACAAAACACACACTGAGCTGCTCTACAATTCTGCCTGCAGGTCATGCAGCGCGCACGCACACACACACACACACACACACACACACACACACACACACACACACACAGGAGACAGATCTAAGGATATGTCTTATAAATCCACAATAACTGTGTCTATTATCGCTCTCTTAGAAAAGCAGTTCAGAAGACAAACAGTGCAGCTGTAATGACTTGATTCAAACAGACAAGCAGCACACTGAGGCTGGTGGAGGGAGCTCAGGATCAAAGACAGAGAGTGGTGGGGCCGGAGTCTGGATCAACGGCCATGGAAATTCCTCCTCAGTGCTTCTCCAAACAGGAGGGTGTGGTCTGCTGGTGTGTGTGTCTGCATATGTGTACATTTTAGTAATGTTCTGGACAAAAAAACTTGCGGTTTTAGTTTGAACTTAAATGACCATCTGTGTGGTTTGGGGTACTGTAGTCCATTACTATAAATAATCAAAGCGTGTCTGTATTTACCTTCAATGAACAGAGAAAAATACCTTCATTTGAGACAAAGTAGGACCCATTTTAAGGCCCAGACATACTAAACCAATATTAAAGAACTAGCAGTGACAAAGGCCAACTGTTTGGTTGCCTACAGCCAACAACCAACTAGCAAGTACATTCTGTGTCTGCATGAGAGGAAATAACGCTCCACATCTTTAGGCAGCAGTAGTCTGTATTCGTCATTCAAAAGGGAAACCAGAAGACTGACAGCACGGATTCAAGAAGCCGGTTAGCCAGTTAACACAATAACAACACAAGCCAATGCTGAAAGAATACACGATATTTACACTGCGCTAGCCAACAATAACACAAAGAATTAAAACCATTTCTGCTAAAGACCTAAATGGATAAAAACATCAACATACTTAATATGACAAGTTTGTTTTAATCTCACGCCCTCGAGTTTAGTTGTTTGTTTGCTTTGCTCACTTCTGTTTCTGAGCTGAACTGCCAATAAGAACGATTTATGTCACTGATAGGCTCTGCCATCTTGAATGCCAATTCGACAAAGGCCGACAATGTAATGGTGTGGGACACACCGCAAAAACTAGGGCAACAGACGCTCGTCGATGGCCGACATTGACCGACTGCTGACCATGGGTTGTTGACGTTTCAGGGCCATTAATTTACTGCTGCTTTTTGCTGTTACTGCAAATTCAGTTTCAGAATCATTTTCAAATTAAAACAGTTGTTCAGGGTGTACAATCCCTTCTATTGCCTATAGTCTATTAAGGCTTTTATTGTGAAAAATCTACAGGAACTGTTGAATTTTATTAACAGCAGCTCAACACCTACAGGCAAAGTCTAATCGAGTGGAAATTACAAGCCATTATTTAATCTTTATCTGGTCTCTTTTTGATTTTTATGTAAAGAACAAAATCAAGAAAAGAAATAATCATAGCTGTCAGTGGCTTCCCAACTTACTACGAGGCGACTTCAATCTTTGGGCTGTCAAGACTTGCAGAAAAACTACGCGTGAAATTAAGTGCTTCATCATGTCGAGTCAGATTATTGCCCAGCCTGACCTGAGCATATAGTTTATTTTCAATACCTAAAAGGTACAGACTACAGACCAGCCACTTTTGAATCTGTATGTGGGAATGAAGTGTAAAACTTGCAGTATGGCCCTTTAAAAAACTAACACTGGATGCTGCTGAACACCTGCAGCATGAGGGAGTAAAGGTTTCGCAAAGTACATTCCAGATTCAGAACTCTGTGTAATCTGTAGTCTGTACAGACACATGTACTGTTGGCTTAAGTTAAAATTCAAGGAATTTCTATCCTTTCTCTCTCAACCAGCAGAAGTATCCTCACAAACCTGCCTCACATTCCACACATGCAGCCGGTTCAGTCAGGAGTGTTGAGGGGCTGTGGGAGTGCAGCCCTGCAGGTCTGAGCAGAGGAGGAGACAGAACACCAGAGTTCGGACTGGGAGGCTTCCCTCTGCTGAGCCAAACACGTTATGCAATCAGACAAAACAACAACCCTTCACTGTGATTTACTGCTCAGTTCACTTGGAGCCTTGCATGTTTATTACTGTGTTGTGTTTTTTTTTAACTCTCTGTATGTGGAGCTTAAAGTCAGTGGTTCACAACCTGAGAGACAGGATCCCCCAAAGGGGTCGCAAAGTTAGGAATCAAAACATGTTTACAAAATAGGATGGAAAAAGAAAAATGACTTTGACTTTTTAAAGGGTCACAAGCCAAACAAGTTGTACGTGAGAGAGTTGTCATATACTTACTTACATACATAACAGAACTTGTCACACTCAGGCTAAAAAGCTTTCCTATTGGCTCTTCATTTAACTTAAGACCCATTTACACCAAACGCTTTCGGTATGGTACCTTTGGAGCCCTTTGGAGAGTACCCTTCAGACATGGTACCTAGACCCAGGTCAGATTAGTGTTTCCACTGCAACCCACCCTTAAATGTGGGCGGGGATGTTGTCACTCACTGCTCTGTCCATCAGTCACTGTATTTCCTCATTATTGGTGACACAGATGGAAGTCTGCACCTCATTTATCGTCCACAGAACGAGGCTGCACGCCAGCATGCCAGCAGTCGGCCCAGTGAATGAAGTTACTTTTTCTCTGACTCATCCTTTCATTTTATAGTTACAGTTTGCTAATAAAACTCTCCACAGTATGAACAGTGGTTACATGAGCCTCAAAACCAGCCACAACTCAGCCCTGAGCAGAGTGACCGTCTGCTATTGACCAGTCAATGGACTATAGTGTTCACAGCTCCACCTCTTAGTACCAGATCTGTGTGTTTGGTACTCCAACAGAGGGGGGGGGACTAAAAAATGCTAATAGTTAGGAATGGTTCCGTTGGTACCATCCACAACTTTTTGTAATGGAAACGGAAAAAAAAGCGTACGGAAGTGAACTCAACCGTACCATACTGCTCGGTGGAAACAGTGCTTAATTTTTACTTTATGTGAACATTTTTTTTAGTATGCCTGTGCACTGGTCACAGCCGTAGCAAGATGTATTTTGTCTTTAGGTTGTTCCTCCCCCCGTTCATATGTCCCATTCTCGTGAATGCAATATCTCAGGAACGCCTTGAGGGAATTTCGTCAACTTCAGCACATAAGTCCACTTGGACTGATGGATAAACTGATTTGACTTTGGTGGTCAAACATCACTGTGACCTCACAAGCACATTTCAGGCCATAACTCAAGGATTTATATGATAAATTTCACATAAATGTCTCAGAGAATAAAATGATGAAGTGATGATATTTTATATCCAAAAGGTCAAAGGTCAACTTCTGCGACTGTGACAAAATAGTGTTCTGCAAAATCACTTGTCAGTCCATTTCTCAGCCCCTCCAGCATTTTGCAATGTTGCCATTGCAAAAATTAACATAAATTCAGCCAATCACTGTGCATTCTCCATGACCTTGTATTTTTGTCCAATTACCGCAACTTTGCAGCAAATTTGACCATTTAAAATGAGTAAAATCTAATTTCATTGTAGAGCTGCGTGCAGCTTATTGATTCCCTCAGCCCCCCTGTCTCTCTCTGTTTACCATTAGACTACTGCTGTGGGACCATAGCACTGTGCCTGGGACAGTCACACACACAGTGACAGGGCTTACTATCAAGATGGCATGCCTAACATTACCCAATGGTTATTGATGGGTTTAACATCAGGGTTAAACTATTTTGGGGTCAGATGTTAACTGCTGCTGAGACAGATTGCAACCACATATGATAGATAGTAAGTTGTCTCATAATCAGACTCCATCTGGTTTAGTTTCTCCTCTCAGTATGTTATAGTTTATCTTCCTTGTTTGAGCCTTTGACTGATTAATTGTCCTGACTCTTGTATTATTACCTTTGCTACATTTCGAGCTAACTTTATTTATTGACCACTATAACATCACATTAATTTTTATTTCTTATTTTACATCATTTGACTGTACTGTACTGTACTGTTTTACCGCACCGTATCCCTCACTGACATCCATCATGGCTTCCACCTGCTCTTCAGATGTTAGATCATGATTTAGCTGTTCAGCCATAGGAATCAGCTTTTGTCAGAGCTAAACTATGTGGAGCGTGTGCAGATGATTAAGTGTTTGCTGATGAATGTGGTCCCATGAGGTCAGAAGATGAGATTCTCAGTAAGAAAACTTGTGATCAGATTGTCTTGGATGAGCCATGTTTATTTTCAGCCGAGTGGTTGAGATCAGATGACCAGAGACAGACAAATGATCTGAACTGGGTCAGAGAGAAACACTGACACCAGGTTAGTTTGTTTGGAACCAGTTGAGTCTGATGGGACAGCTTGATGTTCTGACATACTGAGATCATCATGAAGTTATCTGATATGAGTGATGTTAGAAGGCTGCTATTTCGGTTTGAGGTGGTGAGAGGCCGTCCTCTCAGCTCCCTGACTGAGTGAAGGAGGGAGGGAGTTACAGTAAGAGAAGAAGAAAAACAGTGAGGAGTCAGACATGAAAAGAAGGAGAAGAGGGGCAGTCTGCTGACAGTAACTAACACTCTGTTATTATCCTGATCACACCTTCCTCCACTCTTCCCTCCTTCTTTGCACCCCTCCTCCCATGTCACCTTCCATGCCTGTGTCCCTTAATCACTAACTTCCTCCACTTCCTTCTTTGTTTATGTAGCTGTCACCAGATCAGCTGTGACAGCACCTTCACTCACTAAATCTCCATCACCTCCTACTTTCAGACTAAATAATGTAAAGGTGCACTTAAAGCTGGGGGAGGCAAAAATCTGAAAAAGCCCAAAAAAAGGGCAGAAATTGAAAACACACCCTCCTCCCGCAGCTTCCCCCTCTTTGTCCTAAGCTCCTCCCACCAGACAACCACAGGCATATGCACACACATCATGCAGTAACCCGATGTTTCTCTTACATTGATTTATTCAATCAGATTTCATTGTAGAGTTGCTTTCAGCACAGTCATTTTCAGCACAGCCTGTCCGTGCAATGACCTCTATCTCTCTGTTATCAGACCACAAATGAGACAAGAATTAGCTAGCTAACGTTAGCCACCCCACCGTCCCTTTGCCTCGCTCACCACCACTGTGGAATGCTTCTGTGGGTGGAATGCTAGCAGCAGCGGGGAGTGAAGCCTAGTTTATGCTCGATGCAGTCGCGAATGCACAAGGTTGGCATGCCATAAATGACGTAATTGCGCACCTGGCGGCAGCCGCGCGCACTGGCACTCGCTTCGTAAGGTTGCGCACCTCCAGGATTTTAAAACTTTTCGCAAGCCACGCTAGTGTCGCTGAGTTCAAAATGGATGAATTTGAAGGAAGACTAGCTGAAGTGCATCTCTTCATCTACAGCCTGCATTGGCTTCACAAGCTGGCTGTGTGCCCCAGTCAGATATCTCGCTACATGTAATGGGCAGACAAACCATCTTCTTTTGCAACGCTTTTGTCTGGTCAAAAGCCATAACCATAACAATTCCTCCTCCTCTGCAATCCATACTTTTCATACCGCCATCATTGCTGTTTACATTGTTTTCCACTTGCTTATACTTCTACTGTTTTTTGCCTGCTTCTACTACTTCCTATAGTATTTCTTCTCTACCACCCCGTCTTTGTGGCGAATACTGCAACGGAGAATGCGCCAAGTATAAATGCCTTTGCGCTCTGTTGAGGAGCATGCACAAACTGTGATTCAAGGTTCTAGCTAACATTAGCTACATAAACATGAACATGAAGCATAGATTTTAATATTAACTACATACCGGATGCCAATATGGTGCCAATTTATTCCAGTGGAGCTATTCACCTGTCACATATGCCAAAAAAGTTTTCTAACTTCCGGACTGATTTCCATGGTAATCGCTTCATAGACTTAACTTTGTGATGGCATCACAGATTTTTAAACCACTTTTCTTGGCTTGAGTCAATTTTTGCAAATATAACCACAAGGCTCAAAAATTCAGAATAGAGAGATTCATAATTTATCTTGTTTGCAGTTTGAGGTGTCCTGTTCATGGTTTTACAGACATGTATTTCACAATGATGGTCTATGGGGAAACTGCTTTCTTGACTGCAAGGGATTTTCTTTGGTGCAATACTACAAGTGACCTGGGAAAAATTTGCTGCAAGGTTGAGCTGCTTTTCCGAGGGCCTGACATGAAGCCACAGCCGTGCACCTTTGGCTCCAGTTAGCAGAAGGCTAAACTATTAGCAACATATTCCCTCCATTTCTAACAGTTAGCCGATACTGACATTTTGTTTTATTTATTCTCAGACTCTTTTAGACTCTCTTTTTGATAAGTCTGTCTTCCTTTTTTTGGGTTGCTTTGCAGTGTAGGCAGTTTTTGCCAATAGTGGAATAGCAGCTATCTTTGCAGGGATTCTCTGCCACTGAATCAGACTTTTACCAAAGGGATGTTCATATACAACTGCATGTGTAGAACAGCCAACAGGAGCGACCTCTCTCTGAATTAACCTGTGATTGGCCAAAGTCTCCTGTCTTGGGCTATTTTCTAAAGCGTGAAAACAAGATGAGGTGCAGAAGTCTAATGTTCTCTCTGTCCACTTAAATTACTGTCCAATTAATTATTTGATAATGCTCAGAGATTACTACGGGATTTTTGCCCAATGATGTCAAATTAAACTGCCTACCTGAGCTTTAAAGTCGTTTCACTCAGAGATTAATCTAGACATAATTAATAAATTACATAACATCAAACAATTATTTGTAGACAGAAAACACAGTTGACAACCTGCAGCTGAGCCTCACCAAACAAAAAGACTCAAAATAGTGCAGACAAAGCCTACTGACAGAAATTAGCCAGGGCAAGCTAATATCAGACCTTAAATTGCACAGCACTAGTAAATCCTATCAGAGGAAATCATCAACCTCAGCAATGTTACTGACACAAGTAACTATTATGCACATACACTGATATCTTAACTAATACCCATAAAGGTGTACAGAACACCAAAACATTTATAATAATGCAAGTGGCTCACTAAGATTCTAAAAACATGTCACTCTTTATTTTGCACTGCATTGAGCTACATGGAGACATACTGTATGTACACCTTGCTGTCAAAGTACTGTAGAAACAAGCAATGTAATGACCTAACTAATAATGAAAAAGGAATTCATTAAGTTTTTGTTGGCACTTCAATACCTGTGCACAGCTGCAAGCCTGGTGCTAACACTCCTCCCTAAGTGACCGCTCTGTTACTTCCACATTTTGGTGTTTAGTTTATTTGCTGTCTTACCAGTAGTTAGATGATGGAGGGTTGATATCAGTTTCATATCTGTGACAGACAGGACTGAAACCTTTTAGCTCGGTGCTGGCGGCCAGAGGTGGAGGAGGAAGCTACAATCTTTCAAACATCCAAACCCAGAAATCCTGAGATCACGCTCATGAGTACCAACCCAGCTGTTCTCTGATCAGATAATACCAAAGGATAACAAAGGATGAGTCTGTTGTTGGTGAGTCCAGCTTTTTGTGGACGGAGTGATTTCTATAAGTTTTCTAAGTTTTCACCCAAAATTTGTGATCCTGGCAGTGGAGAAGATTTGAGTAACCTGAGCACCTGACATCAGAAACTCAAATGAGAAATGACATGTGACGTATGATGTTGGTAAATTGTTCTGTGTTGCAACTACACTGAGGTTCAGGCTGACGTGCTTTTTAGATAATCTTGCCTGGAGTTTATGTTACTCAGCATCAAACCTGGGATTTAGAGGTATTTTCTAAAAATTTCTCCACCACAGAGAATGAGGCACAGACCTCTGATTACATCCAGGGCCTGTGTACCTTCCGTCTGTTGGGAGGGATGGAGCTGTCTAATTAAGTCGGCCGTTTCTGTACAAGCTGTCAATAAGTATCTCTCAGAATGTGCGCTGTGTGTTTACAAGGCCAAGAGCCTGTCAGAGAGAGCTGGAAACACGATACGTGTCTCAACAATGCGGCCAAAAACCACCAAGGAAACATCACGCTGGTGTAATGCTCATCTAACAGAAACGTGATGATTTTAATGTAAAGATCTGCAGCAAAATCTACATCCAAACACAAACAGATGATGTGATTTGCAGAGCTTAGTTAGTTTCAGTGAGAGCATGTGGTCGTTATTATTGTCCTGCAGATGTTTTCACTAAAAGCTAGTCAACACTGACATGCATTTATTATTAATAAGCATCATATACCAACCCCCATCCGAGGATCATATTACGAAACACTACTTTTACAAATAATCAATAAGTCAGTGTGATGTTTTGGCTCAAATAATAACTGAACCCCTTCAGCAGTGGCAGACAATAAAAAGGCTTTACTGAAGTAAAAGCAGAAATGCCACTGTGGAAAAATGCAACACTGTAAAAACCATTAATCTCCATATTTGGTGGTATTTTCCTTATATTTTTTATATCTTACCTTAAAAATACTTAAATAACCTACCACATTGTCTAGAAATGATGCATCACTAAGAAGCTTGAAACAAAGCTGTTTCTTTTTTATTTCAAGAAAAGCTAACATTTTTCACAAACACAGCAATGCCCCTTTAAATGACTAACAGCCAACCAAGACAGCCAAGATATGCAAAACTTGTTCAAAGTCAATATCTCAAGTACCTGTTGTAGTGAACTGTTAAGTTTACTTTCGGTGGCAAATAAAAAACTTGTATCTCCACTTTTGGGGATTTTCCGATCAGTAGAGAAAGTAAGGAAAGGAGGACAATAATGAAATGAATAAGGGAAGCCAGCAAAGTAATAGAACCTTGAAGCTGTACAGAAGGAAATGTATTTATTTGCTGTATGACGTCTGCCTCTAACAGTAGTAGTGATAAAGTGATGATAAAAACTGTGTATTTGAAGACACAGTCTCTCATGAAAAAAGTTATTCAGTTATTGTGGATGATATGAAATCACCAGCAGAAAACAGTCTGCTGTCTTTACGTGAAAATATAACAGGCAAGTGAGGTTATATATTTCCAGTCTGGTTAGTGCTGACCTGAGGTGAGCAGGTCAAAGTACAGTATACAAATGAGTGAGCTCTGCATAAGTTCGACAAGCTACACTGAACCTCTGCTCAAACATCAACCAATCAAACTCATAAAGAGTTAATATTAAGTTAATATCCTGCACAGGCTTTTTCATTTGTTCATTTCATGTGATGTATTAGTCAGTGACTGATAATCACCTGAAGGCAAAAGGAGGCCAGTTCAAAAACATGCAGGATCCCCTGGTAAAAAAGTTGAATGTGGCTCAACTTTACTGCAACGCAACGTCATCCAGCAAATCACTTCAGTGGCCAGCTGAATAAATGCAAGCACACATTCTTACTTTGTAAACTGAATGCTAAATGCCTACTATTAACCTCACAATCATCACAGCAAAAGATAGAACAGTTGCTTCCATGATGACAGTTGTAAAATGCTGTGAGAGAGTTTTACAAACTGTCTTGCAGTGTTTTGCATCTGATAAGCATTCAAATTCACAGATCCGTTATTCAAACTGGACTTCCTGGAAAGTATTTCATTGTTCCACCTTTACCTGACGCAACACACCCCTTTACATTTTTTAACACAGGGCTAATCTCACTCTGAATGCTAAACTGGCTTAATTTTTACATTTTCAGGATATATTTAGAACACTAAAATGACAAAAAATACCAAAAGGGCAAAAGGGCTGCTCTGTCTTCATCTGATGATCTATGAATTGTTTGTATGCTCTTTGATTCAGAGCTGGTTCTCTTACTACCCCAGTGAGAATGACAAACACACTATAATGGGATTTGCATATAACCACGTCTTTATTCTAATACTTTAAACCTCTTAGAACGAGGCTAATGTGTGGATGTAAAAGGGCCATGCCAGTGTTTTCCATATTTAGCCTATTATCTGCTGATATATCCTAAAGCATGATGCTTTAAAACTGTGAATGTGTTTTCCCTCCATCATCTTCAGAATGTATATGTGCTGGCCTCCATTCATTCACTACAGTTTGAAAATCAACTTGGAGAGACCTGAAACTTCCTTGAGATAGCCGATCCATCAAAACAAACAGTAAACACACACAGGCAGAACTCCTCACACACACTGGGCCTGCTGGGTGTCATGCAGCTCAGAAATCAATACATCAATAGTGAACAGGAAACAGTTATTGGCTCAGAGCAGACAGACACTTCCATCAGACAGCTGTCACCCACTGACAGCATCAACACTCTGGATCCTGGTTTAAAATTAACTAGAGCCAACACAGTGAGCCTGCTGGGCGAGTGAATGCTGCAACTATAAACTGTCTGCTGGAATAAAAGCAACACATTGCTCACATAGATACATATAAAACAATACTGTTATCACACCCTCCACATTATGTAATACCACTTCTATCATCAGCTACATTGCAGCATGCAGTGAATTACCTCTCAGTTCCTGACTAGTGTTGTGTGTGGCGGTGACAGCTGCAGTCCCCACTCCATCTTCGTCTTATCACGTCGACGGGATCCTCCACGCACATCACCGGATCACCGGTATCCTTTAATTAACCATGCGTCATCCAGTCCCGATCAGAGTCCAGATCCATCCGCCAGCATCCCCGGTTATTACCACAATCAGGAGTCAGAGATGCTGCTGCTGCTGCTGCTGCTCAGACGCCACCGCCGATGCTCCCGTTTCAGCTCATTGGTCGGTGAGTCCCCCCTCCGCGACCCAATAAACGGCAGACTGGATGTTTCACGCGTCCCCCCTCCTCCCTCCTCTTCCTCCCAGCGGTGCGGTGTACCCAGACATCAAAGAAAAAGCCTCGTGATGCGTCGGGGAGGCCCGTGCGCTCGTTTTGGCTCACAGTCACGAGAGAGGTCAGTTCGCGGGATAAAACGTGTTAACAGAGGGGACAGGAGAGCATGTCCAGAGGGGACACACGGTCCAAATGTAAACAGATGGGAAGCCCCCATGATGAGGTAACTGCGTCACACAAGGTGGGGGAGAGGGAGTCATTAAAGTTATCATGTAGGACACTGTGGTCATGGCCTGGTGAGTTTAACGACACAAATTGCTTAATAGACGATAGTAGATATGTTTAAAGGTGAATGTTTCGGGGGATGAATGGTTTCAAATGCTGCAGGAGTTGTCAGTGTGTCTCTGAAATAGCATCATAGACCATTGTGCAGGATGATAAAGATCACATGAAATATTACTGAATCAAATAAATTTGATGTGCAAACATGTCTTGTTTCCTCACCATAGTCTAATTCTGGGTGTGCCCCCCGAAATGATGTTTCCTCAAGCAAAAAAGTGTTACAGTATATTAGCTTTTGAGAACATGCACATAAAGCAAAACAAAGGAGCAGTGATTAAAGAGAACAAATGCAGAGGTTGCACTGTACTAAAGTTCCTTACAGCTTAGAGGTTCTTGTACTTGTTGTCTGTTTCCATTTTATCCCACTGAATGCTTCTTAACTACATTTCATTTCGAAGACAACCTCCAGAGCAATTATTTTTATTGTTCATGGTCTGCTCCCCCTGTCCCCTTCTACCTACAATGAGATAGTCTATCCCTGTGTGTTGCTATCTTTTTTCTCCACATCAGAATACATCATTTTATATTTTCCTCCACTTGTTTCTTTTATATTTTTAGGTTTTGTTTCATGTTTCCTCAGTTCTCCCACACAGCAGACCTGCTTCCTCCAAACGAGCCTGTGCCAACAATTGCTTTTATGTCACCTGGTGGCCAAATGTTGAACTACAGCCTCTGTTATTCTTGCCCCACTGTCACCCTTTGTCATGTGGGCACACATTTGTGTGTGTATATAGACCAGTCTGGATACATGTGGCCTCAATGTGTTTTCCCTGAATGAGTGAGGAAGTCACTCTTCAGACTGAGAGGAGTGTGTATAGATTGCATGTTGCATCTGGAGCCATCATAGAATACACACACACATACACGCACACAGACTCTCGCATTCTGCAAGATCTGATCAGATGACCACACTGCCCTTCAGACTTTTGAACTTTTAGTGTTATGTATGAACGCCTTGAAGACTGCATTCATTGAACATGCTCATATTTTGGTGAAAGTATCCATTTTCAACCAATAAACTTGCACATGAGCGTCAATCACTCTTCCGACAGTGAACAACACTCACACAGTGTTTCACAGTACTTGTGGATTTACAGCAACCAGCATGCTGACACAACACAGGCATGTCTTGTGCTAATTGCGATTCAGACAATGCAGCCAACTGTACCGCTGAAGCCAGTTCATATGGATATTTGAAGGACTTGTATGAAATCAGTACAGATGGCAATGGATAAAATCTTACATTTTTATGTAAATACAAGTTTGAATGTCAGCCACATCAGCAACAAATTTTAAACGACACATTGAGTTAAAGCATCCCACCAGTCTTGGGAATCATCTGTGAGTATGATGATCACAGGAAATCATTAACAAAGGGTTAAATAATGAGCAAACTGCTGTGAGGTCATTGTCTTCTTTTCCCATTATTGTTTCTTTGAAATGGGTGTGCTCTGCACGGGTGGACCTGCCTGTGCCATTATGCTCCTTTTCATCAGATCATCATTCCTTCAACCATCCTCTTAAAAAAGGTCGGTGTTGCCATATTTGTGCATATCCAAAAACCTGTTGATATTCAAGCCTTTCATAATGCTTAAAAGTAGTAGCTGCAAACTGTTAGCTAGTTGGTTTGTGTACCACATACAGAGCTGACCATAAACAGTCAAGAGGCCGTGTGTCACAAACTGCAGTAAAAACTCCAGCTGAGACGCATATTCCAAATGCGGTGTATACATGTTGAAAGGGTACTCCTAAAACCTGAATAATATTGATATATCCCACATGTCTTAATCATAAAATGCCACATTCGGAGTAACGCCTAATTCAGAATATCCAAACAGAATATGTTGCTTACAACAAACTCGGAACACTGTCATTGGAATAATAGTGAAATATTTGTGTGAACGTAGTCACTGCAAGGATATCTACAGGGAGAGGAAGAAACAAAGTCCATAACAGAGATGATATGTATGTGTATAATGTGCTGGAGTCAGAATGTGTTTAGCCTAGCATAGTATAAAGATCGGAAGAAGTAGGAAACACCCACCAACACCTCAAAAGCTCACTGATTAACACAAGCATGTATTTTTGATTAATCTGTATGTGAACATAAATGTTAAAACAACAATTTGTGAATTCAGGGGGCGTTATGTGTTGGAACTATTTCTTCTTGGCAAATAGGATCATCACGTAGCTGCAATTAAATGAACAGGCAGCTACTATATAAATGAGGTTGTCATAATGTTGAATCAGTTCTACATTTTAAAGCTATTATGTCTGCGTGAGTACTGTCTCCCCAGCATGAATCAAATGTTGTGCACTGACTGTGGGTGTGTAGATGTGTGTTGATGAGTGACATTAGGTTTATGAACATTTGCACTACATACTCGAGAAAGTACTCGGCTCTCTCTCTTCAGTTTCCTGCTGTGTTTGTTTGAATTTGTCATAATTGCGTGTGACGTGCCGGCTGCAGTCAGGACATTTCAGCTGACTGTTAATATTAGCTCATTCCTGCAGCCAGAGCTGATGTAAAGATCAAAACCTTCATCGCTGGAGGATAGGCTACACAACGCCTGGCCCCAGCATGGCACTGATATCCATCACAACCTCAGCCCTGCCGGCTCACAGGTGGCTCCGTCATTACAAACATATGTTCCACATTTCCAAAAACTTTATTTTTAATGAGTACTTTTGCATTCTGTTCGTTGAGTTACTCACTGTTGAATGATGATGGTGATTGAAGTTGCTGCTCTTGATGATGGAGATGGCGATGAAGGTTCAATGATGGCAAATTAAAGAGTTCCCCTTAAAATAAAATGGCACTCAATATTGGAAGGACTTGTTATGACTCAAATATTTCCAAAGCAACAAAGCAAATCATTTGAGCCTCAACTGCTCGCAACAATGTCGACATTCACTTAAAAAAATATCTGTGTGGCCTCTTTATGTATTCTTATTTTTCAGCAGGAACAGTGACAGGAATTGCTGGAATGCAGTGACACTGACCATCTTGCAGAGGAGAGGGGGAAGTGATTGGTGTATGTACTGTGGGAGCTTACTGAGGGAATGAGGAACAGGTGTGGCAGAATGACCGGGCAAGAGAAGTAGGAGGCTGGGTCATGCTAACCCAGAAAGGCCAGGAATCCCAGAGGGCATCTGGTGGAGAGATGGTGTATGACCAGGTCCCCAAAGAATACAGGGTTTAGAGGGGAGGGAGAGAGCAGGAGTCACCATGCCAAAACCATCAACGTAAGTGGAAAAAACAGCCTGGACTCAATCCCAGGGTGTCAAAATATGCTGCTTGGTCAATAGCCTTGTTGTCTTTATAATGATGCTGGGAGCACCCTTTAGCATCTGTATGATATGCACAGGGCTTTCAACCATCTCTAATGTAAATACATCCATGTCATTATTATGCTCAGTGCAACAGATGTAGTATAGAGAGCAAAAAAGTCCGCTTAGGGCAAGCAGGGGGACAGGTGGATCGGTCCAACAAGCACAGGACTTTGACCAAGGAGTCGATGTTTATGTCCTGTGTGAAACTAAAAGTCAACATATTTTGTCACACCAGTTGTTAGTTATGTGAGTCTTTAGTTACGTGAATTGACTAACTTGACTAATGTCAACCACAATCTTTTCCTAACCCTAACCAACAAATTTTGAACTAGAACTGCCGACTGTTTCCGCATCAGGAGACAACACAAAAGGCTGCTCTCACTGTCAAAATACGTTGAATAGGTTTGAGATCACATCAAGGAAGAAAACTCTGTCAAGAAATATTAGGTCCTGAGATCTAAAAAAAGAACTACAGAAGTAGCTAGTGGGAAAAAGGGTGCAAATATAGCAGCAACGTTACCATTATCAGCAGTTTGTTTGATTTTTAGGATCCCTATTAAGAATAATAATAACTTTATTCATCCCCAAGGGGAAATTTAATTATCTCTCAGCTCATCTATTATATGTCAAAGAATTATAAAGCCTGATGGCTGTTGGTATATAGGGTCTTCTGTATCTCTCTGTCCTGCATCGAAGAGAGAAGAGCCGTCCACCTCAGTTTTTTTGGTCCATCAAGGTGTTGTGGAGTGGATGATCTGGGTTGTTCATGATGGCTTCGAACATCTTCAGTGTGCATCTCTCCACCACCTCCTCCAGTGTGTCCAACCTGACTCCAATCACAGAGCCAGCTCTTTTGACTAGTTTGTCCAGCCCCCTTGCATCTTTGTGTCTGATGCTTCCTCCCCAGCAGACTGCAGCATAAAACAACACACTTGCCACCACAGACTGATAAAACATCTGCAGCATCTTACTACAGATGTTGAGAGATCTGAGCTTCCTCAGGAAAAAGAGGTGGCTCTGCCCCTTTTTGTAGAGAGTGTCTGTGTTTAGGGACCAGTCCAACTTATTATCAAGGTGTATACAGACACAGTTATAGCTTGGCACCACCTCGATGTCCACCCCACAGGTATTCACTGGCTGAAGAGGGGGCTTGGACCTGCGGAAATCTATGATCATTTCCTTGGTCTTTGCAGTGTTCAGGAGGAGACAGTTCTTGTGACTCCAGTCACTGAAGGCTTTTATCAAATCCCTATATTCAGATTCCTGTCCATTCCTGATACACACCACAATAGCAGTGTCGTCCGAGTCTTTCTGGATGTGGCAGGACTCAGAGTTGTATTTGAAGTCCGCCGTGTACAGTGTGAACAGGAATGGAGCCAGAACAGTCCCTTGTGGAGCCCCTGTGCTGCTGATTGTCCCAGAAACATAGTTCCCCAACCTGATGTACTGTGGCCTTCCTGTCAGGTAATCTGTGATCCAGGAGATAAAGGAAGGATTCACTGCCATCTCTGTGAGCTTGTCTTTGAGTATGTTGGGTTGGATGGTGTTGAATGCGCTTGAAAAATCAAAGAACATGATTCTCACATAAGCGCCAGGTTCTTCCAGATGAGCTAGGGCACGATGAAGCATGTAGAGGACAGCATCGTTCACTCCAGTGTGTTTTTTGTATGAGAACTGCAGGGGGTCGAGTTTGTCTTTGACCTCAAGTCTCAGTAGTCATAGAATCAGCTGCTCCAAGGTCTTCATGATGTGCGAAGTGAGGGCTATTGGTCTGAAGTCATTAAGTTCAGCTGGACATTTAATTTTTGTACCGGCACAACACAGGAAGTCTTCCACAGTGCCGGCACCCGCCCTAACTGTAGACTGAGGTTGAAGATCTTGTGGAGAGGTTGACACAGTTGGCCAGAAAAATACAGCTAATCTTCCTGGGGTCCACACAGCAGTCCGTTGGATATGAAATGTAATGTTTAGCCTAAAACAACTGATGCAGTGATTTAAGAAGAATCTATAGCATCCTGCTTGTTTGCACCTAGTTAAACATGTTAACAAACTCCCACAACTGTAAAAACAGCTTTAGCAATACCATTAAGGCTACATTTCATTTACCTAGTGTTATACAGGGTTTACACTGGGGGTAACCACTTGAAATAATACACACTGGAGTCATACCAAGTTCCTGTGCTAAATGCTAAATGTTTGCTACCATTATAAATGTGCTCTTTTGCTAAAAGTCGAATGCTAACAATTTAGCATGTGAACATACAGCAGTCTGGTTAAGCTTTTTTTTGAGCTATAGGCCACCAAATATTACTTAGGCTAATGCTGCATTCATGTCACATCACAGCCCCTAAATATGAGCAACAGCAGATGCAGGAAGATACCCTAGCGTGTTATATGAAGACGTAAAAGTCCACTGACAAAGCAGTAATATTTGATGAGTTGAGATGAGATTGCGATGGTTATCTGTACTGGTGTGACTTTAAGGCTTCCCATTCTGTCAACATGGCATGAATGCAGCATCAGCTTTACTTTCTACACATTAGCATTTTAATGCTTACTGTTACATACAAACTTTAAACTTCAGCCTACAGTATGAACATCTGGCAGTTGGCAAGTTTGCTTTGTCTTGTTTCTGTTGTTTAACTTTTGCTTGAGTTAAGCTAGTAGTCCCTGTGCTTTCAGTTTTTGTCCTAAACTAAGGTAAGTATGTCCCCAACCACTTATTTTTGTCTCGACATACTGTAGATGTTACAGATCTTATGATCTGACTCTGGGTAGGGCAGGAAATACACTCATACCCAGTGCTAGACCCAGCACGTACAGCAGCATAGGCAAGCTTCCTGTGGTAAATAGCCAATGTGGCTATCTGGGTGTATAATCCTGGGCATCCTAGCAACGTTGAAATATGAGGTTAACATGAACTGTCTAAAGTTTATGTACACAGTACATCCTAAAAACTGTAAATAATAAGTCAAGTAAATCTCGAAATAATAAGTTGACCCACACATGGCCCAAACCCTAGTCTTCTGTGTGAAAGTCTAGCCCTGACCATGACCTTTTGGGTCCATGTCATTGGTTCGACATCCCATTAGTCTGACTGTCCGCGGTGCTGAACGGCTCGCGGCGGGCATATGGTGCACCGCAACCAGCTTGAGGCGGAGCAGGCTCACGGCTTATGTGTTTGTCACTTTCTTTTTCATTTTAACCCACACCATGATCTTTTCCTGACCCTAACCAAGTGGTTTTTGTGCCTAAACCTAACCAGACCTTAACCACAGGGCATCATGATGATTTCGGAACGGACTTCGGAACAATGAGTTTAATATGGTCGGAACAATGGGATGTCAAACCAATGGGCTGTCGAACCAATGGGCAGTTCCCGACCTTTTTGCCCTTCTCTAACATGACAAGTACGAGACAATCACAGCGCACAGTGGGATTTATAAAAAACACATTGTAGGGATGGGTGTAAATAGCCAAATAGCTGCGGTGTGACTTTTCTCACCTACGTGCAGATAGACACTCCATAAATGGTGTTGTTTGTTAAAAATGTGTAATTGTAGACTAGCTCTGTTGCAGAAATAGGGTTGTCACCCTTTGCAGGCCATGACACATTAAACTGTGGTTTTTGCAGGATTTGAACTGGAGTCACTGTATCAGCCATGAGCTTAGACAACTTTCTAAAATAAACCGATGGACTACGTAGCAGGTAAGCGTTGTGTTTTTTCCTCTTTTTTTTCTCTCTCCACTTGAACCCCACCTCATTTTCTCCCACTCCCATCATTCCTGCTGTCTCTGTAGATTTAACATGTGTGCAGGGCAGGCTGCCTGTCTGGATGAGAAGAGAAAGATCCTCGGCAGCACAATAGTCCAACAACACGCATAATGAGTGGAGAGGGGAAAATAAAGATGAAGAAGAGTCGTTCCTCAGGGGAAGTGAGGCGTCAGCGAGATTTCATGAGGCCCATTCAGACTGATGATGAGTCAAAAGAAAAAACAGAATTCCTCAGATATATAAAAAAAACAAAAAACTGCAGAGCTGAGAAGCAGGTCATCCAACAAAAAAAAACACTTGGATGATGTTTAATGATAAGTCACCAGTAATAATGTATTATCATGGCATTGTTTCAGTTCAGAGTCAACTGTCTGCTCTGCCAAGTTGCTCTCTGTCATGGAAACTTGTAATTACAGCAGATCAGAACAGACACATTCTGGAAACTGCAGCGTCAGAGCTTTTTATGGCTGCTTGGCTGAACTTGAGGCACGGTTTAGTTTATCATGCTGTATGTGTACTGGAATCATCTGTGCTTTCCTTGTGCTGCACAGCGTGAACAGGGTCTGGATCACATGAAGGACTGGTTCTTCAAGTCGAGATAGTGAGGTCGGGAACTAGAGGGTGTAACTGACGTGATGTCCTTTTTTCTGGGAATTTAGGGATTTTCACAACCAGGGAGGAGTTTATAATTTAAAACTTACTCACGGTGGGTATGTTATTAGGTGATTCAAATATCTGAAGACACAATACATTTAAATGTGGCTACTTTCAGTACAAAACAAGTATGTAAGTTACATTAAGTTAAACAAATCAGAACATACACAATTTGTTCAAGACCACTCTGATCCTGAATTTACATTACACTGAGAAATTGACATGGTTCTGTTAATTTGTCTATTAAATAAACAATTTGCATTTATTGAGGTTGAAGGTTCATTCTTTCAGAGAAAAATCTCAGAGACTATCCCTGAACAGAGACAGTAGTTATAATCTCCCCCCATATACAGCCATTTATTATCCTATGACTGAAATACTGGGCCACATGATATAGACAAAACCATCTCCTTGACAAAAGTAAGTGGACCTTGTGTTGTGATTTTGATTCATTTATTTGTTTTGGTCATTTAGACTTGATAATGTTTTTTCATATAAAGCAACAGGCTGTTCTCATACATTGTATGTTTTCCTACAAAGAGTAATGCACCCAAATTTGTACTTCTCCCACATAATCACAAGCCAGTAATTTCTGCATAATCCATGTATTGTGGAAGACTGTGATCATGTGATCAGTGTGCTGACAGGAGTAAAGGAGGCAGGTTGGGGTGGTGGATGGGTCACTAAACAAAGGACTTTCCCCAAGACTTTTCCAAGGAGATGCATGTTCGTAGCCATGTGAACTTTGAGTCAATTTAAGGTACATTGTCAACATGTTTCTTTTCCTAAACCTATAACCACAGTAACTTTACATAGGCCTAACCTCCGTAACTTTACATTAATGAAATAACTTTACATTAAGGACACAATGTCATTCGTAGGACACTAACTCAAAGGATGTCATACAAACTGTTGTGTGTGCATTTTCATAGGATATCATATGAACTGTCCTATGAAGATACAGTCAGGTCCATAATTATTTGGACAATGATACAGTTGTCATCATTTTGGCTCTGTACACCACCACAATGGGTTTTAAATGAAACAATGAATACCTGCTTAAAAAATGAGTTGCATCTTTCTTTCACTTGCTTCCATAACAAATGCATGCACTAGCCAGATCAAGATCTTTATGACACAAGGCAGTGTTCATGAAAATACTACCACTTTTTCCACAGGGGCTGCAAAAATCAACACAAAATGAAAGTTCCTTGTAGTTACCTTCAACATACAGTCAGGTCCATAATTATTTGGACAATGATACAGTTGTCATCATTTTGGCTCTGTACACCACCACAGTGGGTTTTAAATGAAACAATGAATACCTGCTTAAAGTGCAGACTCTCAGCTTTCATTTAAGGCTTTTTTCAAAAATGTAGTATGAACCGTGTAGGAATGACAACCATTTCTTCACACAGTCCCCCGACTTTAAGGGCTCATAAGTATTTGGACAAACTAACATAATCATTAATTAAACAGTCAGTTTTAATACTTGGTTGCAAATCCTTTACAGTCAATGACTGCCTGAAGTGTTGGACACATAGGCATCATCAGATGCTGGGTTTCTTCCCTGGTGATGCTCTGCCAGCCCTTTACTGCAGCCGTCTGCACTTCCTGCTTGTGTTTTGGGTGTTTTGCCCTCAGTTTTGGCTTCAGCAAGAGAAACGCATGCTCAATTGGATTCAGGTAAGATGATATGACTTGGCCATTGCAGAACATTCCACTTCTTTGCCTTAAAAATGTCTTTGGTTGCTTTTGCAATATGCTTCAGGTCAATGTCCATCTGCACTGTGAAGCATCGTCCAATGAGTTTTGAAGCATTTGGTTGAATCTGAGCAGATAATGATGCCCCAAACACTTCAGCTTTCATCCTGCTGCTGTTAAGCAAGAGATTAAGTAAGCAAGACAAGACTTCACTAGAATAAATACAGAGGGTTTATCACAAGATGCAAACCATTGGTTAGCCTTAAAAATGGAAGGCCAGATTAGAGTTTGTCAAAAACCATCTAAAAAGCCTGTACAGTTGTGGAACAGCATACTATGGACAGATAAAACAAAGATCAACTACCAGAATGATGGGAAGACAAGAGAAGGAAGAAGGGAAATAACTGCTCATATTCCAAAGCGCACCACCTCATCAGTGAAGCATGGTGGAGGTACTGTTATGTCATGGCCATGTATGGCTGCCAGTGGAACTGGTTCTCTTGTATTTATTGATGATGTGACTGCTGAGAAGAGCAGCAGGATGAAAGCTGAAGTGTTTGGGGCATCGTTATCTGCTCAGATTCAACCAAATGCTTCAAAACTCATTGGACGATGCTTCACAGTGCAGATGGACATTGACCTGAAGCATACTGCAAAAGCAACCAAAGACATTTTTAAGGCAAAGAAGTGGAATGTTGTGCAATGGCCAAGTCATATCATCTGACCTGAATCCAACTGAGCATGCGTTTCTCTTGCTGAAGCCAAATCTGAGGGCAAAACACCCAAAACACAAGCAGGAAGTGCAGACGGCTGCAGTAAAGGGCTGGCAGAGCATCACCAGGGAAGAAACCCAGCATCTGATGATGCCTATGTGTCCAACACTTCAGGCAGTCATTGACTGTAAAGGATTTGCAACCAAGTATTAAAACTGACTGTTTAATTGATGATTATGTTAGTTTGTCCAAATACTTATGAGCCCTTAAAGTCGGGGGACTGTGTGAAGAAATGGTTGTCATTTCTACACGGTTCATACTACATTTTTGAAAAAAGCCTTAAATGAAAGCTGAGAGTCTGCACTTTAAGCAGGTATTCATTGTTTCATTTAAAACCCACTGTGGTGGTGTACAGAGCCAAAATGATGACAACTGTATCATTGTCCAAATAATTATGGACCTGACTGTATGTTGAAGGTAACTACAAGGAACTTTCATTTTGTGTTGATTTTTGCAGCCCCTGTGGAAAAAGTGGTAGTATTTTCATGAACACTGCCTTGTGTCATAAAGATCTTGATCTGGCTAGTGCATGCATTTGTTATGGAAGCAAGTGAAAGAAAGATGCAACTCATTTTTTCCTTTTTAAAGATCCAGTGTGTAGGATCAACATATTCTCGCACCAACCTTGTCACATATCAACGCTTGGTCATGCTCTTTCCACGTTGACATATGACGTGCGAGGTCCCCCTGGTTGTATCTGTTGCTGACATTCTGGGATGCTGTGTCAACTTCAGCTTATTACATGAATTGTGTGTTTTCAAAATACACTTCCGTTTTCACAGGAAATGTTCAGTTTTCATAAGTCTCTTTCAAAATAAACCTGCTACATGGGTACAACACCGTGAATTGATGTTTTTTTCAACAACAAACGCATGTACGTACATGTTCAGCAAACACACTTATGGTTGGGTTTAGAAAAAAAACAAGTTTGGCTTTACATTCAAATCCACCCTACTCTGACTTTTTGCTCTCTTAAAGGGGAAGTTCCGTTTTTTACAACCTTGACCTTATTTCTGGCATTAAATACGGTTGTTTACTCACCCAGAGTTTGGTGTCATTTGGAGTCCTTCGGAAGATATTTAGATCCGCGAGAGCCACGTACATCCATATAGTGGGAATGATTGGGGCACAGACAATGAGGCTCTAAATAACACATTATCTGCCGCGAAACTCGTTCATTTCACCAATATGTTTTTATGAATTGCTAGAGTTGCTGACCTGAAAAATTGTCAGCCTCTAGAAGAGATCTCTGCGGGTAATTCAGCTCCTGCTAAAAACCTCCTGAATGTCTGTATCAGAAATTAGATGACCACACATTAAGTCAGTGGTTCCCAACTGATCCAGCCATGGGGTCCAGATTTCTCCTTACGCGTTAGTATCCACACAGTTTAATACATTCAGCATCACACTTGCATTTGGACATGTTATTGAGCTACTTTGCTGTCTCTGTCAAATAGCTGTCCATTAGTCTCACTCTACAGCAGGAAACAGTACAGTGCGGAAATAAAAGCTCTGTGGCGCAAGTTCACTGTACTTCAAAATAAAGTTGTGTTGGTTTTTTTGGTTTTCATTTTTTTTCAAGTCACTTGTGGTCTGTTAAGAAAGGACCCGCAACCCACTTTTGCCTGTGCATTATCAGAGTAAATAGGTGAGCACACATTAGCAGATGCTGGGCTTGTAGCCAGTCCCTGACAAGCCGTACTGTTTCAGACAGACATTGATTCTTCACACGAAACTGCTTTATTCATTGTTTTGCCATTTGGTCCATTTGTTTTCGAGAGGAAGAGACTTCTGTGGAGAATCAGCTCCCAGTAAAAACCTCCCAAACAATTAACCGGAATTCTACCCAGGGGAAGTTTAAGCTGGTTGCAATCTGTAATCCACACGGCTAAATGCCACTAAATCTTAACACAGTGTTCCTTTAAACAGCTGTTTGCAGGATGCATAGTGATGAGGTAATGTATCTAATAATGGCTGTGTAAGTTTGAAAGCTATAATATGACAATGTTGAAACAAAGTTAACTTGTTTTAGCCACCAACATGAATTCATACATTGATGTATAACCACGTCCTGCGATAAATTTTATAAATAAAATGGATATTACATACCTGTCTGTGAGAAGGAGGGCCAATTCAGGATCAGTTTTGAATTATTTCCAAACCCTAAATTCTCTCTATCTGTTGAATGACTGACAAAGGTTGACTCGTGTTTTTGCCCGTGCTCTATCACTGTCTCTTTTACTTTTTATTTTGTTGTTCTTCAGTCAATTCTTTTCTTTTTTTTTGCTGAACCTGCCCCAGTGTCAGCCGTAACCACAAAATATAACATCAAAAATAAAATTTGCTTAAGAAAAAAATCTCCTGCCTTTTTTTAACTGGCTAATGTACTCCTCACTGCCAAATTTTGCCTGGGGAAATGTAAACAGAGGCTCTTCTGGTGTGCATGCCATAAATTGTTTCATCTGATTTTGATTCACATATGGACCCAGGGCATGAATAAACTGTAACAATATGGAAAAAGCCAGTCTTCTTGCTCATGGTCTTGTTTGCTTATGTAGGTGATATAGAGGCATCAGCATTAAATTGGGATTGTTCCAGTTAAAATAAATAAATAAATAAATAAATAAATAATAACCCAATGCTTACTGTTGGTTGGAAATGGGAAACAAACAGCTGTCTCCTGTGTTGAAATGCAATGTTTTGTTGATCCATTAATCCACTCCGGCCTCTTCCGGCCATCATAATTAATACAGCTGATAACGGACTTTGTCTCTTTAACGTTATATTGTTTTGGGGCACTTGCAGACACGACTTATGCTGTTGTTCTTTGTGAAACCCTCTAAAGGAAACAATAGTCTATTATAACAGAACAACAAGTCAAGCAATAAATCAGATTATTATAGACTACATATTAAAGTGTTTCCTACTGTACATTTGAATGGTAGTTTGTATTTCAAACAAAAGGTGAGAGCCTTGTGAGGAGAAGGCTTTGAAGCGGCATTTCATGTTGGGAAATTAAGCTGGATGGAAATATAATCAAATGAAAAAGAAAAAAAATCCAGACTTTTTGCCTTTTGGTATTTGGGGGAAGGTCCACAGGGGGAACTAGTGACCTCAGTATTACCAAAATCCTGGCTACTTCTCTGGGAAAGAACATAATTCTCAAACAAACATCCAATATTAGTTTCCTTTTATATGTTGATTACAAATCCTCATTAATTCCAGTATGTGAGTCTCTAAAGCTGACCACACACATATGTGTTGAGTAAATATATATTCCAGTACGGATCTCAATCTGGTACAGACAAAAAAATCCAGCCAAGAAGTTGTCTCTAAAAAAGCACTCCGATAGGTAATTAAAGTAAAAAAAAAAAGAAAAAAAAAGTGTGTGTCCGCAGAGGTTGTGATGGGGTGAGGGGAGGCGATTACTGGAACTAGAAAAACAAAGAAACAGAGTCGCGTCACAGCCAGCTGTCTCACAAATCTATTTCTCTGTGGTGACTCACTCTCGCTAATCAGGTATTAGTTTAAACGCCATTGTTAAATGAGGACAATACAAACATTTCCTCTCGGCGTGGAGCCCATCAGGCGCCTGCCACTTACACTAAATGGATAATTGAGAAAAAAATAAACTGTGGGGTCCACTTGCTGCAGGCCAACTAGATCTGCAAGTTTAGTGTGTGTGTGTGTGTGAGGGAAAGCGCTCAGCCTTTGGTTTGCTCAGTGTGTGTGTGAATGAGAGAAAAAGAGTTGGAGGGGCGAGCGCATGCACAGCCACCAGTGGAGGAAAATTGAAGGCAGATTTTTCCACCGGCAGGCGTTGGCTCCAAAATTGCTCGTTTTGGACGGGGAATTTGCTCTGGCACGAGATGTGACAATGATATTCATTTCAGAGCTCGCCCCCATTTATACCAAGCTGAACACACACACACACACACACACACACACACACATAGGCCCCAGCTGAACCAAAACTATTACAGAAAACTCAAACTGCCTTCAAAGGAGAAAAAGAAACATTCCTCATAGCCTCAAGTTTAGGCACTGATCAAAAGGCACATAAACTGTACTCTTATACTCTCTTTCACTCTCTCTCTCTCTCTCTCTCTCTCTCTCTCTCTCTCTCTCTCTCTCTCTCTCACACACACACACACACACACACACACACACACACACACACTTCTGTTTCCCATGTTCGGACGTCCACATGCATGCCCAGACCTGTAACGTGCCCACATTTGGGCTGATTTGATCCAAGCCCAGTGTCGTGTTTCTCCAAATAATCATCTCCAACTGGCCAGTATGGAGCCCATTAGAGAAAACTCCACTACAGATGGAGTTTGTAGTTTCCTCCTCTCTGCCTCCGTCAGCAGCACAGAGGAACATGGGAGAGAAATAAAGAGATACAGACACACAAGCATCATCTCATCACAGAAAAAAAGCATATTGTACAACTCCAGTTTCTCTTGATTTTAGGGCAGCAAGATTAGCTGAGAGGACTCTGAATGAGTATGAAATATTTGTATTAATCCTCCATCTTTTTATTGTTATTGTTTGTGTGTATTTGACTGAAATGTGGCTGTAGCACCAATATTGATCATTAATCATAATTTTACCAGTTTTGGTCTGTAAATTTTAGAAGTTTGGCTTGTTCTCTGGAATAAAAAAGGAATTGTACAAAAACATGGTTATATTCTTCAAAGTAAAGCAGAGTCAGTATTGTTTTGATATTAGTAGAGAAACCCAGGGATCGAATTAGCACTGCTATTTAAAATTTCAAATGACACACAACCCTTAAAGTACTTGAACTTGAGTCAAAACATTTATTTTTTAATTTTATAGGGGACTGAAAATATTGTCATGAACATATAGGCATATATGTCTACCCTAAAGTTATATTCAGTCAATTCAAAGTCAGTTGTCTGTAATTGAGTCTGTTAAGTCTTATTTTCCACAGTGCAGCGAGAGTTAGTGTTAGTTTGTTTCACTTTAGATCAACTTGTCAATGCCACAACTGGGAGACTCTGCTGAGGAAGACTGTATGTTGTGATCAAAAGCTACAGAACCACTACTGAATGGGCCTTGTAGTGAGATTGTTTTGTCAGCATTTTTCAAGTATTTCCTAAGACCAAAATTTTTTTCTTGACTCCATGTCCTATGGGTTTTTCTTTCAAGATGCGTTTGTAGACAATTCTTTAACGATGCTGGCTAAAATGTGCCGATTTTTGCCACTCATTTCAATAACAATGTGTTAAGGAAGCATACATATTCACAATTTACTTGACACAGTTGGTTTGTCATCAGCTAGATAAATTAAGGAATACTTGATCAGTTTTATGACACATTCCTGTACCTGCTGGTCAGCAGCTTCTCCTGACCTGCAGCTGTGTGGACTACCAGTGTCCAGCAGAGGGAGTAAGACAGCTGATAATCTGAGGAGTCCCTGTAAAGGTTACACATGGACACCTCACATACTGTACTGCCATCAGCTTTACTGCCCTTGTCTCTGAGAGACAAAAATCTGATGTTGGTCATATTTTTTAAGACAAAACTGTTTCCTGTTTAAACTGACAGGTGGAGCTGGAGCCGTTGGAGTGGATGGTCTGGCCCTCACTTCATGTCTTCAAAGTGTTGTGAAAAAGCCTTGAGGTTTTGGACTCTTACACTAACACTCAACATCGGCTGACATCTATGGACGATTGTCGGCAGTCAACAGGCCCTGCTTATAATCTGTCTTTTAAAGCATTTTACTGCTTTGTGTCAGTTATGGAAGAAGCGGTTTTAAAGGAACAAAGCCCAAACAGACTATAAGGTCTGTAGGAGGAATAATGTAATATTCCCCATGGTCAGTAAATTTCTGTGCTCTGGAGGCCTCTTGCATATTTCCCAGGTCATACACGTGTTCAGCTGCAAGAGGCCGAACTTCCTGTAAGAGATCGAGAAAGTCCTCCAAATACTTAAAATAGTTCATGTGCCATGAGGGAATATGAACTCTGCCGATGATTATATATAGTGATGATTTCTCGGAGCTCACGTCATGTCACTCACCATAATTGTTGTTTTGGTTGTTGCCCTGCTGGACCTCAGCAGGGCTGAGAGAATTAAAATGCTAATTCATCCAGGACCAGAACGCTCACAACAGCCATTTAAGTCGAGCCAGAAGCTTTTATCACACCATAATTAAGTTACTTTCAGGACAAGACAAGAACTATCTTTGTCACTGCGTTACATGCAGCATGGGAAAATACAGCATGTGACATTTGGGTTCGTCCTGGCGTCCTGTACTTTTGAATCTGAAAAGTTCGGTCATGTGGAGTGAAATGCAGAAACGGGCCGACTTTCTTCGAGATGCCAAATCATCCCAATCACCCCAGATCATTAAAGGATTATTCAGTTCATAGTGCACTCACCAAAGTGATAGCTGAGATCTAGGAGCATGGCAATGTCACTAAAAAGAAGTCTGAAATGTCAAGAAACACAAGCAGTCAGACGATTGGGCGTGTTGGAAACAAACCTTCAGGTCAGCTAAACTTATTTTGAAGAAATAAAGGAAGATGAGACTCACAGAGACACTTCCTGCTTCAACTTTGATCTACCATAGTTACTGTAGTTGTGTGCACACAGTTTTCCTGTGCAATGAGAGATTATTAGCAACATTTCAGGTGCACTTGCTTTTCATTTTACCTCCTCATAAAGGGATTTAGATAATCTTTATGAACTGTTGACTTGGTTACAACTTGTCTGATCATTTGACGAACCGTCAAACTTCTATCTCATTGCTCCCAGATCTCAGAAATGAGCTTGGTGAGTACACTGTTACCATAACGGATAAAAATGACAGCCAAAAGTTGTACCAAGCCAGAATCATTATTTATCCGTCTTATCCAGTCCTAGTTGGCTAAACGTCCTGTAACCCTACCCATATTAATATATTGGATGATGCAAAACCTGAGATGGTGTTCAGTTACATAACATTCAGTGCTAAGATTTTAAAATTTAATTATTATGATATCTGCATATGGCAACTTCTTGATGGTTAAGGTTGAGGACAAATTGTGGTTTTAAAAGAAATACAATTTTTGGTTGACAACAGGACTCAAACGTCATTCTCTTGCATAAAAGTCAGCTCACTGCATGCCCATCTGCCACTCTTAAGGGTTCAGCATGCTTTAAGCAAACTACTTGGTAGTACATTTCATCCAACCTTGTCTAAAGTCAAAGGGCCCTATAGCACATGGCCTAAGGTGCATGGTGCAAGTGAATTAAGATGTGTCCAACTCCACTTTGACTAAATGGCACATGATCTGCACACAAAGTAAGGTGGAAGGGGCAAAAGGGTTGTGTATGGTCCCTTAATTAATCATAGGTGTGTTTTGAGCATAACATGAATTCCACCAATTAGAGTGTCAACTCCCATTCCCTTTAAAAGCCATGGTTGATTTGACAAATTGATGTGTGAATGGTTTTCTGCTGAGAGTAATGGAGTAAGAGCAGTGATGTCAATGCAGCAAATATCGTGGAAAATTTAAGCAGCGAAACTGAAAACTGCAGTTATAAACTTGACAGGGGAAACGGAATTAAACTTTTAGCTTCTGAAATAATGAAGTTATGCTGCTCCTGGTGTGTAGATATGCACAGCATCTCTCTTAGTGGGGAGTCAGACAGCAGCTCTGCCCTGCTCTCTGCTATGTTCACATTTCAGAGAATGTCATTAATTTTTTTCCTCAGTAGTGATGTATTATTTCAGCTATCCACAACCCATCCGTTTATCCCTGTGTGTGTAACAAGCAAGAGTGTGAGAAAAAAAAAAGCCTATATCAGTGCATATTACTATCTTAATAATGCGCTTTTTAAATAGCAGGAAAATACTGTGCCATTCTGATTTTAGACCATGTTTTTTTAGTCAATGGCACAATCACTTTCCGCTGCCTCAAAATAGCAATGTGCTCGACCGCACCTCATTTTAGGACCTACACACCCATGAGCGCACATACGTGCTACTTACACAACTTGGGCGCTGGCCGTGAAAATGACAACTACGTCACACTGAAACTTGGAATGACAGTTATGCTGCACTGTGCACTGCTTTGCACCAGGTGTAAGCTAGGGCCCATAGTGTTTGTACCTGTTCTGAATGTCCACCCTGGAGTGCGGGGCCAAAAAGCCTGCCATTATTGATCCCTCTCCAACAACTAGTAATGTCAACGTTATGAATTGCACAAATGGTGACAACACACACCCACACAGTTTCTCTATTAATGAATTAACTCTCAGCTCCACAGACCCTGTCAAAAGTGGTCATGAAGGTCAGATTGTCTGTTTCGGAAAGAATAATTGTCATACAGGCACCTCTAAATTCTGAATGCAACAGTCGGTTTCAGATTCAATCAGACAATCGGACAAGCACGACATTTGAAGCATACAGATGCCTTCACTCTCTGCATGGCCACATAAAGCACACACTATTCTTCCACTGGTACTGAGCACTGTCACTGGAGGAAATCATGTGTTGCATGAATGTCACATATGAATGTACATCGGAGAGATTCTGGGATGTTTTTTTCAGCAGTGTTACTACGAAAGACCCACATTGTAATAAACCAGAGTTATGAGTTAAACTTTCTAAGAAAATTTAATGACTTTTTAGGCAATTTAAGCATTGTGAAATTCTGTGTATACTTTCAAAAATATTAATCAGAATGTAATCATCTTTTTATGAGAAAAAGCAGCCAGATTTTCTCACTTCCTGAAGAAAAGAAACAAGCACTCATTGGTGATGGCAGTACAGTACATATGGTCATCAGCATTAACCTTGAGATGGCAGTTTGAAGTTAATTATGTTTCCTTTACAATCCAACAGAGGGTGTATTCGAGCCTGCATCTGTGTTTATGAAAAGTGTGTAATAATAGTGACTTAATCACACAAACAGTGCAACCTCTCAGTCAACTTGACTTTGCGTGGAAACTCCACATCTCGGGAAATTCTTTTGGTTGTTCACCCAAACCACACACTGTTAACAGCTGTGCAGTATTTCACTCAGGCTGCTCCGAGATTTTCTCTTTTTTTTCCTGCCGAGCTCTTTTCCAAAACCACTCATTAATAAAGTATTTGTGATCATGTGGCACTGACAGCAGGACAAAGATCACTGCATGCAGAGAGGGAGGAGCGGAGAGAAAAGTAAAGAAGAAAAGAAACAAAGAGAATAAAAGAGGAAAAAAAGGTGGATGTTTTAGAGGAGAAGGGTTAAGAAACACTCTCTTTCCCGCTCTCTTGCACATACACACTCTGCACGCAGACTCCCCGCCCCTCCCTCGCTCTTACTGTCTCCTCCGTAATGAGCTCCAGATGTGTTGCTGAGGATGGGGGTGGGTGGGTGAGGGCGAGGGAGGAGGAGTAGGAGCGGTGGTGGGGGAGCTGCCTTGTATGTCATGTGCTCAGGCGAGGAGAGACGCTGTCCGAGGGGACGCTGTCAGCCCTGATGGAGTGGCTGGCCAGGGCCTGGGGGCGAAGAGAGGGGAGGAGGAAAAGAAAGAGGAGGAGGAGGAGGAGGAGGAGGGTGAAAGGTGGGGGGTGGGGAGGGTCAAAAAGATCTCCACATCTGGAATCACTTCAGGTCAGCCCAGGCCCTGGCCATGAAAGGTGAGACCGGGCGCCTGACAGGGGAGAGGGGGACAGGGGTCTGACACTGGACATACCGCAGTCAGGGATAAGTGATCAGGAAAACAACCAACAGCAGAAAATAAAAGGGCTGAAAAGAAAACAGAAATATCCCTTTTTTAATGTGGCATATGAGTCAGGAAAAACCCTCCAGTCACATCAGTGAAGCACCTCTTTATTACGACTAACCCTCAGTTAAACTGAACTTAAACAAGTGGAAGAAGTCCTTAAATCCTTCACCTAATTAAAAATGGAGGAAGTGTTCCATTACAAGTAAAAGTCCTACATTCAAAATAAGAAAAAAAAATAAAAATATCATAGCAGTAGAACCTCCCACATCAGAGATAAAGAAATGATGAAAAGCTCCCCAAATGTTCATGCTTTCATGGGGATTTTCCTGCTTTCAGATCAGATGAAGGATTACATGCCAAAGTTGGAAAAAATTCTCAGACTTCATTCCCTCTTAAACTCTTTACAAAAAGTCAGAAGAACTTTGATCAAGTGACAACAAGGCAGTTAGGTAATTTTGTCATGTTGAATGCAAAATCTGAGTCTGTAAAGTAAAACTGACAATAAAAAAAAACTAAAAAAATAGCAATATTCCATTATAGGACCACCATCTCAAAGCTGTACTGAAGTAAGAGTCCTTAGAAATTAAAACAAGACAGGAAGCTGAAACACTGAGTAACTGATGATAGATACCAAAGAAGAACATTTAACATTAGGAAGCAAGCAACAGCGGTGAAACAATAGCAAACTGAAAATTTCCTAAGATAAAAGTTTCCTGCAATCACTGAAATTTAACTTGTTTACTTTTATGCCATATTGAGCAGGAAACAATAAGAATATAAAATATGTTGTAGACAAAGTTTCATAACGTGTATGTCTGCCATTCTCAAAGCAAAATTAAACTTAAAACGTTTTGAAGGGAGTTCATATTGTGACAAAAGTTGCACTTTTCTTGGCTATTTGTGAGTTGAAAATAATAAACGTCTCCAAAAAAATATTTCCACAGACGACATACTTATGTGACCGCACCTATGGGCACCTCTCGCCCAAAATTTGAAACACTACCACATCAGCTGCAGTTTCATTCGACCCCACTTTTATGGCCCGTGTGCGCCGTACGAGGACGAGTGTCGACATGTGTTTGTTGACGGCGAAGGTTATGAGGGGCCAAGGAGAAGAAACACCTTGTATGACAGCCGCAGAGTTAAACGAGGCCCAGGGGCCCTCCATATTAAGGAGAGGATTTCCCTGCTCATAAATATCCTGTTTTTAAGATGGAAATTTCAGGTTGCGGTAATCAGGAAAAAAGAAAACACACAAAGCAGAAACAGCTTGAGGTTTCTGTGAAGGAGAATCTGTTCTCGAGTTGTAAATCTCTCTTTTATGGGGCATGCACGAGGTCCAAGATCATTTTGCTTCCCAGCTATAAATATACTTATTTCTTATAGTTTCTGAAGCATAATTTAAGTCTGTCTGCATTGTAGAAACCCTTTTCTTTTACTCCAAAAGGTGGAAAATTGTTTTTTTCCATCCTATATAAGATCTGTTGAATTGGACACTGTGCCATTGCATTGCTTGAAATGCATTTTTATTAATATACAAGTTTTTATTCTGTTACAAATAAAGGATATCATAGGAAATTAAGAGAATCTACTGGTTTTGGATTCAGAAATACATTAGCCTCTCCTTTATACTGGACTATTACATGAAAATCAAAATGCGTTGAAAATGTTTGCTCATCAGTGGTATAACATGGAAAAGAAATGTGGAAAAATTATCTTTAAAAAAAAAAATGCATAAATGTCAGAGGAAGTCCTTGTAGGTTTGTTGTTGATTTTAAAAGGAAAAAAAGTGTTGTTGATCCCAAATTTGGTGTGTCATTTTATCCAACACCACAGCCAAAGGGACAAAGGCAATTCCACGTAGTCCGTACACCAGTCTCCGTCGAGAACAAGTTCTCTGAATGAAAACAAAATGCTCTTTGAAAAACTCGCCCTCCATTTCAGTCACAATCACAAATGTAAAACTACGCAGATATTCGGCTACAGCATCCAGTCTAGCTGTCTTTTTGTACAAACAAGAGTTCAGTGATGCTCAGGAGAATAAAAAGAGGCGGCTTGGGGAAAATCCTGCCATCACTCGGTGTCCAACAATTTGCATATTATGTGTAGTATCGCCATCGAGGCTGCTCCAGAAAGAAGAGGAGGCTTCATGATCCAGGGTGTGTAAGATGATGCTCAACCCAGAGACGGTGTCCGTCCGCAGGGGTCCAGCAGTAGAAAGGTTCCCCTCCCCTCCTGCGCTGGCCCCCAGCCTCTCCTCCTCTCAGTTGACCGTGGGCACCTGGTTCAAGCTGTACTCCTTGGCTTTGAGCCGCAGGTTGGCGATGCTGTTGGCCATGTTCATTCCCTGGGACGTATTGGTGTTGGAGCAGGTGGGCGGGTAGGTGGCCATGGCGCTGAGAGACAAGAGGAGGGGAAAAGGTTACATCACCTGTGGCTGACAGCAAGCTGAAGCTCAGCATGAGCCACAGCTGTGGAAATATGAAAAGGAACAAAGAACAGGTATCACTGATCTGATTTAATCTAAATCTGACATTAAGACGCTTGTGACTAAAAAATGCCCACAGGAACTTCACCAGTGTTTTTACACACATTAACCTGACTGCACATCACATTAAATCACCATTTGCCAGAACATGTAAGAATAGTTGATTAGCTAAGTTTTAACTATGCAGCTTAAAACAGTGTAACTTACAAAAACTTAGTGTGAGCCAGCTGACTTCATTTGTTTCTTGTATATTCAGTCTTTGAACTGTTTAAGTCTAAACTGCCAAACGACTGGGAAAAAGACGTCTGTTATCATGTACTCCCAACAGTCAATTTATTCACTTCAAATTTCATACACAGAGAGTGTATGTCTCCTCCCACACTATAATTAATGAGGGCCAGAGCATCACCACATTATAATTTTTGTTCTTTGGATTAAAAACAACATTTTTATTAACATGATTGAGCTTTGTCCAGCAATATTTTTATGGGGGGAGGTGTCACAGTTTTTGTTCTTGTTTCCCTGTCTTTTTCTTAGTGTTCCTCATTAAGTTTGCCCATGAGTGAGATAAGGGTGCACTGAGCTGGGATCACGGTGGATAAGAAATCAATCACTCTGCCATTGTAAAGCACCCTCTCTGTCTGATTAGTAGCCTCAAAAAATGCACCAAGCTCAGAGTTTTAATATTGAAATCTAATGTTACTTCATGAATTTAAACAAATGCCAGAATGACAAATACAGATTCAAGTCCTCTGCCTGAAGATTTTCCAGAGTTTTCAGCCGCATTTCTTACTGCTGTAATCAACAGATGGAGTCTGATAATGGTCCTAAAATGTGGCAGTTTTTTTTTTTTTTTTGTTAGCTGTTGTTTTTTTCCCTTCTTTTTAAGATGAGGAATTTCAGTATTTTTTGTCTATTTTCTTTTCACTTTTCCTTCTTCTTGTAGTACTGAAGTGTGTCTTTTTACCTCTTTAGGACTGAGGACAGATCTTGGTTGTGTCTCTGTGCATGATTTATTGACTTGTTTGTTTGTTTTTCAGCCAAAATGTCATAAATTTATGTAGCCTTTGTTTTCAGTTCATGCCAGTAGTCAATTTTAAGAGGCCAAAATGTGTTTTATTTTGATAATCATCTTGTCTGCTTTTGCTGTTGTTAAAGCAATGTCCTCCTGTCTGCTCCTGAACATCGGACTGAATGTTTTTGAGCATTTTTAGTTTCTGCCCCCAGACTATGGATGTCTCTTATGACTTTCACTCAGTTCCTCTTTATTTATGCTCTCAAGATTCATCTTGACAAGGCATATGCACATTCCTAAATTCTTTGCAGGATGAGTAACAATTATCTGCACAAAAAGCTGAAAAAATATCTCTGTCTGCATAACTGTTTAATCATCTGGAAAGACATGACAGTTGTGTCAACATGTAAAATAAAAAGTATTAAGAGCAACAAAGCATTGTGCTGGTATTTTTCATCTTTTTTGTGCAGATTTAACTTAAAACACATTTGTACTCACCAGCTTTGAACAATTACAATATTTCTCTGAGACCATTTTTTCCTCAAACTTATTGCTTTTTTTCTTCTTCTTGTATTTGTTCTTATTTTACTTTATTCAAAACACTATGGATCAGCTGTATTGAAAGTGCAACATACTGTACGGTAATCACTGCGTGATAATTCAGTTGTGAGTGCTGATGGATTTAAAAAGTGTGTGCTACATTGAACACACAACAAAGACATTACTTTGATAAAAATAAAAGCAGACATGATGCTCACTGATAAATTATCTATCCAAAGCAAGTTTTAAGCAGCAGCATGTGTTGATTTTACTGTATAGAAACCAATGGCTTTTCTGGCAGTTGGAGGGAAGGAAGAAATTCTGAACAGTCATTTAAAGCTTCTGAAAATGGGTTAAAATGTGCAAAAACACTGGTCTGTTCCTTTAAAAACAACAAAAAAACCTCATTGTATTTAAGTAAAAGTGAAAATTGATACAGAAACATTCAAAAGACACAATAAGATTCAAGAAATACACTCAGAAAACAACTTTAAAATTCTTTTGAAAACAGTAAATGTACTAAAATGTGAAAAAACAGCAGTATTCTTCTTAAAAGGAGAATTCTGTGAGTTTTCTTTAACAAAAAAAGAACTGAATGTAGTAAAGTGAAAGCGTACTTGTTCTCTGAGGGCAGCATTTTCTGTGGCACTCGCACTGGCCCCCCCTCCGGCATTGGATACCAGCTTTAGGATAATATACAGTGAAGTGTTAGCACCACATTAGCGTGTTCCACATAGCATTATTCCTGCTTCACAAAAGCTTTCCCTCGCTGCTCCCGCGTCCAGCCAAAAAGCTCTCAGTGAGTTTGGGCAGCGGCCGCAGGGTTTGACATTTTACACCGAGTTTCATAACGGAGGATTACTGTAAATCACGACCAATGTAACCAGAGTCACAAAAAATGTTGCCCAGTAGAGCTCTGTCTCTCTGTGTAGCGTTCATTATCTGGTGTAGTGTAGCAGAGAGGGGTCACAGGGGTCAACAGTGGATTTAATACGGTTTGTTTTCACATTATCACCTCGTCAGGAGGGTCACAGGATCTGGTCCCGCCCTGCTCATGCTGACAGAGGGGAGCGATGGGACTGAGGGTGAGGAAAACGGTGTTTTTATTCAACACAATTAGTTTGGAGTTAGATATGTGCAAGATAAGACTGTTATATATGTAGTGTAGAGAGATGGCTGCAGGGGAAGACAGAGGCAAAAGGCCATAGCAGAGCAGAGAGACAGAAGGAAAAGTCAGAGAGCATACAAAACAAAGCTTATACAGCGATGGAGAAAGGACTCTGATCTTTTACTGAAGTGTTATGGCATTTTATAATGACTTTGGCTCAATCTTTTGCAACAGAATTTTAATTTACAAAACTTATATTGAGGAGATGACCAAAAATTCAAAAACCATTGCAGCTTAGTGTTTAATATGTCATGAGAGCTTTGGAGTACGTTCACTGGACAACTCTTGCTTAACATGAATATTATATTCAGCCTAACATCTCATATAGAATGCAAGATTACAACAAAACAACTGTATCAAAATAGGTAATGCACCATGTATCACATTTTTCTTCAGAGCATCACAACGCTCTAAATATTCATCAATTATTGTATTTTAGAAGTAAAATTATCATTATCAAATAATGCTGTTAAACACACATCATCAAAACAGTTTACAAAGAATTTGAATGATGGACTTCCTTGTGAAAGTCTACGTCTTATAAATTGAATATACTGTCAGACATAGATAATGTGCTCTCAAGTCTGACTTTACACGACAGTAACTCTGTCTGTATTTTTTCTGTCAAGACATTAAAGCATTAGATATTTTAATTACTTCTAAGTTTACATAATCATTCAAATTGTAAGTCAACACTTTAATACTACAATGCTGGAAAGCATAGAACAGTAAACTGTAATTTACACTGAGGACTGAGCGTGTGATTTAGTGTTTTGCATTTTGTATGTCAGCGGCACAGCAGTTTGTGCTTAAACAGTAAATTTAACATGACAGTTTGGCACTAAGAGTTTTGTTGTTGTAAAAGTTTGGCCAAAGCAACCACAAAATATTGTAATATAACAGTGGGAAAATACAAGGTAAGTTCTTCTTTTTCGTATTTGCTTATGTATAATGGTTAACAGGGAATCAGCTGCTTTTCTGAGGAAGGATCTCAATATTTTATTCCTACAATATTTGCTCATGAGAACTAAGGCATGATGAAGGTGTTTGATGTTAACAGTACCTGAAAATAAAAAGTAGAAACAGGTGAACACAGCTATGTGTCTTAAAGTTATTGTGTCACCAGGCTGCAACAAATCTCTTTTACAGAGGGTCCAAAAGATTACCAGACAACAGGCAAGTGTTCCTTACGTCGTAGTTGATACAAAAGTCTTAAAAGCAAATCTGGAATCCAACAGTGTGTGTATCAGAGCCTGACGTATCATTAAGTAAGCCTAACTATTGCACTGGGTGACATGTTCCTTCATTACCATGAACACACACACTATAGTTTATTTGACTCAATGTCACAAACACCGTCCTGCTGCCGCAAATATTCACTGGAGCACCAAATGTGGATTAATCCGCCACTGAAAATAGTCCCCAGAAAATCATCTTCTCCTCCTGTTTGTTTGATAAAAACTACAGTGAGCAGCTGTTTTAGGAAATTACTGAGACTTTTTGAAAAATTAAAGACACACATTTGTGTTTTTACAGGTTTACATTTTCAGCAGGAACTAATGGGCTTAAAGCTGACAGACTGAGACAGGGTGGGTAACTGGGATGGACTTACACATTGTTGGTTTAAGTCTGCGCATGAGATCTGATGACAATAAGAAAAATAAAGAATAACAGCAGATTTATAACAATAGACAGTAAACGGTGTGCTGACCTGCAGCCCGTCAGTTTGAGTCCAGGTGGATCAGAGGAGATGAAGATGGTCAGAGGAACTATGAGGAGTATGTGCAGGTAGAAGAAGAGCAGGAAATGAAACAATAACAGAAGGGAGGATTGGTGTGTGTGTGTGTGTGTGTGTGTGTTACAGTGGTGTTAACATGTGGTTATTGTGGCATCAGCTTGTGCTTTTTCATCTGGAGACACTTGTGTGAATTGATGTTGTGCAGCAGAAAGCAGAGGACTAAGTCAGTACTGACATACAGTTCGGAGCACTGCAGCAGTGCTTGACCTGAGTATTCTGAATTTTGGAAGACTTTTTACGCCACTACATTGAAATGATTCCTTTCTTGTCTCGTTCTTTCTGTCTCTATTTTCCTTTCTTCCTCCTTTCCTTCTTTCTGTTTTTCTTTACTTATTTATTTCCTACAGTCCTTTCTTTTTATTCTTTTCTTTACCTTCTTTCTTACTTCATTTTCTTCTTTCTGGCAACTCTTTACTTCTCACCTTCTTTATTCCTTTTATTATTCCTTCATTCTTTGCTATTTTCCTTTCCTCTTTCCTTCCTGTCCTTTCTTTCTTTGCTTATTTCCATCTTCCTTTTCTTCTTATTGTCCTATGTTGCTTTACATTTTTCTCTCCTCTTTCCTCTGTCCCTTATTCCTTTCTTATTTCCTATTTCCTTTCCTTCCTTCCTTTCTCCCCTCTTCAACACAAGTAAAAGCATGAAAATCCCAAAACTGGAGATAGGAGGTTTTCGCCCAGCACTTCCTCACAATAATGTTACTGTAACTGCTGATACTTGGATACATTTTACTGATGAACCTCTTTTTATTTTCACTTTCTGAATGTAGGACTCTCTTCATTGTGGTTTTATTGCCTTTACTCACGTAGCCTGAGTCTAACACTGTGCTGCAGATCAGCAGTGTTAACAGAAATGTTAGTACAGAAGCAGCGCAGTGTGTAAGCAGTGTGTAAGCAGTGTGTATGTTGTGAGGTGAATGTCAGGTCACTGGATGATGTCCGATGAGAGAACAGAGTGGACTCTACCTGTAGGGGGCAGCACTGCCCCAGGACAGGTAGTCATTCGGGCGTGGTGCAGGACGCGGTACGATTGGCTGCTCCACTGCCGTCACATCTCCCGAGTAAGATTTGAGGAGCGAGGCGTTTTTGCTGGCCAGCATGGCGCGCTCGTTTCTGCGGAACTTAGCTCTCCTGTTCTGAAACCAAACCTGGAATCAAAGAATAAAAAAAACAGGATATATATTGTCATAAGCAATTTTAAGTCAAGTTTTTAACCTCTGTGGATGCTACGATCATCACAAACTCTTTACAGAAGCATTTAAAGTTCCAAAGATAACAAATATTTGGCTAAACTTGCATGTAAAATAATGCACAAGACAAGCAGAATATTTCCATTTGTGTGGAGTGGTGCAGACACAGAAAAACCAGCCCAGTATCATCAGGAGTTAACAGTTTCCATTGAATGAATCAGCAACAAACAATTTATGCCCAGTGCCAAAGCAGTAAGAAGTGTGCCCTTTATGTAGAGGGAGCTGGAAAATGGAAGTGTAGAGGTCCGGGTGGTGGATGGGCAGTTACTGCATTCAAATTAAATGCAGAGGGAACAGTGTGACCCTTAACAAACCAAAGGGAAGTGCTAAATGCTGCTTTGTTCCTCAGTCTGCTCTTACCATGCGTGACAAAATAATCTGAACTCAAAGCTCCATTAACTAGATTTTTTTGTAGCTTTCAACCACATCTCATAGTCTTCATCAGTCAGTGGGTTTAACAGCCTGAGGTGTGTCACACTTTCTGGTTCTATTACAGCCTGAACATGAGACCTTTGTAACCTGTCATGCTTTAACACTATGTGAAGTCTATTAAAGGAACAGAGGTCATAAAAAATATAAAAACCATATTCAGAATCTTCATTTGTTTCATATTTCTCTGAACTAAAATTCCAGGTGAAACAGCAGTTCATGAGTGTCTAGATTCAGTGCCATGATGTATTTCTAAGTGAAACAGGATAGGCTGGTGGGATAGACCTTTGGGAGGAATTGATTTGATTGTTGAAAAGTGGGCGTGTCATAACAGTGAGGCCCAGATGCTGTAATACTGATAGAATAGAAGTCTAGGTCAGGGAAAGAGAGAGAGACAAAGCCCTTCATATGCTTCATGTACCTACTAAATAGCATGTTAGTATGGAATTTTGGACACAGCTAAAACAGGTATTTGGGAACGCTCGGGAATGCTTGGGAAAGCTTGCGTGCCACAATGAAGATGGACTTGCTTTTGAGCACGCCTACCCCGCGTCTACATTGACAACAATGGATTTAAGGGCACAAAAAATGCAGCATGTGTATGTTCCCTTAGTTGCTTCAGTAGCCCACTGTAACGGTCTGTGTCCACATGGCTTTTTTGTCTGGGCACCAGTGTCTTTTATTAATTGTTGACAATGGAGAGAAAGCATAATGCAGCCGCCTAGAGGAAAAGTGCTGGGCCCAGCATCTTTTACCAGAGTGCTCCAGCTGTGGCTGCTTCGAGCGCTTACGGTTAAATCTCTGAACTTTTCAGAAAGGCGCTGGTGACATCACTGCCGCTTCTTTAGCTAGGCTACTGTCTACAACAGTCTACCCTCTGTTAATGTAGCATTACCTTAGTTACCAAACTAATGTTACTGTCAAGGTATTGTTGTCCTAACAACAAAACTCACACATAGCACAGCATTTTACACATTTCAATTAAGTGCTCCCCAGCGCCCTGCCACCTCTTTTCTGCTGTTCTAGGGACACAAGGATGTAGCATGCTGTTGCTGGCTAGCAAATTTTACCTTGACTCTGTCCGGCTAGAAGTTGCAGATTATTGATGTGTGGATGTCATGATTTTATTGGTTGAAATTGGTTGGTACCGGCTTTCATAAATACACATCATCTTCTGTTTTACAGGAAAACAACATGATTGGATTTTGTCGTAAGAATACAAAGAAACTGATTTATCTTTGTTTGTTTGTTTTGTGGTATATATCATGCACAGTATGACTGGAATGTGAACTAAAAGGGTTGAAAAGGCTTTTTTCCCATTTTATCTCGACTTTAAACTTCTGTATCAGGTAAAAACATAAAATTGTCATGTAGGCATCTGCACAAGCTTCAAAACACACACACACACACACACACACACACACACACACACAGCTTTCATCTCCAATTCACCGTCTACCCCTCATCAGCCTCCCCTCTCCTTTAAGAACACCCCCCTAGCCCCCCTCTCCACCCTTTGCTAAGCAGATGATGATGATGTGACTCGGGGGGTGCTAATGTTGTTCCTCACTGTGAAATCAAATCCATTATTAGATGCTGTGGGCGCTCGCAGGGGCTCGCTGTCCGCTGACGCACAGCCTCAGGAATGAGCCCAAAGTCTCTTTTATCAAAGGATTTCTGCATCGCTCTCTGCTACACATTATTCACAGATGTGCTGCTTCTCTCCCTCCAACATCACCATTTCCTCTTTCCCTCTTACTCTGCCCACAGAGCTAATACTCTCACTGTTGTGTTCAGAAAACACGCCATTAGAATGTACAAAAGAACCATTGTAGATATACATTAATCTGCAGTAAAAGCATTAGATGGTCTTGTTTCTTGAGTCATGCGTGTATAATTCATATCATTATTAAACAAATGCATGGGGCCTGTGTGCATTTAAAAGAATAGGTGCATGAACTTTTCTTGAGTTCAGTTTATCAAATACAACCAAGAGCATTATTTCCAGGGGGAACACAGGTGACGTTATGTCTCCATCACTGATCAGAATCACTGCTTTGTTTCTCTGATTTTCAGTTTAGAAGTTGCAGTTTCAGTAAATCTCTGCAAACAGTGTCCTGTCCTCAGCGATTGTAATCCAGATGTCAGACATTCTCATTATATAAATACTGAGACACAAGCTCCCAGCTTCATGAGCAACATCAAGTATAGCTGGACTTTTTTTGCCCTAGTTTTTGTCTGTCAGGCCACAACTAGGTCGCCCTACCTATTTGATTGGTAGATCTAGGTTTTGTTTCAGCACTGGGGAGGACATCTTGTTTTGTTTTGTTTACTTGTGAGTCCTTGTTTTGTTTACTTGTGTGTCCTTGTTTTGTTTACTTGTGCTTTGTTGCTGATATTTATTTTCTGTTGCTTTTTAATGACCGAAATAAATCAATCAATCAATCTATATAGAGGTGGGTTTTGGGCTCCTCCGACAGGAAATTTTGAGCATCAGAGACTCAATTTCCTGCATGCTGGTGAAATGTTCTGCACCAATGTGTACCTTTTCTGCATTCATTAATAGTGGAAATGTCTAAATCTTTACAAAATGAAGGTCCTCTAGTACTTCAGCGTCTTTATTTGGGGGGTGCACATGTTCTATATAGTGAAGGGGACGTGTCCCCTGTGTTCCCTTCGAAATATACGCTTATGGTAGGGCTTTATGCGCAGGGATTTATTTCAAATATAGCAGATCTAAATTTAGATTTGCAGGTGACAATGTGTCCTTTTTTAACAGTTTTTGGGGGACATTTTTTTTTTTTTTTTTGAAAGTGACATGGACAGGATGTACGGGAATTGAGAATAGTGTGCATGAAAAAACCCAACTCTGCAACACCAGCTGGCTAACTGGAGGAGCCCTCTTTATTTCACCAATCCGTTTTGGCACATGGGCCTTCATCACGAGCTTTCATATTCAGTCTTATGCTACTTTAGCACATAGTTAGCTGGTGAAGTAGTGACAACACACTTTCTCCTCCTGAGACTTTAAATAAAATATGAATCAAAACTGAAGCAGGGAATATAAATGTTGGATAGACAAGGACTGACTTCTGGTGACTAAAAGATATTTCATTCTTTATTTATATTGCGTGGTCAAAGATGTAAATATAGCCTTATCTCAGTCTCAGTTCCCCTTAAATGGAGCTAAAGGTTATTCTCAGTATTTCAAGTCAGTGACTTTAATACAGAGACTAACGCAGCATTTCTTTTTTTGTTAGACTTGTAAAAGGCACAATGATCAGCTACATTACAGTTCATAATGTGAGTTAAACCTAACTGTATGTAAATACACTTTTTTTAGTGTGTGTGTGTCTGGATGAAGAACCTATGACCTCATTAACAAATTTCAGTAAAAGCTCTAGTTGCAATTCAAATATTAAATCCATATTCTAGCTTGTTTAATTGACGACATTTACAAGAGTGATGTCGCTCATTTGGCCAATTACTGCGTCATATTTAGCTCCCGTTCTGCTGCAGCTCTCATGTGTTGCACATTTGCCGCTTATCACTGATCTGTAAACCGCTGAGGAAATTAGACATCATTACATCCACTTTTCTGATCACATGCAGTCCCTTTGGGGAGTTTACAAACTGCTCGCAGACTCAAAACTATCAGTAATTATTCAAGAGATCAAGTAAGTATGATAGATGATGTTTGTGTGGGGCAGACAAGTTCTTATCAGTTCCTCTAAAGCCCCATAATGGAAAATCTAAACATGTTAATAGACCCTGATAACTTCAAGCCACTATAGGATTATTAGCTAAATCTATTAGTGTTAAGAGCTAACAGATGATGTGAAGACATCCTGTTTTGTGACTGCTTGTCCTCCAGTTTCTTATAAAACTTCTCCCCAATAACAGGCTGGCTCTGCTGCTCTGTTGTTAATACAAACAAAGCTGTTCATGAATCATTTCATAAATCCTGCTCTGAGTCACAAGGGCGCACAAGGATTCCTTAACAGGTCCCACAGGGGTGCCAAAACCTCAAGGACCATTTCTAATGTACCAAGTAACGCAGCAAGTTTCTGTGTCTGTGTGTTTATAAGAATCTGTTTATTTTTGTGTCCCTGCAGTGAAAGTGGTTTACAGTATAATGACCACAGGCCTCTTCCTACTTCATGGCTGTGTATACTTAATAATCTGGTGAGTGTTACGGCTTCTTCTTCGTCTCTGATCAAAGCTTGAACCTGTCGGTTCAATCACTGCTGCTGGAGGAAATCTTCAAATATAAGGGGATCAGGGGTTTTTTTTGTAAGGAGGGGGACGTGTGACTCTCAAGATCTGAAGGAAACATTATGAAATTAACAGTTTTTTAATCTTATTTTCTGCAGTGATGCTGTCCCTGTTCATACCTGGACTCTGGCCTCGGTGAGGTTGACCCGACGGGCCAGGTCCTCTCTGACGAAGGCGTCGGGGTAGTGTGTCCTCTCAAACACTCTCTCCAGAGCCTGGAGCTGGCTGCTGTTGAAGGTGGTCCTGTTCCTGCGCTGCTTCCTCTTCTTCTTCTCCTCTGTGTTCATCTGTTCATCTACAAGGAGAACAACAAGGTGGTGTAACCTTTACAACACTTGATGGGATAGGTGCTTTTAGTTTGTAGACCCTTTGCCTGAGGAGGTACAATAAAAAACAAAAGCCCTGTGTCGGTCTACATTACATTTTAATAATAAATGTAGCTCCCTGCATTCATGCAACAACTGCTGCTGCTGCTGCAGGCAGCTCTGAAAAGATGATGCCTCCTCAGGCCTCGATCAGAAATGGAAGTAAAAACAGAGCTTTAAAGAACTGATCCTCGATCATTCACCCAAGCAACAAGGACCATAATGATGAATTTTAATGTTTCATGTTATATTGTTTGTTACAGTTGAAAGTAATAATGTCGTCGCTCTTTTTCCCTTTAAAAAATGATGTAATTAAACTACCCAATAGGATACTGAGGATCACCTTAAATTAGCATTAAAATGCTGCTTATACATTTATGTACCAACGACTCTTGATATATTAATGGCAGTTCTTTAAAATGAGCATAACATTGCATTAATGTGGACACGTTTGTCCGACGCAGCTGAAATGATTTGCCCATGTGTGCACACTTTCGGGGGAAATTAAAGGTTCAGGTCTTGATCAAGAACTTCCCCCTGCAATTAATGTCCAACCTGCTCCGCCACCTGACCTGCTGACAGCTGCTCCCAAGTACTTTCACTTTTGACAGGTGAGAACAAGTAACACTGTTGTACCTCTGAAAATTTTTGAACAGAGCACTTGAGTTAAACAGGATGTTTACATTACTACAATCTGAGTTCTGAATACTATTTCCATCACTGATAATCTGATGATAACATAGCAGCTGTAACTAAAGAGGGCATACCCCCTCCACGATTTGGTGCGGCAGCTACCTCAAAACCTGACGTTATATGAGAAAATAGGGGGTTTTTTGTAATTTGGGTGAAGTGATTCCTAAAGATCCATAAAAACAAGGCCTGGATCTGCAACAAAAACAAATCACTTGTTCCTCGATCCCGCAGCCTAATTAACAAGCAAACAGACACATGTACCAGCAAACAAACAAACGCGTGTGCTTCTTGGCAAAGATAAATATATAATCCATTTTGCAGAGTGTGTACATGCTCGGTCTAAATGCTCCTGCAGGATGGAGTCAGTGCCTTGTGGCTCCACAACAAAACCACAAAATAACACTTCCACATCGACAAAAAGACTGTGATCATCCATGTTCCTGACTAATTACACACTTACACACACACACTACACTATCTGTAGCTACACACACAGAGGTGGGAGGTTATTCAGTACACTCACTCCTGCTCTGTACTGCACCACAGTATTTCAGTGTTGAGAGACATCTCAGAGGGAAGTCTTGTATTTTCTATCTGGCAGTGGGAATATTGAGCTGTTTTGCAGATTCAGATTTTATATTCAACATAAAATTTTGAAAATGCCTGATGTCAGGTAAAAATCTTGTATCCCCCAAAATATAGCATTTTTAGAATATCTATGCAAACCTGAAAACAGTATTAAAATGCTTCCATATGTTCAAGGTATATTCTGTAATGCCAACAATATAAATGATTTATTTATCATTGTGTTTTTTTGTTTTAGAGTTTGACAAAAGTGTTCTTTTTTCGGATTACACAGAGTCACCGGTGGATACAAACAGGAACATCCTAGTCCTTCTTTAATAAATGTGACACCTCAAAATTTATTTTGCATTCATGTAGACCCAAAATGATGATGAATGTTTTATTTTTTTCACTTCCCATAAACCTCATTCAAAATCTGATTCATGAAATGGGTTTTACGGGATATTGTGAGAATGTTCAGTATGAGTATTTTGTCAATATGCCGATTACAAAATTGTATTCTCTGCTGCGTTATGTTGGAGCTAATGAAATGTATGTGAACGTAATTCTTGGCGGAGTCCTTGTTAACTTCACTATAATTTTGAAAGCAGGATTTTTCCACAGCGGTATTGATAATTTTACTTCAGTAAAGATTTGAATCCTCCCTACATCACTGTCAGAGAGCTTATTTTTGTTTTGTTCAGGTTGAAATCTGATATTTCTAAACATCAGCTGTTTCAGGAATTCTTTAATGACCACATTAAACTTTATCTAAAGATGAAATTAAGAGTTCAGTCTTGAGCTTGGAAACTGCATCTTTTTCCAAGCTGCGTTGAACTGCATGTCATGGTCTTCCTCAGGAGATGGAGTTCATACATCTAAAATATCTGAATCTAAAAAGTTCTGCTCAACCTGAGGAGACAGTGTTTCATCCTAAAGGGAGGAACTGGGGGAAACAAGAAATCCCCAAAATATGGAGGAGCAAGATTTTATTCTATTTCCAAAATGGCAGATTTTAATAGCCAAAACAATTCTTTTTGACTGTGTAGTTTGACTTTTCAAGTACATTTGAATACACTCACAGTGTAGGTACATGTTCCGCCTTTATGAGAGAACTGACATGAAACAAATGTCCTCAGCCGGACTCGAACTCAGGACATTGTGATCACACTGCTCTGTACGAGAGTAACACTCTGACTGCAGAGCTTGTAATGGAGTATTTACTATTGACTATCACTGCTTTAATACACAAAGACACACACCTTGCCCGGTGTCACGCACTCATGTGACATGTCACAGAGCAGATGCTGCAGTGTGTCAATGCTGAGCCTGTTTGTTTTGTTGACTAATGAAAGACCCCCGCCCCCCTCCCCACACCTCCCCTCTGCTTATCTACCAGAGGGACCCCTTAAAATAAAGCATGTGACCCCAAATATTAGTTTGTCTTTCAACACAGTTTAGTTTTCGTGCAGTTTGAACACAGAGTGTTTTCTGCAGGTCTGATCTGTTGAACATATTCAGTATTTCACCAGAAAAGAAAATGGAGAAAAGTCACGCATAAATTAACATAATTTTGTGTGTGTACTTATGTGAATTTAATCATCTTCTGACCTTTCACATTTATTTGCTTTACAAAGAGAAAAAGAGTGATAAACTATTTATTTGGAGCCTGACAGAGTGCAGATGTCGTCTGTACCCTGCGGAATAGTTTTTGTCTTGCACCTAAGTATTTTTTCCTGGATGTGTGCACACTTGGTTCCTCTTCTGGAACTTTAAAAATTATCTCAGCACAGATGCAGAGCCAGAGTTTATCCACCTTCTACAGCTGATGTAAATCTTAATCATGCAAATTAACAGCACACTCAAGGAGGAAACTTGAGTCACACTATCAGTAACAAAAAAATTAGGAAAAAATACTTCAGCAAAATTCTAGCACTCAATATTTGACTTTAGAGTGATTCATTACTAATGTACTGATAATGATAACTTATAATGTACCCCATATATTGTTGAGAAGTTTAAAGAAGCTGCTGCACAATCTTTTTGGCCTTTGAAACATGAAACTAAACATGCTCATCCCTCTGTGAGCTCTTAGCAGTGATTTCCTCTCCTCAGATCGGCTTTTTAGAGAGCTGAAGATGTAGAACTACTTTCCTTAACAGGAAAAAGCAAATTGTTTTGGTTAGTTTGCTTCATTTTCTCCTCATTTCTGTTTGTTAGTGGGGAAGACGATATGGTGTGGGATGGAGGTTTTTTTTTTTTTTACTCTCTTAAAAAAAATAATATATACAGACACTGAGGTTAGAAAAGGGTTGCAACCTATTCTGCAGATAATGTTGGCATTGTACATTTCTGCAAACCTCAGATACGAAAAAAAATCTGAAAAAGAAACAGAATTATGTGAAGGTATTTTTTTTCTTCTTCTTCAGGATCCTGTTAATCCTTTAGTGACCTATCAGATTAATCTTGCCTCCCTCTAGGGGTCCTGACCCCCCCGGGGTGGAACATTAATAGATTTAAATTACTTAAATACAAGATGTTTTTTTTGTGTGTGTGTTTTGAGCGTAAAATATAAATCTGCAAAAGTCCAGCATAAGTAAATGTTTATAATTTGGCATTTTATTTTATTAATATTATAACATATTCTTCTAAACACGCTATTCTTTTTTTATTTAAAGAATATTTACCTGTAATGAAATCTGCTGTAGAAAATTGCCTTGCCTAAGGATAACTCCCTCTTTATGGCAGAAATTACTCAAGTTAATTGCAACAAGCTAAAATCCCATCATGTGTTAAACTGAGTTGCATTTTTAAATTTATTACATTCATGTAGTTCTGAATGTATTTCTGGTTTATGAGGAAATATTTTAACCAGATGAGACCAAAATGTCTCTCCTCTGACTCTGTCTTTCATCTTGTTTCCTCTCGGTTTGTTATAACTCAGCTCTGCAGGCTGCAGGCTGCACACTTTGGGATAAAAGGAGTAAAATAGTGCAGCGGATGACTTGAGAAGTCGGACGCAGTAAAGTGCAGCTGTAAACGCTGATGGCAGCCGCACATGGCTAACCAGCGACCGCGCATAGTTTCCCCCCAAAAAACACACAGCCGTTTTACAGGCTCGAGGTTAAAATGAAAATCATGACGCACTTCATTAGTCCGCCCGTTTGATGACGTTACAACCGGAGTAAAATGCGACAACACAATGAGGTTTGTGCGCTGAAGGATGAGACCGCTGTGTGTACTGACAGTAAGATGAAAAAGAAATATGAAAATGGCATTAAGTCACTTATTAAATATGATTGTAAGATTTAATATAAATTAATCTTTTAGAGGCAACAAAAAAACATCACGTGGCAAAATAAAAATATTTATTTTTTTCTGTATTAAATATATTAATTGAGTTGTTTTAATATTTATTTTTGTTATTTAGCACAGTGAAAATGTGTCACAGCAGGTCTGATAGGGACAAAAATAATAGCCTATGCAAAGTAGGCAAATTTACATTTTTGTAAATTACAAAAAATATTTTTTAAATTAATGAGCTTCTAATTAGAGTATATTCTCTCTTGTGTGACGGCTCCAAGTGTTTCCGTTTTGTTTCAGTTGGACAAAAAAATAAAATCCAAATAAAGAGGAGACTGTGTGTTTCTTTTAGGCTGAGCGGCGGTTTGGCCTCGGAAAGCTTTTAATTAAACCTGCAGGGTGACATTTAAGCCAGCAAATCAAAGCCAATCCCGTCACCATCATCATCACCATCATCATCCTGCAGCTGTGAGTGTGGCCAACACGTGTCATTAAACTGATCTCATTAGCAGCTATCAGTGAAAGTCAATTAGTCCTCCTGCCAAAGCTTGTTCACAAGAAGATAAGTTATTGGTTCTTAAAATAATAAAACAAATATCCTTTTAATTTTTTACTGTTTTATTTTGTAATGTGTCCATCATGTATTTGGGTAATATTACTGCCAATTTGTGAAATAGATTAAAAATGTCCAAAGCCGTTCAAACCAACTGTTGCTTTCACGTTTCTGTCAGTTAATCGGAAAAATAAAATTATATAATAAGGCCCCAACACGTGTCAATATTTCTGTTTTTAGTCTTGCGTAAATCTGGTGATGATGAACTCGTTCCTCTTATAAAGGCTAGGCATTTAAACTCAACAAATGTTTACTCATCGAACCAATCATCCCTCCTAAAGTCATCTCTCAACAACATCAGATCCGATGAGATGCTGTTATTTGATTCCCTAATTGTTGGCGCGAGGACACGCGCGATAATTATGACAAATGATTAAGCTCCGATATTCTGAAGGTGTTTGACAGGCCGAAAATAACCGTGAATTAACGACGTGACCCGGCCACTTCCTCCCGCATATTTCTCACACGATTTTTAGCCTTTAAAAAATAACAATAACACTCATTAAAGCCTATAACGTTTCTGTCAGCCGCTGCAAATGGCCCTTTGAGCAGAAGAAGAGGAGGAGGAGGAGGGAGCGTTTATTTACTCTCTCAACGGTGCGCCGGAGAGGGCGAGTGGTGGGTTTCTGCGGGTTTTTCCGAATTTCAGTCAACTTACATTCACGCAACGGCACATTTCTATACAATACAATTGCAAATGATAGCCCTGATATTCGGGGTGGGTCGTCTCCGGCAGCTCAGCGAGCAGTTTCCGCTTGTAAGCTCTCCAAAGCCGGCTTACATTGGCCTCACTTTTACGCTCACACGGAGGAATTAGTGGTGGTTGAAAAAAATGGCTTTTATCATAATTAAGTAATAAATGTATACAGATGTTGATATTCAAACTATCACACAAGTGACACAGACACCATGTGACTCTCCCTCCAGTATTTTCAAAATAAATTATTAATTCTGACTCTGTTTTTACTCCTAAATAAAAAGATCAAAACCTGCATGATCAAGAAATGTGGCCTCATTTAGGTCATAACAGAGAGATTTATTACCCCCGAGTTTGACTCGCAAGGTTACTTCACTGACCATGTCCACCAACATCACCATACCTCACTGACATCAAAGTGTTAATGGTAAATTAATGGCCGTTTTGAGGGGGAGGCCGTCAGGGATGATGCATTGCCAAAACTCACTAAAGGATTCCTTCCATGCGCGCCGCTTTCTGCAGAGCTCCATTCATGCGCTCTGCACGCGGACACACGCCAGAACATAATGAAAACAAATGACTTTAGTTTTCAGCTGCTCATTAGAACTACATTTGTGTGAAATGTGTTGTACTTTCCAGAGATCAAGCCTTATAACTTGTGGTTTTCACATCTGCACTAAAACGCACCAGAGAGAGATTTTAATATTTCGGTCGCAAGATTTAAAAGTTGTTTGTGATATCTCGAGCTCAGTCCCAGCCTTCGGGCTCTTGTTCGGTCTGCTTTTCACTTACTCTCCTGTTGGGTCGTGTCGCTCCCGCTGGTCAGCCCCGGGGACTCCAGCATACTCCTCCCCGCCTCCCCGACGCTCTCGTCCGCCTGGGTGCCGACCATTTCCCCAGCCTCTTCCAGATCCAACAGGTGGCTGACCGAGAAGTTCTTTTTGGCTTGCAGGTTGTCCAGGTTAGACGTGATCGGACTCTCCAGGCGGTTTGATATCGAGGCTTGCCTGTCCATTACATGTGCATAGCTAGAAGTCATGACGCAAGTGGGGAACAGCGGAAAAAACGGAGCGGTAATAAGAAAGAGAAGAATCACGAGCGAGCCAAGAAGATCCGTGCATGCAGGACGCACGAGCAGCGCCTCCAGAAACCAGCCAGAGAGAGAGACTCGGTTCTTCCGAGCAGAGCGCGGATGTGTTCACATCCAGATCAGCCGCACAGGAAGCAAACAAACTTCAGCAAAGTTTTCTCCTCGCCTGCTTTTCCCCAACAAACCCCTACAGACAATCCATCCAGCGGCGCGCGTCAACGACAAACAAGAAAAACATCAGCGTGTCCTGCTGCCTGAGAGCGAAAAGTCCCAAAGACGTTTTTCAGTGAAGTCTTCTGAGAAGAAGAAGGAGCTCTCTTCCCACTCTAGTTGAGTCACATATGAGCAGGAAGAGCTGCTGCTGCTGCTGATGACGACCAGATGCGCAAAGCCCCGTGTGTGCGCAAAGCTTGCTCAGCGGCAGCTAGGCGCGGGGAGGCAGGACGTTACCGCCGCACCTCCAGGCTATACACCCTATAGTCTCTCTCTCTCTCTCTCTCTCTCTCTCTCTCTCTCTCTCTCTCTCCAAAAATGAAAGAGTCCCGTAATTACGTGGCAATGCCTTTATGTTGTGTCTGACGTTTCACAGGCCCCCACCACCACGAGCTGCCCCCTCACCCATCCCCCTCAGCAGAAACATCACCATCAGCACCATCAACACCCTGGTTTGGCCTGTTTTTGTTCCCCTGGCTGGCAAAGCTCTCCCCCTAATGAGTGTGAGTGTGAGTGGAACAGCAGCCAGCAGAGTGTGCAGGGAGACACACTAGTGTTATCACTGCCTGTGTGTTGATAAACCCACTCTAACTGTCCTGCGGTCTGCCACCAGTTAAATCAACCATAACCCGTGCCAGTCAGTCTATCCACAGATCTGTCCACACGAGGCTGAGCTGTCAGGGCAGCAGGGAACAAAAATATAAAGAAGTCCAACTGGATCCTTGATATAAAATATACAGAGAAAATGAAGTTGGAATAAATAACTGCTTAGGGGCCATCGAGCATGTAAAAACCTAATTTCGTAAAAAAAAAAAAAAAAAAAAAGTGGGTTAAAGTTGTGTCAGCCCACAGAGGTAGTAGCCCCTTCCCTACTTCCAGTCCCCTGGCTCAGTCTACACGTATCTTCAAACTCGACCTTCATTTCATCTCAACTACACACCTGTAATTGACTGCATCTTGCACAACTGCAATGTTATCGCATTGACAAAATCTCTCCACAGACAGACAGATGGACAGTCAGAGAGACACAAATACTCAAAACACACGTACAACCCACGTAATGTGAAAGGAAACCCACAGAGAATTATCAGCAGCTCCGTGGAGCCTTTCACCCTCTTTTAGCTCCTGGTTTCGGTTTTATGTCACGTTTCCTGTCTGGTTCAGTCTCAGTGTTTCCAGCAGCAGCAGGCAGCTGTTTTCTGATCAACCCACTGCACACTACCTGCATCAGAGGTGGAAAGTAACCAAGTACATTTGAGGTACTTGTACTTTACTGGAGTAGCTCCATTTTCAGCTATGTCATACTTCTACACCACTATATTTCAGAGGGAAACATCGTATTTATAATATACAGGATGGTATTCATGCATGAGTATTTTGACTTTTGATACTTATTTTGATGTAAATACTTTTACTCAAAGGAATACTTCACCCACAGATTGACCATTTCTATATCTATTTTTACCACGTATTACAATGACAAAGAAACGTTTTTCTCGCATGCTTCCACTGTGAAAAAAGAATAAAAAACGGAGAAAATTCTGAGCCTGTGCAGTACTTGTGTTTGAACTCTGCTCAGTGAAATGCATTCTTTAGGAATTCAAGGTTAACACGAGGTGAGTAATTGATATACAAAGTTCATTTTGTGGGTGAAGTATTCCTTTGTTGCATCAATAATACAAATTCAATAATATAATATAGATATATTATTCATGTATAATGAGTGCTCTCACTTTTGGAACTCATTTTTGATGTCAATACTTTCGCTTGAAGGAGCAGTGTGACTGAATACCCCGTTCCTCTCTCCTCTCTGTGGTGACCTTCAAGTAATACATGCTACCTTCAAATGAGGTTGTGTTTAGTGTGCTCACAAAAAAAGTCCATACCTACAAACACCCTCTTGTGATATTCATGACCACATAAGTGGAAATTTTCAGTTCATGAGTTGCGATGTGTTTGCTGACGTTTTCATAAATGGTGGAGGCCATTTAGTTTGTTTTTCGGTGGATGGTTAGATCACATATTGTAACTTTAGTTGTTTGGGGGTCTTTCTTCGGAAATTTATATCATTGGAAAATGTTGATGTTTCCTACAGCCTCATCTTTTTCCTGCTTTACAATGCATTAAATTTCCTGTATTAAGTGATCCACTCGCTAGCTTGCTAAATTGTTAGCCTCGATGGCTGCTAGATCCAGACAGTTGTGTCCATGTTACTGTTGCCTAGCAGTGGTACTCTCACAGCTTGATCACTTGAAAGCAAAGAATAACATGTAGCCTATACACGGTAACCCATGTCGTAACCCTGAGCTCACGAGTTCCATTTGAAGACAGCAGTAAAAACACAAAAGACCCTGTCTATAGTCTATAGTATATGTCTATAGTTTATCTGTTCTGGGCCGCTGCAGAAACACGATGGTGCAACATGGCGGGCTACATGGTAGAAGACCCAGTCCCCAAGGGCTCATTCTAAGCTAACGAAAAACAAAGTGATTCTTAGTCCCAAGTGATCATACACCAAAGAAAACTTATGAATATCATATTCCATTTTGGCCAATATACCCTTCCTCAAATATATTTGTAATGGGAAACTTCTTTATTCAGTGTTTTTACTTTTAGGCACCTGGTCTGTTTTGGAGAGAAAGACACCTCTGTGGATAATTCATTTCCCGCTAAAAAACCCTCCTGAACAATGAACACTGAAGGAATTCTAATCAGGAGAAGATTCACCTGGTTGCAAATTGTGACCTTTACTGCAAGATGCCAATAAAACCCACTATATCTTTGACACTTAGCATTTTAGTCAAAAATTGAATGCAGGACTTTCACTTGGAGCATGGTATTTACACATCAGCAGTTTTATTTAAGTAAAAGGTCTTATTATTCCTATACCTCTTCCCAGCAGCAAACAGCAGAGAGAAAAGGAGACCAGCTGGTGTACATAGTTAAACATTTAGCAACTAAAGAGACAGATCTCTTTCTGAGGAGATGGTGGAGACCAGACTAGAGCTTAAAGGAGACAGAATATTGGACTTATGTTCCTTGGACAGAAACATAACTGAAATACTGCTCCTGCACTTATATAAAAACAGTCCAGTCATTTGTGCACTGAATAAAAACCATCCCACATAGCTGACACTGATCATCAAGCAGCAGCTGCACTTGTTGGTTAATTAGCCACTTGACTGCTCACAGGTGTGCGATTCTTAGGTAGTTTCCAGAGGTTCAGCCAATCAGAGCTGAATGAGAGTCTGGACTGTCTACCTCATCAACTGAGTTCTGAAATTATAGCAGTTCCCCCCAATTTCTATCTCAAACAGTCTCTTCCAGTTTGATCCGAGCAGGAATTTTCATGCTTCCAGATCAGTTGAGGAAAGACGAAAAGGAGAAACAGCAAGCTTCTCAACTCAGGGACTGGACCCCTCAAAGAGTCCCAAGACAAATTTGAGGGGTTACTTTCAAAATAATACATTTTATTGGATACTTAAACCTCTTCAGGCCCTTAAAAATGCTTTTAAAAAAAAACAAATCGAAGGAGGAACATTTCTCTTTGGTTGAGCTACTCACCAAGATAACAAGTTGTCATCACTGTATTTTAAGGGGTCCTGTTACAAAAACGCCCAAACTATTAGAAACTACTGCTTTCTGACATGAAATACTTTGTGTCATATTAGCATTTTATAAACTTTTCTCTGAACCAGCAAAGTAGCAGTAATGCCAGCCATCACATAGATGTAGTGGAGTAAAAAGTGCTTCTTCCCCAACTCAAGAAATGAAAGTAAAGTTCTTCTAAACTTCCAACTTCAGTGTTGGTACTGAACTGTAAGTTAGTTGAGTTGGAGAGGTGGTGGGGGTGAAAGGATGAAGGAATGAAGGGAGTTGGATGGTGGAGGTGATGTGGGGGGGGTTCATGTGTTCAGATGGCAGGAGTCGACTCTGGGCTCCAAGCTGCCATAGACATCCCGTAGCTTCCAGCCCCCTGATCTGGGAAAAGAACACTTGATGCCATCAAAGGGACGCGGATTGAATCCAGATGTGTCTCTCTCGTTCTTTCCATGTATTTAATGAAGGCACAGGGATAGAGTAGACTTTTTCATCATTAGTTTTCCCCCCAGATTCTCTTTTCCTGCCTACAAGTCCATTCCGGTGCCAGCTAGCGCAGAAAAAAAAAGAAAAAAAAGGCCTCCCCATGCCTCAGACTCCCAGTCTTCTCCTCCAGGGCCCCTATTCTTTGTTCAGAGCTCGATGTGAAAGTGGCCTGTTTGCTCCGACTGCTGCAGTTTGTCTGTGGCGAATGGAAACGTCCAAACATCTCTGAAAGGAAAATGCCATCCTGCAGAGCTGACGTTAGCAGGAAGAGTCTGTGAAAGAGACTCAGATGGGCTTCGCCGGTAGAAAATTAGAGGTCCTTCTGTGTTGATTTCATTGGGCTAAATTAAAGCAGGAGGAATAAAAAGATGCTTTGTAAGCTTCATAACAAAGAGCTGATGTAAATGTCATCAAAACATTTGGTACAGCTTCATTTAATTTATTAAACATTAACTCAGATTTTATTGTAACCGCTATCAAGTTAAGTCAGTTTATTTATAGAGCATTAAATGTTGACCAAACTGTCATGAAGAGAGATTACAGCTAGACAAAAACACAAACGATCATTAAGATTACTAAACATTTAATAAAAGGCGTAAAGATCAGTAATAGCATAAGAATCAAAATTAATGCAGTAATGACAGCTGAGGAATTTAAACACAGCATTTTTTAACAGGTCATTTCAGTTAGCTGTGAATTTTAGGATCATCTCAGTCACACTGAACAGCTGCTGAAGACTGAAACTTCATTGTCAAGTGACCTCAAATCAAAGTCATTTTGTTTATACAGTCCAGCATCACAGATTTGTCTCAGGGGAATTTTAAAGTTCCTGAATATGAACAAAGAAACATCTGCGGGGCGTCCTGAAGCCCAGTGGTTTAAGACACATACCATGTAATCACAACATTGATGGTTCAAATCCGCCTACAACTCCTGCCACAATGTCCTGAACCAAATTCAGTTTTAAGTGCTCCCAAATAATCTTTAATCTCAAATCAATCTAGAATAGACCTTTTCTGAGTTGTGCAACTGAATATTCAAATGAAATATATTAACAAGTTGACACTTCAAGATAAGTCTTGTTTAAATTCTGCAGCATGTTGAAACTTTTGCATTCTTAAAAGGAGCTAAAACATGTGTTTTGTGCTCCTAAAGTACATTTACATTATAATTTTAAGGCACTTGCACTTTACTTTCATATTTGCACTGAATAAAAGGCTACTTCATACTTCTACTCCATGATATTCCAGAAAGAAAATTATAGCCTACTTTTTATATTTCAGTTCTAGTGATTTTTCAGAGTAACATTTAATACACAAAACATAATCAGATGATAAAATATGCATTGTTATAAATTAAATTACCCACCAGAAAAAATAGCAAAATGTTTCCAACATGCTAATTAGTCAGTACTAATATTCCAATTATAAGATACACATTACACTCTAAGATTTCACTACTTCTTCCAACTCTACCAATTCTGTTCTCTCCTCACGGCTCCAGTTATTATGAAACAGACTGTATTTCCACCTGTCTGCAGCAAACAGCAACATTCCCATCTTTGCATTTACAAAAATAAAAAGTGTGCAGCAGCCTCACACACAGACAGGACAGCTTGTGTTCTCAAGATCAAGAATGAAGATCTGTTTCTACTGTGTGGCCCATAATAAAAAAAATGTAATTAATTAAACAGTATATTTGTATTGTTGTACCTGTGTGTTTATATGTGGAAAAGAGCTCAATTTAACCATCTGAGTGTCTCTGTGTGTCATATGAATTTGTGTCTGCAGGCACTCTGTACAACAACCATTTCACTGCCATCTTTTCATTTGTAACACAAAGTATCTGACTGCATTTAATCCCAAAATCTGAGCAGTTCATTAAAGGCTCCAAGTGTTTCATCAGTGATTCAGTCATCTGTGCGAGCCTGACAGGCAGCTTCTGGGCTCAGATTTCACTTCCATAAAAGTGCAACACATAAATCTTAAAGGCTGATCTTTTTCACCCTGATACAGTATTTAACTGCACGCGCCAAAAACATGAATGATCATAAATTAATATGGAGCTTCACTAAATTGGTTTTGTGAGTTTGAAGTGGAGTCTGATCACAGAGTCATGAAACTCCACACTTTAACCCATGTCAGGACTGAAAGCCTGAACTGGGATAATTAGAGTCTGTACGGGGTTGTAGTCTGGTCCAGCTCGAGGAGACTGTGGGTGGTAACTGAACGGTGAACCCACAAAAAACCTGCTGACCCTCTGAGGCCAGCGTAAATCTTAATGAGGAGAATTCAGCAGGCAGGTGAGAGTGTGTGATCTCATACAGAAGACACAACATTTCTGTCTTCATACAGTGTGTTGGAATGGTTTTTGACATTAAGGTGGGTAAATAACTGATGACCACGACCTTTACTCTGCCTTCTAGTTTCAATTAAAGAATACAGCCAAGTATAACTGTGTCCACACCAGAATAAAACCAGATAGTTACTTTACAGATTCAGACTTTACAGCAGATCGAATCATTAAATATCAATGTTTTTATGTACAAACCTGTTTTTGTGTAAATATCTCCAACATCTATAAAGTTGTAGAGATTTTGTGGAGCAGTGAAAGAAGGTATAAAGTTCACTTGAGAACATTTTAAGTTGTTTTCTACATTACACTACATCTCAGGGGGAAATTGTACATTTCACTTCACTTCATTTATCTGCAGTTAGCCTACTTATTTTTACATACACAACATATGATCATCTTGTTATAGCTTTAACGACCCAGCACTAATTAATTCCACCTATAAACTGCTGCTTACATGATAATGCACAGGTGGTGACAGTCCTGTAATACATAACATTAGCATAGTACTTCTCCTTAAGTTTAGTTTTGAATGTAGTGCTTTTAGCGCTTAAGTATTTGCACGCTGTGATTTTGCCACTTAGATAGGATCTAAAAACTTCTCCCACCAGACCTGTCAATCAAACTGGATGCATTAAAATAATTTCGGCCTTAATGCGCTTCCTCTCCCTGCTGGTTCTGTGTCAGCTCAGTCCCTCCGTGCAGCCCTGGCCCCGGGCTGAGGATGAAGATGAGGGGGGGCTGATGGTGATGATGACGGTCCCGGGCCGCCGCCCTGCCGCCGCCGCTGTCCAGTGACCCCTGGTGCTGATTGGAGTAGCGCTTTTGGCCCCTGTCCTGTTTTATTTCCCTAATTGGGAGTAAATGGCCTCCTTGTTGACTCTTTACATCCTGTGCAGGGAACCATATGTTGCAGACACGCTCCCTCTGCGCTCCGCCTGATTGCAGCGGCTGCGCCGGGAGTTCTCACCGTATAGCGACTGCTGCAGAGCTGCAGAGCTCTCTCACACACACACACACACACACACACACACACACACACACACACTCTGAGCTGATTACAGCTTTCAGAGGAGGCTGTCAGAGGCTGAGGAGTCAGGACTGGAGCTGGTTCACAACACTGCAGCCTTAAAATGTCAACTGCGCAAATCATCTGCATGTTAGACTGAGGTTGTGTTAAACATGCAGGAAGGACGTCTTTACTTTTCACATTATACTAATGTCTCTCAAACTAAATATGTTTTATACATCAATACATTATATATCGACAGTAGGCCTATTTATATAGAGAGGGATTCCAAATCCAGATAGCGGTGGGATGTAATTGAGTACATTTACTCAATACTGTAGGCCAAGTGCAATTGTGTACTTACACTTGAGTATTTCTGTTTAATGCTACTTTATTTTTCAACACATTTTAAAGTGCCAATTATTGCAGTTTTTTGCTACTTTGGAGATTTTACACACAAAACATGTGCAGTTTTAGCCACCCACCTGTAAGTAAAGTTGGACAATAATAGTAATAAGTAGTGAACTCCACCTGTAAGCATTACAGTGCTGCTTACATGAAAATGCACTCAGCACTGATAGTCCTTTAACAGATAACATCATGATTATACTTCTCCTTAAGTTAAGTTTTAAATGCAGTACTTTTACTTGTAAAGTAGTATTTGTGCACTGTGGTGTTGCTGCTTGAATAAGATCTAAACATTTTTTCCTGCCAGACCTGTCAACCAAACTGGATGCATTAAAATAAAAGCTCCATTTTGGTGTTATATAATATGCTGCTGTAACACTGAAAGGGTCCATTCTGCTTAATGAGTAAGTACATCTTGCTGTTTTTTTTAATTTTTACTTTAGACTATTAAATGGAGAATTTTTACTGTAATAGGTGATTTTTATCTAACAGTATTGCTACTGAACAGGCTCCCTTCATTGCTAATATGTCACTGTGATCTGGAATGTCACCAGGGACCTGCAGCATAGTGGTTTAAGGTAATATAGGCTGTAGATTAGCTTTGTAACATTTATAAATGATTTATCTTGTATGTTTGACTTACCTGTATCCTGTTCCTACACCTAACTTGTTTGTTGGGCTGCTGCTAAATTTGGCTCCTTAGTAGGCTATTATCTTATCTAATCTCATCTCACACCTTACCTTACCACATCTTATCTTACCTTAAATATATTGAAGAAAATCCCAGGCTGAACAAACTAAGCTGATTCTGGCATAGGCCACCGAAAAAACAGTCCACTAAGGGTAAAAGTTCTTCATTAAAAAAAAGACTTAAAATAAGTATTGCTCATAAATGTACTTAGTAAATTGTTAAGGTATTTAATTGCAAAATTATGAATGCATGTTAATGTATCAATAAATCCTCAACTTTATATGAAGTAAAATAATCAAATAATGACATTCCCCTAAATAGGAGGTTTCCCCTCGCGCTTAAAAAAAGCTTTGTGTCTATCATCTGTCCTCGCGCATCCAATGAATTTGAAGGATCACGTGTTGTTCTGGGCTGACAGACATAAAAGTGTCTGAGGTGCGTCTTCGTCATCGAGCTGAAACGAAACTGGAAAGTTGAGTTTTTGGAGACAACAGCGATGTTTTCTGATCCGATCTGTGTGTAAATGAACCCCAGCTGTCAGATACAAAAATATACACTGCCTGTAATTGCAGTAATTGTATTTAATTGTGAGTGAATGTACTTGTTTGAACTATCTCTTTATATTTTACGACTGGTTTTTGTTCTGCTGTTGTGTCTGTTGTTGCAGGCGGTTCACATCATGCTGCACTGCTGTAACTGTAAACGGTCTGTGGTGTTCCGACATAAAACAGCAAATCTGCTCCTGATTAAAACAACACGGAGAGTTTACAGAGCAAGTGGCCGTGTGAAATTAATTCAGCCGCACTGATTCTCATTATTACAAACCCCTAAAAGCCGCTCAGAAAGAGCGTTTAACACCGCAGACATACTGTATAAGGGATCATCACGAGGCAGGAATAAATAAATCACTTCATTAGTGGTTTTATTTCTTTGGGTTTGGGTTCAGTTATTTGTCATGTTAAGGTTTGGTCAATTTTACAGTTAAAGTTAGAGTGAATCATTTTCCAAACAAGTCAAACTCTTTTATTTTTTATTTTTTATTACTGTTTAACCCTCAGGATCAACATCCACACTTGTTCTTGGTCGATCGGAATTTATTTTCCATCGAATATTTATCCAGGCGTGCATGACGCCAACTTCGTTTAAAATGTCTCCCTTTTTCGTTGAAAGAATCTAATTTACTCCTTATTTTGCAGATTTATTTATTCTGAGTCTACCAGTTGCTTCTTATGTCACATAGAATTACTTCGGCTTCAAAAGTGAAGCTCTAAATTAAGAGATTCAGTTAATTATCCAGCAGCTAAATTAATCTGCACAATATTTTAATTGCCTATGAAAATTAGGCCTCAATAAAAGCTAAGAATGAGCGTGTTCCCTGCAGCATTTTCACATCAGAACAGCTCACATAAGGATCTGACTGTATCCACTCTCTATATTGTGTCGGTTCACAGTTGTACCGACAGTGGGTTCAAAGTTCAGCAGATATGGAGGTGAAGCTCGGCTCCTCCAGATGGCTGAGAGTCTCAGGAAAACTTGATTTGGGCTTTTTTTTTAGTTTTTTCTCTTGGCTCTCGGACTTCTCGGGTTTCAGGGTCTTTCTCGACCTGTCGAGGGACGCCAGCGCCACATAAATCACACTTTACTTTATAAACCCTCCGCTCTCTGAAGTGCGGCCCAGCGCCCAACACACACACACACACACACACACACACACACACACACACACACACACACACAAACACACACACATGCATAGAAACACGCTTCTCCCCAGTGGAAATGTATTTAATGTAGAAGCCATATCTGCAGTTTGAAGCCCGGCTGGATGCCTTAATCTCCGTAGCCTGTATCTTCTCATTTTTCTTTGTCATAATCCAGAGTACATTTCTCTTCAGGGACCCCCCCTGGGGAGTTTTGTCAAATGATCCTGACGATTACTATTATTCCCATTTAAAAGTGAAGCAGTGACTGTGGCATGTGAAATGTATAGGAGGATAAACACCCTTAAATTCACTTTGCAGTATTTTTAGTGGGTTTTATACATAATATTTCATTTAGAGGATCGGTTGGTAATACTATATCAGGAAGAAAAACCTAAATGGGATTTTGTCAGTGGCGGAAGAAGCTCTCAGATCCTTAAGTTAAAACAGAAATACCATAATGTGAAATCTACTCCATTACAAATAAGATTTACTTAAGAGTACAGAAATGCACTTTAAGTGTCAAAAGTAAAAGTCCTCAAATACTAATTGGACATTTTAATATATTACAGCATACATTGTGATTATTGATGCAAACATGTTAACAGCATTTTCATGCTGTAGCTGCAGTCAATAACTCCTAAAGACAAGGGGAAATTATCACTGCAAAAAAATCCCTTTTTTGATCTAAATCAACTTGTTTTATAAGAATGACAGAATAAATCAGGCAGCTGCACAACAATTATGAAAAAATAAAGTTAATTTTCAAGTTAGATATCAAAGTTGCTATTTGTTCATTCTCAAATAGTCTGTTATATATTGACCACAGACAGATTTTCTCACTTTTTAAAAAAGAAATTAAAAATTTTAAGGGCTCAATCACAAACTAAAACAACTTAATATGGATTTATTACTGCATATGCATCAGTGCATAATGCCATCATATTTTAGAACAGTCTCAATTTTTAAAGTAACTACAGTTAGCAAATAAACGTAGTGGAGGATGTATGGAGTATAGCATAAAATTAAAACACTTACAAACTCAAATTTGTACGTGAGAAATCTACTTAGTGACATTCCATCTGTGGATTTTGTGAAAATGACATAATCATGTCCTTTTTATTTGAATGCCTTTATAATTTGGTCATATCTGAGCTGAAATCTGCTCCTGGGGACTTCAAACGTTGACCTTGGAGGTTGTGCATGAACAGACAGGACGGTGGTCACTCTCCCTCTCTGAGCTCCTACCTCCCAACTAATTAAAAAACTGCTTTTACGGCCTCTCCTTCAGACGGCCAGATGTGACCGGAGCGCTGTAAAATCTCAAAGCAGTTTACAGAAACACTTACTGCACTTTAAAAACGACTTGCAAAAGCAACTAGAGTCCCAAAGTGCTCCCCGTGTAAATTCCTTCAGGACCACAAGCTTCAGTTCTGCAGATAACTCATTATCTAAAAGCTAAAATGACAAACATGAGGACAAAATGCACCAGAAAACACACTCCCTGAAGAGTTTATTTAGTAAAATATCACACTGTAGTGTATATCTAAATATCACCTTTTTAAATATTTACCCCACTTAAATAAGTTTTTATATGCATCAGTCATTTGCTTCAGAACATACAATCAGGCTTTGGTCAGGCCCACATATATAAAGTTTAACATTATTGTCATATATTATTTTCGACATCGTGTGCAGCGAGAGAAAGTCGACTCTGCAGAAACACATGCAGCTGAAAGCATCTGTACATACATTAACAGATATCATCTTACCATTCAGGAGGCCCACTGCTCCTCAGCTGCACTGACAAGACGAGAATTAGCTTTGTGAAATGCGAGCCCAGCGCCAGCTAACATGTTCATCTACAACACATAAGACAGCAGGGTTTATGTTTGGAATAGAAATGGATTCAGGCCTCTTTCCATCTGCATGAAACTGAGACTTTCCAGGAAGTAAACAGGACCCATCTTTCATTGTTGCCACAAAGCGACAACAATCAAAAACAGTCATCTTTTGAATATAACCTTTGCTCAGAGAGATAATTCACATATGATGTAAAACCACATGTTTGGAAGAAGAGCTGTTTTTGGAAGCACACACATAAAAAGCCAGCCATCGCGGATAATGGCTGCAAGATACTCTGCTTCACTCTGCTGCTGACTATGATTCTGTCAGATGCTGCAGGTACACATACATTGAAGGCTGGTGTTGTTTTGTTTTCAATACTAGTGCTGATAAGACACTCAAGTTTCACTGAGACAATGTGTTTTCCACCTGATACCTTTCTACAAAGTCTCTTTTTTTCATTTACAAAAGAAGCAAGCAAGTACAAGCAACCTGGAAGAAGTTGGCCTAAATAAAGTACAGTCTAAAATTGTCCATACTAGTACACATGATCTTAAGTCCCACCAGAAATTTGATGCCAACTTTACTTGATCGTTTAGTAAAAATGACGTTCATATATTACTAATCTGCGACAGTAAATAACTTTTGAAGGATATGTGAAACCGCCCCGATTATGATGTTTTAACATCACAACACGTTTGTCACGAAAATATCTGCATAGATAAAAATAGGGATACTCTGATTTTGACCTTTCTCCTTCAATACCGATCCAACACCAATGTTTTCTATAATTTAACTTTAAAATGTGTGACAGCTAGGCCACTGTTGGGAGCTAACTGAGAAAAATAGGACAAAACTTGACTGCAGGGTCTGGGTTAAATATTGAAAAAGTCAAAAGCTCACTGAACGTGCTTACTTTTTCCAATATTTAACAACCAAAACAATCACCAACCATACCAAACCATGATATATAATAATTAATGGCATGCGCGACAGAAACCGTTTCTTGGTTTGTATGTTCACCACTGACTCAGACCACTTCCCTACTAACTGTGGGTGGTACCACAACATCAGACAAATTGTAACCAGTGAGCAATCCAGCAATGATGTTTGCTCCACAACATATTAAGCAAAAACATTTAGTAGTATAAGAGCATGATATTTAGGAGACAGGGTTGTTAGAGCTCATTTTGGTTGGTACCAAGAAGTATTGATGCTAATACCCCGCCCTGGATATGACAGCATCAACATACAGCATCACATATCAAGCAGACATTGGTGGAAAACATTAGCATTAGTGTTTTATATGAATCCCTACACTGCGACGTGTGATAATGTCCTGATATTTCACAGCTGACATCTTTATTTTCTGAGCATCAGGAAGCCATAATTTCACTCTGGACACAGTTTTCTAATGTTTTACAGTCTTGTTCAGTCTTTGGCACTTCAGTCATCGGGTGGTGCTCTTGCTGAACGCCACCTCCCTTCTCCTCCACAGCCTCTCCCTCTGTGGCTGTACAGTCTTTGGTTGATTGCACTGTCCCCTCCTGATTCTCCACTGAGCCGTTTCCCTGTTTCCCGTCTCTCTGCCTTTCCACACAGCTTTCTGTCTTCCTCTTCTCCTGCTCCTCCTCATGCTGCTTCTGCCTCTCCAGCTCTTCCTCGGTGGCCTGAAGCTGCAGCTGCTGCATCAGTTCCTCCAGCTTGTGGGCTTTACGCAGCTCGTTCTGCTGGATGATGGCGCAGAGGTGCTCCGTCAGCTGCTCCTTCACCTCTGTCTTCTTGTGCAGGTCCAGCTTGGCCATCACGTACTCCGCCTCCGCCTTATCATAACGCTTTCTGAGAAGATATGTGAGGAAAAATGGAGACAAATGTGAACTAAATCACAGGGCTGCACAATTTCACATTTTTACTCTGCATTGCACAGAATATTTCACTTTTAGATCCAATGAATAGCTTTCATCTGTGACAGTGCCAGTGTTTCATTTCATTTAGAATGTTTGCTGCAACAAATCAAAGTACTCCCGTCTGCACTTCTTGCCTGTAGAGAATATCCATTATGACCAAATATGTTGAGTGGCCATCATATAAAATATTCCTCTTTTTACACCTGCTTTTTGTCAAAGCTTAACCACATGAGTATAAATGAAGACTGTTACATGGCTGACTGATATTAAGTCTAAACCAAAAGAAAGAATGTTGCATAAATCCACCGAGGAAAAGAGTTGGGTAGTTAAGTGCCCAAATAATGAGACAAATAACTGTTCAGTTTAATCGTCAACAGTTATGACAATTAATTCCTCTTTTAAAGCATTCATCAAGGAAAAAATGCCAAATATTTTCTGGTTACAGCTTCTAAAATCTGACTTTTTGTCTGATGTGTTATGTTTTATATACTTTTTTAAGATGAATGTCTTTAAGCTTTGGACTTCTTTTGTTTAAAGTCAAATGTATTTTTTTTTTTTTTTACATAGAAAAACATCTTTATATTTTTCCAAAAAAGTATAGGTTTTGTATCTGAATTCAAAAAAAGGTATCTTATTGGCACAAACCCCCACAAGTCCTTCCATAGTGTCTGAATGCAGAAACGTTGTTTTAATTGTGAAGAACAGAACATCACACACTGTTTGGAAACACTGTGGTAACTAAACAGATGATGTCAAACATTTCACCTCAGGGGTTTTATGTTGTACCTCAGCGAAATCTCAACAATTGATTATATCAACATAATCATAACAGAATCCAGTGTAATGAGTGTGTGAAGGTCAGGTCCTCTTCCCGTTATACAAACATCTGTAATGAGAAGTGTTCATGACATGGAGCTACTCTCGCTACACAAGAGGCTGCACAGGGAAATCACAGCTACAGGCACAAGGTCAAACACAGCTTCACTGGATAAGATGTTGCTGAAGAATCACATACACACAATATATTATAAAACTATTTGCAGTCTTTGTTCCTTCTATTTTTTCTAGGTTTTACTTGTAATCCTCCTTAGTTAATTAGTCCCTTTATGTTGAAGGGAAGTTCCCAGAACATCAGAGCAGGACTGTGTCTGCTGAAACTGGTTCAAAGTGTTTGAGAACACATGTGGATCACAAGTGTTGGGAGAAAAATGTCACATGAATACTGGAAACAAGCTGCAGGGGGCAGCATTTACAGTGGATGTACAGTTCATTACCTGGTCACTTTTTATTTTGTGATCAATAAAGTGCTGTTTACTGCAAAACTGTGTTGTTCCATTTATTATTAAAATCAGACTGACTGGGTTGTCCGTGTCAAATAAAAACATGATTTATGAAATTCTGAGTGCTTAGTGGCCCCTTACTTTCCGAATGTTTTAGTGTGACTGATGTCCCAGCAATCTCCCAACTCATCTGTCCCCATGTTGAAGTGTCATTGAGCAATACACTCTGCCCTAAACTGCTCCCAAAAGCCAAGCCTACGCTCTCATTGAGCTGCATTGTTAAGTTCTTTGTTCTGATTAGGAGGAAAAGTGCAATAGAGATACAATCCAGATTATTACTGTTCTGCCTTCTGTCTCACCAGATGCCTTTGACCTGCTAATGGAGTTTATGGGAGGGATTGTCAAACTTAGACCAAACTAGGGATAGGCATTTTAAGTTACTTCCAAATTAAATTATTGAGTGCTCCAGTACTCACAAAAAACAGTCTTTATTTTCTTGAAATTCTTCCAAACATTACTCTTGGGGGAAGTCTGGCTGAATATGTTGAATGTTATCTGTGGCTGCTCACATCTATCATTTTTGCTATATGGATGTGGGCAGATATTCATAGGTTGCAGTTACATCACTGAATCCTGTCCAAAAATTTAAACTTTTAATATAGAACAGGGTCAATTTATGTTTATATATGTATATATATATATATATATATATACAGTACAGGCCAAAAGTTTGGACACACCTTCTCATTCAATGCGTTTTCTTTATTTTCATGACTATTTACATTGTAGATTCTCACTGAAGGCATCAAAACTATGAATGAACACATGTGGAGTTATGTACTTAACAAAAAAAGGTGAAATAACTGAAAACATGTTTTATATTCTAGTTTCTTCAAAATAGCCACCCTTTGCTCTGATTACTGCTTTGCACACTCTTGGCATTCTCTCCATGAGCTTCAAGAGGTAGTCACCTGAAATGGTTTCCACTTCACAGGTGTGACTTATCAGGGTTAATTAGTGGAATTTCTTGCTTTATCAATGGGGTTGGGACCATCAGTTGTGTTGTGCAGAAGTCAGGTTAATACACAGCCGACAGCCCTATTGGACAACTGTTAAAATTCATATTATGGCAAGAACCAATCAGCTAACTAAAGAAAAATGAGTGGCCATCATTACTTTAAGAAATGAAGGTCAGTCAGTCCGGAAAATTGCAAAAACTTTAAATGTGTCCCCAAGTGGAGTCGCAAAAACCATCAAGCACTACAACGAAACTGGCACACATGAGGACCGACCCAGGAAAGGAAGACCAAGAGTCACCTCTGCTTCTGAGGATAAGTTCATCTGAGTCACCAGCCTCAGAAATCGCAAGTTAACAGCAGCTCAGATCAGAGACCAGATGAATGCCACACAGAGTTCTAGCAGCAGACCCATCTCTAGAACAACTGTTAAGAGGAGACTGCGCCAATCAGGCCTTCATGGTCAAATAGCTGCTAGGAAACCACTGCTAAGGAGAGGCAACAAGCAGAAGAGATGTGTTTGGGCCAAGAAACACAAGGAATGGACATTAGACCAGTGGAAATCTGTGCTTTGGTCTGATGAGTCCAAATTTGAGATCTTTGGTTCCAACCGCCGTGTCTTTGTGAGACACAGAAAAGGTGAACGGATGGATTCCACATGCCTGGTTCCCACTGTGAAGCATGGAGGAGGAGGTGTGATGGTGTGGGGGTGTTTTGCTGGTGACACTGTTGGGGATTTATTCAAAATTGAAGGCACACTGAACCAGCATGGCTACCACAGCATCCTGCAGCGACATGCCATCCCATCCGGTTTGCGTTTAGTTGGACGATCATTTATTTTTCAACAGGACAATGACCCCAAACACACCTCCAGGCCGTGTAAGGGCTATTTGACCAAGAAGGAGAGTGATGGAGTGCTGCGGCAGATGACCTGGCCTCCACAGTCACCGGACCTGAACCCAATCGAGATGGTTTGGGGTGAGCTGGACTGCAGAGTGAAGGCAAAGGGGCCAACAAGTGCTAAACACCTCTGGGAACTCCTTCAAGACTGTTGGAAAACCATTTCAGGTGACTACCTCTTGAAGCTCATGGAGAGAATGCCAAGAGTGTGCAAAGCAGTAATCAGAGCAAAGGGTGGCTATTTTGAAGAAACTAGAATATAAAACATGTTTTCAGTTATTTCACCTTTTTTTGTTAAGTACATAACTCCACATGTGTTCATTCATAGTTTTGATGCCTTCAGTGAGAATCTACAATGTAAATAGTCATGAAAATAAAGAAAACGCATTGAATGAGAAGGTGTGTCCAAACTTTTGGCCTGTACTGTATATATATATATATATATATATATATATATATATATATATATATATATATATATATATATATATATATAACATTTTCCTTTACAATAAAACAAAAGAAAAAAAGGCATTGCTCTATATGCTGGACAAATACTGATGTCCACGTCATGCACATCCCTAGATCAGACCTACTCATGTTTTTAGCCTGAGGTATTTCAGCATACTGTACTCAACATTACCTCAATCAGTAGTGCTGTTGCATGCAGCAGGATGCTAACTCATTGCTTAAAGCTACTAAGGCACCTATGGTTTGGGGCTGTCCCTGACATGAGTTCACAATTATGCGAGAAATATGGTAAAATCTTTGGTTGTCAATCAAAGACACTGGTCCTAGATCTCATTGTGACACACGTCCACCATTTAGACCAAAAACAGCCTGCTTCAAAATTCTGACAGTGTCAGAAACGTAGTAAATCCTATCAATGAGTGCGTGCACATGCAGAAAATAGTCCAGTTTTTGCCAGTATTCCCAAAAAGACATTCCTACTAAGCTGCTTACATGGCAAATGAAAATGAATATTCCCTAATACTCCTGTTTACATGCAGCTGTGCATACTCTGATAACATTACCTAAGATGTTGTTTATTATGTCACAATATGGAAAAGTACAAAAGCTGGAGCCATTTGTCATTTGGCTTCTTTGCTTCAAAATAGGATTTTTTCACAGTTTCCTACCAGTGGCGGACTTGTTGGACTGTGCAAGCTCAGCCTCCCTCTGGCATTCCTTCAGCCACCTTCTGGAAAAGGTTGATGTTCTGATACTTGAACATATTCAAAAACCTGCTGATATCCAAGTCCTTATTAAAGGAGGTGTGTTTCTTCTTTCAACCAGAAATGTGTTTTGTTTTTTTTTTTTGCTTGCATTTCTACACCAGTATTGCAAACTGCTAGTGAGTTGGTTTGTGTACAATGCATCAATGACAACGTACAGCTGACTGTGTAGATAGGAATTGTGCAGGAAAGCCCAATCAGTCTTCTTTCTGCATTGGCAGTATAAAAACAAAATCGGGGAGTGCAGCAAAATGCCGCCTACCTACTTTTGTTTTTACAAAATGTGCCTTTTTCGGGGCAATGGGGGGCGTGAGCAAATAACAAAACGTGTGGCTCAACGTGTGACGTAAACAGTGATGTGGGAGGGAAGCTGCTGCTAGTCAAGCGGCGATTCTCTCGTAAATCGGCCCGTTCTTCACCGTCCCCGTCATTTGACAGTTAATGGCCTCTTCGTTTGCGAGGGCAGGGAGGGTGCACAATTCCTTGTCTCCCCAGTTGCTCATCTTCACAGTGTCTGTCAGGTTTGCGTTTCCCTCTTGCTACTAGCTGCTCGCTAATTCCTGCTATCAGCTGTTTCCTGTTTATCCACCGCCAGTGGGTCGCACATGCAGCGTCATCAATAGCTCCTCCCACAAGTCATCAACAGCCTCTCCCGTTGCGGAAGGCCGCCTCGGTCTGTTTAAACTAAAAGGGTTCCGCCAATATGACTATACTACGAGGCGGAAAATTGGGCGCCTCGGATTAACTTGCCATTCTGCCTCTGAGTGTATAAACGCTCGCAGCTGGCCGGCAAAACGGCCCAACATTCACGGAAAATCTGGCAGTGTAAAAGGGGCTAGTGGTGAAAACCTCAATTGAGAGGCATGTATACAGTCTATAGCGGCCCCCAAAAGTGTTACATGTAGAGCTGAGAAAATAGATAAAAACATTTCTAACTCCTCATGCTCTTGTGCTGTCTCACTCCCTACCTGGCAGTGGAGTAGTCCCAGCTGGCTTGCTCAATCTTGCCTCTCAGGATGCCGATATCATTGGACACCATGTCATCTAGAGCCTGGAGCTCCTTCTGAATCCTCTTCAGCTTCACAGCCTCTGCCTGAGTCTGTTTGGACCTGTGGACAATAACAAACTCGTAAAGGTACATTATGTCTTTTGGCCTCAAGTTTGGCCTTAACTTTTGCCATGATTCTCATCTGCCATGATAATATGTTGCCTACTACAGTATCAATACAGACATACTTACTTCTCAGCAATAGTTTTCGTCAGCAGAGCCTTCTTGCGCTTATTCCTCTCTTCCATTATCTTTTGCTCTTGCTGCAGTTGCTCCAGACGCGTCTTTTCCCGTCTGTGGTCAAACACACAAAAATGCTCATCAAATTCAAAAAGACACAATTATAAAAACTAAATCCACACCCTGGCAGGAGCTTTGGGTCTGATGCTAAACAAACACCTAAACATATATGTACTTTACCTAAAGTTTGATTAGAAGTTTTAAAAATGATTACATAACTCCTGACATTCACTGTATAAACAGAAATTGTAACGTTTATGTATGTATGTGGGAATGTAAAATCGGTGGCGCAGCACTTGCTTATCTCAACATAAACCGCACACACAAGGTTCAAGCATCAGCAGAATCCCAATACTATCTGTATATGTCCAAATTTCAGAATTTGGACATGTACAGATGGATGTACCAGCATTTAAATCCAACATTTGTACAGACTGCACTATCTACTGCCCCTGGGAACGCAACTGTCCAGCAAAGAACTGAGCAGTGCTGTCTGTGAAAACAGCAGACTTGAATGTATTATGCCAGGCAGACTATGAGCATGTGTGAGATCACAAAAATATCTTAGATTATGCAACCACCAGCTGGATAACAGGTAACATTTATTTCTTCCTCCCATTATTTGCGGGATAACGTGCAGAGTGCTGCAGTCATATACTAAGCTAAACCTGAACACACTGGTGGAATGTACCCAAGTAAATTTTCTTAAGTACAAATTCAAGATCTTTTTACTTTACTTGAGGATTTCCATTTTAGGTAATTTTTTACTTCTACTCCCCTACGTCTCAAAGGGAAATATTATCCTTTTTACTCCACCACATTTGCCTGATATCTTTAGTTAATTTGCAGAATACAATTTTTCATCCCCTCCTTCTTCAATGAAAACCATGTATCTCCAGATGTGTTGATTTTGAATGTTTCTGATGAAGGATGATGTGTTCCTTTATGTGATGAGAAAATTGCCCCACTTCTTAAAGGTCCAGTGTGTAGGATTTAGTGGCATCTATTGGTGAAGAAGCATAAACTAAACTACTCCTGTGGGCCAAGCATGTAGAAGAACTACAGTGGCCAACATGAATGGCTTTTGTCTAGAGCCAGTGTTTGGTTTGTCTGTTCTGGGTTACTGTAGAACAACATGGCAGACTCCATGGAAGAGGACCCGCTTTGCATGTAGATACAAACAGCTCTTCTTAGGTAATGAAAACACAATGATTCTTATTTTCAGGTGATCACAAACTAATGAAAACATGGTTATGACTATTATATACCACTTCTGCCGATGGACACCCCTACATCCTACACACTGGACTTTTAGCTAATTTTCTCTAACCTTCTTGGATCAGCTGGAAAATCCATCCTCAAAGCTGAAAACAGGACGGTTTTTCTGACACCATGAAGAGTCAACTTTTCAGAGAAATGTGGTTCTTACAGGACAGCCAAACTACAAACATGTGATGATCTTCTAGAATATAATGTATTTCTGTAGATTCGATTCCCGAACAGTATATAAAGGAGTTCAAATGAGCACCACCTTAAACATCTGCAGCAGTAAAATGAAACAAACACATTTATGCAGCAGTAATATTAATCCAAAAACATCAGGTATGATGGGTACATGATAATAAGATACTTTTCCTTAAATAATGTATTAAATGCAGTACTTTCACTGTCTGGTAATATACTTTTACTGAGATATAGGATCTGAACACTTTTTCCACCACTGCCTGAATATGCAAGTAAAAAAATGAACGGAGAAACAACAGAACAGCTAGAATAAATACTTTTTCAAACAGCAAACAAAACCTTAACAGTGAGAATAATATCAAAAACATACTAACAGTGCCACCTCTTGTTTCTCCAGCTCTTTGACGGCCGGGGTCTCCTCCTCTGGAGGCGGCTTCATCTCGCTAGGTGTCTGCTGCACCTCCTGTTTGACAGCCGGAGCTGCTGTTGGAGCTGTGGGCTGAGGCTGAGGCTCTTCCTTCGGCGGCGGCGGTTTGGTGAGTTGTTGCTCCGGTGGGAGGCAAGGAGACCCGGCTCCTGCGTTTTTCTGAGCGGCCAGCTGAAGGGCCTTCTCCCGCTGCAACTGCTGCCGACTCCGGTTGGCTGGACCAGATTTCCGCCCGCGGGTTGCCGCTGCGGGGAATGTTGAGTCTGAAAATACATGTAGTCACGATTACTACTAACGGTTTTCACAAAAATTTAATTCAGGCTAAATGTAGAGTTAATTGAAAACATGTCAACCACTTGGGAAGCTGAAGCAGAGTCTGATGCGAACTTGTCCGGTTAACATTAGCAACAAGGAATGTTACCTTTCTGCTGCATCTTCCGTAACTCCTCGTCAGAAAAACCGGCCCAGCCGCTCATTGTGCAGCTTTACATATGAAATACCCCAAACAACACAGCAAGAATCATGCACACAGTAAATGGTCTGCTTATTGACTTGAGATAATCATTCTAAACTTCCAAATATACAGAGAAACTCAAGGAAGCTATAACGCCACCGCCATCTTGGTTTATTGATGCCACGTCAAGGACCCGAAGAAAGACCCGCGGAGTTCAAGTTACAGATATCGCCTGAATATAAAAAATAAACACTAACGTGAAATTGAAAGAGAGAATACATATTTTGATTCTCTGATAACCAAAGATATATGTTTTCCAATGTATATGTTTGTTTTAGACTTTTCATATCCGTTTTTGTACATATATATGACTTTGTAAATAATAATGTAAACGGCATATTTATGGTTTGCTACATGCCAGATTCATAAATCCCCTTTGAAAGTTTGCTTGAATTAAAATGAATTGACATGTCTGTTCCAATTTCGGCTGCACTGGCAGTGGTGGGGAAGGCATTCCGAAGTATCCCAGTACTTCATAAAAAGGAGTAATATCACGCTGTAAAACTACTCTATTACAAGTATAACTCCTGCATTTAAAATGTTACTCAAGTGAAAGTATGTAGGTCTAAGTCATAGACTGTAAAAATAAGTCTACGTATAATCAGGAAAAATATAGTCTCAATATCAGTATCAGGAAAATGTCCCCTGTGACTGTTATATTATAGGCCCATATTATATTAGTAATACTCAAGTAGTAATGTCAAAGCAGTATTTTATTGTAGTTGGTTGAGGTGGAGCTCATGTTAACTATTACCTACTTATTATGTCAGTATAGATTAAGATTATTTTCTTAAATTAATTGACTGATTGTTTGGTTTTTGAAAATAGTGAAAACCCAAAGTGACACCTTCACAATGTTTGTTTTCATCCAGAAGTCCAAACCTCAATATTATTCAACCTAGTATCACACCAAATCATGTAACAGAGCTACTATAACAACATCCAAAGTGAAAGCAGCAATTCCTCACAAGTGTGAAGCTGGAACCATGAAATATTTTTAAATGAAAAATTACTTCAATCATCAAAATAGTTGCCAGTTAACTTTTTGTCAGCTGACTATTCGTGTCAGCTGGACTTGTCCATCTCATATGTTTTTATTGTGCAAAAATCTTAGTCTGTATAATGTGACTAAAGCAGTCAGATAAATACAGTGTAAAAACTACAATATTTCTCTCTAAGATGTAGTGGAGAAGAATTTAAAAGTTGAACAAAATAGAAATACTCAAAGAAAGTACAAATACCTCAAATTAGTGGTTAAGTGCAGTAAATTTAGGCTTCTGTTAATTTCCTAAAGATTTTGGTTGATACAAAAAATAATCCAAATTATTCAGTTGTTTATTTCATTTTCTAACCAACTGCTACTAATTTCTCATCTACTATCTCGTTGTTGAGTGACTGCATACACAGTCTATGAACTGCCCCTATGTCACAGGGGTCAAAGGTTAATTAAAAAACTGCCTTGGGTGAAAGTAGCATGAAATTTAAGTGGTTGTACAGCACGTTGGAGGGCTAGTCACACCCTATTTCAGAGTGTGGCTAATCTAATTTTTTCCATATTTGTGAAAAGGACAGTTATTGTGATACATGTTTTAAAATTAACTAGAATTAACCAATTAATCATTTCAACAGGCAAATTCCTCCTTTTAAAGTGAAGTGTTAAAACCTCAAATTTCTACAAAGGCTGCAAAATTGGGGTATTAAATAGCTTTTTTTCACATTTAACACTTAATGAGATGTGCCTCGCCATGCAAATTTACACACTGCACTCTGATTTACCGATTTACTGGTTTATAACAGAGGTGGACAATTTATTATTTTTTCAGTGAGTTTAATGTGACTTCTTTCTGTCTCCTTAAGAAAAAAGCTGCTGTTCTCTTGCAGTGGTCGTATTGAACTAATTTAGGGGACTGCATGAAAACATGCAGTGCTATTGTCAGTTTTAACATGGCCTTCGAACAGGTTCCACCATTTATCACTCAGTGGGATTACACTTTAAAATGTCACCTGACTTCTTCTCAGACTTTTTCAGCTACTCAGGAAGCAGTAAAGTTTCTTATTCCCATCATGTCATGTGCTTTTCTTGTGAATATGGCATATTAACTCAAACAAATTGACAGCAGGCATATCATATCTGGTGAGTTAGTGGTGGAGGTGGAGGTGGAGGAGGGGTCTCTGGCCAGGAAACAGGACGTAAGGTATTTCAGGACTTTTGTAGGGAAGTTCTGAGTCCATATGATTTGTTTTTTATTGCTTCCTTTACCACTGTCATACAGCATACACCATCAAACACTGCCTTCTTTCAGCTCTATATTCCATCATTACTTTCAGTTATGTGTGACTTTGTATGGACTCCTTATTTCTTTCAGTAATTGCTAGTCAAGGTACAGACATAAAGCATGTCTTTTTAACCTTGGCAGTGCTGAGGAGTCAGAGTAATGCAAAAACAATGACCTCTGCTTGGCAACTAATAAAAACTGGCCCCCACATCTTTTTTGCATCTGGGGGCCAATTATGTGTGAGCTAAAAGGCGAAACACCTCAGGAGGGCATAAATCGCCGGCAGAGTGGAGACAGGGCCAGGCATGGAGGCCAGATGGCAGAGAGACAACCACTTTGGGTTCAGAGTGTGTTTTGTTGCCAGAGCGTTGGGCCGAAGATGGGACAGCCTTGGATCCCTGATTAGTGAGCGCTAGAGGGGACCACATGGCTCATTACTGAGGTGACCTGCGGAGGCACATCAGGGTTAGAGGTGGGGGAAGTGTATAAATCCCCTGTAGGAATGGGAGGAACTGATAGGAAAGAAGGAGGTTACCCTGATGACTGTGCTCAGTTCACAAGTTCAACTTGTCAGATCTGTTGTCCACGTGTGTCGAGATGCGTCTTCGAGGAACCAGGGAAAGTTCTTCCTTTCTTTTACTCAACAAGTGGACATCAATCTGCGGCTAATTCATACACAACTAATTAAACAAAAAGTAGTTTTTGGGCGGGACACAGGATGATTTATCATGGATGTGTTCGTAAATCTTATCCAATTCTCTACACTACAGTGAGAGGGCTGTTTTTCTAAAGAAATACAGTGTTCTATTTCTATATGAATTAATGAACAGTTAAGTTAATCACACGTTCACTCCGCTGCTCCTTCTCCCCAGACAGAGTGCCCAGAGTGTGCTCTGCCACTCCAAGAGTGCGGTGTTCTGGATAACTGAACGATACATTCCAACAGCGCTCTAAATTTACGAACACTGGGGTTTGTGCCAGAGTGTGCTCCAGCACTTGGAGTGAGTATTTCAAAATGCACCCTATGTAAAGCGTTCAAACAAGAACCTCAATACCTGTTATGCAATTTAATTGCTCAAACTGTGGCTCTAATTAAAGCATACCAGTTGTTATTTTTGGCATCTGGGGTCTTCAAAGTGTCTCTGGTTGAATCATCAGTAAAGCAAGCACGCAGACTAGCTGGGTGGCTGGATGGATAGATAGAAAGGTAAGTAGGTAGATGGATGGATGGATGGCTGGATGGTTGGATGGATGGATGGATCCAAATTGGGAAATTCTTTAACAACTGTGTTAGAAAATATCTGGTTCTTTGATAGAGGTCAAAGTCTGTGGACATAAAAACTGAAGGAGAGAAGTAAACTACGACTCCAAAGGTGCATTTTAATAAGAAGCGTTCAATCCTCAGTACCCTGTTAATGTGACTGATTGAGGAGACCATTAAAAGGGTTTTTTTCTTATCAGAAATTTTTTCACCAGGTCAACTGTTCCATGCGTGTTTTCCTGGATCTATATGTGGATATCACCTACAACTCATACCCTACTGATGTTAAAGAACTTGAAACCTATGTCCTCAAATTTGTGGGCAAGACAGTTTTCTTAATGTTTAGACACTGATATCTCCACAGTGACTGAACAGATTTTTACCATTCAAACTGCATTTGAAATGTTCATTTTATTCTTTTTACAATATGAACTGCAAAGTTAGCCCTCACCAATTGCTTACAATGTTATCTTATTTCAAGAGACACACAAACAACTAACAATAGTTGCCTTGTAGGGATACAGGTTAAATAAGGACTGGAACACCCACTGTGTTTTAGTCAGTCCTGCATTCTACAGCATTAGCATCCAGGCTAACATTAGCAGCTCTGTGCTGTTGGATTTGGGGAAGATTAGACTCCAGCTTAAGTGGTTACAGAGAGAGAGAGTTACTTTTGCCAAACACATTGGTTAGTCCTCATCCTAAAATCCTTTTTCTTGTAAGCATCCACACTGAGGTCTTGTGGGACATGCAGCTTTACTGTGTGTTCAGACATATCACAAGGCAAATTTTAGAGGCAGCGCAACTGCATAGAAAGTCAATGGGAAGACATTATTAGATATAAGTTTTCCTGGCACAAAGTAATACAAAAATGCATCCACACAAATTCAAAGTGTTTCAACTTGAGCAAAAAATGGCATTTATTTCAGTGCTTTATGAATTATTATTACTATTTCACAAACACATACAGAGTTCAGACAGCACACAGACAGGAGCACTCCCAGACATAGACAAATTTCTGCTGCTAGATCACTTACAGCTAACGCTTTTTGGTCAGTACATTTGCTGATTTGGGTGACTCTGATTGCATGACAATGTTTTAACTGTCAAATGTGTGAAAAATGAGATGCAAATGGCAAAACATAATGTATCTTTTTGTCTGAACACACATTTAGCCGCACCTTTGGTCTTTCAGCATGACACTGAAGTCATGGGTTTGCCTGATGACCCAACTAAACAGTTAAAGTTAATCAGCTTGCTCGCTAGCTGATAAATCTGCCACTTGTCATTTCAGCTGACAAAATGGGCTGCTGCCCACTAAAAATGAGAAGCCCCTTTTGTCTTCTGGTGGAATCTTTTTTTTTTTTTTTTTTTTTTAACCTTTGTTAGCATTGTAAAACTGCCATTATAAAATGCCCACATGCAGTTATAAAACAGATAGTTCCACACTTCAATTATGACTGGCTGAGCCATATTTGAAACAGTTTTAAAACAGTCCATAAATATGCAGCTGTGATCACATTACATTTTAAGTATTACTGCATCAATTAGTCCCCTGTTGTCCTATGGGATGCAGAGCTGAAGAGGACAACCGCCAACTGAAGCCCAAATCATTTATCAACCACCAGGACGAGGACCGTCAGAAGTATGCACTCTGTCATTTAATGAATGTACAAAAAAGATGCCACAAAAGGAACAAAGAGAGCCTACAGGGATTTATGTTTGTGCACCCAGTGAACCCACTGTGTCCTATCGCTTCTTGGAGAAATACCTGTTGTTGCTGCCACACAATCCACTGATCTTTAATGTCCATTCATAGCAGACAAACTACATCACCATCTATGATAACTTAACTATTCAACCTCAGCTTGCATTTTTTTATTTGTAGCCTATGATGTTTTCAATTGCTAGCAATATAACTTTTGTTACAGTTTAGCTCAGTTACTTAACAAGTAACCTGACTACACTGTAACAAAAATGATATTGCTGGCAAGTGACAAGAGCTCAGGGGTTAGCGAAGGGTGAGCTGTGATGACAGAGGGTGCATTTGTAAATCATGACCCAGAAACTCCACTGTTCGGAAATTCGAAGCACTGCTGGAATATTCTGTTATTCAGAGGACCACAATCTCAGTGTGGAAGAGCATACTGTGGGCACTCTGTCTCATTCATCCATGTAGAATTACAAAGTTCTCATTTCAGAGTAAAGCATCAGTTGGAGTTACAAACACACCCTTGCCATAGCTCTTGCCTGCTTCTGACTGTCTTCTTCATGGCAACAGTGGCTGAAGCTTGTGGGTATCATAGTATTTGTAGCCATGTGCAAGACTAAACTGATGAAAAATACATAATTGCTCTGAAACAAAATAAAAATGCTGATCTGATGGGATGAAATAAACCATACTGTCACTAATAACCCCTGCTGACTACCATTATGAGGACAGCAGTTTCCACATACAAGAAGAAGATTGACTTCTTGTGGTGGTGGATGATTTAACATGTGTCGTAAGTGTGTGCATCACCTTTTGCCCTCCCTACTATCCATAAAGACACACAGCCTGTGGTGCTCAATCAAACAGGAAGCACTGTGAAAAATAAACAGCCAATTCGAGGGGACGTGCATCAGAGAGTCAGAGCCTGAACGAAATTGAGGATGATTAGGGGTCAGGCCGTCGCCGTGGCTCTGAGCTGGAAGCTGGAGGAACTTCTAATTGCTGTTTTAAAAAATCTGTATGCTTGGTCCACGCTGACCCTCGTCCCGGTCAGAGCACCTTCTCTCCCCCTCAGCTGCTGCTCTGAAGTTGGTCTTTAATTTCCATCCCTGACCTCTCATCCCACCATCTGCAGCCAGTTTGCAGTGCTGAACAGCATCCTGACGTCATGCACGCTGTTTCCCTTTATCTTTCACTCCTTTCACCTGCAGCGTCTGTCTTTCAATTTACTGAGTATTTCCCTGTCCTCCCTGTTTTCTCTAAAAAATAAAGTGCTACTCTGATTCAGTCATCTGTTTTATCTTTGGCCTCTCAATGGTTCTGTTTCCTCCTAACCTTTCGTCAGGATTTGATGTCTTTAAGGTCTTGATTCTTGATTTTCCCATTTTAATTTAATGATATTTTGTTCCTTTAAGCTGCTTTTTTCATTCTCCTTGAGAATGTCACAAATGATTGTCAATTCTAGCTAACATATTGGTATCTTTGAAGACACTGGGATCTTGAATACATTTGAAATACATTTGAGTAGGTTTGGATGAAGGTTTGCCAAGAATTTTCACCAAAGTTCAGGGTCAGAGTTATATATATTACCATCTGTTATTATTAAGGCTCTCCAGGCAGCCCAGTTCAGTTCAGTTCGTGACACATTAGAACGGTTATTGTTGCGTTTCAACTGTCAAAAGTTGTGGATGGGACCAATAGAACTATTCTCTCATCACTGATATGATACAAAAAGATGGAGCCAAAAAAACACTGTAGTCGACACCCTTGCTCAGACGACAGTGGACTCCACTGTTCTATATGGTGGCAAGTTTATATACATCAGTCAACTATAACTACAAAGTAAAAGGATGTTTTGCAGCCTTTTTGTCTTTACTGGTAACAGTTAGCTGCTTTAGACTGAGAAGAAAATATTTTTAATTCACTGTGCCATTTAAAGCTACTGCCAGCAGCTACAAGCAACTTTTAGGGTGGATTGCTATCTTGCACATTACTCAATGCATGAGCCAACATTGGGAATCAATGAACACACCTTAAATGTGGTGGAGCATCATTCCTGTGCACTCTGGCAGCGCTACACCCCATCTCTGGTCTAAACAATCTAGTCTGTTCTTTTTAGCCCTGAAAACCCCGTAATCAGTCAGATGCAGATGTTAGTCTGTATCGTTTGTGAAAAGGACATACAGGAGGAGCTGAATGGTGTTTGGTGGAAATGCCGCTAAAGTCGCCATGTCCCCTAACCTACAAAGTACTTGTTGTAACCCAAACCATGATCTTTCTCTAAACCCAACCAAGTCACATCATAAAATTGATTGTAACAGTTTTGAGAGGCCTAGACAAATGATGTCTTGCTGATAGAGGCGTCAGATCAGAAAATTCTTCTATGTGTCATTCAAGAGGACAAACTGTTTTGGGTATTTAATGTGTGACTTGCATTGAGTGCAGAAGATTGAATGATATAGCTAAACATCCAAGAACTATTCTTAAACACTAAAATAACATGTCAAGAAATCCTGGGAATCCCAGGGACACAGTTTTAAATTTAAAATCACAGGTAAATAGTGATGTATTACCAGGAAGTGGTAATTTTAAAATCACAGTAAAACCTTTAATTCAAGCTTGAACAATCCTCGGTGCTGATGAGGTTAAAACACACACAAAACCACAGATATCATCACTTAATTCTTCCAAAGCTTAAGGCTATCACACCTCAGAATAATGGCAACATCTGAGCTCCACTACCACCATTATCAGAATCAGAATCAGAATCAGAAATACTTTATTGATCCCCGAGGGGAAATTATTTATGTTACAGGTGCTCCTTGCAAGACAGGAAAGATACATGAAAATATAAGAAATTTAAACAATAGTATTAACAAATATATAGTTAAATAAACAGGAATTATTAACAAACATAAACGTAAATTATATATGTATATATATATATATATATATATATATATATATATATATATAGTAAACAAAATTTACACAAACAGAATATATACAGTCAGGGTGAACGGGGTTATTGCACAAGTTAAATTAAGTTATTGCAGTGTGTGAGAGTCTCAGGGCCACTCAGAGGGAGGAGTTGTACAGTTTGATGGCCACAGGCAGGAATGATTTCCTGTGGCGCTCAGTGGTACATCTTGGTGGTATGAGTCTCCCACTGAAAGTACTCTTGTGCCTGACCAGCACATGGTGGAGTGGGTGTGAGACATTGTCCAAGACAGTTCGTAGCTTAGACAGCATCCTCCTCTCTGACACCACCATCAGAGAGTCACACTCCGTTCCCACAACGTCACTGGCCATTACCATTTCCTTCAGACTTGGCTTACAGTCCATGTCATGCCAACCTCGTGCCAATCCCTCTAAATGTTCTTGGAGAGTGTCCCTGATTCATCTTAACAGAGGTCTGTGCTGCAGACTCTGAGGAGTCTCACCTGTAAGGGGGAGAACCAGGACCAAACAATGCCTCCCTGTCTCACCTGCCTCCCCTCTATTTCCCCTGGCAGTGCTTTTGGTGTGCGGGCCCTTTTGTATGCGCCAGTGAGCTCTTTGGACAGCGTTCAGGCTTTCAGCACTTTTCAACAGGCCCTTCAACAGTGTAATGTCCAGACGTTCAGGCTCGTCCCGGGAGCTGAGCCCCAGCTGGAGCCTCAGCAGCGAGCAGGTGAAAGCAGTGAAAGTCAGGAGTGGAGTCAGGCTGTCAGTTTGTGTTGAGGTGAATAATACAAGCAGTTCGATAAGACACAGAGAGAACAGAAGGACATGAGGCAAGTACTAGAAGAGGAAATACGGAGCCAGCCCAAGGCACACAGACCCCTCATCCATCATGAAGATCTTAAACAAACTGCAAACGTGAACTCTCTTTGGGTTCCTCTGTTCTCGTGGGGTTTTTTTTTGTGGAAAAAAAGGAAGTATTTGAAGGAAATGTGGGAAAAGGGTTTCTTATTGAGAGTCAGATGAGAAGATGGACTTCAATTTAATCTCTGTCCTGTACAGAGAGCAGTGTAGCATATCTTTGGATAAAGACAGGAAGCAGGTAGAACCAGCTTTATTTGATCAAAATTGCTTTTTCCAATCCTTAAAACAAACTATTCCATGTCAAGCGGCGTCTTGTAGTCATGCAAATTCTGACTGTTGTCACAGAGAAGCAAAGTCAGGTAGCATGACTTTGATGATGAATGGATGAGTCAACTGATTTTCACAGCAGAGATCACTGTTCACATCCCGTCCTCCAAATATGGGACACTGAAATATGAAGTTTAGGGGACCTGTTGATATAACAGGTGTAGAAGTAGCTGAAGAAAAATTGTGGCTTGGGGAGCAGTTCCCTAAACATGAAAGCCCATTCTCTTGAGAAATCTTTTCTGAATTCACAAGATAATGGAAAAGTTCAGTAGGAAAAAAAAGCACACGCATCAAGTATTGAAAGGGGAACCAGAACAGCTTATAATCATCAGTCATAGTCCTAATGATGAACAATTTAAATGTAAGAAGAAGCAAAAGTACCATAGGTACCATTAGACCATTATAGGCAACATGATATACATAACTACTCAAAATAATAAAATAAATTATACTCCAGGGTCATTAAGTTTAAAAAAAAAACAAAAAAAAAAACAGATTATCAGATCATATTATCTGAGAATTTTGCATCCTTCCATACCTATAAAGAAACCTAGCTGATTCTTGAGTGGTATTTTGGAGTTGTTGGTAGGTATACTTTCTGGTTTGCTAGACAAGCAGCCCCCCTACCCTCACTTCCAGTGTTTGTGCTAAGCTAGGCTAAAGACACCTTAGGCTACTATTTCTTGACTGAGTGACTGTGTGGAGTTCCCTGAAGTCTGTCACTCCGGTTGTCAGGTTTGGAACTACCCTGCCTGTAAAGAGACCAAGACCAAAACATGTGCTCAACAGTAGGCTAGTGGAAACCAGTGATCACATCTGTCCACATCAAACTGATCATTAGAAGTGAATGATTTTGTTTCTTTTTCTTTATTTCTCATGCAGATTACCATTTAATAGACATGCTGAATTTTCTGACTGTTTCAAAATAATGTACAGCTGTTTCTTTACCTGACCTAGCATTATCAATCCACATGACAAGGGCAGTGTCAACCACAGGTGCTTTCTCCATGCCCATTCATTTTCTCTCTCCATTACTCACAGCCATAACTGTTTCTCATTGTTTGAGTAGACTACACATGGTAGCCTAAGGAAACAAGAATTTTCACTGCTGCATCTTGGCACGTTCTTGGCAGTATGTGGGCAGTATCTTGGCACACTGTGTTTTTCACTGAGAGAAAATTACTTTTTATTTCCCATTATGATTTTAATGTGCGCACAGCATCTGCTTCAGGTAGCCAGTCAGAAGCACCGCAGGGCAAAGTAGCCTATCATGTAGTTAAGTTACCTTTGTTTAAATTTTTTTTTAAAAATACTTGTGTTTTCATGTATGAAAAGATCCAAAATGAACATTGTAAGCGGACTACTTGATTACTACAAGTTAATTATTTAAACAAGATATGTATAGGAATGGTTCTGTCCCATGCATTTTGATTGTTAAAGCCACAGTGTGTAGGAATTTCTCCCATCTAACGTTGAAATCATATATTGTATTCAAACAGATGGCGCACTCTAGCGCCTCACTGTTTCAAACACGTATTGCAACAACTGTAGCCGCTGTGTACCATAAAGCTATGATAACACTGATGAAACCATGTCATCCGATACTACATGGAGTATTCATTCAGGCTCCTACACAGACACACGCGACGCGAGTTGACAAACCCCCTCCTCACCATGCTGGCTGTGTTTACAACGTAGGACTGTTGGGGCGGATGTAAATTGAAACAAACCAATCACGTCTTGTCCTTTGACAACTGACAAGTGGCTCAACCTCACACTCATCCCTCTCCTCGCATTACTGCGCTGCTAACAGCTGTTAGTGGCCAGCGGCACTACTGCCGCATAACAAAGTCCCACTCTTTGAGCATAATGCAGGATCATGTATTATGCAGCATCACGGACGGAATCCTCGTCGCCAAGAAAGTGCAAAAGGGAATCAAAAAGGCAGCGTGACCGGCAAGTTAAAAAAACAAAGGTCAGCATTGGGGTTGCCTTTCCCAGGTGGAGAGAGCTGCTGAAGGAGAAAGGTAATATAATCAGAGGCCAGTGCTAACAGCGGCTAACAGCTAACAGCGGCGCAGTGATGCGAGGAGAGGGATGAGGCTGTTAGCGACTGGCTGCTAACAGCGGCTAACAGTTAACAGCGGCGCTGGCCTGTGATTGCTTTACCATTCTCCCTCAGCAGCTCTCTCTACCTGGGAAAGGCTACCCCGATGTGGGCCTTCGTTTTTTTAATTCGCCGGTCACGCTGCCTTTTCTATTCCCTTTTGCGCTTTCTTGGCGACAAGGATTCCGTCTCCTGTGATGCTGCATATGCATGATCCTGCATTATGCTCAAAGAGTGGGACTTTGTTTCAAATTTGCCAGGGTAGTAGTGAAGCGCCTCTTGCTCCTCTCCTTCGGCTCCTCAGTCACGCAGTGCTGGCCTGGCTCTCAATGAAAACGCCGAAGGCGGTGCTGTATGTCCCTTGCTGGCGGGTGTATTCTCAAGATGGCGAAACGTAATGGAACCCCACAGACGACTTACCCGCACAATGTACAAACAAATCCGAAATTCTCCTTTTACGAGAATAAGTCAGATTATTGGTGGAGGTAATAGTACACCAGTGATGACATATTTATGAATGCAGACATCAATTTTTGCCAATAAACAACTGAAAATGTTACACAATGTCCCTTTAAAGTACCCAATTACCAGAATAGATATTGGCATCACTGCAAATTACTGACATGTTATACCTGTATATTGTGGATATGTGGTGAGCATGTGGTCACGTCTAGGCAGAAAAATCACGTAAAATGGCCACTTTTTGAGGACCAATCTTGACTAGAAATAGAGCAATGTCTCTGTAAAAAACGAACAGGTTTTCATGGCACAATCCCCAGTGAAACACAGCAACAGGTTCCCAAAAATACCTATGTTTTGTGACTAAAAAGCATCTGGAAACCTAGCAATGACTTACTGAAAATCAACCAGTTTTGTTGTTTCTGGTCTTGAACAGTGGCGTCTCACCTAAGTGACACATTATTCACCATCCCCTCCACAATCCGATGACAAACTAAGCTCAAATATTACATCACTTCAGAAATGCTGATATGATACCTTTGCAATGCACAATTGCATGGATGGTTTGCAGAAATGTACAATACCGATATTTCCCTCCAGTGACTGGGCCGCCATATCACTTTAACCGTGATCATTATAAGTGGTTTCCACTGTATCTGGAGATGCTGCACTGAAGTACAATTGCCAGATTAAATATTTCCAGTACATAACTTCTCTCTAAAACCATAAATTAAAATAAGTTAAGCTAGCTTTTCCATCCTGGTTTCAGTCTTTATGCTAAGCTAGGCTAACCACATCCTGACTCCAGTTCCATACTTAACACACAGACATTTTTAATATTTGTACTCCAAAATGAAATATTCTTGTGAATTTCATTAACTGTAATTAGTTTTTACGGTGCACTTACACACATTTGGGGGGAAGTTATCAAGCTGTCCTCCCTGAGATCTGTGATGAATGACAATGGCAGAGAGCTGGAGACACTTGTCGATGAAGGCAGGTTATTGGCTGAAGAGGGGTGTGTTTTGACTTTGGATTGACCCTGGCTGAACCTGACTAAACAGAATCAGAAAGTTTGGGACTTTTTAAACAGGCAATCACACGTGATGACAACTGATTCATTAGGCCTCAAGCTTTGCCCAGAAATCCCCATAAAAAGACCTCGATCGAAGTCTCGTCGAAGCTCGTTAGGAGGGAAAATGTGGTCTCGCACACCAGAGCTCAAATAAAGACACAGCTGTCTCCAGCATGGCCTCCAACAATTTGGCCGCCGAATCAGATTCTTAATCAAATTATTTTTAGCTATGGCACATTTAATCCGCTGTTGTTTTATTCATTAGCCGTTCCACGAATTTATTGTGGCTCTGGCGGCCTCGCTGTCTCTCATCTCAGCCATTTCCCAGAGTGTAACACACACACATCTGGTCCCAATCAAGGAGAGGGAGAGGGAGAGAATGCCTATTAGCAGCCTCTGGCATAGGTACATGGTGAACAGTGGTGCCCCATCTCCCCTGGAGTTTCTGGTAGTCCTGAGCTGTATACAAGCTCTCAGTCAGCTCATTTGCCACGCCCTTATTACCTGGTTTCATTAGGAGGGGAGCAAAATGAACAGGAGTCATGGATTTGAGTTTTTGCTGGCAGTGCTGGAGGTAAGGAGCCCCCGCTGAGAGCAGAGTATAGAGATTTATGGCAGAGAAATGCCGAGCCTCAGCTGAGTTAATCACATTAAATCCAAGTATGTGTCGTGTTTGTGGATATGCAAAGCAATAATGACTCATTGTTCCAAACAAAAAAAGCTGTGATAATTTCACTAATTTATGACCTTCCCTTGATAGGCCTTTTTATGTTCTTCATAAACAGTTACATAAAACTAAATTGATTATTTTCTAAATCAGATTTTATTAGGATTACCGGATTGGAGATACAAAACAATACAAATGTGGGTAGAAACAAGAGGTCATGCATTTTAAAGAGAACTCCAAACAGATTAATAGAAAGCATTCCTGTAAACAAGCTTTCAATAAAAGTAGCAGGGAGTTGGTAAAAAATCCCCGATGCTGTTTTGTCTTTGAAACATCTGTTTGGATTTTAAAGTGTTTTCAGAGACTCGGCAGAAACATCATGAAGTGACTCCAAAGAATGAAAGTTTTGATGGTGATGAACTTTCGACCCCCTGAACACCACTGTGACCAAAAAACCACAACCACCATTACACACATAATTCATTCTCTAACCCTTAGAGGACAGGACAAAATGTTCTCACTTTCCCCTAAAAGGTCTAATTTTTCAAAAATATACACTTCCCAAGAACGTCTTCACTTTTCAGAATGTCAACACTTTGCAAAAACGTCCTGACTTTTCATAAAGGTCTTCACTTTGTTTTGAAGTATTTTGTCCTCACATTCCCAATATGGCCCCAGTTTCCAAAAACATGTCCTTATTTAGATAAAATGCCCTTCCTTTTGAAAAAAATCTCTACTATGCCCTCACTTTTCATATTGTCTTTCAAATATGTCCTCACTTTGTCCTCACTCTCTACAATGTCCTCAACTTGTCCTTACTTTCTAAAATGCCCTCACTTTACCATAAATGTCCTCGCATTTCAAAATGTCCTAATTTCCCAATTGTTCACCATTTACCCAAAAAAATATTACTTTCCAAAATTGTCCTTATTTTACAGATTGTCTTTTTAAAAAAGAAATGTTAACAAAAACAATGTCTTCCCACTTAGAAATATCCTTATTTTATCCACGTTTCCAAAATATCTCCATGTCCGTACTTTTCCAGAAATTCATTTTCATAAAATATCCATAATTTCCTGAATAATATCCTTAATATGTCTCTAAAATTTTGTGTAGATGGATAAACTGTACCTTACACTGGACAAAAACCAAATATATGCAATGTAAATGTAATCCAAAATTATAAATAGAAGGGCACATATCCACTAACTCACCAGAAGCACAGCTGAAATTACATTTAATATATACACTGTATACTGTATATACTATACATATCAATTTCTGTTCATGCCTTGTGTTCTCACAAAAAAAGAACTTTTTTGCTATTCATTGTAACTAATGTTATATTCATACAGTTTACTGCTAAACTTCTTTGCTTTCACTTGAATAGAAAAACTGAAAGTGTTTTAATTGTAATTGAGTATTTTTACAGTGCTGTTTTGCTGCTTGTAGCTTCAGTGAAGTAGTACGTCTTCCACAGCTGCTACTTGCTAAACAGAAACCAGAAAAGGGTATCTGAGGAGATGGTAAACTGGAGGGGTACGATGTAAATTGTCACACACACACACACACACACACACACACACACACACACACACACACTAATCAAGACATCCTCTCACAAACACACAGTTAATCAGATCCAGGGACTGAGTTGCCGAGCTATTCCCCTCAGAAACCGCCTCCATATTTTGTGGGCCTGATTCTAAACGTCCTGACGCTTTTTGCTCTGGGTGACAGATTCCTGAGCTGCATCATCAAACCACAACAGGCCAGCTGATACTGGGGGACTGGAACATGGTGGTCTGATACCATGGGAACCAGCTTCACACATATTCATACTGGTACACAGGCGCACAATAGACACAAACAACCAGGATAAGGCACTTGGTTTGCTCGTGTTGATATTGCTTAAGTTACACATCATGTGTACTGTACATGCACCACAAATGCCAACACTTTGAGTGTGATTACTGTACCCACAGACAGGTGTTCATTCATTCAACACTCATTCTCCCTCTTAACTCTTAGTGTTGGATGCTACAGAAAATGTTGTGACAAAGCTCAGGAGGACAAAGATAATCAAAGTGGAATGTGAGATTGTTTTTCAAATGTTATTGTGATAAACTTCTCCAGTTCTTCTACTTGTGGGGAGTTATAGGAAGGCGAGAAGGGCAGGTGCCGTTTAATGTATGCTGCTGCATGTCTAGCCCAAATATCAGTATTGCAGCTCAAATAGGTCTAGTGTTGTGCTCATTGACAGCTGGTTGAAAAAGCAATGAAGCAAATCAAAGCTTTGAATGTGAGATTTAGAATAAGGATATTGTATTATTGTGCTAGAGGCAGAAAAATGGTCAAGTATGGATGAGACTGATGCAGCTATACCTGCAGAAAAAGCAACTAAATCAACCTTTTTTTATTGAAGTGACAAACTTTAACTTAACTGCTCCTACTGTACCACAGCTTCTGTAGCTGAAAATGACATTAGTTGGGACAGGTCATCACCCACCTCAGATTGGTCGGGGCACAATAAGCCAGAGAACACTTGCAGCCAATTAGTGAACAGAGTCCTGTGACTCTTGTGACCTATGTTACAAAGAACTTCCTTATGCATGAAACACCTGAACATACCTCACAGGCCCCAGAGAAATGGGATCATTGCAGTGAGATGCACTTTGTCACTGCTTGGTGTGTTTTCACCATAAGAAACAAAAACAGCCAACAAGAACATCCTGTCAGACCAAATAATGGTCTATCAGTCTGATAATCAGGCTAGGAGAGAGTTACTATAACCCCAAGGAAGAACTGTTTGTGACGCTGAAAACACAAACCAGTCACCAGAAGAAAATGTTAGCATTGTGCTTTTCTGCAAACCATGGCTATGTTACATTTGTATGTTTAATATGTATCATATCAATGTTAATAAAGTGACGTAGTTATGATTAAATGTATATAGAAGGAACACACGACTCCACATTTAAGAGTGGGCTTAAGATGCTCCTCTTTGATAAAGCTTATAGTTAGGGTTGGCTCAGACTTGCCGTGGACCAGCCCCTAGTTAGGCTAATATAGGCCTAGTCTGCCAGGAGACTTCTGATGATACACTGAGCTCCTCTCTCCTTCTTCCCCTCTCCATTTGCAAACATTTATGTCCCATCAATGTGTGATACTAACTTGGCTTCTTCCCTGTTTTGTTTATTTGGTGAGGCGGGGTTCCTTATCCACTGTGAGGGCCCGGTGATGACGTATGTTGTAAAGCTCTCTGAGGCAAATGATGATTTGTGATACTGGGAGATATAAATAAAACTGAATTGAATTAAACTGAATATATGAGCTGATTTTGTCATCTGGAGGTGGAGGGGATTGTGGATGGTTTGACACCTAGACAAGATGACCACTGCTCAAGCAAACAAACAACAAAACCTGTTGTTTTTTAGCAAAGCCTCATAATAATGTACAAATGTTACGTAACCATAGTTAGTAGAAACGTACAATGATAACATTTATTCTGGTGACTAGGTTGTGAAAACACTATTGGTTAGAAAGTATTTGTGACTTCAACACAGTGTATATGATGTAAACTGATGTTCGGTTATCGTGAGAAAATAATAACCCCACACTGCCTCTGATCCCTTTGTGAGAACAGCTTTAAAGAGTCTGCCATCTTCATATGGAGTAGCAGGCGAGCACAATAGACAGTCGAGTAATTTGATTTCTGCCGTTTGTTTATCTAATTTGAGTTACAGCCTCATAAATGTATCTGCTGTCGCCACCACAGCAGTTTTTCTTAATGCCCGTCTAAATTTATTCATGAACTGAGGCGTTTAAATCTGCAGCCAAACTCTTTCATCAGTGCGTTTGTTGGTGTTGATCATTTCTCAAAGAGCTTCTCTCTCTTTCTCTCTCTCTCTCTGTCTGTCTGTCTCCGTCTCTTGGTGACATGATTACCACAGCACCACATCAGAGCCCCAGCGCTGTTATATGTCCCACATTTAACGTAAACATTAGGGGTTGCTATGGGGAAGCTGGCAGGGCTGCCCGTCCTTGCCCACTTTCTTTCCTATCATCATCATCATTATCAGGCACCTCAAACGTTACGCAACACTCTGCTTTCCACCACAGCACTTGCCAGCGCTACACAACCCCTACTTATTATTTATGTCAATCAAATACTCCTGAAACAACCCTCCTTGACTCCAGTGGGCCCTGAAATTGCCAAATGTCAAAGCTGGATCTGGTATTATCTTGTCCCCTTCTGTGGGAAAAGTCACTGTTCCTGCTGCTATGACCTGAGCTGACTTCATCGCATGCTTTCACTCATTAGGGCTTGTCCAAACTAATGCAGATACATCTAGAGATTTCTTTTATGTGTCACAGTCCTTTTCCACACTTTGAATTTTCACAATGTTTTCTAGAAATCTCAAACAACTCTGTCTCCTCTGCTTCCACCAGCATCTGGTACAAACATGGTCTGTTCCTCTTCTTTGTCTCTCAGCAGGATGAAGCTTTGTTCTGTCTTCTCCGACTCTCTCTATAATCTTCGTCTCTCTGTGATCTTTCATTTTTAAAACAGACAATAACAGAATGCAGGTGTTGTCAGTAATGTCCAGTGTGTAATGTCTAATATGTCTGTGGTTGACTATCATACATCAGTGAAGCCCATCCACTCTTCTGTTTTTGAAACAGCAAATCTTCATACCTAATTGACAAAATTGTTTTGTTTTCCTGCAAATGTATAAATGCATATACACATTTTGAATCATTTGTAACATAAAAAGGTTGGATGGTATCATTAAATTTAGTTAACAGCAAGCAACACGGGGGCCAGAATCACTTATATTGATATTGTCACAAACCGGGCCGCACAGCCATGACAAAGAGGGAGACACATACACAAGGAAAGCCAATTAAAGGATTTTATTTGTTAAAGAATAAACATAAGAAAAATTACCTAACTAAACATGGCGTTTGCAATCAGTAAAGTCAGTGGTGTAGGTGAGGGCATGAGTGAAACAATGTATGTGTGTGATTTTGTACGGTGTAGAAACTAAGACAAAATCAAACCCAAAACCAAATGCTGCCTCAGGAAGAAGAGAAAGAGCAGTGAGCAGCCAGAGCTTTTAAAAGCTCACTGAGCTCAGGTGCTGCCACTTCCCTGATTACCCGCAACCACGCCCACTGCTACCTGCAAGGGAGAACACAACAAGACAGGCAGGGCAGAGACGGTCGTCACGATATCGATACTAATTTGTCGAGAATTAGGCATTTATTTTTATCTATATCTTAAATTGTGAGACAGCTATTATATTAAAAATCAAATGCTTACAGTTAGGGCTGGGCAATAAATCGTTTTTATCGATAAATTTGAATTTGCAGTTTAGGCCGATTTGTTTTAATGAAAATCGAGTTTCTATTTAAAATCCGCCACTGTCGCTCCACACTGGGCTCCCGTAGTTCAGAGTGGGCTCACCCCTCCCCCCTGCACGCTCGATACACAACGAACGAGTTCTTCGGCGCTTTTGTGTGCACACTCGTGTCTGTGTCTGTGCTCACCTGTGTGTGTGTGTGTGTGTGTGTGTGTGTGTGTGTGTGTGTGTGTGTGTGCGCGCGCGCGCGCATCAGGGCCGAACTCCGCCGTGCACGACACAGAGAGCAGAGGAGGATTTTAGACGCGCACTGTGTAGGGACATAAATGACACGCCGTTGTGTAAATAAGATAAATAAGTGTTACCAACGCCAAGCTGGCAGACCCCCGAACCGTAGTAAAGGGACCTCCGAAGACCATTAGCTCCTTTAGCTTGTGTTAGCTCGTTGTGGCAACAACACATAAACAACGGCACTTTATTTTCAGCACTGCAGGGATGATGCGCAGCCTCTCTCATCAGTGTCTGACTTTTACGTAGCGGGAAATAACTCAAAAACAGCATGCAGAACTGCGTAGGCGTCTTCACTGTGGCTGCTCGATGTAAACAACAGAGCACATGCCTCACTTTCTTCCTGGGGCGCATCCGTCTGACGTCACACACAACACCCGGCGCACTAACGTCTCATACCTCCTACATCAACTACACACACACAAGCCACACACATCAGGCTCAGCCTGTAACATGAGGCTATTTAGTTTGTTTAATAAAAGGACAAGGTATAGACCTGTTCTATAGGAAAGGTAAGCTTAAATGACTTCTGTTGTGATCCAATATGATGGTAGGGGAAACACTGCTGTATGATAAGAAAGGGGTCCGGTGGAAAGCGATCACAGATGCAGTCGCCATGTATATTGCAAGAGATATGGTGCCCATATATAGGCTACCGTGGAAAAGCTGGGGTTTATTCACATACTGAAAGCTTTGGACCCCAGGTATGTGCTACCAGGCCGCAAATATATATATATTTTTTTAACGAGGAGGGGAAAAAATCGATTTAAATCGTGAATTGGATTTTTTGTGAAAAAATCTGAGATTTTTTTTTTTTTAGGCCATATTGCCCAGCCCTACTTACAGTGTTAATTCACTGAACTGACAAAGTCAACACTGCCCACATGCTGGCACAGACCACCGGCTGAACCTAGAGTTGAACCTAGCTGAACTTAAACTGCAGCTCAGTGTGACATCATCCAGCAAGGCTCTGCGCAAGCCCACATTCCTGGCAGATTACTTTGCAACGTAAAAGGTTTAATTCTACTGTTTACCTGGAAATCGTCTTATTGTCACAATACTCTTTGTTTTGTTATTCATTATTGTAGAGTACAGAAAAATCAACTTGTTCTCATTCCCAGGTCAATAAGCAACGCTTTGTCACGCCCCTCAGTGTGCTGTTCTTACGATAAAGAAACTCTTCTGTGTCTCTATGAGATGCACTGGGCTTTGAGCTAATTCCAATGTCAACTCATCCATGGCAAACTTTCTCAGAGCTCCTGAGAAAGCAAAAAAAGAGGAGGTAGATAGGGTCTGTCAGCCAGCAGACTGCTATTTGTGTCCCATTGAAAGCCAAAAGCAAGTGCTGTTTTAACGTAATGTCAGTGCCATTTAAACCTAATGTTAAGTAACTTATGACCGTCCATGATGTACTTATGTCACTTACGTGATGTATTTACCCCAAAACATGATGTTTTATCAAACCTGAGTAGCTTTGATTGCTCTTTTTACACAGAGATTGTGCTATAGAGCTACTACAAAGTCCTTTCTTCATGCAACCTTTGCATTTTTACACAGAATCAAATGACTGCGGCATCATGCTGTTCTTGTGTGTGATTATAAAAAGCATCCCAGAATTGCAAAATCAAAAAAGGCGATAGGCATGACACGTAACACAACACCTTGGGCCAATAACAATGGCATAACATGACAACAATAACTATTTTCATATCTCTGTTACATGGCAGTTGATCTGATCGACCTGTTGTTTTTCCAATTTGCTTACATTTTCAGCTGCTGTTCTTCTTCTTTGAGTTAGCTGCTAACAGCTATCAACAACTTTTTTTAAAAAAAACTTACGCAGTGGGTTGTGCCGCCCATGATCTCATCTTGCTATCCCATTTATACCGACATTGTTTCGGTGCTGTTACTACCTCTGTTCCTAGCTCAGAGGTGAGACAACCCTTTCCCTCCAACCCGCGATCATACCTCATATTCAGAATAGCGAGGCAGCATAACGCCGCAATATTCCTGCCTTGAACTGGCAGTGTAAAAGGAGCTAAAGTGTTTCACAGATGCTCCTCACAGATAGCCTTTTTTTTTTTTACCAAATGACCTATGGTTTTTGAACTGGTTCTATTATGGATTTTTGAAAACTTGGTGCTATCTAATGAACCAGTCTGTGTTTCCACCAGTTTTGCATTGAAGAATTGTAATCAAAGATGTGTCATCAACAGAGGGCATTGCACAATTCACAACAGAAGTAAACAGTTGTAGCAGAATCAGGGATTTGATTGATTACGTTTGTCATATTATTACAGATATTTGTTTTTACCCAAACGAGCATGGACCAACTATAAATGAGATCACTGTATGCTATTTTTTTTCTGACTTCCCCATTGTTGCCTTCACCATCCTCTCCTCCAACCCATAGAATCTGACATGCCCCCTGATGTGGTTCACAATGCAGGTTAAGGAAAACCTCAGATTTGATTTATTTATTATTTAAGTCTCTTTATAATCTTTGTTAGAACAGGTAATGTGACATTGCTGCAAAGGCAGCAACATAGAGAAACCTCTTATTTTTTGGTTCCAGCTTTGAGTCAACTTTTTGAGTTTTGAGCCAATTCATTTTTGGTCGAAATAAGGTTAAGGTTCAAAGTTAGGTGCTGTAATTCCATATTGGTGGAAAAGGGATAACGGAGATGTTAAAGTCTGTGTCTTACAGGGACATTAAAGGGTGCCTTCAGCATCTTTATCACATAAGGGGCATGAGAAAGCATCAGTGTTTGATGACCTGGGAGGATCGGTATTTGACGACCTGAAATGAGAAGATGTTGGTATAATATAGAAGGTCATTTAATCCATTTGAACAAACCACCAGTGTTATCCTTTTTCTGGGGATGGCAGCTTCAGAGAGCCCATTTTCAAGAACCAAAGGTGCTGATTTTACATTGAAACCAAGCCAACAACAGAGAGAAAAAGATGCATTCCTACATTTATCTGCATTAGTGTGAGCGTGGCCTTATTTGCACGCTATTACACCTTTTTTCTTTTACACACTTGAACATTACTCTCTCTCTCTCTCTTTCAGCCTCTTTTCTCTCATCATGCAGGTCCCCTGGAGCCCCATTAATAAGCATGTGTTTATAATTACATCCCTCTAGCCACCAGTGACATAGAGGTGCCCTGGCACAGAATCACTGGCAGCCAGTGCCTCTGCCTTAATGTTTGTGCCCCCTCCCAACCCTCAGCACCCCACCACGCCAACCCCTGTGCCCAAAATAGTTTAATGAGGAGCTTTTTAATGCCTTTATTATGGCAGAAACTGGCACCATGTACCGAAGCCTAATGCCACGCCGCCCCCACCTCAGCTCGCTAACTAACCGCCAGAGGTAATACAGTGCGAGCGCCATGCCCTCAGAATTGGGGAACATTTAAAGCCTGTGTTGCCATTTTGTTTTTAATATGCTAACCCTTAACCACACAGTGCCGCACGCACCTACCTCTGCATCCATCTTGCTTGCACGCAAAAACGCATTCATGCACAAACACACATTTATACAGCTGTGCAATCAGGGATCCTCGGGGGCAGTGATTTACTACCTGGGACTATTTTATTAATTTAATTACACATTTACAATCATTCTTCTCAGAGGAAAACAGGGAAAAAAGTGCTGCCTGTGTGTTTTTTTTGCGGAGGCAGACAATCTTGTTTTATTTTATGGCCGAGAGAGAGAAAGATGTCGTTTTATTTTACAAGTGGCCTCAAGGTTTCCTTAATGTGTTAGAAACACAAAGGGTGTGTCCTGTAAAGCAGGTTTTAAATGCCCTTTCTGTTTGTTTGGTTTCTTCTCTTTAAATTTCCACGAGCATGACGAGGGAAACAATCACTCAACGTAAAACAAATAGGGAAGCTTTTTTTTTTCTATTTCATTTTATAAAGCCAAGCTGTCTCTCAAAAAGAAACTGTGAAGAAACAATGCCGGGCCTTCATACCAAATCGTGAGGATCTGCTTTCTGTTCCACTATGTCATTATTTCTTAAACTGTGGATCAAAATGGGCCATTAGTCTGTGTCAGACTGCTTTCCACATGACAAGAGTCTAAATGAGTCTTTGCTAGTTTGGGTCACAGCAGGCTTAGAGATGAAATTTGTAAGTTTCATCCCTGAAGGGGAAAAAAACTGTCACAACATTGTCGCTTCACCAGGATGTGAGCTGCATGACAAACCATGAAATAATGCAGCGGCTCAGGAGAGCTGTTTGCCAAAGCAACCACGGTCCTTCACACTAAACCCCACGCACAACTTTTTAAGAGACTCCAATCTAGAGCCAAGAATGCTGTAAGTTCACAGAACGCGAAAAGACAATAACTTCTAATGTGAGAAAGTCAGAACCCTAATGATAAATTGAAAACATATTGGTGTAAAGACTTGATATAGTTTTGCGCAACACATTGTGCAAATGCAGTCGAGGCCCCGCTCTTGTCAAGTCATTTGACAAAAACAAGCCCCATTTTCTTGACTTAAAATTTTCAGAAACACTACTGTATTCCCTCAGAGCTTTTAACTTGTTCCTTGTTTCCCCCAAATTGCCATTCTAAACCACTCAAGTCACATTAACACGTAATGATATTACAACAGGGTTTGACACTTGAAAGTTTAAATTGTTGAAGAAGTTCAGACACAAAAGTCTTATGGGTAAAAAAAAGTGTTAGTGAACTTGCGGCGACACTGCTTGTCTTGAAGGCGTACTCTCTCCCTTGTGTTGTAATCTCTACCAAAGAACATACAGTGCCAAATCTCAGTACTGCACTGGGTGGTGACCTTGAACTGAGAAGTTAGTGGGTGTATCATGCCAATCATCTCATCACCTTCCTCTATAGGGGCCGGTCAGAAACACCGCCATTTGCATGCATGGATCTGTCGTTAGCATGCGGCCGTCAGCTCTCAGGGAGGTTCGTCTGCGGTGGAAAACATCAGTCAGCCGCCAGCATCTGACAGAGCTCATTACTCACGTTACCGGCTGACGATGGCAAGGAGCCTCGGCTTCAAGTCAAGACATCCAGCATCGCCTGTTATTTGGGCCCTTCAAGTGCCGGGGCAGAACACACACAGACAGGGCTAAACACAGCCAGCGTAGCCACCAGGAATGTGTTTTTGCCTTATTTCTGTTGACGTGTAAGAGCAGCAAGGGAGAAGCATCTGTCTTCGTTTTCCTTGAAACTCTATATATGCAGAACAAGCCTTAATGCTGTCATTACACGTACTGTCTTATTGCTGCAAATCAAATCCATGGTCATGGAATTGGTAATAGATATGGCTGACAATCACTGTGTGTGCGCGCGTGTGTGTGTGTGTGAGGGTGTATGCACGTGTTTCAACAGCAGAGGTGTGTACAGAATCTCTATGGGCCAAGGGCCAAATTGGAGAAGGGGCACCTCTTATGAAACAGGCTCAGGGTTAACTTCAGGCTAAGGGTTCATCTTCCATCACACCAGAGGAGAACCTGTGAGGGGGAATTGAGATTACTAGGGTAACGCCTGTGGTGCTTGGGTTGACCAGAGGGGCACTTGGGCCAATTAGAGGGGCACTGAGGCTGAATCAGGGGGCACTTGTTTACTTAGTCTATTCAATGGGGCCCTTGACCCAACCAGTGGGGCAAACAGAGGGTCACTCAGGCAGGCCAAAATGGCACTTGGGCCAACTAACGGTGTAAGGGGTCAACAAAAGGAGCACATGGGCAATCAAGAGGGGCACTGACCATGATTAGAGTTAATTTTGTTAATAAAAACGATGACAAAAGATGTTGGTCAACCTTTTTTCCATGACAAAGATGAGATGTTGAAGTGCTAAAAATAGAGCTTTGTTAATAAAGACTATGACAAAATGTATGTTTTACTTACACAAACTGTGTGTGGTAATTCAGCATTAAATAAGCAGGTGTGTGTGTGTCTGACTGTTGATGGTAGAGCTGTTGAATGCATTTGTGGAGTTTGTTAGTTGCAGTGGTGGCCGTTAGCAGCTAGCTCTGCTTGTTAGTCACTGAATCGCAGCAGAGCAAGCAGCCACCAGCCACTGGACATTAAAATTTGTTGATCCCTGTGGGATCTGGACTGTCTTGACAGGCAAATAGGAGGCTATTTTTCATCTTTTTAACAGTAAGATCAATCAGTTAGAGTTAACAGTGAACCCGAGTACAAATCCTGCATGTCTAGTTGGCTCAGATGAGTTATTTACGCTCTCAAAGTTTGAAATTAGGAGTTTTTCAAACGATGATTAGTAAGTGTGTGCTCATAAATCATCTCTCAAAGCTGTCAAAACTCTGCTGGAGAACTAGTTGTTAAAGTGAATAAATAATTTGGTTGTAGATGTCTAAATAAAACTTCAACATTTGATACAACCTGTCACCTTGATTTCATGACTTTTGTCAAAAAGTCATGACGAAAAGTTGACCAAAATGTAATGACTTACTGTCAACTAAACTAGACTAAAACTATAAAGGATAACAATGACTGAAATGTGACTAAAACGTATAAGCATTTTCATTTATAGACTCAGACTAAACCTGACATAGCTGCCAAAATTAACAGTAAATTAGAGGGCTACTAGGACTGAATAGAGGGTCATTCAGGTGGAGCAAAAGGACACCTCCCAGATGGGCATTTGGGCTAATTACAGGGGCACCTGGTCACATGAGGCCCGTTTCCACCGCAGGAACTTCGGGGTAATTTTACGGGGCCGGGGCCTTTGGTGCGTGTCTCCACCGCAGGAACCACCCCCGAAGGACAGAGTTCCGGAACTTTTACGGGGGCTAAAGTACCTACCTCTGGGTAGGTACTCAGAACGGCCCTGAAAGACTCCTGGCTGGGGCTTGGGGATTACTTGGTGCTGATTGGATATACTCAAGGAAGGATGTGACGTCAACAGAAAGCAACAAAATAGCCGGCATTTTTAAAACTCAGCAGACGAGGATTAGCTTGTTCATATAGCTTTCGCCGCCATGTAAAAAAACCTCACTAAATGGCCCGTGAAAAAAATATTCTTTCCAGCGGATATCTTAGTTACAACATGATTGAGCTAGCAAAGCAGTTTTGTGTTGCTGTGTGTGGTATTTATTCAGTTTTGGGAAATCACAATGTCTAGAAAGCATCAGCTGACAGGGACAGCTAAAAGCAGCAGCAAGCTAACATCAGGACGTCATCTGTTAAAAGCCTCCCGTTGTCAGATACGACATGAAACTACTCCAGTTAGCTCAATCATGTTGTAACTAAGACATCCGCTGGAAAAAATATTTTTTTCACAGGCCATTAAGTGAGTTATTACAGACACCGCTATCGGCTAACAGCTAATGGCGTCCCTACGTCGCCCCGATTACGCCACGTCCAGAGCCCATAACTTTACAGGAACCTTCCTCGTACTCCACTCTCTCAGTGGAGACACGGCGGTTGAGAGGGCCGAACGAGAGGACGTTCCTGTAGTAGTTCCTGCCCCCCAAATAGTACCAGGAACTTCTTCAGTGGAAACGGGCCTATGGTTTACCCAGGTGGGAATTTAAGTCAATGAGAGGGGCACTAGGGCCCAGCAGGTGCAGAGCAGACCAAAGGAACAGCTGGGCCATCCAAGGGGGCACATGGGCTATCAAGAGGAGGACCGAGGGCACTTGAGCCAATCATAGGGTTATGTGACGTACTTGAGCCACCTAGAAGGGTACTTTATCCAGTCAGAGTCTAGCAGGGTAATTTTTGGCCACTGAAGTGCCCATTTTGTGACATCAGGGAAAAAGAAGTGAGTCCCTTTAGGGCAAAGAACTATCATGATTTTCAAAGACAAAAGGTGCTCCCATATGTATTTACTGGCAAACAAGCTGCTCCCCTGAACTCACACAAAAACAAATGCACACGAAAACAAACACACACAGAAGGCCCACATAAGCTCCTTCATGACTGAAGTAATGATTACACCAAACTACGACACCTGTTAACATTCACGTCTGTTACTGTGCATGAGCATGGCCTGAATTATGGTGAAAAGAAACAATTTCCCACCACCACTGCCGCCGCCGTCAAGCTTTGTACAACAAGTTGACTAACCTCTGGCCTGCAGAAGGCAGATTATTACAAGAATTCGGCTTAATGAAAACAGACACACACACATTAAGCCATCACAGGAAGAATGACTTGCAACGGAGATTACAGCATCCTCTGTGAGTCAAATGTGTGATACGCTTTATGAGGACGAGGGAAAACAAAAAACACATGGATCCACTTTGATTTTATAAATGGAGGATCTGTTGGCTTAACAGTGTCCAAGGTCGTGACACGCACACACGTGTGCGCGCACACACACACACACACACACACACACACACACACACACATACTTAACCTATAATCAGATCTGAATCCCATTTGTGCCATAAAATATTTATGATTGCACACACAGACATTTCATATCCAGTATGAGAAAAGTATCTGTGTGTGTGTGTGTGTTTGGGAGGGGGGAAGGTTCCAAATTAGACTGTAATTGAAAACAAATCCACATAGTAGGTTTTTTTTGGAGCTGTAATGAGGTTAAGTCACTATTTGCCTCCTCCACTCCGTCAGTCAGAGTGAGGAATCATGTGAGACAGAGACATGCGAGTCGCTGCCCTGCGCCTTGGCTGCTCCTCTGTCATGGGAGAATAAAGCCCGCATCACACTTCATCCATCCGACTGCTGGACAACTGACACACACACACACACGCACACACACACACACACACACACACACACATCTGCACATTTACTCACAGAAGTGCACACTCAGACAGGGCTTTTTGGGGGCCTAAGCAAAAAATCTAATTACATTTCAAAAATATCTGTCTCAAATCCAGAAATTTCATACAGCGACCCAAATTGCATAATTTGTTATTATTCCAAAATTTGTTATAACGCATCCAAAACCCAAAATGTTGTAGAACACACCCCAAATTTGTCAAGTTATAATCCCCACACTTTTTTTATAGTACTCCCAAATCCCCAATTTTGTTACCACAAACTCTAAATTTGTTATTTTTTATACACCAAAAGTTTTTTTTATTGCGCCTAAAACTTTTTTATTTGTAATAATAGATAGAGTGGTCCCAAAACTTGGTATAGCAATCTCAAATGTGTTATAACCCACCTTGTCACTGTTATTTTTTATATTTAAATTTCTTAAAGTAGTCCCAAATCCAAAAATATGGTAAAACACACTTAACACACTTGTTATATAATAATGTGTTATAATCCCCAAATTTCTTATGGCATCATTTTTTACATTCTCTGGAGCCCCTAGTGGCTTATACCTGCATGTAGAGTTACATGCTAACTTCTACATGTGATTTGCTGTGCAACAGTGCACCTGAACTGAATGCACTGTTGTGTGTGTGTGTGTGTGTGTGCATGTATATGTTCAAGAATATGCACTGCGTGTTAGCTGGACTAAAACCCCAGCAGTGGTAATACATCACACCGGCGGGAGTCTGTTCCTCACCACATCTCCTCTGTGGTGGAGGATCCTCTACTCTGGGATATTAAAGCCCGGTGTGGTGCGTCATCATGAGAAACCTACAATGTCTGGCAACCTCGCAAAGCACAGAAATGCCCCCTTATTTTAACAGAACAAAAGCTTTGAGCTGTCAAAAAGCGCCCATCTGGAGCCAAAGAGAGAGGCTTCATTGTTCTCCCTCCCTCCACCTCTCCTCCACGACCCCATCTTCCTGTTGTGCTGGCTTGGCGGCGAGAAGGGGATTTTTATTTTGGTTTCTCTGCTGGAGGTCAAAGTTCCCTGGGATGTGGAATCAGAGGAGACGTTGCCATGTTTCCCCTCCCTCGTTTTTCAACCCTTCCCAGCAGTCCCTCTGGGATAGCGAGCAGCGCATTTCATCTTCCATGAGAAACGGCAGCGAGCTGCACGGTGGAGGCGGCGGCGTGGAGCTGCATGATCACACAGTGCGCAGAGGTCTGTGCAGGCACGCAATACCACGTATGATGCGTATGCAGGCATGCGAGGGAGCACATGTGCTGCTGCAGATGATTTCACACACACACCCAGACACTAAGATATTGCTCAATGCTCACTATTTACTTCTTTTTTTTACAACCTGGGTGAAATCCAGGTAGTTTTAGCCAGAATGGCTATTAGATGTGAAAGAATTTGAATCTTCTACTTCAGGGTAAAGACACAAAAATCAGATCTTTTTTTAAAAAGTCAGCTTTACCCTGTTAATGAATCGGGAACATAACTGTCCATTAAAGTCATGCGTTGCATCTCAAAACTGTGGTATTTATTGTAGGTTAGTGTTGCAGCATTGCTCTAAAATCCAGTTTAGGTAAGACAGTTAGACAGTTAGTTAGACAGTTTAGGTAATAATGAAAAGTTGTTTGAACTATTAATATCAGTGGTTTACATAATTGTGTTAAATTGGACTTTTGATCATGTGGCAATGTTCTGTGGGTGCTGTAAAGCTGCTGCTGTGTTCCCATGTCTCTGCGATTAAGCAGCTGTATAAAATGTTATCATAACCAATAAGAATAATGACTAAAACCACAAAAAAGACCGAACTTTTTCTTAAAGTCTCTGGCTGGACGTGATGGAGCTCTTTAGGGGCCCACGCCAATTACATGATTATCTTAACCAAGCTGACTGAGAGGCCTTGAGACCTTTTTCTCCAAACACAATCAGATGAACATTCATCACAAAGGCCTTCTTCTTTCCTCCTTCAACCTCTTTTTTTTGCAGTCTTTTCTTTTTGCACATGACTCACAGCAGAGATGTTTTGATGACACACCTCCATGTGATGCCAGGTAAGCATCTGACACAGCGATGAGTGGCCTGCAGATGCGTCCATCAGCGGCAGCAAGAGCCACGGCGTTCCTGTGTTTCTGGCCAACAGACAGACAGCAGAGATGACTCTCCCTTGTTGTTGCACGGCAGAATGATGAGTCATTAAGTGTTTTTAGGAGGCCTTTTTAGATGTCTGAACCCCCCCCCCCACCCACCGCCACCCTTCACCCACTCCTGCTTGCCCGGTTCAGCCTGGCTGTTCATTGCGAGTTAGGGGGTTTAATATTTTCCGTGCACTGTGTCCAGGACATTTACAGTTGGCGTCAGGGTACGCTGTTGGTCTGAGGAGAGGCACTTTGAAGTGTTTGCGGTTTCGCCACATCTGCAGGCAAGATGTGCGTACGGGGCTGGGGGTTCGGGGGATGGAGGGAGGAGGCGGTTCAGAGGAGGAGGTGGAGAGTTTCTGTCGGTGCTCCTAATGTCATGTGACAATGAACAACATCCCTTAACTCTTTCCAAGGATCGCTCGGTGGATCGGAGCAGCCAGTGGTAGTGCGGTCGTTAAATTCTCATTTCTCATCGGGAAATGTGTGCAGCGTGCATGTTTTCTACCGAGAACCAAATGTGGCAGGCATCATGTATTTGTGTACACACACAGACAGGGATCCTGTCCACAGGAAGAGGAGGATCATGAGGCTGCGCTGAGAGAGGGACTTTCCCAACATGTGCTTTTTATGTTGTCAGGGAGGTGTCTCTGCTATAATGTTGATAAATGCCTCACGTTACTCCAGCATTTAGCCTCAAAACAAGAACGCTGGCTGAGTTGATTAAATGCTTGTTAGTACAATTTTGCAGGATCATTATTTTCAGTTTGTTTTACGCTTTCTAAATATAGACCCCAAAAAGCTATAAAAAGAGACTCCAAACATCAGCATCATAGTTTTAAAAGTCCAACCACAGGGCAGGGGTGAAGCCAGGGTGGTGCCACAGTGCCCCATTAAACCGTACCACGCTACCCGTTAAACCTCTCGTCAGACTTTGGTTGTCTCAGTCTGCTCCTCTTCTTCAGAGCCCAAACTTCACCCTGCAAGCCGCCAAAGCAAAGTGGAACATCTATACAGAATTAAGCCCCCGCCACAGGGACATCGGTTTAATCATCAGTTTATGGAGCTGGATTTTGCTGAGCCCATAGTCGCCGCGCCCACAAGTATTTTCACATTTCATTAGCTCGCAAGCTTTGCCAGGGTGGCGGCAGAGGGAGGCGGCGGTGAGCTGGTGTTGATCCCAGCGTTGGAATTTTGACTTCTCTATTTTCCACACTTTTATTCTGCCATATTCCTCTCCCTCCCATGCTCCCAGACGCCGGCGCTGCCATTTGCAACCATTATTAAAGTCATATTTCACAGCTTAGTTCATAAAATCGCTCAACTTGCTTCAAATTAGGAGGATTGCTCACCCGCCCCCCCCCCTCCCCCGTTCCCTCTTGGCTGCCCCTGCAAAGCATCAGAGGGAATGATGGGTTAGCGCTGGATTTCACACAGTTTCTGCCATCGAGCTGTGAGCTGCCATCTCAGGTCAGGTTCTCTCGACTCACATCAGGTTCGGGTTTGAGTCTTGGCTGCTGTACACATGGCAGCAAATTTCCTCACACCATAAATGCTGTGATGATTGAGACTGTAAGTGTGACAGAGTCTCTGCCTGCACAGATACAGGCTCACTGTGGAGGTTTTCACTAACCTGCTGAATGCTTGAGAATATATTGACATAAATATCTCTTGCACTTTGCATTAGTTTTAGTAAATATGATTTAAAATGAGTGTAATACAGCTCTATTTATATGTTTTCTCTAGTGAAATTTTCAATAGCACCTTTAACTAGCTAACCAGTGTTGGGCTTGTTACTCTATATTACTCATTAAGCTGGGTTTATACTTGTGCACTTATGCATGTTTCTTACGCTGTTGTGAGCATTTATACTTGTGGTGTGTCTGTGTCACTCTGCAGTTACACTTCTAATACAATAGTTGGTGGCAGGGTTTCTGTGAAATGCTGTAAAGTTTAGTTGATTCAAAACACACCCAAAACACACATTAAACACACATTAAATATGGCTTAATAGAGACTATTTCAAACACAAAGTGGCTTCACTATAACTCGCAGTGTGTGAATGTCTGGACACATTTACCCCACAAATAAAACATGCTAATGTTATTAGCACAATGGCATTTCACATTATATAAATTAGCCTAGCAGCTAGTGAACTTTTGCTCTTCTCATATGAAACCAGGGACAACAGCAACATTTAACAACTGTACTGTTACACAATTCGGCTCCATTACAACTCACAAGATTCACCGACAAAACAACTGTCTTATACTAAACATGTTTTCCAAGCAAATATAACATGCTAACATTATTAGCACAAGCCTATGGCATTTTACATTGTATAAATTAGCCTAGCGACAAGCTGAGATTTCCTCTGCTCATATGAAGCCAGGATAAATCCCGGGTGGATAAATCACATACAAGACTTAAAATGCTATTTTTGTGGGGGCTTTATTATCTAAAAAATTTATTGTTTCTTATCTGTGAAATGTAAGAAATGTAAGTAAATTAAAGCTTTGTTCCACTGAGGGAAATGATTTCAGCTTACAAAAATAAAACAGGAGGTCTGCGTCACCGCGACGTAAAGTTACATTTTTTGGGAAGGTGCACGGCTACGGTCCGGCATCGATTCAACTCAGAAGTATAATTTCCACTTTACTTGTTACTCTTTTCAAAAGTTATAATATTACATTTCTGTTTACTCCCTGCCAATGGTAATTCGTCTCACTGCTCATTATATCACTTTTCTGTTACACCCCATAAAATTGGTAATTGTGTATCTCCCCAAAATTCTGATGTGTGCCTCCATGTGAATGTCAGGAAAATCGCCAGTAAGTGTAGCGTAAGGCTAGATAGCTTGCAGATTCTTCTCTTTCTTTATTTTTTTGTTTTTTATTTTTTTACCTGGAGGTCTTCTGTTGTCTGATTGATATTTCCTCAAGGCTCTGCCTGAAAGACAGTCACTTGTAGAACAACATTTCATCCTCAAGATAGTTCTTTGTAGCCTGCAACTGTATTCAAGTAAAATCCAGTTGTGGTTGTTTAGCCAGAGTATGGCTACAGCTCTACAGCTGACCTTCTTGGCCAAGAAGGGCTCACCTTGGGTGGGGTGTATTTCCTGGAGCTTCACGTTGTTGTGCTGGCAGTCGTAGTATCTGTTTCAGACCCAAAGTTTGAGGAGATGTTTTTCCCAGTCGAAAGAATTTTAGTACCATTACCTGCAGCAATAGTGTTCTTGTCATCTTTCATCCCAACAAAATTAAATTAATGGGAATATTTCCAGCTGCTAAAGGTAAGCGTTTCCATCTTCTAAACTAGCTTGCTGCATGCACAGCGCAACAATCACAAAAATGAATCCACCGATGTGACTGTTGTACAGTAATTGAAGTCAGAAGTGGGGTGATAACAAAATTAACATTATAACGAGTTGTGTGGTTTTGGGGTAACTGTGTTATTATTTCCGAAATTTTATTGAAAATTAGTTAAATACTCGTTACTGGAAAAAGTGATATTATTACTATTATTATATTATTAGAAAAAAAAAATCCTATGTTTTTTGAAAGGCTGCGATCATATGACAAATGTGCTGACCAATGTGGGAGAAAACAAGGAAGTAGTCCTTGCTATGTTTCTTTACCTAAACCTAAACTTCGTAACTTTATGTTAATTATGTAGCTGTACGTTAAGGACATAACATCATTCGTGGGGCGCCTATTCATAGAATATCATACGAATTGTTGTGTATGTGGCAACATGTGGTGCAGAGGTTAGCGGTTATTGTTACCTCACTGCAAGAGGATTCATGGTTCAAACCCGGGCTGGGCGTTTGAACCCTGGGGTAGAGGAGCACTTCCGTGTGGAGTTTGTATGTTCTCCTCATGTAAGCGTGGGTTTTCTCCGGGTACTCCAGCTTCCTCACACAGTCCAAAGACATGCAGATTAGGTTAATTGGTGAATCTAAATTGTCCATAGGTGTGAATGTGAGTGTGAATGGTTGTCTATCTCTATGTGTTAGCTCTGCGATAGTCTGGCAACCTGTCCAGATGTACCATGACTCTTGCCCAGTGTCAGCTGGGATAGACTTCAGCCCCCCGTGACCCCCGACAGGATAACTGTTACGGAAAATGAATAAGTGAATGAATGTTTGTGCATGCATTATTAATAGGATATCATACAAACCATTCAATGAGAATACATTGACACTACACGAATATACAGACAACAAACAAAACTGTGTGAAAACAAGGTGTCAGTTTGTTCAGAAGTCCAGCTTAGCAGTTAAATGAATTATGAACCCCAAACATTAAGTAGTTTTCAAGAAATGATCAATCTGTTGGTGTAATTATTACAATTCCAGCATTTAATTTTTTAGCATCTTTCAGCTTATTCTTTTGGTTTTACAACTCTGAGGTTAACTGTTTTAGTTCACTCTCAGCCTTCTTATCACCATTTATCCATTAGCAGCAGGCAACTGTTTTCATCAAACACATTATGATAAACCCGCTGTACACTACCTGCCCAGCAGCAAACAGCACACAGACACAGAGACTAACTGGTGAACAAAGTGGAGCATCACAGCTCAGTTGCCAAATCACCTTCTTTTGGCATAGCCTATTTCTGGGCATTTGTCAGCTTTACATTTGTTAGAAAAGTAATCAAAAAGTAATCCAATGTAATAACTTACATGACTTTGATGATGCAATTAAAATAATTACATTACCTACATTACCTTGACTGGTTTGCCCCCTACCTCTCTGGTAGAAGTTTCTCTGTAGCATCTAGTCCTCTCATGTTCGAGTCCGTCCCCCTTTCTTGTGGGGTGCCTCAGGGCTCAGTGCTCCCTGAATTCAAATATCCGCTCTAACCTGAAAAATCTCTGAGTTATTTTTGACCAGGCCATGCACTTTGAGAAACACATCCATGCGTTGACTTGTCTTCCTGTCAGCTTTAGGATCCAGTTCAAAATCCTTGTTTTAACATATAGAGCCCTTCGTGGTCAGGCACTTGAGTATCTGTCTGACTTACTTCATGTATACACTCCTAGTAGGACACTTAGGTTGGCCGATCACGGCCTGTTGGCAGTTCCTCGTACTAGGCTTAGAACTAGAGGTGACCGGGTCTTTGAGTCCATTGCGCCCAGATTGTGGAATGCCCTCCCACAGAATTTGAGAGCCGCAGCATCTGTTGAAGTTGAAAAACAAGCACCTTAAGACCTACCTGTATAGGCAGGCATTCTTCAACTTGTCTTAAATGATTTAGTTTTGCAACATCTGCTACTGTTTAATTTTGTGTCTCTGAATGTTTGTATGTATGTATTCTTGGTTTGTGTTTTAATCCTGTGAAGCACTTTGTGAGTTCTCTCTGTGAGAAGTGCTTTACAAATAAATTTTACTTACTTACTTACTTACTTACCTATTACTTTTAACAGGGTAACTATAGACAAGTCACCATGACAGATGCTGTTGCATCCACAACTATTGCACAGGCTGAAAGAATCAAGGTGGGTTAGATCAAATATGCATGGTTGGTGACAATATTGGTGTAGTGTAAATTAGGAAATGATAGAGGTGTGCTTGCCTGGTCTCTTGACAAGCTGCGTGTCTGTCTTTTTTTTCTTAGATAAATTATACAAAACAACCTGCAACTATTAGGCAATTTTCATCTGCTAATGAAATTTCATTTGACAAAGAAAAACATACACCATAAAATGTCACATTCTAGGCCCACAGACTGTATAAAATAATGGATGTACCCAACATCAGCCATTGCTTTGTGGGCTGCCCTTTTGAAGTGACCACATTTGAGCAAGATGGTGGAACTGTGGCTGCAGTTTTTGGCATATACGTGTAGGGTTGTTTAGGCCATGTTTGAAGTTTGTTGTGCTGTCGGCTAGTTGCCAAAGTAATCAGTGAATACAGGTAACTTTCAGGTAACAATTTTCCTCATGAATTGTGTGCAGCTGCAAAATAAGTGCGCTATCTGTAGCCACAGCGGCAGTCAATCATGAGAGTATAAATCAGTCCTCTTGCTGGGTCTTGTTATGATTTTAATTAAACTTTTCTGAATGTAGTTTTTCCATGTTGTCTCTTATTTCTGTATTTATCTTTTTATGTTGGATTATTTCCTTTACACTTAACCTATAGCTGCTAGATGCTGAGTGAACTTTCACTTCCTTTCTAAACCTTGTATTTCTTTCGTTTCTTTTCTTCATTTTTACGATTCTCCCACACACTCCCTTTTTTAACAGCACTGAATTTTTCCTTTAATTCTCTCATATGTGTTACTAAGCAAACAAACAAATAAACCTCTCGTGACTGTTTCAAGAAGTAAACAGTGGTAAAATGCGAAAGAAAGGTATTTCCCATCCACATCAATGATGTGTGAAACACTTTGATGCATGCTTTTACTTAATATTTAATTAACTTTGACAATTAGTGTCACTTATCATCTCACTTTGACCCAAATTACTCCTAACTATCCTCCCTCTCTGGAACAGTTGGCCCATATGAGGGGCAAATTACTATTAGGTTTGACTAAAAATGTCGCCCATGTGAGTCCAATAAATTTCCCCCTCACATCTTAACCACCGGGGTGTTTCAATGTTCCCCTTGTATACAAGCCCAGGAACACGACTGAACAATGTCTCCCTCCATCATAAACTCCTTTAGTGTGGTCTTAAAAGTTCACATCCTGTTTTCCTCCAAAATGCAAACACCCTGCTTGAGGTTGAGGATCTTCGAGTGGCTTAAAACCAGGAGAGGGAAAAAAAAACACATACACATAAGAAGCTCAAAGATGCTGCTGCTCTTTCCTGTGTGGGATGAGAAAAAGGAGTCATTTCAGACTGAGAGGCGTTCACTGTCTCTTCCTCTGTCTTGCTGCTTGTGTAACTGATGTCCTCCCCAGAAAAACAACAGCATCGGCTGTTTGTTCAAATGCCTGAAATGACCTATATTCGTGTTTTCTTGACAGGTGACCTCTCATGACCGTATGAATTATGACATTTGTGCTTCATTAAGGAAGAAGTAACAAATGTTGTGGTGCAGCAAAATCTTTCAGGTAGGAGACTGTGGTGCATGTGACACCTAGTGGCCAACAAAATTACCTAATTAAGTTAAGACTTTAATAATCTGTAATAAAAGCCTATGTCAGGTTCATGGTGTATTCTTAAAGGTTCAATGTATAAGATTTAGTGGGATATATTGGCAGATATTGAATATTATGTAATAGGTTTGTGTTATCTTTAGTTTAAAATTACCTGAAAGTAAGAACTATTAAGTTTTTGTTAGCTTTTAATGAGCCATTTATATCTACACAAGGAGCGGGTCCTCGTCGTCAGAGAGCACCATGTTGCACCGCCATGTCTCTACAGTAACCCAGAATGGACAAGCCAAACAATGGCTCTAGGGCCATTCCCATTTTTTTCACATCAGCCTCTGTAGTTAGCACCCCCTCCGCAACAAGAGTGTTGGAAAAACACTTATTTTTTAATGTGTAACTGCAGTATTTAGTGTGTCTACCAGTTTAAATCACCAAGTCCATGTGTTTTGGAGAGGAGGAGCCCTCTGGAGATAATTAAGCTCCTGGTAAAAACCTCCTGAACATCTGGATCTGAAATAATCTGAGTAAAAAATGTTAGCACAGATTAGCAGGTGCTGGGCCAGCAAGCCCTCGCTTACATTCTAATTAGCATTAGAGAAACACTGATTTGTAACATGAAATTGTGTTATTCATTGTCTTTACTGATTTTAATCAACTGGTTTATTTGTTTTTTAGAGGAGGAGACTGTGGATAATTCAGCTCCTGGTAAAAATCTCCTAAACAATGACCTTTTAAGGAATTCTAACCAGGAGCAAAATGTATTTGACGTGTACATTGATCTATTAATTCGGCCCATCTCCCTTCCACTAACAGGGAGGAGGTAGGGTTTATGGCCTATACTGGGGCCTGCCTTCAGGGGGAAATGGACATGTTTTGACTTCACTGTCTTGTCATTCATCTTTAGTATACAGTCTGTGGTCCACACAAGCACTGTTTAAAAGATCTCTGTCGAAATGAAAACACAAAGACCCAACTGAAGCGCTGTCAAGAGCATGCCAAACCCACAGTTGTTGATAACGGTAACCCTAAAGCCATGCAAAGTAGAAGAAGAAAAAGAAGAGGATGACAACGACTAAGACAAAGAAGATGATGAAGGAGAAGAATCAATCAGAAACCTTAAAAACAGCTATGAGCAGAGACCTCTGTTGCTCATTCTGATGCCTCTGTTGACTGAAACGAGTTGGTGGGAGTTCTTTGTGGGTTTGACATTTTTCACATTACATGCAGTCATTTTGTTCATTGTTAATATAAAATATTTGATTAGTGGGGCTTTAATTAAGTGTTTTGCTCTATGATAACCACACCGTAAGTATACTGCATTTGTAATGCAGAAATATCGTGGGAATAATTGATTTCATAAAATTGGCAGAACATACACAAACAAGTTGCCAATGTGGAGTTTTACAGAATTGTCCAATTACATTAGTTGGCGAATAGATTGCTTGCTCTCACTGTATAAATGGCATTCACTCACACACACAGGCAAGGCTTCACGGAATGAAATTCAATAATAAACTGTTGGCATCAAACCGCAACTTATTATGAAGGCCGAACCCCCACCGGCAGAAATGAGCGCTGCCTCCCAAAGATCAAGAGACAGGAAATACCTGCCGCTGAAGGGCCGGCTCTCTCAGGTCCCTGCAGATTTATTGGTGCAGCTAATGGCTCCAGCAGCGGGGCCTGTTTCTTTGCCCTCCTTCTCATGAATACATCACATCACACTCACACACAGGCCAAACACACACATGCACACATACACATTGGTATTTTATGCTGAAAGGTGCTGTGTGTAATTCCTGGCCACGTGCTCCAAAGAAATGGGGGGCAGCATTGTACCGGTCTACTACTGGGTCCATACAATCTAAAGTTACAGTCATCAGTTATAACAACATTTTTAAAAAAAGCCGACAACTAACTAACAGCAGGGCAAGAATACGCAAAATTCAACAAAACTGCTGAAGCTCGCCAGTCAAAATAATATATCTATCACATAATCATCACATGGTGTCTGCCCATGGTTTACATTATAGCTTGCTTAGCTCAGTTTAAGCAAGACTATAGTAGCAAGAAAACAACCACATCAAAACCACGTATCAGAACATTTTTCAGCACAGTATGTGTTTGTGTCATTAGTTGCACTAAAGACACATTCTGCTAAAAAGTAAATGTTTGATTTTTTTTTTTTACAGTCTATAAGAAACATTAAATGTCCAGTATGTACAATTGTTATCAGTTTCATAACTATGTTTAATTTGTTTATAATCACCTGAAACTAAGGATTGTATTTTTATCACCTTTGAATAAGCCATTTATATCCACATACAGAGTGGTTCCTTTTCCCCACAGTCCACCATGTTGTTCTACAGTACTGTAGGTCAGAACAGACCAATCAAACACTGGCTTTAGATTCACTTATTCGTGTTTTTGTGTTTTTGGGTCAGCCACAGTAGTTCTCCAACACACTTGGATCATACGCACCAGACCTTTAAGAGTTCAGCATCAAACCATATCTCTTTATTTGCAAAGAGTTGTCTCCAGCAGTTAGCCACGACAATGTTTAGTCTTCTTGTACTACTTTTTTACCAGAATATCACTTCTTTTCTTTCCCGGCAAACATGGGAGCGAGGGGTTTGGGATGGTTATAAAGGTTTCTTGCCAAGAGCCTCAGCCATCTTCTGCATTATCAAAAGTTATGTGTTATAAAATAAAACTGTTTTAGTTTAGATGTAGCCTTTGTGTTTACTGAGCCACTAACCAGGGGATGTATTCAACTTCTTCATCCTCTCATGTTGGACTGAGGACAGACTGGACACCACAGTGCACACTATCACCTCTCAAGGTACAAATGGTATTTCAAGACAAGACGAGCCAGTGCTAGCTGGTTAGCGTGCTCATTTCAATACAATACATAAACGTCTTTGACATGAAACTGTTACTGCTTCACATAATGTTAGTTCATTTTTTGAATGTTTTAAACTAAAATTCTGGCTGTATCTTACACATTGCACCTGTAAAAAGTACTTCTATTATTAATACTGCAATGACAGAAGTACAAAATTAACATATACATGAAAGTTAACAGGTGTTAATGGGCGTTCAGACCAAAAAGCACTGCATAAGTAATATACAAGGGGCTGCATAGGTGAGGCCTGTTGTTTCAGGTACCAATGACACAATAACGTTTGATATAGGAAGTCCAGTTTGAGAAACAGAGAGTTTGAAGGTTTATCAGATGCCAGAACACTGCAAGACAGGATTTTAGTAAAGTTACCACAGTGGCAATTATTCTATCTTTCATTTTATAAGTTTGCTTTTGCTGCATTCCATCAACAGTTGAGCCAGATTTAAAAGTTTTTGCTAGACGACCCTGCATTTTTTTTGTCAGACCCCTCTGTGGCAGGGCCCCTGATGAGCTAACACTGTGGTCTGTCTGATTGAAATGAATGAGGGGACTGAACACTGCTTTGGCAAATATAAGACATAAAAGTACTTTTTGTAGGGAAATAAAGTAGAGTTTAGTAAGAGTTGTCAGGGTAGAGCCCTCTGCAGTTTCGTGTTCTCAAATTAGTTGAGGAAGAAGAGAAAGGGAAAAAGAAAGGAAAGAAGAATGGAAAAAGGGAAGGATAAGAGGGAAAGGAGTAAGGAATAATGAGAAGAAACGACAAATAGGAAAGAAGTTGAAAGAATCATTTAAAGATGATATTAGTGATGTTTTATTTGTTTTTTTTGTGTTGAATAAATAAAAAGGACCTTCAGTCACTGGATAAATGTAGTGGAGAAAAAAGTGCAATATTTTCCGTTTTTATTTTAATTTTAAGGAAGAAATGTAGAATGTTTGGATATATTCAAGTAAAGTATTCGAAACCTCATAACTACAATAAGTTGAGTAAATGTACTTAGTTACTTTCTCTGATGTTCAGTCGTTAAACACACTCATATACACATTTGACTCCCTCCACACACTTGACTCCCTGCAGACACACAACACACTCCAAACCTCTGCCTCGCCTGGCTCTCTGCTCTGACTCACGTAGGAAAAAAAGATTTAATCATGGGAGTAAATTGGCTCGGTGGAAAAATGATTCGTCGGGGCATAATGTGCATGTGCGAGCCATTTCGACTCATTACGGCGTGATCTGAAAGGTTATGGAATTGAAACCAGCATGAGGGACGAGGCTTCCAAGGGCACCAAGAGCGCCGGGCCCCGAGAGCGGCTCCACATGTTGTCTGACAACACGCTACCACGGCAACGCCAAGGGGGGGGCACAACGGCATGAATTGTGGGTAAATCTAATTGGGTGGCTCTGCTCTAAAAACCTCAGTCAGATGAATGAAATGAGGTGTTTGTTGTTCCAAATTACACTGAATTAATGCATACACTTTCACTTACCACACACACACACACACACACACACACACACGGATGCCATCATCTGTGGTGTTTGTTTCCAGCTGTTATATGCTACGTGTTTGTTTACGGGGGAACGTACACCACAAGGCCATGTGGACATCCAAACATTCCACTCATGTAATAGCCGAATATTTGATTGTAACATTATGGGCATTAATATGCTGCTATAACAGCCTCCTCTAATGTAAGGCTTTACAACAGATTTTGGAACAGGTCAATCAAATTAAATAACAAAATAAGGCGTTTATCCACGTCCCCTAAAACCACACATGTAAGCGTTTTCTGATCTGACGCCCCTATCAGCAGGCTGACGTATGTACCTTACAGAGCCCTTACAAATCATTACCTGAAAAATAAATCTCTTTTATTGACATTACAACACAATAGCTAAGGTTTGGTTTGGTGTAGGGAGAAATCATGGCTTGAGTTCAAAGAAGTCCTTTGTTTTTAAGGGGAGCTTTGTCATCATGGTTACAATGACCACAGCGTTTAGGTCATGGAACGACTGTGGTCGTGCTTGAAAAAAATCAGAGCTGATCGAGATGGGTTACAGTTCATCCCACAGGTGTTGGATGGGGTTAAGGTCAAGGGTCTGTGCAGGACAGTCAAGTTCTTGTTCCATCTTTCCACAACCTTAAAGTCCAGCTGAAGTTAAACTGCATTCTGTCTGCATTCATTGTTGCAGAAACCAAAAGGGAGACGTTTACATCTTTTGGTTTTATGATGGCGCTCCCTAGTTTTGCATTAATTTGACGGAACCCTGCTGTGGAATGCATCCACTTAGACAGAGACATTATTTCCATACAGCAAATCAAATATTGAGGAAACATCCCTCCAACACGAACAAACAGTCCTTATCCTGGAGCCCACAGGGATAAAGAAAGCCAGGAAGACCAAAGAACACCTGGAGAAGGTCTATCGAGGCAGAACTCAAGGAATCAAGAACATCCTGGAAGGAAGCAGAGAAGATCGTCCAACAACGAACCAGCTGGAGAAAATTTGTGAATGACCTATGATCCCCAAGGAGCAAAAGGGTTTAAATCAAGTAAGTCAAATCAAATATTACATAAAGCAAAAACATCAGCATTGTATCATAAGCAGAGCAGACGGTTACACTGAGCCAGACAGCTTCTCAGCACTAAAGAAACACACTCCAACACCCACATCTAACATATGAACATGAACACGTCTTGTCCTGCACCTTAGCTTGTTGAATGAGCCAACAAGCACACATTCACTTAGAAAAAATCCACAGCTAATATCAGTTTCAAAGCTAGAGGCTGCTCAGGTGCAGCACATTAAATAGCATGGAAGTGTACTTGTTAATGTGTATCTGGTCTGACAATGACACTCTCCCGTTCTGTATGGTAGAACACAAACACTCACAACTTCCCCATAGTGTAACACTGGTACCGTCAACTTCCCCATAGTGTAACACAGGCAGTCTCCCATTCTCTTCGTTCTCTTTATGGCCTAACTCTGACTGTAACACTGACTCAGTCTCACAGTCCTTATGTCTCAACACCAGCATTCTGACATTCCCTACGGTGTAACACCAGCACTCTTGCTCCCCACAGTGTGACACCAACTGTAACATCAGCACTTTCTCATTCCCTACAGTGTAACACAGCCACTCTGGTTCCCTACAGTGTGAGACCAGGTGTAACACTGGCACTTTAATTGCCTTCAGGCAACCAGCACACTATCTCTTTCTCTATGGTGTAACACTGGCACGCTTACATTCACTCTTACAATGTAACACAGGGTGTAACACTGGCACTCTCATGTTCTTATGGTACAATAACAGCACTGCCTCATTCCCTCCGGTGAAACACCAACACTCGTTCTCTAAGATGTTATATCAAAGCTTTCTTGTTCTCTATAGCATTAGTAGCACTCTCGTTCCCTACAGTGTAACATTGGGTGTTCTTTTTATACACAACACACTTAAAAATCATGTCAACATTATTTATGAATCCAAAATGGGATTACTAAACTTCATTTGTGTTTGACTTTAAAAATGCATTTTAGTTGCCTAATCCAATCCATACCTTAACCAATATATTATTTGCACTAAACCTAAACTATTTATCATTAAGAAGACCATTACTGGAACCCAAACAAACTAACACCAAAAATTCCAAAAGCATATTTTGAACCTTTGTGTATAAGCGTGGAGATGACTTTCCCAGTTCAGAGAAAATTACTCCCAATTCTCAAGTTTTACCTTAGGATCAGTTGAAGAAGGAAAGAGGGGACAGAAATACAGAAAGAAGGAGGGAACTTCCTGTATGTTTTCTGGAAAGGAAAGTGATGAGGGGAAAAGGAAGGACAACATACAAAAAAGAACAAGAGGAAATTGCACTTGTATGTTTATCCATCTCTATAGAATAAATTCATTGGTAAAAAAAATAAATAAAAATACAAACATCACTTTAATTTTGGTTAAAATTGTATAGTTTTCAGTTTCATGCACTGTTCTCAATACAACATATCTGAAACAAACAATGGCACAATTCCAACAAAAGAAGTTTTGCCGTATCCAAATTGTTGTTTTATGTTGTATTTTGGAAGACAGACAGCAACACAAACATACACAAAGTCCACACAACACACATACACACATACACTGCAGAAATGTTACACTAGTCTTCAATAGGGTCTGGCTCTGGATAAACAGCATAGCCAAGAACATACTGGTCCTGCATTGCTCCATCATAGTCATGGTGAATCACACACACACACACACACACACACACACACACACACATACTCCAGCTCCAGATGAGAATAAATTCCTCCATTTTTGTTGTTGTGAGCAATGCTTTCCATCAAACACTACTCAGCAGGAAGGTCATTTTTGGGAAGAGAAATGATTCCTTCTCTTGGTATTACACTGTTTCTTTTCCAGTGAACATAGTTTTAGAAATCTTTGGGTAGGCTATATTAAGCTGAAGGTGGGACCTACTATATGGATGTCGTCATTTGTCACCCTTTGTTTGGCTCAGGGATTAAACCCTTACAGTCAGCAGCACCTGATCCAGTCTCCAAACCCACATTGCTGCATGAAATATTACATGTTCGAGGCCGAGCCCATAGAAAGTCTGTGTAACTAATCCCTGCCCTCTGAGCTGAGGAGAGCTGAGTAGGGAAAAAAACCCACTCTCAGACCCTTGACGACATGCTGGGAGAGTTAAAACCCTGAACGGGCAGCCAAAGAAAAAGCAACCCAAAAATCATCAGGTCTATTTTTTTTCAGTGACATGATTTACTATGAGAATTGGAGATGAAGAGAAAGCACATTCCTCTTGTGTGGATTCTCCCAGGGAATAGAGGTTAGGCTTACTCCTCTCTCTGTCTCGATGAAACCATCCTGGCTCCAGAGACCAACTGAGGTTTCTCTCCACTGCAGATTCCACAAAGACTCAATGTGTTCAGGATGAAAGCTTCAGGCTGTCTGAGCTGATGGCTGTGCTCTGGAAAGTGACCCCTCTACTGCTTCCTGTACTATCCTCACATGAGGTTGGAAGCTAAAGTATGACCATCACTCTGTCTGTACAACAAGAGGAGAGAAGACAGAGGCTAAAGCTCTGTTAGCACCACCTACAGGCTGCAGTGCTCATTACACAACACAATAAGGAAGTATGAACCATACTGCTTGTAATGGGGCTTCATTCACAGTGAGGCACAAGAGGAAACATTAATTAAAATGAAGCACATAGTGCAGAGGCAAAATTCAGGCCAGCTTCCATCTCCAGGTGGTCAAAAAACGATGCTTTGTCACAGCCCGCATGTGGTATCGACGCCAAAGGCACCCTTTAGCGTATTTATGAGACACACCAGGTGTTAGCTAACTCCAATGTAAACCCATTTGTGGCCATACTTGACACTGCAAGCAACTGGCATAGTATAAAAGAGCAAGAAAGTCCATGTAGGAAATCTGTGTGACACAGAGGCCTCTAGTTTCGCAGACCGGGCGAGGCGGAGGTGCATGCATGCAGGAGGTGGATTTTGCAAGTCTGGCACACCATGCGCGCTGGCGCAGCTACCCCTCTTTCCCACCTCCGTCCCTCCTACCTGCACAAGTCGGAAAGAGGGAAGAGAGAAGGCGTGGAGTGGGTTTTACACAGCTGATTCACATTACACCAATCAAATGAGCCCCTCTCCTCGCCCTTAAATGCGCCGCGCGAAGGCGTAATGAGAGTTTACTCAATTCGCCATGGCAGAAGAGAGCAGCAGTGTCAGACGGCCAAACTTCTCCCAGGAGGAAACTGATGTTTTGGTCTGGGAGGTCCAAGCTCACAGTGTCCGAATATACGGAACTGCGAGCAGACCTCCATGGGCTGATGATGCAAAGGTAGCCTGGGAGGAGGTCACCACAATTGTAAATCAATGTTGCCCGGATACACTGAGAAGAACAGAACATGATGTTTATCTAACCTAACCAAACAGGTTTGTTGGCTAAACCTAACCACTATCGTATGTGTTTCTGCTGTGCATCAGATAGAAGTGCTAAGGGTGTGACAAAGTGTTAGTATTTGATGACCTGGGTCTAGGATGAGAATGGGTTGAAAATTCCCACCAGCCACCACAGAGCACTGGCTAACATGTGTTTGTTTATTTGTTTATTAACAAGGATCCCCATTAGCTGACACCAAGATGCCAGCTAGTCTTCCTGGTCCGAATGTTCTGAATGACAGCACAGGTATTATTGTTCCAAACGTAGATGTCTTTTCTCCCACTGGTGGACTCAGGAGGGGGGGAAGTGGGGCGACCGCCCTTCTTGGGGCCCCCATGTTCAAACAAATCACAGCAGTTCTTGGATGCCCTATGGCAGATAAAACATAATGTGCCCTCTAGGGTGCCTTTGTGGAGAAAATGTGATGGAATGCCCTCTAACCCTAGGTGTACAACCTAACGCATTGACGGATTGACGCTGACTGGAAGTCATTCATTCCAATGGAGGTGAAAATGGCAGATAGTAACGGACTAGCACGCAGCTTTGTCTATTCGGGTGTTGACAACATGGGAGAAACGGAGCGTTACGGTGCCGGAAGTAGGAAATAAATTGCAATTGCAGTTGTAAACAAACAATATCTCATTTATTTATGCAAAAGAAAAATAAGCATAAGCTTTTTTTTCCACTATTAAAAGTTATTGTTGACCATAGGTTGATTTCTATGCGGTTGATAATTAATCTGTATTTTCGAATTTTGCACTCATTTCCATAGCCCATTTCACACCTATATATCAGCTCTTTCAATAGTACACTACTCAACTCATCTCAGGTCAGTTGGTACAGTGACAGTAAACATGAGAGATCTTTGCAGGCAGATAATGCTAGCTCTTCTGCTAGATGACTTTGTGGCTTTCGTCCATCTTGAAATGACATCAGCACGCTAGCTAGCCGCCCGCATCTGGCCAGGTCTGTCAACGACGGAACCTCACGGTGTTGTTCTGGGGGTGGGGAATGCGTTCGGGAAACACTCCGTTAAAACAGGAAAAAATAGGTCGTGCACCCGGTGTAAGGCAGTGTTTCTCAGTGGAGAATGCATACCCCAAGGAAAGTATTTTACCCCTTTATATAGGCTTTTTGTCTATCAAAAATGTTTTGTGCTGGTCAGGGGGTACTTGCTTGAAAAAATATATCAAAGGAGGTACATAATTGAAAAATTTGGAGAACCATTGCTCTATGGTGTACATACCCCATGTAATGATAAACCATCCATGAATTTGGAAGGCTGTGGTCATGTGACCAATGCGCTGATGGGAGGAAAGAAGCAAAGGGGTCCCAAGCAGCCCAGTTCAGAGGTAGATTGAGGCAGTGGATGGGTCACAAAACATAGGTCTTACCCCTGGTGTTTGGAACTGTGTGAACTCTGAGTCATTTTATGGTACGCCATCATCACGTTTCTTTTCTTAAACCTAACCATATTAACTTTACCTGTCTAAACCTTAAGATGCCCAACCGTGTTTCTTTTCCTAATCCTAACCTTTGTAACTTTACCTTAATTGCATAACTTTACATTGAGTATGTAACATCATTTGTGGGCCACTAATTTGTAGCATATCATACGAACCCTTGTGTGTACATTTTCGTAGGATATCAAATGAAGTGTTGTATGAGGATACGTTGCAAGTGGGAGTATGCATTCCCCTACGGGTACTTTGGATACTCTCCTATATGCCAATGGCTTTTTGGCTGATAAGTGGTTATACTGTACACAGCCAAAGGATACCCCATATTCCTGCATATACCCTTCACTACACCACTGCCCCTGCCCCTGAGACAGCCTGAGTCCGCCACTGTTCCCCTATATATATTCCTATTTGAATGTTTTCTTCTTTCAGCTTTTGTTTCTAAACATAGGAGCATAAGTCTCTACCTAATGACTTAACAATACAGTGCTTGTTATTATGGCCATACATCCTCTTCATTTTTAAACACTCTGCAGGTCTTTTAGTTTTAAAAAAAGGTATATTTCACATACATTTTTTGTAATTTTTTTCATATTTTTTACTGTTAATATTATTTTTTCTGGTTGCAGTGTGTTGCTGTATTTAGTTGGATCATCTGTATTTGCAGCATGTTTCTGTATCTGGTTGTGTTTTCTGTATCTGCAGCTTATTTTTGTATCTAGTTGTGTTTTCTGTATTTGCAGCACGTTTCTGTATTTGGTTGTGTTTTCTGTATTTGCAGCATGTTTCTGTATTTGGTTGTGTTTTCTGTATTTGCAGCATGTATCTGTATTTTTAGTTTTTCTCACTTTGCATGTGGTATCAAGATGTTTTGTCTATTTGCATGTTTTCTAAAGTTGCGGTGCATTGAGCTCTCAGGGCCACCACACAAGATCTATTATATGTCGCAAATATCAAGCATGTTTGATCAGAGGGGAGCCTCAACTGAGGCAGTTGTGACACTTTGGAACAACTTGTCTTTTGTAGCTGCCTATGGAAGAGTTACAGATCAATACCAATAGCCTTTAGTCCTTTGAAAAAATGTAGAAGTTTGAGCTGTGCTGCCTTGAGAAAACCGTATAGGCGCCACTAATTGTAATCATTTTAAAGTGACAAATCAGCAATGATGCTGGTGTACAAAGCACATGAGAGAGGTCTGGGGATTCCAAGCAAACCAAATGAAGTATTTATTTTTGATTATTTTCCCATATAGTTGGAGCTGTGGCTTTAAGTTGAACAGTTCCCACCAATGTTTTGCATGTTAAGGCGATCACACTTGTGTTGGTCACTATGTCCTTCTGTGGTCTCTGTCTTCCTGCTGTCTCTGTGAGCTGTCTGACATATACTCTGTCTGGAATCAGGCCCAAAGCTCTGCTCTGCTGATGTGACTGGACAAATTAGTGTTACTCCAGCTAATATATTCAAACTGCTGCCGAGCGGCTGCAGAGGACATTGAGAAGTATTAGAAATGATAGCCTTGACTGTCAGCGACGCTAACCACTCCTGAAAAGGTGACAGCACATTTGGCTGCTATTTGCTGCGGGAGAGAAAAAAAATACCTACAAGTTTAACTTTGGGGCATTTTGATCTTTAATTCATACGGGATGTGGAAAATGTGTTTGGTCTATTCACATCTCAAAAGAGTCATTCTGACGAGAGAAACATGCTGTGGAGATCATCTCACGCCATCGCACCTTCAACACTTTGATGATTTTGTACTTTCTCTGTGCCAGTTGACTCATTGACAAACTATCCTTTCATAAAAAGCTCAAGGAGAAACAACTCCGCACCACTCCCTTCGAGCTCTTACGCACGCAAATGCTGAATATTTGAGGCGACTCCTGGATGTGTTTTATGCAGACGACATCTGACAGGCTTGAAATGAAGCCAGGGCAGATATGAAAGCCGGCACTGTCTGTCAAAACCAGGAAATAATCAACCCCCTCCATCCACCTCAGGGGCCCAGCTGAAAGTCATTAGCCCAAAACAATGTGCTGCTTCTACTGTTAGTCTGAAAAAAATAATAATAGTAATAATACTTAGGAGAATTACCATAACGATCTGAGAGGATCTCAATTATCTCTTGTGTTTTCGGCCCACTCTGGAAGATTGCAGCGCGGTCACTGTCAGGGGTGTGGACGGGCTGCACTGTTGGAATATTTGGGGAAAATTGGTCAGCATTTATGTTCCAGTTCCAGCCTTGATTATAATAGCCAACAATGATTACCCATCTCTAATCCTATTAGCCTTTGTTTGGAACATGGGATGAAAAACATTATATATGAAAAGAGCATTCAAAAAATCATAAAACTACATCCATATGCTTTCCAAGTATGGCATTTTTATTTTAATAAGTCTAAATTTAAGCACTACACAGAGAGAATTGCGCAAAAGAACTCGATATAAAAACTACATTTATTTGCAATATTACAAGCAAAAGTATAAAACACATACACTTAAAAACAAATATATACACCTGACCAACCTGTACTGTAAGTGCACTGGATGAACATTATTTCTCCTGCAATATAAGGCAACAGTGAACTACATGCTGTACTGAAAGGTGACATTAAGACCTCATCTCTACCTGGTATTACTATGTGATCTGTATCTGGATACCAAATGCAGATGTAAATGCATGCAGCACTGAATACAATCAGTTTGGCCAGACCCCATCTGGAGGTGGTCTGGAGAAAATGCAGTCTGTGGCCATCTTCTGAAAATGGTAAATGGGTCACCTCACTGCCCTTCTTCCTGTTCAAGCTGCCTGTCAAAAACAAGCAGCATTCTCGTGGGCTAAAAAATTTAGCTAATGCAGAAGCGTTGAAAACTGCAGTTCATCGCTTGGCCACTAGGGGCTGACTGCAGGAGCAAGTCAATCTCCATAGACCCCATGTTAAAATGCCCGACTTTATAGCAGAAATAAACATGTTACCAACCTGGTAAAGGAAAAAAAAACAGTTTTAGTCTCTACAGCTAATTTCAACAATCACAACAACTGTACGGGGGTTGAATTTCTATATAACTTACCCAGTTAAATTCATTATAGTCTGTCATATAATTAAAAAACCTGCAAGTATATGAAATTAGGTTTCAAAGTCATGAAAAAATAATAAGTATTCTCTGCTTTGAAATGCTGCGGCCGTGTCTGCTGATGGTGCTGAGCCAAAGAATGAGCCGCTGCGAAGCGACAGACTCTCGTTCAGCCACTAATGTTAATCAAAAGCACACACATTTGGGCTGAAAGACCAAAAGGTACATCCGTGATGACTTTTTGCTTGTGTTTGTATGTTTGTAGCATTTAACAGAGTTATTTATTCATGTATTGGCACTGGTGCTATGCGCTCTAATGCCATGGCATTAGAGCGCATAGCACCAGTGCCACAAGCTTGTTGCCACAAGCAACATAACCCCTTACCAGCTTGATACAAAACTGCAGTTTTGTATTAAGCTGGTAAGGGGTTATATTAAGGATGGCTCCAGTGCATCACCGAGCCATGATTTCAGGCCCTACCAAACAATCCCAAAGATGGTGAAAAATGGTCTAACTCCACAGTGCTACACAGTTCCCAGTCTCGTAGCATATTTTCAACAAGTATTTTCTAGCATGTATGATGTGTTAATAAAAAAATCTCTGAATTAACTTAACCCAGACTTTAAGACTTAAAGTTACACATAATAAAGGGAGTGGCAGCGGGACTACATGTTCCATGGGTAAAACAACATGGAAAAAAACGAGCTAGAGCCAGAACATGTTACTGGCTTATGCACTCGGTGAGCAATTTTCATCTAATTGAGTGGGTGCCATCTTCGATTCTAGTATCCAGTTCTCATTAAACATCCATACCAAGCAGCATTGCTTTGGGACACTCTCATGGGTCGGCAATGACCTGGGACAAGGATAACATAACCAGAGTTTGACAGGTTCACCCACTCCTGTCTAAACATGCAAATTAAGATCTGATCACAATCAGCCAGATTCAAGATAACAAAAAAAAACACTCAATACGAAGTGTAAATGTCATTGTCCAATTAATGTATCCTGATACAGATGGCATGTTCATCATATGCTATAATATATGAAAATGTAGTTTGTTGTTGTTGTTGTTGTTATTTTTTTAAGAAATCTAACATGACACATCATTGCTGATGATATGTTATGCTTGTGCTGTAACATGTTGGATTCAGTCAGAAATGGATACAAATCATTCACTCAGAGGAGAAACCATCTGAATCCACATGTTATTCCAATGATCCTCGTAGTTCAGACAGGAACAAGCTCCACCAACAGTTACTCTCCAGAGACCTGATCTTCGATGTCATCAAGAGACAAACCCCAGGAGGTGGTCGGCTGACAATAAATTACAGCTTGGCTTTGTGGACATACAGAGTGCCTCTGTAGAAGGTTAATGTCCACATAAAAGCTTTATTTCATTTCAGTGCTGAGCAGAACTACTTTCTCCATAAAATCACCCCAGGTGCCATCATGCTGTGCACACCGCCAGTTCAGGATTTATCTCCTGATGACATTGTGTAGATTTTTAGCAGTGTTAGTGTGGTTTTCAGAGACGTGATCACAAATCTAGACTTAAACAAAAGAGGAATAAAATGTGAATTCAGCTTTAGGTTGGATTCCCTTTCGAATTGAGCAACAACAACCGGAACCTTTTTACAGCAGATGTCACTTCTATTTCATCGCAATCATCCAGACAGGCATGATGATCTCAGGGAAGCCTTCCTGCCTCTTCACAGCCAGGATCTCCAGACCTGCCTTGGCGATGATAATCTTCATGATGTCCAGGTGACGGCTGATGCTGCTATCGATGGGGTCCAGCTTGCAGCCCTGCCGCGCCATATTGTCTTTTATTATAATGACACCGTTTGGATGTAGACTCTTCTTACAGCGCATCAAGAAGTTCATCAGGTCCTTGTCTGTTAGGTGGCCTGACGATAAAGACAGATAAGGGATGAAGACAAAAAAAAAAAACAACTAATCACAACTGAGATACCTGTTTCTGCAGGGATCTTTGTTTCTATTAGTTTTCCTACTGCTGTTTGCCAACACTTGCATAGGTAGATGGAGTCAGCTGCTCTTGACATAAAAACAGGTTACACTGTACCATGCATTGGTTGACCTAGTGTAATCTGGTGGTAAAGACACAAACTCATGTAAAAATGCGAAAGATTATAGTTTTGTTTCTTTTACAAACAAGCAAACTAAGCCAGAAGTCCTTGCCCCCAGCTCTCCCTGGAGGATCCCGAGATTAACCCAGCCCTGATGGGACAGTATTATTTTGTGTTCTGTACTTCCACAGGGAGGCATCCAGAAGATCCCCTGATAGAGAGCTAAACCTCCTTAACTCAGTTGTTTAGTGGAAGGTATACGCAGATATATGGGGTACACCCACCTTGTTTTCTTGTTGTTTACAGTATACCAGACCATCAGCCAAAAAAGTAATTTGAATATATAGGAGAGTATACCCACTTCCTCCTTGGTAACCTACCACCCTACCTAGTAGCGCACCCACCTCATCAACTGCCACTACACCACTACCTAAACTGCAGTGACAGTTGTACTCCAGGCTGCTTCTGTGTCTTCAAGTTCCCAATCCTGCCCCTAAGACTAAGCTTTGATACCTTACCAAGGAAACTTATTTTGCCTATTTTTATCCATGTTTTAATCTTATTTCTGACACTATTTGAAGCTCATGACCAGAGGTGAGGGTTGGAACAATGATCAGCTGGTAAATTTTGAGATCCACTTTCCAGATCAGCTCCTTCTTCATTACAACCATCTGTTGATCTAATGCTCCATCTTAGCCTCACTGATGAACAAGATCCTGATATACCTGTTCTTCTTCATTTGGGGTGGCAACTCAGTTCCAAACCTGGACTTTGGACAATCAGCAATGTCCAAAATATACCACAAAAATCAATAACCCAAAAGTATAAAGTTGGCTGTTAACGACCAAGGTTCATCCAGGTAATGATGGAAGGATAAAGGGAAGAGGCCTAAAATATTCTGTCTCTGAGGAATCATGCCTTTCAGGAAATTGGAAATCACCTCAAATAAAAGAAACCCCTGGAATTCTGATAACATTAGACAGTTCAATTCTTGAGCAATTTGCATCCAAGACAATGAGCAGTGTACTTTTTAAATGGTAAGTAATGAACAGAATATAAACTTACATGCCACCCACTGCATCCAGATGACGTCATACTTGTTTTTTGGAGGTGTGAACTCTTGCAGGTTGTAGCAGTAGTAGGTCTCTATGCGATCGGCATCGTCGCCAAGGTACTCCTCGTGCGCATGGAGCAGGAAGTGCTCCATCATGTCCGCCATCTCCATTTTCTCAAATACAGGAAGGAGGACGCCTTTGGTCACACGACCGATTCCAGATCCACAGTCCAGAGCACAGTGTGTGCCAGCCTTACCAGGACCCTGTGGGTGAAAAACATGAATAACTGTCAAAATTCAACTTTATTTTGAGGAAAAAGTCAGTATAATTTCTCAACTGAAGATCATTTGCAAGGCGTCCATAAAAAATAAGAGTTATGTTTCCCAGAAAACAAAATGTACATTTAAATGTCAGTTTCCCTGCTGCATGTTATTACCATATCTATAAGTCAGGGATCTAGACTTAATTTTTCTGTGTTGCCAGATGTCAGAGCTCTGTACCTCAAAAGAACCGACAGCACAAACAAGTCAACCTCAGTTCCTCAGGGCAACTAAACTATGAACTTTACCACAAGGGAACAAAAAGTCACCTCTCTTGAATCATGCTGCTTTTTCTTCCTTTTCATTTGGTATTCTGACCTCACTCCAACCCCTCCACATCAGGGGCCCCAGTGTGTGATTGTATGAAAGATGGGGCCCTGAGGAGCTCTGTGCTTGTTACAAGAGGCTTCCTGGTTTCTGTGAATTACTGCCATATTGCTCCGTATGTATGTAGCTCAGTTTAATCTGGATGTAGTCTAAATCTTTTCCTTCCCCAACTTGTGTTTAATGGAGATGTCAGGTTTAAACAGGAGCTGTTCACAGCCAGGGAGGAGGATGTGTAACTGAGCACACATTTGTGGAAGACTTGGCGGAAGAGAGAATACTTTGGTTTATTATTCAGGGTTTTTGCATCCAAGTGACGAGTTAAATGTGAGTTTCTAGACATAAAATGCACATAAAGAAAACATTCAATCTGAAGCAAACATCTGTGACTTTACCTCAGAAATTCTAGACTTTTTCAGGAGCACGAATAGCAATTCATCAATCTAAAAAGACCACATTTACCACACCAGTGTAAGGCTTTATGAAATGCTTTATGAAAAGCTTTTGAACTTGATTATGTACATTTCAACAGATCATTGGGTTGGTATGCTCTGTCACATGACTGTGAGGTTTCATAACAAAAAAAAAGGTTTACTGTTTTTCAACCCAGCCCCTACTGTAATATAATGTTCTACAGACTTCTTCCAACACAGTCTCACAGAATACGTGAAATTGACACAGATTCTTAACAATGCATGTTGGTGGACATGAAATGTCGTGCACCAAAACAATGCCAATGCAAAGTCTATTATGAACTGACACAGGTTTGCTGTGAAGCGGTCGCAGTTGTCGCACAACAAAAGATCCTCACTGACTCTTCATTGGCATTGATTTTGTGTTGTCAGCACATCATTTTAACACATTTCATGTCCACCACCACATTTTGCTTTGTCAAGATGTCATATCCATTTCACATTTTTTTATAAGACCAGGCTGTAGCTATATTAATGCGCAGCACAACCATACTTGTAGTAAATAAGTATCTAATATCCCTCTGTAGCAGAGTTCCTAGGTATATGATGATTATCCTATTTGAATTATGTTTTTTATAACCCTGTGTACAATCCCTCATTCTCAAAACCACCATCTCAACAATGACACGCTTTTGTTTGGTTCAAGTTTGACATTACTGTCCTCAAGTATTGTGTACAAAAATGTTTCTTGTGACTTCTTACACATGAGGATGCATTTTGTGTTGTATCTGTAGCCTGCATTTATGATGCAAACTCAGTTCTTCATGCACCGCAGTGTGAATTTAAATGAACTGTAGTTTGAAAATGGATTATGGTAATCCTGCTGTCTTTGCATGATTATTTGGTTTCCAGCATCTGGCAGCGCTGCCTCTTCCTGGTTTAACATCAGTGCAGTGGCCTTAAAATAAAAGACATTATAACTCTTCTTATCTCATCTTTTAGAGACGATAATACAATTTTTTTTATCAAAGTAAAAGTATTGGCAGTCTAGTTTTCTATCAGGTTTTACTGACTCTTTCCTGCATTTCTGTGAATTTGTTGTCTTGGCTTTATTAGTTTCATAAAATACTGTACCTGTCCTACAGCAAATATATCAACATTTCTAAAGTGGTGTGCTTTAAAGGCGCTGTATGTAAGAACGTGGCCAAAACGGTTACTGCACTCAAATTCAAAATACTGATGTGAGTCGTGTCCGCCCCCCCTCCCCTACAGATTCGAGGTTGCTAGACAGCGGCACGCTGTAGACTGATTTGTTTGCCCACGGACGGCTGCCGTGGCAGGGCCGCGTCGCCGCGTCGCTGCATCCGTGATCTTCGGTTTTCCAGCGGACCATTTGAGCAAGTCCGGCTTCTCTGCTGCTAATGCTGCTGCCGGGATACAGCAGAGGAGGAGCCGGCTGCTAATGTTATGTACCGGGACACTGCTAATGCTGCTTGCCGTGCTGCTGTAGCTCAGTCGTAACTGTAACTGATGCTGAGACTCTACTGACTGTGTGACTGGTAGACGGCGGTGGGTGGCGCAACAGGCCAAAACACAAATTCAAAACATAAATATGATTTGCGGACCGTAAAATATTTTTTTTAAATGCGAATATTCTGGCCGTACTATTGTTGTCGGTGAGATCAGTATGTTATATGAACATTATTCCTTAGTCTCTGTGACATATTAGGAGGATTTTACGACTATTTGCTTTAGATTTCTTACATATAGCTCCTTTAAAGGAAATTCTTTAATAATAAAAAAGGACTACAGGTAAACTTCAAATCTTCCAGTGTTGTACTGATTTGAGTTCTATTTAAGATGGCCTTTGATTTGTGATTTGTTTTATCCTGTTAGGAGCTTAAAGTACTAGTCAATACACTGATAACTCAATCAACAGAAATAAGCTTTTGCTAATTGGTAACTTTAAGTCATTTACCAAGCAAATAATTTCTGATTCAGAAGTCTCAAATGTTAGAATTTTGTGTTTTATATGATCAGTCATTTTTCTCTGCATTCTGACATTTTATAGGCTAATCAATTGATCCAAAATCATCATCAGATTATCAATGATAAAAAAGAATTGATAGTTGCAGCCTAATTGTGTCTGCAATGATAGCTCAATGCATACAATGTGTTGTCATAAAGCACATCCTGTAACGTGTCTTGGTCTCATGACAGATAGAACTGAGTGCTGAGAATAGAAAACTGACATTTAACACATCAAATGTGCTGTACTGTATTAATCAGTAGCAGTGAGCAGCTGTATCACCTTAAGCTTTGTTAAATCAAGGCTTGTTGTGTTTACATTAGCACCAGTGGAAAAGTAGCCACTTAGCTGCCTGCAGTTCCTCTAAAGCATCCAATCTTAGCAGTTTATAATTAGAGCTCCTGTAAAACTGATCCTCTAAATAGCGCTGTCTCTGGGCCAAACCCATTACCCTGAATTAGCACTTGGGCTCTACCAGCATCTAAAAAAACACTCTAGTCCACACTGACACTCACATGATCACACACAGATACGTGTGTGCACGCATACAGAAATGCTGAGACATGTGAGGACGTGGTTTTTAAATGCAGAGAATGATACTTTAAAGGAAAGGTTTGACTCCTTGGGGCATACGCTTTTTGATTTTCATGCAGAGAGTTGAGATGATATGATGATAGTTACTGTAGCTCTCATATCTGTACACAAAATATGAAGCAGTCAGCAGCAGGCTGACTTGGCTTAGAGTGGAAACAGGGGGAAACAGCTAGCCTGGTTCTGAAGAAAGGTAACATAATCCATCAGATACCAGGCAATTGGCACAGGCTCCACAAAGTTACTGATTTGTACCAAAATTTAGTCCAGTACATAACAGCCAATAAAACTACAAATTGTTTTTGTGCGGTTTCTGTGCAAATTTAATAAAAAATGTAATAGGTTAATTAGTGAGCTTTAGAGGTTTTTGGGAGGCAGATTTTGTCATCTTTGGATGGACCCAGGCAAGCTAATTCCCCCTGTTTCCAGTCTTGGTGCAAAGTGAAGTTATCTGGCTGCCAGTAACTTTAAACTAAGTGCATAGACATGAGAATGTTATAAATCTTATCATCTAACTCTCAGCAAGAAAGTGGAGAAACTTATTTCCTTAACTTCTCCTTTAAGATGCATCCCCTTCAATAAATTGTAGCCCATATTGTAGTTAATGAAACTACAGATATTTCTCAACAGAGGAGACTAAGAAATATATCCTCCTCCACTGTGAACAAATGAGTTCTTGTAAAAACTGACCATAGTACAAAGTGATTAACAGCTGTTGGCTCAGCTTGTTCTGTCGGGGTGTTTATGAGGCTGACATCAAGTCTGAGCTACTATTAGAAACTGCACCTCCTCCTACATAAAACAAGGTGGAATTCTTTTTATGTAGTCAGGAAAATGAATTCCTCACCCAGAATAGATTGTGACATGAGTATTCAGAGATAGCTACAACACTGTAAATCTATATGCTAGTGAAAAGCTGTCAGAAGCTACAGTATGTACAGTGTAAATGATAGAGAGAGACATCTCAAATCTTACTGTCAGTTTCCCTGGTGGACTGTACTGTAAATAGTAGTTATCTAGAGGTAACTCCTCTTCTATGAGTTTGTCTACCCTCTTGAGGCTGAGAAAGCACCTGAGAAAGTTTCTGTGCTCACCACCTGACCTGGGGGTCAGCCAGGGGTCAGCTTATAGCTAGAGAACTACTCGTAGAAATGCCAACATATCCAGGTAAATACTATTTCTATTTCATATGTGCTCTGCCCTCTAAATATCTCTCTCTTTTGGGGAGGACAGGCCCTTCCAGAGGTGCCTGTGCTCCACCTGAGTGGGGCACATGGAACTGCCACAGTTAATGGCGAATGGCTGGGACATGCAGAAGAGTGTGTCTTTTGTTGTCTGCACCTCCAATACCTCCAGTGGTGTTTGCTCATTCTCTCATGGATGAGACTGTCCAGGGATACTGCCAGGAGGGCTATGTTGCTCACAGGTGTCACTTCCTGGGCAGCACTGTGTAGCACATATCAAAAAGGCCAGCTGTTACCCTGTCCATGTCAGATGGAAGCAATGGCCAACTTGACCTGGTCAGAGGAACCATCTGGGTGTGCGTAATCGAAGATGGGTACCATCTTGGGTGGAGCCACACTTGGCATGACCTAGCATGTGGCTGGGCACGGAGGCTTATGATAAAATCTATGGCCTGGGCCATGGAGGGGGCCTGGAGAGACAGAGGGAGCTCCAGCCTCTCAGTGGCCAAGGCAAATAGACAGGGCAGGCCATCAAAGGGATAATGGTGATTGGTAGAGTCGTCATCTTTAGAGAGGAAGGCCAGGCCTCTCTCCTTATAGACCCAACAGTTGTTTTCCTCATTCTGTTCCTCCTCCTGGGGTAGAGCAAGGCAGGCGGTGCAGGAGTCAGCCTCAGCCTGATGCTGCCAACTCATGCACAGGATGCAGGAACCATGGGGGTCCAGTAAAAGCAAACCGAGGTAGAGGCGGCACAAGACTTTTGTGGAGAAGACACAATGCTAATGATGGCTCCTGCGATACCAAATGGTGAGACCAAGCTCATGTTAGTCCAGTTCTGTGGCTGAGTAAAAAAGGGAGATGTGCAATGCATGCACTTTATAGGGAGCAGGTGCAGTGTATGTGCTACCCCCTGATTGGGCAGTGAGTATAGAAAATCTTTTCTCAGGTGTCACAGCGCAGCTGGCTACTTTTACTCAAGAACAAGCTCTTAGTACTTCTTCAACCACTGTCAGAATTTGAGTTGGAATCTTGTTACTCACCACAAACCGCTTCAGAAACTGCCGAGAACCCTCTAGATCGATGTTGCATATCTCCACAAAATCTCCCAGCATGCCCTCCTCTGAGGCAGGGACGTCCTCATAGAACTTCTGAGCTCTGTAGTAAAACTGTTTCTCTCCTTTGATGTACTCACAGGTGACTGGAAACAGCTTCACTGTTAGGACACATGGATGCACATAAAGAGAACAGAGACAGGATTGTTTAATAGCCCTACTACAGATTCTACAGAGGTATGGTGAGCTCACGTCTTTCAGATTATTTTTTTCATTTTCATACTTGTAGTCTTCAGACCCAACCAATGTTGACCCAGGTGACATCACTTGAGGAGTCATTTATCAGAGTTGCATAGCTCCCTCTGGAGACACTAAAGGCTTTACACGTTTTACACGTTTCCTTTTAAGTAAGGCTAGGTTACTCTTTAACTTGTACTCCAACTATTTAGACTTCATAAAATCCAAGCCCAAGCTGAGATAACCCCTCACGACATCATCAACAAATAGAAAACAAATTAAAAGTTCCTGGGCCTTAGATTTTTAGTTGACTGGTTCTGATAATGTGTCTTTAGGCAGAAATCTTGGTGGTGAGGTGGTGTGACTACATAGTGCGTCAATTCAAAGATGCAAGTGGACGCTCACAGACATAGATTCACCATGGACAGAAGTAAACTTCAGCAGAGGTGCATCCAAGCCTGTTTCATCTGGAGCTAATACTTATATATTGAGCTTAGCTTGAGGATAGCTTGAGAAGATAATAAGAGCTAGCTAACATCTGTACAGTGGGTACATTGGTTGTTTGGGGCAAATTAACACCAACTGCAAAAATATTCTGACAGTCAAACCTGTGCGGACAATCACTTAGCATCAGTCCGAATTAATATTTTGAGGTTTACCAGTAATGGGAATACAAATGCAAGATCAAGGGCTATTAAAATCAATAAGATTCATCCTCTGGGAAACGAACATATTTTTGGTGTAAAAGTGCATATTGTGGCATGATGGTGGTGCTGATGAAGATGTCCTTTGACCCCTATACTGCCAAAATACATGATTTATGGAAAACATTAAAATCCAAAGCATATTCCATCGCAATCTGACCAGCAGATATTTTAGTGTGGACCAGACACAGACTGACTATCATTCATCACCATTATAACTCAATAAAAACTGCCAAATTCAATGTTAGTAATTGTAATTTTACACACCTAGTCTAACAACAGATACAACATGACACTAGACTGCTCTGTATGGAGCGGAACACAGTTCACTATCTCAAAGGAAGTGTAGAATGATAATTTGATTACCAGAAGACTATAAATAAGAACATGCTGCGCTACTCTTACACCCTGCTCAGCTGTTACATGCTATAAAATAACAAGTAGGTTGAATAATCTCCAGTGTTTCTCATGCTTTTTAGGTTACCAATTTGCAGCAAGTTAATATTTCTGTAGAACTATGAACCTCAAAGGACTCCTCTATTGCCAGGACCACAACAGTTCCAAGTCATAATAGATATTGTTTTGAAAGTTTTCAGTTATGTGTTGTAGTACAACACTCTTGCTTCCTAATATGATGCCAGTGTCATACTGTGACATTAAGAACCTTAACAGCTGGTTTCTTAAACTATCCCAACCTTTCACTGGCTCAGTTCTTCTGAGCTGAAATAAATCCTACAGAATGAACACAACATTTCCAAAGGCTTAGATGACACGTTCTTGGCGTAGATGAGGTAGAGGTGGGAGGTGAGGGTCATAGGGGGAAGTCTGTCCACTTGTCAAGGATGTCCAGTGGCAGAATTCATAACACCACAGTGAAACATTGAGAGGGGGGATTTATTTACAATTGGACTCCCTCCTCTATGCTAGAAACATCGGGACAAGGCAGGGAGCCATAAAAGGGACTGAATCGTTCAGCACCTGGAAGTCACACTAAAAACAAGGTGTAGAAACAGACAGTTCAAGCTGTGTGACTTTCCTGGCAAGTGCACCACCTGATTATCAAATGTTTAAGGATCTTGCCCTGGCATCAGATATGATTGGAACATCTAAAGCTGGCAGTTACATGTTATGTGACCCCTCAGGAAGGCTTACAGATAAAGGGTAATTATAGAAGCATCAAGCAAGACCAAGACAGGGGGGAAGACAGTGTGACGACATACATATCTGCCAAGAAAGTGTCAATCCAGTGCCACCATGTTCTTCTTTCTCACACCTTCAAAGTGGACCAGCTCATTAGAAGTTGAGGATTAAAGATTAATTAAGATTTTAATTTAATTTAATTTTTTATTAAGATTAATGTTTATTTCCAATGAGTTAAATATAGGGTTAAGTACGTTTATTTTAGGTTAACTCCTTTGGCTTGACATTTTCTGTATTAAGACATAAAAAAGGACAAAATATACATTTCACTCTGTCATCTAAAGCTTGCACGGCTGTTTGTAAATTATCCAACCACAGCCCCCTGACTGTCATGTATCTCACTGACTGACATGAGTTAGAGCTTTCATGCTTGGCATGCCATGCCATTAATGGTCTTTGTATCAAGTTATTGGTAAGAAATTAAGGTGTCTTTGAGCCAGAATGGCCAATAGGTCATTAGCCTGGGGTGTGCACACCCTGCAGAGGATTGGGATAGTTTGGGCCCCAAAAGAAGAATTAAATGACTGAAACTTCCATGTAGTCGATGTGCACACAGTGTCCATCCAACTCTGATGCTGAATGTGTTTTCTACTCCAGAAAAATACAGGTGACCCTCGATCATTATTGAACTACAATTCTGCAACTGGGCTCTAAATATTGAGTTAGTGAGTTTTTCATTGTGCCATATGCAGTCTGCATAGTGGTTAGATTGAATAGGATTAAATTGTAATTTGTCTGTCCATAGTAGGATCAGATGATATTTCCTGATCCAGTTCCATAAGGGCTTACTCCTACACTAACCTTCTATTTCTACTGCGAAGTCTGAGGAATAGCTTTGCTTAAGCAACATTTCCAGGGTGTTATAGGTATTACTGTGCACTTGACACTCAAACAGGACCCTGTTCCTGTTGAAATCTGCACACATTTTTATTCCAGTTTCTTGACCGATGATGCTGATTTCTTCTGTTCTTTTTCTTATTGCTCAGAGGGATCTTTGTCTCTTTGTGCCCTTTCAGTTGTCAGTCTGATTGAACCATTGTGTTTTGTTCTCCATATACAAAACAAACCGTTTATACAAAGTCCCATGTATTTGTAAAGAGGACTTTCTACAACCTGAAAGCATCAAAGACCATTCAAACAAATAGAGTAGTGCCTAATCAAACCTTTGCGGCAGAAGAATTTTCATTGGTAGTGTATGAAGACTCAGTCGTTGACCAGCCAATGTTACAATTAGGGCTGTCAAACTATTTATTTTTCTAACTGCAGTTAATCACATTTTCAATTATATGTTTGAAATTCCATTATTTTTGAAGTTCATAACAAGGTAAAGCAGTTCTTACAAGTGTCTTGATTAGGAATCAATGAATGCAAAGAAATTTACTTTATGATCTTGACTTACAGATTTATTCCTTTCAAATCAGTGCTGCACTGCTACAACAGTGTGGTGTTGAAACCATAACTTAGAGGTAGGAGACAACTTCAAAGTGCTTATTCTGTGAAATACAGTGTTTGTTTTCTTTTTAGAAAGGATCACACTGGCACTGTGTGTGCCAACTGTTGTCACCTTTCTTGCAATGTCCCATTGCTCTGCAACTGTGGAGAAGTGCTGGGCACATTTCTGCATACTCTCATTCCTCTGTATGTTGAACCATTCAAGCAAAGGAGTGCAATGTACAATCAGTGTCAATATGGTGGTTACCCCGAGATCATTTTGATCACTCAGTGACGTCCAGTAATCCAAGGTAAATGCAACAGCATTTGGACTTCCAGGAGTTCCAGTTTAGATGCTTTCTCTGATTCCTACAGGTCCTGTATGTGTGAAACTATTGTTCTCCATGACAGTCAGGCATAGGACTGAGCTGAAGCAGAGAGAAACAGCCAACCTGACTCTGCCTATCAGCACCTCTAAATAATGAACATGTTGTATCTTGTTTATATAACTTGTGCAGAAACAGAAATGTGAAAACAACAATTTGTGGTTTCTGTGGGAGTTATATACTAGAACTGTTTCTTGAAAAACTACAGTTGCTGCAGTGACTGTGTACACTTTCCTACAGTCTTCCTGTCATCACAGTAAGACTGCCAGCTTTGGTAACACCTAGCCTGCACAGAAACCATTATCTGTGCTCACTGACCATATCAGATAGTTGGATAGCTGCACAGAAGTGCTGGGCAGAATATTAACAATCAATTAACAGTTTTAGCATTTTAATATTACCTACAATTAAAAACTGTGATTTTTACATTTGCTTATTTGTTTGTCTGTTTTAATGAGCTTAAGTGATGTTGGTAGACAACAAATATAGTCAGGCTAGCTGTTTCCCCTTGGAACTAATCCCAATTACAATCATGTATATTTACATTTTAAAGATATGTTGTATTTCTGCATGCACCATAAAACCTTTTCACAGCTTTCTATGTGTGTGTCTGCAAGATGTAGTATATAAAAATACTTTTTAAATGTATTATAATGTAAGATGATATTTGATTTCTAGCAGGTCAGATCAGAGTATTGGTTGGCTATTCCAGTGAACCTCAATGCTTCTAATCATTCCCTGTATTTGTGTTTGTTTTATCCCATTTAGTTTTAAATCTGTACACATAACACATTACATTACTGCTGACTACCATGTCCACCGTGTTTCTTTCTTGTTTTAGATTTTTCAAAAGTATTTTCCAAACTTCCAGGTAGCCATTGTTTTATATTCATTTTACTGTGATATGTAAATCAGCTTCAAAATAATTTTTCTCAATCATTGAGACATTTTGTAGCATGTGCACTTTCAAGTGCATAACCTCGTGATGAATATGTGTGACTCTAACTTAACTTATAAAGAACATGATGTTTGCTGAGCTGCAAGTTTAAAGCCTCTATGAGTTAATTTTCATAAATAGAAACTGATGAAAAGCCTTTGGAAAGAAATCATAGATTTGTACTGAACCAAAACATGCAAACCCCCCGGCATGCTTCCCAACTTTGCCCAGTCCTTAATGGTCAAGGGTCAAGTATAGGTTGTAAATCGTGATCTCTTGACTGTGAAGCTGGTGTGAGGTTGGGCCTTTGTGTGGCCCTTCTTCTTACCCACAGGAATCTTCTCCATTAGGTACAGGTAGCTGGCGAAGAACTCACTCCGCAGCGAGTGGTGCAGGTGGAAGGACATGCTGTGGCGACACATGGTGTCATCCGTCTCTTTCCAGCGATCCCTAAACGCCTGGTGAGCAGCCTTGTACTCTACGTTTGGTGATGATGAGCTGCCATCATCATCATCTTCACGTGAAATCTCTTCCTCAATCTCCATTATTGCTGTATGTGGCCTTGTAGCACCTCACAAAACAGTGCTGTTATCCAGGAGTTTGACTGAACGATGGTGGAGGAGAGTAACACTCTGTGTGTTACGGTGCCTCTTTGGGACACTGTTACTCCAGCTGCTGCTATATCTGTTTAGCTGAGTGGTCAACACATCTCTGCCAGCGTTCGAGTGATCGTCAGAGATCTTTTTCACGGGGCGGGTCTTAGAACACCCAGCCAGATCTACAGATCACCTGCTAGGGACACTGACTCTGGAGGAGTGAGAGAGGGAGGCTGGGGTCTGCTGTCTCAGGACGAACAGAGGCGACTGAATTTCAGGCTGCAAATTCCAGCAGCACATGAGAGTCCATATGTCCGACCTCAAGGCCTTACTGTCATATAATGTGGTCCTAAAATTAGTCGCATCTTCTCATGTTTGTATACATGGCTCCTGTTCTGTACTGACACAGCTTCTCAGACACCAGAGAACAAAGAGTACAATTAAAGCTCCAAGTCATCTTCTTATTCTCTTGGTAAATGAACACTAAGTCTGCAGGATAATCTTTTGGTCATTTGGGTCACACACAATAATTAATCTCAAATTGCAGTTAAAAAGTAAGCCAAAATATATTTCTGAAAACATTCATGGTAAGAAATTAGCAACACAGTAGCATAATCTTGGCTTATATGAAATCAGCACTGCTGAGTTGTACCATCTGATCTCAATCCTTTTAACCTTTTTTTACAATCCAGGAAATAATATGGTGCTGTCTTCATAGTGCACTAAGATATGTTTCTTAAGACACTTTAGGTAAGAAATAGACAGTACAGTAACAGGATCTTTTTATTTGATCAGCACTGCCTAGTATTACCATTTTATCAAAGTTTGGTTTGAGTGTGAGAGAGCGAAAGAGAGGGACAGGTCTCTGTATCGATTTGCTTGTATGCATGTATCCTTTGTGTCCGTGTTGGCCGGCATACCAAAATCAAGGAGGGTAAAAAGAGGAGAAGTCACGGCATCATATCATGTCATAGCACTGGGGTACACATGCAGTGAAATCTGGTCCGAACTTCCTGAAAGGTTAGACAGCTGGTGCATTGTCATAGAGCATGGGGGATGATTGATTCATTCCTGCAGTCAGGAGTCAGCCTTGGGTCAGAATGTTTTTGTATGAAATAAAGAGATATGGGTGAGAATTACAATTCTGTAATTATTGAAGAAGTCTGTAATAAAAGACCATAAACAAGTAATTTCTATATGCAAATGTTGTATTGTATTGTATTCTTTCTTTCGTTTTGAAAGTCAAAAGTCAAGTCCAAGTCCAGCTGCATTTTTAAACAGGGTAATAGTTGGCGTGGGAAGAAATGATGTACAAATTTAGAGTTAAAAATTTGTATTTAAATTATCAGTTGTGCCTCCTCTGACAAAATATAGGTATGTGTAATTTCTGAACTTAATGTTTTACGTGTTGCTGCAGAGTCTTTACATCTTACTGTTCTGATGAATTACATGTTGTCTGTCTGCTGGTCTGAAGTGACAAACCCACCTTTTCCCTTTGCTTGTTTGTATAATGTGATTGGCTGCTGTCAGAAGTCACAAGTCACAAGTCCATGTGAAGTCTCAAGTTATTTGGTGTTAAAGTCAAGGTTGAATTTTATTGTGTCAAATTCAGTCATCATATAGTATATCATGCTCCACTTCAAATGCAATGATGATACATGGGAAGAAAAACGATGCCACTTTGTGGTACTTTTAATTTTGGTAATGCATCTCAGTGACAGTAAACGTTCACTCTTAATTGTTGCTGATTCTGATTGGTGTCAGCCTGTGGGGGTTAAACTTTCACCTGACTGCCTCAGTTATGTCATCTCTACACTCCTGAGCCTCAACAGCTAAATGTGTCACTCTTACTGACCTTTTTAGGTTGACACCTTGGAATTTGATCTCAGGATGAGGTGCAGTATTTGAAGTGGTTTAAGTGGCTGTTAGTTAGGACAACTTTGCAAATGGTGTATTTAAATCAAGATAGCTGCAGGCGTCTGTTTAGTAGAGTAGGAAAGGCTGTCTGAAACTGCATGCAAGTCTTTAACCGTCAAACACAAACAAACAGGTGTCCTTGTAGCACCAGCAATCATTCATTCAGTCACCAGGGAATACCATAGCCTATATTTTTGACCCCTACCACAAATAATATTTCAATATGCCCATCACGAGCCACAGGCTAGATTTAGTGCAGTGACATCAGCTGTTACTGGTGCTGAGAGCAGCAGATACATGGAGAGCACATCTACCAAGTTACAGTATTGATTACACCAACTGGCCATTTGTTTATTTCTTGCTTATAACTTTAATGAAGACACACGGCTGGTGTGAAGTTCACATGGGAAATTGATCAGGTTTATAGAATTTTAAAATTCACATAAAAAAATCCTTCCCTGAAAGAAAGTTGTCTTGTTATTAAGTCTCAAAAGTTTCATTAAAACAAGACAAACACATCTGCAAGCAAGTGCAAAACAAACACAAAAAAATAGTTTTATGAATTTTCGATAATTTAGGGGTTATTTCTGTTTAATGTGGTGTAATGATCTGCTTTATTCTGTCTTCATTCAAGATACTAATACTCATCTCTAGTAAATTGTTTTTTAAGGAAACAAAACTTTAAGGACTCAATAACGGGCTGGACTTTAAAAAGTGCTTGATAATTAAACAAACACTCTTTTCTTTGTTAATGTATCAATAAGTAAAACCTAAAGCGGAAATGAATAAAAATAACAATAGCGTATTTTAGATGAGACTTACTGTCATTGATGAAGAGCTTTAATTGATGAGCAAAAGTCAAAGACATTTGAACTTTGAAGAGAATCCACTTGTTGGACTGAAGGTTCATGCAGAAAGTATAAATAGTCAAAAGGGAGCTAAAACCAGTATCAGGTTCCCTAACAAGCGGTGAAAAATCCCCAAGTTCACAGAACCTTTTTAACCTTATGTAACTTAGAGTTATCTAACCCCAACTCAACCTGGTGGTCTCTTACTACTATTACTTACATCCGGCATCCAGACCATCTATCATAACTGCAGATACAGTCCTGCATTATTCTTTTAATGACACTGAGGGAGAATGTCTATATTTTGACAGGAATATTAGTTGCACATTGAGGATTTTAAAAAGTGAGTGTATGTTTGATAATTGAAACACCTAGTTTTGAATATTTCATTCTCGTTAACATTGCAGATTGACATCTTTGTCTGTTGCCCAGCTGCTTGTATTCATTGCCCACCATTGGCAAAATAACAACCCAATCACCAGAAATGTGTACATTTCTGCAAACCATGGATGCATTACATTTGCACAACATTAAATAACAGATATGTTGAAACTTAACGTTGAAACTTAACATTTCAGCAATGCTGTGTTTTGGCTTAAAATACCTGGTTTTAGGGGCACAATCCCCACTGGAAAACTATCAATGTCTTAATAAAAAACAACTGCTTGTCAAGCAACTATCACAACTGAAAATCAACACATCCACATTTGGTGCCTAAAGAGTTGCTGCAAACAAAGAAATGACTCACTAAATCACAATCAGTTTTGTTGCTTGTTGGTCTGGAGCAGTGCTCTGCAGCATGGCAGGTGTCTTGCCTAGGTGAAATGCCATCCACCACCCCCTCCACCTGCCAATGACAAAATCAGCTCCTATACTGTGTCGCTTTAGAGAGGTTGATATGTATGAAACATGCAAGTGTAATGTATTCATGGTTTGTATGTATAATGGTATAATGCCAATACTGACTTCTGGGGACTGGCTTAAAATAAATGTGGAGGTATTGCTTCAGAAATTTGGTCCACACTAACAGGTACTACTACCTACTGCAAGGGTTTTACTTACTCAGCGAAATACGTTCACATCAACCAGATGGGTTGGCTCAAAGTTTCATAAAGTTGTTCATGGTTCCCAGATTATGTGTCCTAATGGCTTTATACCATGATTTTTCCTCTATCACAGTAAATAAACAACTATTGGATGGATTGTCATAAGATTTTTTGCACACATTCATGTTTCCCTTAGGATGAATTGGACTAACTTTATGATCCCCTGACTTTTCACCTAGCACCATTGTCACGTCAGCATGTAATGTTTTCATTACTTTGGTTAATCAGATACCTGCAGAACTAACAAGAGTTACTAATGATGGCGTCAGCTGTACTGTGGGCTGTCTGTACTCGTGTATGTAGGGATTTGAAACACCATCCTCAAGAGAGGAAACATTTACAAAAAAGAAATATAACAACATTTTTTGTTGACCAGTCAACATTTTTTTCAAAGGCTGTTGAGTGGAGTTAAACTCAGGAAAGGAATCATAAACTCTGAAGTTACAACCCTGCGGCTGCTGTTCAGTTTATAGCAGCCAGTAGTGGAGGAAGTATTCAGATCCTTTACCTCAGTAAAAGTACTGTACAACAGGGTTGGCAATTGATTTTTTGGTTCACCATTCCAAAATCTACCAGCAACTCAATAGATTACCATTGTTTCTTTGGCTCGTGAGTGAGACAAATCTAGCAGCCACTTGCATATTTTACCAGTATTTGGCTTATTTTCAACCTTGGAATACAACAGTGTAAAAATACTCTGCTACAGGTAAAAGTTCTGTATTGAAAATTACTTTGTAAAAGTCTGTAAATATGATCAAGAAAATGTACTTAAAGTATTAAATCTAGCAAAATTGCCCCCTGTGGCTGTTGTAGCCTACTATTATATGATTATGCTACTATTACTCGCGCATTAATGTAAAAGCAGGATTTTACTGTTGTAGTTGGTTAAGGTGGAACTCATTTGGAACTATAACTAATGATTATTTCCATTTTGGATACATCTGCTGATGATTTCCTACATTAATCAATTGATATTTGTAAAAAAAAAAATAGTAAAAACAGTGAGAAATGCCATCACAATGACCCTGAGCCCAAAGTGACACCTTCACAGTGTTTGTTTTGTCCAAACCTCAACATTATTACTAATAGGCTACATTAAAATTACTTACATTATGAAAAGGAAAGGTAGCAAATCTTAACATCTGTAAAGCTAAAACCATGATGTGTTCTACTTGTGTTTTGAGATGTGTATTTTATAGATTTGGGGATTCCTGATAAAGGATGGCTGTAGCCTGATTCCTTCCAAAGCCCCAATTACTATGTGATGAAATTGTAATTTGATACTGTAATAAAGGTATTCTATGATTTTATATGTTTTTCTGTATTCACTGTGTTCCACCCTTGATTTGTATACTTGTACTGTATGACAAGTTCGACTTCCATTTGTATGCCTCACAGTTTGCCATTCAGTAGCCTACTACAAACTACAAACTTCAAACTACAACTCCCAGGAGGTGGAACATCTGCCACCAGGGCTGTGCACAGGTGTGAAATTGGTTACTTTTACCAGCCTGTCCATTGTTTCTCATGTATGCTTTGATGAAGGTCCAATAGACCGAAAGCTCTTAATAAAGTGAAACTCTGCATAGTGTGCAGGAAATCTTTTTTTTTTTTTTTTACCAGTCTAAAGCTGGACATATTCTGCATTAAAATAACTAAACAATTAACTTTCGGTCAACTGGCTAACTAATTAATCGACTAATCATTTAAAACATTATATTTCAGAAGCTCCCTGTATGTTTCGTATGAAAAAATCTTGGGCCTAATTTGTAAAATAACCAGCTGTCAGGTTAAATGTAGTCAAGTTAAAAGTAGGCCTACAATTTCCCCTCTGAAATACAAGTTAGTTGATATACAAGTGAAAGTGACATGTAAAAAGGACTCGAGTAAAGTAAAAGAAGCTCAATTCTGTACTGACGTACCTCTGTAAATGTACTGAACACAGATCATGAACCTGTCCCAGGCAGCAGGTCTCAGCAGTCTCGTCCTCCGTGACTACAGGTGGCAGCAGTGCTAACTAGCTTTAGCCACATTGCATGCTGGGAGTTGTGTCGCCGCCCTAGCAACAGGCTGCAGAGAGAAATAACATCCGTCCTGTCTTTATCAGCATCAGCTGGTCCTGTTCTGGAAGAAGGACAGTTTTGAAGTGGGCTTTCTTTCTTATCCAAAATGGACAATTTGCAAACAGGAGATGCGCGGTATCTGAAAAGGTAACGACTGCTAACGTTAGCTTGTTCACGTTTGTACCGTTAGCTGAGCTAACAGCAGACTCCAGTGGGATGCCCAGCTGTTCATTGATAGCATAACGGGCCATTTAAATAAGTGACTACAAAGCTAACGGAAGAGTCTGTTATTAATATTCATGATAATGTCTATTTGTGTTGATACGACCTGCTTAAGGTCGCTAATAGTAAGTGCTGTTAGCCTTATGTAAGCTAACCTGTGTGTCGGTCCAGGGTGTGTGCGTTGATGAAAATCGATAAAACGTGATTCATCAATAAAAGAGACAACAACCACCATCGATTGAAGAATTTAGCTAATGACCAGTAGTGGAATAAATATTAAGTATTAGTACCACGTAGGAAAACTGCTGTTACTAGAAAAAGTCCTGCATTCAAAGTCTTACTTAGATAAAAGTACAAAAAGTAACGTTAGTCTGTTAACGTAAAAACATAACGCAACTTAAGGTACCAGAAGTTAGATAAAAAACCTCATAATGCAGAATTGTCCATTTCACAATGATATTATAACATCACTGAAGTACAAGTATTGTTTTCATGTGTTCATCACGGAAACAAGTTATTGTTGGAGGTGATGCAGGTGGAGCTAATTTACTTTACACTGCTACTTTAGTCACATAATAAACTGTGTTGGGGAGCTTTATCTATTATCTATAAAAATATATCATGATAAATTCTCAGTTGATTTATATTTTGTATTAATCTGAAAACTGCAAAGTAATGTCAAATAAATGTGTAAGAGTAAAAAGTACAATGAGATGAATATCAATCAGTCATCATTTATTTGTCACATTGAAATAAGACATGGTACAGCTCCAGTGAAATGGGATTCCATCACCTCTTTTAACGTCTGCACTGTGGTTTAGTCCTTTTTTGTGTCTTCTTACATTGTGGGCTGATGCCTTATAATTTTCCATGATTCTGGATGGTTCTTGTAGTAAACTGTCCACACATCTTGGCCCCAACAAGCTGATCTGCAGGGTCGCTCTTCCTAAACACAGCATCGCCACACTGCAGTGGCCTCTGCACAGTGTAATGTTATAGAGTGGTCTACAGCTGGACTGAGAGCACCTCACATTCCCACTGTCACACCAGTCCCTATTCACCATAAATCACACTTTTTTTAATTGAATAAAACCAGAATGAACATTAAGTATATTAATCTTTGGTGTTTTGCTTCCTTTATCTATGACCCACAGGAGGGTAAAGGGCTGCACACTTGATGTCCACCCCACTGAGAGAGCCCTTGTAGTTCAGTATGAGGTGGAGGCAACTGTCCTGGGAGAGCAGGGGAACCCAATGGTTGGGGAACGCAAAGAGTGTCAAAAAATGTGAGAGTTATACACAGAGTTTCTTACAGTATAATTTCTGTGATATTTCTTTATCATGATTTCATTTTATACCTCTGAAAAGGAGGTGCTCAGTGTTTCTCTTCAGAGCTGTAATTTCATGTGTTTGTATGCTTGTCCTTCAGTATTCGCCTGAAAAGCCTGAACGCCCACACAGATACGTCCTCTTTGGCCCGGAAAGTCGTGGAGGAATGTCGGCTGATTCACCCATCCAAACTCAGCAAGGTGGAGCAGCTGCTCTTCTATTTGCAAAATCGCAAACAGTCAAATGGTATTTAAGAGTTTATTTATCAACTACTTTAGAAAAAACACTGATGTGGTCATTAAGTATTCCTCAAGGTAAAAGTAGAAGTAATTTCTCTTTGTGATGGTGACTATTACTTTTCACAGACAACCAAGAGAAGAAACGCATCTCACCTCGAGACTTCACACCCTATGCAGGAGTGGAGGTAGGAACTACATGTGTGTTTTTACAGTACAATGTCTGTGCAATGCTGAGGACATTTTCCAGTCCTCACTGTGCTTTATTTCCTGTTTTATTTCCCTTCAGCTGGACGAGGAGGCGAGCATCAGCAGCATCGATGAGTATGTGGAGCTGCTGTATGAGGACATTCAGGAGAAGATCAGAGGAGCCACACTCATCTTCCAACTGGCTCGTAACCCGGACAACCTGGAGGAGCTCGTACAGAACGGTACCTTCCTCTATTAAATACAGATTTACTTTCAGTTTAATTAGAAGAAAAAATAATTCCCTTTTTTCAATTCTCTATTCCTTATCTGTTCATGTTGAAATGCAGAAACACTGACAACATGCTCACAGCCAGCACCAAAATGTTAATTTTCCACACTAATAATGATATAGATATATATGCCTTTTTTCTAAATCATTGTTAGGTTCAAAGGTTCAAAGAGATTAAGCTTTTCAGTTATGCCCATCTTAAAATAATGGTTGTCTGTCCGTCCGTCTGTCCATCTGTCCCATTCTTGTAAGCGCGATATCTTGGAAACATTTTGAGGGAATTTCTACAGATTTGGCATAAGTGTCCAGTTGGACTCATGGATTATAACACGTTTTTGGCCATAATTTAAGATTTCATACAGCAAACATGACAACATTAGATACAAATATCTAATTTAGATAAATGAAGTGAGGACATTTAATATATGATAGGTCAAAGGTCAGCTTCACTGTGACATCATAATGTTCTGCAAAAACATTTTTCTGGCTGTTACTCAATGTAAAATCTGAAGAACAGAAGGGGAGACATTTACCCAGATACTGAATTGGTGACACTAATCTTGGGTGCCCATTTTGAAACTATGTTGATTGTATAGCTCTTCTGTGCTGCCAGCAGGAAGACTCTCTGGTAGTCCACCACAAGCTCTATGGTTCTGCTGATGTTGAACTTCAGGTGATTGTTGTTGCACCATGTTACTAAGCTCCCTATCAGTGTAAAAATAGTCTCTAAGTGAAGACAGCATGTCTCTCACTGGAGATTACTCCCTGGAATCATACATGTCAATATAGTGATAACTTCCATTTTGCCAAAAAATACACTTTATACCTTTTACGAGATTCCTTTAAAGTCTTCACTACATATATTATGATTTTGATTTTTTGAAAGGAATACTTCACTCACACACTTACCATTTGTAAATCGGTTAGTCATGTCATGTTACCTTGAATTCGTGAAGCAGCAAACTTATTTTATTGATTGATTGGGGACCACCTTTAACAACAGCATAACTATATCAATATACCCTTACAAATTGTCACACAACTTGGGCAGTATAATCTAAGTCTCATTTACCAGTCCTATGCTCAGTCCTTCCCAAACACAAGCATTTTTGCTAAAACCTTATTTAAAATTCAACCGAAAGCAAAACTTACCAACGCTCTCTTCAAAACCAGACTCTTAATTTTTTTGGTGAACTGTAATAGCGAAATATAGTGATTTTTTTAAGTGAAAATCCATGTATTTGGAAAGCAATGAGCATACAAGTGGATAAATGAGACTTGGATTATACTGCATGAGTTGTGTGAAAGTTTGTAAACAGATGTTATGATATAGTTTTGCTGTTATTAAATGTCTCCAGTCAACAAATCAATATGTTCGCCGTTATCCATGGAGGCATGTGAGAAAAAATAATTTTCTTTACAAATTCAAGGTAACACAGTATGACTAATTGATTAACAAAGGACCATTTTGTGGGTGAAGTATTCCTTCAATACAAGATGATGTCCTAATATTTCAATCAGGAGGGACCAGGTGAATGAAGTAAAAGTGATTGTTTAATACAGATTGGAGGTGTACAGATTAACAGATGATGTGATGTATATGAATTGTCAGACTGTATTTGGCGCTTGGACTCCTGAGAGAGATTTGCAATGGAGCGGCATCTGAGCAGCAAGATAAAGCCCCCAGGGAGTGGGGAGTGGAGTCCAGACACTGGTTGCAGTGGCTGATGACTCTGAGACTTAGGGCTAATGAAGCTGATGAATCTGTGAAGACTCTGCAGTGATGGGTGGAGGATGCGCACAACTACAGCATGAAAGAATAACGAGCAGAAAGAGAACCATATTTAAAACAAGAATCAGTAAGATGATAGACTTACAGAGAAGGTGTGTCACTGTGCTGTTGGATAACTGTGACCGACTGACAGAACAGCTGATGTCTCAATTGACAGTCCCCAACAATGACAGAAAGGCTGAATCCAAATGCCCGCACTTCACCGCACTTGCAGACTCGCGGACTGACTAATATTCAACCACATCATGATACAGAAATATGTAGAAGTATAGGCTGTAGAGGGAATGAAAATGCATTGCAGTTATTGCAGCCTAGCAAGCTGTGTAATAGCCCAAAAAAGTTGGCCGGGAAAAAACCAGACGGATGAGTAGGCACTGTTAATCAACTTATATGACATATATATAAATAGGATAACAGCAGTAGTTTTCATGGCAACGAGTAAAACAGTACAAATGACTGAAGTCCTCGAGGGCTCAGTCCGTGAGTCCAGAGCGTGGACATATCGATTCAGCCAAAGACATTATGAGTGAGCATGCATGCCTAAGCATGCAAAAGTGTAGTCTTCCTGACTGTACTTTGACTAGGGCTTCTTTTGTTGGCTACCCTTTTTTATAAAATAAAAAAAAAAAAAGTTTATACGTGTGTGTGTATGTATGTATATGTATATATATATATACATATACATACATACATACATACACACACGTATAAACTTTTTTTTTTTAAATTCACAATATGTGAAGAGACAGATATGGCATATGCCATATCTGTCTCTTCACATATTGTAGCTGCTTGATGAAACATTGTTGGAGATCATGTAGATATTTTTGCTACAAATCTACCCTGCCAGAATTAGGTCTTACATAATGGTTTTTCAGAATTTGATCTCAAAAGCCTTTTTTGGAGCCTTAAACAGCTTCTCACAGTCTTCCTCTGCAGATGGAGTTTGCTCAGGTGGTTGTATACAGCAGGAAGGGGGTAGATGGTGGCATGTGAATAGCCTCCTTGATCTTTTTTTGACCACCCAATGACTGTTGGTATGAAAGCTATCTCTGTGACAAGTGAGCAAACTCCATGTGCAGAGGAAGACATGAGATGTGGTTGACAGCTCTGAAAGGGTCAAGGATGAGCTTTCATGCTCAATTATTCAGCATGTATTCTTTTTCTCAAAATAATCTTTTTTTCTGTCAAAGTGGATCCAATTGCCTAAGTGCAAACATCAGCCATATTCCAAATTGTCAAACTAAAACTGCATTTGGCCAAAAGGGGAGTTTTTAAAAAAAAAAAAAAAAAAAAGAATATTGCTTGAGCGTAGAATCGGTTGGCTTTTATCAGCTCGTTGTCTCTGCTCCCCTTTTAAAGAAAACAAAGCTCAGCTTTGGTTCTGCTCCCTTCCGTGACAACCAGGCTGTTTCTTCCACAACAGCACGGAGCCATCATCCTCTGCAGCCGTGGTGAGATGGCACCGCTTCATTTGTATCCGTCATAGTGCGTCGTCGGCTCACTCTGTCTGCCGCGTCGCATCAACCAGTCCGATGTTGATAAGAGCAGAGTGTTCGTGTGAACCCAGAGGCCTGGGGTCAGCATGGAAAGAGGAGACGAACCCTGGGACGCACGTCTTTGCGTTGAGAAGCACCCATAGCTCAAAATCCTCAGGAGCCTCCGACCTCATCGCATTCCCCCACGCTTCTTTAAATTAACCTCCAGCTGCACTGCGCTGTGCTCAGTCTGACTCTGATTGAATTCCACACACAGACGCTTTGTGTTTAGTTTGTCTGTCTCATCTGTAGCCCTTCATTCCTGTGCTACCTTCTTTTTGTCTGATATTTTCTATGTCTGCCTTTGTACGTGTGTTTTAACTGATATGAGTTTGTGTGTCTGTTGTCAGAGACGGCCCTTGGAGCCCTGGCCAGAGTTTTGAGGGAGGACTGGAAGCAGAGTGTGGACCTGGCAACTACCATCGTCTATATCTTCTTCTGCTTCTCCAGGTGAACTATCAGGGACACATTTATCTCCATCTAACTTTGACTCTTCATTCCAACGTGTCATTTACATGTGGTGTTAAATGAGGTCTTTCTTGCTTGTTTTTTCATAGCTTTGAGTATATTAAGTAATATTGTTTGGCTGGTACCGAATGCAATGTGGATCTTGATTTACAATTTAGAGTGTCTTTTGGGGAGTTTTGAACTGTATTTTTAGTCTCTACTTCTGCATGGCCGCAGGGCCATGTGACAGTCCACATGCAGCCAGAAATATATAATGCTTACATGTGAACACGTCTGTGTATTCAGACATCTAGTGAAGTATAAACAGACCCCTGTGCTCATCAACATTCTGCTTTTGGACTACATGGCTTTAGTTTGTTGACTAAACAGACATATTTAAAAAAGGTATTCATAGTTGGAGAAATATTTTATTTAAGTCAACTTATGGACGCCCATTTAAAGTGAAAGAAATATATTAGGTGAGCTCTATGTCAACAATCAGTGTGGACACACCTAGCAGTAGCAAGACACTATGTGGAGAGCCAACACAACATCTGTATTAGACAGTGTTGGGGGTACAGTAATATATTATCTCTTAGCTGCAACAAAGTAATATAACATGCTACCAACAGGATTTTGGGTAATATTACATTTACAATGTTACTGCCCAAAACAAACTGTTTATTGTATTCATTTTTCAATAATCCACACTGATCCACACCTAGTAATATGTAATGTATCACTTTTCGAGAGTAACTTGCCCAACACTGATGTTAGATAGTTGAACATGTCACTCTAAAACCATGGACATTAAAGGGATACTTCACTGATTTTCACCCAGCTTTGTATCATAACAGTGGGGGTAGTATGTGCAAATGAACTGTGGTAAACTTCCTTCCATCTAACCAGTACCCAGATCTCCCTGCTCCTCTCCCAGAGAAACTTCACAGGATGACGCAGATGACACAAAATGCATCATTCAGCAGCATCCAGCAGTTTCACTGCTTATCCCGGGCTGTTGGTCGAAATACAAGGCTGTGCTTCCACATTTTTGTATTGCCCACAGCCCATGCTGCCACCACAGACAAAAAGAGTATAGAAGCAGGTCAAGAGACAGACATGCCCCTCTCTTGCTTTCTCTTTCTCCTTCTCTCTCTTAAACTAAGACTTAAACTCAATCTCAATCAGAGCTTTCTCTTTTTCATCTCAAATATTTTTAGAAACATATTTTAGTGCCCTTTTTAGCTGTTATAGCGAGATTGTGAACAGGAAGTGGGCGCCATACTGTTTCCTGCACAGTGAAAACTGAGGCTGAAAAAACTGAGATCAAACAGCAAAAATAAGCAGCACTGACCAAATATAAACCCAGATTCTGTTACTGTGTTGCCTATTTCTTGCCCCCAATGTTTTCAGAAACATGTTTTAGCTAACTGTTTGAGTGTAATATGAGATTGTTTGTTACCAGCCGGTTGCCATTTTGTCAAAAAGACGAGTTTGCATAACGCACCACTTAACCATGAGTGTTTACCAGCAGGTGCAGTGCAGTGCATTTTGTCTGTGTATGTTTTCTACCTCTTGAGCAAATGCCAGTCTTTTTTCTCTGTTTTCTCTGTTCGTGTATGACTTCACAAGTATTTGCATGTTTCTACTGCAGAGACAGCCTAGTTTTATGAAAAGACAATGTTTCCAGCAGTGAAAAACTTGATCTGATTGAAACTGATCCCAAAGGTGCTGAATGGTCTTTCACACCAAACTGGTTAAAAAAATTCCTCTGCATGGAGCTAGAAATGTACACGGGGAAACTGTCATGTTGAAACATTAAAGGGACAAACACGAAAGAACACAATTGTTTAAAATATCAGTGTAGGGTGAAGGATTTAGATTTCTCTTCACTGAACCCACACTGGGAAAAAATGACCCAGATCAACAGTACAAAAATTATGTCCATATATATCTGGCCATGTGTATTTTTTGTATTTGAAGCACAAACCCAGTTTACCAGATTAGGGCACTCAAAACATTTTGCAAGCTGCATTGTTGCCTCCTTGTGTACAGTACACATTTTAGTTGTAACAGCACAGACCCTCACAGCCAGTTGCCTCTGCTCACTCCTCTTTTCACTGCTCTCTCCCTTTCTTCCAGTAGTCATCCACCTTTGGCAGCCTACCTAGTACTGAAGTTTCACTCTCCAACTGGGGGTTAGGAAACACTAAAATTAGCCCTCACTAGAATAATACATAAATGTCTGTCAGAGCTGATTTAGGCTGCAAGAGGACGTGTGTGTCTGAAAACTGATCGTCACTCTTGGCTCGTGTCCATCTCTGTGTTATGCTGTTTGGATTGTGAAACGGTTCAAGTTGGACTGATTATAGGTCGGACCAGGACATACTGTTTGACTGAATGTGTTTTGACTTTGACAGTTTACTTTGTAAACTACTTCAGGGGTGACGGATTGGGTCATTTTAATGACAGCTCCCAGCTGGAATCACCGATCTTAAAAAAAAAAAGTGGATTTTTAGTTTTGAAAATACACTTTTGGATAAATGGAGGTCTTTTTCTCACTCTCTCTCCTTGTTAATTTTCCTCCTCTAGTTTCTCCCAGTTCCATGGCCTGGTCACACATTTCAAAATTGGGGCCCTGTGTATGAATATCATTGAACATGAGCTGAAGAGGTATGACCTCTGGCAAGACGAACTACAGAAGAAGAAGAAGGCCTATATCCTTTTGTGAAAGTCATTCAACGTAAAATTCTTAAGTCTTAAACACAGTTGTTTCTAAATAAGGTAGATAATGGAAAGTATATTATTTGTATGTAACTAAAGCTGAGCACAATACTCAGCTAGGTGACAGTTTTAACGGTACAGTATAAGAGGAAACTGTTTAATGTTTTTTCCTTGACTGATTGCACATGAAGAATTCCCTGAGAATCAAAATTTGAAGAAAGAACACGAGAAGTCTTTCAGAAAGTACCAGAGCCTTCTGACCAAACAGGAGCAGCTTCTGAGAGGTAACTGTTGAAACTTTTTACTTCATAATGATGTCAAACTCATGTGTCCTTCAGTGTCCTCTCGGCTGTGTCTGCATCATGTTCTGGCTGTTGCAGATATTGGAGTTGTGAGGGTCAGTGTAGTCTGTTTGTAAGACTAAGCTGGCAGTTTACTCCAGAGTTAATTGAATTTGGCGTGCTCTCAGACTGCTATTGAATACGGAGCTATGAGCAAACACCAGTCTACTCACTACGACTCCAGGTCCGTTTATTTAACCTCTCCAGCCCCTCTGTCCTGCAAGTGGGGCAATCAGCAAACTTTATTTAACATGTTAGTGGAGATCCCAAAGTTTCCAGAGTTATCAGAGAAAAGTTTCAGAGTTATCAAATTTTTCCGAGCTATTGGACAAAGTTTCAGAGCTATCGGACGAAGTTTCAAGAGTTTTCAGACAAAGTTATCTGACAGAGTTTCCAGTGTTATCAGACAACGTTTTTAGGGTTATAAATAGGGATGGTAGGATTTTATCGATATCAATGCCATTATCGATTCTGCTTATCGATCTGATTCTTTATCAATTCCCTTATCGATTCCTCCTGTGAATTAATGATACCACCTGTTGTTTGTAACCCAATACATCTGCTTTCAGAACATTTTATTATGAACCTTAAAGCCATGGTCTAGTTTAGATGATGAGAAAGATTTGAAAAAAAGCATCCCCAGCCTGAGTGTGTCAACACCACGCAGCTAGTGCAGCTAACTCAGGTGAGGCAGCTAACACAGCTAGCCCAGCATATTATAACAACAAATAGCGTGCAAATCAACTCAACTGCCTTCATCTTACCATCCTTGGTGTTCCCATGAAATCCGACAACAGGAGCGGGGATGCGCCGAAGCTCCACAGTGGGCTAGCAGCTCCAGGGAGGCTAACAACAACAGCGCCCCGCCCACCATCCACCTGGAGCGGGGATGCGCCGAAGCTCCACAGTGAGCTAGCAGCTCCAGGGAGGCTAACAACAACAGCGCCCCGCCCGCCGTCCACCTGGAGCGGGGATGCGCCGAAGCTCCACAGTGAGCTAGCAGCTCCAGGGAGGCTAACAACAGCGTGAAGTGAAGCTACGGCTTTGACCGCTTCTGTCTCTCTGCCATTACGTCTTCTTTGTTGTTGAACGGGCTGCTGACTGACGAGCATAGATTCGGCGTAATGAAAAGAATCGATAAGGGAATCGTTAAGGATAAAGGCTAATGATGTCGATGAATTGGACCAGTTGGAACCGGTTCTTAACAGGAACCTGTTCTCAATTCCCATCCCTAGTTATAAAGCAAAGTTATCAAACAAAAGTTCCATTAGTTTTCAGAGTAATCAGACAAAGTTTCCAGCGTTGGCAGACAGAGTTTTTGAATGTGGTATCTTTTCCAGATTTATCAGACAGAGGTTTTCAGAGTTATCAGAGGGAAGTTTTCATAGTTATCATACAGAGGTTTAAGTAAGTATGCAGACATTTAAACCTTGGTGTCGATGGTCTGAAAATTTAACTCATTAGATTTTTGTCATTGTTTTAAGTTGTCGATTGATTAAGTTGATGTAGTTTTAAACTTCTCCATTGTGAGGATTTGCGGCTTCTCTCTATTTTTTGTCATTTTAACCTGAATTAATGTGAAGTTGGATTATTGGTCAGACAAACCAAGACACCTGAAGACCTCAGGCTTTAGGAAACTCTGATGGGCATTTTTGACTCTTGTTGTTTTGTAGACATAACAGTTAATTGATTATTCATAAAGCTAATTGACAGATTGATTGGTAATGGAAATAACTGTTTGTTGCAACCCCAAGAAGCACAAGAGAAACCTAAATTAAATATAAAATGACATTTAAAAAAAAAAAAGCAAAAACAGCAGTGTAGGCATGAAAGTGAGTTGCAGCTAAATGACTGAACAGGAAACAGTCATTTTAATTTCTCAGCCTGATCCTGTTGTCTCTGACGTGTTTGTCCCTGTAGTTGCTCTGTGTCTGCTGCTGAACCTGGCTGAAGACACGCGCACAGAGCTGAAGATGAGGAACAAAAACATCGTCCACATGCTGGTAAAGATCCTGGACAGGGAGGACGAGGAGCTGCTGCTGGTGGTTGTCTCCTTCCTCAAGAAGCTGTCAATCTTCTTGGAGAACAAGAATGACATGGTGAGTCAGGGAGGGGTGGAGTAAAAGGGAGAGGGAAATAAAAAGGGAGGTTTTAGATAGAAGATATATAAAAGATATATACTTAGTATTTATTTTTCACATATGCATGATGGCCTCCTTCCATATCGTGTTCCCTCAGAGCAAGCAGTGGAATCAAGGAGGGGACACGAGGAAAGAGAAGTCGAGGCAACAGGCATTTAACAAAATGAGACAGCATTGCTACGAGGACATCATTTTAAAGCAATGTCAGTTAAATATGACGTTGGGCGTAGCTGTATCATCCGCCTGCAGCTCACTGCTGTATTTATGATCTCTGTCAAATAAGCATATTTACTTTTAATTCAATTCACAACGTGGCATAATGTGACAAGAATGTAGGGATGTCATACATGTTTTTATATTTAAAACACACACACTCACACACAGCTAGTGGGTGAAATGATAAATAGGTCTGTCAATGTCGGGCCGAGTGTCTGTTGCAGTAGTTTTTGTGGTGTGGCCCGCACCAGTGGCACTAATCAGCTGATTCAGCCTGATTCAGTGTCACAGCCCGTTGGTGAGTGACATCACTCTGATTGGTACCTAGGTAAGAAACCAACAACTAAAGTCAAGAGAGCGAGCGATTGAAACAGACTTGTTAGATTTTTTTCTTTTTTCTTTTTTCTTTTTGCCATTTAGCTTGTAAGCAGAAACGTTCCAGAATTGTTTGTGTAACTGTTCGCCAGCTCACAGTAAATATCCTTTATTCTGGCATCGGGTTGTGTTGTTTATGTGCTCGTGGCTGACCTGGGTCTTGAATCCTTCCTGTCAATCTTCCAATTTCCCTTTTTGAATGATGAATGCAGACTACCATCACCTACTGGTGCGGAGAGTTGTTCCATCTCACGCAGGTGCAAAATGTTCATGCTACTTGGATGTTGGCTGTAGTCTTTGCAGTGTGTTCAAGTGCAAAGTGTTGGTCGAGACACAGGCGACATAAGGTGACGCAAAAGTCGGCCTTCGTCTCCACTAGTTCTCTGATGACGGTTTGTTGTGTCAGGGCCTGTAAGAGTGGATGCTGTTGAAGCAGCACATGCTCTTGCTCTCTCTCCTTGATTTTCAGTATTTGTTTACATGAAAATGACATTTTGTTTGTATGTGCTCTTTTTATTTTCCTCTTCAAAAGCTAGTCAGAATTGTTGTGGACTCGGGATTTTAAACAGGTTAATCATTACACAAATCTGACCCACAGAGGTTTTGCTCATGTTCCTCTAGTTCAGTTTAATAACAAAGCATGAATCATGCATTCATTAAGTAAAATAAGAAAATAACCCTGCAATGAAGTAATAAGTAAAACTACTCTCAGGTTAAAAAATATTTGGATTTACCTTTGTTTAATTAAAGAACTGCTTGTTGGAGCAGCTCAGCCAATTCAGCCAATCTGTTCCTTGTTTAAAATTCACGGCGTCTGTGTACCAATAGAATCAGTCTCCTTTTCTTTACATGTCTAACGAATGTGTTTTTAACAACATTGTTTTGAGACATTTAAACTCAATTAGTTAAATATAGAGGAAAGAATCATTCTTTATTTGTTCTGTAAAGCATTCCCCAAATCATTTCAGTCATTCCCTGTAGAAATGCCACTTGAAACCGCGCTCATCAAATTTCAATTTAATAAATGCTTAGAAGGACCGCTTTTGGCCACGTGTCCACAGCGCTCGCACAGGAACCTCACCGCCCCGACTTTCCCTAATCCAGCCCCACCTGGTTCCAATCTCACTCAGTTTGTGGCTCTTTATCAAAGCCAGACCCTGTTAGGAACTGGTTTTATCTCCTTGTTTCCCATTCGGTGTATCTTTGATTCAGATTAAAGAACCCTTCAGGGGGGTTAGACACATTGAAGCATGTGCCCAGCAGGGAAATAGTGGTTTCAACACTTGGACTCAGTGGAGTTTATCAGCTTACACAAGGGAGAAGAGTTTCCATTTATGGACATGGATGTTTAATTGATTTTAAAATAAGACTGATCACTCATTGGTACTGTACTGTATACCATCAGGTTTTATTTACTCAGCGAACATGCTGTGAGTTTCTCCAAATCAGATAAAACTTCAACACAGCCTGATAAGTTTTTTTTCCTGCTGTTGTCACTAATGGAAGGGGAATGTCAGTGGTAATTGACACAGGCTGCAGTTGATTATGCAGCTTGAGGTCTGGTTTGTGATGGTGCGACTGGAGCTGGTTTTGCACACAGTAGCAGCAAGTGCGTTTTTAACTGAGAGCAGGTTGCGTCACCGTGATATCTGGCTGCGGGGAGACCACAGGAGAGGGGAGACAGACATGTTAACAAGCAGCACTGGACTGACTAGCAGTGCTGTCACACTGACAGTCACAGTGACAGCATGCAGTCTAAACACTACCACGCTGCTCACATTTTCACACATCAGTGATCCCATAAGACGCAGCAGTCATGGGTTTGTGTCTGAGTGTGTTTGTTGTCATCAGCTCAACACCTCCACCTGCCTGTAGGTCTGTAGGTGAACCTGCTCCAAGTTGGACATCTGGCTTAAAAAAGTAAAAGGTGAGGTTTCAGTGTCTTATGGAGATAACTACTAAATGTGATAATTCACCATATTTACATATAATTATGACAAGCATATTACAGGGTGGTAGGGCTGCATGTTTATAACGAACAGATGGTGTCATCAAGGGAAGAATTACATTAAATGCAAATTTTCTGATTACCTATTTTTATAGGCTACATGTTCTAGTAAAAAATAAGTGTAAATGATTATTTTATAACTTGTCCCAAAATTATTGCATAGCTTTGTGATCATTATTTCATCTTAAAATGGCTGTGAGTTACAGTATAAATCAAACATTCATCACAGTACAACTGTGTTGCACATAAATGCAGCCAGTGGTGGAAGAATTATTAAGATCTTAATCTTTTACTAAAAGAGTAGAAGTACAATCAGCAAAATACACTTAAGGCTGTATGTACTTTTATGAACTGTAGTTAGAGAATCTTGATTCCTGTTTGATTGGCCCTGCCTAGTTTGACAGTTTGACCACAGGGCCGCATGGAATTTTGTTGTGTATACCGAAAGTGATTGTTACAGTAATCTTCTCTGTAATGTAACAGCAAAATTATTTTCTGTAAGATAGCTGTTGACAGAATGGTGCTACAATATGTCAATTAGGGCTGCACGATATATTGTTTCAGCATTGACATTGTGATGTGCAATAGTCGCATTGCAGTGCAGTGCCAAGTAAGGCAAATCACACTCTTTATTTTCCATGACTAATACAGACCAAGCCTTCCCCTTTAAGAAAGCTGATGCAGAGCAGTGGCAGACAGTGAAACTCTGCTGCATTTGTGTGTTTAAAAAAGTACCATAAGCAGGTTGGCAAGTCTGGCAGACACAGTGAAGCACATGCTTTTGTGAAATGGAAATTTTATTTTGGATCCTTAAAAAATTATGCAAAGGTTTAAAAAAAAAAAAAAAATTACAATGGACAAAAAAGTTTTTTCTAGTGACTAGTGAGTAATGCAGCACGACACTGAGATGATTAAAAACCTTGTGTTTTTTTATCAAGACATACAGTTAAATCAATATTGCCCCACTTTTTATTCCAGATCAGTGACAAAACAAGCCCAGCAGTCTTTCTAAAAAGTGAAACATATTTCTATGTTCTATCCATATTCTAAGAAAAATTAGCATCTACTGCAGCACTTGCCATTACAAATTAGAACCTGATTTTAATAAAGCAATAGATGGTTAATTTGTTCTCCTCCTGTGAAATCTTTCCAGCATGACAGTGTGGGTATTACACATCATTTTAACTGTGCCTCTTTTATCCATGATATCCACCCATGCTCTCTACGTGTCATCATTCAAACATTTAAGCTCTAACCTGTAAAAATCTGGCATAAAAGTCTGTCAAGCTGCTAACATTTAAATCATGCTGGTCCGGGGGGATTCTGGGAGAGGGTGTTCCTTAATGGCTGCAGAACCTGGAAGTTTGACTTGCTGTGTCTGTTTTTGTTTGCAGGCTGAAACATTTGCTGTGGAGAAGCTGGCTCGGCTGGTTCCCTGCGAGCACGAGGAGCTCCTGAGCACCAACTTGCGCCTCCTGCTCAACCTCTCCTTTGACACAATGCTGCGCAGCCAGATGGTCCAGGCAGGACTCATTCCTAAAGTCTCCTCATTGCTTGGTAATCAATCTGACCATGTACTGCTTGTGTTTGTTCCCATGGATAGGTTATACTGGTTCACTGTGTGTGTTTATGACAAAGGTTGTATGTATTTGCCTCTGCATCAGGGAAATCATAATTCCAGGCTTTCAGTAAGAGAAACAGACAAGTCATGAGAAACACTCATCCCTCCTGAATCGCCTGTGGAGCCTCTAATTTGTTATTACTCAGGCGTATGTGCAGGTGCAGTTTTTACACAGCACCCAGGCCTCAAGCTGCCTCTGGTGACCATTAGAGCAGTGACCCCCTGAAAGCTCCATAGTGGTGCAATTGGTGCGTTGTCTCATCCGCGAGGTCGTGTGACACGGTCAGAAGCATCTCTGACGGGCCTTTTGAAGCCTCTCAGGGGGAGGCTCGAGTAACGGCGCATAATTAATATAATATATTTGTTAGAATAACATGCCAGAGCCTCTGCACAAATGTTGTTTTTGCAGGAGCAGGCCGGAGAGGTGGAGAGGTCTTCAGAGATTTGGGAAGTGGTGGGTGGGGGTTGCTCATTCAGGAAGTGAGGCGCACACATAATATAACTTAACGCTGAAATATTACGCCTGCTCACAGTTTTGACACTGTTGAGTTTGCCTGTATTTGTGTGTTTGTGCATGTGTGTAATGCTCTCTGTATGCCAGCGCATGTGTCATTAATCATCTGCTTTCACTGCTGACTGTCCTCTTTTCAACTGACACACTCTGCATGAGGACTCTTGCCTTATCTATGAAGAAAGAAGGCAGCCAGGGGACTGGTATGTCAACCTCCACTCTCTCCATCCAGACCCGAACAGAGGTCACGGCCCCTGATGATAAGATGAAAGTGGAGTTAGATCCTCCACTTGTCATCATCATCTCCCACTCGATCCATCCCACCACTGCCTGAACTTAACAGAAAGTAGAAGATTCCTTTTTGTCACTGCATCTTCATTTTTGCATTTATGTTTTACAGGTATTGCAGAAACAATTTTTTGATTAATTGATCAACAGAACTTAAGTCAACAATTTTGTAATCTCTCCAGACAGATTCTGCAATTTACATTATAAAGGAAGAAAAAAAATCTTTTTTTTTTTAACCGATGGATTTCCAGATTGACAATTTTGAAAATCAGAGCACAGCCAAACACACTCTGCTGTCTATGTGAGCACATGCTGCCTTTCCCTGGGTATGTCACAGTAAACTGAATATCTTTTAGTTTTGGAAAGTTTGTGTGGACAAAATGAGGCATTTAAAAAACGTCTTTGGGACTGTGTGTTTTTTTTTTTTTTTTGTTGTTGTTGTTTTTTTCATCTTTTCTAACATTTTATATAGAAGTAGTGTCTAGCCTCATTAATCCATTCTTCTGATGTAAAATTCGTCACACATCCACCCATGATGACTCTCAGTAAAGTGTATAGACAGATCAATGTGGTATTTTCAATCTGGTATGGAGTATGTTAGGGCTTTATATCCCAAATATGACACTGCAGATTCTTCTGGTCTTAATGTGTGGACATGAAATGTAAGCAGTTCAACCACTGTTTCTCAACAATCTGAGAACAGTCAGAATAACAAGCATTAAAACCTAAAGGGACAGTTCACTCTAAAATTAAACATAATGTTCCTCCTTCCTGTAGCGGTATTTATCAGTCTAGATTATTTTGGTGTGAGTTGCTGAGTGTGTGAGATATCGGCAGAGATGTCTGCCTTCTCTCCTATATAATGGAAGTAGTGCGGTAGTAGTGGGGCAGCAGTAGCTCAGTCCATAGGGACTTGGGTTGGGAACCGGAGGGTTGCCTGTTCGAGTCCCCGTCCGGACCAAAATATGGAACTGGTGGCTGGAGAGGTGCCAGTTCACCTCCTGGGCACTGCCAAGGTGCCCTTGAGCAAGGCACCGAACCCCCCAACCGCTCAGGGCGCCTCACCAAGGGCAGCCCCCTCACTCTGACATCTCTCCACTTTGTGCATGTATAGGTCCTGTTTGTGCGTGTGTGTCTTTCGGACCTGTGTTTAATTGACAAGCAAGAGTGAAAACATTGAATTTCCCCTCAGGGGATTAATAAAGTAAATAGACTTAAACTAAACTTAACTTAAACTTAGGGCTTGTGGTGCTCAAAGCACATAAAAACATTTGTCTCTTTCCAAATCATGAACAAGTTATTCAGGATCCTCCACAGAACTTGATGTGAGCAGTTAATGTAGGAACTATTTTCTTTCTACCAAACTGCACCCGCCAACTGAATCACAGTGCAGAAGGAAGTGTGCACCTACTCATGGACGAGAAGCTCATGACAGTGTGAGATGTAAACATTAACAGTGTCCCCCTCAGCTGAGCTGTAACGTTAACTAGCTCTGTGCAGTGATTTGGTTGTCTAGTGTAGTTCAGTTGAAAGGTAATGGTTCCCACATGAAACTGTTCACAACAAGGTCTGTGGATTATCTTGAGTAACTGGGTCATGATTTCTGGAAAGAGACATTGCTGCTGAGGTCTTTTATGTACTTTTAGTGCTTGGAGCACCACAGGCTGAGTGCCATCTAGTTCTATTATGCTGGAGAGAAGGCAGACATCTCTACAGCCGATGTCTCCAACACTCTGTAACTCACACCAAAACAATCTAGACTGATAAATCACACTACAGGTAAGAGGAAAAATATGTATTCTTGATTTGAGGGTGAACTGTCCCTTTAAATCCTGTATCAGATTTATCATGAGAACCTTTTCTGGTATCACAATTATAGACTAAACAATAAATTGATGTATTAAAGAGCATTGGTGGATAAGTAGATAATGAAGATGAATGTGTCAGCTAGAACTGAAACAATAAGTTGATGGAGAGAAAAAGTTTTAGCAACAATTTTGACAATTCATAAGCTGTTTAGTTTTATTTATCAAACAAAAATACCAACATCCTCGAATGGGCTGCTTTTTGTCTGTTATATCACACTGTAATCTGAGTATCTTTGGGTTTTGATTGTCGATATGAGATGCAAATAGTTATGTATCAAAAAAACAATCAAGAGGTTAATTAATTATGATGTTTTAACACGATCATTAGTTACAGCATCAGCCTGACTTTTTTTCCTCCTGTGACGTAGCATGTTGACTGTCATTACATTGCAAAACCAAATTAGGAGACTTGAGTGGGGAGTGGACCTCTTTAAGAGCATTGTACCCTGTTATGTGGTGTGTGATGTCTCAGAAGACCAAACCCAGCTTGCTTATTTATCCAAAAAATGCAATAACAACGGAGCAGTGCTGTCCGCAGAGTGGGCCCAGACGCCTCTTAATGTGTGCGGGTGTAATTTTACGAAGGTTAGGCGGTTTTAAATCAGGCTGGGGTGTAATTGGAGTTTAGCTCTCCCACTAACTGCCCCTGAACAGTCTAGTTAATTCTTAACAGCTCCCCCTCACCTTTTTTTCTCTCTCTTGCTCCAACCCTAGCAGTGTTTTGAACATTTAATGGGATCTCTCTGTTCGCCCATAAAGGATCCTCCATGTTCCTACTAGCAAAGTGAGGGAGTCCGCAGGGTCTGGAGGAGCATGTATGTGTGTGTGTGTGTGTGTGTGTGTGTGTGTGTGTGTGTGTGTGTGTGTGTGTGTGTGCGCGCGTGTACTTGGTTGTGTATTTTAAGGTATTGGTTGAGGTAAAGGATCACTAATGAGAAGCACATGTTCTGGCCAATCGCTAGCTGCGCTGGAAGGTCCAGAGCAGCGTAGCTTTAACTTATTAAAGGCAGTAAAATTGATGCTTCCTCCTGTTTTCCCAATTAAAGCTAGAAGCCGTCTCTCCCTCCTGTGATTCCAGGGCTGCACTGAGCACATCTGGATCTAATACTCAGCGATAAGGCTCCCTGTACGGCCAGTGACCGAACACGGCTGGGACCAGTTTTAACTGGACCTGGTTGGGGCTTTTGGAGGCTGGTGGGCATTACAGGAGGTCTGTCGGTGGTTCTGGTCCAGTGAAGAGCCTCTCTCTTAACACTTCTTTTAATGAAAAGTTCCCGGGTCAAACTCTGGTCTGAACTCTATTAATTCTCCCAGGCTGGCTCCTCCCCCAGGCCTCCACCCCCCCTCAGCTCTGGTCAGAGGTCAAACTCATAAAGGTCCTGGGCTCACTGACAGTCTAACACTCAATCCATTCAGTCTCTTATCTCCGTCATGCTGCTGCCGAGGCTTGATAAACTCACACAACTGTAGTGACAGGGGATGTAGTCATTTTTTCTGGACAAATATTAAAGGGTCAGTTCACCCAAATTGCAAAAAGAAAACCTATTTTCTTTTTGCGTCTATTCATGTGGATAGTTTTGGTTTTATTTGTCCAGATTTTGATATGTCCGTCTCTTAGTTCAAAATATAATAGAGGTGGATAGAATTTAATTTGTAGCATTAAAAAACAATATTTAAAGCTGCATTACACCATATTTTAATATTAACAATAGATGAATTGCCTGTAATGTAAAAGATGTTGCTTTTGAGCTTGTTCTGCTGCTTCCAAGTAGCAAGAAAATTATTAATGCAGTTTCAAAAAAAAAGAAAAAAAAAATTACCATGAATTTGTCTTTCCAAAAACAGTGTCGGTTACTCTGGATAATCCACAGACCCCACTGTCTGCAGTTTTCATTGGAACTGCTTTCTACCGTAGAAATAGACCCTATGTAAACTGTACACAGTGAGGTCTGTGGAAGATCCTAACTAGTAACTGGATCACTGTTTCTGGAGGGGAAAGAGAAGTTTCTTCTCTTACTGTCAATAAGTTCCATGTGTAAAACCAAACAACAACATGTTAGTGTGTCTGTCACTACTTTATGACTTTATGTGTGTGTGACTTTCAGCTCAAACCCAATTGGTTCCTGCTGTAGATGTAAATATTTAAAGACATACTATGCAGGATTTTCCCCAAAAAACAATGTATTGACTCATACAGAAGTAATCTCTCTCAGTCCTCACACATGACCTGCTAGAAGTGTGTGGTGGTTTATTATTTGTGCAGACTCTCCCTGTATTTTCTTAGATTCTTCTTATTTTCTGTGTCTGGACCTGAATGGGTGTGTACCCCCACAGTGCCCAGGTGAGGTCGGGGCTTTATAAAAAAGTAGGAACCAGTTGCCAGACTGTAAGCAGCAGGCATCCAAGAGGCACACACATGCTGAACCCCCCCCCCCCGCAGATTTAGTAAGGTGACACATTAAATGAGAGTAAATCTGGGGTTGGCTTTTACTTCTTCTTTCGCTGGTGGACGTGTTTAAAAACAGTAACCAACAATCCTACATATTGTACCTTTTGAAAATACCTCCCAGTAGTACAATAGTACATAGATAAAATTAAATGTAACTTTTAAAAACAGGCTTACTCAAACAGAAGAAAATAGTACATTTGGGGACTATTTTCAGCGGTGGATTAATCCAGATTTGGTGCTCTAGTAAGTATTTGTTGCAGCAGGACGGTGTATGTTGGGTTCAGTCAAATTAATCTACAGTCTATGTGATCATAGTAATGAAGCAACATGTCACCCAGTGCACCTATGTGGCTCACTGATGTGTTTAATAGTTGTTGTTGTTTTCTAATACAGTGGAGCTTTATGGCACACAGGAACAAGACACAATACTTATCTGTAGATACATTCACTGCTGCATTGTGTCTGCAGATGAGATTTATTGACAATAAGAAAATACAGAATATCACCAGACTTCTTCATAAATGCTATGAGCAGCACAAAGACATTTCCATTCACTTCCATTGTTTTGGAAGAGAAATCTGGATATCTCAAAATCTGCTTAAATAAAGTGAAAATATATTTTTTTGTAATTTGGGATAACTGTCCCTTTAAGCAGCATAAAAAGCTTGTCCTTTTTCCGTCAATAGCCTGCTGCAGTTCACATTTAACCTTTAAATATTGTTTTTCCTCTGGTTAGCTGTCCGTGAGACATGACAAACTGAGAAACTGCAGTCGACTGGTGCTGAGTCTGCACCGAATGCCATTTGACCTCCAACGGGCATTGCTTTTAAAAAGGCCATTCAGTTCATTAATATTTTCAAAAAACACACAGCTCGCCTAGATGTGGTCATTGGCATCCCGCAGAGCGTTACGGCACAACCAGTCATTCATCCATTGACTTTCCTCCTCCTCCTGTGTTTATGTTGCAGCTGACGAGGGCCAGAGACAGCTCAGCATGTGCATTCTGTACCACATCAGCATGGACGACAGATTCAAGTCCATGTTTGCCGACACAGACTGCATACCGCAGGTAAGACTGGCTAATGTACACCGCCAGCAGACCAAGACAGACACATTAGCATCAGCAGCTAACGGCACCCGGGAATTAATGCATGAGAAACACAGCAAGAGGGAGGGACGCACACCACATCTGGAACCAAAAACCACCAGAGGACTGCTGCTCAGTCTTTGCTCTCGCTGTGATGACAACTCTGCTTTTTTCTTCTTTCCTTCTCTTTCCTGAAAACATCCTTGTGCCATTTCATTCTTTTCTGCATCTTCTCCACATGTTAGCCTCTTAATTAGCATTACAAAACTGGGACACCAGCACAGAAACACAGTTTGTCCAAAATGGAATGAAACTGTGATTCTTCAAATCAAGTTTACTGCTGAAGTTCGAAACCCCCTCAGGCTAACTTCTTTCAACTTTCGATCACAACATTTTTGTCAAGTTACACTCCCTCCTGATTGAGTTGACCCGGTCAGTCACTCCTCTCATCATCGGCGATTAGCTAAATGCGCGTTGTGTTTGTTTGTCGAGATTGGGTGTAAATGCCGGCCAGATGTGGCCGAGAGAGTCTGCTGTTTGTTCAGAGGGTCATGTCAGCAGCAGATCTGAACCCCAGGCTCCCCCGTGGTAGAAAGGATGCTGGCTAGCAGCATGACCAGGATGTGACCTCTGACCCCGCCCTGAGGCCCGCTCACTCTCCCTCACTACCCTCTTCGGCCTTCATTTTTCTAATGTTGTCCATCCATCTTTTGCTCAGAGTAAGTCCACACTCAGTTAAAAGTGAAGGTGCATCTTTTTCTCTCCAATTTGACCTTTTCGTTAAACAAAGCCACAGTGGGTTAATCTAAAAATTCAGTCTTGTGTTTTATTGTTGATGAGATAAACAAAGCTTGGAAAACAACAATACAAATGCCTGCTAAGTCAAGGTCAGAGGATGTATGTCAGTAAGATTTAAAAGACAATTCTCTGTATTTTAAGAATTTAATAATGATGACAAATAGTTACATTATAAAGTTATATGAAACAGGCTGATTATGATGAATTTAAATTACGTTGGACAGTCCAGAAAAAGTTTTAAAAAATTTTGAAATAAAAAGGATTCAGTGTTTTTCACCAGAATTACAGAGCAAGAAAATTTGCCAGTGATATAATTGAAAAGGTAAAAGAACAAAGTAAAATTTATATTTTTTTTATTTTTTTTATTTTTTTTCTTAATACTCTTTCTAAATAGGTTGGTATGTTTAAAATGCTAGTAATAGTCCGGCCTGTCGTCACTCATTTTAATTACAAGTGTAGCTGATCATACATTAACCACAGATTGTAAAAATAATGGACATAGCTACCATGATGTCACCCATTGGTTTATTGACTCCCAATTTGAACCCTATTTCAGCATTTTGGCCGTCACCATCTTGGTTTTTGGAGCCAGAAGTGACCATATTTGGGCAAGAGTGGTGGCGCTATGGAGGAGTGAGGGGACTCAGCAGACAGCCTGCCATTTATCATGTGTAACTTTAAGCCTTAATAAAATGTAAACCAGTGAGTTATATAAAAATTTACCGACATGTCGGAGGCTGTGGCTTTTGTGTTACAGTTGTCAAGTCAGGAAATAAGCCACAGAGACCAAAACCGTTTGTTGTACCAAGCTGTAAAGATGTTAATTTCTGTTGTAAAGCTGGACATATTTACATGCATGTCTGTGGGGAGCCAGCCACAAGTGGCTGTTCAGAGAACTGCAGTTTTTTGCACCTCTGTGTTGGCTTCATTTTTCAGCCTTGGCTGTTGCTGCTTGATATTAATCTGTATTAATACTGATTTTTGTCAGTGGCTGACAGTGATGTGATCATAAAATAGTGATTGGATTAACGGCAGAACAGCAGGAGCTAATGTTCATTTAATGAACAAGTAGCATCTATCAAGTAATGGTCAAAAAATTACTCCAAGTTTGTTCAGTGTCATGACAACAGAAAAGGTTTGCCTGTACTAACATATAGGTGATGATGGAGCACAAGACTGTCTGTCCCACTGCTCCTTAGATGTTTGCTGAGGTGACTACAAGAGATTTCACATTTTTTCCCTGGCTTTGTTCAAAATGACTTGAACACACTTAAGATGAGTGTCATATTCACGCAAGGTTTTAAAATTTTGCCATCTTTGTCTTAGTCTCAGTGATTCATTTTTAGTGTATTTTGTTTCTTTATCAACCCTCGTCCTCACTGAAGTCATAATTCAACTCCCCACACCAAAACCTCTTTTGTCCTGTACAATAACTACATGTCCCTTCATCTGTCCTGTTTGTAAAATACATCGTCAGCTAACTGCTTTACCCCATTTCCCACCTTTTCATCCTCTCTCACCTATTTTGTACTTTTAGGACCTCTCTCTTTTATCACTTTCCCAGGCTGGTGACTGACCTGCCCCTTTCCCCTTCTCCAGCTTTTAATGGGGTCACTGTTTGGTGCTAGATGTAGGGTTTCCAGAGCAGGGATGTCAGGAGTGAGGGAGGAGAGCAACAGAGGTGGAGGTGGAGGTGAAGGTGGGGGGCGGAGGTGGCTGCGTTGGTCGGACTGCAGCATGGCGTGGGCCCTGACTGGGCCTCCGGTGGCTGTCTGTGGTAAATAAGCAGAGGCAGGTGCCAGAGAGTCTAGACGGGGCTGATTTGGGGTGCGGGGCCCCTGGTATGTGATACCTAACCCAGGCCCGGCCCAGCCTTTCTCTCCCTCTCTCTGATTCCTGACTCCTCACAGGGAAGCAGTGCACCTCTGTCACCCCCCCCCCCCCCCCCCCCCCAGCTCAAAGCTTTTCCTGTTTAATGTTAAATCAGTGCAGGGGAGGGACAGACAGACAGAGGGAAGAAGGGAGGGAGGAGGATGAGGATACGGAGGTGGTGGTGGGTGTTTGGGAGGTAAGGAATGACTTGCCTTCCCTTTATCACTAATACTCTTTTTCTTCCTTACTTACTTAAAAAAGCACCCTTATTTTTTGAAATCAGTTTCTGGTTTCTTTTCCTCACTCTACCTTACTCTCCAATGCTCAAACCGTAATGACTGGCTTTAACAAGGCTGGAGAAGATTTCAGGGATGCTCTTTAAAAATTGGAGGTTTTTCAGTGACGCATTACATTCAGTCACACACATGAAGAAATGTGTCCTGTCTTTGCTGTCGTTTTAGCTCACATTAGATGCGGTTGACCAAAAAATTCACAACGATGCCACACTGGGTTAGGTTATTATAACATGCTAAACACATGGCTGCAGATATGTATTATGGATTATGTTATCTTGAATCTCAGAGATGAATTAATTAAGTGGTTAACTGACATGTGGAACCTGTGATTGACAGCTGATGAAGATGGTGTTTGAGTGCAGGGAGGAGAAGATGGACGTTGAGCTCATCTCACTCTGCATCAACCTGGCTGCTAACAAGAGTAATGCAAAGGTCATCTGTGAAGGTATAAGCTTCAAAGAAAAGATAAACAATATATTTGGAAAATGGCATTATATCCCGGTCTATGTTGTTAAAATCTTTCTCTGTATTGCCTCAGGTAACGGACTGAAGATACTAATGAAGCGTGCTTTGAAGTTGAAGGATGTTCTGGTGATGAAGATGATCAGAAATCTTTCTCAGCACAGTGGACCCACTAAGGGCCTCTTTCTGGTCAGTACATGGTCTTACAAACTCAAACAGTTCTGGGCTTCCTGGTGGCCTAGTATATAAAGTCTTCATCTTTACCAACCTGAGAGTCTTAATGGCTGATATTAGAGCATATTTATCTAACTGTTCATAATTTGTATGGTGATACTGCAGTCATAACCTCATTGATTCTTATCAGACAATGTTGTAGTCAATTATTAATAAACACATACTGCTGGAATCACCTGCACTTACTATTTTCAGTGATACAGTAGCTGTGTGTGCAATCCTACAATAAATACCATATGAATATGATCAAAAATCATATATTAAGGTCCTGCTAGTGGTATGTAGTAGCATGACTTGTCATGCTGCAGATTCACCGAATTGTAAAGACATACAAGCTGAAGAAAAAAACTGGGCTCAGGTGTGGCCCATGGCTAACTTAGTGACTCTACAGCAACATTATGAGCTTTTCCCAAAGGAGAGAAATGGGCAACTTGGTAACAGAATCTTGATTCATATTTGATCAGTGCTTCTTAGTTCTACTGTTTGATCTCAGATTTTTCAGCCTCCATTTTTACTGTGCAGGAAACAGTATTTAACTGACAATATGCAATGCCGTATTGTGTTTGACATAGAAGATAATTTGTATAAATAAAGTTCTGTGTGACTACCCTTACTAAAGGAAACTAAGCAGACTAAGAGTTATTTAAATAGGGATGTCCCGATCAAGTTTTTTTAATATTTAGTATCTGCTGATACAGAGTACCAATCCAATACAGCACAACTGCACAGTGCACACTTCAAGTACATTAAAGTGATTAAAATCAATCCAGTGTGTAGCTTTGTGTGTACACTCAACACCATATACCATAGTTGACAAATAAGCAAAACACAAGATACTGTCACACACTGAGCTGAGACAAAGTTAGACTCCATGACGAACTGGGAGTGGGGAGGGTCTGGTTTTGAAAAGGCTCTATGATTCCTCTTTACATTGCCCAAGGAATGAAAATGTATTCATTTGATAAGAAAAAGAAACAACAGGAGTTACAGTATAAAACTGAAGAAAATGAGTTTTGACTGCACTAAAGTTCAGTGTCCAGTCGCCTTCTTATAATAGCTGGAACATGGACACTCTCTTCCATCTCTTCATATAAAGAGAGATTTAATGTGTGGGGAAAACTTACAGGCATAAAAGCTGATGGTTGGTTTGATGGTATTTCTGAGCAGCCTACCTTACTCTGAAATGAACATTATATGGTATGCCTAGCTGAAACGTAGCAACAACACCACAAACCTCTAAATGATGGTAAGGATAGAAAACATCTTGAAGAGTTACATAAACACAACCAGGGAATATGGCACCAAGTCAAATCTGTAGTGGAATTGTGTTTTTCATGTTTGTCTATATCAGGCCAAATTTTAAAGCAAATCTAATTGACCTGGTGTGTGTGTGTGTGTGTGTGTGTGTGTGTGTGTGTGTGTGTGTGTGTGTGTGTGTGTGTGTGTTGGTAGGACCACGTCGGCGACCTGGCAGCTCAGATCAACGAGGAGGAGGCTGAAGAGTTTGTGATCGAATGTCTTGGCACGCTGGCCAATCTCACCATCCCTGACCTGGACTGGGCGCTGGTGCTTAAGGAGTACAACCTGGTGCCCTACCTGAAAAACCGACTCAAACCAGGTGTGTGTTAAGACCATTTGACTAACAACATGGACTTTTATGATCTTGATAAACTTCTGCAGAGTTTTTTGTTACATGGTGAAAATGTTTTTGCGATATCTCTTAAAACTGTATCCACAAACCTTCTTACCCTCAGCTTTTGTCTCCCTTAAAGGAGAATTGAAAGTCTAGAGCAGTTCATTCAGGTTAATTAATTTACACTGTATGATAGTACAGTAATAGTGAAGAATGACAGAAAGTTGGAAGAACTAAAGAGAAACCTGCGTACAGTGTCCAGCTTGGCCGAGAGTCACCAGGACAACCTTCCTCATGTTTTTGTTGAATCATATACACTAGGATGAAGGAAAGTAGCACATTGTACTTTACATTGTCAGTGTAACTAATAAGTAAGACCTGGCATCGCTGTTACACAAGTTATTTTGTGTCCAAATCTGGTCTGTTAGAATCCTGTATTAAGTCTCAGGTCTGTGTGTGAATATTTCTAATACCAGAGTGGACACATTTCAGGTAGGGGTGTAACAATACATGGATGTGGATTGATGTATTTATTCAATGATAAATGATCCAGTATTATTGATGCAAAGTGAAAACATTGATACATATTGTCATCTTTAAGATAGACCTTTATTTATTTTGATTTTCCCATGGCACCTCTGTGTCACCATCTCCATTCAAGCACACCTTCCTAAACATTCAAACAGTGCTGGTGGCCTGGCGCCAGGCAGATAATGGTAAGCAGTGAGGAAAAAGACAATGGGGACATTTACTAATATCGCCTAATATCAGTCACTGGCTCCTGAATTGAATCGATTAGAAATTGTATTGTGGAAGACTTTGTGATATCGGCAAATACTCAAAATGTTTAAAGAATAGATATAGTATTGTGACTTGTTGAAACTTGTGCTTTACACCCCTAGTGATCAGGTGGTGTGCCGTTACTTTCTGAGGCACTCTGAAAATTATGGGTATTTCTGCTTGTTGATTCACAGTTGTTGGGTCCTTTTTTAAATAGGTCCCTTGTTTTTGAAATTGAATTGATGCTTTGGGTAGGTTTTCCATGATTTCCTTTCACATCAAGTCCACAGTTTGGACCTGTGTAGTCTTAAGTGGACTCTCCAACTATAGTTTTTAACAAGAACTCTTTTTGTCCCTCTGTTTGGGTTTTGAATCAGGCCCAGTGGCACTTCTCTTTGTCCATATGATTTTTTGATATCAGTGCAGGACCAGAGAGCCCAAGTTTTTCACATTTTTTATGCTGTCTAAACACGAGCTGCCAATTGAAAACTTTGACATACGTTGGTCTAAAATTGACAGAATTGTTACTAAAATCAGTTGTGTCATCAACAAATGAAGAAAGAACAGTATGGCTCTAATCTGACATTCCCTCCTGACTTTCAGTGATTGTTTTCAGTACCAGCTCCTACAGCCACGTTTCAGTCAGTGCTAAAAATGTATTGACCTTTATTGAGTTTTTTTACCAGTGCTGATGGTGTTCTGGGCAGGAAACCAGCCCTCTTTCATCCACCACTGGACCCTTGATGAGTCATTTATTGATCTTAAAGTGAGCCACTGGGGATCCTTTAAAGTAAAATAGATGTCCTCAGACACAAATGGCAAACAGCCATTTTATTTATCACATTATATTTTGGAAGCATAGGTTACCAGATTGCTTTGGCTTTAAGACACAGCAGTCAGAAGACTGAACTCCATCAGCTGCGTTTGGTCACACAGATGTAAACCCATAAAGTCACAGAACATGGATGTTTTCTCTGGCACAGCACTCCGTTCTGCGGGTATTCAGAGGCCAGATGTTTGTCTTTCTTTGTCAGTCATCCACTCAACTTGTACTTTTCCCTGATGTCAGGTTCTGCTGAGGATGACCTCATTCTGGAAGTGGTGATCGTGATCGGCACCGTGTCTATGGATGACTCTTGTGCAGCCATGTTGGCCAAGTCTGGTATCATTCCTGCTCTTATTGAGCTGCTCAATGGTAAGTATCAAATCCTGTACTATAGCTTTCAAAAGCATTATGAAATATGGGTTCCAGTTTTTTAATTTCTTTTATGCAAGGGACTAAAAGTCAGGATATTTCTGTCTCTCTCAAATCCTCTAATTTAATGGATGATTGAGAATACGTTGCTGGAGTACACCTTTTAAAGTTACTGTCTTCCATCCACATAAAAATGTTCCTTTATTTAACACATATTCTTGAAGTGGGAGAAATCATGTCCTAAAAAATTTTCTGTGGGGTGGCCAGGATGGTTATGTGATCATCTGGGGTGGCAATGTCTCACTAGAAAATATAGGGGTATTTAGGGCACCTAAACCACACACCTCCACAATATTTGGAATGCAGGTAATGGTGGATAAGATCAAATAATATTAAGTGTATTTAACTTTTTTCTTATTCCTGCAAGTAAAGTAACAAAGATGCTTACACTATACAAATGTAGCACAGTATACAGGGTGACACAGGAGGGGATTTTCAGTCCTGTCCCATCCCAGTCCCACAAAAATAATCCCATGAAAACGAAAAAAAAAATCCCGTCCCGTCCCAGTCCCACAAGAATGACTCCTGTCCCATCCCGTTCCCGTGTTGCGTTTCAGTTACAGTAAAAAACAACAACAAAAAAAAAAACAACAGTACATGGATCACGCAATACCTACCTTAGTTGAATATAAACCCAAATATGACATCTAATGTTGTGTTTTGATGTTTATTACCTAATTATTTTAACATTCACTCCACCTTGAAGCTGTTCAGAATGATAAATACATTTGATTTCTGATGTGGTCAGACAACACGTCATAAGAACCAGTTCTAAGAGAGAAAAGTGTCTTTAAAGTATTGCAGTAGGCTAAAAGTAGTGTTTGGTTCCTCTGACTGATATTATGATATATGACATCATTAGATTATTAATACTGAAGCATCAGTGTTAGAGCAGAATGTTACTGTTGTAGCTGCTGGAGGTGGAGCTAGTTTCAACTACTTTATTAAACACTTGACTATTGTTATTATGCTAGGCCTGTCATGATAAAAAAAAACTCTGGGCGATTAATTGCGTCAGAAATTGTCACTGTAAAAATGTGCTGCTATAATCATGTTTGTTTTAAAATTTATTTGAACTGAAAATGTTGGCCCTTTAAAGATGTGTCCCAGATTTTTGTCAACTCCGTCAGATTTCTATAAGAGCATAATTTAATCGGGCATAACAGGAGTAAGCTACATAGTGAGGGCTCCTGTGTCACTTCCTGGTTTTCAAAATGCATTTGAATATATATTTATAATATGTGAAGAGGGTGTTTTAAATGGGGTGCTAAGTTGCTATATATAGCAAGTATTGTTATGAAAATACAGTTCGAGATGGGAAACAAAACGAAAAACAGCTTTAAGTTCAGCTTCATCCAACCGCGTTGATGAATGATGACAAAGTCTACTCTAAAATGAGTCCTTGTTCATTTCTTTTCCCTCTTTTCTGTTTCCATGTCAGCCCAACAAGAGGATGATGAGTTTGTGTGTCAGATTGTCTACGTCTTCTACCAGATGGTCTTTCACAAAGCTACCAGGGACGTCATCGTCAAAGACACACGTATCCTTTTACTAATTAGTAAACTATTGTAGACATTTCTGTCCCATTAGATGAGATAAACATTAATAGATGCAAGACATCAACAAGAATGCCCTGTAGCTTCCAGCACAGTTATTTTGACAGTGGCTGCATATAAAGTTGTTCTTTGGTGCTCTACAGAAGTACTTTATGTCCAGTCTTTAGTGTATGTTTCTATAGTAACTCATAGTACTGCCCTGTATGAACCTCTCCTCACAGTTTATTCCCATCTGCATCTCCATAGCAGCCTCTTTTAACCCCTCGATTTAGTTGTTTTTAACCCTCTGGGTATTCTAAGCTGCCTGTAATTGTACACAGTTGTGGTTGGTGGCAGCGGCTTGTGTCAAATTACAAATATGCTCTCTGTCAGCATGTTCTGATTGATGTTTTTCTTTCTGCGGGAAGAATATATATAACAGGAATATCTGATGTAAGCAGCGCTGTGGGAGGAAAGTGTTCACTTCATCACAGGAAATGTAGACAGCGGCCCCTTCAGCCGCAGGGCACCTGTCTTTTGTCTCTGTCTCTAAATGAAAGAATAACCACAATACCACCACATTCCCATATTTCCCTCTTTCATCGTTGAGGACACAGAACAATTGATTCTTCATTGAAACACCCCAGAGAGGATGAAATGTTTTCTTTCCTTGAGTCCTGGTCTCAGAAGCCCCTGTGTACCTCATCGACCTGATGCATGATAACAACGCAGAGATTCGCAAAGTCTGTGACAACACACTGGATATCATCGCTGTGAGTATCTCATGAGGCCTCATAAATATCATTTCACCACTTTAGATGTAGGAATTAAGGTGCCAGTCACTTTCCTTTTTGTTACTTTATTAAAAGTTAGAACAAATTATTTTAACTCCACTCCAAGGTTACAAGAAAATATTACTAGGACTAAAATACATATGAATTTGCTTAAATTCAGACTTACACACTAGTGCCTTTGTTTTTTAAAACAGATATAAGTATGGTTGTAGTAAATAGCCCGTGGTCTGCTAGGATGTAAGACCTCCCACTCCCTGTGCAAAAGTTTTTTTTGCAAAAGCAGACTGTATTTATAAAACCCCTTTCAAAACCAAACTTACAATGTGCTATAGGAGAAGGAGGAAATGACAAAAACAAAACGGAAACATAAAAGCATTTTTTAATGATGTGCATTGATTTGGTTCTTGTTAGTCTCAAAGGTTGAGGAGCAACAGCAGTTTATAGTGACCCCTGTTGTACCCAATAACATAATTGTTTTTTTAAATCGATGGTGTAATAAAATGTAAAGCATGCTTTTTTTCTCAGACATGTAAAATGTGCAGGTATACAAAAATGATACAGCTGTCAGTGTCATAGGCGGCATGGTGGTGCAGTGGTTAGCATTGTTTCCTCACAGCAAGAGGGTTCCTGGTTTGAACCTAGGGTGGAGGGTTTGAACCTCAGGGTCCACAGTCCAATGACAGGCTGATTAGGTTAATTGGTGACTCTCAGGCCCCGTTTATACGACAATGATTTCAACTGAAAATGGTAAATTTTAGTTGCGTTTTGGCCGATCGTTTACACGACCGCTGCGTTTTGGGTGCCTGAAAACGCAACGTTTTGAAAACGGGTTCCAGAGTGCAACTTTTTGGAAACGGCAGCGTCTCCTGGGACAATCTGGTGACCTGTCCAGGGCGTACCCCACCTCTTGCCTAATGTTAGCTGGGATAGGCTCCAGCCCCCCATGACCCCCAACAGGATAAGCAGTAAAAGATAATGACTGAGTGAATGAATGAATGAATGAATGAATGAATGAATGTTAATGTCATTGTTAGCCTTCTGATGACACTTAAACACTGATTTGACACTGATTTAATGTTTATGGAAATGTTAACTCAAGGCTTCATGTAGAGGGCGTAGTAGGGCGTAACCAAACTCTTCTCTTTTTTCTTCTAAATCTTTTTAACACTTTAACGCGTTGGGTCTCTCTGGTTACCTTTTAGATCCCTGAAAATTTATTTCGTGATTTATTTCTTGATTAGCCCCGCTTTGCATTGTGTAATAAATTCCCAATAATGTCAGCATCAGTCAGGACATTTTATTACATGTATGGTCAAGTAATTACATTTATGGTGTTTCGTTACATTTTAGTCAAGCGAAGTGCAAATTTTATTACATTTTTAAGCGTTATTATATATTCAGGGAATTATTACATTATTGGATGCTATAACCTCAGTCAGGTTTGCTGTGTGCTCATTTGATTAAACACAAATATGCACAATATCAGCTAAAATATGCAAGCTGTTGAAGCTTTTAAAACAAAACTGTAAAAGAATTTGACACGTCAACACAGGATCTTAAGATCAGGTAATAAAGCAGAACCTACAGTTTTACATTTTTCCAAACAAACTTACAGTTGATCAGTCCACAAACGGATTGGCACACGGTGAAACAGATACTTTCGGTGGCCTCTTGGGGGTCTGGAGCCCCAGTAAAGTTTCCTGCTTTGTCTGGTTGGTATTACAGCCCTGGATAGGAAGTGTTCAGAAATCTTTGGAAGCTTTCACTCACCCTGAAAATAATATTGCTGGGAGTCATGAAATGAAATGTAAGATAAACAAGATAAAGAATTAAGATTTTGAATTCTATTCAGATTATTTAAAAACAACAGATAGGTCATCCAGTATTCTTATCCAGCTCATTTCTATTTTCATACAGTCTTACAGTCAAACATTCTCACCTTTCCTGATGTGCCCGAGCCAAATTTGACATCAGCGATTAACAAAGCGATGAACTCCTGAATCGCCTTGTGACTGACAGGTGTGGTCAGCTCCCAGTCAGTGTATGATCGCTGCCAGACCTCAGATCAGCGTAATTAGCTGTAGATTATAGCCCGGCAGTGTAGCGGGGCAAAGGAAGTGTTTCATTGAAATTATCAGTGAGACCTATTAAGCTGTGAACCACATGAAAGGCAGCCGGTGGGCTCTGGTGTGTGTCAGCGGCTGGACAGCAGAGGTGAGAGAGAAAGCAGAGCTGTGGACACAAACACACAGACACGCACACACACACACACACACACACACACACACACACACACACACACACACAATCATTACCGCCCGGGTCCTTTTGGCAGCACACGCCATAACTGTGCAGTCCTGAAATGTTCGCCCTTTGATCATCGTGGCCCTGCTCATGTACAAACACAAGGAACTTTGTAGATGCTCCAAGTGGGACAGAGGCCTAATTCACAGTGATATTCTTAGCCCGGCCACATTTCCAGAGGAATATGTTGAAAAGCTCCCAAAACTGTTGTGCACTTCCTCACCCCTGCCGTGATGAGCTCATGCTGTCATGAGCTCAGCTGCTAATAACTGATTAGTCATATTAAACCAATATAAGAGCCTAATTGCTCAGTCAAAACCATGAGTCATGATGCTGTTTCAGCCTCTGATGAATCAGCATGCTGACATAGTGTGTCACTGTCACCACCAGCGTTTGGGGTGGAGGCCTCAGAATGACGGTCAATAGGCCCGTTTGAGTCCCAGGATCTCGGGGTGGCTGTCAGTGCCCACGGGGCTCTGCTTTGCATCTGAATGATTAATCTTTCAGGCAGGGGCATCACAGTCTCAAAGGCCGCCTTTATCACTCCCCCTTCAGCCCCCGCAGAGAAAAGAAAACAGAACTTTGTGGTCGTCCTCTGCCCGAGCTATGCAAACAGTCGAGCCGGCCGGACGCAGGTTTTTATTACGACAGTCATACATACACGTACCTGATAGGCTTCTGATATGGAGTTGTTGATTTTACATGTATGAACTTGTAAATAACTGTTGTGACAATGTTTTTTTTGGGGGGGGGGGGGTGAATATTTTATGCTTGGCAGGGGTGTAAAAGTGGTGTATCTTTAATAAGAAGATGTGATAAAAGTTGATGCAGATTTCCCAAATATGCTTTGACATGGTGATAACTCTTGCTACTGTAGGACAAACATTCATGTCCTACCGCCACTCAGTGTTAACAGAAGAACAAAAAAAACAAAGGGGCTGATTAATAATTAATTAAAGGCTTTAATTGCATCAAATCAGGAATTCCTCAACGAGGAATAAAACTGGAGCTATTTGGAAAACTTTCAGAGTCCTTTAACCAAAGGTCACAGTTATTTTCCAGAGCAAATCACTGACTGTGTTTGCATGCACACTTACATTGCACTATTTTTCCGGGAATAACAGTATTCCACAACTGATGCAGGTCATGTAAACAGCATCTTCTATTTGGATATTCCAAAACTCTGAATGTGGCATTTTACAATTAGCACATGTGGGATATGCCAGTATTATTTGGGTTTAAGGAGCATTCTTTGGACATGTATACAGTGCATTCAGAATATGCGTCTCAGCTGGGTTTTTACTGCAGTTTGCAACACACGGCCTCTTGTCTGTTACAGTCAGCTCTGTGCATGGTGCACAAACCAACTAGCCAACAGATTGCAAACCTTGGGTTGAGATGCATGCTCAAAAGAAGCTTACATTTCTGGTGGGAAAGAGATACACGTCTACTTTCAAACCTTGTGAAATACATAGATATTAACAATTTTTTTGGATATGCACATGTATCACAACATCAACCTTTTCAAGAAGGTGGTTAAAGGAATGAAAGAAGGAGGCTGTGTTTGCACGGTCTAACAGGCCCGCCACCGGTGGAAAAATGCCAGTTTGACGCAAAGAAGCAAAATGGCACAAGCAGCTCCAGCCGTTTCGTTGTTACATGTTTTGAAGGGCAAATGCACAAAACTGCTTAGATATTGTCTTTTTCAGAATAAAGGCAAAAAGCAGACTGTTTTGTGCTTGTAAATGTAATTAATGTGTCAGTCAGTCATGTCATTAAAGCTGTAAGCTGCTATTAAGTGCAGAAAATACAAAACCCAAAACCAGTGAAGTTGGCACGTTGTGTAAACCGTAAATAAAAACAGAATACAATGATTTGCAAATCCTTTTCAACCTATATTCAATTGAATACACTGCAAAGACAAGTTACTTAATGTTCGAACAGGTAAACTTTGTAATTTTTTGCAAATATTAGCTCATTTGGAATTTGATGCCTGCAACATGTTTCAAAAAAGCTGGCACAAGTGGCAAAAAAGACTGAGAAAGTTGAGGAATGCTCATCAAACACTTATTTGGAACATCCCACAGGTGAACGGGCTAATTGGGAACAGGTGGGTGCCATGATTGGGTATAAAAGCAGCTTCCCTGAAATGCTCAGTCATTCACAAACAAGGATGGGGCGAGGGTCACCACTTAGTGAACAAATGCGTGAGCTGATTGTCGAACAGTTTAAGAACAACATTCCTCAACGATTTCATCATCTACAGTCCGTAATATCGTCAAAAGGTTCAGAGAATCTGGAGAAATCACTGCACGTAAGCGACAAGGCCGAAAACCAACATTGAATGCCCGTGACCTTCGATCCCTCAGGCGGTACTGCATCAAAAACCGACATCAGTGTGTAAAGGACATCACCACATGGGCTCAGGAACACTTCAGAAAACCACTGTCAGTAACTACAGTTCGTCGCTACATCTGCAAGTGCAAGTTAAAACTCTACAATGCAAAGCGAAAGCCATTCATCAACAGCACCCAGAAACGCCGCCGGCTTCGCTGGGCCCGAGCTCATCTAAGATGGACTGATGCAAAGTGGAAAAGTGTTCTGTGGTCTGACGAGTCAACATTTCAGATTGTTTTTGGAAACTGTGGACGTCGTGTCCTCCGGACCAAAGAGGAAAAGAACCATCCGGACTGTTATAGGCGCAAAGTTCAAAAGCCAGCATCTGTGATGGTATGGGGGTGTATTAGTGCCCAAGGCATGGGCAACTTACACATATGTGAAGGCACCATTAATGCTGAAAGGTACATACAGGTTTTGGAGCAACATATGTTGCCATCCAAGCAACGTCTTTTTCATGGACGCCCCTGCTTATTTCAGCAAGACAATGCCAAGCCACATTCTGCATGTGTTACAACAGCATGGCTCCATAGTAAAAGAGTGTGGGTACTAGACTGGCCTGCCTGTAGTCCAGACCTGTCTCCCATTGAAAATGTGTGGCGCATTATGAAGCGTAAAATACGACAACGGAGACCCCGGACTGTTGAACAACTTAAGCTGTACATCAAGCAAGAATGGGAAAGAGTTCCACCTGAAAAGCTTCAAAAATTGGTCTCCTCAGTTCCCAAACGTTTACTGAGTGTCGTTAAAAGGAAAGGCGATGTAACACAGTGGTAAAAAGGCCCCTGTGCCAACTTTTTTGCAATGTGTTGCTGCCTTTAAATTCTAAGTTAATGATTATTTGCAAAAAAAAAATAAAGTTTCTCAGTTTGAACATTAAACATCTTGTCTTTGCAGTGTATTCAATTGAATATAAGTTGAAAAGGATTTGCAAATCATTGTATTCTGTTTTTATCTACGATTTACATAACGTGCCAACTTCACTGGTTTTGGGTTTTGTACAAATGAATCTGTAGCATTTTGCCAATGAACTATGGACACATTTCTCTGGTTTTCTGTCACCCTTCTCCCAACCTTCTCTTCCCTCCAACATCACTCAGGAATATGACGAGGAGTGGGGAAAAAAGATCCAGAATGAGAAGTTCCGCTGGTACAATGGTCAGTGGCTGGAGATGGTGGAGAACCGTCTGATGGATGAAGCAGAAGAGCCTTTCCTGTATGGGGAGGATGGGGAATCCTTCATCGGGGACGGAGACATCCTGGAGAGACCCGACCTGTTCTACAGCGCTGGTACTGAGGGTTTATAGGAATAGTTTTTTATTTTGGAAAATAGTACTCATCTGCCTTTTGTATAGAGAGTGAGATGAAAAGTTTGATATCAACGCTGAGTTATATGTACAGTATGTTAAGTCGTGTTTGTATTGTCTCATTCAGATGGGATCATGTCAGCAGACGGTGCCATCAGTCCTGATTTCTTCACTGACTTCCAGAATGGGGAGCTGGGACAAACTGGATACATGAGCAGGTATGGAGCTCTCTGTTCACCTACACCTGCAGTGGGTTGGTATTTAATATCACTTTTCCTCATCTGACTCCACTCAGAGAACCCGAATCTTTTTCAATCATATGTTTATCATTATTAATGACATATGGAAAAGGTTTAGTTGAAGGAATACTTCACTTCCTAAATGACCATTTGTGTATCATTTAATCACCCCATGTTACATTGAATTTATGAAGTAAACTTTTTTTTCTGCTCACATTCCTCTGTAGTGAACAAAGAATCCAAAAACACAGAAAATTCTTAATGAATTGGAGTTATATGGGCACATGTTAGCAAAGCTATGTCAAAACATCTGCTTACAAACTCACACAACTTGTGTGAGCCAAAACCATATTATTTAAAACTGAACTGAAAATGAAACTTAGCTGTTAGGATTGGGTGATCTTGTTATAGTGCCAATTAGAGTTAAATTTCTCCAGTCACCTTGAGGCGTCCTGTTCTACATATCCATCAAGTTTAGTAAAAATCGATATGGCGGTTAGGCCTAGATAAGAAATTAGCTCTCTAACGCCCCCATTTTGTTTGATCAGGTCAATAATGGAGGGGTCTCCTCAGATTATGTGTGGTCATATGCCTACAAAGTTGCGTGGTGAAACCCTTGAGATGTTATACACCTTTATGTGATGAGCCACGCCCTCTGCAATATTCATTGCCTTAAAGAAGCTCAGTTTCAGTAGGTTTTCCAACTTTTGCCAAGAGGGAACTTTAGATATTGGTCCCTAGATTATGTTCACCCAGTTTCATGCAGATCGCTCAAACTTCCTAGGAAGAGATTGATTTGAAGTGTTTTTCAAAAAATTCAAAATGGTGGAAAATCTATATAACTGGAAGCTATGGGTTCTTGAGGCAAATTTGTGCAAAGTTTCATGCCTCTACAACATACGGGGCATGAGATATGCCCATTCAAAGTTTGCAATTTCAATCGGTTGCTATAGCGCCCCCCTTTGGCCAATTGATGTAATATTGCTTCATTTGCATCCTCCCATGACCCTCTACCACTGTGCCAAATTTCACATGGATTGACCAAGTCAGTGAGGAGAAAAACGTGGAACAGACACACGCACACACACACACACACAGAGTTTTCGTCATTATATAATAAGATAAAATTCATTAATAATTTAAGACAGTTGAATTGCAACAAAATAAGTGATAGAATTTCACATGATAACCTAACAGTTTGCCTTCAGATATCCAGTAAAAAATCAAGATAAACGATCTCTTATTTCTTCAGTTGTAAACAACAACAGTAACTCAGAGTGAGAGTCAGATTCTGTATACAACATTAATAGATCAACAAAATAAAATCTACCACAAATTACACATTTAAACAGCTCCCAAATACATATAAGTGTACCCTGGGATCTATATATATATAAATCAGCAGGTGATTTCCTTCTTTTAGCAAAATCCTTAGTGATTGAGTTGGGGGGGGGGGGGGGTTTCCACCAGGAACTTTATGCTCATTTCTCCTCTAACCATCACACTGTAACCTGTGACAGGCTGTTATGCTACCAGAACTATTGCACATTCACATATACAGTACAGGCCAAAAGTTTGGACACACCTTCTCATTCAATGCGTTTTCTTTATTTTCATGACTATTTACATTGTAGATTCTCACTGAAGGCATCAAAACTATGAATGAACACATGTGAGTTATGTACTTAACAAAAAAAGGTGAAATAACTGAAAACATGTTTTATATTCTAGTTTCTTCAAAATAACCACCCTTTGCTCTGATTACTGCTTTGCACACTCTTGGCATTCTCTCGATGGGCTTCAAGAGGTAGTCACCTGAAATGGTTTCCACTTCACAGGTGTGCCTTATCAGGGTTAATTAGTGGAATTTCTTGCTTTATCAATGGGGTTGAGACCATCAGTTGTGTTGTGCAGAAGTCAGGTTAATACACAGCCGACAGCCCTATTGGACAACTGTTAAAATTCATATTATGGCAAGAACCAATCAGCTAACTAAAGAAAAATGAGTGGCCATCATTACTTTAAGAAATGAAGGTCAGTCAGTCCGGAAAATTGCAAAAACTTTAAATGTGTCCCCAAGTGGAGTCGCAAAAACCATCAAGCGCTACAACGAAACTGGCACACATGAGGACCGACCCAGGAAAGGAAGACCAAGAGTCACCTCTGCTTCTGAGGATAAGTTCATCCGAGTCACCAGCCTCAGAAATGGCAAGTTAACAGCAGCTCAGATCAGAGACCAGATGAATGCCACACAGAGTTCTAGCAGCAGACCCATCTCTAGAACAACTGTTAAGAGGAGACTGCGCCAATCAGGCCTTCATGGTCAAATAGCTGCTAGGAAACCACTGCTAAGGAGAGGCAACAAGCAGAAGAGATTTGTTTGGGCCAAGAAACACAAGGAATGGACATTAGACCAGTGGAAATCTGTGCTTTGGTCTGATGAGTCCAAATTTGAGATCTTTGGTTCCAACCGCCGTGTCTTTGTGAGACACAGAAAAGGTGAACGGATGGATTCCACATGCCTGGTTCCCACTGTGAAGCATGGAGGAGGAGGTGTGATGGTGTGGGGGTGTTTTGCTGGTGACACTGTTGGGGATTTATTCAAAATTGAAGGCACACTGAACCAGCATGGCTACCACAGCATCCTGCAGTGACATGCCATCCCATCCGGTTTGCGTTTAGTTGGACGATCATTTATTTTTCAACAGGACAATGAGGGCTATTTGACCAAGAAGGAGAGTGATGGAGTGCTGCGGCAGATGACCTGGCCTCCACAGTCACCGGACCTGAACCCAATCGAGATGGTTTGGGGTGAGCTGAGCAGAGTGAAGGCAAAGGGGCCAACAAGTGCTAAACACCTCTGGGAACTCCTTCAAGACTGTTGGAAAACCATTTTTAGGTGACTACCTCTTGAAGCTCATGGAGAGAATGCCAAGAGTGTGCAAAGCAGTAATCAGAGCAAAGGGTGGCTATTTTGAAGAAACTAGAATATAAAACATGTTTTCACTTATTTCACCTTTTTTTGTTAAGTACATAACTCCACATGTGTTCATTCATAGTTTTGATGCCTTCAGTGAGAATCTACAATGTAAATAGTCATGAAAATAAAGAAAACGCATTGAATGAGAAGGTGTGTCCAAATTTTTGGCCTGTACTGTATGTGTTCATATATTCATATATGTTTTCTGTTGAGCCACGAGCGTCACATAGGTTTACATTGCCAAACTTTGATCATTTGACAACACTGATTCCTGTGTGCGCACAGGGAGAGAGGAGAGGGAGATGCTGTGCTGCTGTTTGCGGAGCCGCTGAATGAGTTAACTCTGCAGGGAGGGTAACTCACGGTTACTCGCTAACATAGTCTAATAGAAGTCCAGGGCTGTTCATAAAACATTCAGGAGGCCCAGGTCTACTGATGCAACAGTTTATTCGACACTACTGAAGCTGCTCCTCTTTTTGAAACCGCAGAGTCTGTAATAATTTTGCTTTCAGCCATGCTTTTAGTTCAGTTGTAAGGTTTTAGCTAAATTGCATGTGTTTGGGAAGTACTGAGCGTAAGAGTGGATAAATGAAACATGGATTATACTGCATAAGTTGTGTCACAATTTGTTAACAGATGTTTTAGTGTAGTTTGCTGTAGTTAAACACTTAATTATTAATCAGGAATTTTCTCCATTGTTGGATTCTTCCTTCACTGGAGGCATACAAGAAAAACAAAGTTTTCTTCACAAATTCAGTGTAACACTGGGTGAATTATTGATAAAAAGCATTAGAGGGGTGAAGTCCTTCTTTTGGTGCTTTTGGTCCTCTAGTCACTGAAATTTGATTTCCCCACATGGGTCCATGTAGCAGAGATGATGCAAGATGACAGTCACCAAAACTGTCTGATCACTGGGTCACCCGCCAGTCATTATGACCTCATGTTTACAGCTCTTAGTTTGATTGTAGTACGTCCACATGAACACAAAACTGCACCAGAACTGACGATGCAGGCAACAGTTGTTGTTTTTTCCATTACTCAAAAAGTGGAGTGAACTAGAACTACTAGGTGTGAAAGAGACCTGGAAAGTTCACTTGTGATTAAGATAAGATTTCAAGTTGCTGTTGAAGCTGCAATACAAAGTAGGAAAGAGTGCAATTATTAAAATATGAAATAACACAAAGGTGCAAATCCAAAATATATACAATATATGCAATGTCCAAAAACAGGTTAGTAGTAGTCATGTTGGAAAGGGCTGCTTCTTTCCTTATTCAGTAATCTGTGACTGTGTTTACACACCAGCTTGAACAGAGTGCTCTAACCACAACAGATGAGTTTCATTTTGGCCTTGTGGCAAGTTACTAATGGAATTAACATTAATTAGCTACAGCTGATACAATCTTTGGGATTTCTTTTGGCAAAAGCAGCGTTCATATTTTCTAAAAAGGAGCATTGTTGCTTTTTGCTAATGAAAAAGAATAGAGATTTGTTGGTCTCGGAGCGAGATAGAGAACCTAGGACTGAATGCAAAACTGGCTCAGCTATCGGACCCCAACCCTGCTCTCTGTGTGTCTGCATTATGATAATGAATGGTAGAGTGTGATGGAGGCTGTCAGCAGGGCAGGTTGTCTTTGTCTAGAAACACAGGCTGTGTCAGAGAGGAAACACTAAACTGTGAGTGTTTACCTTCAGTCGGCTCGTCCAGCAGCCAGCGCTCTGCCCTCTCGTATTGTTTTTCTGAATCACTATTTGCTGATGTGTGTTATTGAACCAGGCCAAGCCTGAGTCAACAGGCCTCACCAATCCCAGAAGGCATCGCTCCACCCTCAACAGCAGTACTCCAGTTTAGAGAACAAACACTCTCCGGCTGTCTGTCTGTCTCCATGTTCTTGTTTCTCTCTCTTCCAGTCTCCGTGTTTCTCTCTCTCTCTCATTCCTCTGTGGCTCCAATATATCAGCTACTTTAGTCCCAATACGCCGCTGACATTCCACAGCGAAACATGAAACTGAAGCCTGGGAATTAAAAATCAATCCTGTTATCACTAAGATGGACTTTGAGTCAGTTTTTAGTCCCAATATCAAGCGGCAGCCAATTCAACACGCTGCTGAGATGATGAATACTTGAGGAAATAGAGAGTTTATTGTGAGTAATTTGTCTTATTTATTATCAAGCTTCTCCTTGCGTGCGATAAAGCTTGTGTCGATGGATTTTTTTTCCTCCCCCCTTGCCGGCAGGAATGTTTAGTTTGGCTGCTGTTGAGAGGCTGACTGTGAGTGGCTGAATCCACGACAGTCAGTCCTACAAGAGAGAAATCCCAATCTGAGTTCCCTTCACTCATTTCTTTATTGTCTGTTTCTTCACTCTCTCTTTCTCTCTCTCAGCTTTGTAACTGATACCTTTTAAATATACCGAGAGCGCCGGGGGAATCGGTGTCTGTGAGACTGTTTTAATTTGGCTGCTGTACTCTGAGTGATCCAGGTTAACATAATAATCAAAGCCAGCTCCGCCGCTTATTTTAAACTATGTGTGAAACATGGTGTGAATGGGGCCTTTTTGAAATGGACGTAACACTGAACAATCACTGTTATTTGTATGAAAATCAGAATGGGCTTTTACACCAACTATATATGATGAAGAGCCTGACCAATTTATTGGCCAATATGATTAGTTGAGTGTGTTATAATAATGTATGGAGTATTTGAGAGCTGCACTATACGAGGAAAGTGTGTGATATGTGATAACCTCACTGAATATAAGGATATTATTTGGGATAAATAAAGAGATGTTGAAGTGTACTCAGTTCTGCCTCTCTGCTGCCTTCAGTATACTGTTAAAATACAACAAATTGCTTGCTATATGAAAAATTGAAAGGAAATTATTTTCAACATTCTTTTACTGAACAAATTGAAAATTGAACTGAACACAAAAGGCAGCAATAAAAAGTAACTGTTACATTTTAAAGTGCAGTTTTCTGCAAAACCTTTTTCAGTTAACTCAAAATATCCTTGAGTGCAATATTGCAGTCTTTCATGATGTGTTAACGCGCAAGTTGACATCACAATAATGATGAAAAATAATTTATTGTTCAGCCCTAATTTGAAGAAACATTACAGGAATGTCAGAAGAGAACCTTAAAATAAGATTTAAATGTACACATAAAGACAAATAAGTCATTGCAGTCCAGAGGTATTAATCCATCGGACCGATGCTTCCTCCATGTACAGAAATAGGACACTAGTCCTTGACACTGAGGCTGGATTGTTAGTTGATGGTTAGGCCAGTGTCGTCATTGGTGTGGATGTCAGTGAATGATGGACACAGTGTAAAATACTATTGGTAGAGTGCTCATAAATCCAGTCCATATAGTTCTCATAATGGCTTATTAATACAGAAATATTAGATATGTCTGAGGTCATTTAGCAAAAGTGTCACTGTTACACAGTCTGTCCCCCAGCTAAATAACATTCAGAACATATTTTCGACCCAGTTCTTTGAAAACCATTTTAAGTCATCCTAATCAAAATCATCTTTTTATGTTGAAGAAAACCCCCAAAATGTCAATACATCATAATATCAGTATCACAGTATGCCTCAGAAATCCAGTATCAGCTTGGTGAAATGCTATATTAGCTTTCAAAAAATTTATTTAATGTCCATAATACTCTTAACACTACGTCATCTCATGTTTATGAAATTTCAACATAGTAACAGGCTGCATTTTTTGGTATTTGAGACTTTATTTTTGTGTTGTTTGTATTGATGCTGATTCAGTGAAGTCCCAGTGCAGTTTACTTTTAAACGTTTCTGGTATATTTGCTAAAAAGGTGAGTTTTTTTGTTTTGTTTTGTTTTTTTCCCCCAAAAAAATATTTTTGGGCTTTTTACTCTTATTAGACAGTTTAAGATGATATAGAGACAAAATAGATAAAATGAAGGGAGAGAGAGACGTTTTAGTTATAACCATGTCATCCTTCTAACAAATACATTTTTCAGCTGTAAAATAACCAGCTTTTATATAAAATGTTAGTCACAAGTCATTGATAATCAAATTTAAGGGCTCTTTATCAAAGATGTTAGTTAATGTTAAAACAGATATGAGATTTTGTAAACTTTAATGTTGTCTCAAACAAATAGAGTATTAAGTCCTGCTCTGATTAACTAGACCAAATTGTGTCCTGTTAGGACAGGGGAACAGATTCTCCAGGTGTGAATAATGCTTTAGTCAGGTAAAGACAGTTGTCCGGTAGAATCAGGCGTGACAGATAGACAGTCTGTGTTTGTTGAATACACCAACAAGAGAATCAGTGAGCGCTTTGAGAAGCTGTCAGGATGTGACGGGGCGCCAGGGAGTGAGGTGAGGTAAAAATAAGGCAAGTAAAGGAACACCGTCACACAATCAGGTGAGACATGAAGATATGTGGGGACGGTGGAGGTGGCGGGGGTGAGACCTGGTTCTTTACCGGGGTCGGTGTGTTGGTTAGCTGTAACCTGAGCATTGACAGCAGGGAGAGATCAAAGCAGGGCCCGGCTGGAGGCCCTCGAAGAGGTAGACACAGAGGGGGCGAAGGGTCACACCAGAGGAGGAAAAGGCCTGATTCTCTTTCCTGTTCACTACCAAGGAATGTTCTCTGCGGGATGGGACGTGTCCCCGCCGCCTCCTGCAGCCGCTCCTCTGGGGCCAAACTAGCATATGTGGGAACACCAGGCGCCTTGTCTCAAAGACCCACAACCACCTTTCCTCATTTTTCGGCATGTCACAACACACACTGACACTCATGAAGTAAGGAAGGTGGCAAACAGGTTGATTTGCATGTTTCGTAATAAGAAATACCAGCTACCGTGTCAGGCGTTCTTTCAGACCCGCTGCCCTTAAATATTCAAAGCATGATGCATCACCGGCCTGGAGGGATAAATTACATTTCCTCAACTACAGCGTTTTTAAATCAACTTCTGGTTGTGACTGGAGCTTTTAGGGTGATACTAAAATGAAAATTTAATTCCCTCATTCCCAGCCCAAATTGAGAGCCAGTGTTCCTGTCAATGAATTATAATTTGATCGATCAGTTTCCATCATCAGTTCTTCTTCTTGTGCCATTCTGTTTATGATTCCTTTCTTGAACCCTTTTTAATAAATTACAGGGTACACGCAGGTTTAAAGATATGACTTCAGTTTGATTACTGTTGTTAAGAACAGATTTAACTATTTTACTAAAGAACATACAAACACGTTACAGGAATTTTCATTTTGACAAACTACTAAAAACATCAAACTTACATTAAAATAGACAAAACTTCTAATATTTTTCCTGTTAAAGAAAATAATATCAGTCTGCCCGCAGTGTCTGTGTGGCTCTTTTGTTAAGACCTTAATTTAGTGTTAGATTATTATTGTTAGATTTCGCCTGAGCTGATGGATCAACTCTCCTGATGCTTAAAAAGATGCAACACTCACCTGTAAGCTATTAAAAAACATTTCTGGAATTTATTGGCAGTAAAATGATGTTTAAGTCTGTCACATAATGGATAGTTCCATCTGGGCCTCTTCCTCCAATATAAATCTGACAGGTTGAAGATGATAGGAAAGCAGAAAAAAATACTTCAGTTATATAAAATTATGTTTTTGGCTGTACTTTAATCTTTCCTGTTTAATGTCACTTATTGCATAATTTACCTCATAAAACTATTCAGATAAAACACTCTGAGAAGAAGAGTCATGATGGGGTTCAACTGAACACAACTTGTAGACTTAGGCAACCTGTGACATGGGATCACAAGCAGTAGGTGATTTGATGGGGAATGGGGGGGGCACCATCCCACATGTTAGCAAAATGTTAATAAAATGCATCTCCCTTAACCTGCCATCCCTCTCTTAACAGATTTCCATGGGGAAAGAGGATTCAATCTTCCTCAACATATCATGAGACACTAATGTATCCGTCTGAATCTAATGGCATTTAGATTCAGGCGGATATTAAGTCCACACTGATGCGTTGCCATGCCAACTTATTGGTTTTGCCGCAGATTTACGAGCGGAATGGAGCGAAGTAAAAACAAGCTGGGATATCAGACAATATTGAAAATACATATTGATTGAAAACAGCCTCAATAGCAGCATCATCCTGGTTTTTTATTACCCCTCATTGGTTTGATTATGTTGTGAATATGGTGTGGTGGCACTCATAGGATCCATTGTTTTTTCAACTGAGAAACTGCTTTTTCATGTGACGATGCCAGATGAATCAGTCAACTTTGTGTTGGGGGATTCAAAGGTCCAGACCCAATGGCGTAATATCTAAAAAAAATAATTTAGGCACCTTTTTCACATTTTATAGACAAAAGAATTCATCAAAATAATAAAACACATTAACCTAAGAATAATGGATAGAGATGGATGTAGCATGTACTCAATATTGTACTGTAAAGTTTGTTTTTTCACCATCAAAGCTGTCCAGTCCTGAGCAATGACTGATCATTAGGACTCCTACAGGTCCTCTACAGATCCTGAAGCCAGGCTGAGGTGTAACCAGTCAGTCATAGAAGCAGGCAGACATGCAGGCAGGCAGGCGGATGGTGTGAGTCAGAGCTCCAGTGTTCCTCCAGCCTCCTTTAGCCTGGCTCTCAAATCCCCCCTGACAGCCGTAGCGTGCGGAGAGGAAAAAGACATATTTCTGCCCAGAGAGGAGGGAGAGGAGATGGTGGTTGGGGGGGAGGGCGGCAGGGGGCGAAGGCAAAACAGAGAGGAGGAGGGGATGGGGGGGGGGGGGGGGGGGGGGGGGGGCTGCAAGCTGTGTAACTGATCGCTGGAAGTGATTTGGCTAAAAACAACACGTCATTATAGGCGCTTGCAGGGGCAAAGCAAACAGCTCGTATTTTAGAAGGCCGGGAGAGGACGACGGGCCGGGCAGCAAACACTCCCAAAGAGAAAGACAGGGATACGTGTGAGATGTGGTGTCATCCATCAGAGCCCAGTTTATCCATCAACCACTCCATTCTGATGAGGCGGCTGGGCCTGCTGACGTGACCCCACAACCAGACACAAACTCCCAGCAGCTGGTCAGAAGATGGAGCGTGAAATCGGCCCCCACCCTCTGTATCCACATCCCCATAGTAACTGATTTATACGGTGTAGATACAGGCCTTTTATCATTCCCCTCAACAGGCCCCTGTTGCCGGGCGGAGGGCAGCCAGGTCCTCCAGGTTTGGCCGTCAGCCTCCGCCCTCGTCACAGCGCTGTGTTTTGACATCTCTCAGTTTTTTAAGACTTGGCCGCTCTGCTGTTTACCCCTCCAGCCATTAGCACTCTGTAACTCACACACTCATTGTGGATGTCCAACACCTGCATCAGGGCAGATGAATATTACATTAACTTTTTACAAGGATTTTTTTTTTCACGCAGTACTATGACTGAGCGATTGGTGCGGCCCTGGGGTGGGGGGTTTCCAGAGAGATGTTTGGTGTCAGAGCTCCACCTGGTGGTGGTACTGGTGTTTTCTGGTTTCACTCTTCTCTCCAGATGTTTGGAACCTGGCTGCAGGGATTTGCTCCCATTCAGACACAAGAGCATTAGTGAGGTCCAGCACTGATGTTGGGTGATAAGATCTGACTCACAGTCAGTGTTACAGTTTACCCCAAAGGTGTTGGATGGGGCTAAGGTCAGGGCTCTGTGTAATCCTTTCTTTTCTAAGCTGGCTTTGTATATGTGGACATTGTTTTTGTCTCTTTCCAGTTTCAACCTGACAACCTCAAGAAAAAGTATATGGCCAGTGGTGTCCACACTATTTTCTCAGGCCCAGTCCACATGTACGCAGGTATATCTGAATATGTAGCTTAATCTACGCATTTTTGACCCTTTGTTGCGTTTTATGTCACTGAAAACAGACTTATGTAAAACTCATGGACAGACATGTGGACAGGGAAATGTCCAAGTGTGTGCTGTTATCTTCTTTGTGAGGCATCACAAATGAGGCTATATTCAAGCAATGGTGGACGTGATCATTAAAAAACATGTCATCAAGCAGAAAGGTACAGTTATGAGGTACCATCAGTTTATTGCAGCTGTGCATAATTCCATCTCTCACTTTTCTTCACAAACCTGATTAAAGCTTAATTGGCCTAACACACCTGATCCAGCCAGTCAGGTGTGAGCAGAGCAGCAGGAGATGGAAAATATGCAGGTCTGGTGTTCCCTGGGAGCAGGAGTCTTACTCCACTGAATTGTTTACCTGGGTCTTCAAACAGTGGGTCCATGACCTCTAGGGACTCCTCAGGGTTATTACATGGTGCCTGTCAAATTGTTTGTTAATTTAAGTTGAATAGTACACAGTATTATTGATAGGCTAATTGTTGCCCATGAATCCTTGTACAATCACAAGAGCTAGCTAACGCTAAATCACTGTGCACCACTTATCCATAATGGCGAGTTGAACTAGCCATGCTACAACTGCTGCTGACTTAGCAGCTACAGGTAAGAGAAGAGAGAAGACCCAAGATATACTGAAATTTATCTCTTATCCAACTAAGTTTTCTACAATATATTTATTAGAGGGCCCCTGCTCCATCCCAGTTTCAGTAAAGGGGTCCTTGGCCTGAAAAACGCTGAAGACCCCTTGTCCAAAACATGGGCTGCTAACATGTTTCAATAAGCTAAAGAGACAATATCATGCTCGAGTGTCTTTGCTCTTACTTTTTATAGTCATGTCAAGGTTTAAGATAGCTTTAATACTGTTAAAACATTTAAAGAGTGTGTCTGTCATATCAAAGTTTGTTTTATATAGGCCATTAAGGGTAATAAAAAAAAGCAAAGAATATTCTGTGATTCCCAACACTTCGCTTGCCTTCTCCACATCTCAATTTGTAATTCTGTCTTGCTGTATCAGTTTGTATTCATTTATCCCATCTATCTATCTCCCTTCTTTTGTCCTGTCAGTGTGTCAGAGCAGTTTGTCCCAGCAGAGCGACCCGTCAGCGCCTACGGCTTCCGCCCGGATGAACCATATTTCTACAACTACAACAATGCCTCCCGGTAAACTTGGAACCTCTCACACATTGATACTGTACAAGCATTGTGTTGTTGCTGATGTCCACTCTGTACTACTGAAGCTGACTTTAGATTGTGGAGGAACACTGTCTTTTCTTTATGCATCTCCCAGCACTCTACAAATTGTCTAATCATCATCTTAATCAGGAATTGCACAGGGACCAAGTGGAAACATCTCACACATAAATTCCTTAAGACTCCAAGTGAAAGTATGTGACTTATTAATACAGAAGTTTATGTAGTTCTTCAAACTAAAAACCTTACAAATCTATAGATATTAGGGTCAGTCTCAGATTTCATTTTTTCAACTACAAAATTGTATATATCATTTAAAAGTTCACTTTGCTGAAGTGATTCAAGAACATATGCTGTATAACGAAGCTTTGTATTTTTCTGTTTTGTGATAAACTAGGCAGCTGTAGATTTAACACTGAAGTGCACTCAGATTTTACTGTTTTTAATTTCCAGTTTCACACTACAAAACGTTTATTTTTTTTTTACCAGCCTACTTAAAGTGATCAATCATAAATACTATTTCAGGCAAAAGAGCACAACAAAATGGATGAGTGTGTTTTGAAAGATCAGTCTGATGTTATTCTGTATTGGTTATTGTCAACAAGTCTAATGTTCAGACTGAGACCAACAACATGTTAGTCTGTCTCTCTCAGTACTTAATGACTTTCTGTCTGTGGCTCTCAGCTCCAAGCCCATTGGTTCCTGCTGAAAATGTAAATCTTTAAAAACACAAGTATATAGTTTTAATCTTTTAATAGTTTCCAAACAACAGTGGAGCTCTATGACACAGAGGAAGAATGTCTATCAGGCTGTGCTACACAACACTTGTTAATAGATGTGTTAACTGTTTGTTTGGCTCTGCACATGGGACAACCTCTATAATATCACCAGACTTATCTTTTAACAAAGATAATATTTTAAAGACTGTAAACCAGCCCAGGTCACTGGCTGAAGTAGTTGTCAGTGGTCCCAATATTTGTCACTTGTGACACCTCGTCACAGGTCATTGTCTTCAACCAAAAGTCAGCTTTTTCTTTCTCAGATTATTTGATTTGAAGGATTTTTCAAGACATAAAAGGTGGAAGTATCAAGCATTTAAAAAGAAAAAATGAGAGAAAACACCTTTTATCTTATCCCTTTAATTATTATGTGACCTCTCAGATCAATCTTGGGTCCCTGAGTGGGGCTCCCACCCACAGGTTGGGAAGCACTGAGTTATGCATTAAATATGCAGTTGGATTATATAACTGCACATTAGGATATTTTTGGTAACAGTTTGTGTTGCAGGTCTGTATTTTCTTTATTATTTCCTAAAATGTTTGTTGACAATGACACGATAATTTGGTACATGTTGTAGGGAAACTATAGACACAGCGTCGAGTTGTCTTTCATTTCAATCACTGTCGATTAATGGGTATAACATGTAGAGTCATTGTCGGTGCACAGCAGGTCAGCTGGATTTGCAAATTTGACATTTGTCTACAGGAAAGCATGCAATTTAACAAGTGAAGAATACAGTTTACAGTAATAAATATTTATTAATAAATAATAACTTTAAGCTTTGCTTTCAAGGGAATTAGCTATAACCCAAGTGAGTAGGTTTCATTTCAACATTCGTAGGTAAACATATGAAGCGGAAGACTGAGGGTTCGCCCCGGGAAATTTTAAACATCAAACGCTTAATATTCTGCATTCACGTAAAGTTTTATGCACCAGTTTATGGTGGCATTGTTTTAATTTATGTAAAGAAAAACACAAAATTCAGCCAATACATGATGATTCAAAATATAAAATTGGCTATCATGGAATATAACCCAGTAAGGCTCTCAGACATTCTGTATTGCTTTCAAATAGATCAACTTTTCTCATTTTAATTATCCCTGCTGAGTCAACATGTGTAGGCATAGTTTACTATTCCAACCTTTTTTGTGTCCTTTGTTTGGGGAAGTAACCTCCAAATGTGCATGTGGCACCTGTTCACATTAAAGATAAATTTATTTTAATTCATTATAAACCTTTGGACTTCAATAACATGTGTTTCAGCACATTTAAAACATCTCCCAGACTCTCACTTATTTGTGTTCAAGAATTATGTTATGATACTTTTGCGAAAAAAGTTGTCAATTACATAAATATTAATACATGTATAATTTAATGAGGATAAAGTCATAATGTTTCAAGAAGAAAAACCGACTGACTCTTAGGTCCAATGTGCATCAGGTTATTGCTCTGCTGATATTTGCAAGCGGCAGTGCACTGCTCTTCATCAGAGCTGAAATACCAAAACTAACTGAAAACACTTTTGATCAGGAATAAGAAATGGTCATCCCCTATTAAAAAATAAAATTCACTGTCCCTTACTGAATCAATACGAGATGCTGTATGTCACATATTTCTGTGCACAGAGCTGTTAGAATGAGGATAATGTGAACACATCTGCTCAAACATGTCCCTACTGTCCATATGCAACCCTTTGCCCTTGTTATTGCCTTTTAAAAACTTCATGCAACTAACTAAAATAAGTCTCAGAGCATTGTCTCTATTTATTCTATATTAAGTACCAAATTATAGTTCTTTCAAGGAAACTTCCTAGAAAATGATAATAAAGAGGGACCATTATTTTGCCTTTGCACACAAACAGTCTCTCACTGGAAACTCTGCAGCAGACTGTGAAAAAAAACCTCGAGTCGCTGGATTAAGATGTCATTTATCTTTATTTCTTTGAATGTAATTTAAGAAGAAATGTTAACAGCCTTCATTGTCTTATCTTGAAAAATGTGTCTTACATATGAACAAATGTTAAATAACTTATTTGTATTCTTTATCTTGTTCTTGATGTGCCTGGAGTTCTGCTGGTCTGCTGAAATATGAGATACTTTTTTCCTGTGGTGCAATATATCAAATAAATGGAAGGCACATTGTTGTAGTCCAACTGTATTTAGAATTTAATGTGTCACAGATGTTGGATTACTTGTAGGTCTTTAATATTTCTCAGCACATTGTGTCTGTAATTGGTTAAAAAATAAAAGTTGTGGACCATAAATAAATAATCAAAGCCTCATGCTGTATTTGTTTTATTGGCAAATAAAACAATTTATTGTTTGTGTTGTTTTCCCAACATTGAAACCAGAGAGTGGAGAGTTCACACAGAAATGATTTGAGGGTATGTTTGTTTATAGACTCTTATTTTATTATTCATATTTCCACACAATGTTTCTATTAAACAGCATTTATCTGGTGGACAGTAAGTGGTCAGACGCTGCTCCCTGTATTCACACTGCAAACTGTCCTACTAACCATGTCTATGTCAGATGCTCTACACAGGTAAAAGGCACAGGTAGTCATACTTAGACCAGTCTCTATAGCAACCACATCCACATGACAGAAACTGGTTTCCTTCGTCATGCAATGCAAGACACGTGGAGGTACTGTGAAGGCACTTTGATGAGCTACTTCTTCAGTTTCTTTTGTGTTAAAAAAAAAGTCCTTCAGTAGGTCAAAAATAATCACATTAAGTAAAAAGAAATGTGCCTAAATTACAGCTTTAATATGAATTTGAAAGTGGTATTCATCCAGCGCATGGTGTCCAATATATTAAAATATCTGTCATTGTGATTTCTAAACAATCTAAATCTCAGTGATTTAAAAAAATAATTTGTAACACGACTAAGGAAGCATTCTCATTTAGTCTGTTTGAAGAAACAGTTCCACATTTTGGGGAATTAATCTGTTTTTCCCCTCCAAACAGTAAGACATTCAGATGGACATCAATCTCATGTCTGTCTGTTAGGTACTGAGCTGGAGTCATGATGTGTGGAGACTAGCTTAGCAGGGGGGATACAGCTAGCCTGTCTCAGTCCTAAGCTAAAAAACTACACCTACCAACACCTCTACGGGTCACTAGTAAACATGTATTTTATTTTTATTTTTTTTACTCTAAAAACGCCAATTTGTGCCTACCCCTGGTAGGGGATCATTTATGCTCAATGTTATGCTATTTTTGTACATAAAGGGAGTATAAATGAGCCTTAAGCCTTTGCCAAGAAGTACCAACACGTAACTCCCTTTTGAAACCACAGATTTTGATGTTTACATTTCTGTTTGTCTATAGATTACGTAAGCATATGACATAACACGTTTTCAGAGAGCTTTAGAGGTGTTGGCATGGGTATTTCTTTTTAACTTTGGACATAGCCAGGCTTGCTGATTCCCCCTGCTTCCACTTTTTATGCTAAGCTAGGCTAACCACATCCTGACTGCAGCTCATTTACAGACATGACACTGATATCTATATTCACATCCTACTCTCAGAAAGTAAGTGTAAAGAGAATTTTCTAAAATCTCAAATATATTTAGAATCCACCACAACATAATGAAATTTCCAGAAACATCTTCACAATCTTAATAAAATAGTTTTACATCTATTTTTTTTCCTTAAACGATTTGGTCCTAAAATAATTGTAGTGTTAAAAAAAATCCTGTCAGCCACTGACACAGACCTGATGGTTTCTACACCTGACACAGCTGATATATTGATTTGTGTAAATGATTAGTATAAATAATTTATCATAATTTCATGCATATGTGTTTAAAAAAGGTTCATGGAAGCTTCTGTAAATGTCTCTCAGGGGTTTCTGCTCTGCAAAAAATTGTTTGAACTCCAGGATAGTTTGAGGCAGTGCAGATGGAAGCTACTGTCCTGTTCTGGTAATAAGTTGGTTCCCCTTAGTAGAACATCCGTTATTAATTTTGTCCGCCATTTTCCTGAAAGAACAGTAATGCAGTTATGATCGGTCATGATGCTTCATTCCTCCACTTTGGGAATTCCACTGGGGTAACGCTGCACGAGCTCCTCCACCTCGATCACTTCCACCACCAGGTCACGGATCTCTTTGATGCTGTCAATGGCCTGGGCCTCAGGGCTGGAGGGGGTTTCTGCGGTAGGCTCAGAGGGCTGAGAGGTGGCTGTGGCCTCCACCGATGGCTCCACGCTCACACTTGCACCTGCCTTGATGTCCCCGCCAACGTCACTGCTCACAGCTTCTGTCTGGGCCTCAGGAGACAGCTCCCCACTTGTGGTTTTGTCCTCAGCTGTATCGTCTGAACTCTCAAGTGATTTATTCATGTTAGCCTCATCCTCCAAGACGTCAGAGGTCGCAGAGACTTCATCCGCGCTGCTCTGCGTTGTTTTCACTTCCTCCATGGACTCCACATCTGATGGGGGTGACTCACTACCTAGGGACACATCCAGAGAATTAGGGTCTGAGGTGGTATCTGGTTCTGCCTCTTGTCGCGCCAGGTCCAGGCTGACCTCTGCAGGTGTGAGTGCAGGTGTTTGACCACTAGAGGGAGTCTCTAACTTGATTTCTGAGCTGCCACAGTGTGTTTCCTCTTCATTGCTGGTTACAGTTTGAGCATCAGTGCCTTCTGCTGAAGAACTTACTGGTTCATTAGTGGGATCAGGACTTGGTACAGGTACTTCTATCTGTGCTGCTCCTATGTCTGTCTTTATGCTTTCAACAGTAGTGGGGATTTGTGACAAAGTCATTTCTGCCTCTTCTGGAACATCTGCATTCTGCATCGGAGGCTCAGCAGCGGTTTTAGCTGTTTCTGTTTCGACCGAAATAGCTTCCGTTTGGACCGCAGTCTCTGGAGCTGCTTCTACATTACCTTGCTGCGAATCACTCTGGTTGGTTGTATCTGGTAAAGCTGGAGTTTCAAGTGCAACAGGACTGCCTGCTTCTGCCTTCACAGTTTGGAAGATGACTTCTGCTGTGGTCGCCCCTGCCTCCTGACTGACCGCCACACTCTGAGCTGCATCTTTTTGTTCAACCTTCCCCAGAGGTGTCTCAATGGCGGTCGTGTCTGTTGAGGCTTCGCTTTGCAGCATGCCGTTTGTCTTCTCTGGCTGCTCCTTCTTCTCCGGGCTGGATGACAGACCGTTAACCACAAGAGGAGACGGTGGCTGGGGCTCAACGGAAGTTTTGGCAGGGGAAGCAAGCATCATGGCAGGGCTGCCAGGGGTGGAGACGGGCGGGGAGGAGAGGCTGGAGCGGCTGGACTGACTCAGCAGGTCTCTGCTGTCTGTGAATAGGTTGTACTTCTTCAGGCTGGCTGCCTCCTTCACCACTGCAGGAGAAAACAGGAAGGTTTAGAGGCGTCTCTGAAAGAGAGAACGTGTGTGTTGCTGATTCATTATCATTGGTGTATCATACCTTTGGTGACCTCCTTGTCCAGAATTTGAAGGAGGATGCTCTCATAAACGTTCTCAACATGGATGAAGTTGGAGTGGTCGCCATCAATGGACTGCTGAAGACCCTGAAGCTCCTGTACAGATAGATCACATGGGTCATGCTCTAAAACACGTCATTGTAGCTTTCAACACTGGTGGTCTAAAAAGGACCTTAAATATTGCTCAGTTCATCATTATCAATGTTTTAACCCTATTTACATTTTAGACAGTTAAAGGACACAGTTTAGTGACTCTATAGGTGTGTGTGTGTGTGTGTGTGTGTGTGTGTGTGTGTGTGTGAGAGAGAGAGAGAGAGAGAGACTTACAGTCTTGCAGGTGGGGGCCAGGTTCCTCTTGATGAAGGGCAGAGTGATGGAGACGAGAGCTTCCCTGGAGATCCTCTTCCTCACTGTGCTGCTGTCATAATCATATTGCTGCAGGAAAAACAGAGGACAGACAGGAATAATCACTTCATGTCTGAAAGGTCTTATTTTGAGTTTTGTCCATTATTTCTCCCAGGTGTGATAACGTTTCATATGTCACATGAAGAGTTAGGGTCAACATTAAAATCATCACCGTCGGCCTATAAATGTCTTTTGTAGTGCGGCTTCAACTGTAACTTGTGCCTGGGCCTCACTGCCTGTGTAAGCAGCACATATACGTCGCGGAACCTGTTGTATTTATTTTCGGCAAACATATTGACAAGTTAGAGCAGCCACGTTGCCCACGTGAGCAGCGCTGCTCAGTTAAAGCACACCTAGAGACCAGGAGTCTCACCTATTTTTTTCTGCGTCATGTACATGGTTTTCAGCAAAAATAAACATTCAAGATAGTCTTTTGAATATCATATTGATGGTACACCACCTTTCACTGGAGTTTTAATGTCGTAATCAGTCACAGACATGAAGAAATATAAATATTTCTGTTTTATTTAACCTTTCCTGTTTCCGTTTCAAAATAAAAGTGCTTTGACAGTGTTTCTATCGACAGAATACCTCCAGTTGTTAACACAAGGGTTTTTTTATTGTGAAATATTTGCTGGACAATGCAGTGCAATTTCCCTAAATTTTTGGAGTATGGAAATTTAATTGTGGAAATACTGTAGTTATGGTAGCAGGCAGCTCTGCAGCAGCAACGCTGTCTGTGTGAATGCTGTATGTGTGTGAGCCACAGCAGTTCAGTATGGGAAATGTCATATACTGCTCATGCAGGCGCGCGCACACACACACACACACACACACACACAGTACAGTAAGAAGTGAGATTCCATTTCAACCTTTGCTTTATGACAAAGTGAACACAGCCTGGCCTCCGTAGCCTGTTCTGCCTGTGACGGCCTGTTTTTATGGCCAAGCTGTGTCCCCTCAGACTGTACATCCTCAACATTGTCCTGAATTTTCTATCAGTCACAGTGGTTAGGTACTCTGCCGAGGTGTATTCTCTGTTGAGGGTCAAATAGAATTCAAATTACTTTGTGATTTGGTGGTTTGAATTTCAGCATCAACAAGGTTTTTATGTTGTTGAGTTTATAAATGCCAATCTGACCTTCAGCACTCTGTGTTTGGCCTTTTCGATGGCAGAGCCGGGGTTGTCTGGGTTGTCCTGGACGGCTTTGTTGAGCAGCTGCTCGAACGTGTAGGCTGCATTCTCAATCAGCTGAAACACACACAACCACACACACAGGATGAGATGAAATCAGACAGCAGTTTACTGCTCCAAATACAGAGCGGAAAAAATGCAGCTGGAAATCCCATCAGTGTGAAATATCATCAGCAGATTCATCTGATTCATCATGTGTTCACACAACTGGGTTTTTCATTATTTCAACACTGAAGTGCCGAGTCAATGTACTGACGGATCATACATTATAATCACAAGTGTGTCATAAATGTGACTCAGTCCTCTACCCATTCTGTCTGAGTAGAAAAATAAGAGCTCTGAAGGCCTGAAGGAGGAGAAAGTGAATGAAAATGTGTCAGTGGTGGAAAAAGTATTGAGGTCAGTAAAACAGCAATACAATGACATATAAATACCCTGTTAGAAGTACAAGTATGTGTTCAGTTTCATGTCACTAAAGTATAACCAGTGTAAGCACTGAAGTATTCTCAACTTCATATAGTAAAAGTATCAGTAATAAAGTACAAAAGTGCTGTCTGCTTCATGTAGTTAAGGTACGTGTTGTGCAGTAAAATGTCTCCTGTGATTGATGTCGGATTCTATGTGACATTATTGGATAGGTAATACTGATGCATCAATGTTAGAGCGCATGCGGGTGTTGGGCCTCTCCAAATGGTCGCCAGGTAAATCTGCGGGGTCGTGAGATGATTAATAGGAGAGGAAAGAAAAAGAAACTAAGTTCAGTTTTTTCTTTTCTACATTTGCTTTTATATATATATATATATAAAGCATTGGATAATTGTATGTCTTTGGACTGAAAACAATCATTGAAATGAACCTCTGTGACAAGTTAAGATGGGAAATGTCTCTTCAGAGACATCTAAAATATGACAGGAAGTCCAAACTGTTTTAAGTGGTCACAAGCACAGACAGTTCTTGGGTAAATTTACACTTCACTTTGTGTGTGGGTGTGTGTGTGCACCTGCTGCAGGTCGATCTGAGCGCTGTGGATCACTCCTGTGATGTTGGAGAAACCAAATCTCTGCTGCAGGTGTTGCTGTTTCTCCTGCAGGGAGCCGATCTTTTGGTAGCAGCTCAGCAGGTTCGGCCTGGCCATGTTAGCAAGAGTCTGACAGAGTGATATGAGCATTCCTAAATTAGACAGGTTTCATCATGGTGAAAGAAATGTTGGTGCACTTTCATATTAAGCCCTCATTCAAATATTCAGGACTAAACTAGCCCACTTATGAGGAAAACTGCAGAGCATTGTACTCAGCAAATAGAAAACTCAATCTTGAAGTGACCAAACTGTAGTCACTCATTTCTTACTAAGTCAGATTTGATAACAGGAAAAAAGAGGATATTTATTAATTAACAAACCTTCTTCAGTTGCTCGTTGTCTGCGACCAGCTGGCCGTCCTGACACACCTGGTCCATCATGTGTTCAATGAGCTGCCGTCCCTCCTGGAAACCAGAGCTGACCGGCTCCATCAGCTCTTCCAGGACTGAGCCCAGGTACGGCTGGACGGACTCGGAGCACAGTTTCTCTGCTGGCTCAGATACTTTGGCTGGAGGAATAAAATTAAGTGTTTATTCTCCAAAAACAACCTGATCCCATCCACCCAGAGCCAGTTTCTGTCACATTTATCACAGAGGAATGCAGCTCATCCTGTGTTTGACAGCACTGAGTATGAGTCAGTCAGTATCAGTTACCTTGGACTTTTTCCTCCAGCTCCTGTCTGGAGTTCAGGATCTGGTCCATGTCGGAGTGGATGAGCACCTCCTGCTGCCGGATCGACGATCGACATTCCTCCTTAAGTGCTGAAAGTCCCTCCATCAGATGCTCCTGGATCAGCATGTACGCTGCCTCCACCGTCTGGCCACATTCAGTGAATTAATCAATCACGTCATTTCAAAATTTAAGTTTTCCAAATCATCCGCTCTCTTGATTTCTCACTGCTTGACTAAATGAAGTAGCTCCACTTGAAGATTTACAGAGCCTTTGTTTATTGCAGGGAATGGCCTACAGCATGAATGTATAATGTATCATTTCATTCGTAACTGGGTCAAAATTATGGGCACATCAAATGTATTATAAAAAGCTGAAACGTACATTAACATAAATTTTTAAAAGGCACTTCATGTGCCATTTTGCAAATGAAAACAATTATTTTTCATTTGCACTGATGGGAAAACAGCAGCATCATCAGTTATAGTGGATATAAAAGTTAACGGTGTGACTCACAGCGAACCAGACTCTCTTCTTCTCTGTCTTCTTGGCTTTGAGACGAGGCAGCATGTCTTTCTCAAGAGACGGCAGCAGCTGTTCCATCACCACATTTGCCATCACCTGAAAACACACAAACACAACTGAAATGATTTGTCTTTGAACTGTCATGGGCTAAGACTCTATTTCGGCACTAAAATTTGTTTATAAAACACAAATTTATTGAAGAATATGAACTATATCATAGATCTAGGCCTATAAATCAGCTCTCATAATAGCTTATCGTAGATATCAATATATGAATTAAACAAAACTGCAACACAGCAGTGCCAAACTAGGTTTGAGGTCATTTAGAAGCGGTGTCTCCATTAGAGTTTTTCCACCAAAGAGCACTGTTAAGTTTCTTTGGTGTTTCTTCTTACACTGTAAAATGTCCTAATTAGTATGTGTCTTGGTCACAGATCTTAACACATATCAAAAATTGTTCACATTTAAACTTCCAGTTGCCTATGGGTTTATTTGACCTTATATATCATTCTACTTAATTCAGACCTGTCATCCTCGTTCATGGACACTTTTTGTGCCATCTAGTGGTAGTAGGAGCACAATACACTAATCCATGTGAAAATAAGATGGCAGCCATCTCTGCAGTCAATCTGCAGCCGATCCAAACACAAAAGTGGACAAGGCCCAAAACCTGATCACATTTTATGGTCAAAACTTGTTATTTTTGATTAATAATGTTTGTAGTTTGCTATGTCAACAAATTTGACTATTTTTATTAACAGTAACAAGCTAAGATGCTGTTAATTAGGAAGTACTAATTTGAAGACATTGGGACTTTATTGTTGTCTTGTTTGAGGACACTGGGACTTAAAAATGAGCAGTGAGACCCCAGTCAGGCCCTCAAGTTTGTCTGATTAGAATTTGATTACATAACATAAGTTAATATGCAGTATGTAAGCACAGCACTGACTGAAGGATCAAAGGTCTTAAAATTGGATTGTGGCCCAACACAGAGCTTTAAGATCTCCCTCGACATTGTTACCATTTCCATTTATAACATGCTGTTGTGGTGCTTGTTAACAAACACATCTGGAACAAGAAAAGACATAGAAAACATATATGTGCTCAGTGCTGCAGTTGTGGTTATTAAACCCAGTGAAACTGTTCATGTTGTTTCTGCTGCCAACATTTCATTCATTCCTCTCATGTCCCAGCTCTGAGTCGTGGGCGTGTGTGTGTGTGTATGTGTGTATGTCAGATGAGAGCTATGTGCAAACTGGAAAAAGAAAAAGAAAAAAAAAATGGTGAGTGAGTGCAAGCATGTGTGCGTATTTTTACTACACGTGTATGAACTGCATGCTTGAGGCAGAGAAAACAGGAAATGTCTGACTTACTGCTTAAACAATTTGACATTAAATGGGGTGTGTGTGTGTGTGTGTGTGTGTGTGTGCTTCCCGCTAGTCAAACTTCCTCTCACCTCCAACAAATTGTGACTCAACACAATGTAAGCGAACAACACCACAATGAAGCATTTACATTATACATTATGCGGGAGGATTCCTGCTCTGTTTTAAAGGGAGCACAGAGGAAGAGAGCAGGAAGCCCAGCGGCAGGGCAGAGAGCACGGGGAAGGAGCAGGAGAAAAAGAGAGTGAGCAGGACAGTCTGAGTGAACAGAGTGTTGGAAGATTAAAGCAAACAGAGTGAGAGGACGCAAATGAGCCGTGACTCTGATTAGTGCACATCCTGCATCCTTTCATCATGTACACGATGGTCTGTAAACAGGGAACAGAGGAAGCTTTTCTGTTGTTTTGTCTCTGAACAGCAGCATATTACAGATGTGAAATCAAACAATGATGGTGAAGTTTTAGGATGCTTTAAAGATGCAGAGACATTAAAATCATATTGCAAAAACTTTGAAAGAAATCAGCAGCCAGATGCATTAAAATGTTAGAAAGCAAATAAGCATGATGCACAAAGTGTTGAACTAATCCTTTATCACTATCACTACACAGAATTACATCAAGACCAAACATATGATAACATCTGATCTAAACAAAGGCTTTCTGTTTAAAAGGATAAAATGAAAGAAATACTGAAAAAAAAATCTCAGTTGTCTCATCTCTGCAGCTTGGATCTCATTTTAATCACTGATGACACATGAACTATTGTCTATCAAACAAATAAATTTGATCCTGCGGGTGACTAAAAAATTCATGAAACAGCTGTGAGACCGCAACAATTGTTTGTGGAGCCACTCACTCAGCCTGAACTATGTCGCTGTGTCAGAGTGATGATGATGATTTTTTTTTTTTTTGAAAGAGAGAAAACCAGACTTTTTTCTGCTATCAGTCCTTTCATAGCTCATTAGGTTTGTGGCACCATCCAGCTTCATTTTAGCTCCACTGATGGTGTTTAACCGGCTCCACAACAGAGCCGTGGTTCACACACAGTTAGAAGCAAACCTGCCAGTCCCCAGATTCCTCCCAAGGTCATAATTCTCCCATATTTCTCCCAATTTTTTCACACCTTTTCTTCCGTTATGGTAAATGGTAAATGGACCTGCATTTGTATAGCGCCTTTCTAGTCATCTGACCACTCAAAGCACTTTTCACACTTCTAGTCACATTCACCCATTCACACACACAGTTTTCATTCATTCCGAGGCTACCATACAAGGTGCCACCTGCTACTCAGTTTTTAACACACTCACACAAACCAATTTGGAGTTCAGTATCTTGCTCAAGGATATCGACATGCAGACTGGAGGAGCCGGGGATCGAATCACTGATCTTCCAATTGATGGACGACCCGCTCTACCTCTGAGCCACAGCCAGACAAAATAAAATAAGAAACTGCTAGCATGTTAGCTCGCCAGCTAAAGTAATTTACCAAATAGCTTGATTCTTACTTGGTTGAATATACAATATATTTATATTTATATTTTTTGTAGACCACAGGAGGAGCGGTTGTTGCCAATATAACATCTGCGGAGAATATAAAAACACAAAACATGGGACGTACCCTGGAATCACTTCCGATCAGCATGTCCCAGGCCTCGTACTTGTCTTTGTCCTGCCTGTAGAGCTGGATGGCTTTGAGGAAGGCCTGCACTTCACATGTCTTCTTCTTCAGGAAGTCTGACAGAGAGAGAGAGAAGACATGGAGACATTTAAAATACATATATACATACAGTGCATACATACAGGTAGGTTTAAAACTGCCAGAATGTGTCCTCAGTCTCTAGTGTGTCCGCTTCCTTATGCACAGTGATACATTTGGTGAGTGTAGTTTGGCAGAAAGAGAATAGTTCCCAGAGGAAACTGCTCACAACAAGGTCTGTGGATTATCCTGAGTAACCTGGTTATGATTTCTGGAGACATTGCTGTTGAGTTTTTCAAATGTATTTTGTGCTGCTTTGAGCAGCACAAGCTGAATGACATCTAGTTCCATTATACTGTAGAGAGAAGGCAGACATCTCTAGGGGCGATATCTCCAACACTCAGCAACTCACACCAAAACAGTCAATTAATAAACAGCTTTACAGATCAGAGGAAAAATATGTCATTTTGATTTTAAGGTGAACTGTCCCTTTAAGCTGCGATGTGAACTAAATCTTCATCAACTCGCTCGGCTGCACAGAGCAGAGATGTTCTGCTTCAACATGATCATGAAAAAGGTTTCGTCTCTGAACCTCGGAGCTGGTGTGGTGAGTCTGTTGCCGTGGCAACTGTCGAAAGTGGTTCAAGTGATACTATACAGCCAAAAGTCCACCGCTCAAACAGCTGTGATCAGTTTCAGTTCATTCAGTCAGTTCAGAGTGATGATGATGATGATACAGTGCTGTTTCCGCTGCTAGTCATTTTTTATCAATATAATACTGCTGTAAGCAGTACAATATTATTCCATATTAGGGCTGCAACCAAAAAGTAATTTCATTATCAATTAATCGACCTATTCTTTTCTATTTAACTGATTAATCTTTTAGTCTACAAAATGTCACTTAATAGTGAAGCTGTCCACCCGAAATGTCTTCAAATGTCTTCTTGTAACCCACCAACAGTCCAAAAACCAAAACATATTCATTTGAGTATCACATTAGCATCAGAAAACCAGCAAATCCTCACATTTGAGAAGCTGGAACCAGTGACGTACTGGTATTTCTATTTAAAGAAAATGACAAAATCCACTGATCAGATTGTTTCAGCAACTAGGCAACAAAATATATCCATAACATGAAATATCATAAACTGTAAAGTCTTAAAAGCTGTCAGTGAAAATCTCATCTGGTTCCTAAACTTGTTGACAGGTAGTGCCTAATTTAAAGGATCTCTATACGAAATTTAGAGCATATCTGTGATTCAGAGTCAGATTCTGACTGTCTGCACACAGTTCCCAACATGGAGGAGACTGAGTGAGCAGCTAGCAGCAAAGGGTGCTAACAACAGCAACAGTGCTGATAGAGCTAACCATGTTAACCATGCCACTGTTCCAATATCAGCGGTAACTGCTGTATGAGCGCAGTGCAGAGTGGCACTGATAAGCTGGCCAGTGGGATACACACGCAGGGACTCACATGCACTAACATGCCCAAGCAGCCGGACCCAAAAACGAGAACAGAGAAGCTTGAATTACAACCACTGAGTTTAGAATTCCAGCCGTAAGCTATCAAATAAAAAAAAAAGGCAAAGTAATGATTTATTATTGGAACCAGTATCCCAACATGTCAAACGATAGCCAGCCTTAAAACAAGAAAAAGACAGCTGCCATGGCTGTATTGTAGCAGAGGGTGGTAAACCAACTGTAGATTTGTTTGTATTGAGAGCTACTGTTTCGTCTCGGAGCTTCTCACCTTGGTTCTGGTGTCTGATGCAGTCTGACAGGATGGAGAGGAAGGCATCCTGTTTGGCCTGCTGTCTGAAGCAGAAGTAGGAGTCTCTCCTGTAGGGCAGACGCAGGTAGACAGGGAACTGTCCAGGCATTCCCGACAGAGGAGGAGCAAAGTCCTCCTTCACATCAGTTTCTGAAAGCAAGAAGATCAGCTGATGGTGAGCAACAAACTACATGGAAAAGGTGTTTTTTTAGCCACACTAGCAGCTGTGATGATTGGTTGGTCGGTTTGAGGTTCAAGTTTTGTACAAATATTAAAGCTGCAGTAGGCACTATAATTTTGGTTGAAATAACAAATTCTGACTGTTGCATGTTGCTAACAATATTAATTGAAAATTAAATTAGATCTGATAACTTTAGGGGGTTAATTAACTAATTAATAAATCATCCTCTCAGTCAGCTCATGCCTCTGACTTGCTGTCTTTAGTTATATTAAACACAGCTTAGAAACAGGCAAGTGAAAGCAGGTAGGATCAGGTGTGCTAACACAGGTTAATCCAGGTGAGCCCTCTAGTCTGAAGGCAGCAGTATTCTCAGTCTGATCCTGTCTGCTTCACACGGCTAAAACTGCACAGTAAATCCTTTGGAAACAGATCCTGCTCAAACCTGCCTGCATTTCCAAAGGAAACCAGTTCTGCAGCTGGACACTCAGCACAGTGATGGATACAGGCTTGAAGGACAGCTCTGAAAGCATCTGCATGTCTTTAAGCCTCATTACTCGTTTAATTTTTTCAAAGAAATAAAACAATTTAAAGTAGATTTTTTTAACATCTAAAAGCAGTTTTGTGCTGCCGGAGGACACTGTTTACAAGGAGTCCACATAATTAAAATAAATAAACAGTTAAACTACATTGTTTGCTTTTAAATCCATGTATAAAACTAGTGTTTCATGTATTTTTAAATGTTAAGTATAAACACACAGATTTGTTGTGAGGGGCTAGATCACGTATCACTAGGGATGCACGATATATATCGGGCTGATAAACTATCGGCCAATAACAGGACATTTTTATAATTATGCATTATTCTGATAATTAATATTATAGCCAATAAATAGCACCGACAATACAAAGCCAGACTGCTTTCAGTGACTTAACCAAGGCAGCATCTTCACAACTTGACACAGTGGGTGGCCGTATATGTACCTTTCAACTTGGTTTGCAAGCTGCCAATAAACAGAATATAAGAACAACAACAACTGCAGCACGCTGTCTAGAGCGCAAAACACGTCGCGGTGTGGATGTCTTTCACAGTTCCAGAGGAAGACAACAGGATTGTGCCGAGGGTCTGATCTTCAACCGGCTGACACCCCACCAGATCAACAAACCTCCTGCAGCTGTTAAACAGGCTAGACAGAGCGCTGAAGGATCATCTCCAGAGTGTTAGCACGAGCTAACTAGCAGCAGCGGCTTACATCCAACACTGAGCTTTTAAAAGGCTTGACGCTTATAAACTTATAAATAAATTGCTAAATGTGAACTATAAACTTATAAGCAACCGCTAGCCATGTGATGCTACAGTTAGCAATTATTAGTTTCGTTACATGGCGCCCCAGTCTGGAGCACAGCTCTCTCTCTCTCTCTGACTGCGTGTGTGACACAGCCGCTTGTTTGTCTGAGTTCAGTGTTAATGTGTGAGGTGAATCAATGCATCACCAGAGTTGGGTTACAAAGTAACGCGTTAGAGTACTTTGATTAGTTTTTGCAGTAACGAGTAACCTAACGCGTTAGTTTGCTGTTTGAGTAATCAAATACTTAAGTACATTTTCAAACAAGACATCAGTTACTTCTGTTACTTTTAGAACGCTGGTCCTTCAGCTCCGAAACAGCAACGGCTGAGGGGCTTTTAATTTTAAACAAGTGTTGAGTTTGAAATGACAGTGCGATATGTTAACTTTACAAAAACAATGGAGTGGATAAAAAGTAAATATATAAACACACAGAGGGATTAATAAATAACGAACTGTCTATAATGTAGTTTGTTTCAAATGAAGCTGGGAGCCTCTGCAGTTGTGGTGAGTAAAAGCCCCGCCGCTATTTGTTAATGTTATTACTTTATGTCAGACCGTGAGGATGTACCATTGTTTGCTAGCTTGATGCTAATGACAGTAACGTTAACTCAGCGGGTTGACAAAGTGCCTCTGCTGTTTCACACCATCATTTCCCCCTTTTACTCTGTGTGGTAACAGAGAACTGGATCTCAGTGAAGGGCAAGTGGTCCATGACTTTAATTTTGGAGACAAAAAAATGTAGGCTTGGCGCCCTGTGGTCCATTGCCCAATAGGAAATGTAGAATACTCAAAAGAACTCAAAAAAGTGCTTGAGTTACTTTTCTCAGGGAGTAACGTTGGAAGTACTTTTAAAGTAATTGAGTTACTTTACTAAGGGAGTAACACAGTAAAGTAACTGGTTACTTTTTTAAAAAGTAACGCAGTAACGTACTTTGATTACTTTTAAAGTAACCCTTACCCAACACTGCGCATCACTATCATACTTGTTAGCTGTAGGTCTTTTGTGGGACAGTGAGACGGCACCTGGGTGTGTTTATAAAAATGCAGCATGACGATATAAATATTTCATATACCAGATGTGACGCAGACCTGTTGACGCACATTCAACCTGTTCATATGAGTCAGCTGTCTGTGTTTGTCTCTGTTAGTAGAGACCCCACTCTGCAGTGTAGTTTATACCGCAGAAAATCTCCCTCTTTTCTACAGCCTATTATTGGCAGGTATGAAGAGTCAGAACTGTTCTTTGCTTTTGTTGTGTTAGCAATAGTGATGTCAGTTTGATTTGGTTAGATCAGGGCCATGGAATATTAAATCTTCCATATTTTCTCACCACATCTTAGCCTTTCTCACCCTCAGGTGTACATAAACTACAGGTTATACATTTCTTTTTAAAATGCAAAATTTTGAGTTATTGGCCATGTGAAGCAGACTATTATCCAGATCAGTTGAAAACTCCTGCTTTGCGTGAAGCCTGTGTGTGCCTTAAATGTTATAACTAAATTCCTTCAGTCCTCCTTGGCTCCTCAAACTCCCACCTGAGCCGCTTTTAGCTTTGTTAAGCATCCGTGGGTGGGAGTTTGTTGTTGAAGATCACAGTGGGAAACACTTTCTTCAGGTTTCTCTTCTCTCAAATTAAGATACAAGGCTTAAAAAAAACAATCTAATCAAATATGCGGAGAAATTACGGTGAGCCCAAGTTTAAGAGCTGCTTTGTCTTCTTTGCGTGCAAAAAGCTCTTTGAATGCAAAGTGATAACACGATAACGTGTTTGAAGTTTTACTGATAGATGGTGATAATTACTAAGATAGTAACTGAACCTGCGATATTGAAAATCTATATTTGGAATCATTTTCTCTTTAAATGTAGAGAAATATTTCAGAATATTTAAGTGATTACACATTTGATTTCTTACTGCAGCATGAATTTTGCTTTACATTAGATTAATCTCTCGAAAATAAATAAATGCATCAGACTTATGAATGTGCAGTTTCCCTGTTCTTTCTGGTTTTGTAATCTTCAACAACCAGGTGAGCAAAGCAGATGGGTCAAGATTTCCAGCATCCCCTTATTAGAGCATGTTTGTGTGCAAACAGCCAAATGTCACCATTATGTAAGAAGCTCATCCTCTGCAGAGGCGACTGGGAACTGTTAGTACACGTACACGTCTGTTTTCAAAACACCCGAGGCTGGAAGGACCCTGATAATTGGTCTGTGGTCAAATACCAGCAGAGACAGTTTGTGTCCTGAAAACACACAATCTTTCAGGACAGATGATCAGAAGCAGGACTTTAAAGCCTTCAGATACATTAGTGGGGACAACTTTACAATTTCTGTTAGTGGACATTAAAGGGGACCATCATCTAAATGAACAATTCCAATATATTCTCTCTCTCTCTCTCTCTCTCTCTCTCTCTCTCTCTCAAAGCTAGAAACCAGAGAAATATGTCTCAAACTTGTGATGTCATAGGGTATAATGTCTGGAGCTGCTTCATAGACAATGAATGGGAGCCTAATTTTGTGGACCCCCAGAGTTTGTTTCCTTTTTTAAACCCAAATGAGCTTTATTCTATTGTAGTGTTCTCAGTTCTGAAAGAGAAAATGTACCCATATACTCAGAACATTCCCCTGGGTGCTCACAGTGTTATCCTTCACCATTCATTATCTGTGGCTGCAGATTTTACGTGACTTGTAGCACTCTAGTTTTTTTGGATTTGGGAGAGAGTTGTGCATATTACTAATATTTCTGGGCTGTCTTAGACCATAGGAACAACATGTATGAATTTTTTTTAAAAAAAGGCACAGTTCCTGATCCTCTGCTTAAGTAAAAGTCAAAAATATTAAACGGTAAAATACTGCATTAAAAATAAAAGTCCTGAATTCAACATCTTTTTTTAAAGGGCGGGTCATCTGCATTCTTGTGTTGTTAAATAGAACCTTCCACTCAGCAGTAAGCAAAAAGCAGTAACAGAGGTTATAGCCACAGATGTATAATAATACCTGATCCTGGATGCCAAGATGGGGCCTATTCATTCCAATGGAGTTGCTCGTCTGGTACATACACCAAAAAAAAGTTTCTAGCTTCCAGGTTTACTTCCTGCCCACTGAATACATGCAGTGGTGTGTCTCCCACAGGCCTTACCCACAAGATCCCACTCAGCTCACTGACTTTATATTCTGATGATATCACGCACATAGACTTCTCAATATGATGATGTCAGGGATTTTTAAAATTGCTTTTCTCAGCTTGATTAAAGTTTAACAAATATAAACCTCCATGGATCAAACATTTACAATAGAAAGAGACATAATTGACCATGTTTGCAATTTGAGGTGTCCTTTCAGCAGTTTTACAGACATGTCTTTTACAGCAGTTTATAGTCTATGGGGAAAATGCTTTTTGGGCCACGGGGGATCTTTTTTCGCTGCAAAAATGTGAAAAACTGGCTGCAGGGTTGCTGGTCTACCCACTGTCTTGATTGTTTAGTTTGTTTAAGTTATTGTGACTTTAGAAACTTTAGAAAACGACACTGTGCAGAGACCTACATCAAGTCACATGGAAAAAAGGTTTTAAAAGGTTTCTGGAAAATAGCAATTTGAGGCCACAATATACATATTTGAACCATATCAGTAAAGTGTAGTTAAAGTAGCAACAGTAAAAGTAACTCCTTATGCAGAATGGCTCCTTTCAAAGTGTGCAAAGTGCAGTAACGGAATATCTTTTTTTCCCCCTGTTTTTATCACTAAGGAATACATGTAAGACAAATTCACTGATGGAGTTTGTCCATGTGGAACCCATTTCAGATACTTTGTATACTACTGGGTCAATATAGTTCTGCATCACATCATATATTTTTAATGTTTAAAGTAACTGTAAGTGTCAAATAAATGTAGTGGAGCAAAAAGTACAAATTATTAAGCCTTTTACTCACTGCTGTCATCAGGGAAGCATTTGTCCACCATGACCATGTACTTCTCTTCTGTGGTCAGAACAGTGCCCCCTGTAGGCAGCAGCTTCTGGCGGGGAGGGGCTCCTTTAACGAAAGACTGATGGGAGAAAAAGAATAAATGACAGCAGAAACACCACAGATGAAACTGTCCTCATTGTATGGGAGTGTAGAATTGATAAATGTGGCCAGTCGGGATTAGACCGTCACGCTCACCTCCAGGCTGTCGTGACACTCCAGGCAGTAGTTGGCTCTCACCACAACGTACCTCTCCTTCCACTTCCTGGTTTCATCAAAGAAAAGGACACTCTCCTCATAGAGCACCTCGGCCTCCTCGGGAGTCTCCTGGTTAACGCACACACACAATATGAACAGACAGCTAAACACGTGGCAGGAAACTGATTCAGTCCTCTGAATTCTGTCTGCAGGGAACATCCCATTCTTTATATACAAAACCCCTAAAAACTAGAGATGCATCATATTGGATTTCTTGCTGACATCCAGTGCCGATATGTAACAACTCATTTGATGGATAACTGATAGCCATATTGATATATCCACTTTTTTCCCAACCTAATTTTAGTGATCATCAAGTCTCCTCTGTAGTGGAATTAACATCATATTATGCAGTGTTCTTAGCAGCTATAACCACTTAAGATTTCCAACCCAGCCCTTATCCAGAGTAACAGGGACACTTAATCTGATAAAAGACATGCTGCTGTTTAATTTTTAAAGCAGCACAACAATGACATCTCAAAAGCCTGGACAAATAAAACAAAAACATGCACAGCAAAGTTCTGCAAGAGTGAAGGGCTGCACATAGGTAAATGTGAAAGCTCAGATACATTAACGTGGTTGTTTCTTTTATACTTGAATGTACTGCATTTATTTTTGCCTCCATTTCGAACCCACCTCCAGGCAGAAGCTTAGTCAACCAATCAGACGTTGAGACATTGATGTGCACCTTTGCATAGGCTTAATTGCTGAAGGACTTTAAGTGCTATATCGTAGGCAACTGGACTCGCTTGAGTTTCAAGCATACGATAAGATTACCATGACCTGGATGAATCTTCACCAACATCTTGCTCAAAGATTGTTTTGTGCTCAATGGTGAAGTCTTAAGTTTCCCCACAAGAAAGCAGTCTAAAAATAGTGCTGAAATTGTTTAGTTGTGTGATGAGACAGAGAGGTGACTGTTCATTCAAAAAACAGTGTCAGCTCTTAAAGAGGTCAGTATAGATGCTGTTATAGCATCAAATATATGAGAACTGGAGAGAACTTCTTCATTGAAAGAAGAGCAAAGAACTGCAGTGAATGCTTTTCTTAATGAAAAAGATGTTTTCACTCTTCTCCTGACTGACTTCAGCTTCCATGATAGACTGTGACAGACAGACGGTTTATCCCATCACCTGCCAAGTATTTTTTGAAAGTGCCCTTTTCCAAACAGTTTCCATTGAAGACTTTCCCAATAGTTCTGTGTGTCAAACCATCTGGCACATCAGGTTAGTCTATAATGGGGGCAGTGCCAGTGAGGTTATGTTCTGGGTCAGTCTGTTTGTTAGTCAGCAGGATTATGGAAAAACTACTGGCCTGAAATATGGTGGAAGGCTGTGGCATTGGCCTAGGAAGAGCCTATTAAAATCTGGGCTTTGAATCACAAGGAGGATATACAAATTATTTTTCACTTTCGTTAAGTTTGCGAGATAGTGGAGGTCTGTGCTCTCAGAGTGCACTTCTAGTTAGTTAAATGTCTTCACTGGTTTGGATAACTAGGACAACAGATGATAATGTACATTGTTTTCACTCCATTCATTAGTGAGATTAAGTTCAAGTTAACTAAATTCTGTTTTTGTAATTCAGTTGAACTGACTCTTCTCTGCCTCACACAGCTGGATATTGTCACAGATGTCAGTCACACCTGCACGTGTGCTCACTGGTGCAGTTATTTTGCCAACCCGCAACCAAACCTCTGATTCATTCGACCTATTTTTACTAGGGATAGACCGATATGAATTTTTTAGGGCCGATGCCGATTTTTTTCCATCACCCTTAGCCAATGACCGATTATGGACTGCCGATTTTCTTGAGCCGATATTTGGGGCCGATACTGCTTTTGCTCCCTCAATTTACATCAAAAAAAAAAAAAAAAGACACAATGATAACAAATATTACAGGTCTCAAGTTTAAAATAAGAAACAATTATTGAACAGTAAAAAATACTAAAACAAGATGGAAAGTTGAGGTAGAACAGGTAGAATATTATTATTATTATACATTCAAATAAAAAAAAGAGTTCAGTGCTCTTAAATCTTCCAGTAATGTCTTTATAAAATAAACAAATATTTAAGCTGAAGCATAAATAAAACAACAACTACTGTACACAGTAGGATTCAACAGCTTTGTTCAACTTAACCACATACTTTCAAATGAAAAAAAGTGCCAGGGAAAAATAAATCCACGAACCCACGCGCGTATCGGCCGATGCCGATACAAGTAAAAAACTCAAATATTGGCCCGATATATCGGCCGGCCGATGTATCGGTCTATCCTTAATTTTTACAGAGTGAGTGCTGGCTGAGGGGTCTGGAACAATTTGAAGCATTGAGACACGTACCCTCTGTTTGAGCAGCTGTGTGATCTTCTCTTTGTGTTGCTCCAGGTCATCTTCTACCTGAGAGAAACGAGCCACAGAGAACTGCTTCCTATAGTACGGACTGAACTCTTTCAGCTCAGCCTCGACTTTGCCTGCAGGAACACAGAGAAGAAAAAGAAGAAGAAAGAACAGTCAGTGACTGATTTTATTGGGAAATAACACAAACAAACTAAACTTTAAAAGCACTGGCTCTCCTTAAGGATGGGTGCTGAGTACTGAGCCTGAGTATTGAAGTTGTACTCCTGATCAGGTTTCAGCTCAACAATAAGCTCCGGTGTGGGCATGTTGTTACAGGTAGAGGATGAAATACGATCCAGGAAGTCCAGTTTGAAGGATTCATGAACACATAAGAAACACATCTGTTCTCACCTGAGACCAGATTCCATAAAGAAGGCCATTCATGGCACAATCTGTTTTGTAACGGAATAATGTTGTAGCTCCATTTCACAATTATTCTAGCACCCTTTGCTCTCTGCACCATTGCACTGTTGTCTTATTGTCCACAAATGTCATTGTTGTTGTCTTACATACAGTATAATGTATATATTTATATATTTATATCTGTGCATAGCTGTCAAATGTTTCAGTTTTACCTAGCATTTGCCCAGTTTCTCTCAGTTTCGGGTATTTGTTATATGCTTTATGTAAATAAAGCATAAAATTGTGCAGAAGGTAAAATATAGGAATAAAATAGGGTATATATTAAAAGATAAAATATAATACTGCTCCCTAAGAAAGGGGTTTGGGAACCACTGCTTTGGGTCCTTGAACATTCTCTTGACTCTACATACACAGTTAAGTCGAGCTACGATTGTAGGTCAACTAGGCCATTTAATTGGACTACTGTCCTTGTCCTAGTATACATGCATGGAAGGGGAACTGAACATTGACTGAAGTATGTCCAACTCCACTATGATAGGTGGCAATATGTCCCCTTCCAGCTGGTTAGTATTGGACTTTTTTCGCTGGTTGACCTGTTGCGTCACAGACCAAACAATCGACAAACAAGTTAGCTACGCTACCGTGCAAAGGCAAAAGGCCTTAACTTCAATTTTGGCGTAAATGAGTTATTGTCATTTTTGGAACAATAAACATCAGTTTTATCATGTGGACAAATATCTTGAGTCAATTTTGTTGTTTTTTGGAAAAAATAAGATCTTGTTTTTGCCGTAACTTCCAAAAGCCGAGGGAAAGCCAAGGCAGAAGCCTGTAACATCAGTTGCGGTTCTTTGCTTTTGTTCCGCAGCACTCTAGAATGCGCTAATTAAGTTACGGTACTCTGCCTTTGTTTTGCCAAGCACCAAAGTGAAGTTACTGTTTACCGCGCTGGAGTTACAGTGTTATGCCTATGTATTATATGTGATTAAAGCACTTCTTACACACACCTTCAATACTTCAATAAAGTGTACTTAACAAGTGTATTTAACAAAAGGCATTGCTACATATTACTGGCATAGCCAAATCAGCTGTAACTTTAATGTAAGAAATAGGAGGGAGGTAAAGTGTTATTTTATTTCAAATTAGTACAATGATGAGGTTTTAAAATGATCCAGTAATGTACTGTTGCAACCTTCAAATGCTCATTATTTTTTATTTTTAATATTCTGTTTATGTAATATTAAGCCTAACTAGACAAAAATCACTAAATTTTAGTTTAAGGTTATCATTGTTATCACAGGAAGATTTATTATACAAAGTGATAAAAATCCAAATGATTTTAAAATAAAATAGAAGTTAAGGTCTTTTGCCTTTGTATGATCCATTATTGTTCTGCAGACAATGCAAAGGCAGAATACAGTAGCTTCTGAATAAGAGTCAAAGGTCAAGTTTAAGCTTAAAATTTTTTGGTGGATAAATAACTTCATTTATAAACAACAAAATGCCAAATGTCCAATGTTCTACCTACAACTCATTTGGCGGGACAACAAAATAACTTTAAAGTCATTTTTCTCAGTTTCACACTCTGGTGAGTTAAGGTCTTTTGCCTTTGTAGGGCAGTACGGTTGGCCAGCGGCAAACTGGTACCATGGTGGACAATTTACAGCTCTGTACGAGAAGACACAGCACGAATGGTGATTCCTTGTCCGTCCAAAAATGCACGGCTCTGGATGTAGATTGCACCATATTGTTAACGGTTTCTTCTTCTGTTACACATTTAATGCTATTCATCTCCTGGGTCAAAGACCAGGGTGGAAACAACTGTGGAGCACGCGCAGGGTCCCATTGACTGTATACATGCAGGAGTAACCTGACTCCCAATCACATTATCTAGGTGTGTTAGTCTGACTTTGAGAAATTCAATTTCAACATGTTCACATGTATTTTAGAAGTCCTGTTTTAGTCAGACGAACACAATAAATCAATTTTCTCTATTGTCATGTAGACGTACTGACTTGTCTCCAACGGGAAGATTTGCTGCTTTTCTCTTTTTAAATCATTATAGCGTGAGTGTGTTGTGTTTCAACAGTTGGTTGTACAAAACTAAACAAGAAGGCTCTCAGAAATCATGATCTGACATTTTATAGACCACTCTAAATGGTTCATAAATTCATTGATAATTGCTAAATTGCACCCTACATTTGACCTCACAGACTAAACAGTTAACCTGTTTCCCCCTGCTCCCAGTCTTTATGCTAAACCAGGCTGACTCCAACAGAAGTGAGATTAATATCCATGTGAACATTTCACTCTCAGAAAGAGTATTCCCCAACTATTTCTTTAAGAATCATTTACATAAAAAGAACGACACTCAGCCATAAAAACTAAAAACAAACCACATGGAGTTGGAAGTGAAATTGTCAAAACTGCTCAAAACGTTTTGGATGTCTGCAAAGCTCTGCATTTGCCAAAAAAAAAAAACACACACGCACACACACACAACAGCGCTTTCTAAAAACAAAACCTGAGCTTATCTATACACTCATTTTCCATCTCTTCCTCTGTGCTGAGACATGCCAAATCTTCCTCCAGCCTGGGTAACAAACACCAGATGATATCACACTGTAGCCGAGATGATCTCTGCATCATACTGTAATCAGGTCACTGTGGCTGCTCTTAGTGTCTCTCTGGATCCTGTGAGTAACTTCTATCCACATTACAAGTGTCTAATCAGGCTCCATGTCTCTGTCCAAATCTCTGAGGCCATTCTCACTACATCAACCAGATCCCTTTCACTTTGTCCCCCCTCCTCAGTCCCTCCTGTGGTCTGTCAACCTACGACTAGTTGGCAGTGCATTCACATGATTACTGAGAGAAAAGAGAAACCTCTCTGATTTCACTCTGTTCCTGCTTAAACCAGGCCAGATTCCTGACATGGAGGGATTCAGTTTCTTGGGAAAAACAAAACAAAGAATAAAGCTCTGTCAAAGTCACTGCAGAAAGTTCCCCATTTTCTGTCTTCTCTCTGCACAACTGCAAACCACATCACTGGGACAGAAAATAAACAACAACAACAACAACAACAACAACTTTAAATGAGTATTTATGCTGCCTTAAATGCTCAATATCCACAAACTATTAGAGGTAATTCCCAGTGACACGTCCTCCATTTAATGGATAAACATGCCTGAGCATGTGGCTGCTGTTTATTGTCTCCCTCACTGCACAGTCACTTAATGTCGGGGGTCGATGAGCTCTGTCATTATCTCTCTCGGATGTTTTACAGCAGGGATGATGGCACGGCGCCACAACAACCAGCTCATGTCACTATGGAAACAGAAGCTGCGTGCCTGGGTTAGAGATGAATTGAGAAAACAGAGTCAAGAACTAATCAAATTCCACTTATTTAACCATGAATAATAATGTAATTAAGGTATTAATTTGAAGTATTCAGGGAATAACAATGCATTGTTACCTCTTCAATTTTAAGAGGATAATTAATCAAAAAATTAACACTTACAGTAGGTATTCTTAACAGATTTTCTGCATGGTTGAAGGGCCTTAAACACTAAGAAATCTTTATTTTTATATTAAGATGAAAGGTGAAAATATTTACCTTTTAAAAACTTCTTGAACTATGATATTCAATTATAACCCCTTACTATTTCATGGCCCAATAAACCACACCAAATATGGGGCTAACTGTCAGATTTGCCCCTTAAATTAAGATCTATTTGAAGTTCATATTTGAGGTGGCTGTGATATTATATTCCATATACTGTGAGGGTCATTAACTCCCTAAAAAACTCCTTAATCGATGCAGAAAACATATTAAAGAGGCATACATCAGTTTATCATTCATTTATCAACATAACCCTATTAAATGCTTTGATTGCTGACTAAATATCCCTTAATGTGTGCTTAACTGAATCCTGAAAATATTTCAGACTCCGAATGTTAACCAAACTCCCAACTTTAATTACACCACAACTGTTTCAAATTTTTTAAACTTCACATAATTTGTTGATTTAAGGCCTTTAAATTAAGGTGTTTTTAAGATGTTTACTTCCACTTTTCTAAATTAAAATGACAAATTAATGGATTTCTGGCCACAATACCAATCATGCAGCCTCCTATTTAGATGAATGTGTTTGCTTTGTGTTCGGGGATGAATGAAAGATGAATGAATGGTAGTTTAAAGGATTGTTGTTCACAGTAAGGCAGAGGTTGTTTCTTCTTCAGCAGCTGCAGTCTGAAGCTGGATGAAGGATCTCAGGGGACCTCCTTGTTTTTTCCTCAGTTCTAAACAATGCGCCATATAAAAGATTAGCTCCGTGTCTCCTCTCCCCGCTGACCCCGACGAGGACCCCCACCGCCCACTGATCAGCTAATCAGAGTGGATATCCTGCTCCCAGTCGTGGGCTGTTTCTATCTTGTGATGGGATGGCATTTCATCAGTAAATGGTGATGTTGGAGGGTCTGCTGTTTGTCTGAACAAAAATAAGACGCCTTAAACAAGATTAACATCTAATTTTCTGTAGATATTGAGGGGGAGAATCTAAATGTTTTGCTGACCTCTTACTTTTTCATTAGTGATAGCATCAGTCCAAAAAAAGAACTGGAAGATGAACCCTTTTGGTTGTGGACATTTGGCTGTCAGAACAAAATATCCTCTGTACACAGAAGAGATCTAAATCTAGTTTAAAGGTTCCTTTAGGGGTAACAAGATTAATATGATGGATTTCATGATTATTACCAAGATCTGTTTTTAAAAAGCGAAGGTACTGGACAGTTTGACTTCTTTCAGCCTCTATAATATTTCAGTAAAACAATCTGCAAAGGAAAAGCTCTTTGGTCAAGCCTCTCACATCATAAAGTTGTACAACAAAAAAACCCTTAAACCCTTAGATGTACTGGCTAACTATCTCAGGACAGGCACGTCCTTATGCGTCCTAGTGCTGGGTATTGTTTAAAATATTACAATGCTAGCACCAACACAGGTGCCCTCAAGAGTACTACTGATAGCAATGGAGTACTAAATTTGATACCCATGTTGTATCGGTGGCATCTCGACACACGGCACTGCTAACTCCAGAAATCCTCATTGCTCAAGTTCAGCTGCTGCTGCGGGAGTGTAAGCTCCGCGTCTGGAGACAGTTGTGTTAGCCTTACACAATTTATGTTACATAACAGTTAATATCTGATTTAATGACAGAGCCAAGCTGTTTAAGTGTAGCACTGAGTTTGTTGAGACTGGTTATCAGCTCAGTGTTGGATGTTAGCCGCTGCAGCTGTGTTAGTTTGCGCTAACCAGGCAGATGTTGAACTGACCATTCATAGGGAGAAAAGCAGCTCGGAGTCCGAAGACGTGAGCAAGAGAATCTTTGCTGATCTGGTGGGGAGCTGGAACTGTCTAGGATCCACCCCCGCAGCAAAAATAAATGAATGTAGGTATTGTTTGACTGGAGACATTTTGAAACTACTTGGTAGTGGATTATTTCAGTTGATACCTTAAAAGGTATGGGTTATAGGTTGTTGTAGGAGCTTGCATATCAAACAAGCTGAGTGGTTGCTCCAACTTTATGTTGAGAGGCAGGTTTAAAATCCAAACAATGATATTTTACTCCAAATCTGTATAAACGTACCAGCAGTAACCCGTTAGCACAGAGGACCTATACAGTCAGTGCAGTTTTAAGGTGGGCATCCAAGATTAGAGTCACCTATTCAGTATCTGGCCAAATGTCTCCCCTTCTGTTCCTGAGATATGATGTTAAATAATGGCCCAATATAGTGTTTTTGCAGAACATTATGATGTCACAGTGAGGTTGACCTTTGCCATTTTGGATATAAAATGTCATCACTGCATCATTTTATCCTATTAGACCTTAAACTCAAGTTTTGCCACAGTGACCTTGGACCACCAAAATCTAACCAGTTTATGGCAAGTCCAAGTGGACACCTGTGCCAAATATGAAGAAATTCCTTCAAAGTGTTTTGAGATATTGCGTTCATGAGAATGAAATGGACACGAGGTCACAGTGACCTTGACCATTTACCACCAAAATCTAACAAGCTCATTGAGTCCAAGTGGACGTTTGTGCCGAATCTGAAGAAATTCCTCAAGCCACTGCTGAGATATCGCGTTCACTGGAATGGGATATACTGTACATACAGATGCACAGACATATGGACAACACAAAAACATAATGTCTCCAGCCATGGCTGTCACAAGCACGAAGGCAAAGTAACAAGTCATCAGTGCACACTCACTGACGTACAAATGGAAAATGGATGGTCCGCCCCGTGTGCTTCAACTGTTAATGCAAAACACTCAGGGATCATTTAAAGTTTTATAACTTAAGTCTTGTCTTGCATGGTGGGGATGACATACAGCAATGGGCCACAGGTCAGAACCAAACCCCTGCCGCTGCAAAGGACATAGCCTGTATGGGGCGCACACTCTACCAGTTGAGCTAGAGTTAGAGGTCATCCCATTGTCTTGTCAGTGAACTAATAGCTTTTCCTCGAGCACTACAAACTTTACATTTTTATTCCTGCTTCTGGTTTGGATCTAAGGAAAAGCTCATTCAGCGCTGGAAAAGTAAATTTCCTGGCTGAAAATACACTATACTGAGAAAGACAAGAAAGCCATCCAAAATTATTCCTGTGTGCAAATCATTTCGCATCCCCAAAGATATTTCCACAAGGACAACACCCAGTCCTCCACAGACTCTGACACAAAGAGTCTGCTTATGTAACTGTCAGTGCAGCCTGCTGTCTTCTGCACAACAGCATCCAGTCAGGTTGGAGGTTAACCTTTTTTCCAATAAGCAGTGAGTCACTCAGGGACGATCAGAAACTCTTACACACACTAGAGAAGTTTTATTCTCCTGTTTCTGCTCTGCAGCTCCAAACCCTGAGAGGACTCGGCACAGAAAATGGATTTTATTTGTCAGCTAGTTCAGTCTTTCAGAGGCTTGGTGTGCTCTGGCTGCCAGCTGTGAGACACATACGTTTTCTGTTATAATTGACTCATTGTCTGCAATCTGAGAAGCTGCAGCACAAAATTCAGGGTGGAGGAGGAACTACTTCTTCTCCAGTGAATCCTCCTCCTCTGAGTTCATCTTGGTTCAGGCTCCTCAGAGTCAATTTGAATGGGTCGTGACGTCGGCCCTCATCTGATCGCTCTGCTGCTGTTTATGCAAAATATCTCCAGCCGCTCTTTGTTTAATGTATTCCCTTTTTCAAGCTAAGTGGTTATGCAAAAACAGAGAGGTGGCCAGAGGAGAGATAAAGGATTCAGACACCTTCAGACGGCCTTTATAAAGTGAAAAATAAACAAGATTTGCTGATCAATAATATCAGTTTGGAGAAATAGAGAATACACATGCAACCATTAGTGGTTTATTTGAATAAAATCTTTTCTTGCAATACATGTCATTTTATCATATGGTAAATTTTACAGAGAATCAATTCATAAACTATTCTTAGAGAAAATTACTCAACAGGGGTGCCTGTTTTTGACTGTGGACATGTTGGCGAGAGAGTTAGAAGACAATTTTAAACATGCTGGAGGCCTTGGCTTTTACAAAAAGTCAAACATATGGTCCACCCGCCTGCCCACCTTCCTACAGTCCCTAAGGAATCAATCTGGGGTTGGATAACTTGATATTTTATGTACAAAACAATCAATTATTCATTAAAATAATCACAGATTAGTCACGGTCATTGCTCTGTTTTGTTGCTGTGTTTTTAGGAACAGTTCTCATTAATCGGCATTACTGTAAATGAGCCAGTGTAAGCCATCTGCCTGCTTCTCATTTGCTGTCCCCTGGCTCATTAAAACTGAATGTTGTGCAAAGTGGCTAATGCACATTGTAAAGACGTTATATAAAACAAAACAGACAAAGACAAACGTATCATAAAAGCAGCAAAACTGGGTCTTTCACAGCAAATTAACCACAGCAGACGGACCTCGCCTCTGTCACATACAGACACAGCCACACAACAGCAACTGGCACATTAATGTGGTTACTACAGTGATGTGAAGGTGGAGCTTCATGAAGGTTTTATTATCACTAAATGTGTATGGTTTCTAAGTTCGGATATATGCTGAGTGACTATCTCTCAGATATTTGGTGCTTTTTACCCACAGCAAAGCCACATAGTCATATAATGTCTCACTAATTAATGTTCTGCCTCCATTTGTCATCTGCACCTGCTTATCCTGTGCAGGAGCCAATCCCAGCATCCACTGGGCAAGAGGCTGGGTACACTCTCTAAGTACAGGCCTAACAAGTATAAATAATCATTTACTCTCATATTCACACATACAAGCAGTTTAAAGTTTCCAGTTCACTTCAAGCTGGGCCTTCAGATCATTGAAACCTTAAGGACTAAACTCCACTCACATAATTTATATTTTCATCAACATAGACAGATTTATGTGTCTTGACAGTGAGAAAAGAACAAATCACTGACTGACCGAAGAAAACACACTGAGCTAGAGGTAGACTACGATCATGAGTTGTGCCACTAGGTGTCCTTACTCCAAAGGAAACACTATTTCTTGCATGGTCAAGCACCAAACTGTAAATGGACATCTATCAAAAACAGTTTGTCTGGCTAATTTATGCTGCAATCTGTGCAGAGAAAGAAACAAAACAGTAAAACAGCTGAGTTGAGATGAGACAAGAGCACACTGACTCACTGCACACCACGCTACTTTCTGCTGCTTTCAGACAGTTTCAGACATCTCCCACCACACCACGTCAACAGTCTAGATTTTAGTTGTAAATGTCAAACATGTTTAAAATTATCTTAATAAGAAAAATGGCAAATGATTAACACCACACAGTGTATGATTTTATCTTCTGACTCCCAACACCCACTGAAGCTGACAGGAACAGACTCAGGCAATACACCCAAAACATAACTGTATCTTATTTGGCCAAATTTGATGTGTGTCCCCAGCTTAATCCACAAGTCCTTGCCTGTGGGGGAAAGTGGGAGCACCTGAGAAAACCTACGCTGATATAAAGAGCTCCACAGAGAGCCCAATGGGGACACTTTTGTAGTGAGCTGACAGTACTAACCACTGAGGCACCTTACAGCAGCTCTTTCCACATATCAACAGGGGATTTTAGATTCAGCACCATTTGTGGGCCAAACTGCCAGCAAGTCTGACTCAAGGCTGGAACACGTCTTTTCAATCTGCACTACTGTAACTATACATTAAGGTCATTTGCGTGCCAGGCTTTTTTGAGCATAACCCACCAGCATCATGACAAGAATTGGACCAACCAATCAGCTTACTTGATGCTTACGTCCGCACAATGTATTGCCGGTTTGTGGGAGGTGTGGACGTCAGCTCCTCTGCAGTCATGTGAAACCTGTTGCCACCTATAACAGCCCTCTCTGAGTAGGCTTGTAGAGACATTTACATTTATTCTCAGAAAACCATCACTCCTTTCTTAACACATCCATGTAGAGTTGAGTCGCTTTCCAGTTTTGTGGACTCGATGCACAAGCATAAACTGGTTTGGTTTAATGCAAAGCAGCTGAACTTGCATTGTCATTTTGACATGTTCTGGCAATTAAAAAAGTAGCTTACATCATCAACCTGTGCTGACGGCATTAAGGTGCTGTTTCCAACTCAAATAACATTAGTAATACGCACTAGGATGATCAGTTTATTTATAAATGGAGTAACAGAGCCATTAGCATCCAACAGGGCCATAAGCCAAGCATTCCAACATGAAAGAGATCGTATTTCAGTAGAGGAGGGAGGGGGGATGAGCGGTGCACAATGTGTTTGTGGACTAGAATGTTCATGTATTTTTTGGGGTGACGAGAACAAACATGGCAGAGTTAGTTTCTCAAGAAAACTTTGCTGTGATTCAGGTGAGTGACAACTTAAACAATAACGGACAATGTCTGACTGTGTGCAGTATGTTACACCTGTTGCAGATGAACAAGAACATAAATCCTGAAGGGCCACACCTGTGAACTAATCCATGTTGTAGGTGTATCTTAACTATGAACCCACAACCTGATCCTGCAGTGTGTGAAGGATATCACTTTTCATTCAAATTTGTACTGCTTTAGTTAGATACATGCAGAAGACACTGAAAATGTGTTAAATATAGTGACATACAGTTGAAAGATTATAGGTTATCATCTAGACATCTAAAAAACTTCAAATCTTACAAAACTGCATTTGTTAGTACAAATTTGTTTCTTTGGGTTACTGTCCTTCCAAAGCAATGATTACAGTACCATTACCTCTATTAATATACTTAGTGGCATGTGAGTATTGTATCAAGACAAGCTTGAAAATATGCTGACCTAAGCTTCAACTGAAACATGTTGATATGCGATGGTTTAGTAGATAGGACCTGCGCTCCTCCACTTTCAACATATAGAGCGTCAGACAGTAGGAGATTAAACAGTTAGTGCACTGAAACTCATAGACGCAGCAGGTTTCATCACCAAATGTTTAGTCCTCTAGAGATCTTTATGTTGGGCCAATAAAGTGGAAAATTCAATTAAGTTCAGTAGTTCCTGAGTTATCAATAGAAATGTTCAGAAATTCTCTCTTACAAACACAAACAACTCTTCTCTTGTGGATGTTAATTTTTCATCATGTGGGATTTAAATCTATCACCTGATTTTTTTTTTATTTCCTGTGAACAAACAAACAAACAAACAGAGCTGCAATATTGTAGCATTTAGTATAAATAAAATGAAAGGTTTCCTGTATGTTATCACAGAGGTGGACCCAGGGCTGCTGCTGGCCGCTTGGGTGTCCTGGTGCAATTACTTTGTTACGAGTTCTTCATCGATGTCAGTGATAGAAAGACCTCGAGATGTTACTGTCCCATTGTCGAACCCAGGCATGTTTTAACGAGCTTAGATTTTAAAAAACTTCACTCAGCAGAGGCAACCGACTGTATTAATAACTCTAATATTAACCTATAAGTGAGAGCGCAGTGCTTGGCGAGCTTGCTCTGTACTGTAGCTGCACTGTGTTCACTGAAACCATCAGCAGCACAGCTAAAACCATGTTGTGTCTGAGAGGGCCTTAACTGGGAGAGTTAATGCAATACATAGAATTCAGATTGATGATGACCATATTGGTGCCCCCTCCAGCACTGGTGCCCTACGCACAGCGCGTTCTGCACGTGCTCTTAGTGGTGGCACTGGGTGAACCCTTTTTTATGAAATAACACATTAACTTTCAGGTGATGCTGTGTCACACAGGAAATGCAGCAGTTGATCAGGCCGTTGTCTACTGACTGAATTAATCTCAATATCAGATCTGGGTGCCTTACCACCTCTGCTCAACCTCTGCTAAACAATTTCATGAGGGAAACCCTGAAAAGCACAAACTAAATTAGGATGGCATCTCGATGAGATCTGGGTCCATAAATAGCGAATTCATCCTTTTATACCTTCGATGTTACACTTATTTAGGATTTGTAGAGTCCTTGCAAACACATGCAGGACATGCAGGGCAGATGTGGCAGAGCTGGTCAAACACCTAAACAAGGAAAATGTAAATACACAAAATTACACACACATTACCAAAGCAAAGTCACTTCCTCTTCACACACTGAATTTGTGCAACACATCACACCGACAAAAGGTTCAACCTCAACAAATATGTAGTTAAGATTTATTTATGAAAATGTCTGTATTGTGATGTACCGAATATGATTACTATACACTAAAATTTAAACCCAAGACACACCTGTGTGCCACACCTGTCAGGTAGATGGATTATCTTAGAAAAGGAGAAGTGCTCACTAACACAGATTGTGACAAAATTGTGACCAAAATTAGAGAGAAATATATCTATTGAGTGCATAAATCAGTCTTAGATCTTTAACTGGGAGCATGAGCAGAAGCGCATTTAAATTTTTGTTCTGTGTATTAAGGGTTTAAAAATCAGTGATGATTTTGGTTTATGGAATTTTTAAACCTTTTCTGGTGCTCAGCAAGTCACAAAGACCTTTAAGGATTGTCAGATTTAAATATATCAAATGTGAAAAAATGAATTTAAAAAATCGATTGACTTCCAAGATTGACATGTCCAACATGTAAATCACAATGAGGTCAAAAAGGAAAAAGAGGTCAAAATAAGAGTATGAGAGTGTCCCCATGGCTGGCTGAGGGTGTGTGTATGGGTAACACTGACATGTCAGCACATGTCATTTGTGTGTTCACACATACTCTAACATACAAACACACAATGACTAAGTGAACAAGTATGCACAAACAAAGCTGATATCTTTAGAACAGTGTAACGTTTCCCAATCCTTTCATTCACTGCAAAAACTTGCATATCAAGTTAGATCTTATGAAAGAAACACATTTAAAAGTACATTTAAAATTACAATAAAATCAATCGCTCAGGAATAATAATATTGTGTTCATGTATGGTCATTATGTTGCTGCTCCTGCTGCTCAGAGGAATTCCCTTCAGAGCTTCTTTGTGTTGTCAGTCAGGAAATACCCGAGACACTGAGCAAGTCACTGCAAGGCAGAAAAATGTCGGCCAAAGACACAATTAGTGTGTGTGTTTTTGTGTGAAGAGTAGGGGGCTGTGTGTCAGTGACAGATATAGGAGTGTATGCATTTGTTGGATTATGGTCTATTGTTTTCTAATTTTAAAAACACACACACACAACAAGGTGCAGAGCAGTGAGAGTTTCAATAGAAGTCTATGAGAATTAAACACACTCCTCAAGTTTACATCCATTTATTCCCCAAATAATTTCAGTTTTTTTGCCTTTATCACATTAAATATTAGGGCTGTAGTCTCCTGGTCGACTGGTCAATTATTTGGTCGATATGCTCTCGTCCGACCAAATTCTCATTGGTCGAACGATCGTCGTGTTACTTTTATAAGGAGAAAAGTGCTACATCAATAGCTTTCCAGGATGAATCCATTATTTCCTGCGGCGGGGGGGACAGGCTAAGTTGCCTGTGAAAATGGGGGTGTTTTCAAAACCCTTTGTTGAACTTTGAACTTGCCCACCCTCACGTTCAGCGTGGCGGTGACGCAGACCTGTCAGTTTCTGACACCTTTTCCCTCAGTGAGTGGAAACTAAGCTTGTATTTACTTGTATTTCACAGATAAGAAACAATAAATTGTGAAGACAGTAAAGCCTCCACTAAAATAGCATTTTAAGTCTTGTGTGTGATTTATCCTTCAGGGATTTATACTTCGGGATTTATCCTGGCTTCATATGAACAGAGGAAATCTCCGCTTGTCGCTAGGCTAATTAATATAATGTAAAATGCCATAGGCTGGTGCTAATAACGTTAGCATGTTGTATTTGTTTGGAAAACGTGTTTAGTATAAGACAGTTGTTTTGTCAGTGAATGTTGTGAGTTATAATGAAGCCAAACTGTGTGCCGTTACCTTTGCTAAATGTTGCTGTTGTCCCTGGTTTTATATGAGACAAGGGAAAGATCGCTAGTTGCTAGGCTAATTTATACAATGTAAAATGCCATAGACTTGTGCTGATAACGTTAGCATGTTGTATTGGTGGGGGAAATGTGTCCAGATAAAGACAAGTGTTTTGTCAGTTCTGCGATTTATAGTGAAGCCAGCTTGCGTACTTGTGTTTGAAATTCTCTCTATTAAGCCATATTTAATGTGTGTTTTGAATTAACAACTTTACAGCACACACAGCCCTCCACCGCCGACTAGCGTTTTGGAGGTGTAACTGCAGAGTGACACAGACACACCACCACAGAAGTAAAAATAACGTGCAGATTTTTTTCCCCCACGACTAATCAATTAGTTGAAGATTATGTACGACTTCAGTCGACCAAAATTTTCTTTGGTTAACTACAGCACTATTAAATATTTTGCTTGATAAATGACTTTATATATATATGTGTGTGTGTGTGTGTGTGTGTGTCAAAAGTTATTTAACAAGCAACAAGACTCAAGAGTCTACAGTCATGTTAGGCACAGCTGTGCTTTCTGCTAAATGTTAAAGTAAGTGTGCTACAATACCTGCAATGACAATGCTAGCATGTTGACTCTCAGCAGGTGTAATGTTCACTTTCTTAGCTTAGTGTGTAGGCATGCTAATATTTTCTACATAAAGTACAGGTGAGGCTGGTGGGAATGTTGTTAGTTCTGCGGGAATAGAATGCTGCATGGATGACGCTTTTCTGTAGGCCAACAGGGAAGTTAATATCATAAGGGTTCCCTCGACAAAAAGCCAATGGGATTTTTTCATTAGATTTTGAAATATTGCAGAAAATAAGCTCTGTGGCAAACAAACGTTTATGATACTTAGATATTTTGTTCAGCAAGATACTCTTCATAAATGAACACCACTTTTATGACTTTTGAAGCGTAAATACAATTGGCAACAGTAAAACGCTAACGAACACCACAGTCGCTTGATTTCAATGTCAACACCACAACAAGGCTGAAAAGTCGTGTTCAGTAGGATGTGACGTGTTGATGTTCTGCAGCTACTTGTTAGCAACTGTTTTTTAAGACACGTGAAGGCTTCAGAATTCACAAGTGGGGTATTTACTGATGTATTTTATGTCATAGAACAAAACGTGAAAGTCTCTTAAGCTTGTGTTCACCATAGACCTTATTTCAGGCGTTAACCAAAAATCCATTAAAAAAAAACACTGACTCCGAGACTAGGGAACTGGAAATGCTAAAATGCTTACTCATTCCTGGGGTTTGGACTCATTCCCAGACCACTCTATTTAGTCATTAACTTTAGTATTGAATACATTTAAATGCTGACCTGATGGTGGCACTAAAAAAAGCATCACAGATTTACCAATGTCTACAATAGAACAAAACAGGGATGTTGGGTGGAGGCATGAAGCTATCAGCACAGAACTCAATGAGAAGTATCAGATTGTAATTGCAGTGCTATACACCTGCATGAATGTGATTGGACGTTACTAATCAGGTGGTAGCCAGACAACTGAGGAATAATAAGAGAATTTATGCTGCTCACCAAAAAGGAATTCTAACCTGTGTCCAAGGGTGCAATTCCTAGTTTACACAACAAAATAAAAAATATGAATTAAAACATTGCTGTTTATAAAATCTGCAATAAAAAGGAAAGCGAAATTGATACAATTTCATTCATAGTAGCACGTTTTAAATGTAATCCTCAGCTACCACATTTGTTAGGAAAAAGGTTAAATATCTTTTTTATGGTGCAGCAGATGGAATATTTTTCCATCCAGATGGTTTAAAGAGTCTTTGAGGATTCTAGAAATTGTTGTTGAAAAGACCTTGTGGGTTTTCACAGATGGTCAGAGATTTATCTTTTAGACAAATGGATGCTTAGCGCTGTGCCTTGTTTGCAGTGAGATTACATAAGAGACACAAGGCAGAGAGGGAATAGTCAATAATGACAGAGAGCGGCACTTGGAAAGGTTACTTCAATAAACATCTCTCACCAGAGCTGACGCATTTACTGCTGATGTGATTTCACTGACAGTCTCTGCATCTGACTCTTAGACACACACACACACACACACACACACACACACACACAGCCTAATTATGAGAATAGAGTAGCTGCTTCAGATGGGTGTTACCATGTGGGAGAGTTTCTGAAACAATAATGAGCTCATCTGTCTGTTAGTGACTTTAACAAGCTGCAGAGCCTGTTTGACGCTCACATACCATCATAGCTGAATGATGTAGAGTAAGAACATCAAGGTCTTGACGCCCAGCTCTGAGTTTCTGCCTCCATTCCACGTGTTTTTAGACTTGAACTTTCACCTTGAAGACATAAAAAACATTCTTTCTGCACAGAGCTTCAAGTGTAAAATGAGCCTGATGTGAAAAAAAAAAAAACTGAATATAACCACAGAACACTGAGTGCATCTTCCCCTTTTAAACCTTGTTTGTTAAATTTAGGGCTGCAGTCACGATGTGGTTAGCTTAGCTTAGCATTAAGACTGGAAGCATGGGGAGCAGCTAGCCTGACTCTGTCCAAAGTTAAAATAAAACACCTCTGCAGCTCACTGATTAACGTGCTATATCTTGTTTCTTTATGTACTGTACACAAAAAGAAATGTTAAAACCACAACCTGTGACCCTGATGTGGTCACAGGTTGTGGTTTTACATCTCCCCCGGAAGACCTATTTGCACAGGACTAGTATTACCAGGGGCAACACTAGTGGTGATGTACAATATTAATCTCCTTTTTTTCCTTTTTTAAACATGGGTTACAAACAGAACTGATTCTGCTACACATTGTAACATGCCATCCATCTCATCATCTTTCCGGATTTCACTCTTCTGATTGATTTGAGCTTGCTTTCTCCGCAAACAGGTCATCTTGCTGTGCAGCAAGATGAGCCCCTTGCACCCAAAATGCTGCCAAAACATTTAGTTGTAATTGCTAAAGCACCTCTATAATTCTCAACCGAGAAAGAGGCAGAAATGACGCGCGGAGAAAACAGGAAACCTACAACCCTAAATCATAGATTTGCAGATTCACACAGGAATAATATTATCACACAACCTCTGTGTTTGGCTAAATGTGGTAGGTAACTTGCAGTAGCATTTTTGCTTTACAAATTATGGACACTGCAGATTTGCACAGAAGTTAGATCACGGACAACCTCCACTTTAATTACAAAATACTAGAGGTCCCCAGGTTTTACTAATCCCGTTCGAATAGGGGCTAACCCTCTGAACTCTGAAATAAAAAAGGTGTGTACATAGGTTTTTTGCTTATGTGATGACATTTCTTGGAGTATCTGTACAACCTAAAACAAAGGATTTACAGCAGATTTACAGGATTTACAGGATTATGCAAATGACAATCTTCCATGGCTATCACGGGAAAATACCGCCATAATTATGGCAAAATACCATGTCTACACTGCATGTAAGTTAAGGTAATGTAGGGTAATGGTGTGATGAGGCAGAAGACAGAAGCCTTAGCTTTCTGACGCAAAAAGAATGAATGTTCTAGCTATTATGGTTCTTATTTCTGATCGCTTTGAACAGGATCATGCAAACAACGATCTCCCGCTGCCGGCCGCGGATGTTCGCGGGATGACTGTTAAAGGGTTTAGACTACAAACTTTTATTTTTAAATTTCTATGAGTTAAACAAGGTAGAACATGTTAATCACTGAGCTTTAGAGATGTTGGAGTATTCTTTTTTTTTAAGTTGGGCAGGCAAGCCATTTTCAACTACTTTCAGTCTTTATGTTAAGCTTGGCTAACCACACCCCAACTCCAGCTCATATAGACATGAGATTAATACATTTGAACCTGATTATCTCTCTCTTAGAACGAGAGCATACTTAAATGTGGGTAAACAACCCTTTTATTAAAGAATTATTAGCCAGTTCAAAGTGGTATAATAAGGCCCCATTCTCCATATTGTATGATTTCAGCTTACAATATTGTCCTTTCCTTTCATACAGATACACAGAGTTGTTTGAATAACAGCAGATTTTGCAGTTATTTGCATTGTGCTCAGTCCGAGTAAACAACAGGTGGGTTTCCAGCAGAGAGCCTGGGCAGCAGCAGCTTCCTCTCTTTGTGGAGAGCAGATCTTTACAGAGGGGGGGAAAGTCTCACAGTTTCTCAGCTCCTCTGAATATCTGAGAGATTGTGTAATGGCAGCTGCAGTGACGCAGCATGATGAACCGCAGCCTGACAGCAAAACTAAGACCACTGTTACAGCCATGTTAGTGAAATCTAGGTTATGACAATGTTTTCTAACTGGGAACAAACCACCTTCCATTTTAATTAACATACATAATGATCTTTTTTTGGATGTCATATCAGCTGTCTGAATAGATAATGTAATGCTGCACACTGAGCAGAGTGCTTTCTTTGAAGCCACTCGGGAGACTTGCAAACACAGTCACAGATTTACTCCACTGAAGTATATTTTCCATCAGACTCAAAACATCTAGCAGTGACTCAATAAACTGCATATGCACAGGTAGTTAGCGACTTCAAAAACAAAGTAACACATCAGATGTAAAATTGAAAATGTATGGCATTTAAGAGTGGAGGGCTGCTTTTAACTGACAGCAGGGACAATTGCACTATCACACCCAGCCAGGCTAACTTATAGTTAAAGGTTCCCTGTGGAGTTTTGGACCTCTGGTAGCACTATGGAGCTGTTTATTCCATGCACAAATACAAGGATGCACATGCACACATGCACAATTGCACACGCAAGTGATGCAATACACACTCCTGCATTCCACCTGTGGTTTCACACTACAAATAGCAGTAACATGCCAAGAAACACAGCAAGTCACTTGTAAATATTGAGGCATCCATGTGGATGCTGCTTTATCCTGAAATGCACAGAAGATTATATCTGTAGCAACAAGACATTTATTTTCTTAGAAGAGTGAGGCAAACAAACAAATCCTATTATTTTTTTTCCAATCTATAATGCAGAGGGTTTTGCAATATGGAATCTGTGCATAGAGAGCTGTCTCTCTGTTCAACTTAAAGCTCAACTGGTTAGACTGCTACAGATCTGCTCAAAGACAAATTCAAATTCTTGAGTCAACTTTCCAAGCTGCGTTTACTAAAAGAATGTTGTCTCTGGCTGGTAATGTCACATCAGACCCCTCTTACAATTTGTTTGAAGAATATTTAGAGTCCCACAGCTTTACTAACTCTTTGGTTCCATCAGTCATTCAGACTGATGAATTAGAGTTAATGTTCTCTTGCGCTGCATCCACTTATTTGTAATGTCTGATGTCATATATAGTGTGTTTGTAGAATTTGCTTTGTTTTAGATTGAATGTTGTGTTTTATATTCATGTGAAACAGCATACGGCTTGGGATGTAAGACAAAGTCAAATGAAATGCACCAATAAAGGAGTGACAGCTACAGTAGTAAACATGGATGTAAACAATCATGGATTTAGAATACTTTTTTTAAAAATTGTCTTTGTAAACATTTTATGAGGAGGGTAAGGTCTTCAACATGTTTATCAGAGCTCAAGGCTTGAGACTACATTCATACTCCAGGGCCTAATGCTCAACTCAAATTTTTTTCCCCAAAATCCGATCTTCCTGCCTAGACTGTTCACATTCATGTTTGATGTGACCCATATCTGACGTCAGTGTGAACGTCTTTTTGCCCTGAAACGCCTCACACATGTTGGAGCAACACAACCAACAACAACAAAACATGTTATATGTCATATAAATTATATGGGGTGTAAGCTTCATCTCCTCAATGATTTGCTGTGATGGTCAGATGACAATTCCTCATATGTTGAGGAGGAGACTGTCCACTCTTCCAAAGGGCCATTTCTCTGATGGCACTCTCCAAAACTGAAGCACATAGCTAATTATTATGCAGAATAACATCATCAGATCTTCATTTGTTTTCAGGATATTGGGCTGCCATGAAATGTGACATTTTTCCAACTATAGAGGCTTCAGGATTGTGAGCGGTTAGAACAATGACATAGGCTGAGAAGACCAAGGAATTCGAAAGCCACAGCTCTATTAGCAGCTATTGATGGTAGCCTAGTTCTGTGGAGCGAGAGGTGTGGGTGTGGCAGGGAGAGGAGTCAGGGGTGGTGAGGCTGCAATGTCGAAGGTTTGACCAAGGAACAGTTTCTCTAAACCTAAGCAAGTCCGGTGATACATTCCAATATCTCTGTCAGCACCTCACAATAACGCTGCCTCAGCATGTAGGCAAAGCGTCTAGCAGTTGGGCTTTAGGTGACTGGGGCAGCCCACCGCAGCAGCCTTCTGTAGTGTTAACGGACCACCCCGACACTGTATGGTGACTGATCTGTGCCTGTATACTGACATATGACATTAGAAAACCATTGCTGTACTGAAAAAACATAAATTCCAATATGACCATTCTCACAGCGGTTGCATAGCCAGTGGTCGGATATGTTTCGGATTTAGGACTACAGAGACTGGTCCATATCCAGTTGTAAAAAATAGGATTTCTGTGTCAACACTACTCTGAAAAAAACAGATTTGTGTCACATCTGAGCAAAAAAATCGGATCTGGTACACAATGATCGTAATGTGAACGAAGCCTGAGTGAGTAATACTGAATGTGAACATAACTTTTGTCAACTTTAACATTAGCTGTAGTAGTGTACTAGTGTGTGACTGTTGAGTAATAAACACACTGTTAAATGTGTTTTTTATGAACTTTGATATAGTAAGCCCAGTCCTGAGAGAGAGAGAGAGATTCAACCCGTCTGCTGTGATTGGTCCAATACTGCAGCAACTGTGGTGAAAGTTGGCAGTTCAGAAATGTCACCAAAACATTCAAAAGTATGACTATTCTACACGTCTGTGGGATCTGATGGCATTTTACACGCTGAATGCTTCCATTCACATAATGAGTATTGAATGAAGTAGAAAAACGGTACTTTATTGCCATCAGTATCACTTCAAGGGTACTGGTATTGTCATTTTTTTAAACAATACCAAGCCCTGATGACGTAGGTGTGGACATTTCCAGTTGCCTCTCTGTCAGTTCTGCTAAATTTGCGCCAAATTTAGGATCTTGTGTGTATTTTGCAAGTGTTGGTGGTGCTTTTTGTGGTTGGCTTTAGATGGCAGTGGCGTGTGGCTAGGAGCCATTCATCAGGATGAGGAAATCAACTCACCAGTCTATAAACTCTCCTTCTGCCGACTTGTGCTAGCCAGCCAGGTCGAGGTTTTTAAATGTAAACATCAACACTAAACTAGCATCTTGCTAGTCACTGTACAGGCATTGCAAAAGAAACTGGAGAACCTCTGTGCTGCATCAGTTTCCAATATCAAGAACTGATCTGTATCTGTATTCCAGTTGAAACTAGTCAGGACCCAGTACCAGTTTAAAACTGGTCTTCAGTACCCATCCCTACACATCAGTCACTGAGTGGTCATGATGAGATAAGCAATGATTTTAAGAAAACAGTTCAAACTGTTGAGTAATGCAGGAACTCTTTAGAGCAGACAGCAGGGCAGATGCTGCACCCTGTTGAGCTTCTCTGTTTGCCCTCTTTAGAAATATGTGGAGGATAAACATGCGTCACCACTCTGCCAGATGTTAAAGATGCTCCGAAACATCATCACTGGAAATAACATCTACGCCAGTGGTTTGGTACATTCCTTTACTCGGGATCCACATGTTTGAAGCCTCACAGAGTTGAACTGCACAAGCTGCTGTGGCTGTTAGATTTTAGTGTGGAAAATATCCCCTGAGGACCCATGAAGCCCAACAGACACATGTTGGAGCAATTAGTGAAATATGGCCTCCACAACCTCATTATCAAGTATTTAAAGAAGGAGTTGCGTATTACATTTTCTGCATGGCCTCTTTCTTTTCTCAGATTATTCAGAAACAAAACCTGATTTTACTAAAAGAGAGTTTGGAAGAAATCTGACAATGTTTCCACAACAGCCACCATGTTTTCCAGTCTGATAATTGGAAGCAAAGACCAGTGACAACTCAGAGAGTGCTACATTTGTTCAACTGGGTGTATGAAAATCCATCCAGAGCAAACATACCTATACAGACAAAAATGGATGCATCAGTTTAAGGTTTAGAAAATTGACACACAAAAAAAATCAATTTAAAATGTTTCAATTAATTGTGATGAAAAGTTGTCATTAAAACACGACCCACAGACAACCTTTCACCTTGCCTGGCTTTTAAAACACTAGTACTCTTTGTCAGATGTAGTTAAAAATCTAAGAGAAGGCACATTTTACAACATCATACAGCCCAAACACAAGGAGGACAAATGTGTGGAGGGATCGGCCTCCACCAAAACTGGACTGCTGTCAACTCATGAATCACATTTCATCCAACCAGCCTGCTCAACAAAAACCAGACATCCAACCCAACCCACTAAACTACCACACATTCAACAAACTCTCCCGTACATACAAACCCCACCCTCCACCCTGTACATACACAGACTCACACACACACATTTTACCACTGCAGACTGAGACAGAGGAATGTTTTCACCATGAGAAATGGATGCACAGTGTCACTGCTCTGAGTTAGCCCTCATCTTAAACGGCTGGCCAGGAAAAACTGACGAGGCAAACATGAAGGCACTGACTCTTCCTGGAGTCTCCAGACCGAAGCTGCTGCTGCACACAGAGAGCTATCTGAGCTGCAGAGATAAACAGCACCCAAAGGATCCCATTAAACAAGAGTCTGAAAGCTGGTTTCCTCCAACCTTGACTATATACAGCGTATAATTTACAGTCTTATTTACAAGACCCAGCAGGCAGACGTGACGACAAAATACACAAAAATACACATATTTCCATGATTTTCCACTTCACAGGACACGTTCTCGGCACAGTGTGGCACTGGATCAATATTTTTACTTTTCCACATTCAACACATGATACTCTGTCCTGTAACCACGGAAACAGCAGAGGCAACCGGTGTCAACATCAACAACAGACATGGAGGTATTTTCACAGATGATTATTTATTTTTTCTGAGCACTACAAAAATATCTAAAAGGGAGACCAGATTATTCTGGGTTTGAAATCATTGTTGCCATTTGTGTCTTTGTTCTCTTTTGTTTATGCGTCACCTTTCTGACTTTTCACCTTTATTCTGTTTGTTTACAACAGCATGGTATTACTGAGCACTGACCCTTTCTGTTGTTCTTTTGACCCAAGAAGCCAAAACCGCTTTGATCCTGCACACTCGGGTTCTAGACTCATGAAAAAAGCGCTAGAACTCTCTGATCATCAATGCAACAACATGGGGCTACTGATACAAGTGCAGCTGTTCAATATTTAACATTACACTTCAACACCTTCATCAAACTGACTACTACCATGTTCCCCTCATAACGCCACCCAGTCCAGTCTCGTTGAAATCAGTGAAATGGACACAAACTTTGCAATGCATTACGTGGTGGTGGGCATGAAATCTGTTAAAATTACCTGGTGGCAGCATAAAAAAAAACAAAAAAAACACCAAGGTACTGTCAATAAGAGTCCGTTGTCATGGTGGACATATGGATATGGTATAAAGAGTGAGAAAGTCTGTGTAGGATGGGTGGTTGATCATGGATGTATAAAGGGAACAGGATACAGCATTGGAGGCGGGGCCCCATTCATTCCTATGAAAGTTGCTGGCGCATAAAGACAAAATGGTTTAATTGCCATGCCACGCCATTGTCATGCCAACCATCACATAATGTGTTGTTAAGAGGTCATGTCTATTACATGTATTTCTGTGAAATCTTTTTCCTGATGTTATGCAGTCATTAAGGCTGCTCTGATAAATTCCAAAAAGTGCACATACAATCTGATTGATCACTGTCACCTGTCATCTGAACCAGAGAAATCCTGATAAATTTTGTCTCGTTATCAACATAGTTACTGAATGATGGTCTAAGCAATCAGCTCAATCCTTTGATATTTGGCCTTTGCCGAATGAAATTATGCATCTACTTGTTTTTCTGAAACTCAAAAAGTCTAATATTTTGTTTCATACAAATGCAAAAAACTCCCCTCATGTGAGCACCTCCACTGTAAAGCACTGCCAGAGACCCTGCACAGAGGAACAGACACACACACACACATCTCCCAAAACTCAACAACACAGTTGATCCAGATGTGAAACATAAAAGTAAAAACATGCTCACTGTCTGCAAAATCTGTACGTGTAAATCAAAAGGGGTGCATGAATGCCTCCAAACAACACCTGTGCACATTAGCTAATGTTTTTGCTTTAGCCCGATTGATGAGAACACAGCCGACACTCAGCCACAGTCACAACGATAAACTTTACTGTGCCCAAGGGGGAAATTTATTTCCACGGCAAGTGGATCATCTACCCTCCCAGGACATAGATGCATCCATACTGGAGCTGCAACAATTAGTCGATTAATAGATTAGTCAATTGACTTCAAATTTATCTGCAGCTATTTGGATCATCGCTAAGTGAGTCATTTTTAAGAAGAAAACATTTGGTCGCTCCAGATTCTATAATGTGTAGATTTGCTGCTTTTCCTTCTCCTTATTACAGTTCATACAATATCTTTGGGTTTCCGACAACACAAAACGTGTGAAGATATCACTTTGGCTGGAGAAAATTGCAGTGAGTCTTTTTGAGGTTTTATAGACAGATCGATTCACTGAGAAAATAACAGATTAATCAATAATGTTTAGTTGGTAACCTGCTGACTGTCTTATACTCTCTCTGTCATGCTGACATGTTCAGTGGAGACAAACACAACACTGAGCTGCATCAACGGCTCTGAAAATGCCTTTTGTAACAGAGAACTTTCTGCGCTGTTGGACTGAAACTATTCTTAAAGAATGCCTTTGTGTTCAACTGCTGGTATCAGCTGAGTCACATCAACTTTTAACAACTGGAAAATGCATATAGACCAGACCAGACTCCATCTAGCTCCACTGTGAGAACTAAGCATGTCGCAAGAAAAATAGTAGAGGTGAGAAACATAGTCTCAAACTGCAACTCTCCTACTCCAAGCCAGGAAATGATGGATTTGTAAAACATGAACCAAAATTTAAAACTTTTATGACCAGTTATGGAGCTGCTGGAATTAGTTGATTAATCAATTTGTCAAGCTACAGAGAATTAATCTGCAACTATTTTGATAAGCGATTAATTATTTTTGGGCCAAAATTCCAAAAAGCCAAAATTCTCTGGCCACAGCTTCTCCAGTGAGGATTTGCTGCTTTTCTGTGTCACAGTAAACTGAATATCTTGGCTTCTGGTCTGTGGGTTGTACAAAACAAGTCATCTGAAGACGTCACCTTGAACTCCTGCAAACTGGGATGAGCATTTTTCACTGTTTCCTAATGTTTTAAAGACTTAAGGGTTCCATTATCAGAAAAAAAAATCGACAGATTATTTAATAATGAAAATAAATGTTAGTTACAGCCCTTATTAGTAATATAGTCTACATTGCTGTTCCTTTCCAATATTTTAGATTTTCATGCACAAAAACGCATTCATATTTTTATTCATTGGTGAAAAATCAGCAAGACAGCTATCCTTTTTTTCATTTGCAAAATGGTGCAGCAGACAGAATGCTTCTTTATCTGAATGGTTCAAAACATCTTGAAAAACACGTTGAAAACTGTGTTAAGCATCAGATGGGGAGCACTCTGACTGGAGCGTGATGCCAATACATTAGAGCAGTGATACTCAATGGGGCCAGATAGGGTGCCTAGTGGCCCCCCAACCATTTTCTAATTCACAATAAAAAAATAAACTGGATCACACTGAGAATCTTTTTGTACTTTTAGTGTAAATAGGTGCAAGAGTACATTAAAAGCATCAAAATAGAGCTTATTTGAGACAGAGCAATATATTCTCACTCTGAACTCCTCAAATACTGACACTTGGTCATTGGCCCATCACATCAAAATATGACATGCTAGCTACCGTTCCTGTCAGCTTTGGATATTCAGCAATGGCAAAAATGTCATTAGCATAGCATGCTCAACATACTAGCACACTACAGTTGAGTCAATTCACACTGGATACAAACAGCGGGCTCTTGGGTCAAAGTCCAGAGTTTGTTTGACCCATCTACCTTAATGACCTGCCCTCCCAAATGCAAATTTTTATTGCTCTTTATAACAACAGGTCGTCTCATAACTGCCTCCATGCATCAATGTCTGATGCAAACAGGCCACTGATCAAGTGTCGGTATATGATGAGATGGGAGTGAGACCAGGTTGGACAGAAACATTGGCTTTGCCCCAGAATGTCCTCAAATCCTAGAAACGCCCCTGCGTACACCTGACCTGTGTATGCCTGCTGTGACTGGCCCCTGGCCTCCTGTACTTTTACAAAAGTGGCCCCCAGGCAAAGCAAGTTGAATATCCCTGCATTAGAGGCACAGACTGGAACCAGACCTGACCTACAGCACAGGTGCACTGAGGGTTAACACCACAAAGCTTGGATCAGCTCTGGATTACATGGCTATGATTAAATGACTTTGGTGGTCTCCAAACATCCTCCTGACTTGTCTCATTTATGCACACATATAAATCCATTTCGCAAATAAAGTTGCAATCAAATATCAACATAATCTTCAAAAAGCAACTTCCTGCTCAAAGATTTCTAAATCAGCTCCTCCCATGTTGGCACATGAGGACCAGCATCCCTGCATGAACACCTGTTAGCATCTCCACCTGTCTATGGTACTCTGTGTGTCATTCACACACAATGAAAACAGCAGAAGCACCTTTTGTCTTCTCTACATATCCACTCAGGGACACACCCAGCAACAGAGGACACAGCAGACAAAAGGAGGGGGACAGGTCTTGGCAGACTCTCCCATCTCACTTTTCTTTTCCCCTGTAGAACTGGAAAGGCAGGAGTGACCTGATCAGCCCCGCAGACAACTGGGCTAAAAACAGTGACAGCAGCATTAAATGCCCTCCTAAGTTTATTATCTGTCAAACAAACTTGCCTGGAGGACTTTAGATTTATAGGAAAATATTTCTGTGGAAAGATCCGAGGAAACCAGACAGACAGGTTCCACAGCAGCCTGACTGACAGATTCAGATCTTTGCAAACAAGTTTGGTGAAAGGTGAAATGTATCAGCTGTTTGTTTCCACAGAAACTCTCAACTGAGTAAAATCTACATGTGAGAACAAGATTTGAATGAGACACTGATTCCGATCAATCAGGACATAAGATGAAATTCACAGATTCCACCGAAACGCAAAAACAAAAGCGCGCTCCTTGATTGATCATACCGATCTCCACTTATCACTTACAGTTAGACACTGAGCTCCACAACAACACAGAGCTGGAGAAGTGGAAGTTTGCTGTTGAGATCAACAGAAACGACCCGATGTGTCTTAAAGGAAACACGGTGGGAGCGCGGTGCGTCCTCGCCGCTTCGCTCCAAACGCGCTCGAAAAACGTGAATGTTTGTGTTGTTTGTGTTTGTTTGTTTTTTTACCTTTGATGTAGTTGGATTTGGTCTCATCCAGCAGACTGGACGTGGAGATCCCCATGGTGCTGCTGCTGGGAGAGGATCCACAGGTAAGGGTTCAGTCCTCAGGTACTAACACCGTCACATCGATGTGCAGCAACAGTGTGAAGGAGGGAGTGAGGGAGAAGGAGCACGCCCTCCTCCTCCCCCTCCTCTCAACATCGTGTCATGCTGTGACGTTCACCTAGAAAAGCCAGCTCACTTTTTCTTTTTTTTAAGCCCTGAAAATTACTTATGATGTCATCAGGTGTAGAAATTATGTAATTCAACAATGATTCGATACCATTCAGCATTTTCAAATTACTGTCATGAGATTACTAATCTGTGCTCTCAGATCAAGGCAGCAGTTATATTGATCAGAAAAATAAATACCATGTACCACTTTCTGAAGCAAACATCAACAAATCATAATCATAAATAAACTTGCCATTATTATTACTACTGGTTCTAGTATTATGGTGTACTGTAGGTCTGCCCATGGTTTGCCTGTTGTTGGTGAAAACAGGCTGATGTCATCAATCAAACATCACTAATGGTAGCAATTATAGCTAAGTTACCTGCAGCTAATTAGCCACACATTCATCTAGCGACCAACAATAAGCACAAGAATTCCAATGGCCTTGTAAACTGAGCAAATGGCAAAGAAAAGTCTTGAATCTTGAACAATGGTGGCCATAGGCATATTCAAGCAACATTAATTGAGCATAGCGTTGGTTCAGGCAGGACACAATGTCAAGCTCAGCTCACAACCCAGCTACATTGATCTCAAACAGCCCATCAACTGATGGCTCAGCTGATTGATGAAAATGAGTCAGCCGATAGATCACATGATTCCTTTCTATGCAACAAATTGGAATCTCATTCAGGGTGCCCTATTTAAACTGCTCTGGCCTGCCAACTGTTGCTGCTTCCTCTGCAAGCTGCATTGCAACCCGCCTCCACCCCAGCTCCTCCTTTTCATGTTGTATGGCGCATCAGTGTCATCTCTGTTTGTCACTGACGCTCTGTTGGCTCTGTTCTATTCATGGGAGGTTTTTGCTGCTGCTTTTCCTGCCTTAGGCTCTCCATGTAGGCACATGGAAGGGCAGGGAGGTTTGGCTCTCTCCCTCAGGCTTTCCTCATGTACATGTGGAAGGGCAGACAGGTGTGCTCTCTCTGCCTTAAGGCTTTCCACACAGGCGCATGGAAGGGCGGAGAGGTGTGCTCTCTCCACCTTAGGCTTTCCACGCAGGCACACAGAAGGGCGGAGAGGTGTGCTCTCTCCATCTTAAGCTTTCCACGTAGGCATACAGAGGGGCGGAGAGGTGTGCTCTCTCCACCTTATGCTTTCCATGTAGGCGCATGGAAGAGACTTTCTGCATAGGCCTGAGGAAAGACAGAGAGGCCCCGGAACAGAGCCATGCCGCCAATAATAAAGTTTTCTTTGACAAATTAAGTGTTTTAATCGTGTTATATTTGTCAGATAGCTCAGGTATGGTCAGAGTAAGGTGTAATCATTTATGTTGCCCTGCATGTGTAGACAATAAGCTGTATGTAAAGATGACCAACGTGTCTCCACTCATTCCTACTGTATAAAAATGAAGCCAAGATATCCCAGGTATGACCACTGCCATCTTGTGCTGGTGACGTCATTTGGAGCCAGAGTCTGGGCTGGTGACATCATCTGGAGCCAGAGTCATCGAGTTCTCAACCACACAACTGTCTGACCAATTGTGAGCAGCACCATTGATAGTGAGTACGCGGATTGGCACACACAGCTGTCAATCATAATGTCAAACCTCCTTTGTATAGTATGAAATTACAAGGTATATCTTATCAGAAAAATGAACACTTGAACAAACAGCAGGTCCCATCCCATCAAACACGGAGGGGCTGGGGTTTTTGACCTGTACTGCTATCAGACATCGGGGATGTGGATGTTTTGGCTTCACTTTTGGGGAGCTGTAATGTCGTCCATCTTTATATACAGTCTGTGGTGTAGACAGCTGTAGCTCTCATCTATGGTATACTGTATAGATGCACTTGCTTATGATAAATGATTTAATATAGGAGGAAATGAGTTTTGGAATTTGGTGTGTGACTTTGTGTGTGTGTGTGTGTGTGTTGGGAGGTTTGGTCCACCCCAATTTTTGACTATGGCCTTGTCTCAGATACTTAATTAATGATTCATTTTCAGAAAAAAAGCTTGATTTACTAAGTACAGCACCTGAGAACTATTATACTGACTTCTACTGTACTTGAGTATTTTCATTTTATTTAACTTGACATTCTACTCTAGTACATCTCAGAGGAAAAAAATGTACTACAGTGCTCCACTACATTTACTTGATGCGTTACTTTACACATTCAGATGATTAATAAAAAATATAAATCAACTGATAAATTGTCATATAATAGATTGAATTACCAAGCAGCATATAAAGAAGATAAATTTGGTTCCATCTTTACCAGCTGCAGCATTTAAGTGATGATCACATTAGTCACTAATTAAATCCAATAATGTAATTATTCTGAAATGGGCCATTCTGCATGGGTACTTTAATTTTGGTACTTAAGTGTATTTTGAGTCTAATCCTTTTGTACTTTTACTTAAGTAAGAGATCTGAGTATTTCAAAATTTTCTCCGACTCAACAAGGATAAGGCCGACATAATTATCTTTGGGCCACGGAAAGAAAGGCAGAGTGTCAGTCCTCACCTTGAATCGCTCTCTCTTATCACTGAGTCAAGCAAGAATCATTGGTGTTATCCTGGACTCAGATATAAATTTCCACAGCCACATCAAATCAGTAATGTCATCTGCCTACCACCATCTAAAAAACATTGCTAGAGTCAGAGGAATAATGTCAAAGCAAGACCTTGAAAGGCTTACAAATGCCTTTATTTCCAGTAGATTAGATGACTCCAGTGGCCTGTTTGTAGGCCTTTAAAACAAGCTCTTTGGCAACTTCAGCTTGCTCAGAATGCTGCTGCTCAGGTCCTGACAAAAACTAGGAAAATATGACCACATTGGTCCAGTTCTAAAATCCTTACACTGGCTACCTGTCACTCAGAGAAGCCATTTGAAAATCTTGTTGCCTGTGTATAAATCACTCTGTGGTTCAGCGCTCTATATGCTTGTGACATATGAACCTTATAGGAGCCTTAGGACATCTGGGGCCGGCCTACTGACCGTCCCAAGAGAGAATCTCCAGCTACAACATAAAGACACGTTCACACACAGCTCAACAAAAACACAGATTAGCTTTTCACCCAAAGCAGCTTCACCACAACTTAAATATACATATATGATATATATATACATTATATTATATTGAATAATGAAGCAATCTTTGCTTCAAGTTCCAAATTATGCTGTTACGAAACAACTGTGATTGTTCTGTGCTTAATGCAACCAAAATAACACTGTCATTTTATTTTAATTGTGGAACACAGAGTCTGATGTGTAACTTGAACAACCTGTGCATGTTTGTCTCTCTCAGACTAAATAAAGAATAACAGGACAACATTTATCTAAGAAATCAGCAAATTCAGGCTTTGCAGAGAGATTTTTATTATGTTTTTATAAGACAAGAGAAACAGAAAAAGACAATAAACCAGCTAGAAAATAAAAACAAACTTTTCAAGAGAAATCTGAAATAAATAGAGAAACAGCAGAAACATTGGGCTCATCTGTGCTGCAGGATCAGTTTGGTTTGCATTTTAAATAAAAATCAGTTTTGGTTTGATTACAGAGTTTCTTTTTTGTTCTAGTTAAAGCGCGTCCACAGAGAGCAGTCGGTGGGTTTGCTTTAGGTATCAGTGCAGTCAGAACTTTGTTTAGGTTAACAGAAACAGCAGAGGTGCAGTAGAAACAAGACGAAAATACCCATTTTGTTTTCAAAGCGTGGAAAGTTTGAGTCGACCTTGTTCCTGCTTGTTTCTTTCACACTGTCTTCTCCGTGCTTACGCTCGTCTGAGTGGTGGAGCTGTTGGTGTATGTGGGGACGCTGTACTTGGTGAGGACAGATTTAAACTGCTCCAGTGTGGCGTCGGTTCGAACTCCCGTTGGGTCGAAGTGAGTGCGACTCACCCTGAAGCTGGCCTCTGTCAGGTACTGAAGAAACTTGTTCAATCTTTGAAGAGAAAAAAAAAGGTATTATACAGTAAATGTATTCAAAGATGTATATTTTCTTAAGTATTTCTATAGAATTTTAAAGGATTGGTCTGGGGTTAGTCTATATTTTTCAGGATTCCTGAGGTCAAACATCTCTTACTTTGGCATGTTCATGCCTCTGATGCTGTGGCGGTGGATGCTGTAGTAGAAGGGTGGGTGATCCAGAGATGCATCACACTTCAGCTTCTTCACTACGTTCCCAGACTCTTCTCCCGTCTTCCTCTTCCCTGCATGAAAACTAAATATTAGATCTGAACAAGAAACTGAACTGCAGCAGTGACTCCATTTTACAAACTTCAGACCGTACAAGGCGCAGACCTTCGTAGCTTTATTTTACATTCTAGTGAAGATCTCAAAGTTTCCAAAGACACCTTATCAGTCGGACTGAATTTTGGGGAAATGCATATAACATAATGCACAAGACATCTGGAATATTTCCATTTGTTGTGATGCTGCAGCTGTAGAAAAACAAGGAGTTTTTGTACCTTTAAGCTTCAGTGAGGTGTTTGAACAAGCAAAAATAAAATGCAGAACCTGTTAGTCTCATACAGTTTGGGAAAAGGCTGTTCTGGAAGTACAAGAAACTGAAGAAGATAAAACCAAGAGCGTAAGAGGTTCAAGAAATCATTCACATTTATGTTTTCCCTGCAAAGCTTCAACATTGTAAATTCTCTGTTGAGTGTACAACACAGTTGAGCTACACTGCTCTCTAGAGGATAGAAATGGAGCTACAAAGTGTAACAGGTCTGTCCTGCAAAGTGAGAGGAAGCCCCTGCTCTTCCTAGTTTTCCTTGTTAACTAGCCCCTCTCTGTGATACTCTGTTATTGGTCTATGATATATTGGTTTTAAATCCTGTAAATAAAAGGGGGGGGGGGGGGGGGCAGAATTGCTTGTGGTTGTTTGCCTATTTGTGAACCAACTGCACTTGCTGTTTACATCTATGTCTGTAAAAACATGGATACTTCACATGCATCTTCCATCCAGAAGCACAGAAAATCTATACAATCAGCACAGTTTCAAGGTGGACACCCAAGATTAGTGTCACCAATTCAGTATCTGACCAAATGTCTCTCCTTCTGTTCCTGAGTTATGGTGTTGAATTATGTCCAGAAAAGTATTTTTGCAGAACATGATGATGTCACAGTGAAATTAACATTTGACCTTTTGGATAGAAAATGTCATCACTTCATTATTCTATTCTATCAGACATTTATTTTAAGTTCTGTCACAGTTTTTCTGAGGTCACAGTGACCACTGTCCTTTGACCTTCTCCCACCAAATCTGAATCAGTTCATTCTTCAGTCCAGGTGGACATTTGTGCCATATTTGAGGAAACTACCGCAAGGCCTTCTTGAGATACTGCATTCACAAGAACGAGATGTAGGCAAGTTCACAGTGACCTTGACCTAGGCTTTGACCACCAAAATCTAATGAGTTCATTTCTGAGTCAAAGTGGACATTTGTGCCAAATCTGAAGAAATATCCTCAAGGTGTTCTTGAGATATCGCATTCAAGAGAATGGAATGGATGGACAACCCAAACATAACACCTCTGCTCCAGCAGTGGCCGGAGACATAATTGAAAGAAATTATTTTAATATTAAATTTTAATTTTAAAAAACAGAAGGGAGACTTCAAGCTCATGAGCATACCAGTGAGAACTATAGAGGGTATACCATTAATTTCTGCATGCCAGCCTGAATAGTTTTTGGCTGGACTGCAGCATGGGAGGCCAGCTGTAAAAAAGTGTCTGCCCATCACTGAGTGAGAGTGAGTGATGACGTTGCACCAAGTGATGATGTAAGACACAGGGTTTCCCCATTGGCCATTGCTCTTTTAAAATGAATAGGTGCTGATAATCATTTTATGTAACCAGTGTAGCATGATAGCATGGTGGAATTAGCAAGCTAGCTGGCTAACTAGCTAGCTGCTACATGAGTAAATTTTAAAAACTAATTGCTTCATGCACACACTCTTGTCACAGCATAGGAATGCACATTGGTATCATCATATGAGGGAAAACTTTCATTTTCAGTAACCACTCTAACGTTACCTTTAAAAACATGGTGAAATTAGCAAGCTAGTTAGCTAGCTAACTAGCCATCTGCCATCAAAGTTTCGGACAGAGGAAAGAGAGGATCACCTCATCAATTTGTCTGAGGAACAGCCATGTCTGTATGACACATGCTTTGAAATTAACATTACTGAATATATGTTAAAATGGCCAAACTGGTGCTGCCACCTTTGTAACAACTTTAACAAGAGCTCAGACAATTAAAAGGTTTGACCAATTAATTGGCTCCCAATTTAAAGACGTTTTACAAGCTAACATTATCAGCAGAACTTGGCTCTGAAAGTGACCAATGGCTGCGCAGCCTCCACCAGTCTTGTGGGGATGTACATCACTGACCAAAGAGAAAAGGGGAGGGTTGTATTTATTGATCATTGGGTACAGCTCCAGAGGAAGTAGCTCCCCTCTGCTGTGTGACTTTATCTAAGTGAATTAATCTTCATTTTAAGATGTATTTACATGAATTTTTGGGCTGGAACACAACAGCGAGGAAAAGTTGATATAATAGTGCTGATATAATAGAGTATAACCAGAGACCATTGATAAACTGAGACGGCCCACTTTGGATTCCTAACTTTGTTATGCAACTGCTGTACAACAATTTCCCTCGGGATAATCAAAGTTCTATCATCATATTTCTTTCAACCCTAAAGAAACACGTACAAGCTAGTTTTGAGCACCAAAAAAACAAACCTGGTTTTCCACACAATATACGTATATAGTTGGGAAAAATCCAACGACAACTTGTATGCATGTTTGGCCAATAAGGCTAGTTCCTATTCTCAATAAAAACAAACCTGTGACTGACTCACCAGACTGCTCAGCAGGACCCGACTCCTCTCCGCTCTGTAAGGTCTTAATGACGACTCCACACTCCACTGCAGAGAGGAAACATTATTCTGTAAACAAGGGGTTTCTTGATACAAACATCAGACACACATGACAGATGAGGTGGGATGTTTTACCCTGGTTGGTGAGAGCGGACGGCCCATGGACTAAAGACTTGAGGGTGGTGCACTCGGACTCGCAGATCAGAGTTTTGACAAGCGGCTGGATGTCGTCCATGCTGTGCTTCACCGCTGCAGACAGCATCCTCCTCAGGAAGCCCGTGTTAAACAAAGGACCAGACCTGAACACAAACACACACAAACACACACACACACTGCAAGTTTGAAATCAGACGTTATAGTGATGCTTTCCTTATTTCCTTCAATAATGGACACTTTAACAGAGATAAAAACAGTATAATCCAGACATGTATATTTACATTTAAAATAATTTTGGCCCAACAGGAGAAGAATCAAATGACACAAACTCCCATTTTTGGGAGGTATCAACAGGTTTTTGGATATGCTCAAATATTGCAACATTGACCTTTTCAAGAAGGCAGCTGAAGGAATGAAAGATGAAGGTTGAATTTGGTGAAAAACTTTGAAAAAATGCTGGCACAAGTGACTTTTTTCATATTTTGACGTGATAAACAACATGTTAGGCCACGTTAATCGCAGTACACACAGCTGCATGTAAATGGTAATATTACTGGATACATTCATTTTCAGGACGGCACGGTGGTGCAATGGTTAGCGCTGTCTCCACAGCAAGAGGGTTGCGGGTTAGAATCTGCCTGCCGGCTGGGGCCCTTCTGTGTGGAGTTTGCATGTTCTAACTGTGTCAGTGTGGGTTTTCTCTGGGTTCTCCAGCTTCCTTCCACAATCCAAAGACATAAAGGTCAGGTTAATTGGTGACTCTAAAAAAGGTGTGAATCCAGGGTGTACCCTGCCTCTTGCCCAGTGTCAGCTGGGATAGGCTCCAGCCTCACTGCAAACATGTGCCTGGATAAGTGGAGGGGATAATGAATGGATGAATGTTCATTTTCATTAGCCACGGTTAGTAGGAATATGGTCTCTTTGGGAATAAGGGCAAAAACCGGAATATTTTTTGTGCATGTAAATGTAATCGATGGCAGTGTCAGCTGCAACTCAGTAGTCATCATTTTTGCATTTAGGGTGCTTTCAGACTGCATTGCTCACATTGTTCATTTTAGTCAAATTGTACAGTTTGAAAACGAGGCTCCAACTAGAAAACAATGTTTTGATGTATTGGATGTGCTGAATGTGCATATTAAGGCAGTACAGGAGGAGGCGCACATTAATAATCCTCTGGGACTGTAACATGCTCATGCATGTTTAACCCAAACAATGTGTAATGTGACTGCAGTTGGTTTGGATCAAGGTTGGAACACGTTCTCAACACAAACAAACCGCACAAGAGTTTATTTGTAACAGGACTGAGACCACCGCTTCAAGAAGGTCTGAAGGTCCGGTTCTTTGGTAAGCACCCAAATGTGATTGCTGTGTTCACACCTGCCCAAACAAACCACACTTAGGGGGCAAATGAACTTGAGTTCGATTGAACCAAACCAAACAGGGCAGGTGTGAAAGCATCTCCAGTCGGTGCTGCCACCAGATGGCTGAGGCTTGCTGGATTAGATACAGTTTTCAGTGACTTCTCAGCTCAGTGAGGTGTGTCTGTCTGTGACTGATGCTGCTGTGGGCAGTGGTGCTGAGAGGTTTACCATAATGGTCCCAGCTGCACCGCTGTCTTTCCAGGCAGACTTCCATGGCAATTACAGGGCAGCGTGTCTGCAGGAAATACGAATAAAGACATGATTTACTTTCTGTATCTACCGCAGTTTCCTGTACGTATTCTCTGCAGAAAATTTAACAACTCACCATCCACCATGTTTCCCTGTTTGAGGAAGACTCTCTCCTCACACCACTGACAATGGACCAGTTTCTTTAACTTCTTTGCTGACTCGTCAGCCTGTGTAGGTCCTCTGAGGACTCTCACCACCACCAGGACGAAATGCTCCAACGCCACCGCCAGCAGCACCTCAATGCCTTTATTACAGCGAGCTGCAGCTCTACAACAGACAGCGAGAAGTACGTTTTCTCTAATCTTAGTACCACATTGGGTTAGACGTACATCAAGAATTTAAAGTCTTACCTGGCCACAGTGGCTACCACCATGCGTGCAGCTAGCTCTTTGTAATACTCAGTGCGTACTATGTGACAGCCATAGTGACGCAGGGTGACATTGGGAGACTTGGCGTACAGAGAGCCTGTGTCTGTGGATGTCACAGAGATGATCCCCAGGTTCCGGACGTTTCTGAAGGCCGCATCCAGGTAGTTCACTGCTGTCCCGAATGGATCCAAATGACTGAAAGATTCAAGAGATAAAGTAACTTCTTAAATATCTAACAGCAAATATTTAGAAAGCAGTTGTCTTTATTATTCTGCAGTATAAAAAAAATGCACCCAGGCTAATCCCCTTTGACAGACAAGCTAGACACATTATAACTAGTGAAAAAGTCCATTAATGGGGTAAAAAAATTAATTGGTAATATTTCTTGAAAGAAGCACAGAAATCAAGCCACTACAAAAAACACACTATCCATCTAGTAGAAAAACACCTGATATAATCAATGAAATTTCAAAAATATTTTCAAAAACCGATCTACAAAGAAGGATTGAAACATTAATGTGTACGTTTGAACCATACAGGGAGCCTCAGCAGGTCATTTTTTCCTTTTATTAAAAAATGAACATGAAATGAAAATGAAATAAAAAAAACATGATTGAAAAATGGATGTAATCAATAATTTAATCAATTTTAGATTAAGATAATCAGATCCTGGCTGCTACTTTTGCAGTATTTCTGGGACTATTCTGTATTTGTCTTGTTGTCATCAAATCTCAAATGTGTAAGTCCATCTTGCAAAACTTTCTGACTTCTACTGAAGAAGTAAATCTTCAAAACATAAATATATAGTTTAATTTTTTAAAAGTTTCAGTTTTTTCCCAAAACAGCTGCTTACTATAGTTTTTATCAAACAAACAGGAGGAAATAGTGCATTTGTTGGTGACGATCCACATTTGGTGCTCTCGTGAGTATTTGGTGCAGCAGGACGGTGTATGTGGGATTGAGCTAAAATGAACTACTGTGTGTGTTCATAGTGGTGAAGGGACATGTCACCCAGTGCAACATTGTGGCTCACTGATATGTTTTAACAACAATGGAGCTCTATGATACTCACACAATACTTGTCAGTAGATTCAGTCACTGTTAGTTTGAGTCTGAACATGAAGGATTTGGTGACAAGAGGAAAAATAGTAAATATCACCAGACTTAATATAAATGGGACAGATTCAAACATGTTTTTGTCATTTTTAGATTGTACTTTAAAGTACTTTCTTTTCCATAAGTTTTTGCAGTTATTTTTACAGAATAAAGGCTAAATGATAACTATAAATATGTATTCGTCCTTTTCCACCTAACCGCATGTCAGCAAGTATTGATAAATTACTCAAACTAATCTGATAAATAAGATAAATTGATTTCAACGTTGATAAAAATCTTCCTACTTACATGTAGTCAAAGGGCCACAGGTGCATGGTGACGTTGGCATCCATCTTGGCGACTTCCACTGTAGCGATGGGCGCTCCCTCTCCTTCACTGCTGGTCCCATCGGGCCCCCGGGGACCTCGAGAGCCTCCGTCCACCCGGATATGGTTGAGTTCACAGTTCTCTTTGATCATTTTGACGCATGTGTCGCTGATGTCTGTTATGGTCACTTTGACTGCATTACGAAGGTGCTTCGCCCACTGGAGGCCCATAATCCCTGAGTGACAGAGAGAGACACAGAGAGAGGGGAGTGTTGAAGTGAAGGTCCGGAAATATTTCCTCAACCAATACTTCCAAGGCACAATGTAAATGTATACTTTCTGCTCTTTCCATTTTAAAATATGTTTGACATATGTTTTTAATGTTTTTGTTCTATTCAAGATTCTTGACTTGCAGTACTTGTTTCCTTTTTGCTTTTCTCTTACTTAATACTGTACCTAGGCAAAGTCCTTGTACATTGAAAATCTACATGAAAATAAACCCGATTCAGATTCTTATGTGGTTTAACTTGATAATCAATCTTCACAGCAAAGAACCATTAACACGCTTATTGGTCTCAGATTCAGACCTCAAGATGTTAATTTCTTTAAGCTGGAGCTGCAACAGTCAGTGTCTCTCATTTTTTCTGTTAATAAATTACTCTATCCCCCTATCACAAAATGCCCGTAACAAAATGGCTTGTCGGGTCTGACCTACATTTACAAAACTAAGTACTATGCTCAAAACTCAGTCGACAGGTAAAATAATTCCTCTTATTCGCAGGAATGTGACTCCACTAGAATCTACTAAGGGATACCTGAAATAATTTTTTAAAATATGTAATTTTTTGGTAATAACAGATGAAAACATCTCAACAATTGGAAGCCTTTTTTCCATTTGCTTTTTGAAAATAAGATATTTGGGATAAATTACACCATTTATTACTTGATCACACCACCACAGGTTTTTATTACTGCAAAAAATCTGCTGGAATTTTTGTCACAGTAGATTTGAGTGCAGCCCTAAATGTGACATAATTTACACATAATTTGGTTGTTGCTGCAGCACAAACACAGCAACACAGACAAATAGAGAAGAATAACAATGAACTAATAAGAGGAACAAAACACTATAATATGACTAAAGTACGAGATAGACACTTCACATGAGCATTTGGACATTAAAGTGTCAGTGGTGTGATTAATGCTGCATAAAAATCAGTGTAACATATTAACATAATATAGTATAAAATGGTTAATTCAATCTCACCTGTGGCTCCAAAAGCATCCAGACACTCGATCGGGCTTCTCTCCTCCGCCAGAACAGCGAGCGAACAAAACACCAGCTGCCTAAAATACACACACAAACTCTGCTTAAAAGGATGGTTGCAATCAAAGTTTAAAAAAAACTGCACACACGCGTATATTTATAAGAGCTAAAGTCTCATGTGAATGATGCTGACCTGTTGGTCTTCATCTTGCGGTTGAAGTAGGTGTCACTCTTCTGAGGGGTGGTGTGGTTTGGGAGGAGCTGGACGTTGGTTCCAAGTTCTTTCATGATTTCATACGCCTGACCAGACGGAGCTGCCGACACACATTACACATTGCAATCACTCAGAAAAGTCATCACAGTATCATTACTTTTTTTTTTGTGCAAAACCATCCATAGAGGAATCTCTGAGGATTATACAACTTGAAGCTCTATATGGTGCCTCAACAGAGAGCATGACTGAGGCAGGATCTGGACTAAGGAGCACATGGTTACAGTAAGAGCTTTTTAATATGGTGCAGCAACTGGTGTTTGAACATAAAGCATGTCTTCAGCAGATGTAGAGACAGTGGCAGTGTAGATGCAACCAGCTAATAACTGAGTCTCATAAAATGGAAGGTTCTGGATGTCTCCACAGCATATAGAAATGAATCCTTGTTTTGACAACGTTTTCTCAGAAGTTTGATTATTTCTGTGCTACGGCAACATGGAATTGGCTAGATGTGAGCAATGCCCAAAACCCTGTATCCTAGATAAACCTGTAAACAAAGAGATGCCCAAAGAGAACAATATCTGTCTCTTTAATGCTCCAATATATTCATCAGCTAGTCTCTAACTGTGTCTGTTTGCTACTGAGCAGGTAGTGTACTATAGCGTTTTACAGCTTTTTCTCTGAAAATGGCACTATGAGAGCAGTGAGAATGAATCAATAAAGTTGTGGGCCCGACAGATAAACAGTGAGCTAGAACTTACTGTAAAAATCCAAAATCTCTTTAAAGCTGAGGGGAACTGCAAAGTTCTACTTTCACATTCAAGTTGTCCACTATATACTGTAAATATGTGAAACTAGTGTAGAAATTTGTTTATTTCACTCAAGGACAACAGTGAAAAAAAAGCTTATGTTTGTGACTCTTGATCCTATTGTATCGTCTTATTATGATATGCAAGTGACCAAAACTGGATATCTAGTCTGATACATAGACTATACAAATAATGGACACAGCGTCTGTGACTGACAGTTTTGAAGCCTTCAGTTTGGCATTTCGGCTGTCGCCATCTTGTTATTTTGGGAGCCAGAAGTGACCATATTTTGGATGAAAGGGTGGAGCTGTGGAGGAGTCAGGGGTGCACTGGACTCACAGACTGTGGCGATGCCTTGTAGACAGCCTGTAACTCAGGTTGCCTCGCTGTAATATATGCGTAACTTTGGGCATTAATAAAATGTAAATGGGTAATTTACAAAAAAAAAATCACAACCTGTACACTAGTCATGAAAGTTGAAATTATCTACAGAGACCAAAACTGTTTTTTGAACCAGGCTGTAAATGTTTATTTATGCGGTTAGATGTTTTATGTTTTCATGGGGATCCTGGTATGACAACCAAAAAAAAAAAAGACCGGGTAACATTGTTAGGTGGTCAGCAAGATTATCAGCAAGCAAGAATCCTCCTTGTCCTCCTTGACATCTTTTATGGCCACATCTCAAGGAAACAAGGAAGGATTTTAGGGAGTTCAGGGCCGGGTGTCACTTGAGCAAAGTGCGACAGATTTAAAATTCCCCTTTGTCCCAAATTCAATAAACATGCTTCATTTGCACAAAGAGTAATTTTTACTTTGTACTTTTTGCTCACACTTAGCAGGCTTTATTGGTGTACTGTTACATGTTTAATGTTATTGTTTATCTGTGCTCCGCTGCAAGCTGATTTTCCCCTAGTGGGACAATAAAGAACTGAACTGAATAAGAGAAATAAGCAGCTTGAGCCTGGAGAGTATTAACCAAAAAACTGTGTGACAAACTGGAGGTGTGGAGTGTGAAGGATGTGGGTGTTCACCAGGGAAGGTCCGACAAAGACAGAGTATAGAGCTGCATTATGTAAAGTCTAGGATCCAGGATTTTTGGATCCTAAAGGGGACCTATTATACTCATTTTTTGCTTAGATTCATACTTGTATTTTGAGTTTCTACTAGAAAATGGTTGCATATTTTAATGGTCAAAAAACACTTTATTTTTCTCATACTGTCTGTGCTGGAACACCCGTATTCACCCTCTGTGTAAGAGGCTCCATTTTAGCGCCTATCTCATAAAGCCCTTCCCAAAAAAAAGGCTCAGTCTGCTCTGATTTCTCAGTGTTTCCAAATCTTCAATATCTCAGCGTCCCTGCACTGTCATTGCAGCTGGGAGAATGGCTTAATGTAAAAAATCTGACATTGGAACAGTACATACAGTACAGGCCAAAAGTTTGGACACACCTTCTCATTCAATGCGTTTTCTTTATTTTCATGACTATTTACATTGTAGATTCTCACTGAAGGCATCAAAACTATGAATGAACACATGTGGAGTTATGTACTTAACAAAAAAAGGTGAAATAACTGAAAACATGTTTTATATTCTAGTTTCTTCAAAATAGCCACCCTTTGCTCTGATTACTGCTTTGCACACTCTTGGCATTCTCTCGATGAGCTTCAAGAGGTGGTCACCTGAAATGGTTTCCACTTCACAGGTGTGCCTTATCAGGGTTAATTAGTGGAATTTCTTGCTTTATCAATGGGGTTGGGACCATCAGTTGTGTTGTGCAGAAGTCAGGTTAATACACAGCCGACAGCCCTATTGGACAACTGTTAAAATTCATATTATGGCAAGAACCAATCAGCTAACTAAAGAAAAACGAGTGGCCATCATTACTTTAAGAAATGAAGGTCAGTCAGTCCGGAAAATTGCAAAAACTTTAAATGTGTCCCCAAGTGGAGTCGCAAAAACCATCAAGCGCTACAACGAAACTGGCACACATGAGGACCGACCCAGGAAAGGAAGACCAAGAGTCACCTCTGCTTCTGAGGATAAGTTCATCCGAGTCACCAGCCTCAGAAATGGCAAGTTAACAGCAGCTCAGATCAGAGACCAGATGAATGCCACACAGAGTTCTAGCAGCAGACCCATCTCTAGAACAACTGTTAAGAGGAGACTGCGCCAATCAGGCCTTCATGGTCAAATAGCTGCTAGGAAACCACTGCTAAGGAGAGGCAACAAGCAGAAGAGATTTGTTTGGGCCAAGAAACACAAGGAATGGACATTAGACCAGTGGAAATCTGTGCTTTGGTCTGATGAGTCCAAATTTGAGATCTTTGGTTCCAACCGCCGTGTCTTTGTGAGACGCAGAAAAGGTGAACGGATGGATTCCACATGCCTGGTTCCCACTGTGAAGCATGGAGGAGGAGGTGTGATGGTGTGGGGGTGTTTTGCTGGTGACACTGTTGGGGATTTATTCAAAATTGAAGGCACACTGAACCAGCATGGCTACCACAGCATCCTGCAGCGACATGCCATCCCATCCGGTTTGCGTTTAGTTGGACGATCATTTATTTTTCAACAGGACAATGACCCCAAACACACCTCCAGGCTGTGTAAGGGCTATTTGACCAAGAAGGAGAGTGATGGAGTGCTGCGGCAGATGACCTGGCCTCCACAGTCACCGGACCTGAACCCAATCGAGATGGTTTGGGGTGAGCTGGACCGCAGAGTGAAGGCAAAGGGGCCAACAAGTGCTAAACACCTCTGGGAACTCCTTCAAGACTGTTGGAAAACCATTTCAGGTGACTACCTCTTAAAGCTCATGGAGAGAATGCCAAGAGTGTGCAAAGCAGTAATCAGAGCAAAGGGTGGCTATTTTGAAGAAACTAGAATATAAAACATGTTTTCAGTTATTTCACCTTTTTTTGTTAAGTACATAACTCCACATGTGTTCATTCATAGTTTTGATGCCTTCAGTGAGAATCTACAATGTAAATAGTCATGAAAATAAAGAAAACGCATTGAATGAGAAGGTGTGTCCAAACTTTTGGCCTGTACTGTATATGGCACAAAATAAGAAAACACATCATAGTTCCCCTTTAACCTGAACAGGGGACTGAAAGTCTACTTTAATTCTGACCATTTTTTTAAATCTGTCTCCATATCTCCCCACATCTGTCCAGTGAAGCATTTGTGCCAAGACTGTGTCAGTGTTCATTACCCGGCTCCTCAAACGGCACGTCTGAGCTCCCTGAGTAGCTGGCTTCAGTCTCTCCTTTGTTGACATGTCGCTTCAGATGGCTGATCATATCCGTCTTGCGGGCGATGGTGACAGAACACACCACACAGTGGTAGTGAGCCACGTGTCTCCCTGAGGCCTGGACAGAAAATGACAGAATATTAGTATATTTCTTTGATAAATATGTTAGTGACAGGATGAGGTAGAAGCACACTGATGATGTTTATTTCTGTGTGGGAGTTGTGTTTTTGTACTTTGTTGCTTTGCCTTTTTTAAAAATTAATTCTTTATCTTTATTTCTAAGCAAGCCACTTTGTATTTAGTCTTGTTTGTGTGTTTGTATAGGCTGGGCATGGGAGGATTTAGAGGTTCTGTTTGGAAATCTTTCTTCTAGTTCACGATATTGATGTTATAATCAAAATAAAGATGCTACGTAAAAATAAAAAAAAAAATCAGAAATGACAGGAACCTTAAAATAAAGCATTTCTGCAGCACAATAACATTTATGCTTAAGACAAGTTTGTGAAAAGTGAAAAGGGATCGACATGAAAGGTCCATCTGTGGTGATGCAGCTTGAAGCCACAGGGCAGTCAGTATTGTTCCAAGCTGAAGGGAACTTGATCTGCAGATAGCGTGTGTCTAATTTCTCACCGGATCTCCACTCAGGCTGGGCTTCAGGTTTCTGCAGGGCAGGTGGCAGATGCACATCTTCTGGCCTGTTAAAGGTCAAGGGTCAAAGGTCAGTAATTATGTTGTTTGAATTCAGATTTGATGAGCGTCTTCACAGTCAGCTTGATTTACTGAGACCAAGATATCAGTAGATGATACGTTCACACAGTTTTCTGTGTTTTCTGTAAACAGATCTGGACATGACTAATTTTAGCTTTGTTTACTTATTCAGACATTCCAGTTTTAAGTAGGCATCCTACAATATGTGGCCAAAAGTATGTGTACTTCTGTCCATGTACTCTGGAGCTGCTCATAGGCTACACTGGCCAGCTACCAATTAGCTGCTAGCTAATAGCTAATATTATTAGCTATTAGCTATTAACAAATTTCAACCCCCTAGGGCAAAGATTTTGGCTATCAAAGGGTGGGGTAACCGACCGACAGACAGAGTAGGCTATAGAGCTGCTGGTTGCAGCTAAAAAATGCAAAAAACATTTGGGCAACGGGGTGCTTGCAACTTCATTTCAGGACCTGTTTGTCCCCTTGCACAAAGCCAGCCCCATTAAGAAATGGTTTTCCCAGTTTGGTTTTAAGGAACTTGATTGGTCTGCACAGTAGCCTGGTGAGACCATCCTGATGACGTGAACTCAACATTCTGTTTCACTCTCTGTATCAGTCTCTATCGTACAGAGTCCCGACCTCAACCCCATCTAACACCTTTGGAATGAACTAGAACAACGATTATGAGCCAGACCTGATCGGCCAGCTTCAGTGTGAGTGTGTATGTGTTTCATATTCCTACCTTCAAACTCCACATAGACTTTCCAATGGAGGTTCTGCAGGTGTCGCCGGAGCTTGTGGCTGTAGCAGGCTTTAAACTTCTCCTCAGGGCACAGAGGACACGACTTCCGTCCCGCTGATGAGTGGAAACACAAAATCAATTAGCAGGGTTGCAACTAACAATTATTATCATTATTGCTTAATTTGCTGATTATTTTGGCTTGTAAAATGCAAAAAAAAAACATATTTCAAATTTCATGTCATCACAGATCTCTTAAGACAAATATGACATCTTAAATATCTTGTATATTCGACCAACACTCCAAAACTTAAAGATATTTTGTTCACCATCACAGGAGACATAAAAAGCCACAAAAATGACCAACTGAGGCGCTTGGACAAGTTACATTTTGGCACTTTTGCATCAAAAATTACAGTTAATCAATTATCAGTGGTTTCTGATTCATTCTCTATCAACTGACTAACTGTCCTCCAATTCTACCTCTATGTCATCTGATTTATTTATTTTTTCACAAAATAAGAGAAACACAGGAGAAGAATGGTGAAGATTTACAGAATAACTGAACTTACCACCATTGAGGTCAACCAGCCCCTCGAGGCCCTCCAGTTTAGTTTGGATGGAGATGTGTCTCTCTGTTTTGCAGAAAAGGAGAGCATTCAAAGTTTTTTTCTTTGAAGTCAGAAAACATCTGCAAAGTTTGAGTTGACTATCCTGTCATTAAAGTTTCCTCCTTCAAGTCGGTGAACACAGATGGTATGAAGCCATATCCACCAATCAATACACAAAAACAGCTTTTATGAACTCACCAGCAGTTGTGGTTGAAGGTTTAGCATCGCTGTCTGCAGCAGCTTCAGTCTTCACAGCCTGTTCTCCAGCTTGGTCACCAGCTGACATTGCCTCTCCACCATCTCCACCTTGACAGACAGACAGGAAAGGAAACAAGATGGATCTGTAAGCTATTTTGATTTTTGTTGTCAAATACATGGTGCAATAAATGCTGTTTCCACAAACAGAACGTTAGTTCAGCTTAACGTGTTTGAAGAGTGTCTGTCTTGGCTGACTGGCCACTTTTCAAAACCAGTTTATGTCCTCCCACTTTCAAAGGTCAGAGATGGAAAAATCCAGGTACATTCATCAGAGGCAGTGAGGCCACTAATGATTTTTTATTCATCTACAAAATTTCAGAAAATAATGAAACTGTGAAATGATTTCTTGTTTCCAACAGTACGTAACTCAAATATAATCAGTTTACTGTGATATAAAACAGAAAAACAGATAATCTGACACTGGAGAAACTTCAACCGGAGAATGTTTGAATGTTTAGATAGAAATTCTTAATATAGCATTTACAAGAATTACATTCCTGGTACTGCAGGGAAAAAAACAATTACAGCCAGCTCAAGGACAGTATTTCTAAGATAGTTCACTTGAGTATCTTCATTTTTTTTACTTTATACATCTACTCCACTACATTGTGGAGGCAAGTATTATACTTTTTACTCTGCTACATTTATTTGATAACTTTAGTTACTTTGCAGACTCAAATTCTAAATACAAATAAGAGATGGGAAGAGATACAATTTTATCAAAAATCATGATTGAAAATAAAAAGTTGATTGTGGTGAACTTATTGGGATAATTGTGAATATTATGTCCAGCAGCATCCAAAAAGACTGTTGGGCAACCAACAATTAAAGAGATTCTACGAAAACAGACTGCATACAAACAGCTGAGAGGCACACTTGCATGTTCATTTTAGGTGTTTTGAGCATATTTTAATAATCAAAGGGGTTATATCGGGAATTGCAATTATGTTGGCCAGGATAATTGTGACATGCAATTTTCATATCCTCCCTTGCCTAATACAAATGATTAATAACTAATAAATGGCTTCATAAGCAGTTAAAATTATCCCCACCTTTACCAGTTGCAACATCCAAGATGAATAGAAATATGTCTTTGAAACTGGCCCGAAGGCTCTGAAACTTCTGTATAATGTATAATTTTTCCTTTTGTACTTCAACTATATTTACAAGCTAATATTTTTATACTCTTGCTCAAGTTTTGAATACAGGACTTTACTTCTCACAATTGTTTTTCCCCAAAGAGTTGGTTTTGCTTAAGTAGGCTAGAAGATCTGAACCCTTCTTCCACCTTTGACTTTCACAGTTAAAAGAACAATAAAATGAGGAAACAATTGATGATATAGAGACTTTTTGGTGACTATTTAAGATCTTGAGTAGTAATTTGGTCTCATAGCCTCAGTACCTGTTCCCACTGTAAGTTTACACAACAAATTAACATATATTGTTATATTAAACAACAAATGAGCATAATTTAGTCACAATAACAACATGTTAACATCATGTATTTACAAACAGCATCTTCTCCTTCCCACACTTTCTAAATCCTACAATGAAGTTTAGCTAACCTAACGCTAGCTGGTTGTTAAACCAACATGTCTGGGCACGCGGCTTCGTAAATATTAAACGGTTAATATGCCGTTCATAAACGGACAGTTGATGTCCAAGCTGAGCGGTCCTGTAGTGCAGCTCCGCGATGAGACCGTGTCATATGAAACTGTGGTGCAACCCAAATCCAGCACTCTAATAAAGCCTCTACGGAGAGACACACTAACGTATGATACTACTAACGACAATGGTTCAGCTAATATTAGCTTAGGACGCTTTTGTCGCTGTTATTGTTGACTATTTAGGTCCTATGGCGGAGCTCCGTGGTGAGGCCCTCGTTTAGTTCAGCAGTTACAAACTCATATTCTCCGTGAATTCACCGAACAGCGCTGATGATGACTACACGACAATTTATTATCCACTTTAAGGTCCCAAATTTAGCATTCAGACTACAAACGGGTGCAGTTAACTTACGTTTGATATCGACGTCCTCCTGGTGTAGCTCAGCAGCGTCTGCCTCTTTGAGCTCCGCCATTGTTAACTACAGCAACATACGCAGGAAATGTTCTGTCGTACGTACTTTACGTAAACTGCGCAGTTTGTAAACGTAAGTTTCGGTTGCATTTCACATACACACATCTTACAAAGTTCACTTTTTGTATTGCTTGATATATTATTGATGGTCTTCTATGATTTAATATCTGTAACCATGGACTTGCAGCAGATTTAAATACTTTTTTGATAGATTGACTCGCTTGCTGATTCGTGTATTATCCGGGTATAAAGTCTATTTTAATACATCTTTTTTTTTTAAGTAATTGATGTCATAAGTAGGCCTATACACAGTCCCTTTAGACTCCATGTAACGTTTTAGGTACTTGAGTAATTATTAATTAGTTTGTTTTTAATGTAGCCTAAATAAGATTGGCTTGTACCTCATCTCGAACATGGATCTCGAAACCTTTTTTGTTTTTTTTACTAGGAAGGCATGACCCGCCCTACTCTTCCTCTGATTGGCTTACCCTGATATTCTTGTAGCAATGCATTTTAACCCAAGCCTAACCTTACCCAATCGTCAGTTCTCATGCCTAAACGCAAAGCTGCACGTAGCCAATCAGAGGGAGCGTAGGACGGGTCATACCTTCGCCACACTGGGAAAAGAAAAAATGACGACTTGGGTAAAACGATAGGTGGCAGCAGAGCGTCATTATGCAGGTGTCCCATGGTCTACGACAGTTCTCCATACCGAAACTCTGCAGACAGCAGAGTCCTGAGCACAGCTGCTGCCCAAAGTATCAACATTTTCCTATTTCACTCAGTGTGACTTCAAGAAAACAACATTCTGAAACTATAACATCTTAAAATGACAAAATCTGATGAGTCATGTTTTAGTGTATTTCAGATGGGGCTGTAGTTTCCATTCCTGGAAAACGAAAGTTAAGGCGCGTTAAGAGAGAAAACAGGACTTTATGAGCAAATGCCCAACCTCCGATCGCTTCCGATTCACTGTGAACATTCACACTGTGTGCTCAGCAACATCACATGGTTTACAGCAAAGCAGAAGCTGGACGTCCAACTGATATTTATTGAGCAACTGAGTCAAAGAAGCAGCTGAATGATGAGGTGAGTAGCTACATTTCATATCAATGTATGAGTTAATATTAAGAAGGCGATCATTATGATTTATTTAAGCCTCAGAGTCGGACATATTAACTTTATGGATCCCACAAGACAATGGTGATGATGTAGAAATATAGGCTAGCTTATGTTCAGAGTCCTCAATCAGCCAACTTCCTTCAGTGCTGCATTCTTTCTTTATTCTTCTCCTCTGTGTTTCTGCCTTCTTCCCTCTCAGTCAGAGCCACAGGGATTTCAATTATTTGTATTTTATTTATTGTTTTCAACAATTGTTAGGCTACTGGTCGATCGTTCTCTAAAGGTTTTATCTCACTGCCAGGAGTAGGCTATCATTTCGGTGGACAAATTGGAGAAATGCTAAATCCATCTTTTTTGTTCAGTTAATTCTTTTTCTCAGTCCATTTACCCTTGCGGTGTGTCTCTCACAATTTCTTTCCTTTCCTTTCTCTTCCTAGGCTCCTTACTTGCCTCCTCCTGCCTTACCTCTTTTGGCCATCTTTTCTTATGTCTTAACTCACCCTCTTTTGTCTTTTTTTCCCCCATCTGTCCTTCTTTTACGCCTTTTTTGTTTGATGTACTACTATATATTAAACTACCCAACCTATATAAAGTAACTAAAATGAGTTCCACATTTACCAGCTGCAACATTATGTGATGAACACATTAATACATTAATAGTTATGATTCTGTATGAATCCAAATGGGCCCTTTTCGGTAATGACTAGGCTGCATTTACTTTTGGTACTGATGCTAATACTTTAATTTGAGAGACATTTTGAATGCGGGACTTTTACTTTTAAGAGATTATTTTGACTGTAGTGGTATTACTGCTTCCTACTCCATTCCTTCCTTCCTTCCTTCCTTATGTCTTTACTGTCCATCCAATTCTCCATAATCCATTGTTACATTTCCTTCTTTCCCTCCATTCATGAGATAAACAATAGTTATCCAAACAAAGTACACTTCACAGCATATTGTATGAACCTACTGATGATGTGTTTGAATATTTGTTATCTGTATTCTCCATCAGTGCTGCTCAGAGTCAAACAACACTGAAGTCCAAACTGGAGGCCCTGCAGTGCCACTTCACCTGGGATCTGGACCCTGGTAGGCCCAAACTCTGCCTCAGGCACAAGCTAGAGGACATTGGCACCGAGGAGGGAAACAGCTGGCTGGGTCACATTTACAACCTGCGTGGGTTCATTAAGTATGACCTGGGGTTTAAAGAAGATGCCCAGAGTTTGTTCAGCAAGGCTGCAGAGGCCTTCCGCCAGATGAGAAACGCAGATGAAGGTCCCTGGTTAGTGGTGAACTATGGGAACCTGGCTTGGTTGCACCACCACCTGGGAGAACAAGCAGAGAGTCAGGCTTACCTGTCAAAGGTCGATGCCCTGATGAATGAATATCCATCTCCATCTCAGGATGAGCTCCATCCAGAGATCTGTGCTGAAAAAGCCTGGACCCTGATGAAGTTCAGCGCAGAACAAAAGCAGCTGGCTGCAGATTACTTTGAGAAAGCCATCAGGATGCAGCCAGGCATGGTGGAGTGGAACACCAGCCATGTCTTAGGGTTAGTGGGTGCTTTCAAGCACAGTGAAACAGGGCTAGAGGCTGACATCTTGGAGAAGATGAGACTGGCCAAGGAGCAGGATCCAGAGAACTTGTACCTCGCTGTTCACTACCTTGAGCAATGTGCTAAGAAAGGAGACAGAATTGAAGATGAAGCACGTGAGTTGGCCATAAGGGTTTTGAGAAATCCTGTCAGCAGCTACAGCGGTATAAAAGGGTTATTACGAGTTTACAGACACTATGTATCTATTGATGAGGCCATTGATTTGGCAGAGGAGGCTCTGGAAAACCATCCAGATGAGCGTTATCTGAAGAGATGTGCTGCACTCTGCTACAAATGGAAGATCCTTTTCTTCAGGGACAGTCGCCCAAAGCAAAGCATGATAGACAGAGCAATCAGTCTCCTTAAGGACGTGATTTCTCTTTACCCTCAGCCCTCACGTATGAAGAAAATAGACCTTGCAAATATATACGCAAAGTCAAATTACGGCCAGGCTCAAGCTGAGCAGATATACAATGAACTGCTACTAAGTGATCTTGAACCTGTGGACAAACAGATGATTTACAACCACTACGCAAAATACTTAAACTTTGAAAGACAGGATCGTAACGGGTCAGTAAGATATCACATGAAGGCAGCAGCGATACCGCAACAATCCTACTTTCGTGGGAACAGCATCCAAGCTCTGGAGAGGATTAGAGACAGAGGCAGGAACCGCATGTGTAGAGAAATAGAGGAGTTTCTGGCAAACCTGCAAGAGCCATAGTGTTTACAGCACTGGTTTTAATGGGAATTGCATCACCAAAATGATCTGTACATACTGATTAATTTGATTGCACATTAGGAAAAACAACAGGAAAGACTTGTAGAAGTTGTAGAAATAATTACTTCTTAAAATAAAGTTAAAATTGGTATGAGAAGCTGAGAGTGAAGACCCGCTGATGGCAGCATGGCATGAATTAAAATTTTGCCCATTAAATGCAAATTAGAGCAGATATACTTAATGCCTGCTAATCCTCTGACAGTGAGTCTATTGAAACAAATGGATTTCACCATTATAAATGTGAGCATGCTTATGCCTCAAATTAGTCAGTAGGGTCTATGCTAAAAGTGCTTGTCAAATAATTAGTTAGGATTAGTAACGTGCACCACAAAAGATGATTAGCACACAAAAGATGGTTAGCACAGTAATGAGGCTGTAAATAGTACAAATAAATACAGCTATTAAATATAAAATGTATGAACTTATTCTCCTGTAAGTGACCAAGCAAACTGACCAGTTAGCTCTGAGTGCCTTTTCCCTCTTTTCAAAAGTAACTCAGTCCCCAGAGCAAAATGTTGGCTAGTGTTTTGATGGTGTAGCTCGCCAGCTACAGTAGTTTACCAAGTATTTGAGTAGTCACTATGTCAACAAGCCTCCAGAACTGAATGTTAAGCAGAGGTGTAGCCAAGATTATTTCACTCTGATGTAAACACAAATGTGCTGCTTGACACAAAATACTAAAAGTTGCTCACCATATTTGCTAATGAGTGTGCTACACTTGCTAGCCTGCCAGTGTTAATGCATTTGAGGTGTTCAGCTAGAGGGCATCACATGACAAGTTTGCTTCAGTGGGTCTTAGAAAACAGCTTAAATATGGTGGATAATTTCAGCCAGAAGTTAAATTCAAAGGAAAGAAGGCAGCAACACCCAATTTAAAACATGGAAAGTTCAGTGAACTCATGGTTGGTTTTGGCCTTTTCATGGCTAACACAAAGAACAAATGGTGTATTTTGAGCTGTATCCTTAAAAGGCAGGTTTCAACAAGTGTCTGTCAGTTTTAGTTAAAGCAGGCTAAAGTTAATGGAAGATGAGGCTATTTAAAAATATCTAATGAAAAACTGTAAGCAGTATTACACTAAATTTGTACGAAAAGGACAGAATCATCCAATAAAGTACGAGCACGGTCTTTAAATAACATTCCACTTTGAACATATATATGTTTTTTCCAACTTTCATGTAATCATGGTGTTTTTCTTTTCCTGTTGTGCTGATGTTTTCCCTTTGCACTGCTTTTTAGGTTTATATTAACACTCGATAATGAATATGCTCTGCTTTAAGAAAAATAAAACTGGTAATGTCATTGTTATTTGATGTATAGGATGTATAGGCTAAGTGTGCCAAGCTGTATGTAGTTGTACACAATGTATTTGTGTGTATTAAATAAAGATTATGTACACTAAGAAATCTTATTGAAGTTTTGGTGGTTATTATATAAGAAATTAATTACTGTACTCCATACAGTCTTGTGGTAGACATATTCCATTTACAACTTTTGACAGCTAAATCATTTTTTTAAATTTCAACTTTTAAGTCAATATAGAAAAACATTAAACACATTCGACTGTTTGTTTTGAAATATATGTAGTATATTGTACACAAGGCACTCAATGGACATTATTTAAAGTGTAACTTTTGAAAACTACTACTACACTACACTACTACAAATTTTATTTTATTTTTACTCTCAACTTTAAAGTCACCATGGCTGACTACACATACAACTGTATGACAATATAAATGATCAAATATGGGCCTTTGTGTAGAAAAGATGTTTTTTTTTAGATTTTTTTTTTCCAGTTAAACCAGGCATATCCAAAGTCTAGCCCACGGCCAGACCTGGCCTGTGGATTTTTACTGGCCCCAGGCATGTTGGTCAAAAATAAACAATTTGTGGCCCATCACAGAATGTTGGTGAGTCAAGCAAGTTCACTTTGCATTGTTTTCCATTCACCAGGGCTATCATACAGTTTGTAGACATGCACCAAGTAGGAACTATGCAGGCAGACCTAATGTGTTTTCATAAACAGATGGTAAACAAGCAAACAGACAGTGACCTAATAGCAGACTGCTAGGGAGCAGACATGACCACAGCAAAGAAGTGTAAAGTTGTCAGCAGGGCTGCTGCTTTCAGGAGTGGTGAAAAGTTGAATACTTTCCCACTGAGAGATAAAACAGTTGCATTTGTCTCATTTGTAGCCTATAGGATTTTTTTTCTTTAATGACCCATATGATTCGAGAAGCAGCTGGCCCTCCAGGTATTTTCACATTATATAATCTGGCCTCCATTCAGTATAATTTGGACACCCCTGAGGTAAACAAAGACCTGACAGAGTGAAGCAGTAACCAAACCGTAATCTGGTTTAAACTGTAGGTGGCAGCAGAGCGTTATACTGTAGGTTTCTTCACATAGCAGCTGTCATAGCCCCTCATCACTCTGCAGACAGACGCTGCTCAAAGTGTCCACAGCTACATATATTAATGTGTTTAACTTTAAAGAAATGGGCACGTTATTATTTACATTTGATGCGTAGCTACAGAAATGGGGCATCTTGGGTTTCACTCAGTGTGCCATCATATTCTTCTTTGTCTTAAAAAAAAGAAAAAGAAAAAAAAGTTTCTGACCATGAATCAGCTTAAGAGAAAACCCAACCACACAGTTTGATGAGTCATGTTATAGATTTTTACCTGATGTGGCAGTAAGTTTCAGTTCCTGGGAAATGAAAGTCAAGGAGCATTATCACAGAACATCATCCAGATGCCCCGCCCTTGGCATCGCCTAGACTTCAGCAAGCTATGAATGTGAACACTTCTGCTGCATGCTCAACATTATTTACAGCAAAGCAGATATTGCATCACTGACTTCATACCAGCGAATCCAAAGCAGCATCGAGATAAAAAAAAGAAAGAAAGAAGAATCAGTTGGCTAATATTTAGAGAACTTCTGAGTCGAGGAAACAGCTAAACAATGAGGTGAGTTCTGCATTTCATATCACTGTAGGAGTAGCCTAAATGATAATGTATTTGGCATTTTCTCAAAGTCCCAGAGCCCGAAATTTCAACATTATGAACTTTAAAAGTCGTTTAAATATTCCTCTCCCTCTTATTCTTTGCTGAGGTTTCTCAATATATTAGTTTGTCTTTTCCTTTCTTCCCTTTCAGCCAGGGCCAAAGGGATTTTAAAATTTGTATTTTCTTTATAATTGCTGTTCGATTGTGTTCTCAAAGTTTTATCCAACATTTTATATGTGGGGCCCATGAGGGAAGTGAATGGACTGAAAAATGGGCCATATATGGGATTGTCCACAGGTTCCATATTGTCCCCGTGCCAAGTGCCCACATGGGTGGGTTTACCCAAGTGGGCCCCAGATAAGATGCCCAATTTGGGCCCATACCCACTTGGTACCCAGGTTGCCCGAGCATTCCCCATGTGGAGCTTGTTTGCGTGAAACCACCCATGTGGGCATTATTGGGTTATTTGTAGGGAGCGTCTTCCATGACCAACACAATACGGCATTGCACATGGTCGATAAGACGGCATTGGTGCAGGCTCACTGTCAGAGGGTTATATACTTCACTTCCACTCCTCACTACTTGGTGAGGGATGGCACTCAATGTGGCAGACCCTCTGTGTAAATACGGAAATGGAGTGGAGGTGGATAGGGTTCAGGGTGTGGTTTGGGAAAGGCCATTTATCTCCTTGTATCATTACCCACCCTCTTTGCTGTGGGACACCATTTTCTGCTTTCATCATGAAGTCCGTCTCATCACTGAGTAGAGTATGGTCTCTAGCCTGGGCTTCCCTGGAAATCGAAAGTTAACTGTAGCTTGAAGAGCACTTGTTTGCACTTCCTCTTATGTGATTAACCAAGCAGCAACCTCTGGGGCTGAAAATGGAGACATGTATCACTGCAGACACATTCTGTTAGCTTGCACAAAACAACCATACATACTGTGCCCACCACTAGTACAAGACAAGCCCCCCAACATGACGGCTATCTAAACTGTGCTACAATGCTACACTGGAGTGAATACATGAGACCAAATGTAGCAATAATCCACCGTATGATTCATAATATATAAAAACATGATTCAGTTTATAAGTAACTAGTAACCCTTCCCTTTACCCGTATCCTAACCTTAACCACCTCTCTTTGAACTTAATACTTCATAGCTAAATTTATCTAATCGCTCACTTAGCAGTAGCATAACAAGATGTAGCCTTCCCATGACCCTTACCCTAACCTTAACCACCACTCTTTTGACGTAAAATGTCATAGCTAGCTAATTGCTAACTTAGTAATTTTGTCGGGACTTCTGCTTCCAGGCCAAGGAGCGAAGGGGGCTGATCGTGGACTGACATGTAGGTGTGGTTGGCGAATCATGTTGCTGCTCCAGCTGCATTTATACCCACTCAGATGAATAACGCCAACACAGAAGTGCCAGAAACTGCAGTTCATTGAATGGCCACTTGAGGCTGGCTCCAGAAGCCAGTCAGTCCCCATTGACCCCCATGTTAAAATGACCAGCTTCAGTTTTACTCAGAAAAAAACATGTTTACAGCCTGGTGCAAAAAACAGTTTTGGTCTCCATAGCTAATTTCAACATTCATGACACTTGCGTGAGGGATGACTTTTTAGATAACTCACCCGTTTACATTTTATTAAGACTTAGGGGCTGCTTTGAATGACAGGCTGTCTGCCTATAGTGTCCTCGGCTTCTCAGTCAGATCCACCCCTTGCTCCTTCACAGCTCCACCCTCTCGCCCAAATATAGTCACTACTGGCTCCAAAAAAGCAAGATGACGACGGCCGTAATGCCGAACTCAAGGCTTCGAAATGGGAGTCCACAAACCAGTGGGTGATATTACAGTCGCTCCATCCATTGTTTTATACAGTCTATGGATCTAGCATGCCAGCTAGGACCACTGACTCATCAAACCTTCTGATTTCATTTTGAAGTGGTGCAGCACTGAAAATACTCAGGACATGGTTACTCGGGAAACTAGAATAAAAAATACTTCTACTCCAAAATATTAAAAAAAGGAATTAGAATAAAAGTATACATTTTGTTTAGGAAATGTGGAGAAAAAGTAAAAGTTAACTATGTTGTATGAAGTTCAAAACAGATACAAAAAAAAACTTAACCACTGTAACAAAGTATTATTACTTTGTTACACCGCCTACTGAGTATACTACATTAACAACAGTGGCGTAGGTATAGGCAAATGGGGCCCTTTTTTTAATTTATTTTTTTACTTTATTAATCCCCGAGGGGAAATTCAATTTTTCACTCTGTTTGTAAATTACACACAGGTCCGAACACACACATGCACAAACTGGACCTATACATGCACTAAATGGAGAGATGTCAGAGTGGGCTGCCCATGACAGGTGCTCTGAGCGGTTGGGGGGTTTGGTGCCTTGCTCAGGGGCACCTCGGCAGTGCCCAGGAGGTGAACTGGCACCTCTGCAGCTACCAGTCCACACTCCATGTTTTGGTCCGGACGGGGACTTGAACAGGCGACCCTCCGGTTCCCAACCCAAGTCCCTATGGACTGAGCTACTGCCGCCCCAAACTGCCCTCCAGTTCTTTTCAGTAATGACTAGGCTGCATTTACTTTTGGTACTGATGCTAATTCTTTAATTTGAGAGACATTTTGAATGCAGGACTTTTACTTTTAAGAGATTATTTTGACTGTAGTGGTATTACTGCTTCCTACTCCATTCCTTCCTTCATTTCTTTCCTTCCTGCACATCTAGTGCTCCTTACTCTATTCCTTCCTTCCTTCCTTCCTTCCTTATGTCTTTACTGTCCATCCAATTCTCTGTACTCCATTTCTATCTTTCCTCTTTTCCCTTCCTCTACATGAGATGAACAATGGTGTTACCATTCTTGCAATCATTTATTGATGGGACGGATTAAGGGAAGACACAAATAAGCTGTACAGCTTCAGCTTTTTCCTTTTCAATCTACAGTATTTATTAAAAAAAAAGAAGAGTATAAGTATGATGTGTACTATAATGCAAAGATAATATGCAAATATTGTAATGTGCAATGATTGAAAAAAACCCCCCAAAAAAAACAAAGTGCACTTCACAGCATATTGTATGAACCTACTGATGATGTGTTTAAATATTTGTTATCTGTATTCTCCATCAGTGCTGCTCAGAGTCAAACAACACTGGAGTCCAAACTGGAGGCCCTGCAGTGCCACTTCACCTGGGATCTGGACCCCAGCAGGTCCAAACTTCTCCGCCTCAGGGACAAGCTGGAGGACATCGGCACCGAGGAGGGAAACAGCTGGCTGGGTCACATTTACAACCTGCGTGGGTTCATTCAGTATGACCTGGGGTTTAAAGAAGACGCCCAGCGTTTGTTCAGCAAGGCTGCAGAGGCCTTCCGCCAGATGAGAAAAGCAGATGAAGGTCCCTGGTTAGTGGTGAACTATGGGAACCTGGCCTGGCTGCACCACCACGTGGGAGAACAAGCAGAGAGTCAGGCTTACCTGTCAAAGGTCGATGCCCTGATCAATAAATACCCATCTCCATCCCAGGATGAGCTCCATCCAGAGATCTGTGCTGAAAAAGCCTGGACCCTGATGAAGTTCAGTGCAGAACAAAAGCAGCTGGCTGCAGATTACTTTGAGAATGCCATCAGGATGCAGCCAGGCATGGTGGAGTGGAACACCAGCCATGTCTTAGGGTTAGTGGGTGCTTTCAAGCACAGTGAAACAGGGCTGGAGGCTGACATCTTGGAGAAGATGCGACTGGCCAAGGAGCAGGATCCAGAGAACTTGTACCTCGCTGTTCACTACCTTGAGCACTGTGCTAAGAAAGGAGACAGAATTGAAGATGAAGCACGTGAGTTGGCCATAAGGGTTTTGAGAAATCCTGTCAGCAGCTACAGCGGTATAAAGGGGTTATTACGAGTTTACAGACACTATGTATCTATTGATGAGGCCATTGATTTGGCAGTGGAGGCTCTGGAAAACCATCCAGATGAGCGTTATCTGAAGAGATGTGCTGCACTCTGCTACAAATGGAAGATCCTTTTCTTCAGGGACAGTCGCCCAAAGCAAAGCATGATAAACAGAGCAATCAGTCTCCTTAAGGACGTGATTTCTCTTTACCCTCATTCTTCACTCGTGAAGAAAATAGACCTTGCAAATATATACGCAAAGTCAAATTACGGCCAGGCTCAAGCTGAGCAGATATACAATGAACTGCTACTAAGTGATCTTGAACCTGTGGACAAACAGATGATTTACAACCACTACGCAAAATACTTAAACTTTGAAAGACAGGATCGTAACGGGTCAGTAAGATATCACATGAAGGCAGCAGCAATACCGCAACAATCCTACTTTCGTGGGAACAGCATCCAAGCTCTGGAGAGGATTAGAGACAGAGGCAGGAACCGCATGTGTAGAGAAATAGAGGAGTTTCTGGCAAACCTGCAAGAGCCATAGTGTTTACAGCACTGGTTTTAATGGGAATTGCATCACCAAAATGATCTGTACATACTGATTAATTTGATTGCACATTAGGAAAAACAACAGGAAAGACTTGTAGAAGTTGTAGAAATAATTACTTCTTAAAATAAAGTTAAAATTGGTATGAGAAGCTGAGAGTGAAGACCCGCTGATGGCAGCATGGCATGAATTAAAATTTTGCCCATTAAATGCAAATTAGAGCAGATATACTTAATGCCTGCTAATCCTCTGACAGTGAGTCTATTGAAACAAATGGATTTCACCATTATAAATGTGAGCATGCTTATGCCTCAAATTAGTCAGTAGGGTCTATGCTAAAAGTGCTTGTCAAATAATTAGTTAGGATTAGTAACGTGCACCACAAAAGATGATTAGCACACAAAAGATGGTTAGCACAGTAATGAGGCTGTAAATAGTACAAATAAATACAGCTATTAAATATAAAATGTATGAACTTATTCTCCTGTAAGTGACCAAGCAAACTGACCAGTTAGCTCTGAGTGCCTTTTCCCTCTTTTCAAAAGTAACTCAGTCCCCAGAGCAAAATGTTGGCTAGTGTTTTGATGGTGTAGCTCGCCAGCTACAGTAGTTTACCAAGTATTTGAGTAGTCACTATGTCAACAAGCCTCCAGAACTGAATGTTAAGCAGAGGTGTAGCCAAGATTATTTCACTCTGATGTAAACACAAATGTGCTGCTTGACACAAAATACTAAAAGTTGCTCACCATATTTGCTAATGAGTGTGCTACACTTGCTAGCCTGCCAGTGTTAATGCATTTGAGGTGTTCAGCTAGAGGGCATCACATGACAAGTTTGCTTCAGTGGGTCTTAGAAAACAGCTTAAATATGGTGGATAATTTCAGCCAGAAGTTAAATTCAAAGGAAAGAAGGCAGCAACACCCAATTTAAAACATGGAAAGTTCAGTGAACTCATGGTTGGTTTTGGCCTTTTCATGGCTAACACAAAGAACAAATGGTGTATTTTGAGCTGTATCCTTAAAAGGCAGGTTTCAACAAGTGTCTGTCAGTTTTAGTTAAAGCAGGCTAAAGTTAATGGAAGATGAGGCTATTTAAAAATATCTAATGAAAAACTGTAAGCAGTATTACACTAAATTTGTACGAAAAGGACAGAATCATCCAATAAAGTACGAGCACGGTCTTTAAATAACATTCCACTTTGAACATATATATGTTTTTTCCAACTTTCATGTAATCATGGTGTTTTTCTTTTCCTGTTGTGCTGATGTTTTCCCTTTGCACTGCTTTTTAGGTTTATATTAACACTCGATAATGAATATGCTCTGCTTTAAGAAAAATAAAACTGGTAATGTCATTGTTATTTGATGTATAGGATGTATAGGCTAAGTGTGCCAAGCTGTATGTAGTTGTACACAATGTATTTGTGTGTATTAAATAAAGATTATGTACACTAAGAAATCTTATTGAAGTTTTGGTGGTTATTATATAAGAAATTAATTACTGTACTCCATACAGTCTTGTGGTAGACATATTCCATTTACAACTTTTGACAGCTAAATCATTTTTTTAAATTTCAACTTTTAAGTCAATATAGAAAAACATTAAACACATTCGACTGTTTGTTTTGAAATATATGTAGTATATTGTACACAAGGCACTCAATGGACATTATTTAAAGTGTAACTTTTGAAAACTACTACTACACTACACTACTACAAATTTTATTTTATTTTTACTCTCAACTTTAAAGTCACCATGGCTGACTACACATACAACTGTATGACAATATAAATGATCAAATATGGGCCTTTGTGTAGAAAAGATGTTTTTTTTTAGATTTTTTTTTTCCAGTTAAACCAGGCATATCCAAAGTCTAGCCCACGGCCAGACCTGGCCTGTGGATTTTTACTGGCCCCAGGCATGTTGGTCAAAATAAACAATTTGTGGCCCATCACAGAATGTTGGTGAGTCAAGCAAGTTCACTTTGCATTGTTTTCCATTCACCTCGGCGTGCAGGGCTATCATACAGTTTGTAGACATGCACCAAGTAGGAACTATGTAGGCAGACCTAATGTGTTTTCATAAACAGATGGTAAACAAGCAAACAGACAGTGACCTAATAGCAGACTGCTAGGGAGCAGACATGGCCACAGCAAAGAAGTGTAAAGTTGTCAGCAGGGCTGCTGCTTTCAGGAGCGGTGAAAAGTTGAATACTTTCCCACTGAGAGATAAAACAGTTGCATTTGTCTCATTTGTAGCCTATAGGATTTTTTTTCTTTAATGACCCATATGATTCGAGAAGCAGCTGGCCCTCCAGGTATTTTCACATTATATAATCTGGCCTCCATTCAGTATAATTTGGACACCCCTGAGGTAAACAAAGACCTGACAGAGTGAAGCAGTAACCAAACCGTAACCTGGTTTAAACTGTAGGTGGCAGCAGAGCGTTATACTGTAGGTTTCTTCACATAGCAGCTGTCACAGCTCCTCATCACTCTGCAGACAGACGCTGCTCAAAGTGTCCACAGTTACATATATTAATGTGTTTAACTTTAAAGAAATGGGCACGTTATTATTTACATTTGATGCGGGGCATCTTGGGTTTCACTCAGTGTTTCTGACCATGAATCATCTTAAGAGAAAACCCAACCACACAGTTTGATGAGTCATGTTAAAGATTTTTTCCTGATGTGGCAGTAGGTTTCAGTTCCTGGGAAACGAAAGTCCAGGAGCATTATCACAGAACATCATCCAGATGCCCCGCCCTTGGCATCGCCTAGACTTCAGCAGGCTATGAATGTGAACACTTCTGCTGCATTATTTACAGCAAAGCAGATATTGCATCACTGACTTCATACCAGCGAATCCAAAGCAGCATCGAGATAAAAAATAAAAGAAAGAAAGAAGAATCAGTCGGCTAATATTTAGAGAACTTCTGAGTCGAGGAAACAGCTAAACAATGAGGTGAGTTCTGCATTTCATATCACTGTAGGAGTAGCCTAAATGATAATGTATTTGGCATTTTCTCAGAGTCCCAGAGCCCGAAATTTCAACATTATGAACTTTAAAAGTCGTTTAAATATTTCTCTCCCTCTTATTCTTTGCTGAGGTTTCTCAATATATTAGTTTGTCTTTTCCTTTCTTCCCTTTCAGCCAGGGCCAAAGGGATTTTAAAATTTGTATTTTCTTTATAATTGCTGTTCGATTGTGTTTTCAAAGTTTTATCCAGCATTTTATATGTGGGGTGATGGACTGAGAGTCTCATCCTACTCTCTAATGTGCTATGTGTGAGCTCAGTCCTGCGTGTTCTTTAATGAAGCAATAGGAGAAGATATTCGGTCTCAGTTAATGTAGTTTATTAAGCAGTAAAGGAATAAAATTACAGAGCTCTGGGTCTCAACTTCACGTCCCTGACGAACAACAAAGGTGTGTCAGTTCACGAAGTCTGACCTCCTGTCCTTTCCCTGACCCAGTATATTTGAGCGTAACAGAGTGTCATTGTGCACGCAAGGCATTGTCCTCTTCTCATTGGCAGTTCCACTTCCTCCTTCACCACACCACGCCCCTGCCTCGTGTTAATCTGACTCCTTCCCGCTGGCGGTGGGGGCGTGGTTCCTGTTTTGAAAGACAAGAGAACAACACAACTCCCTACACGTGCTGTACCTTATTATTTGTATATCACTTTCTATTCTTTTTACCATATATGAAACTAATTATCTAAGCATTGCGGTATGTGCTCCTCAGACTCCATGTCTCTTCCTCTCCTGTACTTCTCCACTTCTGCAAAGCAAACACATTCAGATCAGCTGAAATCATCTCAGTATTCTCATTGTTCACACATCTAAAACTTATATATTGAAACACAACTTATAGTAAAACACATAACATCATTCTATTCCCAACAGGGGCCCATGAGGGAAGTGAATGGACTGAAAAATGGGCCATATATAGGATTGTCCACAGGTTCCATATTGGCCCCATTCCAAGTGTCCACATGGGTGGGTTTACCCAAGTGGACCCCAGATAAGATGCCCAATTTGGGCCCATACCCACTTGGTACCCAGGTTGCCGCAGCATTCCCTACGTGGAGCTTGTTTGGGTGAAACCACCCATGTGGGCATTATTGGGTTATTTGTAGGGAGCGTCTTCCATGACCAACACAATACGGCATTGCACATGGTCGGAAGGACGGCATTGGTGCAGGCTCACTGTCAGAGGGTTATATACTTCACTTCCACTCCTCACTACTTGGTGAGGGATGGCACTCAATGTGGCAGACCCTCTGCGTAAATACGGAAATGGAGTGGAGGTGGATAGGGTTCAGGGTGTGGTTTGGGAAAGGCCATTTATCTCCTTGTATCATTACCCACCCTCTTTGCTGTGGGACACCATTTTCTGCTTTCATCATGAAGTCCGTCTCACTGAGTAGAATATGGTCTCTAGCCTGGGCTTCCCTGGAAATTTAAAGTTAACTGCAGCTTGAAGAGCACTTGTTTGCACTTCCCCTTATGTGATTAACCAAGCAGCAACCTCTGGGGCTGAAAATGAAGACATGTATCACTGCAGACACATTCTGTTAGCTTACACAAAACAACCATACATACTGTGCCCACCACTAGTACAAGACAAGCCCCCCAACATGACGGCTATCTAAACTGTGCTACAATGCTACACTGGAATGAATACATGAGACCAAATGTAGCAATAATCCACCGTAGATTCATAATATATAAAAACATGATTCACTTTATAAGTAACTAGATGTAACCCTTCCCTTTACCCGTATCCTAACCTTAACCTCCTCTCTTTGAACTTAATACTTGATAGCTAAATTTATCTAATCGCTCACTTAGCAGTAGCACAACAAGATGTAGCCTTCCCATGACCCTTACCCTAACCTTAACCACCACTCTTTTGACGTAAAATGCGTGAGGGATGAATTTTTAGAGAACTCACTCGTTTACATTTTATTAAGACTTAGGGGCTGCTTTGAATGACAGGCTGTCTGCCTATAGTGTCCTCGGCTTCTCAGTCAGAAGCCGTTCTCAGTCAGATCCACCCCTTGCTCCTTCACAGCTCCACCCTCTCGCCCAAATATAGTCACTACTGGCTCCAAAAAAGCAAGATGACGACGGCCGTAATGCCAAACTCAAGGCTTTGAAATGGGAGTCCACAAACCAGTGGGTGATATTACAGTTGCCCTGTCCATTGCTTTATACAGTCTATGGATCTAACATGCCAGCTAGGACCACTGACTCATCAAACCTTCTGATTTCATTTTGAAGTGGTGCAGCAACGAAAATACTCAGGACATAAAAATACATAGATACTGGAGTAAAACTAGAGTAAAAAATACTTTTACTCCAAAATATTAAAAAAAGGAATGAGAATAAAAGTATACATTTTATTTAGGAAATGTGGAGAACAAGTAAAAGTTGACTATGTTGTATGAAGTTCAAAACAGATACAAAAAAAACTTAACCACTGTAACAAAGTATTATTACTTTGTTACACTATCTACTGAGTATATTACATTAACAACAGTGGTGTAGGTATAGGCAATGCAGACAGTGCAGCTGCACTGGGGCCCACACTGAATGGGGATGTGTGACCCAAGCGAGTACAGTTGTCAAGGAGTGAGGCCCTACTGACATTGTGCTGCAATAGTTTTTTCCTCTAGAGACCTTCATACTATGTCCAAACCCAATTCTGTCATGGTGTCAAAAAAGTCAGTGGCAAGCAAACAATAACAAAATTATAGGCTTATTCTAAATAAACTATAAAAACTATAAATAAACTTTTGAAAAATATTCAAATTAATATTTTCAAATTGTTTTGGTATTTATGTCATATACATAAAATGATGATTGGTGAGTAATGTGTGTATGTTCAATCTTAAGTCTCTATTTGATCATGCAACTAGACAAAAAGACTCAAAATCTGTCAAGACTGATGAGCTGAGTGCACCAAGGCAGTCCATAGAGATTTGGGTTGGGAACCGGAGGGTCGCCTGTTCAAGTCCCCGTCCAGGCCAAGAAAGGGAACGTGGACTGGTAGCTGGAGAGGTGCCAGTGCACCTCCTGCAGGCACTGCCGAGGTGCCCCTACTCAGGCGCACTGAACCCCCCCCCCCCCGCCCTCATTCAGGGCGCCTGAGCAAGGCAGCCCCCTCACTCTGACATCTCTCCACTTAGTGCATGTATAGGTCCTGTTTGTGCATGTGTGTGTTCGGACCTGTGTGTAATTGACAACAAGAATGAAAAAATGTAATTTCCCCTCGGGGATTATAAAGTATATATAAAAAAACAAACAAACAAAAAAGCAAGCCGTCATGCCATTCAAATACAAAAGCAGTTGAAGAAAAGACAGTAGAGAAAAGAACAGGAGGAGAAGGTTGCTAAATTATTCGTTTTTTTTTCTAACAGTTGCCAGCCCACGGACAAGGCCCCTCCTAGCAGCAGTCCAACAGTTCAGCATGCTTCAGGATCTACCCTGCTGCCCTCAGTGGTGTGTCAAGAAACATGCAGCAGGTAATGTTGGTCTTGATAATCGTAGTGTTGGGCTTACGTTTTAGATATAAATTTTAAGACAAGGGATGCGTGTTGTACATGTATTATGTAGGCTAAGCTGTAGGCTACAAGTAAATTAATGTCTCTACCAGGCGGATAGCCAGCCTATGAATTATTATGGTAAGCTAACTGATAGTTGAGTAGATGCTGGCTATTCCTAGCATTAGATAACCATTATATTTACATATTTTCAGTTGCGGGCCTAACCACTCAGAGACAGGGTCAGAACCAGGCAGTTTAGTTGCAGTCAGCCCCTCAAGTGGCCTGACTCAGGCAGGAACTCCTACTGGAGATGACAGAAGTCGGTCAGTGCCAGTCATACAGAACAAGAGCAGGAGGACCAGCCACAGCCACTTTAGCCTCACTCCACGGATAGAGGACATTTTGATGAAAATATTATATATAGAGCCTGCTGTAAAACATTATAACTACAGGGTCTTGTAAACCTAGGGGTCCTTTCCCCAAAAATCAGCATAATTGTTGTTTTTCTGAAGGGTTGTATCATAAAACTACAAAGGCCAGTATCAAACCACTGCATAGTTCACTTTGCTACTCTCCAAAATTGGATTGTGCATACTATGAGCCATGCTGGCTATTTGGAGACCACAGCTCACCTTGCTATAACAATGCATGGGTGACACGAGTCCTCTGAAATACATGTTGGAGCCTGTGTGGTGTATGAACATTGGAAACTCCATGGTCCCATTGATGCACAGCTGGAGAGGGACATGCGTGATGTAGTGCTCTTTTGGAGACAAGTGCTGGAGCGCATTGTGAATGTGACGCTAACACTGGCTTCTTGCAACTTAGCATTTCGGGGACAAGAGACATTTTTGGACAGCCAAACAGTGGACATTTTGTTGCCATTATCGAGATGCTGGCAAGCTATGACCCAGTGCTGCAAGAGCTGATCAAACCACCCAAGGGGTCAGTCAAATACCTCAGCCCCTCTATCCAAAATGAGCTCATATATATTTTGTCACAGTGAGTTCAGAAGGACATTACAGCTGAAATAAACCAAGCTCCATTTTTTTTTCAGTTATTATGGACACCACACAAGATCCGTCCAAGCGACATCAGCTTAATCAAGTGTACAGATATGTCACCATAGTAAGGAACCTGATGGACACAGCTATCAACGTCAAAGTAACTGAAGCTTTTCTGGAATTTGAGGAGGCATCTGACACATCTGCAAATGAGCTGGAAAACGAAATCCTCTGCAGTATTATGAAAAAATTAAAATATTTTTAAATGTCATGGGCAGTGCTATGACGGAGTGGCCAATATGAGTGGTGGTTATGTGGGAGTATAGGCCAGCATAAGGGAAAAGGAGCCACTTGGGACATATGTACACTGTGCGGCACATAACCTCAACGTAGTGCTGAATGATGTAGTAAAAAACATCTCAGAGGTGGCACAGTTTTATGACACCAAAGAACATTTGTATATATTTTTGGTCACAGCATTAAAAGGTAGGCCATGCTCACTGATACTGGCATTATCTCCACAGAGCTCTCAGCTCACTGAATGTAACACTGAAGCACCTATGCCTATATCTTTTAGATATGAGTCCATTGTTGCTATATGGTACAGATATGTGGATGTAATGAAAGCACTGACAAAAATATCTCTGACCAGTGACAAGGACGATGAGCATGGTGAAGCAGCGGGAAATAAGAAAAAAATGAGAAATGAGTTGTGACTCAAGGTTTTTGTACTAAAATGCCCAAAAAAGTCTGTGTTCATTTCAGCACCACACTGAAATGGACAGCTCCTTTGCTCACAGGTGTTTGTTGTCACTTTTTAGAACTTTGATTATCACAGCACTATCAACGGTTCTCATAACTTTCTCTGTGACCTCCGTACTTCACAAATACAATAGCCTAGGTAACACATTTTGTCTGTAAAATCCAACACATGGCTGGTAGTTGATACATATGCCTAACTGTGTGTCCGTATCTAAGTGTGAACGTATGATTGTGTACGTGTGTGCTTCGTAATTACAAAGCCCAAGGCCCATCATAATATCCTGCACTGGGGCCCTTTGTTACAAACTTGCATCACTGATCAACCTACTGATGATGTGTTTTAATATGTGTTATCTGTATTCTCCATCAGTGCTGCTCAGAGTCAAACAACACTGGAGTCCAAACTGAAGGCCCTGCAGTGCCACTTCACCTGGGATCTGGACCCTAGCAGGTCCAAACTTCTCCGCCTCAGGGACAAGCTGGAGGACATCGGCACCGAGGAGGGAAACAGCTGGCTGGGTCACATTTACAACCTGCGTGGGTTCATTCAGTACAAGCTGGGGTTTAAAGAAGATGCCCAGAGTTTGTTCAGCAAGGCTGCAGAGGCCTACCGCCAGATGAGAAACGCAGATGAAGGTCCCTGGTTAGTGGTGAACTATGGGAACCTGGCTTGGTTGCACCACCACGTGGGAGAACAAGCAGAGAGTCAGGCTTATCTGTCAAAGGTCGATGCCCTGATCAATAAATACCCATCTCCATCCCAGGATGAGCTCCATCCAGAGATCTGTGCTGAAAAAGCCTGGACCCTGATGAAGTTCAGCTCAGAACAAAAGCAGCTGGCTGCAGATTACTTTGAGAATGCCATTAGGATGCAGCCAGACATGGTGGAGTGGCACACCAGCCATGTCATAGGGTTAGTGGGTGCTTATAGGCACAACAACAAAAAACCTGGGGCTGACATCTTGGAGAAAATGAGAATCGCCAAGGAGCAGGATCCAGAGAACTTGTACCTCGCTGTTTTGTACCTTGAGAAATGTGCTAAGAAAGGAGACAGAATTGAAGATGAAGCACGTGAGTTAGCCACAAAGGTTTTGAGAAATCCTGTCAGCAGCTACAGCGGTACGAAAGCATTATTAAGGGTTTATGGAAACTATGTATCTATGGATGAGGCCATTGATTTGGCAGAGGAGGCTCTGGAAAAACATCCAGATGAACGTTATCTGAAGAGATGTGTTGCACTCTGCTACAAATGGAAGATCTTCGGAGACAAGCGCCCAAAGCAAAGCATGATAGACAGAGCAATCAGTCTCCACAAGGAGGTGATTTCTCTTTACCCTCATTATTCACTGATGAAGACCATATCACTTGCAAATATATACGCAAAGTCAAATCGGGAACAGGCTAAAGCTGAGCAGATATTCCAGGAACTGCTACAGAGGGATCTGGAACCTGCAGACAAACAACTGCTTTACACCTACTATGCAAAACATTTATACTTCAATCAAAAGAACTTTCAAAAGTCAATAAAATATAACATGAAGGCAGCAGCGATACCTTTCGTGAGAACAGTATCAGAGCTCTAGAGAAGGTTCAACACAAAGGCAGGAACCGAATGTGTAGAGAAATAGAGGAGTTTCTGGCAAATCTGCAAGAGTCATAGTGTTTATAACAGCACTGGCTCTACTCATCAGTTGGATTACACATACATTAGCAAAACTTGAAGGAAATATTTGGGCCAATTGCCAAAAAGATTAATTCTTGTGGGAAACTTAAACGTAAAATGAAACCAATCATGGCATGGCAGGAAAAAAAAATGGCCCAATTCAGTGCGAACTAGAGCAGATTTACTTGATCATGATTTAGTATGCAAGTTTTCAAAAGGTCCTTATCTTTCTCTTCTTCCTTATCTGTATTGCTATTGAAAAATAAATCTGAATCTTATGGATCACCTGCCAGTAACAAGTATTGTAAAAAATCACACACCTAAGTGCACACTGATTATGGAGTCCCTTTTGCAGGCTTTTTTGGGATTGTTGTGGCCTAAAATGCCTGATTTCATGGCAGGTTTTCTAAGAAATTGCAATGCATATTGCAGTGTATCAAAGGCTATTTTTCTCTTCTTTGCAATGAAACTCCTGGAGCTAGGGTTGCAGCTATATACCGGTTTAAGGTATACCATGAAAACTGACAATTGTCATACCGTATCCAATTGCTTATCTAAGATATTGAGAAAAAATGAAACTTGAAGGACAATCTCAACTATATTTTAGTCAATTTCAAAAGGGAGACTTACAGTACATACTTACATACATACTTATATTTTAAAAAATGGTTTCAAGTTTCAATTATAGTAATAAAACATTTGTTCAGCCAAAGACAACCCCTCTGATTTCATTCCTTTAAGGGTCATTCTGACTGATTTTTTTTTGTTGTTTTTTTTGATGATATATTCAAAATTGAAGGCATCTTGGTATGGACATTTTTGTATTGATGTGCTTCTATTTTTTTGCAGTGACCCGTCAGATATCTCTCTCCTCCCCGTCAGAGTGTGTGCATGTATTTGAGTGTAAGTGGATGATAGAAAGCAGGTTGTGTTTGCAGATTTTGATAAGATGTTTACTATATTTCTGTAAGTATTTCCCTTTGCTCTGTATTTTAGGTTTATATAAAAACATAATATGCTGTCTATATGAAATATATTCTGTTTCTGATTAGCAATGTAATAGTTGATTTGATGTATAACATGATGAATAATATTATTCTCAAATGCAACTGACTGCATGTACAGGAAGCATGTCAGGTCTGTGTCTCAGTTGTATACAACACTATTAAATAAACATTATAAACAGCAAGAAATCTTGAAGTTGTTTATTTTTTGGTGGTTACTGTACAAGAAGTTAATGTACTCCACACAATTTTGCAGTGTTGCACACAGGTTGCTGATGGACATTAATCCAATTAGCCTACAAGTTTTAAAAGCTACTGCAACATGCAATGTATTGTTTTACTTTCAACTTAAAAGTGTCACCACAGTGGCATGCAACAGTTTGGGCATCCCTGGTCAAATTTTTGTTTACTGTGAGTTGTAAGTAGAAGATGAACTGTTTTCCAAAAGGCATGAAGTTAAGATGACACATTTCTTCAATGTTTTAAACAAGATTACTTTTTAGTTTCAGTCTTTTACAGTTTTAAAACAACAAAAAAGGAATACGGGCCTGAAGCAAAAGTTTGGGCACCCAGCATGGTCAGTACTTAGTAGCACTGCTCTTTGGCAAGTATCACTGCCAGTGCCTCTAACAGTTTTTTGTAACCAGCTCAGATTCTTTCAGTTCTTGTTTGGGGGATTTCCACCCATTCTTCCTGCAAAGGGCTTCTAGCTCTGTGAGATTCTTGGGCTGTCTTGCATGCACTGCTCTTTTGAGGTCTATCCACAGAGTTTTAATGATGTTTAGGTTGGGGGACTGTGAGGGCCATGGGTAAACCTTCAGCTTGAGCCTCTTGATGTTGACCATTGTGAATCTTGAGGTGTGTTTCGGATTATTGTCCGGTTGTAAAAGCCATCCTCCTACAGATGGTGTGATATTTGCTTCCAGAATTTGCTAATGTTCCCCGTGCCACTGGCTGCAACACAAGCCCAAAGCATGATTGATCCACCCCTGTGTTTCACAGTTGGACAGGTGTTCTTTTTATGAAATTCTGCATCCTTTTCCTCCAAACTTACCTTTACTATGTAATTTAGTCCAAAAAGTTATATTTTAACTTCATCAGTCCAGAGGACTTATTTCCCAAACAGCATCAAGCCTATTTAGATGTTCCTTTGCAAATCTCTAAAGCTGAGTTTTGTGGTGAGGACACAGGGAAGGTTTTCCTCTGATGACTCTTCCATGAAGGTCATATTTGTACAGGTGTCACTGCACAATGCCTGCACGTCATCCCCTCTCTCTCCCCCTTTCCTATCACTCTTAAGTTGTACTATCAAATAAAGGCAAAAAAAGAAAGAAAGAAAGGAAATGATCAATGTGTCTAGAAAATAAATGTTTTTCAATTAAGCAGAACCCTGTCAGTGTGAAGTAGTCAGTGGTGTAGTGGTGGGTATACACAGGTATACTGTGTATACCCACCTCTTTTTGTGACTGTTTGTAGTATACCCACCTATCAGCCAAAAAGCCATTGGAGTATATAGGAGAGTATACACCCACCTCATCAACTACCACCACACCACTGCAAGTAGTAACCAAACAGTAACCTGGCTATAATGGTAGGTGGCAGCAGAGCGTTATAAAGCAGCTGTATCCAGATAACAGCTGTCCCAGCTCTTCAAACTGACACCCTGCACACAGCTGCAGCTCAAAATGTCAACATATATTAAATACATAGAGGTGTATAAAATAACACCTTCATATTTCCATGTGATATGTACACATGTACATATCATGCACTGTCACTGTCTATAAAAAATATATTTACACGTAGGCCCTACTTGTGTACATAAAAGCCCTGCCTATTCTTAATATTATAGCTACAAAAAGAAAATATGGTTTCCAACCTTTTATCAACTTAAAGGAAACTATGATTACAAAATTTGACGAGTCATGTTTTTTTTCCCAGGTAGGCCCTATGTGACTGTACGTTTCCAATCCTACTTTACACAGAAATGCCCCGCCTCTACAATTTGCTTTGACTTCAGTGTGACCATTTAAAGCTGCGTGCTCAGTAACATCGCATTACAGCAAAGCAAAAGCTGGACAATACTGACTTCAATGGGTTGTGGTGGCACAGCAGCAGATACAGTATCCCGTGCATAATAGCAGCAGGGTAAACAATCTGTCGCTAGTGTAGGTTTTGTCTTCTGGTATCCTCTGTGCAGGCACCTCACCACACAGTATTACTGCAAGAATGCCTTTATTTTCATTGCATGTAGCATACAACAAAATTTGTTCTTTCAAGCAGGCAAGCACACAAAAAAGTGGATAAGTAGCCTTTAAAGTATGAAATGTAAGTACATAAAACAGAGCAAAGTGCAGTGTGCTTGTGTGGCGAGGGGGTAGGTAAATTTTAGTGGGTTTGTATGGTGTAGTGGTGGTGTCAATAAGGGAAGAATAAGGAGTAAGCCAGACAACGGCACCTGGGGAGTTTCACCACAGGAAATACTTTAAGATACCTTAAAAACTGTTTAGAAGGTAGATGCTAAGGCACATCGGTTCATTAGTGATTAAGAGGCTGGGACGTGTTGTCACAATTAAAGCAGAAATTTTATTTATGATAATTAAAATAATAAAAGCAAAAAGCAGGGGCTGGAGCTGCTGAAAAGGAAGAAATAACCCAAAAATGCCGGTGGATAAAATTACTTTATTACAATTTATGGTAAAAAGAGGAGGACTATATATATATATATATGTATACAGTACAGGCCAAAAGTTTGGACACACCTTCTCATTCAATGCGTTTTCTTTATTTTCATGACTATTTACATTGTAGATTCTCACTGAAGGCATCAAAACTATGAATGAACACATGTGGAGTTATGTACTTAACAAAAAAAGGTGAAATAACTGAAAACATGTTTTATATTCTAGTTTCTTCAAAATAGCCACCCTTTGCTCTGATTACTGCTTTGCACACTCTTGGCATTCTCTCCATGAGCTTCAAGAGGTAGTCACCTGAAATGGTTTTCCAACAGTCTTGAAGGAGTTCCCAGAGGTGTTTAGCACTTGTTGGCCCCTTTGCCTTCACTCTGCGGTCCAGCTCACCCCAAACCATCTCGATTGGGTTCAGGTCCGGTGACTGTGGAGGCCAGGTCATCTGCCGCAGCACTCCATCACTCTCCTTCTTGGTCAAATAGCCCTTACACAGCCTGGAGGTGTGTTTGGGGTCATTGTCCTGTTGAAAAATAAATGATCGTCCAACTAAACGCAAACCGGATGGGATGGCATGTCGCTGCAGGATGCTGTGGTAGCCATGCTGGTTCAGTGTGCCTTCAATTTTGAATAAATCCCCAACAGTGTCACCAGCAAAACACCCCCACACCATCACACCTCCTCCTCCATGCTTCACAGTGGGAACCAGGCATGTGGAATCCATCCGTTCACCTTTTCTGCGTCTCACAAAGACACGGCGGTTGGAACCAAAGATCTCAAATTTGGACTCATCAGACCAAAGCACAGAATTTCCACTGGTCTAACGTCCATTCCTTGTGTTTCTTGGCCCAAACAAATCTCTTCTGCTTGTTGCCTCTCCTTAGCAGTGGTTTCCTAGCAGCTATTTGACCATGAAGGCCTGATTGGCGCAGTCTCCTCTTAACAGTTGTTCTAGAGATGGGTCTGCTGCTAGAACTCTGTGTGGCATTCATCTGGTCTCTGATCTGAGCTGCTGTTAACTTGCCATTTCTGAGGCTGGTGACTCGGATGAACTTATCCTCAGAAGCAGAGGTGACTCTTGGTCTTCCTTTCCTGGGTCGGTCCTCATGTGTGCCAGTTTCGTTGTAGCGCTTGATGGTTTTTGCGACTCCACTTGGGGACACATTTAAAGTTTTTGCAATTTTCCGGACTGACTGACCTTCATTTCTTAAAGTAATGATGGCCACTCGTTTTTCTTTAGTTAGCTGATTGGTTCTTGCCATAATATGAATTTTAACAGTTGTCCAATAGGGCTGTTGGCTGTGTATTAACCTGACTTCTGCACAACACAACTGATGGTCTCAACCCCATTGATAAAGCAAGAAATTCCACTAATTAACCCTGATAAGGCACACCTGTGAAGTGGAAACCATTTCAGGTGACTACCTCTTGAAGCTCATGGAGAGAATGCCAAGAGTGTGCAAAGCAGTAATCAGAGCAAAGGGTGGCTATTTTGAAGAAACTAGAATATAAAACATGTTTTCAGTTATTTCACCTTTTTTTGTTAAGTACATAACTCCACATGTGTTCATTCATAGTTTTGATGCCTTCAGTGAGAATCTACAATGTAAATAGTCATGAAAATAAAGAAAACGCATTGAATGAGAAGGTGTGTCCAAACTTTTGGCCTGTACTGTATATATATAAAAAGTAGCATTGCAATTCAGGTAAAATTGTACACAAAAACATGCTTTTGGCACATACAGCAAAGACAGAGCATGAGACAAGAAGAGGGAGAACAAAGTCAGAGTCAGGCCCAGGCTGCATTCACCCTACAAACATCTCCTGCATCACTGGGAGTATTCCCACCACACTTGTTAGAGCTCCCAACCGCTGCATCTGTGCACTAATGCTCGGTATCAGTGTTCTGGGTGGTTTTAATCACCCTCTGCAGAGCCCTCCTGTTCTGGACCCTGCACATCCCATGCCAGTCTCTATTGTTTCCATTCAGGTGTCTTTCTATTGCTCCTTTGTAAAAGTTAACAAGAACTTGGCACAGGAAGTTTCCTTCATAATTAATTAAAACTGTTCACTTGGTTGACCTCTGCTCCATTGATGTAGACAGGGGTGTGTGTCTTAGTCTCCTTTTTTCTAAAATCAACTGTCAGGTCCCTGGTTTTGCTGACATTGGTTTCTTATTTCCTTTCAGCCAGGGCCAACAACTATTTATACCACACTACCAGAAATATAATTTTGGAGAATTTGGAAAAATGCTAAATGTGTCAATAAAATATGCTCTATATTTTTAGTTCAGTTTTTTTTCTTTTTTGCCATATTGTATTTCCTCAGTGGTAGTTAAGGCTCTGCTTTCAGTCATCTTTCTTCAGTTCTGTGACGTCCCATCCATTTTTTCATTATTCTCTCCTCAGTTCTTCCCTTCCTTCCTCCCTTACTTTACTCTTTCTTCCCCCATCTGTCCTCCCATTCTTCTTTTACTTAATTTTTTTTCTTCATTACTTTTCTTCATTACTTTATGCGTTATTCTTCTGTTCTTTCCTCATCCATTCCATCCCTCACTCACTATTTTTTCATTTTACTTTTTTTACTCACTGTTTTGTTTCTACCTGGGAATGGCAGACCACTCCAGTCTGGTCTCCATTTTTAAAGAGGGGGACCGGAGACTGTTCGTCAATCATCTGGGGTATTACACTGTTTAGCCTCCCTGGGAAAGTTCATTCCAGTGTACTGGAAAGGAGACTCTGACCGCTTGTCAAATCCCAAAACCAGGAGGAGCAATTAGGATTCTATCTTGGCTGTGGAACAGTGGATGAGCTCTATACCATTACAGGGTTGTTGAGGGGGGTCATGGGAGTTTGCTCATCCAGTCTACATGTGTTTTGCGGACTTAGAGATGGGTTATGACTGTGTCCCCACAAAGTCCTGTTGTGGGTACTTCAGGAGGATGCAGAACCGGAGCCGTTGCTATGAGCCATCTGGTCTCTATATAGCCAGACTGAAGGCTAAGACTCTACTCTCATCAAAAGTCAAACACGTTCTCAGTTGGTGCTGGCCTCTGCAAGGGTTGACTCTTGTCACAAGTTCTGTTTGAAATCTTTATGGAGAGGATCTCAAGGTGCAGTCGGGGACCTAAAAATGACATCTCTGCTCTTTGCAGATTATGTGATTCTGTTATTTCATCAGAATGTGACCTTCAGCACACACTAGGGTGGTTTTCAGTCGAGAGTGAAGTCATAAGTGTCAGCAACTCCAAGTCTGAGGTCATGGGTCTCAAGTAAAGGAGTTCATGCATCTTTGGGCAAGTATAAAATAGAGCGTGAGATCTTCAGGCAGATTGATGTGGTGTCAGTGGTAATATGGGTGTTGTATCGGACCATCGATGAAACTGGAGCTACTGGCAACGCTTCAGGATCCCTTGTGAGAAACTGGAAAATGTTGCTGGGGAGAGGGAATGGATGGATGTTGTATTTCCCATCGTTAGTCTGTTCCTTTTTTAATACTGTTTACTTGCTGTCTATTCAGTGTTTCTTACTCCACTCCTTTCTTCCCTCTTTATTTCCTTCCCATACATTCATTGCTCCTTACTCAATTTTTCCATCCTTCTTTTTCTTTCTTCTTTCCTTGCTGTCCATCCAGTGCTCTTTACTCAATTTCAGTCTTCCTTACTTGCCTGCTCCCTTCCTCTACATGAGACAATAAATGGTTATCCGAACAAAGTACACTTCAGAGCATATTGTATGAATCTACTGATGCTGTGTTTTAATATTTGGTATTTATATTCTCCATCAGTGCTGCTCAGAGTCAAAGAACACTGGAGTCCAAACTGGAGGCCCTGCAGTGCCACTTCACCTGGGATCTGGACCCCAGCAGGTCCAAACTTCTCCACCTCAGGGACAATCTGGAGGACATCAGCACCGAGGAGGGAAACAGCTGGCTGGGTCATATTTACAATCTGCAGGGGTTCATTCAGTACAAGCTGGGGTTTAAAGAAGACGCCCAGCGTTTGTTCAGCAAGGCTGCAGAGGCCTTCTGCCAGTTGAGAAACGCAGATGAAGGTCCCTGGTTAGTGGTGAACTATGGGAACCTGGCTTGGCTGCACCACCACCTGGGAGAACAAGCAGAGAGTCAGGCTTACCTGTCAAAGGTTGATGCCCTGATCAATAAATACCCATCTCCATCCCAGGATGAGCTCCATCCAGAGATCTGTGCTGAAAAAGCCTGGACCCTGATGAAGTTCAGCGCAGAACAAAAGCAGCTGGCTGCAGATTACTTTGAGAAAGCCATCAGGATGCAGCCAGGCATGGTGGAGTGGAACACCAGCCATGTCTTAGGGTTAGTGGCTTTGAAGCACAGTGAAACAGGGCTGGAGGCTGACATCTTGGAGAAGATGAGACTGGCCAAGGAAAACGATCCAGAGAACTTGTACCTCGCTGTTCACTACCTTGAGAAATGTGCTGAGAATGGAGAAAGAATTGAAGATGAAGCACGTGAGTTAGCCAGAAAGGTTTTGAGAAATCCTGTCAGCAGCTCCAGTGGTATTAAACCATTATTACGGGTTTACAGACACTATGTATCTATTGATGAGGCCATTGATTTGGCAGAGGAGGCTCTGAAAAACCATCCAGATGAGCGTTATCTGAAGAGATGTGCTGCACTCTGCTACAAATGGAAGATCCTTTTCTTCAGGGACAGTCGCCCAAAGCAAAGCATGATAGACAGAGCAATCATTCTCCTTGAGGCGGTGATTTCTCTTTACCCTCATTCTTCACTTATGAAGAAATTAGACCTCGCAAATATTTATGTAAAGTCAAATAAAGACCAGGCTAAAGCTAAGCAGATATACAAAGAACTACTTAACCATCAACTCCTAAAAAGTGATGTGGAACCTGCAGACAAACAGTTGATTCACAACCACTATGCAAGGTATTTATACTTTCAGCGACAGGATAGGAAGGGGTCAATAAAGTATCACATTAAAGCAGCAGAAATACCACACCGATCCTCCGTGCGTGACAACAGCATTACAGTTCTGAGGAAAAATAAAGACAAAAGTGAAATGTGCAGAGAAATAGAAGAATGTCTGGCAAACCTGCAAGAGCCATAGTGTTTTTAAAAGCACTGGTTCGAATTCCAGAAAAATTGCAGGTAATTCATAAGTAAAAATAATCTGTACCTACATTATTGTTATTATATATTCATTAGGAAAAATGTTTTGTTTTTTCTGTTAGTCGGGTGGTGAAACATTACTCTGAACATGCAATTCATGATTAACTCATTAGTGATTTCATGGCTTACACAAAGAAAAAAAAGGTCAATTCTGTCTCTGCACTCTAGCACAGCTAATGGAAGACAGAGGCTGTTTAAAATATATAAAAACCTATACACTGTTATTGAAAAGTAAATTACATTTAATTAAAGTAGATTTGATCAGGTGTTTTCTTTTACTTACATAATCATGGTGTTTATTATATTACCGATGTGTTATTTTTCCCCCTTTGCACTGTATTTTATGTTTATGTAAGAACATAATACACTATATGTAAACTGCTTTGCTATATGCTTAGGTGTAGTAAAAAGTATGACTGATTGGTAATGTCATTGTTAATTTGTTGTATAACCTGACTATTATTGCCAGATGCAACTGATTGTTTGTATGCATGTCAAGCTATGTCTCAGTTGTACACAATACAAATACTATTAAGTTGTGCACACTGAGTTGTTTTTTTAGTGGTTATACTCACAGTACTGTACACTGGGTGCTGATTGACATCAGACTTTTGAAGCTACTGCTGACATTAAATTTGGAAATTTTCAGATAAGCAAAACAGTTTAATCATTTACTTTGTGGCTTCCAAAACATCCCAGTATTACTTGATATCATGTTTGAGATTTCAGGATTTCAGGTTCCCAAAAGATGATTCATTTCCACAAGACGCGTTCCAAAATGATAACCACAAGATAGTAACTTGTTACCACCAGATGTGTTCTTATAGATAACTTGTGTCTACAAGATAATAACTTCTTTCCAAAAGATAACTTGTTCCCAAAGGATAAATTGTCTCCACAAGATAACTTATTTCCAAATGATAATAACTTGTGCACACAAGATGTGTTCCCACAAGATATTAACTTTGTTTCTATAAGATAATAACATGTTCCTACAAGATATTATTTTTTTTTTCCCCAAAAGATAATAACTTGTTATCACAGGACATTAAACTTGTTTCCACAGGGTAATAATTTGTTCCTACAAGAAATATAACTTGTTTCCAAAAGATAATAACTTGTGCACACAAGATACCTATTAACAAAGATATTAAACTTTCCATAAGATAATAACACTTGTGCACAAGATGATAACTTGCACAGAAAATTTAAAAAAAATCCCTTTTGGGACATTAGAGCCTCCACAGAAGCAATTTCTTTAAAAGACAAAACACCAAACACTGTGGGTCCTCATCTTCCTCAGGAATAAAGCAAACACAAAAACAAACAACTTAATAAACAAGGGTCTTTATTTCTCACAAATGTCTGGTCAGAGTGTGAAAGTCATTCTTAACATACACAAAGACATTTTCTACATTTACACAGATCCAAAGGTTATCATTTGATGGTCCTAATTATCTAAAAATGGGGAGTATTATTAGCTTTTGCTCTCAGAGGGTTTGAACCACAGAATGAGGCTGAAAGGCTACAGATGGAGTGAGTGATTAGATACTGTACATACACACTGCTGAAACCTGAGAGCTTTACATCGGTATATCTTACAAACAGGTCAGTGCTCCAAAATCTATAATAAAATTACTTGCAATACAAAATTTGAAACTCAAATGTTATACAAGTTTTAGAGGATGGATCTCTGACAGTGAAGTGGTAAAAAAAAATAAAGATCAGATAAAAAGGGAAAGGGAGATCACTCGTTTCCTCTCCGACTCTTCTTGTGACTCTTTTTTGAGCTCCTGTGATGTGAAAGAAAGAAAATTAAGCTGAATGGAAATAACTGAATAGATGGTGCTTTAGAAAACTCTACTAATGATTTTATCTAAAATTCTATGAAAACTCCATCTGCTAATAAGAATCATATGACACAATAAAAAATCTCCAGAAGTCTGCTGTAAAGATGTTTTGCTACAGACAAAAAAATATATCTGTGGCACAGCATATCAAAAACTGGCAAGTACTGAAAGTTGTTGTTGAATGTCTAGTCCAATTTTGTAAACCTAATGACTTTTTCTTTGAGCACACAGTTTCTGATTTAAATAAGTTGTTTTTAAGCAAAGTTATTGTCCAGCTGGGTTTAGACAACATTCAGTAACTTTGGCTGCTTTCTTTAAATGAAAGAAGTAGGGATGTCCCGATCCGATATTCGGATTGGTATCGGCCACCGATATTAGCAAAACACGTGCATCCGCATCGGATCGGACTGCATGGAAAAATGCCGATCCAAGAACTCAGTTTTTCATGGAGTCCGATCCAGGTTTTTCGGCCAGCCCAGCGCTCCGCAATTCAAGCAGTCTATTTGAGTGATCTGCTCCAGCACTTACTATCAATCCACCAGGCCAGCACGCAGACACACAGGAAACAGCAGCACCAGCTGATACTACTGCTACTACTAAATAACTGAAAAGGAAAGGCTGCATTGTTTGTTAAATGCCAACAATGTCTTGTGGTGTTAATCTATTTTTTATTTATTAGGGGGCCAAAGCACAAGTGTGTGGAGTGTTGCTGCTATTTTAATTTCAATGTTAGACATTTTAAAGATTTCTTGTGTTGATTTATTTTCTATTTATTAAGGGGCCAAAGCAAACCAGCTATATTTTTTATTTAATGTTAATGTTCAAGTTTAAAGTTTGTTTATTTAACCCTGTTAACAATAAACAGGTCAGTTTCTCATACCAACTGTTGTGGATCATTCTAACTAACCCGATTAAGTAGTTGTTCTTGTTAGAGTAATATCGCTTGATCAAACCTTTTCTAACATGACTGACAACAAAATAAGTGAATATGTATAATACGTGCTTGGGTCGAATCGGTATCGGCCAAAACTCAAGGCTGTAATATCAGTATCGGATCAGAAGTGAAAAAGCTGGATCGGGACATCCCTAGAAAGAAGGATTTTACAGAGAAACTATTTATTCATAATATGGTATTGAAACAAGGATGGTGTTGGCATCTAAACCCTTGTAAGTGGAAACATTAGCCAGCCACACACATGCAGATAAACACAAAAAAATATTTGGGAATTTCTTTATAAAAACACGTATGAATGCTTCAGTACCAATAATGGTAGGATTACTCACCTCTCTTGGGACTTTGAGTGGCTGCGATGTCTGTGGCTTCTGTGGTGACCTTGTTTTATAAAAACAAAGAAACAATACAATAAGTACCAAACAACTATCATCAAATTCTAATTTATAGTAAGAATTTCTTTTCTCCTCTGAATTAAGCATAAAGAAATTAAGTGTCATGAAGGTCTGTGTAAACTTTGATTTCATATAAAAGAAAATGACAGCAAAAGAAGATTAGGAATCTATCTGGTTGCTTCTGTGACACATATCATGAAATGTCCCAACAAGGAAAGTGCACTCAGTAGAGTGCAGATCTTCACAAGGTGGCTGCACTTTGGGCACACGGCCACCTGAGCTGATCGTGGCCACTCTAGACAAGGCACTCGGGGCAGCTGCACTGGATGTAATTGCCCTCCTGTCAGTCAAGATGGCGTCAAACATCCCAAAGCTGGATTTCTTTTCATCTCATATTGTGCCTTACTTTAGTGGATCATAACATATTCAAAATGAGACCAAACCTTTCTATGGATGTCATTTTTTAGCCATGACAAATGCCAAAATGGAGCAACAGAGTAGGTAAGGATTGTTAACAGCATAGCTGATTACAGGAAATTCTTTTTGTTCTATGCTTTTGTTGATAGGTTGATTGGTCCAGTAGTTTTTGAGATTAACTATGGCCAACCAGACAGCTACATACACACACATGCATACATGCACACACATGCATGATCCCCTCCAGGCTTACTCCTGGCAGAGATAATAATGAGATGAGGTAACAATAATTTCCTCAGATAAATATTCTCAACCATTAAAAAAGGCAGATTTATGTAAAAAACAATGACCATACGACTGTACAAAAAAAAGTTATTTGGCGCTAGAGTCTGTACAGTAGTAATCTGGAGGTGGAGCAAGTTCCCACCCAAACAACCGTTCAACCCAACTGCGAACAGTACCACTGAATGTGAGCACACAATTGATGCACACAGCTATAAATCATGACGCCACACCCCCTTTTATCAGCATCAAATAATAATAATAATGATAATAATTATTATTATTAGTATCAAATAACTAATGAAAACCAAATTTATCAAAAAATGCATCAACGAGATAAGAACTATCTAAAAATAACAGGAACAATCTTTGTTTTTTACATGTATTTGGATTTTTCATCCTGCCCACATGGAGGGGGTGGGGTTTATCACCTACGCTGCAGCCAGCCACCAGGGGGAGATCCAGATGTTTTTGGCTTTGCTTTTGGGGAGCTGGAATGATGTTCATTTTTATATGGAGTCAACGGTGAAAACTGGCAACAATAAAATCAATGTATGCATTTATAAATCCATAAAGATTATGTTGCGGTGGTGTTGCAGTGGACTACATTACTTTGAAAGAGTAGTACTAATTTGTTCTTATTTACATACACAGGGGAGGTAGAATATTATTAACACGTGTGACCATACCATGACCTCAACGCTAAAACATATAACTGAATTAATATCTCTATAACAATGTAAAATAAAAGCTCTTGAAGGCATCATAAAGTAGACTTCATAATATAACTAGTATACTGGATTGTATTAGATTGTAAAGTGACCACTGAATTTATATTCACTGACACCACTACTGCTGTCATACCCCGCTCTCTGCTATCAGCCCGCAACCACTCAGAGTGCTTTTACATGTCATATTCACTCATTAACACTTAAACTGCACAATATTAAAAAATAATGAGATTGCAACATTTTCTTTTTCAGTGATACAGACTGCAATATGAAAAAACAACAACACAAGAACAGAAATAATGAAGTAAGAAATAATAATTTCATTGAGTGTGCGCGTTCTTCTGAATTGATTTTGGAAGATGAAATTAGGGTATTTAATAGGTTGGTTGACTCACCATGACACCACCATTGTATTCATATAATGTTACTGGTCTTCTATCATCCAGGCTAAAGTCAGTGATCTGACATGCTGTGATATTAATAATGCGTGTTGCTTACCCTAAAATAAGGAGTAATTTGGGGTTTCTGTGGACTAGAGGCGCCCAGCATTGAACTGCTGATTTTCTGGTTAGTGGACGACATACCTGGGGATTTGGAGCGGTGACGTCTTTCTCTGGACCTGCTGCGGTGTCGGCGGGGGCTCTTGCTGCGATGGCGGTCTCTCCGGGGCGATGGGCTATGTGAGCACGTACAACAAAAGACCTCAATGAACTTAAGCTACAAATATTATGTTTAAAAGTAACAAGGATTTCAGCTAAAAGCAAACATACCTTCGCCTCTTTGGAGATCTGCTCCTCCTGGAAAAAAACAAACCCACCAAAGATTTGATTTAGAGCTGAATTTATGACTTTCTTTGCATACATATACATCTAACTGTGGAACATTATTATATACCGTCGGGGTGAGCGACTGCGTCTGTAACGAGGTGATGGAGAGCGACGAGGTCTGTCATTGTCACGGTAACCGTCACGGCGTCTGTGGGGCTCAGGGGTCTGGAGTCTCTCCGGCTGCAGGTGGAAATAACACAAACAAGATTTTAAAACCCGTGGAAATGCACCACACAATAAAAAAGTGATCCTGTTCTCTATAAAGTCAAATAAAGTTAATAGTTGGTTGAAATTATTTGTCTCCAGTGTAAATATTTAAAAGATGACATGACAACAATCTGTGTGATATTTTAAACCAACCAGGTGTGAGACAGCAGTAACACAGAGCCCTTTGGCTGCCTCTTTGGTCTCTACTCTGGTATAATCAGCCACCTGCACGTTATGATCTAACCACCTGAAGTTAGCGGATGACACCACCATCACATTAAAGAAGTTCAAACTGCCAAGTGCAATGATGGTGCTCTTTTACACTGAGCCCATCCTCATGTTGCTGCCACTGCTGAGGACAAGGGCAGACTGCACAGAGATCGGATTTCAGTGAGGTGTGGACAGCATGTAAGTGCAATACAGACAATTTATCTAATATACGGTAGGTAACCAAACACCAAGACAAATTCCTTGTAAGGGAAATTCTGATACTGACTCTGACCTAAGTTCACACTGTGACCATCATTACAAAGTACGGGCACTACAGGGAGTCTTATGGCCTGACTCATCTTTTATCTGAGGAAGGTCTGAGGGCTGGAACACTGTTAATAAAGTGAGTACAAGTGATCAACAGTGTCCAGGACTTTTTGAATTTCACTGCATAACAGGCTCAGGTTATTCTTGGTCACAACTGGTTCTACAAGAATTAGTGGACAAGTTGTGTGGTCATAGCTGGAGTAAAAGGTGTTGTAAAAAGCAACACTGGAAGGTGGAGAGAAAAAAAGAGCTAGACTGAAGCCTAATCTAGAAGTAGCGCAAATAGGAACTGAATTTACAAAAATCTGTAAAAGAAAATGTGAGTAAATCTGCGTTTCTGTTCGTGACCACTGCGCGAACATCTGAGGTTAGGCACCCCGAGATAAAAAGCTGGTGGCGGTAATTCTCCAGTTAGGTACATTTTAAGCACAGTAGAGGATCCGACGTTTCTGTTTGTGTCTTGTATTAATTCATGTATTAATGTGAGGTCCAATCACAGCATGAATGTTGGCTTGTCACTCAGCTAGGTTTGGAGAAAGGTGGTTTCAAAAGCTATCAAACTGTCCCACCAGCAGTCTGACAGAGGCACTTAAAGTGCTGCAGTGTACTGTACCTTGTACTGTACTCCAGGTGACACATTGCATGTACTGTTGCCCTATGAGTAAACTAGATAACAGAGAACAAAGAAGTAATATAAATAAGTATTTTGGTTTCAACACCATTGATAGAAAAATCATGAATAAAGGGAAGAAAGCTTTACTGTTACACCCTGTTAGGTTTTTACCCAGCAGAGGCACAGTCAGCGTTGCCAGGTGGGAAATGTAGGATTATCGTACCAGAGACTCAAAATTATCGTATTTTGAGGGAAATTATTGTACATCCGTCATAACCAAAATAACAATCCTACTGATGCGCTATAGGCAAATATAGTCACTCTTGTGTTTACTTTTTTTCCATTTTCCTTGCTTCTGTTTTTCCTCTTCTTCTTCTCCTCCTGTTTTGAATCTCATTCTCACTCGACTTCCTGACGGATCCTAGCGCCTCGTGGGGCGGGTACAGCTGACCATTCAGCCAATCGTGCTCATTGTTCAGAGACAAACGTCACCCATATCTCACGCTAAGCAAAGTGTGGTTGGCTGGAAACACGTCACATGGGAACAGATGCCTTCAGGGCTCACAAAAAAACTCCGGCATACTGATTACAACCACACATTCATGAAATGGTCAAATTATAGTACATTTGGCTTTTTTTGGGATTATTGATCATACATCGTACAGGGGGCCAAATTATCGAACAAATACGATAATTGACGTACACCTGGCAACGCTGGGCACAGTGAATAAACTAAATCCTATAATGCTGTTAAAGATTAAGCTTGGTTGACTGCAACTGAATATGTTTCAGTTTCATTTCTTACTAAACTGAACTGGTTTCACTCTGACAGAACCCTAGAAGCACACATAATTTACAGTTTCTCTACTTGTTCCACAACTGAAAGCCAAAAACCAGCACACGTATGGATAGGGATGTAAGGATACCAAAAACTCACGGTACAACATTATCACTATGAAATGTAAATGATGCAATAATTATCACAATATTTAAAAAACAAAGAAAAATAATTACTTATAAATATCCTATATTTACCGCTTTCTCATATATAGTCTATGGTCTAAGCCTGTCTCTGTAGTCAATCCTCAACTAGAATGATTGTGCCCTCTGCTGTTCAAACACAAAACAATACAATACAATTGGAGTTGGACACAGTGGAAACACCACCTTGATTAAGAATTCCATCATGTGAAAGACTACAGTGCAAATTGGAAAGATACTGAAAGGACAGTAGCAGACATCCCAGTCCAGGCCCTTATTGGCAATATTAATCTAACAAAGACATTACAAGACTCTTCTCAAGAAGTTTCCACACACATAATATTTGGTTTAACCTGGTAATACAATACAAAATAGAAACTGCTGAGCTGGTTTGCCTACACTAATAGATTTAAACCAAGTCTGAACGATCAGAACTTCAGAATTTGGGAGAAAAGGGGGATTATAGCAGTGTGCAAAATAATTCAGAATGGAAATATAATGCATTTTTGGGATTTAAAAGAGAGTTACGGATTTGAAAATGAAAAATGACAAGATTCAAGGTGATTTTGTGGCTATACCAAAATCAAAGATAATGTAAGGCCTTCTCTTCTACGTACATCAAGACAAAACGGGAGAGGGAATTGAACATTGAAATCACAACTAAAGAACGGCTTAATATGTGCAAAACACAACAAACCACTACAAACTCAAAAACATGGAGGGAATTTAGGTGAAGAGTAAAACAACTGGGTCACAACAACGATGATGGCGAATATGTGGGAATAGAGGCAAACCACACACATATTTTTGGGGAATGTCACAAGCTACACCAATTCTGGGAAAATGTGAATGTTACAATTATAGAAATTCTGGGATATGCAAGACCTAATTGCTGCAAAGGTATGTACCTTGAAAATATACAAATGACTGTGTCATGGATTATGATGGATACTTGACCAAGATATTATTGATTCCCCTCCTGAGGAACAATGGTTGTAAATCATGAGAGATTTGTGCTATGGAAAAAGAAACCTATCAGCTTAGAGTGAGAGAAGATGTTTTTGTTAGCAAATGGACGAAATGGATAATTTATGACAGAGGAAAAACATCTGGACTAACTGATACATTAACTTCAAGATACTGGATATAAATGCCTTTCTTTGAAAATGGACATATGTAACCATGACTGTTCTATTTTTCACCCTTCATGCTCAGTTGTTCCCTTTACCTTTCTGACTGTGGAAAGAATGTTGTAAGTTGTTATAAATGACACTTACGGTTGTATACAAAACTAAAACTCAATAAACATTAAAGTATATAAAAAAGGAATTCCATCATGTTATTTCCATGGATTAGGAAAGTTCAACCAATATTAGTGAACATGAGCTGCTCTCTCTCAAAACTAGAAACCAGAGAAGTAAGCCACAAACTTGTGATGTCATAGGGTGTAAAGTCTGGAGCTGCTCTATAGACAATGAATAGGAGCCTGATTTTGTGGACCCATAGTTTGTTTTATTTTTTATTTCCAATTGAGCTTCATTCTATTGTAGTGCTCTCAGTTCTGAAACAGAAAATGTACCCATATACCCAAAACATTTCCCCGGGTGCTCACGGTGTCATCTATAACATCTTTCCCCATTCATTGTCTGTGGAGCAGCTCCAGATTTTATACCCTACCATTAACAAATGTGAGTTTAAGCAATCTAGTTTTTGGATTTGGGAAAAAGTTGTTCTTGTTCACTAAAATTCTTTAACTGTCTTAGACCATAGGAATAATAGGCATGAATTCTGAAAATAGGTGACGTTCCCAGGGATTTGGACAATTATTATAATTTATAAATGCATAACACACACAATCAACAGGAAACAATTACATGACTGAAACGATTCTAATCAGGGCTGCATGCAAAAAGTCATAGTGTGATTGTTTTGACAGATACAGGGATTGTGGAATAAGTTGTGATTTCAGAAGGAATGGTAATTTTTGCATTTCGTTGTCACTGAAAAAAATATAAAAATGAAGATGGTGTGGTTTTTGCTGGTGTCTGTACCAAAGAAGTATATTATGATTTCTAGGCCATGGAATCTCTGTGGCACCGCAATGCTTCATTTATACTGATATGTTGTGAGACATATTACCGCAGGACATAACCATGTAATATGTGGTAGATTTTGTTATAGTCCCACAATGATATCAAGACATTTTCTATTACAATATTGTGCAATTCGATATATTGTTACATCCCTACTTGTGTATGACCATATCTGGCATTTTTAATTCATCATGGCAAACCAGTTTTCATATGTTGCTCCACCAGATTCATTTAACGTTTGTCTTACCTTTTCTTCTTCCTCATCTTCTTCTTCACTGCTTTCCACCTCATCTAGATCTTCCTCCAGAGCGCTGATACGTGGGTCTAACATCTCAGCCTCTTCAAGGACATGTCTCTTCTATCACACACACACACACACACACACACACAAAATTGATGTAGGCACTTCAATCAAGCTGTGTGTGACAATCAGACTTGACATAAACTTACCTGAAGTCGAGGCAGAATGATGTCACACATTCTCTCGGCGTGAAGAAGCTCGTCAATGAATTCGTCCACGTGCATCAACTCAAACTCTAAAACAAGAGGAAAAAGATGAGGAGGAAGAAAAGCAAGCTGAATGATTTCATCGTACATTCACATTTGAGTTCAGCCTACGTCTCTAAGCGCTAACTGGAATTTAATTTGGGCCCAAAAATGAATTAAATTTAAAAATTAATTTAAATATTAGCCCAGGTGTTTAATACAAATGATAAAGCTTTTACTGAACTGGACAGCATGTTTCATCTTAAATGAAATATCAAGCTAAACTTTTCAGTTCTGTGGGTCAATCACATGCCTTATTTCAAAAGCCTAGTGGGAAAGAACTCCTAAAAATACATTGTCTCATTTGTTGTTTAATTTATGTCTTCATGTCAAAGACTGATGATCCATTCTAGTGTCCTTTTAGGGTAGTAATTTGTAAATGAAAACAGTCCCCTCTGCATTTTCCTGTTAAAAACTCATTTGACTGAGTGCCTGCAGTCTTCCTCGCAATACAACCAGTTTACAGGAAAGAGGCTGAATATCCAAACTATAATTGCTTCATAAACCCAGGAGGGATTAATCAAGGCGTATCTTGTCTTAATATCCAGAATTGAAACCCTTGATTGTTATATTGTTTGTTTACCTCTGCGTACAGAGCACCCAGATTCTGTTCTTGTTGGCTTGAAAACGGACTAACAGGAGGCACAGGAAACTACTGCTTTGATACCAGGATATGCATCGTGGAAGCATTATAGAAGTCATTTTACTGTGCTGGTTCAAGGCCAGATATTGTGCAGTTATAGAATAGAATAGTACTTTATTGTCGTTAAACAAGTACAACAAAATTAAGACAGGCATCTTTCTTGTATACATAAAAACAGTATAAACAGACATAAAAACACCAATGGCTAATAAATAAATAGCAGTGGTTACTCAATAAATAAATAGACACCAATTGCTGATAAATAAAAGTCCACGTCCTGGTACTGAGTGATAAAGTGCAGCGTGCCTGTGTGTATGAGAATCAGTGCAAGTTATTGTAGTTATGCCGCCTCACTAGTCTTTATAAAAAGGTACAATCACACATTTGGAGGTATAATGCTGTCATTGTTTGGTTCTGTGTCAAAATGCAACGGTGGTGTAAAGAAGGGACTACGTAAAGGCCCTATGGTGCAATCTATGTGTAAAAAGGGCTTCTGTTGCCGAGTGATTAAAATGGGCAACCCATGTACAAAGGCACTGTCCTTGCCGCAGCAGCCGTGGGTTCCATTTCAGCCCGCAGCCCTTTTGGCAAAAGCCAAACAAAAGGGCTAAAATTTAACTCAGCAACATCAACTATGCTTACTGTACTATGAGCTGTTAAATCAAAAACTCACCTCCGTTTCTGTTCTGACTCTTGACTTTTCTGTAATCATTGTACAGCGGTTCCAAGTATTTGTAGCAATCCACTGCAGTGCCAGTTAACCTCATGTACATCGCTCCAAGTAAACGAACATATCTACAAAAAAACAAACCAAAAAAAACCCAGAGAGAACATGGTGACATGGTGGAAAAAGATCCACAACAAACCCAGAGAGAGAGTAAGTAGATAACATGTTAGGCTGACGCATACATCTGTTGACTAAATAGTTCATGGAAAACACCTTCTCTCCATTTTTGTCCTGACTGTCTTAAAGGCTTTAATGGTTTCTAGAAGTTCTTATTGGAGAACACAGCACCAGTATTCCCATTATTCTCTCCCTGGATTGGGATAGAAACTCACTTGAAATCTTCATTTTTTATGAACTCAACGATGATGTCTTTTTCAGGCTGAATCTGCAGCATCTTCAAAGTGAGGCAGAGGAAAGGAGTGGGCTTGATGTTTCCTCCAAAAACTCCACCAACAAATTTCAACTCCATGGCTTTGTCAACCACCAGCTCAGCTGTGGATGACACAAGATGCACACACGTCATTCAACAACAGTCACTGTAAAATACAAAAGTACAAAACACACACATACAAAGATGGAGGCTCATTGTTCTCTATAATGTATTTGTACAATTAAGCATCAAGATTTTTCTTCACTGAAACTCAAAAGGAAGTCCACAACGGTATGTGAACAGCATGTCGAAGGACTTCCAAGTAGGTAACATGAAAACAATAAACCCCACCTGTACCTGTAAAAAAAATTACAGAGGGCTGGAATCCTCCGGGGTGCCTGTAGATTTGTTAGCCGACAGGAAGCTAACGTTAGCTCGCTGGCTAACATGCTACTCACCGGTCAGACCGAAGCACTCCTCCTTCCAGTATTTAGACTCGTATATTCGAGTCCGGATGATTTTCTCCACCAGATACTGCGGGTTGGTCCCGTGTATACTGTTAGCATCTTTAACAGTTCTGTTTGCCATCGGAATGAAGAATAAGCGACTCTACTAGCATGGACACAACAGCAACGACCTGCGAGCCAACGCCGGAAACTTAATCAATACTTCCGGTTCGTGTTTTTTTCCCCCAGAATAAAAGTGTCATTCTTACAATCGGTCTCCAGGTGTCGCTGTGGGGCGGCGTAAGGAGCACACACACTAAAAACTGAGCAGAGTTCAAACTTTGTTTTGTTCAAACAAATAACATTAAAAACTGATGTTCAGGGAGAGACAAAAGTACAGGGGAAACAAGCACGCTGTCATTTAATCAAATGGAAAAAGAGCAGGAAGATATGACATGTTAAAATTTAAAGACTAAATCCTGGAATTGAAAAAAGCCTTGTTTTTTTCCCACTCACTTGTGCGTTCATGCCGACAGTTTATTTTGGCAAAATTTTAGATTAGACTTGGAATGGTGATTTTAATGAAATATCAGTACTTTAAGCTCCGATTTATTTATGTTTTTGTTTCTGACAGAAGCATTTGTCGCAAATGATGTGTCCAAGGACCAAATAAATTTGAAAATCCAGTGACAGTTTTCGTTCTTTTTTTAGTAGTTTCTGGCCATGATTAATGGCTGTTTTATTAAAAATTGGTAAATACAGAACACAATATTTAATTTTGTGTGACCTTCCCCTAAGCAAAAATAAATTAAAACAAACACAAGTCCCTCCCCAGTGCTTTAAAATGGTAGATTATGAGGCTGTCTCAGTCACTTGCTTCATTTCAGTCTCTTCTAAAAACATACTTTTATCGGAAAGCATATGCTGAGTAACGATTTTATTGCCCATTTATTTTCTTGATTTTAGTTTTGGACTTTTTATTTTATCTTTTAATTTGATGACATTTTGTGACAATTGTTTGTTTAATAATGAAATGTGTTTTATTGTACATATAGTTATATATATATATATATATATATATATATGCATATATATATATTAAAAGAAAGAAAAACAAGTTATATAAAAGGTATTTGCAAAGCCCTAGTCCTCTAAATTGTGCTACATACAAAAATTATAGGAATAAATACAATCCCAATCACTCAATCATACATACATACATACATATATATATATATATATATATATATATATATATATATATATATATATATATATATATATATATATATAAATAATAATCTTAATTCTATCTTATATTATGTCTTTATATTTTTGCACTTACTGTGTTTAAATGTCATTCACCAAATCATCACCACTTTAAATTGCTTGTAGATGCGAACTTACTCGGCAAAAAGACATTTCTGATGTGATTCTGATTATCTGCACTTATTTTATCTTGACAAACTCATGGGGTTATACTTCCTGGGGGGAGGAGGCAGCATGCACTTTCACGTTGCTTTACAGGCCGCCATTACAACTGAAGAAGAAGAAAACGGAAACTACGTAATTTTCGCGCGAAATGTCTGCGCTGGTGAGTGTTGTGTGAAGACTGTTTCTGTAAAGCCTTCCTTTTTCGATGAGGATTTGAATTTAAAGCAGACGGAAAAACAAAAGTTTATTTTTCCTTTATTGGTTATCGATTATCGGTATTATATCTGAGCTTGTGCAGCAGACGGGGAGGAAACAGGATGAAATATTTTACCAGACTGCGAGTCAGACGGGTGTACAAGTGGCTTGGAAACCCTCTAAGTTTTAACAGGAAGTTAAAAACCTATGAATATGGGTGAGTACTTTTTCATGGGTTTTGTCTTTTGGACAAGGAGAACTTTGAGTCAGTTTGTACGAATGCCACGCGGTAAAAAAATACCACACTTACTTGATAAACCTTACAAACGTTACCTAAGTAACGTTATTGTTATCGGCAAAATGTAGTTATAATGTGAAAGTTAAAGGAGTCATTTTGCAGTAAAATGTTCCCTGTCAAGGTGTTACTATAATATCTAATGTCTTTTGAATATTACTGCCGCATTAATGTGTATGTGTCAGGTTACTGCTGCAGATGTTTAAGGTTGTGCTCATTTGAACTCCTTTGTGTACAGTTGGGTAGTTTACAGAAATGCATCATATTCTTTAAGTTCAAAATATGTTTATAGCGTGGCTGTCCTGTTGGAGCCACATTTCTTCAAAAAGTCATGGTGTCAATGATTTTTAAAGAGCTGATTTAGCTTCAGAAGTAGGAGAATTTCTCAGCACCTAAAGGAACACACATCTGGAGATACATGGTTTTCACAGGAAACAGGAAGGGGCTGAAAAACTGTCATCTAAAAAGCAAATAAGGCTGTCAGACAAATGTAAAAGGAATAAATGTCAATGAGATGTAGTGGAGTACAAGTATAAAGTAGCATTACATAAAAATACAGTTGAAAAACTGAGAGAAAAAAAAGAAATACTAGTAAAGTACAAATACCTTGAAATTGTACTTAAGCACAATACCTGAGTAAATGTACTATGTTTCATCACTGGCTCTTTCTAATATTTTCCAAATTTAAATCCTGCTGCTGAAATATTGATCTTTGTCTGTATTTTATGACTTATTCCCTAAAAAACTGTGCGCTTTCAAACATCACTGCTGCCTTTTATTGAATTTAATTTGTCACTCTTCATTCATTACTTGGACTCAGCAGTGAAGTGATTAGAGTTTGGTGAGTGAAGGTCAAAGGTAACTGTGACCTCGGGGAAAAAACATGTTTTGGGCCATAACCCAAGAATTCATACGATAATTATGACAAAATTTCACACAAATGTCTGACAGGATAAAATGAAGTGTTGACATTTCATATGCGAAAGGTCAAAGGTCACCCTCACTGTGACATCATTATGTTCTGCAAAAACATTTCAGCACAATAACACAGGAACAGAAAGGGAAGCATTTGGTCAGATACTTGGTGACACTAATCTTTGGTGTCCATCTTGAAACTGTGCTGATTGTAAAGATCTAATGTGCTGCCTGGTTCAAGATGTGTATGAAGCATCAGTGTTTTCACAGACATGATGGATTTAAACTGAATCTGCAACTCGATTGCTTAGCAGAGGCAAACAACCATTAGGTGGTAATTCTATTTATTTATTTTTTAAATAACCCCAAAAGTAAGTAAACCAATTTATAAGTCTGCACTGATGATTTTAGATTCCATATTTGTCCGATTTCAACAAATCAGTGTTTCACTTTGATGGAAAAAAAGAGAGTTATTTTTTAAAATGAGAATGTTATGAAGCTGGGAGGAAGTCAAACACTGACTGTGAATAAGACATCAGATTTAAATGTTAATAATCTCTTCAGTCTTGCCTAATAATGTCAGAATTTGCATGTAGAAATGCTGTCAACCTGAGGACAGAAACGATTCAACAAAAACACATATAATATCTGATTTAGATTCCAAAAATCATGTTGTTCATGTTCATTGTCTGTTTGTGTGTCAGCTCTTTGGCCATCAGTGTGGAGGGTCTCCCGAGGACCACTGTTATTAGCACGGGCCAGCACATCCTCATAGAGGGAGATGACGAAGACAACCCGTATGTGGCCAAAGTCATCAGGCTGTATGGTGATGGTGAGTCTCGATGACTTGATGCTACACTTCACTTTGTCGTCAAAGGCTTGTAGCTAAATGTCTCCTCTCTCTCATCATGTGTCAGAGAGTGGGCAGCAGAAGAAGGCGGTGGTTCAGTGGTTTGTCCGTGTGTCTGAAGTGCCTCTGAGCAAACTGAACCTGCTGGGCAGAGAGCCTCACCCACAGGAGATCTTCTACTACAAGGGGCGCAGCTGTGACGACGAAGTCAATGCTGAGTCCATCCTCAGACCTGTGAAGGTAAAGGACTCTCACTTTCAAGTGTGCAGTTTTATTAATGGTAACCAGAACTTGATTCACATGCCTTGGCCCTAAGTCAGACTTGAGTCACAAATTTGATAACTTTGGACTCGACAAAATCAAAGACTTGCCACTCGACTAGGATTTCAACATTAATGACTTGTTACTTCACATGGCCTTAAGCCTTCTGACTTGAAAATACTTGATACCGTCCCCAAGCCCAAAGATACAAGTGTGATATTAAAAAAGTGCACCAAGAATCAATTCATGTCCCTTCATTTTCTGAATCAACTAATGTTAATACTATTTATTCCCAGCACGTCTACACTGAACTCCCCAGATGCACTTTGTTTGAATCAATCTGACAGCATCCAGTCAAGTAGCAGGAGAGAGCTATGAAGAACTAACTTTCTGTAACTGTGTAGCAGTTGGAAAAAATGATACCAAGGATATTTCTGTCTGCATACAAAAACTACAAGTTGTCAACAAAAAACAAATTGCAGTATGCAAAATATGCGAGGCAAAAATTACAGAGACACAACTTCCAATTTTGTTTGAAGTTGCACAAACAACAGTTGAGGCTAACGTTAACACTGTTAGCGAGCTAATGCTTTGCTAACGTTAGATTAACAGCTAAGTAACTTTTTAAACAAAGTTGATTTAACAACTTTAAAAGCATTGATGAGTTCTGTAAATTTTACATATACTGCTCAAAAAATTGGGACGTTAAGACAAATTGTAACACAGGCCCAAAAAGAAGTAGATATTTAGAAAATTTAAAATTATTTGCAGTTTGAAGCTTTTTGAATTAGTTAGGCAGAGGTGGAACCAAGTCATCGTTTCACAAGTCAAGTCTTTGCACTCAAGTCCCAACACTCACAAGTCCTGACTCCCAAGTCAGGACTGACAAGTCCTGAGTCAAGTGTTACGTCCTACACTTTGAGTTTTGAGTCTTGAGTCGTGTTGCCTTGAATTAATAGGGCAGTGTTAGGCCCTGTTTAGACGACAACGGTTTCTCTAAAAATGGTAAAGTCTTTCCTTTGCGTTTTAGAAAATTTCCACGTTTATATGACGATGTTATTGAAATGATCTCTGTTCACACGGAGCCGCAAAATCGAGTAAAGTAAAGCTGCAGTACTGGAGGCTACAGTTTCAGGGCCGCAGTTTTAGGACCGTTTAATTTTCCGAGCGGAGGCTGCAACCTGAAGTTTATTTTTATTTTTTTGCTATACCCAAATACCTCTCCGCCCCTCACACCTAAACACCCGTTCTGGGATAACGTTACACAGTGTCGGCCCGCTTTGCCTAACCTCCGTGATCCTCTCCGCTCCTCTCACCCACACTTGAGCACCCGTTCTGGGATACACACTGTCGCCCCGCCCGGCCTAACCTCCGTGGTCCTCTCCACTCCTCTCACCCACACTTGAGCATCCGTCCAGGGAGGGCCGCAGAGGTCAGGCCGGGCAAAAATGTTGCTGTCGTGTAAACGATCAGCCAAAACGCAACTAAAGTTTACCGTTTTCAGTTGAAATTGTTGTCGTATAAACGGGACCTTAGCATGAAGGGGGGAGAGAGAAGCGGTATGACATGCAACAAAGGGCCGTGGGTCGTAATTGAACCCCTGGCCGCTGCGGCAAGGACAAAGCCTTTGCACATCGGGCGCCTGCTTGACTTAGTTTTGAGCCCCAAACAAGTCATTATGCGCTATTCACCAAATGTAATGCAACTTTAAAAGCAGAGTAAAATTGTATCAAATTTACAAAATAATGAATGCTTATAAAATATGTAAGCTTTGGTTAAAACAAGTACAACTGAACTTAATCATAAAAAAACATAAATATTCTAAAATAGTAAATAAAGCACTTGAATGTCATTTATGACATCACTGACCTAAATATAGTTTTTAATCTTTGGGCTTTGGGGAAAGTTTCAAGTAGTGTCAAGTAGGGCTGCCACTAACGATTATTTTCATTGTCGACTAATCTGTTGATTATTTCTTCGATTACTCAACTAATCATTTTATTGAAAAATGTGTTAAAATGTCGGTCTGTCTCTCCCAAACCCCAAAATTATGTCATCTTGTTTCATACTCATGCCAAAGGGTTTTAGTTCACCGTCATGGGAGGGTGTGTAAAGCTGCCAATATTTGAATGTAAGAAGCTGCAATAAGAGTATTTTGGGGTACTTTTATAGTACTTTTCTATGAAAAATGACTCAAACCGATTAGTCGACGACTAAAATAGTCACTGATTATTTTAATAGTCGATTAGTCATCCATTAGTTGACTAATCGTTGCAGCCCTAATGTCAAGTCAAAAAGCTCAAGTGTAAGTGAAGTCACATGTCCTTGATGTTAAAGTCCAAGTCGAGTTGCAAGTCTTTTTTGTTTTGTCAAGTCTGAAGTTATCAAATTAGTGACTCGAGTCCACACCTCTGGTAACAGGTTCCACTCTGGAGAGGTTCTGCATGCAAGTGTCTTGAGGAGGATTTGTTATAGATTTAGGAAATGATTCATAGCATTTTCAATAACATGCAGGTGTTTCTGGGTCAAAAGAGAATAAAAAGATGATGTCTCTTCTTCTGCTGCATCAATTTTCACATTTTTAACTGTCCTTTGTCAGTTTTAAGGTGTTATAGTGCAATGCTAAATCAGTCGAGAAACATGTCATGTGTAAGTCAACATGTGTGTAAGTGTTGCTCTTTTCATGGGGCCTGACGATTTGCTTTCAGTGTTTTTGTTTTTCTATGTAATTTTTTTTCCTAATTTTCTTCACCACTACTGATGCAGATATCTGAAAACAAAAACTGTCTGCATGGACAGATATTAGAGGTGAGTGGGAAAATTATTCAGGTGAACTGACCCTTGAAGTCTCTGTCCTGTCACTCAAAGGTGAAGCACCTGGACGGAGCAGCTCCATTCCCGGACTCTAACGATAGAGACACCCTGTACGTGAAACTGTCCTGGGACTCCAAGACCTTCAAAGCAGTGGAGTCCGAACTTGTCTCAGCTTCCTCCTCCCCTCCTCCTTCCTGTCCCAGACCCTCCCCCCCCCCCTCCCCTCCCAACTCCCCACCTGCAGCGGCTCCAGCGACTCGTGGCCCTGCTCGACGGGCCCTGCCGACCCCGGACCTCGCCGTCATACGCCGGGCTGCGTCAGGGGAAGTGAGATACAGCAGGGCCACCATGAGTGCGGGGAAAGCTGGTGCAGCAGAAGCAGAGTCGCTGCACTCTGCCACCAAACTGTCGGCCTCCAAATGTCTGAGTGCCAAGAGGAGGAACGCCTCGGCCAGGACGCCTGGCGTTCGCAAGAAACTGGAACTAAACGGTGAGTGTTTCAAAAACAAACACCATTCACAGTGGACTCACACCGCCATACAGTACCTGTATCGGTCGGTGGATTAGTGGATAGAGCAGGCGCCCCATGTACAAGGCTGTTGCCGCAGCTGCCCGGGTTCGACTCCAGCCTGTGGCCCTTTGCTGCATGTCATGTCCCCTCTCTCTCCTCCCTTCACAATCAGCTTTCCTATCAAAGGCAAAAATGCCCCTAAAAAATACTTTTTATAAAAAAAAATTAAAAAAGGCCTGGGTGCAACAAATTTTCCTTTTCTTTTATTCCATCCCAGCCTACTTAAGCAAGTCTAAACAAAAAAAAAAAAAACTCAAAAACGACACAGTGTAGCTTATTGGTAGCCTGCAGCTGCACTTTGAGGTGGAAGAGGCACAGTCCTGATAGTCTTTAGCTTGCCAACACTGGCAATGAGCCAATAAGTCAATTGTTTGTAGTTTTACCCTCCAACAACCTCATCCTCCAAACCACCCGGCTAGCAGGCTGTCTATCCCCCGGGAGCTTACTGCAGGACACCGGCCAGAATAATAGCAACTGTGGTGTTTGCGGAGCTTTGCTAAGTTTGTCTCTTCGTCGCAAGAGGCATCATTTGGTTTTGGTTTTGTTGGCCAAATTTTGTATTAAGTCTCAAATTGAGAAATTTGGCTACTCCTATAAACGTTGTATCATTTTATATACACTCACCGACCACTTTATTAGGTACACCTTGCTGGTACCAGGTTGGACCTCTTTTGCCTTCAGAACTGCCTTAATTCTTTGTGGCATAGATTCAACGAGGTGCTGGAAACATTCCTCCGAGATTTTGGTCCATTTTGACATGATAGCATCACACAGTTATTGCAGATTTGTCAGCTGCACATCCATGAAGCGCATCTCCTATTCCACCACATGCCAAAGGTGCTCCAAAGGATTGAGATCTGGTGACAATGGAGGCCATTGGAGTATAGTGAACCAGGCCGAGCAATGTTTTTCCAGTCTTCTATTGTCAGATTTTGAGCCTGTGTGAATTGTAGCCTCAGTTTCCTGTTGTTAGCTGACAGGAGTGGCACCTAGTGTGGTCTTCTGCTGCTGTAGCCCATCTGCTTCAAGGTTCGACGTGTTGTTCGTTCAGAGATGGTCTTCTGCATACCTGAGGTTGTAACGAGTGGTTATTTGAGTTCCTGTTGCCTTTCTATCATCTTGAACCAGTCTGGCCATTCTCCTCTGACCTCTGGCATCAACAAGGCATTTTCACCCAGAGAACTGCTGCTCACTGCATATTTTCTCTTTTTCCGACCATCCTCTGTAAACCCTACAGATGGTTGTGTGTGAAAATCTCAGTAGATCAGCAGTTTCTGAAATACTCAGACCAGCCCGTCATGTTCAAAGTGACTTAAATCACCACCTTCCCCATTCAGATGCTCGGTTTGAACTTCAACAGGTCGTCTTTGACAATGTCGACATGCCTAAATGCATGCTGCCATGTGATTGGCTGATTAGCTATTTGCATTAATGAGCAGTTGAACAGGTGTACCTAATAAAGTTGTCGGTGAGTGTAGTCTCGTGTATATATAATCAAGCGTAAATATTTTCTAATAACTCAATATTCCCAAAAATTAAAACTTCATTGCTCTCTGAAAGGGTGTACTTCCATTATTATGCTATCACAAGTATATCTTGGACAATATGGCCTCTAAGAAAGGTATCATGACAGGCCTATGTGTCTGATATATATCAGTATTAATGTAAATACTAGTCCACACCCGGGGATGTGTTATGTATAGAGGAATAAGAAATGAAAAACAGTTTAATAGAGGAGATGCAAAATCAGAGCACTGTAAATGCACTGTGTAATAAATATTAATGCAAGACAAACAATGCACACTGTATTTAGAAACATGCTTTATGGCAAAATACATGGAGCATAGTTTTGGCTGACAGCATGGAGGCACGCACGTGTGTGGGCCGTGCACGGGCACACAGGTACACACATACAGGTTTCGATCCGCAAGTGTTAGAGATAAAGGTTTCCCAGCCAAACTGTGGTCCCAGCGTGCATGTGCAGTTTGCGCTGCTAATGGTGCTCACAGTATGAATGGGTAGTGGACAAAAGCACAAATATAAACAGTAGAAATGTGGGAAAAATGCAAAAACAGCATCGTGGCTGTCTGCACATGACCAAGAATGAAAGCCTGTGTGCAAGTTCAGAGAAGTAGGTCAAAGCAGTGAAGAGGAAAACGGATGATGACGGACGGAGGGACGGACGGACGGACGGAGGGACAGAGGTTTCTCCATTTAATAGTAGGATAAGTATGGGATCTGACTTGGTTTCAGAAGAAAGGCAATATTGAAGGACTCCGATCGTGGGGCCAAAACCTACAAAACATGGTTTGAAAAGGCACTTTTTGATATAAATTTAATCTGTTGACAGGAAGTAGAAAAAGCTACATTTTCTGAGAGAATTTCTACATACTCACTGCTGAGATTTTTCATTTGAAACATTTGAAATCAAGTATTGAGACACTAAAAAGTTGCAGCTGCAACACACATAATGAAAGAGGTTGCGTTAGCATTCAAAGATGAGGACCTGAGACCTCAAAGGGTTTGAAGCATCAGTCAAAGCATTGGAGGTAAAAGAAATATACAATGAGATAAAACACCGTGTGTGATTGGCCAATAATATTTGTTACTCTTTAAGGAAGATCATTTTTAAAAAGAATATTTTTGTGACACTGTTTCAGAGAGGTTGTCATTAGACTTTGTGCTGCTTTTTGACACCAATAGTCCTCACTCAATAATTATTTGTTTTAAAAATGACTGTTTCACCTCTGATTATTTAGTTCACTCTGCTGGCTAATGATGTCCTGAGATCATGTTTTCTCTCCTCGTCCTCTCAGGTCCAGAGAAGTCGTCAATGATCCGTGAGGACATCCTGAGCAAGCTGCTGGACGAGGAGCTGGAGTCAGAGGTGACGTTGTCTCAAAGGCTGTCGTCGTCATCCTCTCCTCCTCAGGTCCTGCCCCTCACCCACAGCCTCAGCCCCCTCAGGAAGGTCCACCAAGCCCCCGCCGCTCAGGGAGCTTTCCCCCTGAAGCCCTCCACTGTCGTTCTCAACAAACATTGTCTCTCTGAAATGGACAGTCCTCCATCATCTGCAAGAGACGACTCCTCCAGGTCAGAGTCGACTCTCTCACAGTCACAATGTCCACATGATTTTACAGTTTGTAGGCAGGGATGCATGATATTGTGTTTTTTGCTGATACCTGATATGCAACAACTCATTTGACTGATAACTGATACCAATATTGATATATCCACTTCTTTCCCTACCTGATTTTTGTGACCATCAAGTCTCTTCTGTAGTGGAATTAAACATTATATTATGCATGGATACTCTTATCATGATGGCCCACTAGTAGATGGAGACATGAAATACAATACTTTTTAATTTAGGTAATATTCATTCATTGTACAAAATAAGAAAAAGCATGTTGGCCGATTCTGATATTTCAATTAAAAGTCGACATTATTGTGCATCCCCATCTGTAGGTTTTAAGCAGTGATGCTCCGATCAGGGGGTTTGGTGTATTCTGGTATTGTGTTTTTGCTGCTGCTTGGCTATTTCGCCACAAAATAGATTTTTTTTAACCTGCAGAACTAAAACATGATTGTTGAATGGATTATGATGAAATGTGGTTCACATATTAATGTTACCCCTCAGAATGAAGGGGGATTGTCTTACTTCTCATCTAGCACCATTAACATTTTAAAGGTGAACCACGCACAGGGTAGGGTATAAAGTCAGGAGCTGCTCCTTAGACAGTGATTTGGGAAAGATGTTCTAGATGACAATGAGTGCACCCAGGGGAATGCTCTGAGGCCTCGCGTCATGTATATAAAATCAAATGGGGTTGAGCAAATGCTGCCTTAGTTTAGTTTTTAGCCACCTAATGAAGGCCAACCAAAAAATCAGTATCAGTTTAGATGTACACTATGTTTAGAAGATTTCCACTACTTTACCTTGCTGTCAGATAGCCTTTTATGACAGGGATTTGGAGCCACTAGACTCAACTGACAAGAACAGTAATTTGGTCACTTTCGGTATGGTACCTTTGGAACCCAAAGTAACCCTTCAGACATGGTACCTTGACCCTAGGTCAGTTTAGTTTATCCTCTGCAAACAGTACTCTTAAATGTGGGCAGGGTTGTTGTCACTCACTGCTCCTTCCAACTCTCGCTGTATTTCCTCATCACCGGTGACACAGAGGAAAGTCTCCACCTTGTTTATTGTGTGCAGAACAAGGTTGCATGCAGACATTTTCATAACAAAAAAGAACAGGCTGCAGTGAGAGTCTCTCTCCATGGGATGTTTAAAAACAGCAGGTGCATTTAGTCCTTCTCAGGCAAGCGCAGGGGTTTAGTGTAGCTGGAGCCCACAGGAACGACACTCCGCAATGCTGTTTTTTTCCCTCCAAGTAATTTTAAACGCTTGAAGATTCACTCATTACTAAAAGTGTATGTCACCCAAGAGAGAAAATAAAAACTAATGGAATGGTCAGAGTTGTCATATTAAAGTTGATGGATTCACGTCATCAATGCATTGAGTAATATTACAAGTTAACGTCCCACTTTAAAGTCTCCGTCAGTCATGTGTTAAGTTATTTTCTTTCTCAGTCTACAGCTGCTGTGAGAGGCAGCAGAACATCCTTTCATTTTATAGTTACAGTTTACTAATATGTGTAAGACTTGACACGGTATGAACAGTGGTTACATAAGCCTCAAAACCAGCCACATCTCAGCCCCGAGCAGAGTGACTGTCTGCTGTTGACCAATCAATGGACTGCAGTGGTTCTAGCTCCACCTTTTAGTACCAGATCTGTGTGCAAGGTATCCCAATAAAGAGGTGACCAAAAGTGGGGACAGTTAGGAACTTTTCACAGTGGAAATGGAAAAAATGTGTACCCAACTGAACTGAACCGTAACAGAGCGCTTGGTGGACATGGAGCTTTAGTGTTTAAGGTAAACCTGAGAATATATTCACATATAGCATGCACTTATGCTGATATTTTTTTAGGTGTTTAAACTATATTTTACTGCAGCCCCTGTCGACAGCAGTACATTGTTTAGCTTCTGTGCCAGTAGACACTACCAAAGCAACACGGTACATCAAATAAACACAGCAGAAAAGTCAGATAGGTCAGACCACCATGTTTAACTATAAATCTTTAAATTTTACAGTTATTGTTGAAAATGACAACCAATATCAACAAGTTTGCAGATTTTACATATCTCCGCAATTGAAGTCAATTGCCAGTTGTCTACATGGAAGTGATTGTTGTTGTTAGCACAACGTTATGGTGATTCGGTCTGTATGGGTACATTTTCTGTTTCAGGACTGAGAACACTACAGTTGATTAACGCTCATTTGGGTATGAAAAAGAAAACAAACATTCTGTCCACAAATTCAGGCTCCCGTTCATTGACTATGGAGCAGCTCCAGACTATACTCTATGATCACAAGTTTGAGACTTCTCTGGTTTCTGGCTTTGAGAGAGAGAAGCTCATATTCACAAATATTGAGTGAACTTTCTTAGATTATGGAAATATTTTTATATATTGGAATTCTTAATTTATGTGGTGTCCCCTTTTAATAAGTCCAATACTTTGGTTTATGACCAAATACCTGAAGAACTAATGACATTCCCATCAGCCTCAGCTGAAATTGATATTGATGAATTAAAAATTAACATACAGAAATAAATAAATAAATTAAAGAAAGAATGAATGAACAAATAAATTAATAAATAAATAAAGGCTAACACCTGGTGGAAATAACAATTCCAGTAATAGATATATAAATAAATGCCTAAATAAATACAGAAATAAATAATTAAATACATACATATATAAATAGATCTCATATCGCAATAACATACAGACACAAAAATCAGTAAATACATAGAACAAATACACAAATAACAGCTAAAGAGGTGAACAGAAATACATTTTGTTATTTATGTCCTATTGAATTATCACCTTTTATTTATATATCATAATTTTTCATTAATTTATTATTTTTTTGTAGTTGATGTATTTATGCTTTTTTATGTATTGATACTATAACAATACTACATGTATTGTCATTTTTTGTCCTCCATAGACCAGTTAGAACATATAAACATCCTGTCCTGTTTGTAGGAATCTGGATGTCCTTAGGAGTACTCAGAAACCAGGATGCTGTAACATTTGAACCCTGATCCAGGTTTCTGTATCACTGTCAGCCATGCTGACTGATGTGTCGTCAGCTGGAGTCATGTAGTAGTTAGTCAGTAAGATAAAAATCTGTGTGAACAGAAACAGTATGATAAATGTCTACATACTGAAATGAAAGGTAGTAGAAGTAGTTTGATGCCACAGTCTTCCTCAGCAGCTGAAAGCTCGGGCAAAAGCGAGCAAAAGGACCTTGACTTAAGATGATTTAAACTGGTTTAAAATGAGATAGCCTGAGGGAAAGTCCAGGCTCACTGATGCCTCTTCTGTTGGTTAAAGTCTCCAGCAGGGTGATGATGTGATGGATGCAGGGTTACCGACTGACTCGGTTAAGACACCCAGAAGAAGAACTGCTACGCCAAGGAGACAGTATGCCATCAGAGGGCAGAAGTGAGTCAGACACAGCAAGTGTGGGGGTTGTAATAACTGGTAATACAATGTCTATGAGCACAACAAAGAGGTGTGTCAGAGGAACAAAACTGTAGTTGACACCTGTGTGTTTGTGGTGACTTTTACTTTTTTCAGCTTTTATATTCTTTTGAGGTGTGAGTGTGCACAGGCGGGTGAACTTGTAGCCAGTGTCTGCACATTGTTTGAGTTTCTTATTCTTTAACTAAACACAGTGATGTAATCCAAAAAATTAAATGTGTCCTCCAACAGAGCCACCACTCCGTCTCGAAAAAAAGAACAGAAAACCCTGATGGAACCAGCCCTGGGAGTGCTGTAAGTACATTCATACATGCATACTGTGGCTCAGAGGTAGAGTGAGTTGTCCACTAATTGGAAGATTGGTGGTTTGATTACCTGCTCCTCCAGCCTGTGTGTCAAAGTATCCTAGGGCAAGATACTGAAAGCCAAATTGCTCCCCAATGGCTGTTCCATCGGTGTGTGAGAGTGTGTGAATGGTTACTGAGTAGCAGGTGGCATGTACAGTCAGGTCCATAATTATTTGGACAACGATACAGTTGTCGTCATTTTGGCTCTGTACACCACCACAATGGGTTTTAAATGAAACAATGAATACCTGCTTAAAGTGCAGACTCACAGCTTTCATTTAAGGCTTTTTTCAAAAATGTAGTATGAACCGTGTAGGAATGACAACCATTTCTTCACACAGTCCCCCGACTTTAAGGGCTCATAAGTATTTGGACAAACTAACATAATCATCAATTAAGCAGTCAGTTTTAATACTTGGTTGCAAATCCTTTACAGTCAATGACTGCCTGAAGTGTTGGACACATAGGCATCATCAGATGCTGGGTTTCTTCCCTGGTGATGCTCTGCCAGCCCTTTACTGTAGCCGTCTGCACTTCCTGCTTGTGTTTTGGGTGTTTTGCCCTCAGTTTTGGCTTCAGCAAGAGAAACGCATGCTCAATTGGATTCAGGTGAGATGATGTGACTTGACCATTGCAGAACATTCCACTTCTTTGCCTTAAAAATGTCTTTGGTTGCTTTTGCAGTATGCTTCAGGTCAATGTCCATCTGCACTGTGAAGCATCGTCCAATGAGTTTTGAAGCATTTGGTTGAATCTGAGCAGATAATGTAGCCCCAAACACTTCAGCTTTCATCCTGCTGCTCTTGTAAGCAAGACAAGACTTCACTAGAATAAATACAGAGAATTTATCACAAGATGCAAACCATTGGTTAGCCTTAAAAATGGAAGGCCAGATTAGAGTTTGTCAAAAACCATCTAAAAAGCCTGTACAGGTGTGGAACAGCATACTATGGACAGATAAAACAAAGATCAACTACCAGAATGATGGGAAGACAAGAGAAGGAAGAAGGGAAGGAGCTGCTCATGATCCAACGCACACCACCTCATCAGTGAAGCATGGTGGAGGTACTGTTATGTCATGGCCATGTATGGCTGCCAGTGGAACTGGTTCTCTTGTATTTATTGATGATGTGACTGCTGACAAGAGCAGCAGGATGAAAGCTGAAGTGTTTGGGGCACCATTATCTGCTCAGATTCAACTAAATGCTTCAAAACTCATTAGACGATGCTTCACAGTGCAGTTGGATATTGACCTGAAGCATACTGCAAAAGCAACCAAAGACATTTTTAAGGCAAAGAAGTGGAATGTTCTGCAATGGCCAAGTCATATCATCTCACCTGAATCCAACTGAGCATGCGTTTCTCTTGCTGAAGCCAAAATTGAGGGCAAAACACCCAAAACACAAGCAGGAAGTGCAGACGGCTACAGTAAAGGGCTGGCAGAGCATCACCAGGGAAGAAACCCAGCATCTGATGATGCCTATGTGTCCAACACTTCAGGCAGTCATTGACTGTAAAGGATTTGCAACCAAGTATTAAAACTGACTGTTTAATTGATGATTATGTTAGTTTGTCCAAATACTTATGAGCCCTTAAAGTTGGGGGACTGTGTGAAGAAATGGTTGTAATTCCTACATGGTTCATACTACATTTTTGAAAAAAGCCTTAAATGAAAGCTGTGAGTCTGCACTTTAAGCAGGTATTCATTGTTTCATTTAAAACCCATTGTGGTGGTGTACAGAGCCAAAATGACGACAACTGTATCATTGTCCAAATAATTATGGACCTGACTGTATGTTTCGGCCACTTGTCTGTAAATGTGTGTGTGAATGGGTGAATGTGACATGTAGTGTAAAAGCACTTTGAGTGGTAAGAAAACTAGAAAGGTGCTCTAGCAACATTACCTAGAGAGCAAGCAAACATCTTAGACGCACCCCTCCCCCCTGATGAAGTCAATTAGCTCTGATATGCCAAACAATAAATCACCTGGACCAGACAGATTCTACTGCTGAATTCAAGAAACACTTCTGGAGCATTCTTTCATCACTATTTTACAGAGTAACTGCAGAAGTTGAAGCTCCTCCATCATACCCACACACATGAATACTGCTGCGATGACACTTTTTTTCCTAAAACCTACCATCCTCTCTCACTTATCAACACAGACTTACAAAATTATCACCAAAACACCAGAAACCTGAGTAAAGACACTTACCCTCATTCTAATTCAAGCTGATCAGACAGGCTTCATCAACAACAGACAGGCTTCAGATAACAACTGCAGGCTGTTCAACCTAATCAGTATATCACAACAAAAACAAAACATAATTGTATCATTATATGCAAAAAAGCATTTGATAAGGTTAACTGGACTTTTTATTCACCTCCCTGTGCAAGTTTGGTTTTCAAGGGTTGTTCATCCATTGGATCGGAATAGTCTACATCTCACTCAAAATAATATCTTAATATTTTCCTTTTTCCACCTGACTCTGAAAAATTGGTTTATACCATAAAAATGTGACGGATTTGATACTTTTGATGTGTGATGTTGACAGGGCTGAAGTGGATAATGAAAGCTCTCCGATGCTGCCGGTCACCGCCACGCCGAGGAGCTCCAAGAGGAAGTCAGCTCAGCAGGTGTCGTCTCGCATCAGAAAGCAGCTGTGAGTGCAGAGAGAGGGTCAACAGGTTGATTTTCCAGTCCACTGACTGATGAGCTCATTGTTTCAGCACTTAACAAACTAACTTCACTGACTGTTGGATCAGGAATCTTCTGGACAACCAGCTGGACCTGAACTCAGATGGAGAGGATGAGGACGAGTTTGTTCCATCCAAGAAGGAGCTGCAGAGCAGCAGTGAGGATGATGGTGACGATGGGGAAGAGGAGGCAGGGCTGGATAGTGATGAGGAGGTGTTGTCTAAAAAAGGCAGACATGCTGCTGCAGGGTCTGGCACTCCTCGTTCAAAGCAGAAAACTCGCTCCTCGACCAGAACGCCTCGAAAGACTCCAAACATAAAGGTAAAAGTCCTGGAAACATCCAGATCAGAGGGAATGTCTTCATCATTTTTTTTACTCACTTTGTCTCCCTTAACCGTTTCCTGTTTCGACAGGTCACACCCAGCACGCCACGGACTCCTCATCGCGCCACTCCCAGCATCCCTAGCAGGTCGCTGCCAGCCCGAAAGCCGGCTAATGTTCTGGAGGAGGCCAGAACCAGGTGAGACACAACAATCAGTGACCTCTGACCCTCATATCTATTTATATATAAACACATCAGGGCTGCAGAATTAATCACAAAAAATAATTGGCATTGCAAAATCCCAGAGTCCAAGGGGACATCTTCAGATGTCTTGTTTTGTCCATCAGACTGTCCAAAACACGAAGACATATTAATTACAACCATATAAAACAAAGGAAAGCATCAAATCACCACAACTGAGAAGCTGAAACCAGTGAATGTTTGGTAGACTATGTGTGACGTACAGTATTGCTTGAGAAGTTACTGGAACACTGTTCACTGTCTCAGAGGACTGACTTCTCTTTTCTTCTTTATTCAGAATCTACTAGTTTTCAAGGATTTTGATAACAAAGTGTTATTCAGTCAGTGAAGCAGATGGTCTACAAAGTTAATTGAGCATTTGTTAAAGTGTATTACTGTGTGTATTTGTCTCATCAGGCTGCATGTGTCCTCGGTGCCGGAGTCTCTGCCCTGCAGGGAGCAGGAGTTTCAAGACATCTACAGCTTTGTTGAGAGCAAGATCATAGATGGAACGGGAGGGTAAGATCCAGATTCTAATGCTGGCCCAGAATTTACAGGTTTCCAAAGTCTTTGACTTGTGACCTGAATAGTCCCCCCTCACCTCGATCAGGTCAAACATCACAGCGTGTTGATTACAGACTAAAATCTGTCCCTTATATCAAGAACTGTTACAGGTACAAGAGGCCTGCATCAAATGTCTGCTCAGTTTCTTGTTTCTATAATCTGATCAGATGTTTCCTGATCTAAACAGGAAGCTTCTCAAACTCTGATTGCACTTAAATTAAAAAAAATTACAAAAACATCTTCCATTCCTCAAACAAAGCTATTACCAATAAAAGTATTTATTTCAGTCCAATCAGTGCAATCATAATGTACGTACAATAACAAGTAGCACCTCAAGGTGCAGGTTGCTTGTGACGCTTAGCTGTGAGCAGTTTGTTCTCTTCTCAAATTGTTTTATAAGAAAACACACAGAATTGTATCCATTATCAATGATTATTGACTACAATAATTAGTTTTTTGTCCATCAATAAATTGATTAATTGCTGACCTTTAGGTATAGATTATAAAGCGCTATAAAGGCTAAGGCTGTGTGTCTCCTGGTGGCTCTGCTCACCTGTTGTGTTGTTGTTGTTGTTTGGGTCTCAGGTGCATGTACATCTCAGGTGTGCCAGGTACAGGTAAAACGGCCACGGTCCACGAGGTGATGCGCTGTCTGCAGCATGCGGCTGAGGTGGACGAGATTCCTCCTTTCCACTTCATCGAGATCAATGGGATGAAAATGACAGATCCTCATCAGGCCTACGTCCAGATCCTACAGGTGAGAGCAGTGAGCTTCACACAGAAGACAAAATGATGATAAAAAGTGTGCTGCAGTCCACTCAGTGCCGCTCTTCTAACATCTATCAGTGGTTATTTTAACTATTAAAAATAGATGAAAATTAGATCTAAAAAGTAATAGAAGTGTTTCTTGATTTAAAAAAAAAAAGAAAGAAAATTTCAAGGAAAACATTTGCCAGCTGAACCACACATTGTCATGTGTGTTGTTTTTTTTTTTTTTTTTAAACTACAGTCAGTGTTGCCAACTTATATTTAGCCACTTTTCAGACCCCTCTAGCGACTCTTTTTCAAAAAAGCGACTAGCGACAAATCTAGCGACTTTTTCTGAGGTTATTGGAGACTTTCGGAGACGCTGACGTGAAAGCACGTATCATTCTTATTCTTCTCAACGAGCAGCGGATGCTGCCACGGGCCCCTCCCTCGCCCCAAAGTACTCACATGTGGGCCAGTCCTTCCTCCCAGCTGCAGTCAGAGCAGGAGATACTAACCCCTCCGCATCCAGACTGCAAGTGAATCGCGCACGTGCGGAACCGCCGCTGGCTGATCCCGACCTGGTTTACAGTCAGGGCGGGATGTAAATGTAAAATTTTCTTTGTCTAATATAAATCACTGAAAGAAGGTTCATTTGTAGTTCTAAACATATTCAGGGTGTTTTTTACTCAGTTTTTGTCTCTCAGTTAACTGCAGGGAATATTTTTGTCTAGTTAAGCACATCTGACCATAGTTTAATTATGCTACTCATCAGTTCACTGCACTGCATGCCACCTGGGTCTAGTAGGCGCTAGCTAGCATTAGCGACTCTGCTCATTCGGCCATTACTGCTACTAACACCATCCCTACCTAACTGCAACTAGAGCAGCTACGTGACCTGCCCTCTAGCTACATAATTCACCCACCACACCAGTGCGTCAGTCCGCTATCAGCCCCTCTCACTCCTTGGCCCAGAAGCAAAAGATCCGGCGAAATAGCTAAATTAGCAATTAGCTAGCTATGAAGTATTACATTAAAAGAGAGACAGATAAGGTTAGGATAAGGGCAGTGGGAAAGCTACATCTTGTTACGTATGCTAATGCTAAATTAGCTTTTAGCTGACGTTAGCTATAAATTATTACATTGAATGAGAGGTGGTTAAGATTAGGATAAGTTTAATGGGAGAGCTACATCTCGTTACTTATGTTAATGCTAAATTAGCAAAGTATAGCTGTTATGAATTCTAAAGTGGATCATTGCTACATTTGGTCTCATTTATTCACAACAGTGTAGCATTGTAGCACAGTTTAGATACCCGTCGCATTTGTGGGTTTGTTTTGCACTCGTGGTGTGCGCAGTTTGTAGGGGCGTGTAGTGTACACCACAAACGGAATGTGTCTGCAGCCATACATGTCTACATAAAACTCCCTTTAGCATTGTTGACTTTTTTTTTATCACTGTTAGCTCTGTTACTAACAATAGCAGTGTCAGCACAGCTAGAGGTGCTAACATTGTAAACAATGCTAAAAGGGGTTTGCCACTTAATCACTGGGGCAACCTGGGGGGAGACTGGAGGGTGGGTACAGTATTTCCATAGCAATGCATTCTGCCACAGGGACGGCGTTACTAGCTGTAATCTGCGAATGAGCGACGCTGCTAGCTAGCTAACGAGCTCCCTTCCAACCCGGCTGATGCACAGTGCAGAACAGCCAAAAAAACAATGAAGACTGGGGGTTGGGCAATGGGCACCATGTTTCCACATGTTAATGCAGCTAGCCTGTTGTCTGTTAGCAAAGCCAACAGAAAATAAAGTAAAAGGCAAGACACTTATGTCAGAAAACGTTAATATTTCATCACCTGGATAGTGCTTTGAAATGCAGTGCTTAAGCTCGCCGAGTCAAATGAGCGTTGGACTTAAAGGAAGGGCCTCTTGTATTTCACATCTTTATTTTTTTATTATTTTTTTTTTCTTAAAAATTAACCAGTTAGTAACCAGTTAATGGGTGTCAGCCTTTTGAAAGCAATATTAAACGAAACTGACACCCCTAATAGGGACAACAACATGAAAATTGAAAATTTTTCTGTTTTCAAACAAAAACGTTGAGTCTTAAACAAGCTGTGTTCCTTTTCTGTGGGTTAAGGGATTAGTGATGGCAGACCATTTGAATACTTTGTACATGTCAACCCATGTTTCCAAAGGGTATTAAAATGGAGCACTTCACCAATTTCACACATGAAGTTCAAGGTTGACATGAGTTGTAACAGAAATCCTGTGCTATAAACTTGGGTGTGTTGGTTTCAAAGGGGTGACCAAATAGGAGGCAGGAAGTATAAAGATCCTAAAAAGACAGCTGCATTATGAGAAATGTCGGATTCTGGGTTTGAAGTTTGACCCATACTTGGGACTACAAGTCAAGATATCTTAAAAACCTCTCTCTTGACCAACTTTAAACAATGCTAGCAGTTTCCAGCTGCTTCCAGTGGTTGTGCTAAGCTAGGCTAAACACGTCCCAGAGATGATAGTGACATCCATCTTCTTATCTAACTCTGGAGAAGAAATGACAGGACTGAATCATGTCCCAGTTGAATTAAGACATTGTGGTGTGTTTACTGACTTAAGTGATGGTTTCGTCTCTGCAGAAGTTGACGGGTCAGAAGGCCACGGCCGACCACGCAGCAGCGCTACTGGAGAAAAGATTTAGCAACCCTGCGCCCAGGAAGGAGACCACTGTGCTGCTGGTAGATGAAGTAAGAACTCTTTCTTATTGCTGAGCTTTTATTTTATGGGCATTTCCCCCAAAACATTGCACTATTGTCTCACGTACAGGACTTAAATTAAAGAATGTGTAAAAAGTTTGAATAAAAGATTAATAATGCAAACCAGCGGACGTATCCACAAAGCTTCATCGTACAAAGAATTGCTCCTGGTAATAGAATACTAAGAAACTTTTTAGAATTATGACCTTTTTTAAAAACTTTCCCTTAAAGCCCAGTTCAGACCAAATGTTTATAACAAGACGAGGTGAAACAGGCAACTATTTGCAATGCATTGTTGCAACTTTCTAAAAACCTGCTGGTTCACACCAGTGCAACCAGATGAGACGGTCTATCATCTCTATGCAACAACTCTCTGAACTTCTTTTCTAATTTCCAGCTTTTCAGGCTTATTTTGTGGCTGAAAAGAATTTGTAGCTCCTTAAAATATGAATGAGGATAGTGACAGTGATATGGGCTCAGCAGGGCATTCTGTGTGTGCTAACAACAGTTTGGAAATGCTGGTTAATGGTGCCAGGCTTTATGTGGACAAATTTGTTCATGTCATGAAGATAAAAACACCAAATTGTTCAGCACTAATGTTCAACAGGATTTCCAAAGCTTTAACCCTTTTTGTTTTGGACTGTAGTTGGACCTGTTATGGACCAGGAAGCAGAACGTCATGTACAACCTGTTCGACTGGCCGACGAGGCGTCACGCCCGCCTGGTGGTGCTGACCATCGCCAACACCATGGACCTGCCGGAGAGGATCATGATCAACAGAGTGGCCAGCAGACTGGTGAGAGATCTAGCCCTGTAGCCCTGCACTGATGTGCCCTTTAATATCAACACTGTGATCAGGCTTCTCTGTTGTCTATAGACACATACGGGAGTTGGTACATACAATTCACAGGTTTCACAAACTTGAAAAATATGGACTGTGAGAAAATAGTGAAAAATACTCATCAAAGGTCTTGTTTTGTTTGACCAACAGTCCAAAACCTAAAGAAAAACAGCAAATCCTCACATTTAATGAGCTGAAACTGAGGAGCTTTGGCATTCCGAACCACACAGAAAATAGGGTGTGAAATAACTAAAAAGTTAGATTGGATCTACAAGCAGCTCCTTAAACATATCAGTGTTCATGGTGGAAAATGAAGATGGAATTCAGATGATTATCTGCACAAAACCAAAAAACCCTGACAGGTAACATGACGCCTCTGTCTCAATGTTTCCAGGGTTTGACCAGGATGTCGTTCCAGCCGTACACCTTCAAGCAGCTGCAGCAGATCATCACATCCAGGCTGAACAAAGTGAAGGCCTTTGAGGAGGACGCTCTTCAGCTGGTGTCCAGGAAGGTAAACATTTGGGACGTCTCTCACACCTTCTCACCTGACCTGAGCTCAGTCACAGGTCCACCAACCAGCGGTAGAATGCAATTGTACATTTACTAAGTACTGTACGTAAGTACAAATTTGAGGTATTTGTTTTTTCTCATGTGTTACTTTCTAATGCCACCCCACTACTTCTCAAAAGGAAACATTTAACACCAGGACATGTACATTTATCTGACAGCTGCAGTAACTTTACAAACTACAACATTTCTTTTTTGACAAAACATGAGGTAACATAGTATCACAATATTTTGCATGGCACTATAGTATCAATACATCAATGTCAAAAATAGATTTTTTTTTAGTATAAAAGTCATTATTATTGCAAATACTAAGTAAACTTTTGGTAGCTTACTTAATAAAATGAATTGCTTTTTTAATCTGCTAGAAACATTTTGCTGCAAAAATAATTTAAGTGAGATGAACAGACTTTAAACACTTTGCAGTTGAAAAGGTAATAAATTGTAATGTATGTTATGTTATGTATGTTATTACTCCAAAATGTTACAAATGGTAATATTTTATAGTGACGTAGATAATGTTGTATCATGGGGCCTGTGGTGATTCTGACCCCTACAAAACATGACACACTGAATACTTTATAAAATACGATGATTTCTTAGAAATGAAACTACCTCACAGTTTGTACAACTGAAAGGATTAGTTGATTGACAAGAAGTTAATTAAAAACTATTTTGTTTGTTGAAGACTTTATTTCATGTAAAACGTGGTTCCAGCTTCACAAATATGAAGATTTGCTGCTTTTCTTTATAATAAATATAATGATTTTGAAGTTTTCTCGACTGCTTTTCCCAAGTTAATATAAGTTAGAGGTCTTTTCCTTTCCAAAACAAACAGACCAGGGGCCTCATTTATAAAGCTTGCTTATGCACAAAACGGGGCTTGAAAGTGGCGTACGCCACTTCTCACGCAAAGGTTGTGATTTATAAAAAATAAACTTGGCGGGAGAATGTGCGCACCTGTAAGCAAACTCTGAGTCATGCGTGCGCACATTTTGGAGACACTGGGAAGTGGTGACGCAGACGGCGAGGTGGAGAAGTGGAGTCAGATTTTTATTGATGTCTCACACAAATTTAATGTCACGCTATATCCACCTTAGATCCACGTTATCATTGAAATTAAATCCAGCAGCCTTATTTTGCACTTGGAGTGAGTGATAATTGTTTCGTAAAAACGTTGTAAAATCCAACTCAAATCCTGAATTGAAATTCTTTCTAAATACGTATTTAATTCGCACTGCCTCTAACGTCTCATTGTCTACTCTATGAGCGCAGGAGGGGAAGAGGATGGCGTGACTGCATGGAATATATTTATTTATTTAGCTAAATATTTCCAGTGCATTTATCATGTCTCGAAATACAGCCATTAAGCACAACCGTTACACTCCTTTCATCAGCCCTACTTAGACGTGCTGTTCATGACAAAACCGGCATAAAGAAACATGTTCGCCTATTACACTTTCATCTTTGAATTGTATTTCAAATTACACGTTGTATTTTGGGACAGGGATACCACTGGTTCTTGCTGTAATTCAGGCCGGGAGTCTGATCAGACTAATTGCCATAAACATATAAATACTGCGGTGACCCTCGTACGTAATTGCGCAAGATGGCACTGGCACATACTCCTTTTTGCCTCCACCTTTAATAAATGTGATTCTTTATGTTGCACATCAATGTCAAACATCCTCAAATTTAAAAGCAACACATTAACTACATGTTGGTAAAGGAGTAAAAATATTTGGTCTACCTTTAGATCAGACCACTTTTTTTTTCTGTCACTGTCCGTGCAGTCCCACAGACACAGCTGACAGCATCACACATCAGCGCTGATGTGTTGCCACTTTTATCGCTTTCTTTTATTAGTGATCCCGCTGCTGTGGCTACCAAATAAAATCTTTCTTCAGTCCTCCACCTCCCGTTAAAGGGTCTCTAGCTCAATCTCGGAGAAATTCCGTTTTTTGGTTCGTTTCTCACACCCGTCGCCGTGACACAACGAGAGAGCACTCCCATGCCGGCTTATTTATATGCAGATCGCATTCATGAGGTGATTTGCATGACCATTTATGGTTGAACTAGGGCGTGTAGAGGGCGGAATATGAGGCGGATCTGGGTGCACACAACTCCAGGAGGTCTGTGATTTATAAAGAAAACACTGCGTGCAAGTGTGCGTGCGCACGGTTTCATTAGATTATTTTTTGGCGCACGCCATTTTCAGCTTTTGGGCGCACGTCAACTCTTAGTATGAATCCTAAGCACTCTTTTATAAATGAGGCCCCAGGTGATAAACACTGAAAAAATAGTAAAAAAAAAAAAAAAAAGTGGAAAAAAAAAAGTGTTTTGGCAACGCTCTTGTCGCGGAGGGGCTGCTAAGTACAGTGGCCAACGCAAAAATAGGCGAAAACACAAATGGTCCTATCTAGAACCAGTGTTTGGTTTGTCCATTTTGGACAACTTTACTGGACCCACTCCCTATGTAGATCAGATCATAGACTGATTAAGACATAGACATTTTACTACTTTTATTACTTTTAATACTCTTACATTTTCTACATTTACATTTTTTAAATTAATTTTCCTGATTATAGTTACATACTTTTACTTAAAGGTAGGGTCTGGAGGATTTTCCAGTTGCTGTTTGTAAACACACATTCAAATTTGGCCCCTCCTATCAGGCTCAACTCTCCCGGCTGTAGGGAGCCCGGAGGTACAGAAGAAGGCTTCATAGAAGAGGTTCAGGCAAGGCTCGCGCTGGTGTACGCTCGGGCACGCTCGGGCATGGCACCTGCGCTCTCTCATTGGCTGGGGAAATCTCCGCCCAGAAGCGGTCAGAGCTCACAAAAACATCAAAGGGCAGGAGCTCTGCAAACAGAGTCACCACCACACATGAGTAGAAGCCCATAGGTGATGATTAAGCAGGATTTCATTTGTATATGTCTATGTTTTGTTTTGTTTGAAAATCCTCCACATCCTACCTTTAAGTAACACTTTCAATGCAAGACATGCAACAGTGTTAGAACTTGTACTGAAGTGAAGGATCTGAATAGTTCCTCACAAGGTCTTCCTCCCCTCTCACAGGTAGCCGCTCTGTCAGGCGATGCTCGCCGATGTTTGGACATCTGTCGCAGGGCGACAGAGATCTGTGAGCACTCTGCTGCTGACCCTTCTGCCTCAAGATTGGTGGGAATGAGTCACGTGATGGAGGCGCTGAATGAAATGTTTTCCTCCGCCTACATCACTGCCATCAAGTGAGACTTTCTCTTTTATCACATTAATGATGGCATTGAAAAGGAGTGACAAGATAAAGTAACTGGCATGTGTCTTCAGGTGTGCATCACTGCAGGAGCAGCTCTTCCTCAGGGCAATCATTGCTGAGTTTCGCCGACTTGGATTGGAGGAGGCCACCTTCCAACAGGTAAATAAAAACAGTCCCCTCTTCTGTTGCTGAGATATGATGCTAAGTAATGGCCAGAAAAGTGTTTTTGCAGAGCATCATGATGTCACGGTGAGGTTGACCTGTCAAAATAAATTTCAAGTCACACCCATTTCAGTCTGGATCGATGTGGTCCAGATCCTGAAGCACAGAACCTCAATAAAAGTCCTCACCTCTGTTTTTCTGTGATCCAGGTGTTTGTGCAGCACCAGGCTCTGTGTCGGGTGGAGGGTCTGCAGCCAGTCACCGTGTCGGAGGGTCTGGCGGTGTGTCAGCGTCTGGGAGCCTGCAGGTTACTGCTGCTGGAGTCCAGCCGTTTGGGAGTCCTGCAGAGAGTCCGCCTCAATGTGAGCCAGGACGACATGCTCTACGCCCTGAAAGCTGACTGAAGGAGAATCCTCTTCAGACTCATTTATCTGAACTACATGAGACGTTAACCTGTCTGAGTTACACAACCTGAAACGAAACAGATTTCAGTTTTTAAACCTTAATATTAAGTCGAGGCACAGATTTGGAGTCAGTTTTTTTGCATTTGATGGTATGTTTTCTCCATAAATCAGTTAGTCTTTAATTATTTTAAGTTTTGATGTTCCCAGTTTAAAATGAGAGATTTGTCTTTCTGGAATTGTTTTTAACATTGTATAGTGCATCTGTTTGTTTTATGTTTAATACCTGAATATGCAATAAAACTCCACCTTTAATATGAATCACTCTTTAATTGTTTTTCTTGAGTTGATGGTATGAATACAAATACTGAGGAATTCTATCAAGACAACTATGGAAAAAACAATAAATGGAAAAGAATTTTCAATAGATGTATCTTACTATATAATAAAGAAAACGCTGTCTGTGGGTCTGTGTTCCACGTTTTTCTCCTCACTGACTTGGTCAATCCATGTGAAATTTGGCACAGTGGTAGAGGGTCATGGGAGGATGTGAATGAAGCAATATTACATCAACTGGCTAAAGGGGGCGCTATAGCAAGTGATTGAAATTGCAAACTTCGAATGGGCATATCTCATGTCCAGTATGTCGTAGAAACATGAAACTTTGCACAGAAATGCCTCTCCTCATGAGGAACACATTTGCCTCAAGAACCCATAACTTCCGGTTTATAGATTTTTAATTTTTTGAAAAACACTTAAAATCGATCTCTTCCTAGGAAGTTTGACCGATCTGCATGATGACTCAGTGAACATAATCTAGGGACCAATATCTAAAGTTCCCTCTTGGCAAAAGTTGGAAAACTTACTAAATCTGAGCTTCTTTAAGCAATGAATATTGCGGAGTGTGGCTCATCACATCAAAGTGTATAAAATCTCAAGGGTTTCACAGATCACCACGCAACTTTGTAGGCATATGACCACACATAGGGCCCTATTTAGATGGTCTAAAGCGGATGGCGGACGGCGCATAATCCATGGCGCAAGTGTCATTGCTATTTAGATGCAGGCGCAGTTGTCATTTTCACGCCCTGCGCCCTCGTCGTCTAACTAGCAATGAGCTTCTCTGGGCATGTTCGTCTAAAAATGAGGAGTGGTCAGGCGCAGTCATGGCGCATTGCTAGTTAGATGACGGGAAAAGCAAATGCGCCAGTGACCAACAAAAACCTGGTCTAAAGTCAACGGCGCAGTATTTCGCTGTTAAACAAGTTAGTAATATGCGTCTCTAGGCGGGTGCACAACGCGCGTGCACTCTGCTCAGACACACAGGGAGCAGCCACACATACGCAAAAGATAACAAATAAAAATATGATTACAATGTGAAAGGTTATTATTGTGCACATTAAAATATTTGTCAGAAAGACATCTTAATGGTCAGTCATTAATCAGAATGATCTAATCGCAGTAATATTGATTATCATAATCTGGGAGGTCCAAGCTGGCAGTGGTACGAATATACGGAACTGTGAGCAGACCTCCACAGGCTGATGATGCATAGCCTGTAAAATGAACTTGTCTTTCCCAATTGAATTGTGATCATTTTGGCATGTAAATCACAAAATCAAAGATGTGAAAACGTTTGATAAACTTTAATTTGACATAAACACAATAATAACCAGCTTCTGTGAAAACTAAAAATGTAAACTTAGAGCCACGTACAAATGTATATTTATAAAAAAAAAAAGCTTTTAGAACGTAAAACTGAAGATCATCTTGTGAGGAGGAGGAGGAGGAGGAGGATGACCCCAGCTCCGCAGCCAGCGCGCAGCCAGACCAGACGGCCCGGGTGCAGCCACAGGACCAGCCCTTCCTGCACCTTCAGGCGGGGGGGTTCAGGATGCTGGAGAGGGAGCTGGGCTCTCTAACCTCCCGGGTTAAAATAAAATTGAATAACTTACAATTTGTTGACAGCGTTTCTCTCGTGCGCGCGCGTGCGCGCTCTCTTTCTCTCTCGCAGTCTCACTCTGTTTGTTTTCTTTTGACTTTTCTAAGATGACAGATGCTGGATATATACTCCCTATCTGATGCTGTGGCTGTTTGTGGTTGGCTGAGAGGGATGTGAACTCATTAGTTTGCAGCTGTGTTAATCAAATCAGGTTGGGTTTCCATTACGCGTGCCGAACGTGCCAAACGGTGCCAAACGGTGCCAATCCCCTTTGATCTGACATCAGATGTGATGGGACAGTCAGTATAGAGATACATTTATCGTCTCCTCAGCTGTAAAACGCTCGCTCTTTCCAGTTGGTAGGTCCGCCATCTATAGCTCTCCGCCATGCGCTCCAATTGCGCCTCTCTTAAAGGGAATGAGAGGTGACACTCTGATTGGCTTATTGAATGATACGCCCAAAACACACCCATGACTGATTCACAGAGTAAGTCCAACCCTTTTAGACTCTCCGCCATGGCGCACAGTCTGAAAATGCGCTGTCTAACTAGCAAGTGACTGGGACACGCCCATGCGCCGCACACCATCCGCCTTCCGCTTTAGACCATCTAAATAGGGCCCATAATCTGAGGGGACCCCTCCATTATTGACCCCATCAAACAAAATGGGGGCGCTAGAGAGCTAATTTCTTATCTAGGCCTAACCACCATATGGATTTTTACTTAACTTGATAGATATGTAGAACAGGACGCCTCAAGGTGACTGGAGAAATTTAACTCTAATTGGCAACTGGGTGGCGCTATAACAACAGAAAAATGCTTAAAAATGGCTAAAATGCAACCAATCGCTGTGGCTCCCCCTGTGGCTGCATGTTTGTTTGTTTTTTTCTTCAATATTTAGTATGACTAAGTCATGGTATGGTATGCTGTACATAATCACGGAAACTGTCAGTGTGTCATTCTGTCAGTCCCACGTTTTTCTACTCACTGACGTGGTCAATCTATGTGAAACTGCACATAGGCATTGAGGATTGGCATAGGTAGAAGGTGACAAAGCTACTGATGGGTATGGACTAGTTTCCTGTTATTGTGTATATTCGGAGGAGGCTGGTGCAGATATAGTTGCTGAGAGATGATTGACTCACTGTAGCCTGTGTGTCCTCTGACCTGATGAATATCGAGGGAAATATCACACCGTAATGTAAACAAAACACAAAGATGTGCATGTTGTCCGTTGTTTTTCATGAGCTTCCAGTTTTCATGGGTAAGTCAGTGCATTTACAGGTTTTTATAGTTTCTCTGTTCTGTGACCATTGATTCCTGCATGTTGGACTACTTCTGACTCCAAGTAACTTTTTACAAAAGCTTTGTCTTTGATCTTAAAGTATCACTGGAGTTTGTGCTAAATGAATCTGTCATATTCTGACCTGTTCCTAAGAAAAGACATGAGAGGAGGAGGAGATCAGAACCACATTAGTTATTTTAAGAGTGCGAGCACACACATACATTTAGACAGTTCTGATGTAAAATACTGTTTGTGTGTATTGTCCAAATGTTTGGTTGCTGTACTTTGAGGCTTCGTCAAAATTGTTTTTGAAACTTTCGTGCCAATAAAGCCTTTATTGAGAGAAAAAAAATAGAGAGCTGCAAGCCACAAACAGCCACAACAACCCCACCCTGCTGATTTTGATGGAGAATTGTTAATAAATTTAAAGAAATATTTACCCTCTGCTGATGCCATGTTGTCATGTATCAGCTGTGGTTTAGTCGTCCAACACAACATTTTCACAACTAAGAGAAAAAACAAATTCTTGTGAACCACTTATTATCAGATCATTCAGAGTTTCAGTTTATTCAAGTGGTTTTATTTTCTTTGACATGGTTGGTGATAGTGATACATTTATTCCAGTGACCTTCATCATTTTATCTCTGTGTGTATTAAACAAAAACACAAAAACTGAATATTTGGCACATATGTGAACACAGCACTAATCACTAACTAATCACTAATCAACTAATCACAGCACAGCAGGACTAGGCGAAACACTTTGTTAAAGTTGTATTAGTACTAGTACTAAATGTTTCTGTGCGAGTGTGTTTTGTTTTTTATTCTGTCATAAAATTTGTTATATTGTCTTTAATTGGTCATGAAACATGCCCTCAAGTGACATCTTCTCCACATAGAATAAACCTCTCATTTTTATTCATGTTCTGACACATATGGGTTCATATTTGTATTCATATTATTTGATGAGTTATGAGGGTATTTCATATTAAATTCCTACAGTAAAAAATGAAGTAAAATTCATATGAAATAAGCAAAATTACATTAAAAATTAAATAAATTGCTTTATCATTAAAGTAATTCAACAGTAAATTAAGAAAATTTATAAAGGAATTTACTTAATTAAATTTACATTAATTTTGCAATGGAGTTTGCTTATTTATTATTTATATTTTGCTTTAGTACAAAATTCTCATGAAATGAGCTAAATCCTTAAATTTCCACCAAAAAAAGGAAAATCTCACAACAATTACACACACAAGCAAAATTCTTATAAATTCATCAAAATACTTCACTTAGAAAAATAAGCAAAATTGTTATGAAATAAGCAAAAACACTGAAAGCAAAATTAAGTAAATTCCTTGAAGTACAAAATTAAGCAAAATTTTTATGAAACAAGCAAAATACGTCAATTTAAAAAAGTAGGTGAAATACTTGATTACAAAATTACACAAAGAATCTCGTCATTAAATCTAAATCCTGCTTTACAATGTAAAATATATTTCTTATAGCTGGGTAAGCGGAAACCTGAGGCCTGTACTATGAAGCCAGTTCAACTTATACAGGATATCTTCTTGTACTAACCCTAACATTGGCTGTCTGGATAACCGGTACAACAAAGCTAGTTATCAACCAGTTCAGTCAACTTTGGGTTATCCTATCCAGCCATGAGTTTCATGTAAAAGGGGCGGGTTGTTAATTACAAGCGACATCATCTGAACCATGAATGAAGTAGGCTACCTCATATGGTATGTGATGAAACGGTAGTGAAGTGATTTGTTAACAAGACAATGAAATGTCAGTGGTGTGGGATGTGGACGACAAGCTGTAATCTTAAAACGGAAACTCTAGAAACATTGAAAACACTATCTAAAAATTCACCGTTATCCGAGACTTAAATTATGTGCAGGTATCACAAAGCTATGGGCCTATGTGACATTAGTTTAGAGGATTTTTTTGCTGTTTAGTTGGATTATGATGAAACTGCTCTGAATATGTCAAAACACTTTAAACTAATATCAGACTGTTTCTGCTGCTGAAGTAAAGAGTGGAAAAGTAGTTAATGACTAATGAGGTCTATCTGACCGAAATGTTACATACATAATAACAGGAGCCAATTAACAGTGTGTGGATTATTTTATTAATAAAATATCATCTGTTTTATAGTAGTTCTCATCACATAGGTGTCTTGTGTTATTTTGAGCTGCAGTGATGGAATCAGAGTGTCAGATAGCAACACTATCCCTGTGGACTGAAATAAACTTTGCACAGGTTAAAATCCTGCTGATATCATGTGTTAAGTGTTGTGAACAATCTCTGTATTTGTTAAAAGCTCTGTTTTAAAACCAGTGGAAATACAGCCCTGGAAGAATGAAATCATTCTACTGACCTATAACAATATACAGGCTACTCTTTTTAACCTGTCACTCCGGACATTCAGTAATGGATACTTTTTTCTTCAATGATCTGATCAGAGGTCGGGGTGTTGACAGGCTGTGATCCAATACTTTGAAGTTAACCTGTTCCAGAGCAGCTGTTCAGCATAAGTTACTACAGTGATTTATCCCGGTAAAAAAAGAAAGGACCAGCTTCATAGTACTGAAAACCCAGAGTTAACTCTGAAGTTAGCTCGCTAACTCTAAATCCTGCTTCGTAGTACAGGCCTCTGGAAAAGGTAAAAGTGAAAACAAAAACAATGGCAGATTTTTAAAACACACCCTCCTCCTGCAGCTCTCCCCCCTCTGTCCTAAGCCCCTCCCACTAGATGACCACAGGCATATGCAAGCTTCTGTAGTGTAAGATTTAATCTTTAATCAGGTAAAGGTGTTAAACTGCATAAGTTGATTAAGAGTGAAGTACATGTAACCATTTTTTATGCTATAAGTTCCCATAGGACTGTTTGTTATGCATCTATGTATGATAAAACAATGTTATACAAGTTCATGTATTCATAACACAGGGTTATGTATTCACATTGAAGAGCACACAAATACCACACCATGTATTGTTTAAAAACCATGTATTGTTTAATAATAACACACACACACTCTTTAATGTTTGTATTGTATGACACACACTCAAAAGCTCACATTGCATGAAAGCACAGGGGACTGTATAGAGAAAGTCCCCAGGTTTCATACATTTTTAAAAAAATAAAGTGAAACCAGCCCCGAACCTAATGGTGGGAGAATTTGGGGATTTCCAGGCCTAGGTCATGTTTGGGCAAGGGCCCAAGGGGCCTGCTACCAATAGATTTGGACCAGATGGAAAAAGGCTAAAAAGAAAAAGATCTGCCACCAATAGGTTTGGGTCTAGGTGGGAAGGATTAAAGGAAAAGGGTGGAGATTCTCTCGAATCTTCACCAGCATAAAAGGAAGAGCGCAGAGAGTGAAACTTCAGTCGTGCTCCGGAGCCTAACTCAATGAGTTGTATGTGTTGCTGCTTGTGAACACATTAAACTCGATTGCACCAGATTCTATTTGACTCCAGTGATTCTCTAAGTGTTTGCCAACTGAACCTAAGGTACTAAATCCACATCAGAGGACGATCTGCAGGAGAAGTAGGAGACGAGGTCGGGTGCCATCTGGCCCACTTCAAGGCACTGATTTTCGCTTCTACACTTCATACAGTAACCCAGTGTTTCCCTTTACAGGGATTTATTTCATCTAAATTCATTGTAACGCGCAGCACATTCACTCTGACCCTCCTTGTCCCACTCTCTCTTATTCTGTTTCTCAGACCAAAAATGAAACTTGAAGCTGCAGCTGTGAGCCTGTAGCTCCATTAGAGGAATGGAGCTACAGGCTTCCATTTTCCTTTTTTGGGCTGCTTTGCAGTGCAGGTAGTTATTGCCAATGCTGGAATAGCAACTTTCTCTGCAGGATTCTCTGCCATTGAAACAGGCTTTCACCAAAGACACATGCATGCGCATCTGCATTTGTTGAACAGCCAATAGGAACGCCATCTCTCTGAAATGACCTGTGATTGGCCAGATCCTCCAGTCACGGGCTAACTGTTCCAAAGCCTGAAAACTGAGCCAAGAGGAGGTGCAGAGGTCTAGTTTTCTCGCAGACCACTTGAATTACAATATACTTCAAGTTAATTATGGGATATTTGCCCAGAGACATCAAAATACAACACCTTACCCCAGCTTTAAGTCCAAAATTATGCAAAATTGTATTTTCATCACGAACACCAAGAGATACTCATCACTGGACCAGATGTGGTTCACCAACATTACCTGGGAACCACATTAATGTAAAAGCTCATATTGTATTTGCTCTGGCAGATGCCTCAGGTGCTTCGACAGATTTCTAGCAACCTCAGATCTGACAGCCAATCACAGTCGTTTATCTAATATGGGACATGTTTGAGATGGAGACGATAAAGAGAAGCACCGGTTAGACCTTTCTGAAAACAACAAAAAGGGTTACAGCTGTTGTGGACCTTTCTGTTGAAGCCGCTGTCACATCAGTATTGAACGAATTAGACGGTACATTTTCACTTAAAGAACAATCAACTGCATTTAAACATTTTGTTGATTGCTGTACTTCCAACAGGATTTCACAAAAGCATGATTAACTGCAATACTCGTTCACAGACATATTGATGCCACACCATCACAGCTCATCTCTGCATGCTGTCATCTGTTTTAAAGCGTTAACTTACATCACACACTGTTTCTGTGATTGGTTATATGTGTATCCAGTTGCATCCAGAGGCATTTTGGGCCACGGCCGCCGATAACACGGCTCGGAAATAGACAACTGAGAGAACTGAGAGGTTCTGGACTGATTTGCATTTGTGATTTGGTCTGGTGATGTCAGGCTATCACAGACTGGATGTGCTCCAGATCACAGATCTAACAGCAGGTGGCTCTGTAATAAAGGGCTGTATTGGGAGTGGGATCCTGCAGGAATCAACACAAATCTTGAAGGAGCAGGCAGTTTTAACTTTGCTGCGTGTGGGAGCAGGTGGTCAAAATACTAAATAAACTGCAGGTTCTGGGAACCCGGGAGCGGATTAAGAATACACAGCTCTGTAACATGTTTTTCCTGTCATCTCACAATTCAGTTGTTAACTTTTTTTTGCCTTTATTTGATAGGACAACTTAAGAGTGAAAGGGGAAGAGAGAGGGATGACATGCAGCAAAAGGCAGCGGGTTGGAATTGAACCCGGTGGCTGCGATAAGGACACAGCCTTTGTACATGGGACACCCACTTTGGCGAGCAAGCAAGTGTTAAATTTATCACCAAAATTGATTTTCACGTCAAGTATTGTGTTACAGAATTTGGACAATACATGACAATGAAATTCAATATCTAACATTATTTGGTGAACATTGTTTCCTGGGTCAGTGTGGCTTTGGTTTCAAATTGCGTTGGCTGCTTGGACTCCAATATACCTGCCTTCAAGTCTAGTTTTCAAATTAAACGTTAGATCTGTGAGGTGCAGCTAAGAGCCACAGACAGGAAGTCAGAAAGTATGAAGAGACTAACACCTTGTTGGTTTGGTCTTTTCATATTGACAGATTGAAAAATATAATAAAAAATATAATAATTCCGGTCTTATTGTTTAAAGGGAACATGTGTATCAAAACGAGCTGATGGTGGGTTGTGTGTCAGAAATGTGAGATGAGCTCCTTGGAGATGTTACTCTGCTCCCTGAGCTCCTTCCTCTTCAGTTGGCCCTCCTTCGAACATCCAGGTTACAATAATACAGCTCAATATTCTCCTGTCTGCCCGCACTCTGCCCCCTGCTGGCCTGGAGAGACATGACAGTACACAGATGTGACTTCCTGCATCACTCATCTCTTCAGTTCAATAAACACAGACTGAGTACTTCATTTGAGTCAGTGGCCTAAACAACAGAAAAGTGTCAGTACCTTACAGTAGAAGTAAAGGGCAGTGTTCACCAACAGCAGAGACAGCGGCAGGACGACCACTCGGATGATAAAAAGTGTTGGATCTGATCAAACACGGAGAGTCATCACATCACATCACATCACATCACATGATCATGAGTCCAACAGTTCCCATTAAAGACAAACTGTATTGACATCAAATCACCCAAAATCACTTCAACATGGAGCTGTTTGGTTTAGTCCCACATCTCTTAAAGTAATACTTCACTGCCCAAATGGCCATTTGTAGATCAATTATTCCAATACTGAGTAATTACTGAATTTGTTAGAAATAAGCCTTGTTTTTCTCAGTATACAGAAAATTCTTGATGAATTAAAGTCATAATGGTGCATATTCAGTGACATCAAAACTACATAAAAACATCAGTTTACAAACTGTCACAATTCGTGCAGTATAATCCCAGTCTCATTTATACAGTCGTACGCTCAGTGCTTCATTAACAGACAGCCCTTGCTGACGGGAACCCAACTGAAAGTCAAACTTATCTATGCACTCTATCTAAGCATCCATTCTGCTTGGCTACTGTGGTTAGCTAGTTTGGTTTTACGATTAAACACTCTGAGTTCAGAGTTACTGTTTGGCCTGTCTCCTCTCTCGCTATTTTCTCTCTTTTCTATTATTTTGCAATCCAGGCAATCAAATCACATCTTCTAATTTAAACATGGATGTATGATCTTGAGGCGTTTTCTTTACGTCAGGTCTCTATGGCCTAAGTGTGTTGTGCCACAGTAATAATGATCCAACAAAGCTTTAATGTAGGTTAATTTGCATCCAGAATTTTCAGTTTCAGCCCAAAATGCAACATAAAAAAACAAAAAAACATTCATAAAGCTGAGCTCTACTTTCTGTGTCTTAGCATTCTGAAGACTCTTTAAAAGCTGATTTAAGACTTTTTAATGCTAATTAAGGCCTTATTTTGGGATGAATGAGCCTTTTAAGACTTTTTAAGGATCTGTGGGAACCCTGTCACTCAATTCTCAGAGAACCAGAGTTATCCTGATAACCACACATGCTCTTTCCCACAGTATATTATTTTCTGTTGCCATTTATACACTTTGGTTTCTATATAAGAAGTGAAACACAAGGACAGTAGTCACAGTGTAATCCAGAGACAGTCCAACAGTCAGCTTACCTGAGACAGTGAGAGAGAGCAGACCGCTCTTAGAGGAGAAGTTATGAGCAACAACATAGACGTGATAAACACAGCTGTAACTTCCTTGGTGGGCGGGCTCTGCTGCAGGAAACAGAAAGTGGGCAGAGTGATTGACAGCTGGCTGAGTGTAGTTGTGTGATGAGTTGGAGGAGGTGAAGGTGAGCTGGAAGGAGCCTCCTGGGTACTGTGGCTGGATGGAGCAGGTGATGGTGAAGGTGGAGCCCCTAGACACTTCGACCCCCTGCTGCTGGGCCTTGGAGACCCCATCCATGGAGGAGGACACAGAGATGTTGGGCTGAAGCAGCAGGTCTGTAAACACAGAGACATGATTGGCTGAAGCAGCAGGTATGTAAACGTAGAGACATGATTGGCTGAAGCAGCAGGTCTAAACACTGGGTGCACTCCTATTCTTACAGCTGTGGCACAGTCTGGCAAGAAGCAATGACAAGCAGAGAGGGCGGAGCTTATCTCTAAAACAAAGGGGAAAACATCTGACGGCAGGCAGAGGCATCACCATAAACAAAGCATGGATCTGTCAGAGCGATCAAGATTTATTTTGTCATTAATCGTTGAAGAGATAATGATGCCACAAAGAAAAAAATGATAGCAGCAGTCACCTGCTGGCTGCTCTGCTGTATGTTAAGTACAGACAAATCTGGCAACCGCTATGTGAGTTAGGCACTGCCATTACTGCGGGGGCAAGTTGTAGGGACTCAGTGCCTGCTGCTGCCCGGTGACAGTGAGAGACAGTGACCATGTTAACTGGTGACTTTCAGCCAAATGTGTCTGCGGTTGCTCCTTACATAAAGGGTTAGGGTAGGTAATAAATTAAGATGAATAAGTATTTTAAAATAGATTAAAGGAGAATTTAACTTACGAGGATGCCTGCACAATTTCTTCATATTTTCAACACCTATCACTTCTACAACCATCATGCATTTGACACTCATAATTTGTGCTGTCGGGGTTGAACGTCCCCCAGGACTGTCAGATGATTGGCTGAAGCAGCCTGTCTGACACATGCAGACAGACAGACAGACAGACAGACAGACAGAAAAAAGGTTCCCCAGGTGTGTCCTGTCAGGTGATGCTCAGCTGTCTATGAGGAATTTGAATCTTCCGGACGAAAGCTTCCAGACTTCTCTACACTTCAGGATGTCATTTTCCTGGATAAATTTACAGATCAGTCCAATGGAGACCACTGACTGTCACTGTGACAGAGGAAGGAACACACTGGAAACATTACTGTCATAGATGATGTCCATGATGATGACAGTAATGGGCTTACCTGAGCAGGTGAGATAAATGATTGAGGAACTTTGATCTAATGTTGCACACTCCCTCAGAGTAGATCCAGAGAGAACACAGTCAGAGATGATACTCCACACAGATCTTACTGAGGACTCTCTCTTTTCTACAGAAACAGCAGAGCCACAGTCCATCTCTTCACAGGCAACAGCTACTGTCTTCGGGGTGAAAACACGGCTGCGGAAACCGGCACCCACTGGTCTCCAGTCTCCCTGACGTTTCACCTCCAGTGTTCCTGCACAGCGACTGTCTCTTCCTAACAACCTGACAGCATCAGGCTCTAAACAGAAACAAGAAGTCATCAAGAATAAAGTGAGTTTCATTAGAACAGAAATGAGCCAAACCAAAGCTGCAGCTCCTCTTCTACCTGAGCAGGTGAGTCCAACAGCTTTGCCAGTTGAGCAGGTGTTTCTATCTGAGCCTGGCCTTCTACAGTCCAGGAGAGCAGACTCATGACCTTCACACTGGAACTCTTTGATCCACATCGGAGCCTCCACTTCTCCATAGAGGGCCCCCTGGAAGACTGAAGGAGGTCCACAGCCAAGCTCCCTACAGACCACCTCTGCATCCTGCTGGTCAAAGACAGCTTCACACACTGAGGACCACCACTGGTTAAACCTCACCTCCAGTCTGCCTGAGCACAGACTAGTCCCATGCACCAGCCTGACAGAGTCTGCAGAGATAATAAAAGATCAGATAGAGAGATAAAAGACACCAGACACAAAATAAATAGATGTCATGAAACAACGAGACAGTGATTCAGACTTGACTCAGCACAGTTCCAACATAGCTAGATGCACCTTATGTTTCTGCACTCTAAGCGCCTAGTGTTTTTGCTGGAGCACTCTGAATTCCTCGAGTTGAAAAAACTTCAACTCAGAGCGGAGAAGGACCCCATGACGTCAGATGATTTAAGAGGCAGGTCTTCTGTGGTGGTCATGACAGCAAGTTTACAGCTGATGAACAATGAAGGAGAAACTGGTGGTGCACAGTCACTCGGCAGGACCAGTGGACTCCCGTTAGTTAGAAATTATTTTTGTCATGCAAGGCCCGGCAATAGACAGCAGGTTGTCAAACTGCTCCTGATTCATCCTAAAATATGCCTGGAAATGGCCGACAGGCAGATGGTACTTGCTCTAGCTCTAGGTCTTGTTTCTGAATTGTAATACAGGCTAACAATCTACTGACAATGCTCTCAAGCTTTTATGTCTTGTTAGCAAGTACCACATCCATGAGGCTAGACTGCTTCAGATTACACCAAATATCTGTCTGTTTTGTGTTTAACTACAATCTCTTTAACCTGTTTCTAAGATATTAACAAATAAGAAAGATATTATAACCTCTCAAGTAATAAGTAAAACGATATCTAATACAAACAAATCAAGTGTATTATATGTAGGTTTTCATCTCCCTCGTACTGTTCAATGTATGTATTAACTTTTTGTCTTGTGTTACTTTTTTAGTTTAGTTACTTTTCTAAGATTGTACCGGTTTATTATTATTATTATTATTATTATTATTAGAGTTCTAACCCCGAAGGGGTAGAACCCTTCTAAGATTGTACCGGTTTATTATTATTATTATTATTATTATTATTATTATTATTATTAGGGTTCTAACCCCGAAGGGGTAGAACCCTTCTAAGATTGTACCGGTTTATTATTATTATTATTATTATTATTATTATTATTATTATTATTATTATTATTATTATTATTAGGGTTCTAACCCCGAAGGGGTAGAACCCTTCTAAGATTGTACAGGTTTATTATTATTATTATTATTATTATTATTATTATTATTATTATTATTAGGGTTCTAACCCCGAAGGGGTAGAACCCTTCTAAGATTGTACCGGTTTATTATTAGGGTTCTAACCCCGAAGGGGTAGAACCCTTCTAAGATTGTACCGGTTTATTATTATTATTATTATTATTATTATTATTATTATTATTATTAGGGTTCTAACCCCAAAGGGGTAGAACCCTTCTAAGATTGTACCGGTTTATTATTATTATTATTATTATTATTATTATTATTATTATTATTATTGTTATTATTATTATTATTATTATTATTATTTTTTTTTTTTTTTTTTGTTGTCTGCCGCTTGAGCTCAAATTCCCGTGAGCTGGAATGAGCCAGAAACCTGAAACTTGGCCCAATGATTGGAAATGATGTGCATCAACTTTTATTAAAATATGAGCCCAGTCAGCCACATGGTGGCGCTGTAATTAAGGCTTAAAAATGACTGTTTTGGGAGGCCACGCCCCTCACACCATAAGTCTGATTGACTTGAAATTTGACACACAGGTCCAGCTCAATGTGCTCTACAAAAAAGCCTCTGGGACCATTAAGCTCCGCCTGACTAGATTTTTTGCTGATTTGCATAATTTGAAAAACAGTAAAGTGACATAAACTTTTACAATTTTGACTCCATCAACACCAAATTTGGTACACGGCTTTGGGGGATGACAAGACACATTTCTATTATAAATGAGCCAGATTGGTCAAAAAACATGGCCGCCACGGACCAATGAATCTTTGCTGTGGGCGGAGCTTAGAATTGATTGGCCATAACTCCCACACCCTTTGACCTATCATCACCAAACTTGGTGGGTAGGTCCACAATGAGACTTGGAAGCTGCCTACCAAAGCATTTTGAGCTCAGCCTATAGGGGGCGCTATAAATGCCACACATCTGTATCTCAAAGACCATTGGATGGAATTTCACCAAAAAGGTCCTGATTAGCAAGAAAAGTTTCTTGTAGACAAAGAATGTCAGTTTCCTCAAGGAGTTTGTCAACAACAAGTCGCCGTGCCTTATCCGCTGCATTGTGTCCTAGACGCAGGCCGCGTGTGTTATATGACACAATTCTCATGAGAAGTAGACAAATCTTATGCATGTCACCCAAGTAAGCAGCGATGGACGAAATGATTACTGCATGTCATTTACCCAAGCTTTCACTTTACATCATGTTTCTCTCCACTCTCCTTTCTGCTTACATGTATAACTCCTTGTATGTTCACACAGTTGATCCTGGGTTCCAACTCCAATGTAGTTACTCAGTCTTGTTAATCATTAATGACATGGTGCAGATTTTAAGTTTAATACTATTATGGCCAGGACAGTCTGACAGACTGACAAACAGACATTGCAGGTCTCTCTCACTCTGTGAGTTTTGCTAATATTTGATGACTTCCCATCCTACAACATAAGTGAAACAAACATGATGTCAGGACATTTTTTACCCTTGAAGAGGGCGGCACATGTAGGCCTATTTTAGATTTAGTAAAATGCCACAGATTAGCCTATGTTTTTGGAACTTCACCTGGTTGAACAATATGGTAAATAGGCCTACTATCATTTTGATTTCATTTGATTTGGAAACATAAAACATTACATAACATTTTTATAGACTAGTGGTTGTTCAGGTGGGGTTAAGAAAGATAAACACAAAAAGCAATGTTGTAGGAATTGAGCAGAGAGAAAACAATGACATAGAGTACTGGGCCTATCCTATTTGTACCTAGCTAATGCATCTGGGTCTCGTTTCAATTTGGTTTTTCCGTAATTTGGTTTTGAAAGAGAAAACGGGAAAACGGAAGCACTTCCGTTATTTCGTTTTGTGTCTCAAAACGGAATAACGGGAAAACGGCCGTATTTCCGTAAATCCGTTTTATTTTGAAAACAAAATATCAAACTATCAAAAGGTACACGGACCCTCACTACCACATAATACCACTTCATGCAAATGAAGCTATTATGTCATGTTTGAATAAAAAAGCCTGCATGTGCACATGTTGCTATAGTTATGTGACTTTTGAGGTCACGTGAATATATTTAGAATGGTTTGATAATTTGCCACTTAGACCATGGGGAGGAGACCAGCTGAGTAAACTGATCTGTGGATGAGAAACTTGCAACTGAAGAAGTTACCCCTACCCCCCGGCCTAGACACTGGGGAAGGTAGGGAATCTTGAGGTCACCGGATGAGGGAACTTCTGGGTTGAAGATCCAGATTAAGACAGTCTGTATCTTGATGGAGGTGGTGCAGGGGTGGAGGTGGGCTGGGAGTTTTGCTGAAATGACAGCTGGATGACAGCAGAGAGAGAAATTTGACAGCTAATGACGGATTGGTAGAGAACAGGGAGAGGCTGGCAGACTGTGACTTGTTGAAATATGTGAAGAAGGGTGGAGCAAGAGGATAGTGGGAAAACAGAGAAGTGGCTTTGAGGTATACTTAAAGTAAACATTAAAATACCTTTTGAAACTTTGAAATACGCATCAATAGGTAAAATTTCAATTCATGTTTTGATGTTCAAATGGAGTCTCTATGTGAAAGTATACCACAAATGTTATTAGCATGTAGGCTAGCTGAAAACCCGATTTCAAGAAATGTGTGACTTGGAAAGAGTATGTATTGCTTGGAGCTTTCATGGACAGAGTGGGGAACGTCTTGCACTACGGCAGATGAGGGTCACGGTGGGTGGTGAGGGTCACGGTGGCTGGTTTGGGGCGGAACAGGTTAGAACCCACAGATTGCCGCTCGCGGCTATATTTATTATTATTATTATTATTATTATTATTATTATTATTATTATTAGGGTTCTAACCCCAAAGGGGTAGAACCCCTCTAAGATTGTACCGGTTTATTATTATTATTATTATTATTATTAGGGTTCTAACCCCGAAGGGGTAGAACCCTTCTAAGATTGTACCGGTTTATTAGGGTTCTAACCCCGAAGGGGTAGAACCCTTCTAAGATTGTACCGGTTTATTATTATTATTATTATTATTATTTTTTGTTGTCTGCCGCTTGAGCTCAAATTCCCGTGAGCTGGAATGAGCCAGAAACCTGAAACTTGGCCCAATGATTGGAAATGATGTGCATCAACTTTTATTAAAATATGAGCCCATTCGGCCACATGGTGGCGCTGTAATTAAGGCTTAAAAATGACTTTTTTGGGAGGCCACGCCCCTCACACCATAAGTCTGATTGACTTGAAATTTGACACACAGGTCCAGCTCAATGTGCTCTACAAAAAAGCCTCTGGGACCATTAAGCTCCGTCTGACTAGATTTTTTGCTAATTTGCATAATTTGAAAAACAGTAAAGTGACATAAACTTTTACAATTTTGACTCCATCAACACCAACTTTGGTACACGGCTTTGGGGGATGACAAGACACATTTCTATTATAAATGAGCCAGATTGGTCTAAAAACATGGCCGCCACGGACCAATGAATCTTTGCTGTGGGCGGAGCTTAGAATTGATTGGCCATAACTCCCACACCCTTTGACCTATCATCACCAAACTTGGTGGGTAGGTCCACAATGAGACTTGGAAGCTGCCTACCAAAGCATTTTGAGCTCAGCCTATAGGGGGCGCTATAAATGCCACACATCTGTATCTCAAAGACCATTGGATGGAATTTCACCAAATTTGGTATGCATGCTCTAGGGGTGGCTATTAACTCATATCTTGAGTGCCATGTTGATAGGTGAAAGTGGGCGTGGCCTATTCGTCATTAACCGTCATAATTTGCGTTTTATTAATTTATGACCAGCTGGAAGGACCTAGGGACATGAAACGTGGTACATGGACTATAAATGACATCCAAATACTGCTCAAAAAATTTGGTCCCAATCGGCCTTATGGGGGCACTATAACATAGAGTGTAAAGCTTGAAAGGCTCTGCCCGCCGCACCACAAGTGCTATTGACTTGAAATTTTACACACACATCCTCCTGATAGTCCTCTACAAAAAAGCCTCTTGCACCCTGAATGCCACCCTTACAGAATTGTTGCTAATTTTAATAATGTTAAAAACAGTAAAATCAATAAGCTTTTGAAATATTTGTGCTATCAACACCAAACTTGGTATGAGGCATCGGGGGACCGAGACACTCATTTCTATTATAAATGAGCAAGATCGGACGAAAAACACGGCTGCCATCAAGCAAAGTGTCCTTGGAAAGGGCGGGACTTAGCGAATATTGGCTGTAAAATGTTAACCGTTTTTCCGATCGTCACAAAACTGGGTAAATATCATCAGAAGGGGACCAAGAACACACCCAAAAAAAGATTTTGAGATTGGCACATAGGGGGCGCCACCGTTTTCTCCATTGAAAATGAATTACGGAATCTTCATAAATCACAAAATTTCAAACAGTAACTACGGATTCATACTTTCAGCTAGAAACTCCATTCAAACTGGAAAATATTCAGCAATTCCTTGACTTTTTACATATGATTCAACTTTTCAATCCCATTCAAACTTTCCAAAATATTCAGCGTTTTCTGAAACTTGGTTATAATGGAAGTCAATGAGAAAATCCTTCAAACTCACTCATCTTCACCCACACTTCACGAACTCATACATTGACGTAGAAACTCCATTCCAACTCTGAAATGTTGACATTGCCATCGACTTTCAGTGACTGATTCATATTTTCCATATCTCTTTTAGTTTTTCTACACCAGCTGTTTAAAAATCATGAAATTTTCAGCCCTTCTCAGAATTTATAATGGGTGTGTATTGCGTGGAATGTTGAGAGTTAGAGTGGGTGATGTCATCGCTAGAGTGCACAGCACCTCTGAAATCATCAAGAAATTTTCTCTTAAACTCGCTGGTGTGGCCACATCGTTCACTCTACATACACAAATTGTACACCAAATTGTAGGAAAAGCCGTTCCGGTCGCAGAGGTGCGACCGCTGAAGAAAATGGATTTAGGGTTTTGGCTGCAGGTGGTCTAAAAGGACAACAAGTCCAACCAACTGGCCCATTCACTCCCATGTTAAGTGAGAGCCCAAATTTCTGGAAGAAAGCAGACCATTCCACTTATGTCCATCATGGCCTCATTTTTCACACCACAGAAATTAAATTTACACCTTTGTGATCCGCATCCTGTCCTCTCACTCACGGTGTGCTTTTTGTAGCTGTAGCACTTACAGTTTTTCATTAAACAGTTGGAGTTTGAGAGGAACTTTTGGCTCAGTTTCTGCCTTTTCTTGGTGTATTTAAATTTGACTGTGCCATTGCCAACTGGTGATTGGCTGAATCAACTCCAGCCGTTCGGCCAATCGTCTGTGTGTCACAGCACAGTCAAATTTGAATATTTCAGCAACCTGACTTCTTTGCAGTTAAAGCCTCATCATACAGAGGTAATTACATATGTGTCAGTCTGCCTGTCTGGGTCTGTCTGTCTCTGTCTTTCTGTGTCCATCTTGGACATTTTAAACTGCAGTCTTTTTTAGCTGTTAAGTTAAGCTGTTTTTTCTATCTGTAAGTGGACATACACACAGACAGACAAACAGACTCACACATACACAAACGCGCGACAGCACGTGAACATACACACATTCAGGCATGCACACACACACAGACACACAGTGATACATTTACTGCTATTAATAATTAGCATATTGCTATGGGGATACTAGTTGGCAGCGAGCATCAGGCACACTCAAAATTTCATGTGAAATTTTCTAGTTCATTCATTCACTCATTCATTCATTCTTGAAAATGAAAATTTCATTCATGAAAATTTCAAATGCTCTGCAGAGATCAGATGAAGGCCACAGGATTTGTTTAAAGCCAATTTCCCAATTGCATATTTGAACCTAGCAACAGCTTTCTTTTTAATTTCACTCTCAGGTCCATGCCTTGATTTACCAGCGATAACCCAATTTTTAAAAGCTTCTCTGGCTTGCTGGTGGAGTTCATCCACATACTCATTCCAGCCTGGCCTGAAGCTGTACTTCTTTGCTTTTCTCTGAATGAGTGGTTTACTAGCCTCATTCAGACCCTGCACAATTCTGTCATATAGTACACATAGCTCTTCTTTGTGATTTGGCATACCACAGTTGAAATTATCACACATTATAGCATCATATGGAATTTCAATGTTACCTATGGTCTTCTCAGTCAAGTCATGATAATGTAGCAGGTCGTTCTCTGAGAGTTTAGCCCACTCAATTTTCCCACCATGATTAACCTGATGATCATCCGTGGTCATTGTAGGTAGGTTTTCTACACTGAGCATAATGGAGACAGGCATGTGGTCCATTGTTGCAAACCCATACAAAATCTCAACTTTATCCACACATTCATGGGCATCAGCTGTGCTTCCACAATGATCTAGCCAGGATGTTGTATTCCAAGCCTCACTGACATATGTATAGCTATCTGTTGGCAAATGGATCTTACTTGTTAAAAAGAGCTTATTATCATGACAAAATTCAACTAGGTATGGGCCAAACACAGACTTCCTATCAGAGATATCTGCATTCAAATCACCCATTACATAAATACGGGTACATTCATTTTCCTCAATAAAAGAGCCAATAAAAGCAAGCTTTTGAAGATATTCGTCCTCGTTACTGGAACATTCATAAGGTGTGTAAACATTCAAAATGATAAGAACATTACCATTATAAGAAACTTTTATTGCAACACACCAGTCTACTCTCAATCTAATCACACTGATCAGAGGGTCATATTTTTTATGCCACATAATGGCCACACCTCCAGGTATTCTGCCTTGAACCAACCCCAAGCTCAAATCTGTGGTTGACTCCCCCACCCCATGGAAGTTACTATGAACAGAGTTAAGCTTGTCCAGGTCCTGTTTAGCAAGAAAAGTTTCTTGTAGACAAAGAATGTCAGTTTCCTCAAGGAGTTTGTCAACAACAAGTCGCCGTGCCTTATCCGCTGCATTGTGTCCTAGACGCAGGCCGCGTGTGTTATATGACACAATTCTCATGAGAAGTAGACAAATCTTATGCATGTCACCCAAGTAAGCAGCGATGGACGAAATGATTACTGCATGTCATTTACCCAAGCTTTCTCTTTACATCATGTTTCTCTCCACTCTCCTTTCTGCTTACATGTATAACTCCTTGTATGTTCACACAGTTGATCCTGGGTTCCAACTCCAATGTAGTTACTCAGTCTTGTTAATCATTAATGACATGGTGCAGATTTTAAGTTTAATACTATTATGGCCAGGACAGTCTGACAGACTGACAAACAGACATTTCAGGTCTCTCTCACTCTGTGAGTTTTGCTAATATTTGATGACTTCCCATCCTACAACATAAGTGAAACAAACATGATGTCAGGACATTTTTTACCCTTGAAGAGGGCGGCACCTGTAGGCCTATTTTAGATTTAGTAAAATGCCACAGATTAGCCTATGTTTTTGGAACTTCACCTGGTTGAACAATATGGTAAACAGGCCTACTATCATTTTGATTTCATTTGATTTGGAAACATAAAACATTACATAACATTTTTATAGACTAGTGGTTGTTCAGGTGGGGTTAAGAAAGATAAACACAAAAAGCAATGTTGTAGGAATTGAGCAGAGAGAAAACAATGACATAGAGTACTGGGCCTATCCTATTTGTACCTAGCTAATGCATCTGGGTCTCGTTTCAATTTGGTTTTTCCGTAATTTGGTTTTGAAAGAGAAAACGGGAAAACGGAAGCACTTCCTATATTTTGTTTTGTGTCTCAAAACGGAATAACGGGAAAACGGCCGTATTTCCGTAAATCCGTTTCATTTTGAAAACAAAATATCAAACTATCAAAAGGTACACGGACCCTCACTACCACATAATACCACTTCATGCAAATGAAGCTATTATGTCATGTTTGAATAAAAAAGCCTGCATGTGCACATGTTGCTATAGTTATGTGACTTTTGAGGTCACATGAATATATTTAGAATGGTTTGATAATTTGCCACTTAGACCATGGGGAGGAGACCAGCTGAGTAAACTGATCTGTGGATGAGAAACTTGCAACTGAAGAAGTTACCCCCACCCCCCGGCCTAGACACTGGGGAAGGTAGGGAATCTTGAGGTCACCGGATGAGGGAACTTCTCATTTGAAGATCCAGATTAAGACAGTCTGTATCTTGATGGAGGTGGTGCAGGGGTGGAGGTGGGCTGGGAGTTTTGCTGAAATGACAGCTGGATGACAGCAGAGAGAGAAATTTGACAGCTAATGATGGATTGGTAGAGAACAGGGAGAGGCTGGCAGACTGTGACTTGTTGAAATATGTGAAGAAGGGTGGAGCAAGAGGATAGTGGGAAAACAGAGAAGTGGCTTTGAGGTATACTTAAGGTAAACATTAAAATACCTATTGAAACTTTAAAATACGCATCAATAGGTAAAATTTCAATTCATGTTTTGATGTTCAAATGGAGTCTCTATGTGAAAGTATACCACAAATGTTATTAGCATGTAGGCTAGCTGAAAACCCGATTTCAAGAAATGTGTGACTTGGAAAGAGTATGTATTGCTTGGAGCTTTCATGGACAGAGTGGGGAACGTCTTGCACTACGGCAGATGAGGGTCACGGTGGGTGGTGAGGGTCACGGTGGCTGGTTTGGGGCGGAACAGGTTAGAACCCGCAGATTGCCGCTCGCGGCTATATTTTTCTTCTATTAATGCTGAGTAATAGTTTGCTCTGGCATTGCTGAGGCCCCTCTTATACGTTTTGAGACTGTCTGCCCAGATTAAATGAGATTCTTCCAGTTTGGTTAATCGCCAATTCCTTTCAAATTTTCGCGATATTTGTTTTAACTTACGGGTTTGAGAGTTATACCAAGCAGCGAAATTTCTTTGCTTTGTTAACTTCTTTTTAAGAGGAGCTACAGAGTTGAGTGTTGTTCGCAGCGAGCCTACGGCGCTATCGACAAGATGATCAATTCGGGAGAGGTTAAAGTCGGCACGGGAAACCTCTGTTTTTCCTTAAATTTTGCGACAGCACTATCTGATAAACATCTAGTATAGTAACTGTTGCTGAGTGGCGTGTAATCAAGTAAAAAGAAATCAAAAGTATTCAAATAATGATCCGATAGCGAGGGATTCTGTGGAAAGACTGTTCGGTTAGGTTAGAATCGAGGGTATGGTTAAAACAGTGAGTGGGTTCATGTACACCCTGACTGAAGCCAATGGAGTCTAATAATGAGATAAACGCGGTAGCCAGGGAGTCATTATCAACGTCGACATGAATGTTAAAATCGCCTACAATAATAACTTTATCTGATTTAAGAACTAAACTGGATAAAAACTCTGAGAATTCAGAAACAAATTCAGAATACAGGCCAGGAGCGCGGTACTGTTACAAACAATGGTGGAGATCCAAGTGCAGGACACGGAGAGGGGTGCTGTTGATATAAGGTCTTTTATTGTAGAGGGGGGTATTGGATGGAGGGCTGATGGCAAGCGCAAGGAGATCCACAGTAGATGAAGGCAGCAGTGGTGTGGAGAGGCGGACGTGCAGCTAAGTGGCTGGCAGTTGGATGATCAGGTGATGGATCTGCAGCAGAGTAAATTAAGTTAAACACTGAAAAGTCACAGAGAAGCAAAGCTTTAGAACACTATAGATTTGGCCTGAACCGTACTACCGCAGCAGTGAAACAACAATCTGGCGATGAGCGGCTGGAAAACTGGGGTAGATATACTGCAGGGCTGATGAGCTGATGGATTGCAGGTGACTGGCTTAGAACAGGTGTGTCAGATCAGCAGTGACCAGGGAGCCGGAAGCAGAGGAGCGCCACGCCCACCACACAGACACAGACACACAGAGAAACGGACAGAGGAGCACAGGGGACACAAGAGTAGGGGAAACACAAGGAAAAAACTGGAGGCCAGGCTGTGGCTGCAACAGGTACACTATAACAAATAAAAGTGGCGAGGTTTTCCAGGTCGGATGTAAAAGACTAAGAACGAGGCTTTCAAATGAATTATAATCTAGTTTAGGTTCAGGGCTGATTAACAGACTAGAGTTAAAAATGGCTGCAACTCCCCCTCCTTGGCTGCTGCCTCGAGGAATGTGTGTATTATTATGACTGGGAGGAGTGGATTCATTTAGACTAACATATTCATCTGGACATAGCCAGGTTTCGGTGAGACTGAGTAAATCAATATGATTATCTGAAATGAATTCATTTACTAACACTGCTTTAGACGATAGAGACCAGGGCCCGCATTCACAAAGAATCCTAAGACTAAAAGTAGCTCTTAGTGACGTCATTCTAAGAAAAATCTTTGAATTCCTCGAATTCTAAGATTTTTCTTAGAATTTTCCCTTGGTAAGATTTTCAAGTTTTTCACAAAGCATCTTAGGCCTTAAGAGAGCTCCTAAGGTGAAAAACTTGTTAAGAGGAGGGAGGAGGACTTTTAAGAAGCCTAAGAGTGTCTTAAACAGAGAAGATGGCGGAAAGACAGAGGAGAGATATTCTCCATATATTGAATGACAGTGATTTAATAAGATGCTACCGGCTTGATCGTGCAGGGATAATGTTTGTGGTTGACCTCATCAGGGATGAGCTTACTTTTCTCACCCAGCGTAGTAACGCAATAATGCCCGCTTTGGATTGCAGCATGTACCAGCGCTTCTCACACTCTTTTTCCACACGCTTGTGTGGAAAAAGAGAGGGAACGACGCAGTGATTTGTCGGGCAATGCGCTCCCAAGTCTGCCTCTTCCCTTGTGCCGTGATCCCGGGACCGAATTTCCCTCTTAAAACTCCTTTGTTCTCCTCCACGAGCTGTGCCAACAGCAGGCACTGCTCTTCTGTCCAGTTCGGCTTTCTCGTTCTTTTTTTCTCCATTTCATTCGCTGTTTTGGTCATTCTGCCAAATCAAACCGCTCTTTACAAGGAGGCCAGCAATCACAGTAATTGCTGACAGCTAAGTCTGCGTCCACCATTAATATCAAATAGATTAAGTAGTAAAATTACCAGCATGGCGAGTAAACATAACAATAAGCAAATCAATATGATAATCAGCATGTGAATGAGGTACGTTCAAACATTTTGAAGCTGTGTAACAATTAATTTAATTTTGCTGAGTTTCATCATCATGACATAAAATTATTTTCACGATTATACATTTCTTAATACAGTCCAAGTTCTATGATCGGTTGATTTCACTGTCCATTCATTACTAGGAGCGCATTTGTTTTTCTTTTTTTTCTTTTTTGCAACAACCAATCACAGCTTTTAGAAGACTGCGTCATACCTAGCAACGGGGTCAACCACACCTCCTCACTAAGATAAAAGTTTCTGTCCCCTCCTTGCTCAGAGTTGCTCTCAGAAACTTCCTGAATCACTCTTAAGCTAAGATTTCTTGCAAGGAATTTTTAGGCTAAGTTAGGAGCTCTCTGAGAGGACTCTGAGAATCTTTGTGAATACGGGCCCTGATATTTAACAGTCCGCATTTAATTCTCCTGTTTTGTCTTTCTGTCACAGAAGAGGTTTTAATTTTTATGAGGTTGTTATGCACATCTCCTCTTTGTTTCATTTTGGATTTAAATAATTTAGGTAATCGGGGGACAGACACCGTTTGTATAAAACTATGAAAACTGTGGCTGGGTAACTGAACTAGAAGCTCAGAGAAGCGTATAGGACTGCGACTCTGAGTCCTGATCTCAACTCTGGGTTGTCAGGGATTTGAATTACTAATAAAAATTGCCAGGTTCCTAGAAATGATAGCAGCTCCATCCAAAGTGGGATGAATGCCGTCTCTCCTAATAAGACCAGGTTTTCCCCAGAAAGTTTGCCAATGATTAACGAAACCCACATCGTTTGCTGGACACCACCTGGACAGCCAGCGATTAAATGATGACATGCGGCTAAACATGTCATCACTGGTCAGATTTGGGAGGGGTCCAGAGAAAACTACAGAGTCCAACATCGTTTTTGCATATTCACACACCGAGGCAATATTAATTTTAGTGACCTCCAATTGGCGTAACCGGGTGTCATTGCTGCAGACGTAACAATCTTACTGAATCTACGTTTAGCTTTAGCCAGCAGTTTTAAATTTGATTCAATGTCGCCCGCTCTGGCCCCAGGGATACATTTGACTATGGCCACTGGTGTTGCTAACTTCACGTTCCTTAGAATAGAGCTGCCAATAACCAGAGTTTTATCCTCAGCGGGTGTGTCGCTGAGTGGGGAAAAGCGGTTGGAAATGTGAACAGGCTGGTGGTGAGCCGTGAGCTTCGGCTTGGAGCTATGCCTCTGGCGAACGGTTACCCAACTTCCCAGCTGAACAGGTGTTACCGGAGGACCGCTAGCGGAGGCTATGCTATGTGGCTCTGTACCGACCACAGGGGACTGGCTAACTACCGCAGCTACTGAATGGTTTTCCATGGTGCGGAGCCGCGCTTCTAATTCACTAAGCCTCGCCTCCAACGCAGCAAATAAGCTACACTTGTTACAATTACCACTGTTGCTAAAGGAGGCAGAGGCATAGCTAAACATTTGGCACACCGAGCAAGAAAGAGCAGAGGGATAAGCCATCGCTAACTGTAAAGCTAATGTAGCTACCAAGGCTAGTAACGTGCAAACAACAGCTAAGAGATTATCAGGGAAGTCGTAAAAAGGAGGAGAGCTATAAGTGCTTAAACAGAACTAGTGTGGGTCAAGACTTGAAGTAGATGTTAAAGCAACTGAGGTGAGAAAGCAGAAAGCAGGCTAGTAGAACTCACTAGAGCAGTACAGAGACGCTGTCACAGAAACATTGGAAATGACACAACTCACTTACCGCAATACGTCAGCACGTCAGCTTAATGATGGCTCAGTTACATTAAGTGTCCAAATAAGCTTTTCCAGTAAGCATGAACAATACCATGGCCACCCCTGAGTGGAATGCAGTCATCATTAAGACACCTGTGCCTTTACTACTGTCACATGTCAAAATGTGCGCCATGAACAAGGTCTATGAAGATAGAAACTGTTAAATAACAACCACACAAATATAATGAAGACTGGAATAAGTGTTATTTTTTTCACAGGAACTCTGTGCTCAACATGTATATTTGACTAAATGCAGACATGTCAGATTTGCTCCAGGTCAAAGAAACTGATGGTCTGTGCAAATATTACACAACAATGCAACAGTACATGCAAAAAAGGCTCATGGCTCATGATTGCAATGCAAGTTGTAAACAGCTGCATTGAACATACACAGTATATATACACAAAATACACTACATAACCACCAGCAACCTTGGTTTGAAAAAGATTACTTTCAATACGGTATTTGTAGCCCTCTGATTCAAGTCTAGACAGCAAATAGAAGTTTATGCTGCTGATATGCTGCCTGCATGTTAAAGGAGATGCTGAGCAGTCTGAGCAAAGGCAGTAAAAGTGTCCTGTCAGCAGCATGTTACTCCCTTCTTAGCTCCTGACAGATGAGTCATAATTCACATGGCCACTGGTGCTCTTTCTCCAATAAATGTAGACACACATTTATTGGTATTAAAACGAATTGCTGATGTAATCTTTTTCCATGGGTGGACAGATTTAGACGAATCCAATATCATTTTTAATTTACCTAATACAAAATGGCATCTAAAGAGGATATTCTTATACATACATATCAAAATGTATGAGTATCCAGCCATCATTTTTAAATATCCTACCTCTAAATATAGAAATCCTTGTGAAATCCATGCAGTCAAATTGTGAGCTGTAGCCACCAGCCATTTCCCAAGAAGAGCTTCAGGTGTCCATGTTTGTGTTTTTGTACCATTCAGTAAATATCAGCATGATGAGAAAGTTCATCTATTTTATGTGTGGACACAGCGCATTTTCTAGCCTCAGTATGTGGTCTGAGACCACAGTGGAGATAAATATCAATAAGGTTGAACTATACTAAACAAACATGTATAAGCAACACTTTCAAAAATGTATATGCAACACTTTTCGGTGTAAGCAAGCACTTCTCTTTTCCAAAATAATCAATCCACCTGACAGGTGTGGCATACCAAGATGAACAACTCTGGTGGACATTTCTGCAGTCAGCATCACAATGGCACACTCCCTCAAAACTTTTGGCCTCTCTCTTATTGTGTTGCGTGATCAAACTGCACACGTATGCTGTAAAGCCCTGTGAGGCAAATTGTGATTTGTGATATTGGGCTTTATAAATAAATTAATAAATAAATAAAATTGATTGATTTTAGTGTGACCTTTTACCATCCCAAGGCACACCTGTGTTGTAATGATAATGTTAAATCAGCATCTTGATATGCAACGGGATGGATTATCATGGAAAAGAAGTGCTCACTAACACAAATTTTGACTAATAGAAAAATTGGAGGGAAACATATCTATTAAAGGCATAAAGAAAGCCTAAGATCTTTAACTTAACCCTGTAAAAATGGGAGCATCCAGTAGTTCTCCCTTTAATATCTCTGGGGATATTAGGGACAATGTGGGCAATGTTGAAAATCACTCAGCAGGACTGGGCTTTGGCACGGTTAAATTTTTTGCATCAATGTGATGCAGTACCTTAACTTTTCAGGTATTATTTCAATGGAGTAGCCAAAGTCTGACATAAGCATCTGGTTATGTTATCCATCAATGATTTCTTAATTGAATTTCCCAGGTATACACTATATCACAATTTCAAATGACTCTTCTGTGATAAAAGATTGAATCTATACTGCACATCCCTAATTACCAGCCTTTATTTTATGTCAACAGAAGTGCTAATGCTAGTGAACTTCAAATTAAGGACCATATTTCCCATGATCCTCTGCCAGTCCCTGCACTGATGGACTTGTACTGTAATGATACCACTATCATTACAGCACTGATGGACTTGTACTGATGGACTTGTACTGTAATGATACCACTATCATTACAGTACAAGTCCATCAGTGCAGGGACTGGCAGAGGATCATGGGAAATGTGGTCCCAGCACTGATGGACTTGTACTGTAATGATACCACTATCTGACATGTATGTAGTAAGTGTCAGTAAAGTATCAAAGAAGACTAACATCTCAGATACATACTATGTAGCTTATTTTTATACTGCAGCATGAGAAATTCTGAGCGTTCATTTCTGCTTAGTTTGTTGACTTGTTTCGTTGTTTTTGAAGTGAATCTGTTCTGGGTTTGACAAACAGTTGAGTTCAGTCCACGAGTTCCTGTTTTATTTGGATGAGGGTCGGGGGATGTTGGCTGCCTCGGCCTTCCCTCCGTAGAATGTATTCACTAAATTGCGAAGAGTCCACTCCACCGCCACATGAACCTGTGATCCAGAATCCTCTCTGCTGTAACCGCTCCAACACCTGCAGTCACACACAAACCAAACAGCAGCAATACAAGATTGAAGTTTGACACGGAAACATTTTCTCCTGTGGAGTGCTGAAGTTGAAAGCGCTGCTGGGAAAAAAAGCATGAGCTCGTTCAACATTTTATGGATCAATTTGAAGTCACTATTACCCCTTTTTCACCAAATTAGCTCTGGTTCTTTAACTAATTCCATTCTGGATTCTTGGAATCCTGATTCTATGTAGGGAACCAGCCTGTTTTTCCACCAGCTTTGAGCAGAACCATTGTAATTAAGAATGTGTCCTCAACTAAGGGTGTTGCACAATGCACAAAGGAAATAATAATTATAATAGATAATTACTGCCTTATTATTGTTGAAAAACGACTCAAACAGCAACCCTCTTTAAGGTTGGTGAGCCTTCAAGCCTCAGTAACTACAGGCCAATTTCAAACCTGTCACCCCTCGCCAAGGTTCTGGAAAGCCTGGTTAGTGATCAATTGAAGGACTTACATAGTAATTTTATTTTATCATGTTATCAATCTGGTTTTAGAAAATCCCACAGTACAGTCACAGCAGCTACAAAAGTTGTAAATGATATTATTATGACCCTAGATAAAAAACAATATTGTGCTTCTCTTTTTATTGATTTTTCTAAGGCCTTCGATACTGTGGACCATGATGTTATGAGGCATAGGTTGGTTAGTATAGGGTTGTCGGATTCAGCTGTGGCCTGGTTCTCTAATTACCTTTCAGACAGGTCTCAATGTGTTAAAGTTGATGGTTGTTCCTCTGATATCTCGGCTGTCCACAAGGGGGTGCCACAAGGCTCCATCTTAGGTCCACTGTTATTTACTATCTATATAAATGATTTGGGTTAAAGTGTCCAAAATGCAAATTTCCATTTCTATGCCGATGACACTGTTATCTATTGTTGTGCAGAGACCTTACAAAAGGCCGTGGAGTACTTGAAAGCTGCTTTTAAGGAAATTGAAGCCCAGCTCCTGCAATTAAGACTTGTGCTTAATGCAGATAAAACAAAAATGATGATCTTTACTAAATCAAAAGAAAAAGCCAGCTGTCTTACTGCTGTGCACACATACCAAGGTGTTCCTATTGAGATTGTTACTAATTTTAAATACCTGGGCTTCATTTTAGATGATAACTTGTCTTTTAAACCACACATTGAAAATTTGGTCAAGAAACTAAAGGTAAGGCTGGACTTCTATTTTCAAAATAAATCGTGTTTTTCTTTTATCTCCAAAAAGAAGCTTGTTGCTGCAACGTTTCTGCCGTTGCTAGACTATGGTGATGTATTGTATATGTCTGTTCCACTTCACTGCTCATGCTGGACGCTACTTATCATGGTGTATTGAGATTTATTACTTGCTGTAAATCACACACCCATCACTGTACTCTGTATGCTAAGGTAGGTTGGCTGTCCTTGTCTGCTCGTAGGCTTCTCCACTGGTACATCTTTATCTTTAAAGCAATCATTGGACTGCTACCTTTACACACAATCCATCTTACAGCTTATGATCCCAGGACTGTCTATCTGCCTCAGTTCCCAGAGCTCGAGTTTGGGAAGAGGGCATTCATGTACTCTGCTCCCTCAGCCTGGAACAGACTTCAAAAAACTCTGAAGCTTCAGAGCTTCATTTCAATTAATGATTTTAAAAACTTGAGTCACAGACTTTTTAATGGCTGAGATGGGAGTATGCAAATGCTTTGGTGCATACTGGAGATTTATTATTGCATTGACTGTGTATATTGATCATTGTATATTGTTTTATGGTGTGTATTGTGCTGTACACTAATCTGACCTTCCTTCCTCGGCGTCCCTATAACCCCAATCCAAGTAAACATATTTTGCCTCTAACCTGACCTTAACTGTCTCACATTCCCAGGGGTTAATGCAAGAAAAAATTTTGTGCCTGAAATGTGGAGTACGGAAGATTTGTGTGCCTGAAATCTTTTCCGGAGCAGGGGGCTTGGTGTTGCAGTCACAAAATGAAGAAATAGAAATGTATGTGTTGCAAAGGAACGTGTTTATTATCAAAAAGAACAAAAAGATTATAGCTTTAGTACTTTTCAGATTAAACTTTTATAGCATAATGAGTTTATAAATAAAGATTAAACTTTCAGTGGTCACCAGACTTTTTGACTTATAGCTCCTACATCTCTTTTTTGCCTTGGTGCTATTTATTTTTAGAAGCTAAATCATAGGCTGTTTGCAAAATTGTATCGCGCTTGATGTGAATTAAACAGGCAGTTACGTCGAAATTTTGCCTCTGGGCAAGCATGTCATCATTGAAATGGATCATATAATGTGGTGGTGACTTTAAAACTTCAGCATAGAGGATTTTTATTGCAACTTTCATTCTGTTTGGTTTCTGTTACCTTACCTTCAAAATTACCGCTGGCTTACCGGAGCCTCTCCCGTTCCATCTGTGCTCTGTGTCTCAATGTGACATGATGTGAAAGCATGCACAGGCGTCAGTGTTGATTGGCTATCACTTGTGCCGTGTAACCAATCAGAGGGGGCTGTAGGCGGGACATTGTTACAAAGCCCAGTGCAGTGGGGACTGCAGGCAGAGAGGGCGACGATTGTATTAGAGCCAAAGGAGGGAGTTTAAAATACATTTATTTGATCGTGTATCGATAAAAAAATGTCCGATGTCGATTATGTTAAACAGTAGGTTGTGTTAACTCGCACACTGTGCGCCTAAATCATTTTCCCAGCTCGCACATATATATATTTTTAGGGGCAAATGCGAGTGAAATGCTCGCACTGCAGAACACTTCTGCCCGTTCCGGACAGAAACATCACCACGCTGGAAATCCGGCGCTGTGCCGGAGAACCTTAACCCCTGCATTCCTATGCACCCATTGTCCCCCTGCCAGCACAGAAGATCTATTCAATCAGCACAGTTTAACTGTGTCACAGTAAAGTGACCTTTTGAGCTTTTGGATATAAAATGCCATCACTTCATTATTTTATCCTATCAGACATTGTGTCAAGTTTAGTCATAATTAGGAAATGAATTCGTGAGTTATCTTTTGTGAGGTCACACTGACCTTGACTTTTGACCTTCGACCACAAAATTCTAATCAGTTTATTCTTCAGCCCAAGTGGATGCTTATGTCAAATTTAAAGAAATTCCTAAACCCAAAATCCAATGAGCATGTTTAAAAAAAATGTGAAAAGGCAACTCATCCCAAATTATTACATTTCCAATTCAGGAAGGACAAAATGCTAACAATTCACTGATTTATTTGCCTCACATCACCATAGAAAACACTTCAAAACCTTCCTCAGAGCATTTAAAGCACACAGGCTCAACTTGGTAACCCACAGTGCTGGAGTAAACACACTGCTGGGAATAATGTGAGCCACATACATGAGTGAAATGACAGTATTTAGTCTAGCCAGACCTGGAAATTTGGGATATGCTACCTTTTCACATTTTTATGCCTTCGCGCCAACGATAGCCATGGCTGGAGGCGTTATGTTTTTGGGTTTTCTGTCTGTCTGTCTGTCTGTCTGTCCATCTGTCCGTCCCTTTATCATGAATGCAGTATGTCAAGAACACCTTGAGGGGATTACTTTAAATTTGGCTTTAACATCTACTTGAACTCTGCAATGAACTGATTAGATAGGCCTATTTCACAAAAAGTTCCCGTCACTACTTTCCTGAGGTTTTACTGTTTGAACTGCTACTATGAGAAAATGTGCCTGTACAGCGCATTTTCTCCCAGTCATTATAGTCATATCTTTGCCCAAAGTTGCAAGTGCAGATGTTGTTCGTCTTGTTGAAAAATTTCAGGGAGATGTGAAAACCTATGTGTTTGTGTTTGTACATGTCAAGTCTCAAATATAACTGCAGGGAAAGTGATGATTAGGGCCAGATGCGGAGGAGCCACATCAGCTTGAGGTAAATACATGTAATATTACATAGCTAAGATTAAATTGCTTTCCTGCTAGTTGTCTGTGTCCATACCAACAGCATGTATAGTTTTATAATACCAACAGCACATGCTGGCATTATGTAGAATGATGTATGTGATATAGGTTACTATATAACAGCAATTAAACACCAAATCCCCTTTGCTAGCCGGGTGTGGATAAATACGTATGTCTTAATTAGTCATGGTTCTGGTGCGAAGTAGATTATCAGCATAGAAATTATTTGGACAAAAAACTACGGGGAACAAAGTATAATTCATTCAGATTTACCGGCACGATAGTGCTTAACAAGAGAGGGGAAGAAAAAGTGGCGACCCCATACCTTTTTCATAAAGTCCAAGTATGTGTTAAGTCCGCAAGGATCCGCTGTTAAAAAGAAATTAATCCAAGTTGTGTTGCCTGTTTTAAGAGGATAAAGAAAAGTGTTGTGTCCACAAATGGTAAATGGACCTGCATTTGTATAGCGCTTTTCTAGTCATCCGACCACTCAAAGCGCTTTTTACACTACGAGTCACATTCACCCAGTCACACACACATTCATACACTGGTGGCCGAGACTACCATACAAGGTGCCACACATGCTACTCAGTTTTTTTTTAAGTCACTCACACACCGATAGAACAGCCATCGGGAGCAATTTGGGGTTCAGTATCTTGCTCAAAGATACTTTGGCATACCGACAGAAAGAGCTGGGGATCGAACTACTGATCTTCTGATTGGTGGACAACCCGTTCTACCTCTGAGCCATGGCCACCCCGTGGATACTTTAGTCCTTAAAACTACCGTCAACTCTTTTTTTCTCCATCTCTCTCTCCATGTGCAGTCTGGTAATTAAATAATTGATTCATGATTCATGTTTCTACGTTTTATACAAGTAATATTCATTCTGGTTAAAATATACAATTTAATAGTATTTCATCTTTGCTTAGCAAGAGTTTTGTGTAAAAGCAATTAAAAGCCCATCCCATACAAATACCTGTCCACAAATATACACAAGTGGTTCAATGACTGAAGCAAATAAAAGCCCTGGCTGTTAATTAATTTTACAGCACAATAAAAGGGATGCATTAGATTCATAAATCCGTTCATTAATGTGATGCTTCCACTAAACTCACCTTATCTCCCTAGGTCTTATATCTGTTCTGTTGTTATATTTGTTATTTATATTTGTATGTATAAATTGACCAGGTAAGCTACTTTTGCCGCTTCACTGGCGTAACGAATTGGCTGAGCACTGAAAGCTAACTGGCACTGGGTTAGAAATTGTCAGCAAGTATTAGGGTCTCCAGAATATTTTGCTGGTGGAGGAATGTTTGGTTCAGGGCCGGAAACAGGAGGGACTGGCTGGTCAGTTGAGGCTGGCTGTGGGCTAGGAGCTTGAGGTGGGGTGGCTGGAGCTGAAGCTAAACGTTCATTGAGTGTAGCAATTGCTGAACTGACCTCCCGCAGCTGCTCTGAGCGACGCTTTAGGGTCACCTCATGATGGCCTAAATGCTGGCCTTGCAGGGCAATAGCGTGTCTCAAAGCCTCATTCTCTGCAGAGTCCATTATTGGACAGATTGTACTGTAACGGGTTTTGAATGGTGGACTCCAAGGCAGAGAGAAGAGGCGGAGCGCAGTGGAGATCCAGGTGAGGGCAGAGTGGATAGTTGGGCAGATATGGCAGGAGTAACTGGGTTGCTGACTGGACAGAGGACTGGTGTTGGAGACCGGTGCTGGACATGAACTGAGGCAGAAGAGAGAAGTAGTTATTCCTCACAAAAAACATGCAGGACAAAAATGCACAATGAAATGGCTGGAGAGAGACTTACAGCATGAACTGAGTCTACAATCTGGCGAGGTCTGGCTGTTTGAGGCAGGTTGTTATAGTGAGCAGATGATGAGTGATGAATGACAGCTGAGTAGGCTGGAGGCCCAGCTCCTGCACACCAGACACCATTCCAACTTTGTACTGCAACTGCTGCACAGCATTTCTATCTGGATTTATAAAGTTAATCTTATCTTATCATAGCATGTGCATCTTTATTGTGCAATAAACAACTTTACATACAGTTGTGAAATATATGACAACTTTGACTTTCTTCAGATCACCTTTGAAACTACTAATACACCCCGTGAGATGACAGCATATACATGCTCTTGTGTTTGCTGGAAGATGTTTGTGCAACTACTTGTTGCATTACTTTACCAGACAGCCCATTTTAGCACTCTGGGAACCAAAAATGTTACAGCTGCTCTTGCTTGCACAAGCAAACAGCAAGCCTGCCACAGGCCCTGCACCCAGGTAAAAAGAAAAAGAAAAAGAAAAAGAAAAAATAACTCAGTCTTTATTCCTTTTAATTTGATAACAGTCACCAACAAAATCTAATTTAAAAGGCCATGACATTTGGAAAACAGTTAACAATCTTGCACAAAATGTGACATATTCTGTCAGGGCATAGCTCCAGAACCAGTGGATGAGCTTGTAGTGTGAAAGCCTAAATCCTCTGGCAGGAACTGTGCAGTCTACGCTGTACAAAGCTTTATGGAGGTAATTTTAATATCCAAATACTAATAAAAATATATCTTCACATAAGGTTACAAGAAATATACAGAGACACAAAGACATGATTACGTTGTTTTAGGACCTTTGCCTGACAGTGATGTATTTGCTGGAGCAGCATCCCACATTCCTCTTGGACCACAGCAAAGATTGTTGATGGAATGTCTGCTCTCACTATGGTGGAATCAAAATTTGGAGCTGTCCCAAAGGGTTCACTCTTATCATATCAGTGTACAGCTGTGTTGCCCAAGGATGTACTTCACCATCCAAACTTTTCTAAATTTCCCTCACTACCTTTCTCACATTACACCCTCTTCCAACACACCATTCTGTTCCTGGTTGCTGGGCTGAACAAGTGCATATGCAGAGTTTATAGGTGTCACCTGAAATGTCAGGGATAACTGAAGAGGGAACACAGGATCAATTCAACAGCCCACTCTAGGTTAGCATGCGTCACCCTAGGCTTACTGCAAGTAAGTTTTATGAGGTAGGTCATGTGAGGTCAGAGTCCAGTGCAGAAACATTCACACACAAGAATTTTTAAGGGTGCCCCGCAGACCATGGCCATGTGTAGATGAGTGGAACTTGAGCAACAGGTTCTTCGGCGCTATGCAGAGACATTTTATGTTAATGTTTTTCCATGTGGTCTTGTCATTCGCCCCAATGCTCCACACCTTGGCAAAGTGGTGAACCCAAGTGAGGACCCTCCCTATGGCCTAGTTGAGGTCAAGTGCCCTGATGAAGAAGACATAGGAGAGGCATCACAATTCGAGTTTGTTCAGGGTCAATTTAAACTGAAGAAAAAGCACACCTAACCACTGGCAAATCCAGGGTCAGCTCACAATCACTGGCTTAGCTTGGTGTGATCTGGTGACAGATACCAGGACTGACTTCACAGTGGAGAGGATGTGGAGAGATGATGAGCTCATGAAAGAAATCATGGCCAAGGTTGATGACTTCTACTTCGACTTACATTCATGTTTTGCTAGGGAGCAAAAAGTGACAACAAAAAGTGACATACTGACAGTGGAGGAAAAAATATTAAGATTTGGTACAATTCATTTTAATTAAACTACAAATGCAAAAATTGAATACTCCACTACAAGTATAAGTCTCGAGTTCAAGATTCTACTGAGGTGAAAGTACAGAAACATTATTTGGAGATAAAAGTACCCATTCCATATAAAACTGGCAACAATGACTGGTATACTATGTTTTTACACAGGAAACAATGTGGGGGCCAGCTGGTAGCAAACAATCTTGTATGGCCGCTACACAGTAAGTTAAAATATGTTTCTGAAAACAACTGAGGCAAGAAACAGGCAATGCAGTGACAGAATCTTGGTTCATATTTGATCAGCACTGTGTAGTTTTACAGTTCAATCTAACAGTGTGGCGGCCAGCTGGTAACAATCTACAGTTAAAGAGTAACTTAAAATATGATTTTGATGATATCTGAAAAGAGTAACAGAATTTGGTTCACCAGCACTGCCTAGTTTTACTGATCGATCTCAGTTCTGTCTAGGTTTGAGAGCGCAAGAGAGAGAGGCTCTATCTCACTCTATCTGTATCTATACTCTTTGTATCCGTGGTGGTGGGCATATGAAAATGCAAAGGTACAATCAGTAGTTCAAGCAAAAGCCCCAGAGCCAGCAAAAATTTAGAGCTAAGAGATAAGCAGGGGGATCTGGGTGCTGGTAAGATGGAGGGAAGTTTAGCACAGTTCATTTACACATGCTACCCACATTGTTATGATACAGAGCTGGTTAGAAATCAGCAAAGTATCCCTTTAAATATTCTTAAGCCTATCGTAAGTTTTTAAAGAAAAATGTCAACATTATTTATAACTACAGCTGTTAAAATTTAAGAGTAAAAAGTACAATATTTGCCTTTGAAATGTGGTTGAGTACAAGTCTTAGGAAACATGCTGCGGAGAAACTGGATTTAAGTACAGGTACCCCCAAAACTGTACCTGAGTACAGTTTTAAAGTAAATGTATTTAATTAATTTCCACCACTGCAAACTAATGAATGAAGATCTACTGTTTTGATCTACTGAAGTATGAAATCTATTAAATAACTATGTGTTTGTTTTTCTATAAATGTAGTAGTGTAAGGGTAAATTAATTGCTGAATTTGGTTGTAAATTAAATCTATTGTGCACTGTGGTTCAATATAGGATTTTTGAAACTGTTACAGTTCTTTCTAATTATTAAAAAAAACATAATTATTTCAAATCAATGAAGACAGATAGCATGGGTTAAAGGACCTCATGTGTTCAGATCCTGAGAGTGGATGTTACAAGTCTTAAAGCAGATGGGTATGTTCAAGAAAACATCTTGCGGTGCTTACTAAATATTAATGACGTTGTTGTTCATGCTCTGTGATACTTATCTTGGCCCTGCTGCAGAAAGCTACCTGTGCAACTGCCTTGTTAGCAGCTTTCCTCCTGCCAGGCTGCAAGAGAAAAGGCCTGGAGTTCATAGCTGTAAGAGAAGGTCAGCTTCCAAAGACAATGGATGGGCACCCTGGCTAATGTAATTCTCAATCTGGCCTCCAGACAGACCAGGTTGCTGGAAAGACACAGAAAGCAGCATGCCGCCGGGAAACTTAGTCCTCTGTGTTTTTCTTAAACTGCTTTGTTAAAAGCAATATATTACTATACATGCTTTGAAATATCTGGGGGGAAAATGTTTCACTGCTGGTAATTTGGCAGACTAAGACGACTAAGACAAATCCCACCAACCAACATTTTGTGTGATGTACTGGCAGCCTAGCAGGTCATGGTCTGTGTCAGGCGGGATCTCTGGCTCCACAGTAGGTACCAGGCCATTCTGGAGGAGAACATTAAAATCAATTCAAAATTAATAACCGTCTGAGATCCTGATAACACGCCTCCACTTGGCAAATCCCAACCATACCTCTTATACTGGGTACAGTGCTTCGAGAGCCTATTGAGACCTGTAGAACAATAAGCCACAGGATGTTTGTATGCTGTGGTGGTTGTGCTCATTCTGCATTATGTTGCTAAAATGTGCAGAGAATTGTAAAGATTTCTCGATAAAGAAGGCTTGCGCTTGCATGTTTTCAATTAGAATGTAAATATAATCCATTTTCACCTTGTGTCGTGGTCTCTCCATCTGTTCCATTGCGACAAGCTGTGCCTTTGTTCACCTGGAGCAAGAAAACCACAACACACCCAGTAACGTAAAGGGGTCAACACAAGGAGCACCTGAAGAAGTGTGCATTCAACTAGGCTCAGTTGCCACTCTCCTTGATGCCGACAACAATGTCCTTATCCATGACAATTTGTGAGAACAGCTTGATGCTGTCTGATTTGTGGTAGAGTGTCTTACGTCAGAAGATGCCCCGACCCACGCAGTTGGAGACTGACGTGTCAGAGGGAAGGAGGTGGTTACTGACACAGCAATGGTTCTCCTTCTTGTCCTCCACGTTGATTTTCTGGAGACACTTCCCAATGATTCCTTGATAGAAGAAATCATTTCAATTTCATACTCTGCAGTCACCTCTGATTATAGACTATAAACTAGAGACGCATTGATGCACATGGTTCGCAGCTAAATAGATTGACAAAATAATCTGCTGATAGTAATGTTGTCCATATAACCCTGATTACTAATAGGTCACTAAGAGTAGGTTAAGTGCTAAAGTACAAAAATACATTAAGATAATGCATTTTATCACAGTTGTATGAGGGTGAAATTAATAGAGGAAATATTTACCTGGCGAGAGATGGAGAGGATCCCATTTTTTTGAATGCCTGGAGCACTTTAAGTACGTGTTTCTGTTGAGGAAAATAAGAACAGTTGTTACCACTCAGTTACACAAAATGGAAAGACATAATTTTAAGAGGAGCTGTGTGTTACTGACTGATGATGAGAAGAGCTGTGTGTTACTGACTAATAAGGAGGGGAGGCTTTGGATGATAAGATGAGCTGTCTGTTCTGATTGATGAGGAGAGGAGACTTTTGATGATGGGAGGAGCTGCCTGTTCCGACTGATGAGAAGGGGAGCTGTCTGTTAATTGAGATGAGGTGTCAGAGGAAAGAAGGGTTTTGATGAGGTGTCAAATTTTGGCATCACGAGAAGAGAGAACAACAGCCAGGCAGCATGCTCACTCTACCCAGTATTTGACCTCACCTTCAAGATCTAAAGGACCCTGATAGTTCACCATGCCCAAATGCAGGACTCTTTTATCTGTCTAATTGCTCGTTCAACAAGAATACAGAGTCTGGCTATGGCCTGGGTCCTGTCAGTTTCCTCTCTACTGAACTGGCTTTTCTTTTTTAAGGGGGGTAGGTGGCCATAGGGGGGGTGTCACCCAGGGCGCCATTTAGGCTAGAACTGCCACTGGTGGAATGATCAATTTGGCCCGACCATCCACCAACAGCTTTTCAATGAGGAAGCCCTTGTCTGTCATGATCTCATTCCCTGGCTCCAGTAACTCCAAAATCCCTGACTGCCTTGTCAACTTCTTGTCAGAGATTGAGCCAGTGAATATCGTAAGTGAGTTGTTGACCCACCTGGCCACTATGTGAGTCGGTAGGGTCAGGTGGGTCAACGACTCATATTGTGACCTTAACGACTCTGAAACTAAGAGCTCACGTGACCCCCTACGACTCTGCAAGGGTTCCCACCCACACAGTGATCTCTAGTGTCTCTGGGACGCTAGAGATCACTGTCGTGGGACCAACTAGACGAATCACTGGTGAAAGGAGGTTCCCACCTGATGACCCCAAATATCCTGCAAATTCGTACCAGTCATTTAGAACTGAAGAAGCTTCTTGGATGAGAGGTGAAACGTCTTCAAGAAACGCAAGCAAGTCCAGTTGCCTATGATATAGCACTTAGGATTACCATGACCTGGATGACTGAGAATCTTCACTGACAAGCCAGTGAATAGTTTAGATGCAAAAGTGATGGCACCACAGGGTACAACTCCAATTGATGCCTTGAATGTAGTATAGCTCTTGTACATGGAGAATGTCTCGGAGAGAAGGGTAAGTGCCTCTGGGTCTCGCAACTGAACTCTGTACAGTCAACAATGACCCTCAGATTTGGGCTGTACTGCTGGAATTTAACAGGCATTGTTTTTCTCACCTGCTCCCGCGTCATCCAGATTTAAACTGATCCCAACACAAGGTACAAGTAATTAGACCATGTGATCAAAACATGGCTCACTGTAGAAATGCCCACCCCAATTATCTCAGCCAAAACCCTATCTCTGAGGCCAGCAGCGACAGGCAGGCAAAACATGAAAAACTCATCAATAAGCTGAAGTTTACGTCTTGGGCTTGGTCTGATAACCTCTTTCTCCATAGTGGCAATTCCAATCCTGCTTGCTTTGGACCAGTACACAATCCTGGATGCAGAGGGCTCAACAGATCTCCAGAAAACAAAAAAGACATGTTTGGATGGGAACCGTGTGAAGTACCTGTAGTCTTCTTCAGACACACACCATCTATCCAGTAATGGTCCAGAGAGAGAGGCACGACACCTGTTCCTCCAGCTCCTTCATTTTTTTCAGTGCCTCATCCAGTGCACCTAATAAAAACAAACAGTAAAACAAACATTAATATTTTCTATTAATAATAATTAAAGACAGCTGTTCTTCACTCTCCCTCCTCATTGACTCTCTGTTGACAAAAATAACCAGGCTAACATTAGGACTTGAGAGCTGCTACTACACTTTTATTGCATCTATTTTATGAATTAAATGCCATCATATACGATTATTATGTACTGGAGAGATAATGTTACGACAGTCACCTTACTAACATGTATAAATGGACAAAACCATAGTCATAATGCTGTATGCTCATGTTCATAGCCAAGCTAATGTTAAGACTGGAAAGCTTCTATTAAACTTTTTTTACATCTATTCAAGGAGTTAGATGCCCTGTCGTGTCATTATCAAAAACTCGAAACGTGTCGTTACGACAGACACTTTATTAGCACGTAACGTTAAACACTGACAAAACTACAGTCATTCCCATAACTTCTGGCACAAGACGCTTGCTTGGAGTCAAGCTAACGTTAAGACTGGGGAACTGTTAACATATGCTAGACATAGATTTTTATTCCACAACATTAGGTTGTCAAGTGTGTAACGGTATCTTAGGTAATTATCTTTTTACAGATTAATAACTGAAACTGATATTGACTCATTGTGACTACGTGTGGCTACTGTATTTATCCAAGTCGTTAGCAACATGCTACACTCACCCGAAGGAGGATGACAGTTGTAGTCATGTTCCTGCACCATCACTGCAGAAGGAACATGATGTTTCCTCCACATTACAACCACTTCTTCCGGCCGTTTGAGTCTGGCACTGTTTACATTCTCCCCAGTAAATCCACTGAAATCTTGACGGTACAGCCTGAGGTTTCGAACATTTCCTACCAGACTCTGGGTGGGCCAAGACTTCTTCCTCCTTAAAGTACAGGGCACACACAAGTGTTGCCTCTCTTCATGGTAAATCCCACTCCTTGATTTCTTCTTATTGACAAAATCCATCTCCGTCTTAGATCCTCGTCTGTTGGAAAGCCGTGAAATGACAAATAGGCCTATCGTTGTTTTTTCTTCGAATTTGAGCAAAAAGGTATGCTACACGTCTGACTGCTTCTTGACTCCGCCATTGTTTCTACCCAAAAGTTAAGTTAACCGGATGCAGATTTTCCCTACATCAGTTTCCTGCTCGCGATCTGTGAAATAGACCTATTTTGTTTGTCAAAGGTCAAGATCACTGTGACCTTGCATATGTCTCACTTTTGAGAACTGGATAACTCCACAGCACCTGGAGGGAGTTTCTGCAAATTTGACACTGATCAGAATTTAGTGGTCAAAGGTCAAAGGTCAACGTCACTGTAACCTTGCATACATCTCATTCTTGAGAACACTATATATTAAGAACACCTTGAAGGCATTGCCTCAAATTTGGCATAAACGTCATGCATTCGTCTCATTCTTGTGAGTGAGATATCGCCAGAGTACCTGGAGGGACTTTATTCGAACGCAAGAATTTTTACGCTAATTATGACAAAACTTCACACAAATGCTCAAGAGGATACAATGATTATTTTATATCCAAAACATTAAAGGTTAGCTTCACTGTGTCATCGTAGTGTTCTGCATTTAACACCTTTCTGGCCATTATTCAATATCATAACTCAAGAACAGAAGGGGAGACATTTGGTCAGATACTAAATTGGTAACACTAATCTTGAAGCTGTGTTGATTGTATAGATCTTTTGTGCTGTCGGGGGGACAATGGGTGTGAAGCATTCAGACATGGATGTAAACTCTAAGAGAAACTTGACTGATGCATAGAGGCATACAACTACGGGGCGGTAATTGCAGTTTGGAATATGCTAATAGGTGTTGAAGGGTTTGAAATTCAAACTGTGTGTTTTGTACCTGGATAGAGTTGAGGTGGCAGTAGCTGTTGAGTGGGAAGCGAATGATGTGTGTTGAGTCCTCACTCCAGCTGGTGTTCAAGGAACTGGACATGATGTCTCTGACCTCGGGAAAAACCTCCTCGATCACAGCCTGTTGGGCGCTCACGCTGATCCTCTCACCAAGCTCTGGTGCCACATGAATCATGACACACTCACACTCCAGACACACACCCCCGCATTCCTGCTCAGTCCTCCAGCGCTCCAGCTCAGCCTGCAGAGGAGCCAGCTGGAAGAAACTGGCCTCTTCATAAAGCAGGGAGAATTCCTGCAAACGCATACACACGGAAAACACGCACAATATACATGAAGACAAGCTCAGAGACTTGCACACACAGACAAAAGAAACAAAGACAGAAAGCTTATGAATATACCAGGGCTGTACACTTCTGTTCAGTTGGTCGATTAGTTGGTCAGTATGCTCAGTTGCCGGTGTCCACCAAAGCCTTTGTTCAGCACCTGTATTTGTCGTCTGTGACGGTTGGTCTTTGTGGTATTTGTCCCAGCCCTTCTCCACTGTGAATGGATGGCTAGTGACAGTGACAAGCGCAGCGTTTTACCCAAAGTTAAACATTTTTCAACTCTCATTTTTAAACGTAAACATCAATAATGTTGCGTGGTCTGCATACTTTCATCTACATAATATTCATCGTCTTTGCCTGTCAGTTACACCTCACAGAGCTGCTATCCTTGTTCACTCTTTGGTTACATCCCCTCTTGATTATTGCAATTCTGTCCTCTTTGGTCCCCCTCTCAAGTGTCTTCATAAACTTCAATTGGTCCAGAATTCAGCCGCCCATATTATTACTAGAACCTCCTCCATAGATCATATCACTCCTGTTCTCCAGCAACTTCACTGGCTTTCTGTTAATCTTGAAATCACATTAATTTCAAGATTCTGCTTCTCACCTTTAAGGCCCTTCATAATCAAGCCCCTTCCTACCTATCTGAACTCCTTCATATCTACACACCCTCCTGTTCTCTGAGATCCTCTTCTGCAATTCAACTCATAACCATCTGCCTGCTTGACTCTCATGGGCTCTTGAGCCTTCAGCTGTTCCGTTCTATTATCAGTCCTGTTTAGTTCTTGGTGGTGAGATGGACTTGTGCATGCAGCTCAGGTGGACGCTCCCAGTGATACAGAGCACAGTTTATTTTCATTTTATATTACCATGGACATCACATTTATTTTTCTCTCAGGGCACTCCACTTGCCTGAACAGAGAATTTACTTGCCCTGGGAAAGTGTTAATGTCGAGTCCTGCAACAGGAAAAAAATGCTTTGATGGACACACAACACTACCAGGTAGAGCGCACTTAGTGCACTGTGGCGATTTAGCTAATCTAGAGATAACGTTAAAATCTTTCTCCCCCATCAACCAATTGGTTGAAGAGTAGGTAGAATTTAATTCAACCGAGTTTTTTTTGGGTTGAATACAGCCCTAGAAAATACACACAGATGCACAAAATGCACACATGCAAGCACAGACCCACGAACATACACAGATACATGGACAGATATACACTGAGCAATAATTAACATTGATAAACAGCAATCACACAGTCATGACTAACCCCTTTCAGTAAATGTGAGAGGTAAACATCTGCCATATTTTACTTCAAATAATCATCAAAATTTGACCATTTGTCACTCAGAGATACATTTGCCACCCTTCTGCAGAACACACTTATTTGTTAAATTAATTTTACATACTCAGTACATTTACATGACATTTAAGAAAATGGACTTATTGTGTTAGTTTAACTATTTAAAACTTTTAAAATACATGTAAACGTATTAGTCCAATTGCAACTGTACTAAATCAGATTTCTCAAATTCAAACTAACACACCCAGACAATGTGATTGAGAGTCGAATTACTCCTGCATGTATACAGGCAGTCAGACCCAAACTGACTCGGCACTCTGCATATACTCCACAGTTCCTGTCCCGGGTTTTGACCTGGAAATCAAATAGCATTAAGCGTTATTGCATAATAGAAGTAGAAGCTGGTAACAACAAAGTAAAATCTACAGTCAGACCTCTGCATTTTTGGATGGACCAGGAGACACAGTTCATGCTTTGTCAGCTGAAAGAGTTAAACATTTTAAAATACATGGATGGGAGGAAAACACAGAACGGCGATTGTTTGGTCTGTGACGTAATAGGTCAACCAGAAAAGGTCCAATACTAACAAGCTGAAAGGGGGCATATCGCCACTTATTGTAATGGAGTCTGATATACTTCTATCATTACATCGATTCCCCTCCCATGCTTGTATACTGGGACAAGGACAGTAGTCCAGTTAAATGGCCCAGTCGAGCTGTAACTGTAGCTCCACTTAACTGTGCATGCAAACGTACTGAGTGATAATTTCAGGGGACAAAATACTAAATTAAGCCTAATGCAGACAACATGACTTGTCAACACGGGTCGTCTAGCTTTTGACTTTGTTGTGAGCTGTCTGGGACAATACAACAGTTTACCAACCTGTTTGATTTTAGTGCATCCTAAAACAGGATGTGCTTGTAGTTGCTGCATCTTGGTGATAGGTTTGAGACAGGATATGAGCTGTATCCAATGAAATTGCAACAGGGGACAGGGGGCAGAGAAGGAGTGAGGTGACCACACACATCATTTGCTCTAGCCGCAGATCTGGTATAATGTTGTAATAAGTGCACATGAGATCACTTGTCACTTGCGCATCGACACAAATGATGTCAGCGTGTAAACAATGTTGAGATTTTGGAAGTCTTGTAGTTTTCAGTGGCTTTAAGGTAAAGTAAATAAGGTTATTGAGTGCACAAAGACCATACTTTGTGTCAAGGCAAAAAAAATGGTGCTGCCTGCACACATTATGTTTGGGCCTAAATTTTAATTTTTCTACAAACACGCATATGCCATCAGACTGACTTTAGGTGATTTTCTGCATGGGGGTCACATAATTATGACAATAAATGAATGAATAATAAAGTTAGAGAACTAGAGTTTCTTTGGATGTGGCTAACTTAGCTCAGAGAGAGTAGCCTACCAGCACTGAGGTCAATCCCAGAGTATGAGGCTTTTTTTTTTCTCTCTGCGCTAATATTTAGCCACAATTACTGTAAATAAAATTGATGTTGAATCAAGGCCCACTTCTTCAAAAAATTTATTCTGGATCAGAATGGTCCAAATTTTGAAATCATTCGAACATTGGATTGGATCTCCCTGATCCAGATACAGACTTTTCAAGATTGCCTAATCCGGACACCACTGCTCTAAATGGGACTACATATCACAATGTAGGCAGTCTGCCAACAGAACACTGCAATTAGCACTTATCAACACAGGTACGTCAAAGACAACAAAACAAAGATCTTTGATTTTTTTTTCTTTTTCAGCTATTTGTGAGATTATTTTGTGGGGACATCCTTTTTTGTCTAATGCTTTGTCTTCTTTATCATGGTAAATGGTAAACGAATCAAGTGCAAAATATAAAGACACTTATATAAATATATATTTGACCACTTTAAAAGTTTTATTACATTTTGTTCCTGAAATCCACCCTGGAAGCATCATTCTGCTGGGATCAGGACAAGAGAGAGAGAGAGAGAGAGAGAGAGAGAGAGAGAAGGTGCTCTGTGTATTACAGGAGGACCCTGGCAGACTAGGCCTAAGTCCGCCTCACTAGGGGTTGGTACAAGGGAAGCTTGAGCCAGCCCTAACTATGAGCTTTATCAAAAAGGAAAGTCTTAAGTCTAGTCTTAAATGTGGAGACGGTGTCTGCCTCCCGGACTGCAACAGGAAGATGATTCCACAGGAGAGGAGCCTGATAGCTGAAGGCTCTAGCTCCTGATCTACTTTTGGAGACTTTAGGGACCATGAGTAACCCTGCATTCTCAGAGCACAGTGTTCTGGTGGGATAATAGGGCACTATGAGCTCTCTAAGAAATGACAGAGCCTGACCATTTAAAGCTTTGTAAGTTAACAGTAGGATTTTAAATTCAATTCTGGATTTTACAGGGAGCCAGTGCAGAGAAGCTAAAACAGGAGAAACATGATCTCGTTTCTTAGTTCCTGTTAGTACACGTGCCGCTGCATTCTGAATTAGCTGGAGCGTTTTTAAAGACTTATTAGAGCGACCTGATAATAGGGAGTTACAGTAATCCAGCCTAGAGGTAACAAAAACGTGGACCAATTTTTCTGCATCTTTTTGGGTCAGGATAGGCCTAATTTCTGCAATATTACGCAGATGAAAAAATGCAGTCCGTGAGGTTTGTTTTAAATGGGAATTAAAAAACAAATCTTGGTGAAATGTTACTCCGAGGTTTCTTACGGTAGTGCTAGAGGCCAGAGCAAGGCCATCCAGAGAAACTATATCATCAGATAAAGAGTCTCTGAGTTGTTTGGGGCCAAGAACAATAACTTCAGTTTTGTCTGAATTTAACATAAGGAAATTGGTGCTCATCCAGGTTTTTATGTCTTTAAGGCTTTTTTGAAGTTTAGTTAATTGATCAGTTTCTTCTGGCTTCATCGATAAATATAATTGTGTATGATCCGCCTAACAATGGAAGTTTACAGAGTGATTTCTAATGATGTTACCTAAGGGAAGCATATATAGAGTGAATAGGATTGGTCCGAGCACAGAACCTTGTGGAACTCCAAAACAAACTTTAGTACGTAGAGATGATTCCTCATTAAAATGAATGAACTGAAAACGATCAGATAAATAAGATTTATATCAGCTTAGTGCAGAACCTTTTAGGCCAATTAAATGATCCAGGCTCTGTAGCAGAATTTGATGGTCAATTGTGTCAAATGCCGCACTAAGATCTAATAAACAAGTACAGAGATGAGTCTTTTGTCTGAAGCAATCAGAAGGTCATTTGTAATCTTAACTAGTGCTGTCTCAGTGCTAAATGTACTCTAAATCCTGACTGAAATTCCTCAAATAAATTACTATCATGGAGAAAATCACACAGCTGGTCTGCGACTACTTTCTCCAATTGGTCTATAGTTGGCTAACACCTCAGGATCCACGGTGGGCTTTTTTAGAAAAGGTTTAATTACAGCTACCTTAAAGGACTGTGGTACATAGCCTGTTAATAAAGATATATTTATCTTATATGTCTTATATGTGAGTGTTAACTAAAGGTAAGACTTCCTTACGTAGCCTAGTTGGGATGGGGTCTAAAAGACACGTTGATGATTCAGATGATGAAATCATTGCAGTCAGTTGTTGAAGAGAAAATGGGGAAAAGCTATCCAGATATATATTAGGTCTTACAGCTGTGTTTGAGGGCAGATTGGTTCCGTTTGAGGGCAGGAGGTCATGAATTTTGCCTCTAATAGAATTTTGTCATTAAAAAAGCTCATAAAATCATTACTGCTAAGGAATACAAGGCTCAATAGAGCTGTGACTCTAAGTCAGCCTGGCTATAGTGCTGAAAAGAAACCTGGGGTTTTTCTTATTTTCTTCTATTAATGCGGAGTAATAGTTTGCTCTGGCATTGCAGAGGCCCCTCTTATACGTTTTGAGACTGTCTGCCCAGATTAAATGAGATTCTTCCAGTTTGGTTAATTCCTTTCACATTTTCGCGGTATTTGTTTTAATTTTCGGGTTTGAGAGTTATACCAAGGAACGAAATTTCTTTGCTTTGTTAACTTCTTTTTAAGAGGTGCTACAGAGTTGAGTGTTGTTCGCAGCGAGCCTGCAGCGCTATCGACAACATGATCAATTCGGGAGAGTTTAAAGTCGGTACAGGAAACCTCTGTTACAGAAGGACATGGTATTAAATTTAACGTTGATGGAATCTTTGCCTTGAATTTTGCGACTGCACTATCTGATAAACATCTAGTATAGTAACTGTTGCTGAGTGGAGTGTAATCAAGTAAAAAGAAATCAAAAGTTATTAAATAATGGTCTGATAGAGAGGGATTCTGTGGAAAGACTGTAAGGTTATCAATTTCAATTCCATACGTCAGAACTAGATCGAGGGTATGGTTAAAACAGTGAGTGGGTTTATGTAAACCCTGACTGAAGCCAATGGAGTCTAATAATGAGATAAACGCAGAAGCGAAGGAGTCATTATCAACATCAACATGAATGTTAAAATCACCTACAATAATAACTTTATTTGATTTAAGAACTCAACTGGATAAAAACTCTGAGAATTCAGATACAAATTCAGAATACGGGCCAGTACACAGCACAGTACGCTATAACAAAAAAAAGTGGCTGCGAGGTTTTCCAAGTCGGATGTAAAAGACTAAGAACAAGGCTTTCAAAGGAATTATAATCTAGTTTAGGTTTAGGGCTAATTAACAGACTAGAGTTAAAAATGGCTGCAACTCCCCCTCCTCGGCCACTGCCTTGCGGAATGTGGGTATTATTATGATTGGGAGAAGTGGATTCATTTAGACTGACATATTCATCTTGACACAGCCAGGTTTCAGTGAGGCTGAGTAAATCAATATGATTATCTGATATTAATTCGTTTACTAACACTGCTCCCCCCTCCCCCCTCTGGGTAGGCCAGACCACAACCTGGTGCACCTCAACCCCTGCTATGTACCACTAGTTAGGAGCCAGCCTGCGACCATGAGGACAGTGAGGAGATGGTCGGAGGAGGCTTATGAGACACTGCAGGGCTGTTTTGGGGTGACAGACTGGCAGGCACTCTGTGAGACACATGGGGAGGACATTGATGGGCTCACAGAATGCATCACGGACTACATCAGCTTCTGTGTGAACTACACTGTCCCAGTCCATTGTTATCCAAATTACAAACAGTGGGTAACAAAGGACATCAAAGCCATTCTCAACACAAAGAAGAGGGCCTTCAGAGCTGGTAACAGGGAGGAGGTGAGAACAATACAGGGGGAGCTGAAAATGAAGATAAGGGAGGCTAAGGAGAGGTACAGGAGGAAGCTGGAGAGGAAACTCCAGCAGAACAATATGAGAGAGGTCTGGAGTGGAATGAGGACCATCACTGGCTTCAGGACCAACAACAACAGAGGAGTTGAAGGCAGCGTGGACAGGGGCAATGAACTGAATCTGTTTTTTAACAGATTTGAAACTGCTGGCCCTGCCCATCCCCCCCGCAACTCTTCTGCTGTCTGTCTTGGACAACCATCACCCACTCCACCCTCCTCTCTCTCACACCCCAACAGCCTCCTGCGTGAGCCCTCCTCACACCTCTTCCCCCCGTGGCCAGACTGACTGCACTCTCCATCATGAGGACTACACCCCTCCCCCACGTGTCGTCACCTCCACAATGTGCTTCACTGCTGACCATGTGAGAAGACAGCTGATGAGACTCCACTCAAATAAGGCTGCAGGCCCTGATGGTGTCAGCCCCAGAGTGCTCAAAGCCTATGCCCCCCAGCTATGTGGAGTACTTCAGCATGTCTTCAATATGAGCCTGTCTCCAGAGGGTCCCCATGCTGTGGAAGACATCCTGCCTCGTTCCTGTGCCAAAGACGTCGCGTCCCAGTGGCTCCAACGACTACAGACCCGTGGCATTGATCTCCCACATCATGAAGACCCTGGAGAGACTCGTCTTGGAGCAGCTCCGGCCCATGGTCAAGCCACTTTTGAACCCCCTCCAGTTCGTCTATCAGCCCCGACTTGGAGTTGAGGACGCCATCATCTACCTGCTCAACCGCGTCTACGCCCACCTGGACGAGCCGGCGAGCACAGTGAGGGTCATGTTTTTTGATTTCTCTAGTGCGTTCAACACCATCCGTCCAGCTCTACTGGGTGGCAAGCTGACAGCAATGCAGGTGGATGCCCCCCTGGTGTCCTGGATTGTAGACTACTTGACTGGCAGACCACAGTATGTGCGCTTGCAACGCTGTGTGTCAGACAGAGTGGTCAGCAATACCGGGACCCCGCAGGGGACTGTCCTCTCTCCCTTCCTCTTCACCCTCTACACCACGGACTTCAGCTATTGCACTGAGACCTGCCATCTTCAGAAGTTTTCTGATGACTCTGCTATAGTTGGATGTATCACCAAGGGTGATGATGATGAGTACAGGGCTGTTTTGGATAACTTTGTCACATGGTGTGAGCAGAACCATCTGCAGCTCAACGTGGCAAAAACAAAGGAACTGGCTGTGGATCTGAGGAGGACCAAGACACCGGTGACCCCTGTTTCCATCCAGGAGGTCAGTCTGGACATTGTGGAGAGCTATAAGTACCTGGGGGTACACATGGACGATAAATTGGACTGGGCTAAGAACACTGACGCTCTCTACAGGAAGGACCAGAGCCGTCTCTATTTTCTGAGGCGACTGAGGTCCTTCAACATCTGCTGGACTATGCTCAGGATTTTCTATGAGTCTGTGGTGGCCAGTGCTATGCTCTATGCTGTTGTGTGCTGGGGCAGCAGGCTGAGGGTGGTGGACACTAACAGACTCAACAAACTGATCCGCAAGGCCAGTGACATCACGGGAACAGAGTGTGACTCTCTGATGGTGGTGTCAGAGAGGAGGATGCTGTCCAAGCTACGAACTATCTTGGACAATGTCTCACACCCACTCCACCATGTGCTGGTCAGGCACAAGAGTACTTTCAGTGGGAGACTCATACCACCTAAATGTACCACTGAGCGCCACAGGAAATCATTCCTGCCTGTGGCCATCAAACTGTACAACTCCTCCCTCTGAATGGCCCTGAGACTATTTCGCCCACTGTCAACATGTGCAATAGTTTAATTTAACTTGTGCAATAACCCCATTTCACCTTCAATCAATCAATCAATCAATCAATTAATTTTATTTATAAAGCCCAATATCACAAATCACAATTTGCCTCACAGGGCTTTACAGCATACGACATCCCTCTGTCCTTATGACCCTCGCAGCGGATAAGGAAAAACTCCCCAAAAAAACCCCTTTAACGGGGAAAAAAAACGGTAGAAACCTCAGGAAGAGCAACTGAGGAGGGATCCCTCTTCCAGGACGGACAGACGTGCAATAGATGTCGTACAGAACAGATCAACATAATAAATTAACAGTAATCCGCATGACACAATGAGACAGAGAGAGAGAGAGAGAGAGAGAGAGAGAGAGAGAGAGATGCAGGTAATGACAGTAGGTTACAACAACATTATTGAAAGTAATAATATTATAGTTATAGTTCTGGCTACTGTGGTACAATATGTTGAAAGTATGTATTAATATCTGGCAGTATACATGTGTGACAATAGTCATATGTGTATAATAACAGTAGAAGTATGACTATTGACTAATGATGGCAGCAGCAGCAGGAGGCATCTGGCAGGACCACGGCAGCAGCACAACCACACATGTCACGCTGTCCAGGCACCGCTGCGATATGAGTTAATCTGAGAGACAGTGGAGCACAAAGGCTCCGGAGAAGAAGCTGAGTTAGTGACATCCAGAATGGCCGAGTTAGCAAGATGCAGTAATAGGATACGAGAGAGAGAGAGAGAAGGAGAGAAGGTGCCCGGTGTATTATAGGGGGGTCCTCCGGCAGATTAGGCCTAAGTCAGCCTAACTAGGGGCTGGTACAGGGCAAGCCTGAGCCGGCCCTAACTATAAGCTTTATCAAAGAGGAAAGTCTTAAATCTAGTCTTAAATGTGGAGACGGTGTCTGCCTCCCGGACCGTAACAGGAAGATGATTCCACAGGAGAGGAGCCTGATAGCTGAAGGCTCTAGCTCCTGATCTACCTTTGGAGACTTTAGGGACCACGAGTAACCCTGCGTTCTCAGAGCACAGTGTTCTGGTGGGATAATATGGCACTATGAGCTCACTAAGATATGATGGAGCTTGACCATTTAGAGCTTTATAAGTTAACAGTAGGATTTAAATTCAATTCTGGATTTTACAGGGAGCCAGTGCAGAGAAGCTAAAACAGGAGAAGTATGATCTCGTTTCTTAGTTCCTGTTAGTACACGTGCTGCTGCATTCTGAATTAGCTGGAGAGTTTTTAAGGACTTACTAGAGCTACCTGATAATAGAGAGTTACAGTAATCCAGCCTAGAGGTAACAAAAGCGTGGACCAATTTTTCTGCATGTTTTCAGGTCAGGATAGGCCTAATTTTCGCAATATTACACAGATGAAAAAATGCAGTCCGTGAGGTTTGTTTTAAATGAGAATTAAAAGACAAATCTTGATCAAATATTACTCCGAGGTTTCTTACGGTATGCTAGAGGCCAGAGCAATGCCACCTAGAGAAACTATGTCATCAGATAAAGAGTCTCTGAGTTGTTTGGGGCCAAGAACAATAACTTCAGTTTTGTCTGAATTTAACATCAGGAAATTGGTGCTCATCCAAGTTTTTATGTCTTTAAGGCAGTTATGGAGTTTAGTTAATTGATTACTTTCTTCTGGCTTCATCGATAAATACAACTGAGTATCATCCACATAACAATGGAAATTTATAGAGTGATTTCTAATGATGTTACCTAAAGGAAGCATATATAGAGTAAATAGGATTGGTCCGAGCACAGAACCTTGCGGAACTCCAAAACAAACTTTGGTACGTAAGGATGATTCATTATGAATGTCAACAAACAGTCAAACCTTGACTGTATATATTCTGTGTATTATCTATTTAGATTACTATATATATTGTGTAAATGATCTTGTTTAGGTTACAATATATACATATATATATATATATATATATATATATATATATTTTCTTTTACTTTCATTTTTTGTTAATAATCCTGTTTATTTGAACTATATATTTGTAAATACTCTTGTTAAATTTTTTATATTTTCACTTATCTTTCCACTCTTGCAAGGAGCACCTGTAACGCAAATAATTTCCCCTCGGGGATCAATAAAGTATTTCTGATTCTGATTCTGATTCTTTAGATGGTAGAGACCTTATATTTAACAGTCCACATTTAATTCTCCTGTTTTGTCTTTCTGTCACAGAAGAGGTTTTAATTTTTATTAGGTTGTTATGCACAACTCCTCTTTGTTTAATTTTAGGTTTAGATAATTTAGGCACTGTTTGTATAAAACTATGGGTGGGTAACTACACTAGAAGCTCACAGAAGTGTGTGAGACTGCATCTCTGATTCCTGGTCTCAACTCTGGGTTGTCAGGGTTTTGAATTACTAATAAACATGGCCAGGTTTCTAGATATGAGAGCAGCTCCATTCAAAGTGGGATGAATGCCGTCTCTCCTAATCAGACCAGGTTTTTCCCAGAAAGTTTGCCAATGATTAACAAAACCCACATGATTTGCTGGACACTACCTGGACAGCCAGCAATTAAATGATGACATGCGGCTAAACATCTCATCAGTGGTCAGATTTGGGAGGGGTCCAGAGAAAACTATGGAGTCCGACATAGTTTTAGCAAATTCACACACTGAAGCAACATTAATTTTTGTGACCTCTGATTGGTGTAACCGGGTGTCATTGCCGCTGACATGAATAACAATCTTATTAAATCTACGTTTAGCCTTAGCCAGCATTTTTAAATTTGACTCAGTGTCGTCCACTCTGGCGCCAGGGATACATTTGACTATGGCCGCTGGTGCTGCTAACTTCACGTTTCTCAAAATAGAGCTGCCAATGACCAGAGTTTTCTCCTCAGCGGGTCGGTTGCTGAGTGGGGAAAAACAGTTGGAAACACGAACAGGCTGGTGCTGAACCGTGGGCTTCGGCTTGGTACTACACTTCTCCCGGACAGTTACCCAGCCTCCCGGCTGCACGGGGGTTACCGGGGGACCGCTAGAAGGGGCTATGCTATGTGGTTCTGCGCCGGCTACAGGGGGCTGGCTAACTACCGCAACTACAGAGTAATTTTCCATGGTGCGGAGCTGCACTTCCAATTCACTAAGCCTCCCCTCCAACGCAGCAAATAACCTACACTTGTTACATTTACCACTGTCGCTAAAGGAGGCAGAGGCATAACTGAACATCTGGCACACCGAGCAAGAAAGAGCAGGAGAAGAAGTCATTGCTAATTGTTAAGCTAATGTAGCTAACAAGGCTAATAACGTGCAAACAACAGCTAAGATTAGCAAGAAAGTCATTAAAAAGAGGAGAGCTATAAGTGCTTAAACAGAACTAGTGTGGGTTAAGATGTGAAGTAGTAGTAACTGAAGTGAGGAAAAACAGAAAACAAGCTGGCAGGAGTTCGCTAGAGCAGCACAGAGACGCTATCACAGAAACACCAGAAATGACAAAACACGCTTACCACAGTACGTCAGCACGTCAGCATCACCAAGAATTCTCAAAGGCAAAACATTTATTTTTCCCTCTCTCTAACTCACACATAATGAACTAATCATGCAAAATAAATGCAAATAAACCAAACAGTAGTACAAAATGACCGTAAATTAAGATTCAACAGTGCAAAATTATTATGAAATTGTGAAAAATTAACCATCTCTTCTTCAAAATGAAGCCTTTTCACAAATAAAAAACTGAATTTAAATTGCCTAAACAACAGTGCAAAATTACAATAATTTAACATTCAAGAGTTAATTATAGGATTCACCAGGGCCAGGGTGGAGATGAGCAGATCCTTGACTTCTGTGATGTGCTTCAATTAGTGTTGTCACGGTACCAAATTTGGGACCTACAGTACGATACCAGTGAAAGTATCACGGTTCTGAGTAGTATCACGATACCACAGCAAAAGTTAGGCAGATGTGCCTTTTGTCATTTATAAAAAGATAAATCATTTTTTGATAATACATCAATGATATTTCAATGGAATAAATTACTTATTGACTTGTTCATACTTCAAAAACAGCATCAGTAAGTGATTAACATAGAGGGCATCAAAATAAAATAAATAAATACAATAAAAATCAACCAGCCACCCTCCTCCGATATGTTAAGAACAGTCCCTTCAGTGCGGTGAGGTTTGTGGACCGTTACCTGCCACAGAGAGAGAAATGTGAATGGCTCGTTTCTCCTCTGACACATCACATACCTGTGTGCTGCCATGGCTCGGCTGTTCAGGTATTTCTGGGCAGTCATGACACCAACGAAGAGGAAATAATTGGACCTGGAGCCAGGCTTCTCGGTCGCCGGTAAACCGCGTTATCTTGCGGTGGCCAAAGTGCTCCGCCGTATTCCAGTCTGTGACCTCCGTTCAACCCACAACCAGCAGGATTTCCTTTCGTTTCTGCTGCTGGTTGAAATCTGTATTCGCACAGAGTGCACTTGAATGATTTCTTTTGCTCGCACGAAACTAATTTTAGTCGCAAATGTGAGTAAAATGCTTGCACCGTAGAGCTCTGTGGAAAACAAATCACTGTAGCATAAACAAATCTAGCCTACAAGTAAAAAGAAATAAATAATAACTTTCACTGCTTAAAGATACTCAATAGCTCAGCTAATACCTGAAATGTCACTAGAAAACAAACCACTGCAGCAGCATATTGAGTGCCAGGTGGCCAGTGCACGCCATTATTGGACGGCGCATGGACACTCACCCTCTTGCGATTGGACTTTGAACTTATCCCACAGTAGTGGTACCATGAGGTACTGTACTACTACGATACTCCAACATTATGGTATCATATCTACCGTGGTGTTTTAGTACTGCGGTCTACCCTTGGTACCAGTATACCGTGCAACACTAGCTTCAGCACGTAATAGGTAGAATTCCACCTTGTAGCAACATCTTGTTTCAGCTGTAGTTGGGGTTGTCCCATCTCTAGCTGCATTTCTCGAAGTTTAGCAGAGGCCACTGTGCTTCGGCGGGTATATTCAGTCATGGATTTTACCTTTCTGATGACCTCTTGAATTTGAGGCTGCTGGATTCCATTTTTAATGATTAAATTTAATCTTCTTCTTCTTTCGGCTGTTCCCTTTAGGGGTTGCCATAGTGAATCATCTGCCTCCATCTAACCCTATCCTCTGCATCCTCTTCTTTCACACCAACTGACTTCATGTCCTCTTTCACTACATCCATAAATCTCCTCTTTGATCTTCCTCTAGGCCTCTTGCCTGGCAGTTCCAACCTCAGCATCCTTCTACCGATATATTCACTATCCCTCCCCTGAACATGTCCAAACCATCTCAGTCTGGCCTCTCTGACTTTATCTCCAAAACATCTAACATGAGCTTGTCCCTCTGATGTACTCATTCCTGATCCTATCCATCCCTGTCACTCCCAAAGAGAACCTCAACATCTACATCTCTGCTACCCCTTGCTCTGCCTCCTGTCTTTTCCTCAGTGCTTTTCCACCGTCTTGTACACCTTTCCTTTTAATCTTGCTGGTACTCTTTTATCACACATCACACCTTTATCCGTTTATCCACCCGTTCCAACCTGCTTGCCCACGTTTCTTCACCTCTTTTCTACACTCTCCGTACGGAATACGAGAACGGCCATGTATTTTTTTTAAAAAAATTTTGTGCACTGTTATCTCGTGATAACGACTTATTATTTCGCTATCTCGATATAACAAAGATTGTTTTCTCGTGATAACAAATTAATTATCTCGTTATCTTGATATAACAAAGATTGTTTTCCCGTGATAATTGTCAAGTCTGATGATTGCGCACTGGTTAATATGATCGTCTTGATTTCAGCCTACAAGAGCTGCCGTGGTCCTGCCAGCTGCCTCCTGCTTCTGCTGTTATCATTAGTCACACTTCTACTGTTAATATACACATATGATTATTGTCACATACCGTATATTTCCAAATAGTCGCCCGGTGGCATATAGCCGCCGGGCACCTAATAGCTGCTGGGGGTTTGACCCCATTTTGCGTATTAAACGCCAGTACGATTAAACGCCGGGGCGATTATTTCCTCATTCATTGCCTCAAGGAGGGACAGCCCTGCAGGCAGGGAGAGAGCAGCTCGCAAGGGCTGCTCTCTTCTTGCCTGCAGGGCTGAGGGACTGTTTGCGCTTTTACGCACAGGTCGGTGGTGAAGTGGTGCACATGACTCGTGCTACGGACGGACGGACGGACGGACAGACAGCCACGTATCTAAAACAGGTAATACATCTGGCTACATCTTTCCCACATCAAATATCCATGATCACCTACACCCGCTTGCGTAAAAACGCACACAATTCCGTGTCCTCTCACCACAGATGCTGTGATTTGATGGCCCGGTACTCATTGTAGCCCACTCTTAAAAGACCCAATAATATAATAATAATAATAAGCCATGCCTTTTAATAAAATTACCACAGAAGTTTGCTGAAAAGCAGGTAATGTCAGCCTGAGTTACTCGCGTGTGTCCCCGGTGAAAATTGCTGACATACATGGGAAATACAGCTTCTACAGGCTCGCCATAGCTTACCGTCAGGACTCAGGGACCAGAATTCGGGATGGCGGACCATTGGAATGGCGATATTTCGGTGTGGCGGCCTGTAACCATTAGCTAAATGGCCCATTCGGTTGGTATTCAGATAACTGGGGCTTTACTCGTATAATGCAATAGCACCACCCAGCGGTGAAATCCGTGTGCATGAAAAAATATTACCCACTCTAAACGTTTAGAGATTTTTGTACACGAACTCACCCCTACATTATACAGTATTTTTGCACTAAAAACATACTGGACAGGAACTGTAACCAAATAACGGCCTGGTGCAGGTCGGTGCAAAAAACCCCAAAACAAAATAAAAGCCCTGAGCAAATAGCCCCTGGTTCATTTAAATGACTGGGGTCAAAATCGATTTTGTGAAATAAACACCCGGGCTACTATTTGGAATTCAGGACTTTACTTTTCAGCAAACTCTAATGGCAATTTCATTAAAAGGCAATGCATATAGGTCCACAGTAGCTTATTATAATTATTATTATTGGGTGTTATAAGAGTGGGCTACAATGAGTTCCGGGCCATCAAATCACAGCATGCACGGTGAGAGGACACGGAATTGTGTGCGCTTTTACGCACGTGGGTGTAGGTGATCACGGATATTTGATGTGGGAAAGATGTAGCCAGATGTATTACCTGTTTTAGATACGTGGCTGTCTGTCCGTCCGTCCGTCTGTCTGTAGCACGAGTCATGTGTGCCACTTCACCACCGACCTGTGCGTAAAAGCGCAAACAGTCCCTCAGCCCTCGCGAGCTGCTCTCTCCCTGCCTGCAGGGCTGTCCCTCCTCGAGGCAATGAATGAGGAAATAATCGCCCCGGCGTTTAATCGTACCGGTGTTCTCGTATTCTGTACTGGACAGCTATGTTGTCTATGTAATAATACGTCGGTTATGCTCAGGTATTGAATCAAATGTGTTTTAAGACATTTTTGCTTAGTTCACCTTTTTGTCTATTTGTCTCATCGTGTTTCATGGACACGGCGAGTGTGAATAGCGCTGTTTCAGCTAATTTCTGCTCACTTTTGATGACTTCCGGGTCTGTTTTCCTCTGCTGAATGAAACCATGGTGACACGAAATGCGGGTACCTTATTGGTGTAGCACGATCACGTGACGGCCGTGCCACCACTCGCGTACCAAATGTCATTACGCTCAGGCGGAACTGATCATTACGCTCAGACGGAATAAGTGCCGAATTACGACCCCGATCACAGGACTCTTGCAGGGTTATGAGCTATGAACTCCTGCTGATTAGCTGAACATGTATCGATCTTTTTTATGAAGTAAAGATTGTGTAGTCCCCAGATGTCGGAGATGAAACGATAACTGTGTTCACCTTACGGCCTATAATAGAGACAATTTCAAACACAAGTTTGCAAATTGGCTTCACTATAAATCGCAGCATTGACAGACAAACACTTGTCTTTATCTGGACACATTTTCCCCACCAATACAACATGCTAACGTTTTTAGCACAAGTCTATGCCATTTTCTATTGTATAAATTAGCCTAGCGACGAGCAGAGATTTCCTCTGTTCATATGAAGCCAGGATAAATCCTGAAGTATAAATCCCTAAAGGATATATCACACACAAGACTTAAAATGCTATTTTAGTGGAGGCTTTACTGTCTTCACAATTTATTGTTTCTTATCTGTTTACTCAGGTACAGTAAGGGAGGGGCTCTCCGAGCAGGGAGAGAGTGTGAGTGAGCTTTGTGCTGCCGGTGAGCTGGGAGTTGGAGCTACTGAGTGAGTGAGTGAGTGAATCGTTCCTTTATGTAGCCTCAGCCTGTGACACAGCTCAGCTCAGGGCAGGGAGGAGATGGGGGGATTGAGTTGTAATAAGGACCAGAGCTGTTACTTCTCCCACTGGGCTAATACAGATTAACGCATTAACTTGATATATTTACACAAATGCAGTTAACAATTGCACAATAGTCACATGTTGTCTGGTCTCCTCTTTGCAGTTAGCTTGCGGTAGCAGGGGCGAGTCAGTGAATGAGTTAAGAGAGAGAGAGGACTTGTAGCAAAGACCGCATCTGAGCAAGTGAGTGATTCATTCGTTTTGTGTGGAGCCTGTGATACAGCTCAGGGCAGGGAAGGGGAGGGTGAGTTGAATTGAAACAAGGACCAGCGTAACTGCACCGGTCCAATAAATAATGGCCACGCATCATACAGATGTGTTTTTCTGATTTATTGCCCCCTTTCTTTCATCAGACACTGTGAAAACTACAAAAAATAAAACATATAAAACCAATGAGTCAAAATATACATCTGTCAGTCATTTTGTCATTTTCTCTTTAGCAAGTGTCTATAATTAGACACGCCCAAACAATTAAGTCTATCCTGCTTAACATCTGTTAATAGACAGATCCCAGTACGTGAACATAGCAACAAAAAATATCAAAAGTATATACAAAAGGCATTTCAACAATATTATGCACAAATATGACACAATCAAAGGTACATTACCGTGTGCGCCTCTTGAACCATGCAGAATATTGTTAATTTAGGCCGTAGTACTCTATTCCTCTGCAGTCACATTTGGCTCTTCTCTCTGCAGGCATGTTGTCTCTCTCTCTCTGCTGTCTATTGTTTCCTGACCCATAATGCATCAGGTGTGCCCTTCACTAAACTCTGTTCATTTGGCCTGTGACACTCAACATCAAAATATAACTTGCATTCAAAAGCATTGGATTTTTGAACCAAAAATTATTTTTGAGGTAGTGTATTTTAGTCCAGTTTTAAATTAAAGTTACCCTTTTAAACAACTTATTTATTACATTTTACATTTTAACACATTTTACTGACTGTATGAATTCAAACATTGATTAAATTATTACTGAAAAATATAAAATAAACATTTTAATGAAATCTCTTTAAAAACTGTCTCTCAGACAGTTACAACCAGAGTTGTATCTTTTTCTGCAGGGCTAATACAGCGATTAGCTTGATATATTTACACAAATGCAGTTAGAATAACAGTTGCATGGCCTGGTCTCCTCCTTGCAGTTTGCCAAAGCCGCCCAAGTATTAACTATATGGAAAGTTATCACAGTAAAGAAAACATGACTTACATTGTGTCTCAAAGCAGTTCTCAGGATAGTTTCTGTAAGTGTGACAACAGTTAAAACCTTTCCTCTGACAGTCTGGACAATTCGTTTGTTTTTTGGTGCCCCTGTGATTTGGGGCTGTTCAGATACACTGCGAAGATTAACTGTGGTAGTACCTGATCAAAGCTCTACACACTCACTTTGAAGTCTGCAGGGATGAGGAGTTTGGAGGTCCGGAGGAAATTAAGTATGTAGCGGAACATTGGGCCATCTCGATCAATGAAGTAGTGCTGCTTAAGACTGTCCAACACTATGGGCTCCGTTCCATCAAACAGACGACCAATCCTGCCAGAAACAGTAGAGACCAAAAGAGAGACGCCTCTTCATCAAATACTGACCAAATGTTGGGTAAGCTGTCATGTCTGCTGGCCACAGATAATAAAAAAATATACTGCAGCAGCTGAATGTTCAGGCCTTTTTGACAGATTTTGTAAAAAAGTACACTTTGCCAATTTTAATCTTACTTTAATGTATTTGGTATGGTAATAGAGATGCTGCAGCAGCCTTTACTTCCCACCATCCACTGCTGTATTCTGACATCAGTTGATAGTGTAAATACAGATGCTTTTCCTCTCTTTTATTGGGGCATGGCACTATGAGCATGTCTGCTATCTGAAATGAAAACAGCCTCTCAGTTTATATTATAGTAAATGTGCGGGTAACTTTAAAGGGTAGGTTCACATTTCTATCATACATATTTACAATGAAAGAGTTATTAGCCATTGTAATCATTTCCCCCCTGGCCAAATCAAGGTGAACATTTTAGAGTATTTTTTATTTTTTTTGTTATATTAGACCGACTGCTGAATTCTTAAATTGGCTTCAGGTGAATTTTAAAATGCACTGTTACATAGAGCTGTGTGCTGAGGACTACAGAATTTGTCCCCAATCTTTAACATAGGGCTTGGAAGGTGGTGTGTCACAGCTGGTATGGAGAGGAGGAACGAAAACTCTTAAAACTCTTTCAGTGTGAACTTTTCCTTCAAAGAGTAAATGCACACTAGAGTTTGGAGGGAGGTAACTGCACTGGCCTTGATACATCTGTGTGGTCAGGTGTGTTCTGCTGTGCTGTGACTACCTGGCTGTGATGTTGCATAGTGCTATAATGCTATGATACATTAGTGCTTCACAAGATGAAGAAAAAGAATGTTGTTACCACTAGATAGTATTGCAAGCCATATTATCAGACTGGGTACTGTTAAAAGTGAGACTTTGGAACATTTGCTTAACAGTGGCCGCTGTTAAGCATTAACAAGATAATGGCACATTCAGTTCTCCCTCATTGATAAAGATTCCCTTGAGTCTCTTTACAGAGTTAATCATCATTAGGCAAGCTGACTGAGAGTGGGTGGAATGAGACCAAACAGGATCAAAGCACAAAAGAGACAGGAATGCATATGGGGGTGGTGTAGTGGTATCTATTCAAAATTAAAATATCTAGAAATTCTTCATATCTCTAAAATCTATACAACCTGAGCTAAAAGGCTATTTAAGTCAATATACCATAATGATTGATAAAAAAAAATACATAAATAAAAATTTGACATTTTATAATTGTATTGTAATTGTATAATTCTATAAAATGAAAAGGCAAAATTCATTTTTATAAGCACAGTGAAAAGGTGTGATAGATTCATTATTTATTACTCTGGCGCCACCCAGTGGTTTCATGTGATTATACACCACACCTCACAAAGCCCGATGACATCATTATGGGTGTGATGACACAAGCATGATGATTGCTGCAAAAATGAATGTTCTATGTGATTTTGATTTTAGATCGATATATACAGGATTATGCAAAGAACGACTTCCCATGGCCATTGCAGGGAAATGCTGGCATAATTACAGCGAAACACTATGTTTGTGTAACAGAGTTAAAGTGTTAGTGATTCCACTAACACTTTCTATCATCATTGAAGGTGCACTGCGTTTAATTTATTATTATTTACCTACCTGTACAATAGTAAGTAAGTTATTTACTACATTATTTTGTTACTTTTTATTATGATTTATGAGTTACAAACTCTTATTTATCTGTGGGGGCTTGAACGCCATACGCCCCGTTTCCAGGCAACAGTCTGCTGTCAGAAGGACTCGTTGTAGGTTGACTTGTACTGAGCCCTGTTAATATAACTTTATTTATCACGGGTAAAAAGGCACTTTATGTATTTACATGTGAAGATATGCTCCAGACAACAACTGCTGTATGGAGATAGATTTGTTTCATAATTATGTGTGTGAACAGACCGACAATCTGTGTGCAAATGTGTAATCTGTAAATATAAAACACCTTCCACAAATACAAAAACAGATTTGTAAACTAGGGGTGACCCCGAATAGTCGGTGATTCGGTGATTCGATTTGGAGAAGTCTGATTCGACTGCCAGTCTCGCCGTTGAATCGTCGCAAAATGTGGTTATGAAACGAGACCGTATCATTCTAACTACATGGGGGTGCTCACTGCTGCTGAACATCTTGATTTGACATAGAATGTATTTGTTTTCTAGTAATTCATGATATATAACCTATTTTGATACAAACATCAGCCTAATTTCTGTTAATGAAAAATTGAAAATGACGCGTGCGTTTAATCAGTAGGTGCTCTTGCTTTGACATGCGGACATGACGTCATCAGCTGGGTGATCACGTGCTATCCGAAGATGGCCAAGTGATACGAGTGCATTTTTGTTCGGACCAGCGGAGAGTTTGTTTCAAGACTCTGTGTGTATAAAAAGCAAATTCACATGCGTAGAACTGAGATCCACAAATGTTTTTTAGATTCACTTATAAAATCTGAGTTCACAAATGCCTGTTCGAAAGTTGTAAATGTTAGGAAGATATTCACAAATGCTTTTCATTTATTTGCAAATTAATTTAATGTATTCACAGATATTTTTTTTATTTGTAGAATTTGTTTGTGTATTTGCAGATCTGTTTTATACTTGAAAAATATTTTTGTGAGTTTACAAATCTTTTTTTGTATTTGTGGAAGGTGTTTTATATTTACAGATTACACATTTACACACAGAATGTTGATCTGTTCACACACATAATTATGAAACAAATCTGTCTCCATACTGCCATAGATGTTGGAACTAGGGGTGCGCCCCCCGCACCCCATCAGCCTCGCTACCCCCTGCATTACACTTTAAAAAAATAAAGAATCTGAATTTAAACTCAATTTGTCTGACTTACATTTATCTCTTTCATATCATTAATGCATAGATCTGTGCTTCTGATGTGATATGCAGCCTGCCTGACTACATACAGAGGCCCTGGACCTGCTGCGCTCAGAGGTGGAGCGGCGTTTTGATCAGGAGGGACTCCGCGTAGCTGCAGGGCGAGAGCAGGCAGTTCTTGAGGCGGCTCAGGGGAAACGAGTTGATGTGGGTTCCCCGGAACTGACCCCCTTTCCATGAGAGCGGCTAATAGAGCTTATAGGGTCCAAAAAATCCAGCCCAACCCAGCCCGAGCCTGTGCACGTTATGTCTGGGACCGGCCCAGCCAGTCCAATTAACTGCAATTATGGGCCCGAGCCCGATTTAAACCCGACATTTTTCAATACGTTGTCTGTTATAATTAACCACAATTCTTGTTATTTGAATGACAGAAATATAGGATCTTAATGAATGGCGCAACACGGAAGCATGATTATGTAATAAAACAGATGTTTATTTTAGGATCCAGGTGGTGAAGGGCTGTGCATGCACAATGTTCCAACAGGGGACAGCCCTCCATTCCGAAACCCCGCCGTTCCGAACCACCCCCACTCCGAAATTGATTTTCAAGTCCATATCGAGTTTCCTGCATCAAACACTGCCGCCCGCTCTCCGGCCGCACTCGCACAATTCTGAATTTCGTCGTACTACAAAAGCTTGAAATGAACGTAAATTGTTTTTTATTTAAAATATGTCACTGTCTTCATTTATAATGTATAATTTCGCTAGCAGCAAACACATTTAAACGAGACGCCTGTCAAGTCTTTTTACGTGCGCTGTCCATCGTGCTGAAATCCTCGCTGCAGCCGCTACTCCTGCTGACAGCAGACCGGGGGAGAAAAAAAGGCATTTCTTTGCTCTGTGCTTCCAGAAAATAACCAGGGTTAGGGTAAGAAAGACCAACGGTCTGTACAGCAGTACCACTGTGTTTGCCAGGGCATACCAGGCTGTGTGATTATGCACAAAGATTGGTTTAACACATTGGAGCAATTTCATACAATTTCGGACATTTAACATGATAAACTAATTTCAATTCAACATGGTCATTTGCTTAGAGGGTTCAGCTGAAGCATAATGAGTGTTATATGTCATTAAGATGAAGTATTTGCTTGTTTTGTGGTTAATTATGCACATGATCCGTTTGACCCCATCATGCGTCCCTGCAGACAGGGGCAAAAGGATCAATGTGCAGCCTCCATTTGCTTTGCGTCCGTCTCGTTCATTCAAACTTTGTAAACACGGTTGGGATTTGCAGGGGACATACAGTACAGGCCAAAAGTTTGGACACACCTTCTCATTCAATGCGTTTTCTTTATTTTCATGACTATTTACATTGTAGATTCTCACTGAAGGCATCAAAACTATGAATGAACACATGTGGAGTTATGAACTTAACAAAAAAAGGTGAAATAACTGAAAACATGTTTTATATTCTAGTTTCTTCAAAATAGCCACCCTTTGCTCTGATTACTGCTTTGCACACTCTTGGCATTCTCTCGATGAGCTTCAAGAGGTAGTCACCTGAAATGGTTTCCACTTCACAGGTGTGCCTTATCAGGGTTAATTAGTGGAATTTCTTGCTTTATCAATGGGGTTGGGACCATCAGTTGTGTTGTGCAGAAGTCAGGTTAATACACAGCCGACAGCCCTATTGGACAACTGTTAAAATTCATATTATGGCAAGAACCAATCAGCTAACTAAAGAAAAACGAGTGGCCATCATTACTTTAAGAAATGAAGGTCAGTCAGTCTGGAAAATTGCAAAAACTTTAAATGTGTCCCCAAGTGGAGTCGCAAAAACCATCAAGCGCTACAACGAAACTGGCACACATGAGGACCGACCCAGGAAAGGAAGACCAAGAGTCACCTCTGCTTCTGAGGATAAGTTCATCCGAGTCACCAGCCTCAGAAATGGCAAGTTAACAGCAGCTCAGATCAGAGACCAGATGAATGCCACACAGAGTTCTAGCAGCAGACCCATCTCTAGAACAACTGTTAAGAGGAGACTGCGCCAATCAGGCCTTCATGGTCAAATAGCTGCTAGGAAACCACTGCTAAGGAGAGGCAACAAGCAGAAGAGATTTGTTTGGGCCAAGAAACACAAGGAATGGACATTAGACCAGTGGAAATCTGTGCTTTGGTCTGATGAGTCCAAATTTGAGATCTTTGGTTCCAACCGCCGTGTCTTTGTGAGACGCAGAAAAGGTGAACGGATGGATTCCACATGCCTGGTTCCCACTGTGAAGCATGGAGGAGGAGGTGTGATGGTGTGGGGGTGTTTTGCTGGTGACACTGTTGGGGATTTATTCAAAATTGAAGGCACACTGAACCAGCATGGCTACCACAGCATCCTGCAGCGACATGCCATCCCATCCGGTTTGCGTTTAGTTGGACGATCATTTATTTTTCAACAGGACAATGACCCCAAACACACCTCCAGGCTGTGTAAGGGCTATTTGACCAAGAAGGAGAGTGATGGAGTGCTGCGGCAGATGACCTGGCCTCCACAGTCACCGGACCTGAACCCAATCGAGATGGTTTGGGGTGAGCTGGACCGCAGAGTGAAGGCAAAGGGGCCAACAAGTGCTAAACACCTCTGGGAACTCCTTCAAGACTGTTGGAAAACCATTTCAGGTGACTACCTCTTGAAGCTCATCGAGAGAATGCCAAGAGTGTGCAAAGCAGTAATCAGAGCAAAGGGTGGCTATTTTGAAGAAACTAGAATATAAAACATGTTTTCAGTTATTTCACCTTTTTTTGTTAAGTTCATAACTCCACATGTGTTCATTCATAGTTTTGATGCCTTCAGTGAGAATCTACAATGTAAATAGTCATGAAAATAAAGAAAACGCATTGAATGACGCATTGGTGTGTCCAAACTTTTGGCCTGTACTGTATGTATGCTGCTTGCTATAAAATGTGTTTACTATAAATAAATGCATCTCTGTGCAGAGAGGGAAATATTAAAAAGTGATCCGTTCATCCCGGCTTTGGCCCGCAGGCCGGGTCGGGCCGGGCTCGGGCTCGGGCAGAGAATCTAAGCTCTAGCGGCTAAGCCTTGAGCTGGACATACTGAGGGATGTGTGTAGGGGATGAGAAGTTAGCACCATCCAGGATGTTGTGTCCATTCTGCAAACCTTGCACCCCCAAACTCCCTCCATGCTGTCGGAGGTGGAGAAGCTCATTAAGCTCTGTCTGGCCCTGCCCATATCTGTCGCGACATCCGAGCGCTCTTTCTCAGCCTTGCACAGGCTGAAAACTTGGCTGCGCAACACCATGACGCAGGAGAGACTAACACATTTGGCCATTATGAACGCTCACAGTGACCTCATAGATGAAAGCGATGTCTCGACCCAGCTTAAAATCTTCATCAGTAGGTCAACTGAGAGAAAGTTGGAAATGCATGAAAGCCCTGAGTCAGGAGCGCAGACTTTTCTTTTTTCATTCAAGGTTACAAATAATGCTGTTATGTTCCTTAAATGGCTTGATTTAGTTATCAAAGTTTCATTTTCTTAACAATAAAGATGCCGCGTTTATCCATTCTAGTTCTCTTATAACTGCATGTTATTATAAAATAACTTCAAATCAAATTCTTAATCATTGATAAGTGTGCGTGCTTCCCCCGCCCCTCCCAACAAAAATCCCGTCCCCCCTCTCAGAAAATAGTTCTGACGGCCATGCATAATGCTGATGTTATGTTATGATGCTGTCTGTGATGTAGAGTTGCCACCCGTCTCGTTTTTCCCAGAATTGTTCTCTTTTTTCATCAGCTGTCCCGGGAAAAAAAAAATCTCTCCCGGGACACAATTTGTCTCGTTTTTTGGGAAAAATGCAGCAGCAGCAGGCCAAGGAGTCCATCCAGAACAACGCATAGTGTGTCCAAATTCACACCTGTTCTTCTCTATGGTTTTTCACAGTGAAAAAAAATGATAACGTTACACTAAAATTATGTTTAACAGAGCTTTCATACAGCTCTGCACACACATTACTCTTGGATGGATTACTCGCGAATGCTCGCACAGAAATGCCACGCATATCACCTGAAAGCGCTGGAGCAGAGCTTTCCAATGATACCACACACATCATTGTGCTGTCATCCCATCACGCTATAAATACAGATCAATTGTCTACCAAATAAAATCCTGACGAATTTCTTTACAATCCATTATACAGATCTTGTTATCAGTCACTTCATATAGTGAGGAATATCATATCTTACCACGTCTTAGGCTTGCGTGTGTTTCTCCCTGTCTATCCACATTTGTAGTCCAGCTTTCAAGATGCAAATATCTCCATATTGTCCAGTTGACACTCCATCAAACTTTGTATGACAAGACCAGGCACTTCACCTTTGTGCACCCAGACAACTGCAGCCTAATTATGCATGCATGACAGGGCCGTAGTCACCATATACATTGAGGGGGATACGTGCCCCCCCCCCCCCCCCCCCCCAATGCCCAATTTTTTTTTTTTTTTTTACTGCAATCAAAGTGGCAAATATTATCTTGGAGGACATCATTGCACTGGGCTGACTATTTTTCTATGATCTTAGATGTAAATTTTGCATGTTTCTTTCAGATAAAACACATTTTTGACTTGTGAATGAGTCAATGGAATTTCTTGCAATAATGAAAAAATACTGTCAATCATGTCCGCCTGGCACAAACCACATGTTTTGGACAGCTGTGAAGTGACAGAATGTCCCACTATCATGGTTCTTATATTACCAGATTCCAGAGCATCTCCCCTCTTCATATATGGCAGAATATGTCAACTTCCAACTTGCTATGGTGAGATACATGTAAAAATGTAAGAATTTAGTTACACGGATTTGTTTTTTTCATTGATATAAAAATTAATATAAAATACAGGCACATAGAAGGACATGGAATGATGGCAAATCTGGTCTCCTATGTCCGAATTTCATGTTCATTGGTCAGTCTGAACTGGTAATAATGGCCGAGCCCTCCGCCTCAAACATTTGGTCGAGTGTCCCTTTTTTTCACAAATCCAAGGTGGCAACCCTACTGTGATGTACGAGGAGTAAATTGCTACCTAACTGTTCGGTAACTTTGCTAACTTAAAGTGCAACTTGCAGGTTACATGTTTTTAAAAATATGTACATAACCTTGTATGAAAATTACCATATGAGAAGTTAATTCAGAATTTATTACGGTTTACACGACATAAGGGCACAAATTCAGAGGAAAAAGTGGCTCTTTTTAGCTCCTCTTCTAAAAACGTTTTTTTTTCAACATTGCCTGATACTACGTCACGAGAGGGACTCTGCGTCCTTGACTCTGCCTCTGTCCAATGCGCAGTAGTAGGTGGTAGTGAGTCTGAGCGGTAGTAAACTTGTGAGTTAGTATTTTTTCGGTTGTTAACAGTGCATTTCACCATTTGTGATTATACCGAATTATTGTGTTTGTGCAGGTTGCACAAACTCGAGTCTGTCAGGACATGGAGTCCACCGTTTTCCGGACAGAAAAAGGAGTGGAGTTAGTTTTCGTTCGTTTTGTGCAGGTGAAGAGGCGTGATTTCATGGCTTCATCTGTGACCAAAATGTGGTCGTGTGCAGCCGCAGCGCTCATTTTGGACAGGGGGATTATGTTCCTGGCGGAGCCTGCCCGGCCCCATGGCCCCGGAGCTGTTTGTGGCTCGGGTCTCCGAGCCTCAGGGATACGTGCAGGGCAGCGAGCCTCGGGTCTCCCCCGCGGTCCCAGAGCTGTTTGTGGCTCAGGTCTTCGAGCCTCAGGGGTATGTGCAGGGCAGAGAGGGAGACCCGAGCCTTGGGAGTATGTGTGAGGGCGTGCGGGCTCAGCGGAGAGGGAGGCCTCCGTGTTTGAGACGGGAGCGGGCGGCGTGAGGGTTGACGGTCAGTGTGAGGCATGTTAGGTCTGGTCTAGGGGTCAGATTCTCCACCAGAGCCCAGAAGGCATCCACCTCTCTGCAGCACATACTCTCCACAGCTGAGGACATGGGCTGGCAGTTCCCACACAAGCACCTATCATACAAAAAATTATCAGGAAATCTTTGTATCTCTCTCTCTCCCCTGCGGACGTCAATACACCGTAATGCGGAGTTATAACATTCATAGCAAGATGAGTCTGATACAAGCTGATATTTGCGCATTAGTTTCTGTTATGGGTAAGTAGCATTAGTTATCTAATACTGGCAGAACTATTGGTAGCTTTGTTATAACCTAATACGTGATGGCAAACTTAATGTTGTGATGTGAACACAGCGTTAGACATCGTTAGCTAACACTGGTCGCTCACCAAGACACCTGCCCAGTTCTCCACTGGTTCTCCTCACACCACAGCTCTATTTCTCTCCTGTAGCCGTTATTTCTCCTAACCTTGATCTGTTCCTGGTCTCTTTGACGCCTAGCAGGCTCATAATTATAAGCCTGTGGGCCGTCATATGTATATGAATGTACATTTTCAACCTCTTCAGTCTCAAAATTAGTACTGGGATCCATTTTATTAATGTTACACTCAATCGAACTCGGCCGGACTCCCTTACGCTATGTCACTTCCGGTTAGTGGGCTTTTAGATGCGGAAGCAAAATTCTCTCACAAAAACTTCCCCAAAAGTCACTGTAGTGTGTGTATATGTTTTTGTTTTTTGTTTTAATCGAGTTTCTACACATTTATTCACCATGGTCTCCAACCTGCAAGTTGGGCTTTAAGGTTAGTGTGTGGCTAATCCTAGCAGCGTAACTGTTTAACAGATAGTGACATTCATGAATTTTATTTTGTTTCAGTTTACGTTTGATCCTGATCTGTGGCTGTGAGACCCAGTGGAAAGATATTTTTTCTGTGTTCGTTGTCAGATTTATGCCAATAAAGCGGCATCGGAGTCTGACAGTGACTGTCCTTGTCATCTGTGAAACTACACAACGCATGTGATGTGATGTGTACTAAACCGCTACATTTGCACGGCACCTCAGTTAAGGTAATGTGGGGTCATGATGTGATGATGCAGAAGACAGAAGCCTTAGCTTTCTGCTGCAAAACAAAACAAAACAAAACAAAACAAAAACAAAAACAAAAACAAAAACAACAAAAAAAATGTTCTAGCTATTATGGTTCTTTTTTTAGATCTATCAGTATGGATTTTTGTTTTTACAGAGAACATCTGCTGATATCGAAGTACTTTAGTTGCACGTTAATTTACCACATTTACAACCTCTGCTGGTAGGATGTTACAGTCCCCAAGTGCAAAGTTTATTAATTTGGATAAACTGTGTGAACTATAAAGTGTGTGATCTTGATAGATAAATTAATTTTTTGGGAGAGTTAAACATTGACTGGAATTCTGCACTGTGCATTTAAACAGAAGCTACATGCTACAACCAACGCATGTATCTTAGTGCAAATATTGGATAAGATTGTGTGTAAAAAAAGATGGGTCAAAAAGTGCAACCTGCATCAATCGTGTTACAGATTTCAGTCATTTATATTCAAATGCAATATCAATCCCAGTAGAGTGTTCAGATCTTTAGTCAGGGTGATTGTAAGAAAGACAAAAGTTCCAAAAAGGTCACTTAGAGTAGTCTTCAGGAGATCAATGAAAACATTTTGTGAAGAATCTTTTATACATATGTTAAAAATATAAATTGGGAATATATACTACAGAAGGATAATCCAGAAGATTCTCTTGACATCCTTAATGGGTTACTCATGCAAGTGTTTGAGAATCATGCACCAGTTAAGGCCAAAACATCAACCGGAATTCTATTGCACACTCCACTCCGCTAGGTGGCGGTACTGTGACTAGCTGGTTGCCAACTGCCAATTAGAACAAACGACGAGGAAGAAGATGCAGGAAGAGAAAGAAAACACACAACGCAGGACGACCATGACAACCAGATAATGATGGTACCAATGTGAGTTGCTTATTATCATATGACGATAGATGGCGCCAAAGTTCTTCTTCTCTGCTATTCAACAGAGCTGCTACTACGGAAGCTGGAAAGTGCAATATAGGCTTTTCTATGGAAAAGAAGCGCTTTTTCAAGGGTGGCGACGCTGGAAAATAGGACAATAACGAGAAGTGCTGCGGTGTGTCACGTCGACGCACGTCGACACGCCGCCGGTGTGGGTTTGTAAATAGAGAATAATGGGGGCGTCTGTTTTGACGCATGTCGTATGCCGCCAGTGTGTTTTGGGCTTTAGAAAACAGATAGTCAGGAACTTGAGAGCACACTGGTTGGATTGGGTAAACTCATGAAAAAAAGAGATGATGCCAAAAATGTAGCCATCTCATCAAGTTATCAGAATCAGAATCAGAATTAGAAATACTTTATTGATCCCCGAGGGGAAATTGTTGTGTTACAGGTGCTCCTTGCAAGAGAGGAATATACATGAAAATATAAGAAATTGAAACAATAGTTTTTACAAATATATAGTTAAAATAAACAGGAATTATTAACAAAAATAAAAAGTGAATATATATATATATATATATATATATATATATATATATATATATATATATATATACACACACATGTATATACATATATCTTGTAACCTAAACAAGATTATTTACACAAACAGAATATATACAGTCTGGGTGAAATGGGGTTATTGCACAAGTCAGTGCAAGTCAGTGTGTGAAAAAGTCTCAGGGCCACTCAGAGGGAGGAGTTGTACAGTTTGATGGCCACAGGCAGGAATGATTTCCTGTGGCGCTCAGTGGTACATCTTGGTGGTATGAGTCTCCCACTGAAAGTACTCTTGTGCCTGACCAGCACATGGTGGAGTGGGTGTGAGACATTGTCCAAGATAGTTCATAGCTTAGACAGCATCCTCCTCTCTGACACCACCATCAGAGAGTCACACTCTGTTCCCACAACCTCACTGGCCTTGCAGATCAGTTTGTTGAGTCTGTTGGTGTCCGCCACCCTCAGCTTGCTGCCCCAGCACACAACAGTGTAGAGGATAGCACTGGCCACCACAGACTCATAGAAAATCCTGAGCATAGTCCGGCAGATGTTGAAGGACCTCAGTCGCCTCAGAAAATAGAGACGGCTCTGGCCCTTCCTGTAGAGAGCGTTAGTGTTCTTAGCCCAGTCCAGTTTATTGTCAATGTGTACCCCCAGGTACTTATAGTCCTCTACAATGTCCACACTGACCCCCTGGATGGAAACAGGGGTCACCGGTGTCTTGGTCCTCCTCAGATCCACAGCCAGTTCCTTTGTTTTTGCCACGTTGAGCTGCAGATGGTTCTGCTGACACCATGTGACAAAGCCCTGTACTCATCATCATCACCCTTGGTGATACATCCAACTATAGCAGAGTCATCAGAAAACTTCTGAAGATGGCAGGTCTCAGTGCAATAGCTGAAGTCCGTGGTGTAGAGGGTGAAGAGGAAGGGAGAGAGGACAGTCCCCTGCGGGGCCCCGGTATTGCTGACCACTCTGTCTGACACACAGCGTTGCAAGCGCACATACTGTGGTCTGCCAGTCAAGTAGTCTACAATCCAGGACACCAGGGGGGCATCCACCTGCATTGCTGTCAGCTTGTCACCCAGTAGAGCTGGACGGATAGTGTTGAACGCACTAGAGAAGTCAAAAAACATGACCCTCACAGTGCTTGCCGGCTTATCCAAATGGGCATAGATGCGGTTGAGCAGGTAGATGATGGCGTCCTCAACTCCAAGTCGATAGGCGAACTGGAGGGGGTCCAAAAGTGGCTTGACCATGGGCCGGAGCTGCTCCAAGACGAGTCTCTCCAGGGTCTTCATGATGTGGGAGGTCAATGACACGGGTCTGTAGTCCTTGGAGCCACTGGGACGCGACGTCTTTGGCACAGGAATGAGGCAGGATGTCTTCCACAGCAAGGGGACCCTCTGGAAACTCAGGCTCATGTTGAAGACATGCTGAAGTACTCCACATAGCTGGGGGGGAACAGGCTTTGAGCATCCTGGGGCTGACACCATCAGGGCCTGCAGCCTTATTTGAGTGGAGTCTCTTCAGCTGTCTTCTCACATGGTCAGCAGTGAAGCACATTGTGAAGGTGACGACATGTGGGGGAGGGGTGTAGTCCTCATGATGGAGAGTGCAGTCAGTCTGGCCACGAGGGGAGGAGGTGTGAGGAGGAGGAGCCCCCCTTGGGTCAAGCAGGAGGGTGTTGGGGTGTGAGAGGGAGGAGTGGGGGAGGAGGGCAGAGTGGGAGATGGTTGACCACCAGATTCAGCTCATTGGCCCCTTCCACGCTGCCTTCAACTCCTCTGTGGTTGTTGGTCCTGAAGCCAGTGATGGTCCTCATTCCACTCCAGAACTCTCTCATGTTGTTCTGCTGGAGTTTCCTCTCCAGCTTCCTCCTGTACCTCTCCTTAGCCTCCCTGATCTGTATTGTTCTCACCTCCTCCCTGTTACCAGCTCTGAAGGCCCTCTTCTTTGTGTTGAGAATGGCTTTGATGTCCTTTGTTACCCATGGTTTGTTATTTGGGTAACAATGGACAGTCCTGGCTGGGACAGCGGAGTCCACACAGAAGCTGATGTAGTCCATGATGCATTCTGTGAGCCTGTCAATGTCCTCCCCATGTGGCTCACAGAGTGCCTGCCAGTCTGTCACCCCAAAACAGCCCTGCAGTGTCTCATAAGCCTCCTCCGGCCATCTCCTCACTGTCCTCATGGTCGCAGGCTGGCTCTTGACTAGTGGTACATAGCAGGGGTTGAGGTGTACCAGGCTGTGATCTGATCTACCCAGAGGGGAGAGGGGGGAGCAGCTGTATGCATCCTCAGCGTTTGCATACAGCAAGTCCAGTGTTCTCTCCTCTCTGGTAGGACAGCTCACATAATGTGTAAATGTGGGCAAAGTTGTTTCCATGGTAACATGGTTGAAGTCACCCGAGATAGCTATTAAGGCACTCGGGTGTTTAGTCTGCAGGCGGGCTATGGCGGAGTGAATGACGTCACATGCCGACGTCGGGTTGGCAGAGGGGGGGATGTAAACAGTTACAATAATGGCATGTGTAAACTCCCTGGGCAAATAATATGGCCTGAGTCCAACAGCAAACAGTTCAATGTCCGGACAACAGATTAATGGAAATATGGTCAGGACTGCACCAGCGGTTATTTACTAGAACAGCAAGCCCCCCTCCTTTGCGCTTACCGCTCTCGGTGCAGTCCTGGTTGGCAGTCTGAAAGCCACTGATGGAGACGTTGTTGTCTGGAATGTCCTGGTGAGGCCATGTCTCAGTGAAGCACATAAGACTACATTCCGGGTACTCCTTTTGACTCCTGGCGGCTGCTGTTAGCTCGTCCATCTTATTTGCCAGCGACCTCATGTTGCCCATGATGAGAGAGGGGAGACACGGCTTATATCTTCTCTTCTCCATAGGCCTCCGTTGTCTCAACCCTGCTTTTTTCCGCCGCTGTTTACTTCCTCCCCTGCATCCTCTGTGTGTTTTCCTCCACAATTCAGCTGGTATATCTGATGTTCTGACCGTTATGGATCTGATCTGATCTGAATTTATAGGCGGTTAAGGAATTATGTAACAACAGTAAATAAAAAGAAAAAGCAACTATTTTGCGGGAATAAAATTAAAGATGTAAAGAATGACATGAATAAGTTGTGGAGTTTAGCAAAAGGGATGATGGGTTGTAAACCCAAATTCTACCCAGCATATCTTGATGTGGAAGGGAAATTCTTGACTAAACCAGTTCAAATTGTTAATTAGTTTAATGATTATTTTCATGATAAGATAAACAGTCTGATGAGCAATATGAACTATACAAATAATAATATCTCCATAACACTTACTAAGGATTTAGAATAAGAATAAGAACATGTAAATTCAAAATAGTTAAAGTGACAGTTACAGATGTTAAATGTCTGCTTTAGAAATTCAAGGAATTAAACACCAAGTGCAAATTTCTCAAAATGGTTGCCAATGTAATTGCTGCTCCTGTCTTTGTTATTGCTGCGCATGTCTGATCTTTGTTTAAGACATGTAATATGTTTGATCTTTAACAAAGACAAGTGCTTATGCTGGTGCTAATGGGGATCCATATAAAAAAACAAAAAAATGTCTCCTGGTGAGGTAGGCCGTGTTAACTCCTTTACTTTTGTGAAAAAAAGCATTGACAAGTGTATCTGTGATGTCCTAAAACACATTACAACATCAAAAGAGTCAGTAAACTGAGTCAGCAATGTAAGCTACACTGCAAGATCTATATAGCTATGGTTTGCTAACATTAGCTACCATTAGTCACCATTGCTACTGGTCTCACCAGAGCATGTAAGACTGGAGCAGCTAACGCCTTGAGTGTTTTGAGCGGGGCAAAGGTTTATTTTAAAGCTTATGAATTAAACTTTTCATTTGTGAGTGGTATAATGTTTTTCCTTTGTCAAAGGTCACATAGTCTTACTTTAAGAAACTTTATCTAATGTTGTCAGAGATACAATAAAGAGGGCAGTGTGAGTGGTTTAGTTAAGTTAATGGACCACCAGCACTTACTGGATTAAATGAAAACCTTTATATAATGAGTCAATCAAGGTAGACACGCTGAATGCCACTTGGCAGATTTAAAGTGTTTGGACAATCACCTCCATTATATTTGATGTTTAAAGCGTCATGAGGGTGGCCATGTAATCAGTCATTAATCTGCAGAGGCATCAAGAGCAACAAGTAAAAAATTAAAGCTGCAAGCAGCATTGTTTTGGCCTCCAGCTCAAGTAGCAACAGTAGTATAAGTAATAAAGGCTGTAGAATATGTGATAGATGGAAAACGCTGATATATAATGTTTAGATGCTGTTTAAAATGGAGATTCTGCTGCTGTAATCTCTGCTTTTGAGATTGTGACACACGCACACACACACACACAGGCCAGTGTCTGTGGGTAAATGTAGCCGTTGTCATGGTGATTAATGATTGGCAGGTGCAGCAGAGAGGGACAGACAGGGGCAGAGACTAGTCCCTCCCATTCCCAAACCGTGAGTCCAATCATCAATATAAGCATACCAGCAGAGAGATACACTTTTCCCAAACGCACACATATGTTTGTGATGTTTGTGGTGTCAAGAATGTGATCATGCTTGCAAGTTTAAAATGTGTTGCCCCTCAGCTCTTTTCTAGAAATTTCTCCTCTCAGTTTACATGAGAGAAAGTCACCGCTCCCTTTGCTTTGGAGGGCCATGGCTCTCGTGCCCACCCAATTTGGCCCTGTGCCCTTGAAAAAAATATCTGCCCTAAGGCCACAGTGGCCTTGATGCCCCGCCCACACTGCTCCAGGTGATTCTGCGGTTTTCTCCTCTGCCTCTTTCCTGTCAACACGGCTTTGACAAAAAAATAATGCGATGACATTCTGGATTCTTATTGGGCAACATCAAATGAGACGATGCGTAGCCTACATCACCGAATGTACATGAACCGCTCGGACGGGCTATAATGACAGTTTGACACCAGTCTATCACCAGCCAACCAGGAGACTTCATGAAACGCCCAGGCAGGGATCGGTACCGAGACCTCCGTGTTAAACAACCCAAGGCAAGTTTAATCAACACCGTAATAATAGTAAGCTCCGCCATTATCGGCGTTACTTTTTAAAGTTTCGGTTTTATGTGTCATCATTCTGCAGCCTCTCTCCTGCTCTCTGCATGTCACCCCTCACAGCACGCACACACACACAGACACACAAACTCAACAGCAGAGAGGCCGCGGTGCATATGAAGGGAATATAACTTCAAGATTACTCTAGTTAACGACAGCTACGGCGGCGTCATATGACGCAAGTCAAGTGCCGCCTCCAACACACACAAAAAGCGTCACGCTGCAAGTCCTTAAAAACTCTCCAGCTAATTCAGAATGCAGCAGCATGTGTACTAACAGGAACTAAGAAACGAGATCATATTTCTCCTGTTTTAGCTTCTCTGCACTGGCTCCCTGTAAAATCCAGAATTGAATTTAAAATCCTACTGCTAACTTATAAAGCTCTAAATGGTCAAGCTCCGTCATATCTTAGAGAGCTCATAGTGCCATATTATCCCACCAGAACACTGCGCTCTGAGAATGCAGGGTTACTCGTGGTCCCTAAAGTCTCCAAAAGTAGATCAGGAGCCAGAGCCTTCAGCTATCAGGCTCCTCTCCTGTGGAATCATCTTCCTGTTATGGTCTGGGAGGCAGACACCGTCTCCACATTTAAGACTAGACTTAAGACTTTCCTCTTTGATAAAGCTTATAGTTAGGGCCGGCTCAGGCTTGCCTAGTTAGGCTGACTTAGGCCTAGTCTGCCGGAGGACCCCCCTATAATACACCGGGCACCTTCTCTCCTTCTCTCTCTCTCTCTCTCTCGTATCCTATTACTGCATCTTGCTAACTCGGCCATTCTGGATGTCACTAACTCAGCTTGTTCTCCGGAAGCCTTTGTGCTCCACTGTCTCTCAGATTAACTCATATCGCAGCGGTGCCTGGATAGCGTGATGTGTATGGTTGTGCTGCTGCCGTGGTCCTGCCAGATGCCTCCTGCTGCTGCTGCCATCATTAGTCATTAGTCATACTTCTACTGTTATTATACACATATGATTATTGTCACACATGTATACTGCCAGATATTAATATATACTTTCAACATATTGTATCACAGTAGCCAGAACTATAACTATAATATTATTACTTTAATTAATGTTAGCTACTGTCATTACCGTCTGTCCTGCATCTCTCTCTCTCTCTCTCTCTCTCTCTCTCTCTCTGTCTCTGTCTCTCTTTCTGTCTCATTGTGTCATATGGATTACTGTTAATTTATTATGCTGATCTGTTCTGTACGACATCTATTGCACGTCTGTCTGTCCTGGAAGAGGGATCCCTCCTCAGTTGCTCTTCCTCAGGTTTCTACCGTTTTTTTCCCCCATTAAAGGGGGTTTTTTGGGGAGTTTTTCCTTATCTGCTGTGAGGGTCCAAAGCACAGAGGGATGTCGTATGCTGTAAAGCCCTGTGAGGCAAATTGTGATTTTTGGTGCTGGGCTTTATAAATAAAATTGATTGATTGATTGATATTACTTATTATACTCATTATTATTACTTGAGCTCATTTTATTTATTCATTTGACAGATAGCTATACATCCTTAGTCCTTAAATTAAATTCATTATGGATGTGGACTTAAAAACATTGTTTTACTGTATGGCCTCGCTGCCCTGGCTTTTGGCTTTTGTGCCCTCAAAAAATTAACAACGCGAAAGGACAAGTGGCCTTGCCCCTAAAATGACGAAATTCCAGGCCTGATAGACACCAATTATAAACTCCAAATTTCTCCAAATTTGCTCATGGTACTTTAAGAGGCACAGATTAAAAATGGTAAATGATATTAAAAATGATGGAGACATGGCTGAATAGATGAGACCTGTGGCAACATTTGCATGGCTTAAAGTGAAATTTTACCTGAGCCTGAAACCTGAAACCTGGGGGGGTACATCTTTTGCACAGCAGCAATCTTTGTCAATTGTCTATCTATAATTTTGCGCCCTCCTCGAACCATGCCCACCTCCATTTATTTTTCACCCCTCTCTCCAGTGCTGTTGTATTAACACCGGGTTTAATATATTTTTGCTTCCATCTCTCTGCCCTGCTCTACTCTACTTCAACGCTACTTAGCTCTCTTTCTCTACTCTACCGGTAGACTACCGCATCCACCTGTTGCACAAAACGCACACAGCAGTGTTTCCCCTAGGATGGAGTTGTAGCAGCGGAGGTGACACATGAAAAATAATTTTCACAATTGTGAAACTTTTTTGTATGCTTGCACAACACAGCCTGCTGGGATGTTTCTATGTATCTACTGGCACCAGAAGGGCTCTTTAGGACTAAGTACATACAGTACATTTGTGGACAGTAATGAGCAGGTGAAATGTCTGTCTAGCTTACATGAGGTGAAAAGTCACTTGACATTTTGTGCTATGACCTATTTAAGTGCTGGAAGTTGTTATTTACATGACAACATCTGAACGCAACACAAGCTCAGCGCCAAATGAGTGCCGTGCTGCGCTGTTGTGCGAGCAGCGTGTTTGTCTGTGCATAACAGCAGTCCTTTGATGGTTATTTACACACTGTCCATTTCAATAACTTTGTCAGCTGACAAACTGCGCCAGGCTCGGGTCAAGTTTGGTGAGGAAAATGCGGCCCGAGCCGTGCTCTAGCATGCTCACCCTCTCCTCTCCTCTTACATGCTTTACTTTACTCACAAGTGTGTGAATTGACCTGGATATGAAACGTTGGTCAAATAATAACGATTGAAGCGCTAAAATGGGAAAAAAAAAATCAGCAGCGGTCATATTTAAGCAGCGGTGAGCCGCTGCCATTTGCACACAGGGGAAACACTGCACGGCACGTTGTTTTCTCTGGCGGTCAAGCTAACACAAGCTAATCATTCAAACACAGTTCAATTGTCCATTTCTGATGCACACACATTCATGCACACTCATCTGGTGTAACGGACACCTAAACAATATGTGTTTGGAAGTAGTGTGTGTTGAAACCCTGTTCTGTGTGTGTGTGTGTGTGTGTGTGTGTGAATGTGTGTGTGTGTGCGCGCGTGTGTGTGTGTGTATATGCTGTTTTTAGACCCTCCCCACTCAGCCCTTATTGGCCAGCTGAGTTTGATAATGCTATACCATTGGTGGAACTACCCATGTGCTTTGCTGAAAATCAGAAGATGATTTGTTAAATGCTAACTTATGCCAAGTTGTTGCCACAAAAAAAATAAAAAATAAAAATAAATACTAGAAATGTCCATCAAGCCGGAAATCTGGCGCCACGCCGGAGTACTTTAAGCCCTGCATTTGAAAGCTGGAATGGAGTCTGTAGCAAATGTATGGAGAAGCTGTACAGGCTAGAATAAGCCCAATGATTGGTCCCTTTCTCCACCTGCTCCCATTCATTTCCTATGGGACATCTTTCGAAGATCGTCAGGACATTTTGTGGCACGTCAACTTTGAGAGCTTATCAAATCCAAACCATTCGAGTAATGACAAAGACATTGTCATTATACAGAACTTTTGTTCAGCAGGGTGTGAGCTGTCATGTGTGCAAGGTTGAAGCTGATATGATAAACGGCCTCAGAGGAGATAGCTTTTGAAAAAGCCAATTTGGGAGCCGAAGTCTTACTTTGAAAGGGCAAATAGTTCACTTCCTGTTGGATTTAGGTCAGGGGTGTCAGTGTGTGATTTATAGGTCTTGATGAGATAAACAAGCCAGTTTTTGTTTGATCTTTCAATGACATTCCTACGGGCTGTAGTGGGCATTTTTGTGTGCCTATGTGACGCTAGAGAGCACATTTTGGCACTTTAGGGGTTCATTTTTGCATTTTATCAACTTTTTCGCCAGGCCTGACATGCATGCCAAGTTTGGTGAGTTTTTGAGCATGTTTAGGAGGTCAAATTTGTGCTTGAAGAGGCGGCGGGAGAAAGAATAAAGAATAAACGCAGGACTTGACTGCCTACGGGCTCAGTCCCCAAAAACTTACGGGGATTAAGATGTACAATGAGCCATGGGAACATCTACGAAAACACAGACTAATTGTATCAGCAAAGAGAAACAGTGGTTGCAAGTTCACTGACGGATGATTCACAGGGCAAACCATAGAGAGTGGATGCGATTAGATATGTCTGCTGTTTGTCTACCTCTTGTAGTTAAATGGTCCTCAGCTATGTATTTGTGGTTCGCTGTGCAACTGCATCCCTCAATTTTCTGTCTTCAGAATTCATAAATACACCCAGTTGTAATGATGTAAATAATTTATTAGGGACCGAGCCCGAAGGTTAGTCTATTGTTTTTGCTGCGTTTATTATTCTTTCTCCTGCCGCCTCTTTGAGCTGGAATTTGACCCCCTAAACATGCTCAAAAACTCACCAAAATTGGCACGCATGTCAGGCCTGGCGAAAAAGTTGATAAAATGCAAAAATGAACCCCTCAAGTGCCAAAATGTGCTCTCTAGCATCACATAGGCACACAAAAATGCCTACTACGGCCCATATCTTTTACTGTTTTTAATCTGTGCCTCGCAAAGTACCATGAGCAAATGTGGAGAAATTGACAGTTTATAATGGGTGTGTATTGCACGGAATGCTGTGAGCTAGAGTGGAGAGGGCTCTAGAAATCGTCTAAAACTTTTGTTTTTAACTGGCTGCCATGGCCACAATTTTCACTGTACATACACAGCTTATACCAAAAAACATAGGAAAATTTGTCCTGGTCACAGATATGTTGACATGTAATCTCTCACACGTACACATTTTTGCTGAGTGGCTTCAAAGCGAAGGGAGCGCCGATTTTTTTCTCATTCACTCCCATGTAAACTGAGAGAAGAAATTTCTGGAAAACAGCTGAGGTGCAACACATTTGTAACTCGCTCGTGTGATCACATTTTTGACTCTACAAATATAAAACATGACACGTGCGTTCACAAGAAGTGGATCTCTCTCACCATCACTTTATTTTCATGATTGGACCAACGGTTTGGGAATGGGAAGAACTTGTTCGAGAAATTTCAAACCCATATTAAACAGCCTTTGCTAATCTGCTCTCTCATGAGCTCTTTGTGTGCCCCTCAGGTGCAGGCAAGTCATTAATCGCCATGACAACGGCTGCACACACAGACAGCACACAATCTTTAAAGGACAGATTACAGCAGCAGAATCCTCATTTGAAACAGCAAATAGGCCTACACATTATTAATCCCTAAAGTGCCAAAATGGGCTCTCTAGCGCCACCTAGGCGCACTAAAATGGCCACTGCAGCCCATAGGAATGTCTAGACAGATCAAACCAAAATTGGCGTGTTCGACCTACAAATCATGCGCTGACACCCATGACCTAAATCCAACAGGAAGTGAGCTATTTGCCTTTTCAAAGTAAGATTTCGCCTCAAACGTGCTCTTCTTCAAAAAACATCTCCTCCTACACCGTTTATTGTATTGGCTTCAAAGATGCACACATGCCAGCTCAACTGCTGCTAAACAGATCTTCTGTATAACTTCATCTCTCTCACCATCACATTATTTTGATGATTGGACCAACGGTTTGGGAATGGGAAGAACTTGTTCGAGGAGTTAAATCTCCCCTAAAAGAGGTCTCTTCTCTGTGTTCTGTCTGTCTTTCTAAGCTCTTCTGCCAGGTGCACCTACTTCATTACCATGGCAACCACTGTCACACACAAACTCACAGAAACATGATGTGTGTGCGTGTCTATATCTTACATGCAGACATGACAGGGGCAGAATCTCCATTTTAATAATTAAGTTTATTGAGGAAAATATTCCGTTTTCATTTCAACATTTCAAAAGGCTGTCGCTTGAAAGTGGTGAGAGATACAGGCATACTGTAAATAAGAAAACTATTCATCATGACCCAAAGTTTGTGATGGGAGTAAATTAAGTCATCTAATTTGCATATTGTGGTGTCACTAGGCTGCGGCCATATTGGATTTCATAAATCTCAGTAAAACAGCATTTTAAACATATTTACACAGTAGATTTCTTTTGTTTTGTGTTGTTTTGTCATCTCATCCTCAAAAAAGAGAGGGGAATCTGATGGGAGTAAATTACCTCATCTAATTTGCATATTGTGGCGTCATTAGGCGGCTGCCATATTGGATTTCATAAATCTCAGTAAAACAGCATTTTGAACATATTTACACAGTAGATTTGTTTTGTGTTGTTTTTGTCATCTCATCCTCAAAAAATAGAGGGGAATCTGATGGGAGTAAATTCACTCATCTAATTTGCATATTGTGACATCACTTCTACATACCTACTAGCTACAGAAAGCATTCAAACATCAACATGTTCTGCTCTGTAAGGATTTTTTGTTTGTGGCAATGTGTTTGATATTTCTAAATAATTCACAATGACGACATAAGCTGGAGGCCGAAACGGGCACGAGTGCGAGGTTCCTACCAATGCTGCTTGCAGCTTTAATTTTAATTGGATTTTAAAGAGGTAATAAATGAATAAATGAATGTATTGTAATATATTGAAGTAATCAAATGAAGAACTTGCAGGGTTCACCAAGGACAAAATAACATGGAAATAATTCTAACCTAATATATATATTAAGAAGTTTTCATCTGAGGTTCAAATTCAAGGATAGCTTTCAAACTTTTGAAAAATCTTGAGGGAATTTTTCCACTTAAACTTTAAATCGATCTACTTTGGCCATAAAGAAAACTAGGGGGTACCTGTGATTTTATTTTGTAAATTTTAAGTTGTGTTTAGCCCTTAAAAAACCCTGAAAACAACAGCTAGTAACTTTAACACAATTAACTTTGAGTCATATGCTGAAACTGTCACTAAACTATGAAAGAAGTACATGAGATAGATAGTCTGTGAAAATAATCATGTCCTGCCTCCTCTTAGTGCGTCTAATGGCATTTGCTAGAATCAGACCGGAGTTGACATAAAACAACCAATCAGAGACAAGGAGTCTCTCGTGCAGCTGTCAATCATGTCAATCACTGCTTGTAAAATGCAGTCAAACAGTCAAACTAGGAAGTCACTAAAATATGTTTGTATTAGAGACTCCTCAGCTCTGATTGGTTGTTTTGGTTGATTTGCATTAAGGCCATTAGAAATGCTGCAAGGCAACAGAGAAGGCACAGTTGAGTATGATTTGTTTCACAGAGTGTCTGTCTCATTTAGACAGACTGTTTGAGCAAATATGAAAAAGTTATTTTTTATCAACCACAGCTTAACCCATGTAGAGAACCCATAAAAGAACCCCTGACAAATTAAATGATTAGTTTAACTAGAGTCCCTTAAAATGTCATGAATTTAAACCTGAAACTAGACCAGAACAACTATACAACACTTTATTTGAATAATTAATGAATTGTCAAAAACTTCAAATTAATATTAAAATTAGGGGAAAGTCATATACCCTTATAAAATCTACTTGAGTTTTTGATCAAGGGCTTTTGAACTAAAGGTGTTTAGTTTTCAGGTTTTAGTGGTTTATTTTTTGCCTTTTCACATTAATGGTCAACTTAAGGAATGACCACCATGATGACCTACCAAACACCTTGATTTAAAGTATGGTGTTCCATAAGTTCGATGAGGAGTTAAAGGTGGATGTGTGTCTCTCACCTTGACTCAGGGTACTTTGTAAGGGTGGCCAGACTGCTGGTGTACATGTGCCCTCCTACGTCAATGTGGACAGGTGCGTTGGTTTTGGTGAGCTGGGCTGGTGTTGGGATCCCAGTGGAACTCACAGGAGACATAGAGACTAGCTGCTGACTCGTCGTACTGCTGCTGCCACAGCTGTCCTGGGACACAAAACACACACACACACACACACACACACACACACACACACAGTAGTGGTATAAAAGTAATTATTTTAGAGTGCTTAGGCAAATGTCTACAGCAGAGTTACAAATGAAGCTCAGCATACGTTCAATCAGCAAGACTTTCTTTCTGCTCATCCATTCACAATTCTCTCCCTCCCACTCCCACTGCTTCCTCTAATCACCTGACTAAGGGTGTTCACTCTTCTAGTTATCCAATCAAACTTTGCAACAGTCTATATCGGCCAATCAGTAGGCTGTACCCAAATATTCGGATATTCGAATATTCGTTTCTGTGGGTAAGTATTCGTTATAGGGTTGTCAAAAGTATCGATACTCTGAAAAGTATCGATACTCAAATGCTGTATCCGGATACAATACTAATTTACAAAAGTATCGATACTAACAGTGCACGCCACCTCAGTGCCTGTCGGGTGCGTGCAACGGGTCCGACGGACACTCACTGTGCAGGCAGCGTCTGGCAGGCACAGAGCCCTCGCTGCAACCCGGCTTGTTGTCGTCGCTGTGCATGCATGCACACATTTCTGTTGCTGTAATATGGCCAGCGCAGCTGCAGGAGGATCAGAGCAGCCAGTTTTGGTCAAAAATGATAAAGGAAAAAGCGCTCTTTGGAAATATTTAGTGATGTGAACACAGCACGCTGCAGACGGCAGGTACAGCCCCTCCCCTCACTAGCAGCTGAGCAGCTGGTGTCGCCAGCATCAAAATAAAATATAACTTCTAATGTTAATGTGGGAGCTAAGCAGAAAACTTTATCAGTCATGCCCGTCTGTGACATTAATAGACAATGTTAGTTTAACAGGACAACACAATTATGTGTGTCTGAAAAAACGTTTGGTTTCTCCCGTAACCCCTGGTTCTCTGATCACATAGTGAGGTAGAAACAGGAGCATCCTGAGCCTAAACTACCAACTCTATTCGTTCAGCAACGAAAATATGGTGCCAATTCACCAGAAGCACAGAAAATAAACAGGGCTGTAGATAAATACATTTGTATGGACAGATCTTGTTTCTAGTTGTTATTTATTTTGGGAGGATTTTTTTTGTTGTTATCATTGATGTTACTGTTCTGATTTTTATTTAAAAAATGACATGCCTCTTAATTTTTTGCTGCTGTATCGAAAATGGTATCGAGTATTGAATATTTTCCTGGGTATCGATATCGAGTTTGAAATTTTAGTATCGTGACAACCCTAATTCGTTATGAAAATTTGGTATTCAATATTTGTTTTTTTATTTACTTTTTTTTTTTTTTTTTTTTTTTTTTACTTTTTTTTTTTTTTTGGTACTAAATGTAGTCTTTTTGTTGTTGGTAAATGTAGGTTATCAATTAAAATCTAAATAAAAATAAAACTTTTAAATTGCATTGTTAAAAATGTGAAAATATAGTATAGCCTATAACTGAGCTTGTGCGCATGGCACGCTTGAGCGCATCCGTCTGAGGCTGTGGATCAATGCCAAGATTTACCACTTTATCACTATTCCCTCGCTGTTTTTTCGTTATCTTTTGAATTTAATATGAATTATGGAACCGTTTTTGTCAACGTTTGTTTCCCCCCGTTTTGTACAATAAATTATTGTTTAAAGTTTCAACAAGTTTCTTTTGGAGTGCGTGACACAAGTGTGTTTTGAAAACGACCGCGGACTGTCACCTGCTCAATGCATCAGTACCTTCGGATGCCATGACAGTAAAAGATTATAGATTAATAGATTATAATAATAATGTCAAAATATCATTTACAGACCGATTTGACCCATTTGCGGGTCCCGCGGGTTACGGGTCGACCCGCGCATCACTACCATAGACTGTATAAAATAATGGACGTAATCACCGTGACGTCACCCATCCGTTTCTGAAGAGTGGATTTGAAGCTCAAAATACTCCGCTCTGGACGTCGCCATCTTGGCAGTGCCTGACTCCGCCTAACTCCCGGACAATCAAAAATGGGCAAAGAGGCGGGCCGAAGGAAGCCTGGTTGCCTAAACACGCCCACCTCGCTTGGCGCTGCTAAGTTAGCTAAGGCTAACAAGCTAGGCTAACAAGCTACGAGGCTAAGAAGCTACGCTACTTTGGCTAGCCCTGTGGTGTTGTCTGCTCCCGCTTGGTGCCAGCTCCCCTGCAGCTCCCTCACGAAACTTGAGGTAAGTTGAGTTTAGCTGAAACTAACGTTATACAACAAACCTTGAAACAATGATTCAGCTGTTATCTTAAAAAAAAAAAACGCTTCAACTTTTTTTAAAATATATAACGCTAATTATTTATTACACTCATTGTACTTTCATATGCACAGTGTGGATCACTGGTGACAGCTATGTCCGGTGTAGTGTCCAAAGAGCTGCAGAGACCTTGGGAAGCACCCTCAGCATGCCGGGCTTCCGTGTCTGCTGGTTTGGCTGGGGTGATGTCCACCAGATGTCCTCATCATCCACTGTGGCGGCAATGACATGGGGAAGGTCAGCAGTGTCAAGCTGGTCAGAATGGTGAAGGAGGACCTGCACCAGCTTCACCTCCAGCATCCTGGCATTAAGATAATATTTTCTTCCCGGGCTGTCATGGCTAATGTTGAGTTTTTGATATTCATCTATAACTAATTTAAATTAATTTCAATAAATTCTATTTATATTTTCACTCCTTTTGTCTTTATTACTGACTGAATATTGTATTTCACAATCAAATCTGACTGTCAGTTGAAAGAACAAACAAAGCATACACTACAGATAAAACATTAAGCATTAATGTTTAACATTGTCACTGACAAAAAATTAAGCAGTCCATTTCTGTGTGGGCCTGATTATTTTAACTTTGTTCGCTTCCCAGAAACGGTGCCTGGCACGTCTGCCAACCTATCACAATAAGTGGAAAAGACTTGTCCTGCGCAGTCCTCAAAACTCACCAGAACAGACAGCGAGGTGTTGACAGCCACCAAGTTCGTTGGACCCCAACGGTGAAGGGAATCCCGGTTTTCCAGACATCAGGCCCTCCTCTCAACCTTCCTTTGTGGGGGAGTTTGAGGTGGTAAGAGCCTCAGCTCTTGCTGTGCGCACAGTCTTCACACCTTCAGTCCAGAATTCCAGAATCCGCTCACAGATGAGGTCCCTTCGTGGTCGCCAATTTTGTGGTGGCAAAACTACTATTTAATGAACAGTTTAAAGAAAGTCTTCACACGTCAGCTGTCTTTCTTGAGTTTTAATAAGCATTCATGAATGGAGACACTCACACATACAACCGCATGAACAGTCAGTCAGTGAATGCCTAGCAAGTCTTCTCGCCCTGCTATCTTTATAGTTCCCATAACACATGCACATCAACAGTCAAAATATGTGGCGCCTTGACATTCCTAAAACACAACATCTCTTCAGACTAACAAGGACACTTGTTGTCCTCCCTGGCTCATAATCTTGATGTCTGAGCCTCCCTGGCTCGTGACCTTGGTGTCTCTCACTGCTGTCACAGTAGGGGTTAAATGAGCGACACATATCATTTGGTTAGAAGTTCAGTTTCATCAAAACAAGTAACCTTATACAACACATTATAGGTTAAATATGTTTAAATACCAGAATTTTCCATCACAGAAGATAACTAAGCACCTTACACCCAGCAGCAGAGCCTGAGAAGATTTTGGAGAGTAACCTTTGTTTGCTGCTCTGTTAGAAGTCTAGTTTTAACACAGAAGAATGTGACTGGATAAAAGGGCTCAAAGTGAAAAACAAAGAATTAGCTGGACACAATAGTTTTGAAGCCCCAAAGGAGGTATCACTTGTTCGCTATGTTGCCAACTCTGAGAGGGTCTTTCTCAGGCAAAGGTATCATAGATAATAATCATAATCAGCCAATTATGTGTTGTTGTTTTTTTTTTAGCCTCACTATATAAGCCTCAATACCGAGCAATACCCACAGAACCTTCTCATATGTCACAATGTCACAAATAAATAATACCTCCTACGAGACTTAAAACTATTCAGCGTGCAGATATTTCCTTGTTTTTCACAAAAGGAGAAGAGTTTCTCAGTGAAATTTTCTCAGTGAAATTTTCTTCATTTGTCTTAAAGAAATGTTCAAAGAAAACCAGCACATAACATCAGCTTTTCATTTTTTTTTACATTCTGCTAAGATAAATGCAAACTTGGGTAAATGTTAAGACATAAATGAAAACATTAAGATGCCATTAATAACGATTATATTTTGTTAATGGTTTAAATCACCACTATATTTTCAATCATCACAGGAAACTGATGAATGACAGCTTTCAAAAAATTTGCTTTTACTATAAAGTAAATTTTGTCTGATCCATTTTATATAGCAAAAGTTATAACCATTACACAAACAGTTTAACAAAATTAAGTCAAAGCTTGCGTTCATGAAATCATCACTATTAAAAGGTTACAAAAAGTACACATGAAATAAATGAAAAGATTTATAACAGTAATTATAAAACCTATGGATTAGGACCGTATCATAATTTGCAAAATCTTAATTTCTTGTGAAACAACCTCTTTACTGTGGAGTAAATATCACATTGGTCAAGGCGTTGTAACTTTCCTCAAGTGTCCTACAAGAGAGAAAGATGACAGGTTAAAAACACGGGTAGAAAACATTGACTATAGCCTGTCTTGGTTAAAAGCCCACTCACCACCAAAATGATCTTATTGCTGAGTAAGTGGCTGTCATTCATAAAATAGTTTTGTGTTTAAGTTCTGTAGATATTCGACTTTATATTTGAATGTGATTTTAAATTTAACTGTACTCTCAAAACAACTGGAGTATGAATGTACAATATGCAATTCATCCACATTAAAATAATTGTTGCTATCAAAAGGAAACTGAACTGTTATCAAAGCTCACTGCCACTGTGGAACCATGCTATGTTTGGCTGTCTCATTATGAGAATATTTTTTCCATTGGTTCTTCACAGACTGTGTGTGGGGAAAAAGGTAGTAATTCTCACTTTAATAAAGGGTCTTTGCATAAAAGGCACTAAAATGTTAAAGTTGGTAAATACATGTCATGTTCCTTGATTGATAAAATCTTCATTTGGCCTTTTGCATCAGGGGAACACTAAACTGCACTGGTGTGTCAGTAATTTCACCTTATCAGTAATAGTACAGAGCAAGCTGTGCCCTAATCGAGTACTTAGTAATGTATGACAATTAATAATTTATGTAATGCATTTAAATGTATTATGGACAATAATTCATCATTTTAAACTAATAAGTTTCTTGACTCTTTGTGAGGTACTGTATGAAAAAAGGTGTCTTTATCCTGGAGTCAGTGCTGAAGTGATGACTCTCAAAGTGTTCACTGCACAGACGGGAAGTCTTGTTTGGAGTCCAGCTCTGTCTCCTCGTGTTGAGTGTCCACTGGTCCAGTCTGTCTGGGTCACCTATAGGAAAACTTTACACAGACAAATAGATATTAAAAGTAATATATGTGTTAGCTACCTACTTCACAGACACTTTTACATGCAAACAATACAACTTAAATTACTTCAGTGTTCAACAGATCATAATCAATTTATTTTAGTAAAACAAAAAGGTGGTGGCCATCACAGTCCCCATATTCTGTCTGTGCATTATTTATTGTTGTGTAACTACGGGCCTATATCCTACACTAATCTTATTAATATTTTATATGTGACAGTCAAATGTCACATTAGTTTTTTTAAATTACGTTACACACCTTATTGTAATTTCACACAGTTCGCCACTTTTTAATTTACATACACAAGTATAGCCTTAATGTTACGTTAACGTTACACTGCTCATATGACGGTAACATTTCATCACGTTAGCTAACTAACGGGGTGGACCTTTATTTTCAAACCTCACACAGCCTCAGCCTTTTGTTCAAAATATTCTCTCCCTAAATGCCTAAATCCTAACACTTCTCTGTCAGGCTCTGACTTCAATGCATCCCCGGACTGGCGTCTTGCTCGAAAGCTAACCGTTAGCTGGCTGGTTAGCTAGTTAACGAGCTAAGCTTGTGTTGTATCGTATTGTCTGTGGCTCTGTAACTTGATGTGGATGTTGCTGCTGTGATACAGGTTGCACTTGAAAATGAGACCTCCGGTATCAACGTGATTTTACATGTATTAAATAAAGGCTTAATAATATAATAATAAGCTGACAAGCTAGGTGGTGACCGCAGACACCGATACACGCTGCTGACAAGCTAGGTGGTGACCGTAGTGACCGCAGACACCGATACCCGCTAATTAGTGCTAACATATAAACATAAATAAAATAATACTAGAATTTCCGAATTTCACTTACCGAAAAACCTGGAGCACAGACTTCTTGGACGGTCTGTTGGTATAATTAATCGAACAGCAAGCCATATTACTCCAATATTTGCCTGAAAAAAATATCCAAAAGGCAGAAACACGGCTGAGAGGACAGGTTCAATGCCTTGAACATGGGCACGAATTGGCTGAGATGACGCCAAGCAGACGGCCGAGTCTGAGCTCCGCACAGTGAAGCAGGCGGCTAGTTAGCATGCTAGCTGGCCACCCGTGATGGTGCGACCTGTCACTCAATGTGACCACGCCCTTAATTATGCGCAATTTCAAACCTTAATAACATTTAAACTGAAGAGTTAGAAAAAAATCCCCCCCCCCCCACAGTTGTCATGAAAGGGGAAATTAACTATAGAGACCAAAACCATTTTTTGTACCAGGCTGTAAACATGTTTATTTCTGCTCTAAAGTTGGGCATTTTAACATGGGGTCTATGGGAAATGACTCACTACCGGAGCCAGCCTCAAGTGGACAACCTGATCTCACAGAAATACGTGAAATGACCACGACCTCTTAACACCGCATTCTGTGGTGGCAGCACGTAATGGGTTGAAATTACGTGCTGCCACCACGAAAACAATGCCAATGTAAAGTCAATTAGGGTCCTCTCCCGTGGTGGACACACGGATTCCCTGATTCAATCACGTCACGTCAACTTCGTTTTCCTCAATGATATCTTTAACATTCCTGTATACACACAAAAACGCGAAAGTGTTCTTGATATTAAAATGGCAAATATATTCTTCTGTTATAATTTCCCACCAATAATAATAGTAATGATAATAACGTGATAGTTCGGCTGTTCTAGATATTTGTTATAGCCTATTCAAATATTCAATCCCAAAAATGCCGTTTCTAGAGAACTTGCTAAAATATCTGAAATGAACCATCATGCGTACTTTTTCTTAACATATTTCATCTAGGTGCAGTGTCATTACTAGTTCAGCTTTACTAGACATTTGATATATTCAGTAGATGTATCTTTTTACGACCCTGTTTTACAAGCCGCAAAAAAACCTACCGTCCCAAAAACGCCGTTTTTAGAGTACTATGTAAAATAACTACGATTAGCCAACATCCTTGCTTTTTTTCTTAACATAGTTCATCTAGGTGCAGTGTAATAACTACTTCGGCTTTACTAGATATTAGATTTATTGAGTAGATCTAGCTTTTTACAACCCTATTTTACAAGCCGCAAATGAACCTACCGTCCCAAAAACGCCGTTTCTAGTGTATTAGCTAAAATATCGAAAATTAGCCGACATCTTTACTTTTTCTTACCATAGTTCATCTAGGTGGAGTGTAATAACTCGTTCGGCTTTACTTGATATTAGATATATTCAGTAGATATATCTTTTTACAACCCTATTTAGAACCCTACTTTGCAAATCAGAAGAACTACAACTATGTTGCTGATATGTATCAAATTGCATGGCGCGGTCCCAGGGAATTGTAGTTTTTTAAAAATCTAAGTGTTTTTCCCAGATTTGGAAGTTGTAAATACTGAATTGAGAGTACACTGTGGACTTTAAGGGGATGGTAAACACATTTGTGAAATCAGATTTTAAATATCTAATTTCTAAATGGGTGAAAATTAATTTTATCCATATTTTATCCATATCTGACAGCACCCTCAGTTGTTGAGTACACTCACATGATAGCTGAGGTCAAGAGCTATCTATAACAGTTGGTCCCATGTCTGTACCCCCTTTAGTTGCTGAGTTATAAGCCCTCAAACATGCACTGAGGTCAAGGTTCAAAGGTCAATGGCTGAAAGCAGGAGCCATGTAGAATCTTCATACTGACATATGTCACTCTCCAGGTTGAGACCTTTCCAATGATGTATTTGGTTTAGCTCTACGACAAAGTTTAGATTTTTTCATTTTTTGGACACAAGCCATGCCAGATGTAGTTTCAGAGAGCACTTTGAAGGCCCAGTGTATAAAATGAGTTTTGTTTGTTTCTTTGCTTGTTTTTTCTTTTTTACTGTAGATAGTTACTAAAATGAGTCATCCTCAGACAATACAATACTACTAAAAAGTAAAACCAATAATAACAATAATGAAATAAGCAAAAATAATATTAAAATCATATTGAAATTTTAAAATCTATTTACAGAGTGGAATGGTAGCCTAATAGATAACTTAGATAATATTTATTATTGTTTAGACACTTTATTATTGCTTAGATACTATTTAGCCTATTATTGTATTTACTTTTAGCATGTTCTACTTTTGAGTAATTTCCGAGAAGTTATGATAACAAAAAATAAAAAATTACAGACTATAGGAGACAACCTCTTCAATGTCTCATGTCAATTAATTAACACTATTTGTCGGCTTTTTATAATGCCTTTTTTTTTTGTTGCTGCTGTCTCCAGTTGAGAGTGGTGATTTGCTAAATACATTCTACAATAATAATTAGATTAACATTTGGTCTATAATATTGTTGGCTATATTACACATTTTAATTAAAAAAAACGGAAGAATAAAAGAAATAAACACCAAAATAATTACTTTTTTTTTTATTGATACTCCTCTCTGACACACACATGCACACACACACACACACACACACACACATTGAACACGAGATTGAATGAATGAATGAATGAATGAATGAATGAACATTGGAAGTGGTTCAGCCGCAGTCCCGCCGGCTGGCGTGGTCACATTGAGATTACATTTGTTTTTTATTACTAACAAAATGTTTTATATTGACCATATGAATGGTTTCGTTTTCAAATAAATATTTGGAAACGAAAATATGCTTTGGTGTACTTTTACAGAGTTTTGCAATATGTATATAGCCTACCTGTATCAAAATGTATAATTTTCAGCAGCGGTTTGTGTGACAGCTGCCACGGTCAGAGGTATAACCAGCGGGGCAGCCGCTGGTTCTGTGGCGCTGGCTTGGGGTCCACTCTCCCCTGGTGGAGTGGAGGGTGGCCGGGTTGCCAGGGGTAGATGGCTCCATGTGATGGTGTTTCCTCTGTGGTTCTTCCGTGCTCAGCCTTATTTTTATCTTCTTATTTATTTATTTATTAGTGGCGTCTGGATTCAGTTACGGCAGACGGATGGCAATCTGAAATGGAATGAAGCCCACAGACGGCCGACAGCAGCTACAAAACAGTAGTGGAACGCGCCCCATCCGCCCACAGCACAATGCTCTTAAAGCCCTACGCTATCAAAAGCTGGCAAAATACATTTATTTTATTTTATGGCCTTGACATTAACCTGTCATATTGTTGAGTTATCAAGAACACTTCCGCGTTTTTGTGTGTGTACAGGAATGTTAAAGATATCATTGAGGAAAACAAGGTTGACGTGACGTGATTGAATCAGGGAATCCGTGTGTCCACCACGGGAGAGGATCCTTATTGACTTTACATTGGCATTGTTTTCGTGGTGGCAGCACATAATTTCAACCCATTACGTGCTGCCACCATGGAATGCGGTGTTAAGAGGTCGTGGTCATTTCACGTATTTCTGTGAGATCAGGTTGCAAGTGGACAGTCAGTGAACTGCAGTTTTTGGCACTTCCGCATTGGCCTCACTCGTCTCCCCCGGAGGTTGGGGCTTGATCACTACTCATGCTGTACACAACAGTAAGGCTATAGACATTATATTCTTCAGGCCGGCAGCATCAGCAGCGCATAGGCTCTACAGTGCACGGCACTGCTGATTAACCATTTTATTGCAGCACAGAGTGTCTGCCAGCAACCAATTACTTGCAGAGGCTTCCTACAACTTGTTTCAACGGTTCCAATTTAATCAGAAGACAAATTAAACAGGATGACTAGCCAATGTGAAAATCAAAAGAAAGCACAGAATAATGTACTGAAGGAGACTGTTCATCCATCACATTTTTTTGTGGTTTGAGAGCAAAGATCCGGTCACCGCTGTGCAAAACTCCGCAATACAATTAGGTCCAAAAAAACTCCGAACTGAACTGACAGCTGTCATTTTATGCACAATTGTCGTGCCCTCCTCCTCCCCGTTTACCTCCAGCCATCATATCCAAAGTCCAAGACAAGCTCAACAAAGGCTCATTCCTCTACTCATCCAGATCATCAGCACTTCTTCATCTTCTCATCTCATCTTTACCACCTCTACTACCACCAGCATCTAGACCCCAGGGGGTTCCCTTTTCAACTATGGATTAATCACCCTCCTTAAATCATACTATCTCTGTGGGGTCTAATAGTCAAAGACCCAGGGGCGGAAATCCTGGGGGGGACAGGGGGGACATGACTCCCCCTTCAGTAAAGCTGTACCCCCCTATAATTATTTGAGACACAATTAATAATTTTTGAACAATGCAGTAGTATTTATTGAAAGTACAATGTAAGTGGTGCTCATTATAATCGCGCAATAATGTGCTATTTAAATCTTAAAAGATTTAGTCCCCCCCTCCCATTCCTAGTAGTGGTATATCCCACACTCTTTCCAACCGGCGGGGCTGCTTGGCAGCAGTAGCAGCGTGTGGCTGGAACCGCTGCCCACATCGCGCATCGCAGGGTGAGATGTTCACTCACACAGACACAGTTTAACTTACACAAGTTACAACACATCCCATTTACTGTTACAACAAGCCCCAGGCCCAGGCTGATAATATAAACTGTCTGCAACATTTCTCCTGCATTGTTCAAAAGCCTACTCAATTACAAGTGCTGCTAAGCTAAAAGTTAATTATTAAGCTCAGAGTTTAGTGATAGAGAGAACAGGAGAGAAAGAAGAGGGAGAGGACAGGACAAGAGCAGTCAGTGGCGGAGCAATGGGTACCTGTCTGTAGGCTCTCCACCTGTCAGTGAGACAAACATGAAAGACGTGCAGACGAGGAGCAGTCATTACGTGCAACTATTACGCACAGTTGTGACGGAGCGTAGCTAATGGGTACCTGTCTGTAGGCTCTGCTCCTGTCAGTGAGACAAACATCAAAGACCTGCAGACGAGGAGCGGTCATTACGCGTGACTATTACGCACGGTTGTGATGGAGCGTAACTAATGGGTACCTGTCTGTAGGCTCTGCTCCTGTCAGTGAGACAAACATCAAAGACGTGCATACGAGGAGCGGTCATTACGCATGACTATTACGCACGGTTGTGAGGTGCGCAGCGGCAGATCTCACAGCACACTGTTTATAAACCAGTTTACCAGTTTAATTGCAGGAAATGTTTAGTTTTAGTTTTAGTTTAGTTAGTATAGACATTCACTCTGCCTGTTGGAGAGATAGAGAGAAGATTAAAGTGTCAAATTGCGGTAAAAGATGCTGTATAAAAGACAGGCTACAACTTTTTTTCCTTGTCCCCCCCCCCCCGGAATTATTTTCTAAAATTTTACTGTTTATTGTCCCCCCCAACTATGAAATGGGATTTTCGCCCCTGCAAAGACCTCTCACATTTTTTCATTTTGATGTGCACATTAATAATTAGTGTTTTTACTATAAAAACGAGTCTCTCCTGATTGAACCGACTGAATCAGTTGGTGTGTCAATGTGGTGGCTGCATAAGTGCACAGTCTAAATATGGGCTACATTATCATCACACCAACATGGTGGAAACACAAAGATATATGAAGAAAGCATCAGATACCGCCTTCTCTCTACAGGCTGTCAGCAAATGTCCCCTAGCCACTTAAATGTTGATAGCGCTGCAGGCTCGCTGCAAACACTCGACTCTGTAGCACCTCCTAAAAAGAGGTTAACAAAGCAAAGAAAGTTTGATCCTTTGTACAGCTCTCAAACCCGAAAATTAAAACAAATAGAGCCTTGTATTCCTTTAGCCCTTAGCAGTGATTATTTTATGAGCTTTTTTAATGACAAAATTCTAATTATTAGAGGCAAAATTCATGACCTCCTGCCCTCAAATGAAACCAATCTGCCCTCAAACACAGCTGTAAGACCTAATATATATTTAGATAGCTTCTCCCCGATTTGTCTTCAACAATTGACCTCAATGATTTCTTCATCTAAATCATTGTGTCTATCCCAACTAGGCTACTTAAGGAAGTCTTACCTGTAGTTAACACTCACATATTAGACATGATCAATATATCTCTATTAACAGGCTATGTAGCACAGTCCTTTAAGGTAGCTGTAATTTAACCTCTTCTAAAAAAGCCCACCCTGGATCCAGAGGTGCTAGCCAACTATAGACCAATTTCTAATCTTCCCTTTCTTTCAAAGATCCTTGAGAAAGTAGTCGCAGACCAGCTGTGTGACTTTCTCCACGATAGTGATTTATTTGAGGAATTTCAGTCAGGATTTAGAGTGCACCATAGCACTGAGACAGCACTAGTTAGAAGTGCTGCGAGTTAGAAGACAAAGCCTTCAGGCTCAAGGACTGGGTAAGCCTCAAATTGGCAAACGCGAAAATAAAAAATGAGGTTTTCAAGGTAAAAATGAAATTCAAGGATAAACTGAAGTCTGAATTTGCCAACATGAACACCAAGCAGGCATTTCAGAAAGTGAAAATCCTTACAGGATCCAAATCCAAATCCAACACCTGTACAATAACTGACCCAGAATCCTTTGCAAAAGAACTGAACACATTTTTTGCCCAGTTTGACACACTGGATTTCACAGCCGAGTGTGAAGCCTTGCTGGAAGCCCTCCCTCTACCGGAAGTAGTCGAGCCAGCCCCCTTCACAGAGGAGGATGTACAGCGCCAGCTCAGCCGATGCAAGCTGGGTAAGGCTGCAGGCCCCGACGGCATCCCAGCAAGAGTGCTGACAGCCTGTGCCCATGAACTTTCACCAGTGCTTCATTCACTCTTCTGCGAATCCTACCAGACTGCTACCATACCTACCCTCTGGAAAACTGCAACCATAATCCCCGTACCCAGAAAACCACAGCCCACTGAATCCAACCACTATCGCCCTGTTGCCCTCATGTCCATAATAATGAAGTGCCTGGAGAAGCTGCTGCTGAGTACCATCCTGCCAGTAGTTGCCCCACAGCTCGATCCCCTTGCCTATTAGGCCAGAAGGGGCATGGAGGACGCGGTGGCCTGCCTGCTGCACCTCCTCCTTCAGCACCTGGACTCTCCAGGTCACTTTGTCAGGATCCTCTTCATGGACTTCAGCTCTGCGTTTAACACCATCCAAAAGCATCTGATGATCCAGTAGTTACACCAGCTCAATGCCCCCTTCCGTCTGATCCATCTCATCCACAACTTCTTAAGGGAAAGGCTGTAAACGTTGCAAGTGGGCACAACCACATCATCAGTAATCAAAACTAACACCGGAGCACCACAGGGTTGTGTGCTAAGCCCATTCCTCTACACCAATGACTGCACCAGCCCATCACCCACTACCACATACCTCAAATACTCAGATGAAACAGCCATCCTTGCTCTGCTCACAGACAACAACTCTGTCCTGGACTACCACAACACCATTGCACACTTCACTCAGTGTTGTGAGGATAACCATCTCCATCTCAATGTTACAAAAACAAAGGAATTAATAATTAGTCCCCCCCCCCTCATCTCGGCACTCCATCCTCATCAACAATCAAGCAATGGAAATAGTTGACAGTTTTAAATACCTTGGAGTAACATTGGACAATCAACTCACTTTCAACCAGCACACCAGTGACATTCACAAACGAGCCATCAAACACTGTCTGCCATCCGCAAACTGAAAGGACTCTATGTTGCCCCCCATCTCCTCCTGCTGCTGTATCAAAGCATAGTCCAATCCATCCTCCTTTACTGTTCCACCTGCTTCTTCAACATGTTATCTGTTAATAACAAGGCCAAACTCACACGCATAACCACCACAGCTTCCAGAATAATTGGTGTCCCCACACCAAACTTAACAGATTTAAACAACAGGGCCAAAACACGTATTGCAACCTCAATAGAACAGGACATCACACATCCACTAAACACCCACCTCACCCCTCTCCCCTCAGGACACAGATACAGAGTACTGATATGCAGAAGGGCTCACCTGGGGAAAAGCCTGATCCCTGCTGTCATAGCGGCCCTGAACAAAAGGCCTCGCTGAACAGGCCAGTGTGTGGACTCTGTTAAGTGTTGACACTGCTTTGTTTGTCTGTTTTCTAATGTGTGTTTCCAGATGTGTGTCTTGTTCTGTTCTGTGGTGGACACTAGGGAATGGAGATGGTGCTGCGGCAAAGAATTTCCTCAAGGGGACAATAAAGTCTAAGGGCCAGATCTACTAAAGGTTTGCGTGTATAAAAACGTGTGCAAACTCATTGCACACGCTAAAAAATGTACAAACTGATTTACTAACAGTGCGCACAAAGGGTTGCATCTTTCAAAGGTGCAAAATAGCGCGTCTGCATCCAGTTACTACATTTGCTGCAATGAATATGCAATATGGGACGTTTACACGCAATTGTGCGTGTGCTGGGAGGAGAAAATGTAAATATATTAATTTAGCACACGCAAAGTGATTTATCAAACCTGAAAGCAATTTTGCAAATAGAAACTGCGTCTATATTTGACACGTGTCAAAGGGAGGTGCAAACGGTTTGTATGCGTAATTGCGCACACATGGCTACAGTTATTGTTGCAAGAAGGAGATATCAAAACGATGAAAGAAGACGCAGAGAACGTATGTTTCACCCTCGTGTGAAGCAAGCAACACAGGCTGGAGCAGAATGCCATGCCAGAGGAGAACGAATGAATGAATGAGCTGGCTGGCGCAGTCACTGTTGAGATTACATTCCTTTTTTATGATTAACAAAATGTTTTTTTATTGACCGTATGAATGGTTTTGTTTTCAAATAAATATTTGGAAACGAAAATATATGCTTTGGTGTACTTTTACAGAGTTTTGCAATATGTATAGCCAACTGTATGTATCAAAATGTATAATTTTCAGCAGCGGTCGGAGGTATAAATGCTCATAAGTCTAGTGTGTTTCATTTTTGTAAATTACAGGCTTCAGAAAACATACAAGACACAATAACCCAATTGACCCAAATGACCCAATAAACTGCAGATCATTGCAAGATGATTTAAATCACTTTCTAGATTCCAAACATTATTATCAAACGAAATACTCAGTCTCATTAACGTCTAATTATGTTAAGCCACGCAACATCATATTAAAGATGACGACAATTTCAGTGACAAAATATATTAGGCTATAGCTCTAACATTTATCGTGGCAAAGAAACAAAACTAAACAGTTCTTTATCGTATAGCCTATTTTACACAAAATGAATATTCACAGCCAATATAAGAAAACTTAAACGTGACAGCTGAGTGAATTATTTGTGTTTCCTTTTACGCAGGTGGAACCCATGTGCACCTCTCCTCCCTCTACTCCCTCTCTGGTCCCTGGCTGTTGGTCACAGATTTCCTCCCATATAGCGTTCCTTTGTGAGACAGTCAGGTTTCTTTGCTGTAGCTCATTTAAGTGTTTATTGGTCTCATCTACCAACACCTCTAATTCCATAGGGTCAAATATCACTTTGCACTTTCCCTCCAAACTCGCAATGCTGCAAACCATAAAACACGCAAAACCCTCATTTAAATAGGGTGTCTCCAACACGTTTGCACCGCTTGTCATTTACGCAGTCACCCGCAAACTGCTGTTCAGCCCCACACGCAAAATTCTAGATTGCGCAGGCAAATTAGTACAGGCAAATTGGGATCTTAGTAGATCCAGCCCCTAAGTCTAAAGTCTAGTTGAAAAAACAAGTGATCTTCTGATTGCTTCAGACAAAGGACTCGTCTCTGTACTTGTTTTATTAGATCTTAGTGCAGTATTTGACACAATTGACCATCAAATTCTGCTACAGAGACTGGACCATTTAATTGGCCCATCATGTTGATGATGAATCATTTCTATGTACTAAAGTTTGTTTTGGAGTTCCACAAGGTTCTGTGCTCGGACCAATTCTGTTCACTTTATATATGCTTCCCTTGGGTAATTATTATGATTATTATTATTGGGTAATTAGAAATCAGTCTGTCCATTGGTATGCGGATGATACACAATTGTATCTATCGATAAAGCCAGAAGAAACGGATCAATTAACTAAACTTCAAAAATGCCTTAAAGACAACTTGGATGAGCTCCAATTTCCTTATATTAAATTCAGACAAAACTGAAGTTATTGTTCTTGGCCCCAAACATCTCAGAAACTCTTCATCTGATGATACTGCACTACCATAAGAAACCTCGGAGTAATATTTGAACAAGATTTGTCTTTTAACTCTCACTTAAAACAAACCTCACAGACTGCGTTTTTTCATCTGTATAATATTGCAAAAATTACCCTACCCTGTCCCAAAAAGATGCAGAAAAATTGGTCCACGCTTTTGTTACCTCTAAGATGGATTACTGTAATTCCCTATTATCAGGTAGCTCTAATAAGTCTTTAAAAATTCTCCAGCTAATTCAGAATGCAGTGGCACATGTGCTGACAGGAACTAAGAAACAAGATCACATTTCTCCTGCACTGGCTCCCTGTAAAATCCAGAATTGAATTTAAAATCCTTCTTCTAATTTTAATTTAATTTAATTTATTTATTTAGCACAATTAAATTAGACAACTGTGCAAGGGGGGAACGAAGCCCATATGCAGGCTTGTACAGAGTTTCACCCCTAGCCATAATCACAAGCAAATGACATGCAGGCTAAATTACTAGACTAAGCAAAGAATCACAAAACAAAATAACAACAATAACAACAACAAGAAACAAACAACACCAAAAAAGGAGCAAAACTAGGGTAATTGAAGCAAATTAGAACAAAGAAGAAGAAACAAGAGATCAGACAAAGAGAAAAACTGATACGGAGGATTAAGGTAGATGCTTTAAGAGTTCATGTGGACACTAAAAGTGCCTTCAGATGCTTTTTGAAAAGAAAATGAGAAGACATGGACCACAGTGATAAACTTAATTCATGCCATAGCTTGGGACCTCTAAAAGAGATGTTGAACTGGTGACTTGATGTTCGGGAGAACGGTAAGAAGACATTGCTATTACAAAGCCTTGTTTGGTATGTATGGACATGTAATGTAGAAATAAAAAAGTTATTAAAGGTGACTGGAAGATCTTGTTTCCTATAAATGAACTTATGTAAGAATAGACATGTTTGAAAGACATTCACTTTATCAATAGGTAACAGTTACTGAAGAGAGGTGCAGAAGGTGCATATCGACTCGAATGGGAGATCAATCTCAAAAACCTCTTCTGAAGTATAAATAATTTCTTAAGATAAGTGGGGTAAGTAGCAGCCCAAACAATATTACAATAATTTATATAGGGGAACAAAAAGCTATAGTATAGGGTTAAATGAGCTGAGGAGTGAATTAAGGGACAAACCTTTCTCAATATACCTAACATCTTCATAGATCTTTTGCATACAAGATCAATATGAGTAGACCAATTTAACCGTTCATCTAGCATAACTCCTAAGAATTTGGTAGACTGAAGTTGTAAGATTTCAACTCCGTTAATCAGGATTTTGGCTAGCTGTTTAGGACAATACTTATTAGTGTTACAGAAGATCATGAAGTTGCATTTTTTTACATTAAGAGTTAGCTTGTTAAGTTGAAACCAATGAGCAACAGAAGATAGTTCCTCATTAACACATTCAATTCAATTCAATTCAATTTTATTTATAAAGCCCAATATCACAAATCACAATTTGCCTCACAGGGCTTTACAGCATACGACATCCCTCTGTCCTTAAGACCCTCACAGCGGATAAGGAAAAACTCCCCAAAAAAAAAAAAAAAACCCTTTAACGGGGAAAAAAAACGGTAGAAACCTCAGGAAGAGCAACTGAGGAGGGATCCCTCTTCCAGGACGGACAGACGTGCAATAGATGTCGTACAGAACAGATCAGCATAATAAATTAACAGTAATCCATGTGACACAATGAGACAGAGAGAGAGAGAGAGAGAGAGAGAGAGAGAGAGAGAGAGATGCAGGTAATGACAGTAGCTTACAACAACATTAATGAAAGTAATAATATTATAGTTATAGTTCTGGCTACTGTGATACAATATGTTTAAAGTATGTATTAATATCTGACAGTATACTTGTGTGACAATAATCATATGTGTATAATAACAGTAGAAGTATGACTAATGACTAATGATGGCAGCAGCAGCAGGAGGCATCTGGCAGGACCACGGCAGCAGCACAACCACACACGTCACGCTGTCCAGGCACCACTGTGATATGAGTTAATCTGAGAGACAGTGGAGCACAAAGGCTCCGGAGAAGAAGCCGAGTTAGTGACATCCAGAATGGCCGAGTTAGCAAGATGCAGTAATAGGATGAGAGAGAGAGAGAGAGAGAGGGAGAGAGAGGGAGCCCGGTGTATTATAGGGGGTCCTCCGGCAGACTAGGCCTAAGTCAGCCTAACTAGGGGCTGGTACAGGGCAAGCCTGAGCCAGCCCTAACTATAAGCTTTATCAAAGAGGAAAGTCTTAAGTCTAGTCTTAAATGTGGAGACGGTGTCTGCCTCCCGGACCATAACAGGAAGATGATTCCACAGGAGAGGAGCCTGATAGCTGAAGGCTCTGGCTCCTGATCTGCTTTTGGAGACTTTAGGGACCACGAGTAACCCTGCGTTCTCAGAGCGCAGTGTTCTGGTGGGATAATAAGGCACTATGAGCTCTCTAAGATATGACGGAGCTTGACCATTTAGAGCTTTATAAGTTAACAGTAGGATTTTAAATTCAATTCTGGATTTTACAGGGAGCCAGTGCAGAGAAGCTAAAACAGGAGAAATATGATCTTGTTTCTTAGTTCCTGTTAGTACATGTGCTGCTGCATTCTGAATTAGCTGGAGAGTTTTTAAGGACTTACTAGAGCTACCTGATAATAGAGAGTTACAGTAATCCAGCCTAGAGGTAACAAAAGCGTGGACCAATTTTTCTGCATCTTTTCGGGTCAGGATAGGCCTAATTTTCGCAATATTACGCAGATGAAAAAATGCAGTCCGTGAGGTTTGCTTTAAATGAGAATTAAAAGACAAATCTTGATCAAATATTACTCCGAGGTTTCTTACGGTAGTGGTAGAGGCCAGAGCAATGCCATCTAGAGAAACTGTGTCATCAGATAAAGAGTCTCTGAGTTGTTTGGGGCCAAGAACAATAACTTCAGTTTTGTCTGAATTTAACATCAGGAAATTGGTGCTCATCCAATTTTTTTATGTCTTTAAGGCAGTTATGGAGTTTAGTTAATTGATTACTTTCTTCTGGCTTTATCGATAAATACAACTGTGTATCATCCGCATAACAATGGAAATTTATAGAGTGATTTCTAATGATGTTACCTAAAGGAAGCATATATAGAGTAAATAGGATTGGTCCGAGCACAGAACCTTGCAGAACTCCAAAACAAACTTTGGTACGTAAGGATGATTCATTACGAACGTCAACAAATTGAAAACGATCAGATAAATAAGATTTAAACCAGCTTAGTGCTGAACCTTTTAGGCCAATTAAGTGATCCAGTCTCTGCAGTAGAATTTGATGGTCAATTGTGTCAAACGCCGCACTAAGATCTAATAAAACAAGAACAGAGATGAGTCCTTTGTCTGAAGCAATCAGAAGGTCATTTGTAATTTTAACTAGAGCTGTCTCAGTGCTATGATGCACTCTAAATCCTGACTGAAATTCCTCAAATAAATTATTATCCTGGAGAAAATCACACAGCTGGTCTGCGACTACTTTCTCAAGGATTTTTGACATAAAGGGAAGATTAGATATTGGTCTATAGTTGGCTAACACCTCTGGATCCAGGGTGGGCTTTTTTAGTTGAGGTTTAATTACAGCTACCTTAAAAGACTGTGGTACATAGCCTGTTAATAAGGATATATTGATCATATCTAATATATGAGTGTTAACTAAAGGAAAGACCTCCTTAAGTAGCCTAGTTGGGATGGGGTCTAAGAGACAGGTTGATGATTTAGATGAAGAAATCACTGCGGTCAATTCTCGAAGAGAAATTGGGGAGAAGCAATCTAAATATATATTAGGTTCTACAGCTGTGTTTGAGGTTAGATAGGTAGGCCTACCATCTGAGGGCAGGAGGTCATGAATTTTGCCTCTAATAGTTAGAATTTTGTCATTAAAAAGCTCATAAAATCATTACTGCTAAGGGCTAAAGGAATACAAGGCTCAATAGAGCTTTGACTCTCAGTCAGCCTGGCTACAGTGCTGAAAAGAAACCTGGGGTTGTTCTTGTTTTCTTCTATTAATGCTGAGTAATAGTTTGCTCTGGCATTGCAGAGGCCCCTCTTATAAGTTTTGAGACTGTCTGTCCAGATTAAACGAGATTCTTCCAGTTTGGTTAATCGCCAATTCCTTTCAAATTTTCGCGATATTTGTTTTAACCTACGGGTTTGAGAGTTATACCAAGGAGCAAACTTTCTTTGCTTTGTTAACTTCTTTTTAAGAGGAGCTACAGAGTCGAGCGTTGTTCGCAGCGAGCCTACGGCGCTATCAACAAAATGATCAATCTGGGAGAGGTTAAAGTCGGCATGGGAAACCTCTGTTACTGAAGGACTTGGTATTAAATTTAATGACGGAGTCATTCCTTAAATTTTGCGACAGCACTATCTGATAAACATCTAGTATAGTAACTGTTGCTGAGTGGCGTGTAATCGAGTAAAAAGAAGTCAAAAGTAATCAGATAATGATCTGATAGCAAGGGATTCTGTGGAAAGACTTTTAGGTTATCAATTTCAATTCCATACGTCAGAACTAGATCGAGGGTATGGTTAAAACAGTGAGTGGGTTCATGTACACCCTGACTGAAGCCAATGGAGTCTATTAATGAGATAAACGCGGTAGCCAGGGAGTCATTATCAACGTCGACATGAATGTTAAAATCGCCTACAATAATAACTTTATCTGATTTAAGAACTAAACTGGATAAAAACTCTGAGAATTCAGATACAAATTCAGAATATGGGCCAGGAGCACGGTACACTATAACAAAGTTTTCCAGGTCGGATGTAAAAGACTAAGAACGAGGCTTTCAAATGAATTATAATCTAGTTTAGGTTTAGGGCTGATTAACAGACTAGAGTTAAAAATGGCTGCAACTCCCCCTCCTCGGCCGCTGCCTCGAGGAATGTGGGTATTATTATGACTGGGAGGAGTGGACTCATTTAGACTAACATATTCATCTTGACACAGCCAGGTTTCAGTGAGACTGAGTAAATCAATATGATTATCTGATATTAATTCGTTTACTAACACTGCTTTAGACGATAGAGACCTGATATTTAACAGTCCGCATTTAATTCTCCTGTTTTGTCTTTCTGTCACAGAAGAGGTTTTAATTTTTATGAGGTTGTTATGTACAACTCCTCTTTGTTTAATTTTAGATTTAAATAATTTAGGTGGTCGGGGGACAGACATCGTTTGTATAAAACTATGAAAACTATGGCTGGGTAACTGAACTAGAAGCTCAGAGAGGCGTTTAGGACTGCAACTCTCTGTCCTGGTCTCAACTCTGGGTTGTCAGGGATTTAAATTACTAATAAAATTTGCCAGGTTCCTAGAAATGAGAGCAGCTCCATCCAAAGTGGGATGAATGCCGTCTCTCCTAATAAGACCAGGTTTTCCCCAGAAAGTTTGCCAATTATTAACAAAACCCACATCGTTTGCTGGACACCACCTGGACAGCCAGCGGTTAAATGATGACATGCGGCTAAACATGTCATCACTGGTCAGATTTGGGAGGGGTCCAGACAAAACTACGGAGTCCGACATCGTTTTTGCATATTCACACACCGAGGCAATATTAATTTTAGTGACCTCCGATTGGCGTAACCGGGTGTCATTGCCGCCGACGTGAATAACAATCTTACTGAATCTACGTTTAGCTTTAGCCAGCAGTTTTAAATTTGACTCAATGTCGCCCGCTCTGGCCCCAGGGATACATTTGACTATGGCCGCTGATGTTGTTAACTTCACGTTCCTCAGAATAGAGCTGCCAATAACCAGAGTTTTATCCTCAGCGAGTGTGTCGCTGAGTGGGGAAAAGCGGTTGGAAACGTGAACAGGCTGGTGGTGAGCCGTGGGCTTCTGCTTGGAGCTGTGCTTCTGGCGAACCGTAACCCAACCTCCCGGCTGAACGGGAGTTACCGGAGGACAGTTAGCAGAGGCTAAGGCTATGCTATGTGGCTCCGCACTGGCTACAGGGGGCTGGCTAACTACTGCAGCTACTGAATGGTTTTCCATGGTGCGGAGCCGCGCTTCTAATTCACTAAGCCTCGCCTCCAACGCAGCAAATAAGCTACACTTATTACAATTACCACTGTCGCTAAAGGAGGCAGAGGCATAACTGAACATTTGGCACACCGGGCAAGAAAGAGCAGGAGAAGGAGAAGCCATGGCTAAGCTAAAGTAGCTAACAAGGCTAAGAGCGTGCAAACAACAGCTAAGAGATTAGCGAGAAAGTCGTAGAAAGAAGGAGAGCTATAAGTGCTTAAACAGAACCAGTGTGGGTTATGACTTGAAGTAGACGTTAAAGCAGCATTAAAGCAACTGAGGTGAGAAAGCAGGCTAGCAGAATTCACAAGAGCAGTACAGAGACGCTGTCACAGAAACGCCGGAAATGACACAACTCGCTTACTGCAACACGTCAGCAATACGTCAGCACGTCAATGTTTAATCCAATACTCCATTCAATCAGGGTTGGAAAATCCTCATGAGTGGCTATGAGATTGGTGCCGTCCACGAACTAACAACTTACAAAGCCCTGAATGGTCAGGCTCTGTCATATCTTAGAGAGCTCATAGTGCCCTATTATCCCAGAACACTGCACTCTGAGAATGCAGGGTAACTCATGGTCCCTAAAGTCTCCAAAAGTAGAACAGGAGCCAGAGCCTTCAGCTATCAAGCAACTCTTCTGTGGAATCATCTTCCTGTTTTGGTCCGGGAGGCAGACACCCTCTCCACATTTAAGACTAGACTGAAGACTTTCCTTTTTGATAAAGCTTATAGTTAGGGCTGGCTCAGGCTTGCCTTGGACCAGCCCCTAGTGAGGTTGACATAGGCCTAGTCTGCCGGGGGACCTCCTGTAGTACTGCTGCTGTTATCATTAGTCATAATTCTACTGTCATTATACACATATGATTATTGTCACATATATATACTATCATATATTAATATATACCTACAACATATTGTATCACAATAGCCGTAATCATTATTGTAATATCATTACTTAAATTAATGTTGTAAGCTATTATCAATACTGTCTGTCCTGCATCTCTCTCTCTCTCTCTCTCTCTCTCTCTCTCCCTCTCTCTCTCTTTATGCATCATTTTGTCATATGGATTACTGATAATTTATCATGTTGATCTGTTCTGTATGACATCTATTATACATTTGTCCGTCCTGGAGGAGAGATCCCTCCTCAGTTACTCCTCCTGAGGTTTCTACCATTTTTTCTCCCATTAAAGGTTTTTTTGGGGGGAGTTTTTCCTTATCCACTGTGAGGGTCCAAATGACAGAGGGATGTCATATGCTGTAAAGCCCTCTGAGGCAAATTGTTATTTGTGATATTGGGCTTTATAAATAAAATTGATTGATTGGTTGATTGATTCATATGGAGTTGTGTTTCTGTCACCTGATGAATGTCCACTGTTCACCAGCTATTCTCTAACTGTGTCTGTCAGCTGTTTGCTGCTGTTGCTGCTGAGCAGCTAGTGTTCAAGTGGCTTTTTAGAGCTTTTCACTAACAACAGCTGCCTGCTGCTGCTGGACATCAGGTTGATGACAGCTGTGAGACTGAACCAAAAACACTAACGCCATAAAAATGAGGGGGACTGCAAAGTTGCATTAAAAATCTCCATGGGTTTGTCACTAAGAGTCACATCTCTTACATAGTCAGCTGATCCACTGTTAATATAAAAATATCTAACAGTGCAGCTTTAAATATCTGTGCCTCTGTAAAATGTTTAAGTGATTGTAACATCTTGGAAAACATTCCCTGTCAAAATTGGTTTCACCAGATGTCTCTAAAATAAGGGATTTTCAAATCTTGCAGCATGTTTAAATGTGTGAAGAAACAAACCTACTGAAAGTGACTGTAGAGAGGTGATTGAGAAATTACAATCTGAAGAGATACAAGATACAAGAATTACCAAGCCATTAATCCAGATATAGCTGTCTGTCCATCTTAAACCAGAAATACACTGTATATTTAAGACCTTTTGAGAATAACCTTTACATGGTTACAGTTGTCTTCTCGCAGACTGCTATTGGAAATGGGCAGCTGGTGCCGTACACCACCAGAACAACTTGTGTGTTGCTGTAAGACTGGCATACTAAGTGAAAAACACATACTTGTGTACCATCCTAGACATGATATCTGTGAGAAAAATGGACATGACTTCACTGAACTGAGCTCACTCTCTGTGAAAACTGATAAAATAATTTTAGTCACGTTACAAGCATGCGTTGGCTACTAAAGCACCAGCAAGCCTCTACTAAATGATAAGAATCTGTGTTGTTACATTATCTTATAATGTTTTTACTGATGGGTTTGTTGTATTTATGGTTTTTGTATATCAAATATAGCATATAACTAACTGGAACATTTCAAAAATAGTCAGCGCCTGGTATAAACTGGACATCTTTATAACTTTTCTGAGAGCTCGGTTTGTTAGAACGGACTGCACAATACTCATACAGGACTCACACGCAGTGCTGATGCACGGAGAGGCTATATTTTGCCAAATTTTACGATCTGAACACAGGCTACAGTAGATAACAATCACACGTTCTCTATTACCTGTGTAGGCACAGCGACCGGGGACCGCACCACGGGCTGTGTATGTATATGGGACTCGGTGGCTCTGGTGGGCACTGTCTCGCTCTCGTTCCGCTCCACAGGCAACTCCGCGCGTGTCCCAGGGCGCACGCACAGCCTCTTGGCGTAGGGAGCCTCCGGGTCCTCCTCGGCGCTGACCCTACACGTTGTTGTTGATGGTGTGTTTACTGTTGCTGCTGTTGTCCGCTGCGGCATCAGATCTGCAGCGCCTGTTATCCGGTATGGGATCACGAGCTGGAGGTGGGACTGCGCGTGACCGTTGACCGTTTCCGAGGCAACGTAAAGCGTCGTCGGCGGCCTGGAGCCCGCGGCGCCCACGATGCTGTTGAGCGTTGCTATGGAGACGGCGCCGATGCAGTGGTTGGTGTAGGTCTTGGAGAGCTTGGCAGCGCGCGACAACATCTGCATCCTCGTGCCCAACAGGTTCTTACCGATAGCTTTGTTCTCGTACCACGTCATGTCACTCGCGCAGCAGTGGTCCCGTGGTCGCTGAAAGAACGCCCTGCAGAGCGGGTTCCTTTTAGAAACGTATCGTACGAAGCTGGCGTATGGACACTGTTCCGAGCCCGTCTCGTACATCCGCGGCAAGGTGTCCTCCTCTGCGTCCGGACGCTTCTTGGTCCAGGCGGCTGAGCGGGACTTATGGTACGGTCCGAGAGCTTTAAAATAGACAAACTTTCTTCCGTCTTCATCCACAGCCAGACCGAACGAGTCCTCCTCCAACTCCCGCTGGTTCTCCCGGCCCCTGGTGCAGAAATACATGCAGGTCTCGAACCACACTTTGTTGAGCAACCCGAACGGCGTGTCGGAATTGAACACTGATGATTCGTACAGTTTCCGAAGGTCCGAGCGCGTGATGGCTTGTTTCTGCACCACGGGACCAGCGCCTTGCTCTTCCAGCCTCCGTATGACCGCGGCCAGGGTCAAGTTGGCGCTGCGAAGTTCAGGGTCCTTAGTGAGGTCCAATGTTCGACAGTAGGGCGGCTCGTTAAGGTACCGATTGAGTGAGCTCCGGATGCTGATGAGGGACGACTTGCTGTACAACTGTCCACTTTTGGAGCGCGCCTCTGCGTAAAAGGAGCGCAGCACAACGCAAAGCGCCTCCTTGTCCAGAGTTTCAAAGTCTGGACTTTGGGCTTTCTCGCTGAGGTACTCCCTGAAGATTCTCACCGCATACCGGGTGGCCAGGCGGGTGTTCTCGCTCAGCCTATTCCGCTCTGACCGCTGAACGTCTCCCTCCAGTTGAGATTCCAGCCCAGCGGGTATGCCGCTGTTGAAGGGGTCCGCCTCTCCCTCCTCCTCTCCCCGGTCCATACTCCGCATAACGACCGCTTTTATCTCCGCGGCAGAACCGCTGGAGTCCAGCACTGTACCCCCTGACTCCCACTCAAGCTCCACACCATCTCGATCGGACCCCTCGTCCTCTTCCTCCCCGGTGATCTGGACCTCCTGGATCTCATCTTCATCTTCCTCCTCATCATCCTCCTCCCTGCTCCTCTCGGGGCAGCTTATCTGCTCCTGCTCTGTGTCTCCGCTGGCAGGCATTCTCGCCATATTGCGGTCTGTGAAGCAGTCCTCCGGCAGCGCGCATGCGCTATATTGGACCGCAGCGCTGAAAGCCTTTTGTGTTTAAGTGACCTTCAGCCGTGCACGCGCTTTTTAAGGCACGGGGAGCGAGCACAGCGGGAGGGTAAATTTGGAAGCTCGCTCCCCGTGAAAAAGGCTGCAGTATTGGACTGCATATTGGACCAGCAACATGAATACTGTGTGATGTGGTGAATAACGGCACTGCAGGAGTGTGACCTCAAGTATCATCATGAGCCAGACACTATTCTTTTCTCCTCTGCATCAGTTTGATACACGATATGATGAGTATATTAATGTATAATTAAGACTGACAGCCAAGAGTGATAACAACAATATCCATTCTGCAAATAAACAAGCAAACTGAGTTTGGGTAGATTCGCCATCTTGTAACTCAACTCCTATCACACCGTGTTTACAAAAGACGGATTTAAAGGAGAGGGCGAGCAGGCCTACATGCAGTCATTATTGCACTGAGAATATATCAAAAAATCATTACACATGCACACACTATTTACCATCATCATGACAAAGCGGTTACAGTGTTTATGTGTGTGGTGCATACAATCTATTGTGTTTTTAGTTATTTGTCTGATATGGATAATGTTGGCTCGTGTGTATTTGTGCAGTACATACTGTATGTGTATAATAAGATGACAGAAGCACATACTGTAATAGATTTGTCATGATTGAGAAGGAACTTTATGAACTGTCTTTGCATATGAAAATCGCATGCAAGAAAATAAACATACAACCAGAAACTTTATTTCAATGTCAAATAGTACATCTTCTTCAGGAGATGTATGCTATTACTTTTTCTTTCTTCTAACATGTTACAGTAATTTTATATCATTTTTTAAGTATTAAAAACCCTCTAAGAACTGTGGTGGAGAGCACATTGAACAAGCTATAATAGACAATAGCAGACACCCTCTCTGCAGCCTCCTGAAGTTACAGAGGAACAGCTGTAGCAGTCGGTTCAGTTCAGTTCAGTTCAGCTTTATTAGTCACTTAGTAGCACTGGGTACATACATGTGAAATTCTTAGTCTGGGAAGCTCCACCAATAAACCCCCCCCCCCCCCAAAAAAAACCCAAATAAAACAGTCGGCTCATCTAACTTGCAGAACAGAGCATTTCAGGAGATCCTTCATCCCCACAGCAATGAGATTGTTTAGAAGATGAATGAATGAATGAATGATTTTTAGTTTCTATTTATGCACTTATTTTAACTTATTTTATTCTATGTCTATTTTAACACCACTGTTTTATTGCTGATGTGGGGAAGTGTCTATGTTGTTTTTTATGAACCACAAATGAGTTGAATTTTCCTTCAGGGATGAATAAACTTCTTTCTATCTATCTATCTATCTATCTATCTATCTATCTATCTATCTATTCTAAAATGTCTAATGGCAGTCTGAGGGAGTGATGTTTGAATGGTCACCTGTTCGATTCCTGTCTATGGCTGTTACCTAAAAGAATACCAGAGCTGTCTTTGATACTACTACTGTTGCTACCAGTGCTACTACTACACCTTTCTGAAACTTATTACCACTGTATTCAGTGGTATTTTTGAAAGATTAGATTTCTGCCCTGCCCTTGGATTTAATCCCCCAACCAGTAGAACCAATGAAGTGATCCCTGCCTTCTTGCGGGCGCACTCGCTTTAGTTTTAGAGTGTCCCGTCTGGGCCCACAAGGAGGCAGGGATCATTTCATTGGTCAGCAATAAACCTGGCGTTCTATTGGTTGGGGGATTTTGACAGGGTTGTTTCACAAAAAAATCCAAGAGCAGGGCAGAAATCTGGGAGCAGAAATTCCATGAGCGCACAGACGCAGCTTGAGCGCAAGGAGAAGAGCTGAAGATGTCACGTGCATTTCCACTAGAGTGTGGCACGGGCCGCATATTTCTGTCCAAACCTGACCGAGCCTGACATTATTTAATTAGCCTACTAAAGCACTGAGTTTGTGTCACACAGTTGTTATGGTTACAGGCTATTTAACAGGCTGGGCGTGCGCCGTGGGTGCTCCGTGGAGAGGAAGACCTCCATGTTTGAGACAGGAGCGGGCGGCGGGAGGTCTGAGGCTTCCAGCGAGGGTAGGATGGAGGAATATAATAAAATAAGATAAAATAGGAAAACTTGTCTCCCTCTTTTATTTTATTTTCAGCGTTTAATCAAGGCGGAGGCGGGCGGTGAGCGAGCGGAGCGGTAGAAACAAACAGCCAATGTGTGTGTGTTCTGTTGAGGTGTTGTCACGTAAATAACAGTGCCCAAACATGAATTCATAAAAGTATTTTTTATTACATTGCTGTGGTTAATTTGAGGTAATAGTGTTACTGTAGAAATCAGAGAATCACTTTTTGTTGTTATATATTCTCAGGGAGATGATACAAGCTCTAAATCTGAAATACACACCACACACAAATATGTATTTTCATCTAATTGTACTGTGCAACAGTTAGAATAAAGTTTTTGTATTTGTATGATTGCATTTGTGTTTATTATATACTTGTTTATGTATAGCAAGTATAATGAATATAATGTAGGAATCGTTAAGAGGAATCGGTAAGGAATCGGACTGTTAAGAAGGAATCTGTAAGGAATCGGAATCGTTAAACTCCTAACAAGTCCCAACCCTAATCAAAGCCCATGTTCATATTTCTGACCAACACATAACTGACAGACTCCTTTAAGTTCCTTGGTACCTATATCAGTAACACTCCTAAATGGAACATCCATACCAACCACATCATCACAAAGGCCCAGGTCTACTTCTACAAAGCCATCTTAGAAAACATCCTGACATCATCTCTCACTGTCTCGTATGGGAGCTCAGACAGTCTCACTACAAGAAAACTAGAGCAGATTGTCTCCCAGGCACTATAGGTTGATTTTACCCAACACCACTAGATTCAAAAACAGCTTCTTTCCTACAGTAGTCAGAATGCTTAACTCCCCTTGCTAACCTCTCCACAAGTTGCCCTACAGGCCCTGGACTGAACACAGACTAAACTACCTGCACTAGTTCATCAACCATTGTAATTTTTTGCCTGTTGGGCTACTTGACATGCTGGGGGACTGAACTGTACATATTTTTTTCCCACATCATTTTTTTAAGAACTATGTGATTACTTTTTTTGTGTGTGCTGCAGGCCCCCAGGAAGTGCACTGGGCTGTGGAGATTTTCTTAGTGGTCAAACGGTAGTTTCCAGGGTACTGCAATTTCCAGGGTCCTTCATGTGATGCCATTGGGCCCAAAAAGACTTTTCCCATACACTTACATTGGAAAATGCATGTGGATAATTTGTTTAGAGCATCAAAATCCCAGCAAAATTACTCATGCCACTATCAGGATTTAATCCATTTGGTCCGATAACATTTGGAAAGTCTAAAAGAGCCGCAAGATTAAATTATTTTAACGCCATTCAAGCTTGCGCTAAAGCCGAAGGTGGACGCTCAGCTACACTTGGCCGTGCTTGGCTGGGTTCGGCCATGCTTGGCAGCTGTAAGTCTCTGGTGTGGCTGCTCTTTGAGCCCAATAATGCAGAAGCAGCACCAGTCATCTGGCAAATGAAGCGATTTGGACTTCATGGAGCCCCAATGCTGTATCCAGGTCGCTTAATACATCCATGGTGCACTGTTGTAATGGTTTATAGTGTCTGTTGCTTGTTTATTTTTCTCTTCTCTCTCTCTCTCTTTGCATTGGAACTGAGCTACTATGCTGTACCAAAACAATTACCACCAACTATGTCAGGTGGCAATAATAATAAAATATCCTTGTGCCTAACAAATATCTTAATGGGGATTGTAATTTCTGCTTATACAAACAACCTTTGTGGTTGTTTATATTGCGGTCCTGTGAAATTCACCTAAAACACCTATCCAAGGTATACCCAAAGTAAACTGAGAGATGTTCTTTTTCCATTCTTAGTACATGTACATGCATGGTCTCATTTGAAAGGAAACTGTGATGCTGACTGTGGGAAAAAAAACTTCAAAGTGCTTCTGTCATTGAGTTATATGAGTGTCAACACACTGATTTTTTTTTTATCTTCACCTATCAATCAATCAATCAATCAATCAATTTTATTTATAAAGCCCAATATCACAAATCACAATTTGCCTCACAGGGCTTTACAGCATACGACATCCCTCTGTCCTTAGGACCCTCACAGCAGATAAGGAAAAACTCCCCCAAAAAAACCCTTTAACAGGGGAAAAAAACGGTAGAAACCTCAGGAAGAGCAACCGAGGAGGGATCCCTCTTCCAGGACGGACAGATGTGTAATAGATGTCATACAGAACAGATCAACATAATAAATTAACAGTAATCCATATGAGACAATGAGACAGAGAGAGAGAGAGAGAGAGAGATGCAGGGCAGACGGTAATGACAGTAGCTTACAACAACATTAATGAAAGTAAGAATATTATAGTTATAGTTCTGGCTACTGTGGTACAATATGTTGAAAGTATATATTAATATCTGACAGTATACATGTGTGACAATAATCATATGTGTATAATGACAGTAGAAGTATGACTAATGATGGCAGCAGCAGCAACAGGAGGCATCTGGCAGGACCATGGCAGCAGCACAACCACACACGTCACGCTGTCCAGGCACCGCTGCGATATGAGTTAATCTGAGAGACAGTGGAGCACAAAGGCTCCGGAGAAGAAGCCGAGTTAGTGACATCCAGAATGGGTGAGTTAGCAAGATGCAGTAATAGAATACGAGAGAGAGAGAGAGAGGGAGAGAGAAGGAGAGAAGGTGCCCGGTGTATTATAGGGGGGTCCTCCGGCAGACTAGGCCTAAGTCAGCCTAACTAGGGGCTGGTACAGGGCAAGCCTGAGCCGGCCGTAACTATAAGCTTTATCAAAGAGGAAAGTCTTAAGTCTTGTCTTAAATGTGGAGACAGTGTCTGCCTCCCAGACCGTAACAGGAAGATGATTCCACAGGAGCGGAGCCTGATAGCTGAAGGCTCTGGCTCCTGATCTACTTTTGGAGACTTTAGGGACCACGAGTTCTGGATTTTACAGGGAGCCAGTGCAGAGAAGCTAAAACAGGAGAAATATGATCTTGTTTCTTAGTTCCTGTTAGTACACGTGCTGCTGCATTCTGAATTAGCTGGAGAGTTTTTAAGGACTTACTAGAGCTACCTGATAATAGAGAGTTACAGTAATCCAGCCTAGAGGTAACAAAAGCGTGGACCAATTTTTCTGCATCTTTTCGGGTCAGGATAGGCCTAATTTTCGCAATATTACGCAGATGAAAAAATGCAGTCCGTGAGGTTTGTTTTAAATGAGAATTAAAAGACAAATCTTGATCAAATGTTACTCCGAGGTTTCTTACGGTAGTGCTAGAGGCCAGAGCAATGCCATCTAGAGAAACTATGTCATCAGATAAAGAGTCTCTGAGTTGTTTGGGGCCAAGAACAATAACTTCAGTTTTGTCTGAATTTAACATCAGGAAATTGGTGCTCATCCAGGTTTTAATGTTTTTAAGGTAGTTATGGAGTTTAGTTAATTGATTGCTTTCTTCTGGCTTCATCGATAAATACAACTGTGTATCATCCGCATAACAATGGAAATTTATAGAGTGATTTCTAATGATGTTACCTAAAGGAAGCATATATAGAGTAAATAGGATTGGTCCGAGCACAGAACCCTGCGGAACTCCAAAACAAACTTTAGTACGTAAGGATGATTCATTATGAACGTCAACAAACTGAAAACGATCAGATAAATAAGATTTAAAGCAGCTTAGCGCAGAACCATTTAGGCCAATTAAGTGTTCCAGTCTCTGCAGTAGAATTTGATGGTCAATAGTGTCAAACGCCGCACTAAGATCTAATAAAACAAGTACAGAGACGAGTCCTTTGTCTGAAGCAATCAGAAGGTCATTTGTAATTTTAACTAGTGTTGTCTCAGTGCTATGATGCATTCTAAATCCTGACTGAAATTCCTCAAATAAATTATTATCATGTAGAAAATCACACAGCTGGTCTGCGACTACTTTCTCAAGGATCTTTGACATAAAGGGAAGATTAGATATTGGTCTATAGTTGGCTAACACCTCTGGATCCAGGGTGGGCTTTTTTAGTTGAGGTTTAATTACAGCTACCTTAAAAGACTGTGGTACATAGCCTGTTAATAAGGATATATTGATCATACCTAATATATGAGTGTTAACTAAAGGTAAGACCTCCTTAAGTAGCCTAGTTGGGATGGGGTCTAAGAGACAGGTTGATGATTTAGATGAAGAAATCACTGCGGTCAATTCTTGAAGAGAAATTGGGGAGAAGCAATCTAAATATATATTAGGTCTTACAGCTGTGTTTGAGGTTAGATAGGTACTATCTGAGGACAGGAGGTCATGAATTTTGCCTCTAATAGTTAGAATTTTGTCATTAAAAAGCTCATAAAATCATTACTGCTAAGGGCTAAAGGAATACAAGGCTCAATAGTTTGACTCTCAGTCAGCCTGGCTACAGTGCTGAAAAGAAACCTGGGGTTGTTCTTGTTTTCTTCTATTAATGCTGAGTAATAGTTTGCTCTGGCATTGCGGAGGCCCCTCTTATAAGTTTTGAGACTATCTGCCCAGATTAAACGAGATTCTTCCAGTGTGGTTAATCGCCAATTCCTTTCAAACTTTAGCGATATTTGTTTTAACTTACGGGTTTGAGAGTTATACCAAGGAGCGAACTTTCTTTGCTTTGTTAACTTCTTTTTAAGAGGAGCTACAGAGTCGAGTGTTGTCAACAAAATGATCAATTCGGGAGAGGTTAAAGTCGGTATGGGAAACCTCTGTTACTGAAGGACTTGGTATTAAATTTAATGACGGAGTAATCTTTTCCTTAAATTTTGCGACAGCACTATCTGATAAACATCTAGTATAGTAACTGTTGCTGAGTGGCGTGTAATTGAGTAAAAAGAAATCAAAAGTAATCAGATAATGATCCGATAGCGAGGGATTCTGTGGAAAGACTTTTAGGTTATCAATTTCAATTCCATATGTCAGAACTAGATCGAGGGTATGGTTAAAACAGTGAGTGGGTTCATGTACACCCTGACTGAAGCCAATGGAGTCTAATAATGAGATAAACACGGTAGCCAGGGAGTCATTATCAACGTCAACATGAATGTTAAAATCACCTACAATAATAACTTTATCTGATTTAAGAACTAAACTGGATAAAAACTCTGAGAGTTCAGATACAAATTCAGAATACGGGCCAGGAGCATGGTACACTATAACAAATAAAAGTGGGAGCGAAGTTTTCCAGGTTGGATGTAAAAGACTAAGAACAAGACTTTCAAATGAATTATAATCTAGTTTAGGTTTAGGGCTGATTAACAGACAAGAGTTAAAAATGGCTGCAGCTCCCCCTCCTCGGCCTCTGCCTCGAGGAATGTGGGTATTATTATGACTGGGAGGAGTGGATTCATTTAGACTAACATATTCATCTTGACACAGCCAGGTTTCAGTGAGACTGAGTAAATCAATATGATTATCTGATATTAATTCGTTTACTAACACTGCTTTAGACGATAGAGACCTGATATTTAACAGTCTGCATTTAATTCTCCTGTTTTGTCTTCCTGTCACAGAAGAGGTTTTAATTTTTTATGAGGTTGTTATGCACAACTCCTCTTTGTTTAATTTTAGATTTAAATAATTTAGGTGGTCGGGGGACAGACACCGTTTGTATAAAACTATGAAAACTATGGCTGGGTAACTGAACTAGAAGCTCAGAGAGGCGTATAGGACTGCGACTCTGAGTCCTGATCTCAACTCTGGGTTGTCAGGGATTTAAATTACTAATAAAATTTGCCAGGTTCCTAGAAATGAGAGCAGCTCCATCCAAAGTGGGATGAATGCCGTCTCTCCTAATAAGACCTGGTTTTCCCCAAAAAGTTTGCCAGTTATTAACGAAACCCACATCGTTTGCTGGACACCACCTGGACAGCCAGCGATTAAATGATGACATGCGGCTAAACATGTCATCACTGGTCAGATTTGGGAGGGGTCCAGAGAAAACTACAGAGTCCAACATCGTTTTTGCATATTCACACACCGAGGCAATATTAATTTTAGTGACCTCCGATTGGCATAACCGGGTGTCATTGCCGCCGACGTGAATAACAATCTTACTGAATCTACGTTTAGCTTTAGCCAGCAGTTTTAAATTTGACTCAATGTCGCCCGCTCTGGCCCCAGGGATACATTTGACTATGGCCGCTGGTGTTGCTAACTTCACGTTCCTCAGAATAGAGCTGCCAAAAACCAGAGTTTTATCCTCAGCGGGTGTGTCGCTGAATGGGGAAAAGCGATTGGAAACGTGAACAGGCTGGTGGTGAGCCGTGGGCTTCGGCTTGGAGCTCTGCCTCTCGCGAACCGTAACCCAACCTCCCGGCTGAACGGGAGTTACCGGAGGACAGTTAGCAGAGGTTAAGGCTATGCTATGTGGCTCCGCATCGTCTACAGGGGGCTGGCTAACTACTGCAGCTACTGAATGGTTTTCCATGGTGCGGAGCCGCGCTTCTAATTCACTAAGCCTCGCCTCCAACGCAGCAAATAAGCTACACTTATTACAATTACCACTGTCGCTGAAGGAGGCAGAGGCATTGAACTGAACATTTGGCACACCGAGCAAGAAAGAGCAGAGGGATAAGCCATCGCTAACTGTAAAGCTAATGTAGCTACCAAGGCTAGTAACGTGCAAACAACAGCTAAGAGATTAGCGGGAAAGTCGTAGAAAGGAGGAGAGCTATAAGTGCTTAAACAGAACCAGTGTGGGTTAAGACTTGGAGTAGACGTTAAAGCAACGTTAAAGCAACTGAAGTGAGAAAGCAGGCTAGTAGAATTCACCAGAGCAGTACAGAGACGCTGTCACAGAAACACCGGAAATGACACAACTCGCTTACTGCAATACGTCAGCACGTCAGCCACATCCAAAATACCTGAGTATTTTATTGACAAGAGATGCTACAGATGACTAGAACTGAGAGGTATTAGCTGTAAAACACTATGGGGCCATATCATGAAGCCACACATATCTGTGGTTTATGATAATGCTTCATAGGTGAGTTTAATTTTTTTTTTTTTATTTTAGCCTGCTGTGGTGGTTGTGTCTTTAAATGGTCAGCATTATTGGCACTGTGAGTAGTGTAGCTTTCAAATGATATGTCGTATGAGTAAACCACTTAAACACAGCAAATACAGAAGATGCTTTACATATCATGATCATCAAAAATCAAAGGGGGGCCTGAGGAGAGGCTGTCAAATTCCAACAGTTTATTGGAAGAGGACAGTCTTTAAAAATATGGTAAACGTCTATGTTACCTCTAGATTAGACTACTATAATGCTTTGTTCCTCAGTCTCCCATCATTTATCTCTGGTGAACTTCAACACATTCAGTCCTTTGCTGCACATATTCTTACATGTATCTCCTCCTATTGACAAAGAACTATACGTTTTTTCTTATTTTACGCCAACTTCCTGTTCACTCCAGCATTGAGTACAAACTCCTCACACTAACCTACAAAGCTGTTTACGGCTATATGCATTACTGTCTCTCTGACCTCATTCAGGCCTACACACCTTCCCGCCCATTCACTCTAGTAGCCTGCCTTATCTCCACCAACTCTGCTACAACATAAAAGCTATGGGCGATAGAGCCTTCTGCTGCAGTGCCCTGGACTTTGGAATGTTCTACCTGAAGAGCTCAAATGGCACCCACTCTGTGGGGCAGCTGTGGCTCAGAGGCAGAGCCGGTCGTCCACCAAAATCAGCAGCTCCTCCAGTCTGCATGTTGAAGTATCCTTGAGCAAAATAAAGAACCCTAAATTGCTCGCTTGCCTCACATAAGTCCCCTATGTTAATGGAAGCAATGCTAAAAAATTATATTAATTCACATTTAACAGGATTGATTTTGGTAACAATGATCGGCTTCCCAAATATCAGTCACAGTTTACTACTTTTTATATGACAGTACATTATTGAGTATTGATCATACAATAAAGTCAAATCCATGCACTGTTATTAAGGACATGACAGACACATTGGTACAAGAGCTCACACAATCAAACACAATAATACAGTACACTGACACATTAATATTTTTGTTGAAAATATAAACATTTGGCTTTCATCTTGTCCCTAGTGCTACAAGAAAATAATATCAATTTGTCTCGAAGACACCCTTTTCTGATGTGCAGTTATAGTAGCAGTTATTTTAGCAGCTTCTTAATATAGTATCCCATCATGCTCTATGCCTGCTCACAGCTAAGAGCACTGGTTCCTCCCCTGGGAAAACATGACCTTGATATGCAGTCTGCACCCCATGTACTGCTCTCATTGCTGTTTAGACTACATCGACTGTTTCATATTTAAATATTATATCTGCTGCTGCTGATAGCCATGGAGGTGATGATCATCATTAAAATTGTTATTCCATTGTGGTTCATGAAAAAGCAAAACACAAGAGATCGTAAACCTGTTTTAAACAAAGCAGAGCTCATTCAAAACACACTGAAAAAAGAATTTGTTAACAAAAACATCCTTTTTTCCTTTACAAAACCTGTATCTGTGCTTCACTATCAACATATACTTCAAGTACCCTGATGACACGGCTATACTGTGCCACAATAGTAGTATTCACAATGCATTACTAAGAGTGACCAATGCCATTCATATGCATGCAGATAAAGGGGAATATTCAATTGTTATTTTAGTAGATGCCTTTGAGACCATTGATCTGGTTTCATTCTTATTTGACAATTAGATATCTCAGTGTTTGTATCAACAATCATGTATCCTCCCTACCTCCCCTGCTGTGTGGAGTTCCTCAGAGGTTGGCCCTTGGACCAAACCTCTTCTCATTGTACATGCTACCTTTGGGTCATTTGTTCAGCAACTTTGAAGATGTGTAATATCACAGTTATGTCAATGATATACAGATCTTTTTCTCTGCCAACCCCAATAACCTTAATCAACCATCCTCTATGATTGCTTAGCTACCACCTCTTAATGTCTTTGTGTCTGTTTCCTCTGCTTAAACCATGACAAAACCAAAATTCTTTTAATTCTTTTAACTTTGCCACTGAAGTTCATAGGTTTATTGGTCCACTTCATTCAACTATGTCACCTTATGCTAAGATTCTTGGTGTCAGCTTTGACAAATATATGACTTTTGATCATTTTTTTACTGAGCTCATCCTGTCCTGTTTTCTTCAGTGAAGAAATATCACAAAAATCAGATGTATCTTGTCTTCTATGATGTTGAACTAATAATTCACCCTTTTATTTTCTCTTGTCTAGTCTATAGTTTTCCTTCTGCATGTGCCTCAGTAAATCATTGCACATACTGCCTCTAAAATCATCTGCCTTTTCACACCCAATCTCTCAGACATAAATGAGCCATCACAGGCCTAGCACTCATTATGGCAAATGACACTGATCACCCCCTCAATCAGCACTTCACATTACTGCCGTCTGGTCATAAATACAGGACTTTAAAATAAGACAGAGCTCACTGCAGCAGGAGGTTGGCCTTTTGGCAATGGCCTTGAACAATCTGCTTCAATGACACTGTTTTATACATCCAGACACGTGTGTGAGTGCATATGTGTGTAAAAATTTACAAGTATGGGTTGGGATATAGGCAGGGGCATGAAGGTATAAGTGTACATGTAATCAAGTGTATATTTGTGGGGATGTCCTGATTCAATCTCAATGATCAGTATCAGGGCTGGTCAAGGCATTTTTTGACTGATCGGGATTGGCTATTTTGAGTTTATAGAGCCCAGTCCAATCCTCTTTTATGTTAGCCATAACACAGGTGTTTACCTTTCATGCACAGCGACATGGAGTGTAGCGTTCGTCATCTCTTCATCTCTCTGCTGTCTGTCTCTCTTCCACTCTGCTGAGCTCCCGTGTGTAAAAGCAGGGGCTGAGCCCTGTCAGCGGCAAAATACTACACACCATAAAGAAAAACACAACTTATGAGCACTTATTTCATTTCAGCTCAGTGTGACGGTGTTGTATTTTGCTTTCAACTATAGCTCATGGTGTTAGCAGAGGGTAAACTATTAGCAACATTTTCTCTCCATCTCTGAAACGCTTCACTGATATTGACACGATTTGTTTTGTTTATGGTCCAAGGCAAGCCTGAGCCAGCCCTAACTATAGGCTTCATCAAAAAGGAAAGTCATAAGTCTAGTCTTAAATGTGGAGACGGTGTCTGCCTCCCAGACCGAAACAGGAGGAACCACAAGTAACCCTGCATTCTTAAAGGACAGTGCTCTGGTGGGATAATAAGGTACTATGAGTTCTCTAAGATATGGCGGAGCCTGACCATTTAGAGCTTTGTAAGTGAGGAGAATGATTTTAAATACAAGTGTGGACTTTACAATAAGCCAGTACAGAGAAGTTAAAACAGGAAAAATATGATCTGTTTTCTTAGTTCCTGTCAGTACACATGCTGCCGCATTGTTGATCAGCTGGAGAGTTTTTAAGGACTTATTGGAGGGTTAGGGTTCGGGTTAATTGCAGTAATCCAGCCTAGAGGTAACAAATGTGTTGAACAGTTTTACAGCACCTTTGTGAGACAGGATATGCCTGTTTTTTGCAATATTACACGGATGACAAAAGGCAGTCCTTGACTTTTGTTTTATATGGAAGTAAAGCCACAAATCTTGATCAAATAATTTAGTTTTCAAATGTTTTCAAATAGTTTTTTGTGTGTTAAATGGCTGCTGTGAACACAACTGTGCTGTCACTGGAGACTCTGCAGTGGCTGCCACACAAGCTCTGCCTCCTCCAGACACCTCAGATGGCACATCTTCACCATCTGCACATATTGATTGTGTAAATGAGCAAAATCTGGAAATAAATCCAGTGACAGTTCTCACACAATCATTACACTCAATAGGCCTCATTTACAAACAGTGTGTATGCACAAATCTGTACTGAAACTGCATGCATTACATTCAATGGGCCTCATTTACAAACAGTGTGTATGCACAAATCTGTACTGAAACCGCATGCACAAACGTTTTAGTAGAAATCTGGAATTCATCAATATTTTCTTAATGAATTTGTTCCTACTCTGTGAATGAGTTTAGAACTGCCTTAGACCATACGTATGTGCAAATGATAAAGGCCCAGTTGTCTCAGAAAATGTAAACATACACCTTTTAACTGAATGCATAACATATTAAATCTGTAATTTTTTAAAAAGGCTTTAAAAGACAATATTTAAAATTGTTAATTCACCAATGCAAATGTACAGAACTGAAACCCTTTTATCCTTATCAATTATTCATATAAAATTTCAGTAATGTAAACAGAGTGTCCCAGTTTTTGTTTTATAGAAATTGTACATATGTTCATTTGTAGCCAACTAATGAATTGGTAACCTATTAATAGGCATGCTGCATATATAAAAGATTCTGATTTATCTCCAAGCAGGTGTTAAGATGTCTCATCTAACCATGCTGGGAGTTATTACAGAGACCGACATGCTTCAAGACAGTGACAAATGGCTCATCAGCTGTTTCTGACTGCCATTACATACTGAATAGGTGTGTCAGGGCCTTAATATGTGCATGTCTCCATGATACATCTCTGGGCAATATTTCCTTTAATAGAGAAATGGGGGTGTGGCGGTATGCTGATTGCAGATAGTGGGCACGCGCCTGTCAGTTCAGAATGACAGGCGACAACATCCAGGTCAGAACCAAATCAGCCATTGCACATGTGTCATGAATTCGACAGTGATTTTGCATGCACATTTATTTTTTTGCACAGAGTAAGAGTGTTTCTACGGACATTTTAGTGAATGAGGCCCAATATTCTCATCATGAGTCCTAATTATAGTCAGTGATGGGAATAACGGCATTATAACGGCGTTACTAAAGGCGCTACTTTTTCAGTAACAAGTAATCAAAAACATTACTGTCTCCCCTGTTATAACGCCGTTACGGTTACCATAATAAAATGCGCTGTTATTCAGCTGTACTTGAGTTCACTGAAGCGGCTTTCACCCAAGCAAGCTCCTTCTCAGCGGAGTTCTAAAGTTTTTTTTCTTTGGTGAAGACAGGTGAGGGGGAAGGGAGGGAGAAACAACTGCATAAGTAATGGTGATTGGCTTAGGGAGAGTAAAATTTCATCATAAACCAATCAGAGGAAGAGTAGGACAGGTATCCACAAGAACACAAGCAGGGTTGCCAGGTCCACTTATTAGCCATGACTTTGGGCTTGTTTTTTTGTAAAGTTGCTTACAAATATTGGTAGTCGCGGGTTGCGGTTTTTTGGGCTTGTTTCTAAAGTGGAGTTGCTTATTTGGGCTTGTTCTGTAAACGGCGCCTTTCTCTATGTATATATCCATCTAACAAGTTATTCAAACGCATGATAGTATGTCGGACTGCAGGATGTTTACACAGCTCTGTCCCTCCACGCCTCTCCTTCTCAGCAAACACACTGGTGACAGTGTCAGTCAATGAGACTTTTCACATTTAGATTGCGCGATTAATGGAGGTTCTTTAACTATTGCGCTAACAGTTGGGCGAAATACGGAAAGAATACAATAAAGATTTGTAGGAAGAGAGAGGATTAAAAGATTCGACTTCAAGATCTTGTACAGCATACCAGCACTGTTACAGTGAAAGTAAAATGGCTCGTTATATGCAACTTTTTTCATTCATTCATTACATATTTGTGCATTTTATAAAAAATTAACGCAATAGTTACTTTTCCAGGTAATTAGTTACTTTTAATTAGTTACCTCACTATGTTACTTTTTGGGGAAAGTAACGAGTAATTATAACTACTTCAACACTGATAATGATCAAAGAGCAAGTTTACTATGACAAAACATAAATAATAAATTGTGGTCACCTATCAAACTTTCAGCTTCAAATGGCATCTTATGGTGGGGAATACCACTGATTGTTCCCATTATTTTATTTTGACAAGTTGTGCAAGCAATCAGTTTGACTGCTGTAAACATAAATACAGACACTGACTGACTGTGAAGAACAACTGTTCAGGTGGCTCAATTTTCAATCAATCAATCAATTTTATTTATAAAGCTCAATATCACAAATCACAATTTGCCTCACAGGGCTTTACAGCATACGACATCCCTCTGTCCTTTGGACCCTCACAGCGGATAAGGAAAAACTCCCCAAAAAAAACCCTTTAACAGGGGGAAAAAAAACGGTAGAAACCTCAGGAAGAGCAACTGAGGAGGGATCCCTCTTCCAGGACGGACAGACGTGCAATAGATGTCGTACAGAACAGATCAGCATAATAAATTAACAGTAATCCGTATGACACAATGAGACAGAAAGAGAGACAGAGAGAGAGAGAGATGCAGGACAGACGGTAATGACAGTAGCTTACAACAACATTAATGAAAGTAAGAATATTATCGTTATAGGTCTGGCTACTGTGGTACAATGTGTTGAAAGTATATATTAGTATCTGGCAGTATACATGTGTGATAATAATCATATGTGTATAATAACAGTAGAAGTATGACTAATGACTAATGATGGCAGCAGCAGCAGCAGGAGGCATCTGGCAGGACCACGGCAGCAGAACAATCACGCACATCACGCTATCCAGGCACCGCTGCGATATGAGTTAACCTGAGAGACAGTGGAGCACAAAGGCTCCGGAGAAGAAGTTAGTGACATCCAGAATGGCCGAGTTAGCAAGATGCAGTAATAGGATACGAGAGAGAGAGAGAGAGAGAGAGAGAGAGAGAGAGAGAGAGAAGGAGAGAAGGTGCCCGGTGTATTATAGGGGGGTCCTCCAGCAGACTAGGCCTAAGTCAGCCTAACTAGGGGCTGGTACAGGGCAAGCCTGAGCCGGCCCTAACTATAAGCTTTATCAAAAAGGAAAGTCTTAAGTCTAGTCTTAAATGTGGAGACGGTGTCTGCCTCCCAGACCGTAACAGGAAGATGATTCCACAGGAGAGGAGCCTGATAGCTGAAGGCTCTAGCTCCTGATCTACTTTTGGAGACTTTAGGGACCACGAGTAACCCTGCATTCTCAGAGCGCAGTGTTCTGGTGGGATAATAAGGCACTATGAGCTCTCTAAGATATGACGGAGCTTGACCATTTAGAGCTTTATAAGTTAACAGTAGGATTTTAAATTCAATTCTGGATTTTACAGGGAGCCAGTGCAGAGAAGCTAAAACAGGAGAAATATGATCTTGTTTCTTAGTTCCTGTTAGTACATGTGCTGCTGCATTCTGAATTAGCTGGAGAGTTTTTAAGGACTTACTAGAGCTACCTGATAATAGAGAGTTACAGTAATCCAGCCTAGAGGTAACAAAAGCGTGGACCAATTTTTCTGCATCTTTTCGGGTCAGGATGGGCCTAATTTTCGCAATATTACGCAGATGAAAAAATGCAGTCCGTGAGGTTTGTTTTAAATGAGAATTAAAAGACAAATCTTGATCAAATGTTACTCCGAGGTTTCTTACGGTAGTGCTAGAGGCCAGAGCAATGCCATCTAGAGAAACTATGTCATCAGATAAAGAGTCTCTGAGTTGTTTGGGGCCAAGAACAATAATTTCAGTTTTGTCTGAATTTAACATCAGGAAATTGGTGCTCATCCAGGTTTTTATGTTTTTAAGGCAGTTATGGAGTTTAGTTCATTGATTACTTTCTTCTGGCTTCATCGATAAATACAGCTGTGTATCATCCACATAACAATGGAAATTCTATCTATGCATCCTATCTATGCATTAGCATTCATGAGGTGCTGTGCTTTGACCATTTATGTTTGAATGTGGGTGTTTAGAGGATATGAGGCTGATCCACATGTAGACAATTACAAGTTAATTTGGGATTCATAAAAGGAAATTGTGCACTAGCAGGAATACCCATGGTTTTATAAATCAGAATATATTTTGGCACACACCATTTTCAACTTTTGTCTGCATGAACACTTACACTCAGTATGTATACTAAGCACTGTTTCATAAATGAGACCCCTGAACTGCTCACAGACCGGCAATCCTGATGCTGCACTATTGTTGCTTGAGACTTCAATCATCTTTTTAAACTGAACTAAATGTAACACTTATCTATGCTGTCTTCAAAGCCAAACTCCTATATTATGTTTTTTTTTCTTAGAGAAAATGCATGTGTTTGGGAAGTCCTGAGCTTAAAACTGGATAGATGAGACTTGGATTATACTGCACAAATTGTGTGAGAATTTGGAAACAGATTGTGTGATATATTTTTCCTGTTTTAAAAGTGGTCCCCAATCAATCAGTAAATCAAGTTGTTTGCCATTTTCTGTGGAGGCATGAGAAAAAACAAAGTTTATTGACAAATTTAAGGGAACATGGCATGACTAACTGATTTACAAATGGTAATTTTCTGTCTGAAGTATTACTTTTAAAAAGTAGTACCTAACTTCCATCAACATGTTGACTGTTCCACAGGGGTATAACCACTCTGATTAATGCTTTGTGCCATTTATAGGGGTCTAAAAGTGGAATTGCTACAGCTGTTCTGATGTCCTAATACTGTAAGTAAACAAACTACAGCACATGCCCCAAATTATACAAGAGGTCAGGGAATGGCCAGGCCAATCTGAGGCTGCCCTGCAGTCTGCACAACACGATGCAGTCTGGAACACATTGCAGAAGACACCATCAACATCACTGATGACATCAATGGACTTACTGAGTCTGTGTTGGATATAATCTGTAAAACTACAGAACCAAAATCTACAGTTAAATAATTCCACAATCAGAACCCATAGATTACCAGAACCATTCAGGATGTCATAAACAAACACACTACAATCTGAGAAGAGCAGTAAAAGACTAGTAACTACATGTGAGTGGAGGAGGTGGGTGCATTTTATAGATCTGCCCAGGTGGCTATTGTCTCATAATCTGTCCATGTGTAAAAGCAATTAGTCATAAATCAGTTTCTCAGCTCAACGATATAAATGGGGAGGCACCATGTCGGAAAAGATATCTGGCTGTTGTGAACATCATACTGTGAAAATGTGTTTTGCAACCTTGTGTAAATGGAGCTGAAGATGGAAGCCAAAGCCTGGGTGTCATCTAGTGCATCTATCCATGCACAGAAAACACATCACATTTCAGTGTAATGACTTTATGTCATAGTCAGTGAAAAGCAGAAATCATTTGACATGTTTTAGCTGCTATGTGATATTATGAAGCAGCTGTGTAGACAGAGCCAAGCAAGCTTCAGCCGCTTTAAGTCTTACTGTGGGAGTGGTGTTTGTCAGTGTGTTTCTGCTCTGAGGGATGTAACCTGGAAGCTGGAGACACTTCACAGGCATGGACACCACATTTTAATTCTCGTTAGCTGAGCCTGCTACAGACCTTGCGACCCAATTAGCACTTAGCCAGCTTTTTACGTTTGCTGTGGTGTGTGCTCCTGGCCTGATTTGTATGCAGTTTGTGCAGATGCTGATAAGAGCTCCCAGAGTACATAGCAGTTTTTTAAGTTTAATTTTATAATGATTTGCATGCCAGGACTGCTGCAGGGCTAGGGGAAATAACATAGCCTGTCTTCAAGAGCAGATCTGTACACCAAGCACAGCAAAATGTGTAGGACTGCACTTTTTTTGTGCAGGCAGGTAATTTGCTCCCTGACTAATCTGCAGAGATAGGGAGAAGTTCAGAAAAAGCACTTACACAAAGAAGAAGCCTTTGCTTGGAGGCTTTTCAAAAAACCTGAAGAAATTAACACCAAGGTGTAATCGCTGGAACAGACGAGGATGTACGTGAACGTCTGAGGCAAGGAGAGGATGTGTAAGTTCAGTTAGAGCAAGCTATTATTCTAGGATATGTATGTATATATATATGTGTGTGTGTGTGTGTGTGTGTGTGTGTGTGTGTACATTTAAGTGCATGTGTATTTGAGGATAATTAATTTACTGGAGTAATGTGAGACATGTAAGAGTGTATTACACTCTGTGTGTGTGTGTGTGTGTGTGTGTGTGTGCGCGCGTATGGAATGAGGAGTGTAGGTGGAGGTTGGATGAGGTTAAAACTGAAGTACTTGCATTTATTAGCAACGAAACTCTAACATGATTGCAGTGGCAGATGAGGTGTTCAGATCCTTTACTTATGTTAAAATACTAATACTTCACTGTAAAAATAATCTGTTGGAAGTAAAAGTCCTATTGTTACTTAAAGTCTCGCTCTACTTAAAAATGTGTTTTTCTTATGTTTATGTGCCCTAAAAAGGACAGGAGGAACCAGGTACCAAACTGACAACCTTATGATTGAAAGACAACCCACTTAACCTCCTGAGCTAACACATCCCATGTTCTCACATATTGCTGTTTTGTCAGTGGCCTTTCATGTCTACATATTATGCACTAGGTATCCTTCCGTGTTTGCTGTTGATGCTCCTGGACGCCGCAACCAACACCAGGACATAAAAAAAGCAGATGGTTAGATTTAGGCTAGGGATGCACGGTAATAGCAGCAGGGTATTGGTATCGGCTGATATTGCCTTTACAATGAAATATTGGAATTGGCCAACATGCCGATTGCTGCCAATATGACAAACCAATATACATATATTTTTTTAGAAAAAGAAAGAGACGACTGGTTGCCCTGTATAATCAAACGTAGATCAAAACCTTGTGTCGGGTGTTATGGAGAGCAGGAAACAAGAAGATACAAAAAAACAACTTTATTGTAGTGGCCAAACATTAAAAGAGCCAACGTTTCGACCACTGCAGGTGGGTGATTCTCTGAATTCGGTGCACTTTATGTCACACAGGTTTACCTCAAAGATTTTCATATAAAGTAAACCACAAAATGTATTTTAAAGCAAGAAAAGGAAAGATCTATGTGTCTTTGCATTATAACACACAAACATATTTTTAAAAATTATGTTTTGAAAAATTTCATGGGTTGCTGAGGAGTAGAGGTCAGCCAAATGTGCATGTCCCCACTGACCAAAGTTACTTTTTCATTGAATATAAAACAAATAAATACAGCCAGTAACCCCAAGTTTTTTCTCCTAATATAATTATTTGCCCGTCTACTTCAACCTAAATAAAAGAAATCTGAGAAAAATACATGAATTATTTATAAAATAGCACTATTTAATCATGTCCCCCAGTTTTGTTCAACCCTGTAACAGCATACCAAGTCCCCCCTATTTTAAAAAATAATGGTTCAGTACAACTTCCTCAGCACCCAGGAAGTGACATCACTCAAATCTTTTCCAGCTCACACTGTAAAGAGAGGTAAGTGTGAGCATACTTTCTTACCTATATTTCATTGTTTTTATTGTCAGATTGACATCGTCAAGCTCAACCTTTCAACACTGTTACATGCATAAATTATATTTACTATTGTTTGGGAAAAAGCAAACAATAGTGTTGGAAAAATATATTAATTTCTTGTTTTCCTCATGCCATGTGGTGCTCCATACCCTAGCTAATGTGGACTTATTTCTAGTTTTAGCTAAAATCTTCAACCCCGTAACATTCAACCCCGTAACAAAAAACACTGTTACCGTGTTGAATCATTGTTACGGGGTTGAAGGTAGAACTGTTCTCTTTTCTCTAAATGTTATTTCATGTTCATTATTTTCAGATATCCATCAATGACCTGAGTAAGAGAGCTCAAAGATGTAAGCGGAAGGAGTGGCAGAAGGCCTAAGAAAGACAGAAAAGGAAAGCTGAGATTGACAACAGTGGGCCTATCTCTTTAACCCCTCCACATAGTCCTGACAGTGAGATTCAAGATGCAGTGCAAGCCAGACCAGAGTCCTCACGGTGAGGGAAATATGTGGTTAGAGATAGTGACTGGTTTTAATTATGATAGCTTGTTTAAAAAACACTGCTATATACATTGCTTTAAACATGATTAATCTGATTATTCTAGTACCTCCTAAGAAATGCACATTTGTAGGAAGGGAGCCATGGTTTACTCAATCAATCAATCAATCAATCAATCAATCAATCAATTTTATTTATAAAGCCCAATATCACAAATCACAATTTGCCTCACAGGACTTTACAGCATATGGCATCCCTCTGTCCTTAGGACCCTCACAGCTGATCAGGAAAAACTTCTTTAAATTAAAGCTGCAAGCAGCGTTGGGCGGGACCTCACACTCACACCCGTTTCGGCCCCCAGCTTATGTCGTCACTGTGAATTATTTAGAAATATCAAACATATTGCCACAAACATCAGAAAATCCTTACAGAGCTGAACGTTTTGATGTTTGAATGCTTTCTGTAGCTGTAGGTATGTTTAAGTGATGTCACAATGTGCAAATTAGATGAGTGAATTTATTCCCATCAGATTCCTCTTCCTTTATTTTGAGGAAGAGACAACAAAAACAGCACAAAACAAATCTACTGTGTAAATATGTTGAAAATGCTGTTTTACTGATATTTATGAAATCCAATATGGCTGCCGCCTAGTGATGCCACAATATGCAAATTAGATGAGTTAATTTATTCCCATCAGATTCCTCTTCCTTTATTTTGAGGAAGAGATGACAAAAACAACACAAAACAAAATAAATCTACTGTGTGAATATGTTCAAAATGTTGTTTTACTGAGATTTATGAAATCCAATATGGCCGACGCCTAATGACGCCACAATATACAAATTAGATGAGTTAATTTACTCCAGTGACAAACTTTGGGTCATGATGAATATTTTTCTCATTCACAGTATGCCTTTATCTCTCACCACTTTCAAGCCACAGTCTTTTGAAATGTTGAAATGAAAATTTCAAAAATTAATGTTTTCCTCAATAAACTCTGGCACCTAAAGGGTTAAAATGGAGACTGTGCCCCTGTCATGTCTGCATGTAGACACACACTCACATCATGTTTCTGTGAGTTTGTGTGTGACAGCGGTTGCCATGTGCACTTGGCAGAAGAGCAGAGACAGACAGAGACAGAACACAGAGAAGAGACCTGTTTTAGTGGAGATTTAACTCCTCGAACAAGTTCTTCCTATTCCCAAACCGTTGATAAAGTTATACAGAAGATCTGTTTAGCAGCAGTTGAGGTGGCATGTGTGCGTCTTTAAAGCTGATACAATAAACGGTGTAGGAGGAGATGTTTTTTTAAGAGCATGTTTGAGGCGAAATCTTACTTTGAAAGGGCAAATAGCTCACTTCCTGTTGGATTTAGGTCATGGGTGTCAGCGCGTGTCAGCAAAGGCTGTTTATAATGGGTTTGAACTCCTCGAACAAGTTCTTCCCATACCCAAACCGTTGGTCCAATCAAGAAAATAAAGTGATGGTGAGAGAGAGCCACTTCTCGTGAACGCACGTGTCGTGTTTTATATTTCTAGAGTCAAAAATGTGGTCAGAGCAGCGAGTTTAAAATGTGTTGCACCTCAGCTGTTTCCAGAAATTTCTCCTCTGAGTTTAGATGGGAGTGAATGAGAAAAAAATCGGCGCTCCCTTCACTTTGGAGCCACTCAGCAAAAATGTGTACGTGTGAGAGATTCCATGTCAACATATCTGTGAGCAGGACAAATTTTCCTACGTTTTTTGGTGTAAATTGTGTATGTACAGTGAAAATTGTGGCCATGGCAGCGAGTTAAAGACAAGAGTTTTAGATGATTGATTTGTGTAATGTATTTAATTGAGCTGAGCTGTTAGCTTTGTTTGATGTTAGCCTTGAGTGAATTAACTTTTTTGGTAACTAAGTTACAGCTAACTTTTGTTAAACTCAACGCCTAATGAACAAGTGGTTGATTTAAAGAAATACTGTGAAATGTAAAACGCAGTGCAATGCATGTGAGATAGATGTTTAACATTTGTTGGTGGATTTTGATGAAGTAGCATAATTTATGCTGATGCTAATGTCTGTTAGCGGTGTGTTTTGTGGTGACAACATGCTGCCTTATGTGCTAGCTTAGGTGATGACTGCTAACTGTAGGTAACTTTACTGTGGTAAACTCGATTGCTAAGGCACAGATGCTTGATTTAAAGAAATACCGTGAAATTTTAAAGGCAGTGCAGTGGATGTAACATGGATATTTAATATGGATTTTGATTGGTTTATGCTAATGCAGATTGATTTGTGTAATGTATTGAATTGCATTTAATATGGATGCAGTTGTGTTAGTTGAGCATATACTGTTAAAATGAAAGCTCTGTGTAGCTGTGTGTCTGTAGCTTAGGGATTTGTAATGTAGTGTCAGCCATTTTACTTTGAGTGAGAACATGTTTTAATATGGATGCTGTTGTGTTAGATGAGCATATTGTTTAAATGTAAGATCTCTTAAAATGGATGACTGTGTCAGCCATTTTACCATGTTAGACATTTAAAAAATATATATAAAAAAATTATACAGCAGCAGTTTATCCAGGATATGTAGAGAGAAATGCTGTTGATTTAAATCTTATAGGTATGTTATTACATCATTGTCTCTAGCAGGCATTTAATTGTACTGATTTTCTATATCACACTTATTGTTAAATAAAGCAATGCGTTTTATTTAATCTACAGATAGCCCTCTCACTTGACAGTGTGATCTGCAACCCTCCTGCTTTGACAACTGCGATTGACCTGCGATCTGCACTACATCTGTGATCCTCTGATCCAGAACTTGTACACTACACACAAAGATACATTCATTCAATTGTGAAAACACATAACCAACTGATCAACTCATTTCTGATTCCATACATACACACGCATACACATATTCACACACACACACACACACACACACACACACACACTTAGAAAATTGAAACCCAGGAATGTTTTAGACCTAACCATGTTTTTAACATCCATTTGAAAAGTCATGAAGAGCGCACGTTCAGCACAAACATTAAAATGGCAGTGCTGAACGTGCGCTTCATTTTAAACAAATCTTTTATCATAAATGATTTAATTTTAGACAGTAACCTAGACAGTATTCTCCTTACAGAGACATGGCTTGGCACCGACGCACCTGTTGTTCTCACCGAGGCTTCCCACCAAATTTTAACTTTTTATATTCTATTAGGGGAGGTAAAAGAGGAGGCAGAACTGCATCAGTAACAAAAACCACAATGTCCTCAAATGAAGTTTCTTTTAGCAGTTACATCTCATTTGAGCATCATGCCTTTGTTTTTAGCAGCCCTCCTATCCTTAGCATAATGGTTTACAAACCACCCCAGTACTCCACTTCTTTTATCAGTGATTTCTCTGAATTATTATCAATCATTCACTCCACCTACAACAGGATTTTAATAACTGGTGATTTTAATCTACACATTGACAACACCTCGGACCCAGTATCCAGAGAATTTTTAAACCTCTTAAACTGTTTAGATTTTAAACAACATATCACACAGCCGACCCACAGCAGAGGGCACACCCTGGACCTGGTCATGTCCGTGGGTGTGCTCTCTGTTGTGGATCTGGCTGTGTCCGACCACTTTTGTGTGTTTTTTAACATCACCAGTTTTAACCAACAGGAGGCCCCAGTGAGAACAGTGAGGAAATGCTACCTAACTTCTGAAGTGGCTGCAAATTTTATCCAGATTTTACAGAGCACTCCTGCAGAGATTTTACCAGGACCCTGTGATTTTATTGTAGACAATTTTAACAACAAACTCAAGTCAACACTGGACTCAATGGCTCCACTTTTAATCAAAACAATTAGAACAAAACTTACACCCCCATGGAGAAATCAGGAAATGAAACAACTGAAAAGATACTGCAGGAGTGCTGAGAGAAGATGGAGAAAATCAAACCTAACAGTCCACTACGAAATATTACGTCAACATCTCAAAACCTACAATAACGCAGTCAAACAGGCAAGAATTTCCCACTTCAAAAAACTAATCTCTTACAATAAAAACAATCCCAAATTCCTCTTCTCCACAATAGATATTTTAACAAACAGTAATTTTAACAGATCACCTAAGACAACAACCAATGCCCTTTGTGAGGATTTTGCAGACCACTTCAGAAGTAAAATCAGTGACATCAGATCCAGTCTTTTATCGCAACAGATTTTAACTGTCGACACACCTGGATCATTGCTTTTACCTGAGGAAACACTGGAGAGTTTTGCCCTGGTTGATGCGAGGACACTTGGTCGAGTTTTCTCCCAAGTAAAGCCCACAACCTGCCTTTTAGACCCAATTCCCACACCATTTTTTAAAACATTTTATGGATTCTTTGAAGAACAGCTACTGTACATGGTGAATTGCTCCCTTCAGACAGGTGTCTTCCCGGCCTCCTTGAAAACGGTGGTGGTGAAGCCCCTTCTGAAGAAGAGCAATTTAGACCCCAACATTTTTAATAATTATCGACCTGTATCCAACTTACCATTTTTAAGCAAAATTCTAGAAAAACTGGTTTTTAACCAAGTAAATGATTTTTTAAATACAAATAACACTTTAGAGAAGTATCAGTCTGGTTTTAGGATGAACCACTGTACCGAGACAGCCCTTTAAAAGATTTTAAACGACATCAGGTGCAATTTAGATAATCATAAACTCACAGTCTTGGTACTACTGGATCTAACCACCGCCTTCGATACAGTAGACCATCACATTTTATTAAATAGACTGAGGCACCTGGTCGGCCTCTCTGGTACTGTTTTTAACTGGTTCGTCTCTTACCTTACTGATCGACACTTCTTTGTAAGTATGGATACATGTTCCTCAGGAACCCATGAGATAAAGTGTGGGGTCCCCCAGGGGTCAATTTTAGGTCCAACTCTTTTTAATCTCTACATGCTTCCTCTGGGGGACATCATCAGGAGGCACGGCATCAGCTTTCATAGTTATGCTGATGATACGCAACTGTACATCGCCGTGTCTCCTGATGACACAGGGCCAATTGATGCCCTTTTTAACTGCATTTTAGATATAAAGTCATGGATGGCAGCGAATTTCCTGCAGCTCAACCAGGACAAAACAGAGGTTTTAGTCATTGGTTCTGAAGGCCAGAGAGAGAAACTTTTACCAAAAACTACAGGATTTTAAACCAACACAATCTGTAAAAAATCTGGGTGTGATTTTTGACTCTGAGCTCTGTTTTATTCCACATATTAAAAACATAACAAAGGCAGGTTTCTACCAACTTAAGAATATAGCCAGAGTCCACCCGTTTCTCTCTCAGGCCAGCACGGAGGTGCTGATGCATGCTTTTATCTCCTGTAGGTTAGATTATTGTAATGCCCTGCTCTCTGGTCTTCCCAAAAAGAGTATCTCAAATCTACAATTATTACAGAATTCAGCTGCACGAGTGCTGACAAGGACCAGAGGGCGGGAGCACATTACACCAGTTTTAAAATTGCTGCATTGGCTCCCCGTGTGCTTCAGGATCGATTTTAAGGTTCTTTTATTAGTTTTAAAATGTCTTAACGGTCTTGGGCCTTCTTATTTATCTGACCTGCTTTTACCATATCAACCCTTGCGGACCCTGAGGTCCTCCGGCACCGGCCTTTTAACCATACCACAAGTTAGGACTAAAACGCACAGGGAGGCGGCATTTAATTATTATGGCCCCCGATTGTGGAACAGCCTGCTGGAGAACATCAGAGCTGCAGAGACTGTTGATGTTTTTAAAAAGAGGCTCAAGACTCATCTTTTTAATCAGGCTTTTAACTGATCTCTTTATTTATCTATTTTAAATTCCTCTTATAACCGATTTATCCATCTATTATCTATTTTTTATTTATTTTTTATATTCTTACCCTTCCTCTTTTTATGTTCTTATCTCATTTAACCTTTATCTTTTGTTATTTTAGTTAGCCTATAGGTTTTAGTTTGGATGCATTTTATGTCTCTGTTTTAGATCATTCTTACCTAGCTACTAACTCAATTTTATGAGCTAAATAGCTTTTTGTTTATTTGGTTCTTTTTATACCTTTTATCCTATCTTCCTGTTTTAGTCCCTCAGCTTTTAGCTCCAGTGTTTCCTCATGGGGGCCTCCCACACTGAGAGTTGTTCCTGGTCTCCCGATGGGGGTGCTGTCAGGAGACCGCTCTGACCTGGGTGGCTGTAGGGCACTGCACCTCGGTGTGGGGCCTCATGTCTGCCCGGGTCAGGGTGTCTCTATGGCGGCGCTCCCTGTGGCCGTGGACCATGGGCCCTCTCGGTGTGGACGGCCCCCAGAGGTGGCTTTTCCCTTGTCTCGGGTCTCAGTGCTAGGCCATGTCTCTTTAGTGATAGCTTGTGTGTGTGTGTGTGTGTGTGTGTGTGTGTGTGTGTGTGTGTGTGTGCGTATATGTATATTTACGTATCTCTATGTGGGGTGGGAGGGTTGGGTTTTCTCTTTTCTTTTTGTTTTCTGTTTTGGATCTTTGTTGTTTTTAACGTCTGTGATTCACTTTGTGTTACTGTTGTATGAAAAGTGCCATATAAATAAGGTTGATTTGATTTGATTTGATCAGTATTTATTTGGTAGTTGTGAACAGACTGTTGTGTTATGTGCTTGTTTAAGGGAATTAATGAAGAAATGGTTGTTTCTAGGTCTTTGTGTTGGACTTCCCTCCCCGTCTGACCATGGACCTTAGCTTCCAAGAGCAGCTGCGTCAGGAATACCACTGTGTTGCAGCATGCATGGGTATGTTACATTTGTGGTCATCAGTTATAATTGATGTAATGTGTAATTCAACAGAATTTATACAAGTGTAAATATTAGAAGGATTGATTATGTTTCTGTCATGTGTGTCAGGTCTCCCCTACGTGTCTGTGACGGCGCACTTCCCAGTCCATCGGTTGGAGCTGTGGTGCCATGATGGCGTAAGTACAGGATACTTTGTTGGTATGATATAAGATGTGGTGGAGTTTCATGTTTTTGGAGTGACATGTTGGTTGTGTTAAACTGTCTTTCAGGTGCATCTCAGCGACTCCGATGGCATGCCCATCCTGGTGCAGCTGCTGTGGAACGTGACCTACCTCCAGCTGGCACCCCCTCCGCCCGCGCCCCCGGTGTCTCCCCGGAGATCGCCGGGTGGCCGGGTGGCCCCCAATCTGGTTGTGACGGGGCACGTTCCCGTGCCGCGTCACAGTGACCTCAGCGAGTGGGCAGTGGTTGGACGGCAGGGTGGATGGCGGGGCAAGGTAATGTGTTGCTTCAAGACAATTTGTGGCTTAAAGCTGTGCAAAATTTTTTGTTCCAAAAATGAAATCGAACCAACTCTGTTGTTTTTGTTTTGTAAGGCTGGAACATCTCCGGTGGGACAGTCTGTCATCCCGTCCAACCCTGTGTGGTTCAGCAGTGGCATGTTGGACGCCATGGAGAAGGTTTCCCCTTCTTCTGGCTCTGGCTGCCCTGCTGATCCACCAGCTGGGCAGGTAAGCTGTTTACACATTGCGTCAATACTGTAGAGGTCAAAACAGGAGGACAGTTTTTAAAGAGGTTTGTTTTCCTTCCTACAGACCTTCCATGTGAAGCGTCAGCTTTTTTTTGTTTGTTCTTTTTTGGTAGGATGTTGATGTGGAATTTTTTTTATATTTCTAAAACATATGCCACGACAAAGTGAGTGCTGCATTTTAATGGTTTTTGATTTTTATTCTGTCTTGATAGGTTCCGGCAACACCTGTGCCTGCCCCTGTGACCGAGTCTGCCTCCAAGCCCGGCCCAGCAGTCCAGTATGGAGTTACATCAGTCTCAATATTAATAAATGCACACAGAAGGATTCACAAATACATGTTAAGATTTATATATAAATGACTCTCTCCACACAAATATTTTCAGTGCACACACATATATTTGGCATTTTATATAAATGTAAAAAAAATCCACAAATAACCAAGAAAGTTTCACAAATGTATTTCTGATGCACACACAAATATTTATTGTTTTAAATATATGCAATAAAAATCCACAAATATATGTATTTTTATATATTTTATTTATTTATATATTGTATTTAAAAAGTATTTGCAATTTTCATCAAAACATATGTGGATGTTGATACATTCATATACAAATGCTTTTATTTTGTGAACCTCCGCGCATTTGTGTGTGAATCTTTTTGAGACTCCCCTGACGTGACCCGATCCACAAATGCATTCTTTCTACCAAGGGGATATAGGTAGCCAATCAGATGTCTCCTTCCTCTTCAGCCAATCACATGAGCGTCCCGCCACCACCCCCACGTGGGGTATGTTTTAACGTCGTAGCGTCAGAAGGTGGCAGTAATGCACCACTACATTGTTTGCCGACCGCCAAATTAATAAGGAAGAGAAGAAGAAGAAGGTCAAGAGCGTATGGTCAAGAGGTGTAAATTGCAACATGGTGGTAAGTGTATCCACTTGTTGTAAATCATGACTCTTCACTGAATTATTAGTGATTGGTTTTCCTAAAGTGTGTGGTAGCCCAGTTAGTTAGCAAATTATCTGAAACTTGCTTAGTTGGTATAATTGCACCGTGTAACTGACGCTAACGTAAGAGTAAGATACATGTTAAAGCGTAACGTTACGTTAAAGCACAGCGGCAGCCCCTCTCCCCATGCAATTTATTCGCACATCAATATATTTTTTCGAGCAGTTAGCTAAGGTTTGTATGGTCTCATGTCTGTAATAGCTGCTGGTTTCGACCAGGGTGTCCAGATGTCCCGCTTTGAGCGGCACTGCACAGTATTTTTAGCACCTTTCCCTCATCCCACATAATCAGTCAAACCACTGCAAGACAGACGCTTTTCTTAATTCTGGCTTTTATTCAGTGGCTGCGAAGACAGCGGTTAAGGTTGTCATCACGGGGCTGTATCTGATGCCAGTCTGTTTACATTTCGGTCAAGTGCTGGTGAACCCCTCACTGTCGTCTGCTAAGCTAAGTGGCTACTGGATAGCAAAGAACTGTGTGATTAATGTTAACGTCGCTAAAAGGGAAAATAAAGTGTTGAGTGCTTTAGTGGAACTAGTTTAGGTTTAATGGACAGTAGGTAATAATCCACAGGAATGTAGAATATAGTAATTTTAGCTAGCGACAGAGCAACACTGAACCCAGGGAAGAGAGTTGGAAATGGCAATGCGCTACAAGGGAGAGGAGGGGAGAGAGAAGAGAGGAGAGAGAAGAGAGTAGAGAGAGGAGAGAAGAGAGGAGAGCAGAGAGAGGAGAGGAGAGGAGGGGATCTGCACTTACAGATCTTAATACTGTCATCCAGCAGCAGAGAGAGAGAACGAACAGTCATTTGTGACACTAGATTTTGAAAGGGGTTCTCGTGGGCGTCCATGTTTGACAGTGTCAGTTGAGACTCTCACACATCTAATTGAGCTTGGACTGCCATCAAATTGTATTGCCGGACTCTTTGGTGTGTCTAGAGCAACACTATTTAGGCGGATGGCTGAAAACAATCTGTCTATATCAGCCACATACAATGACTGCTGTGACAATGAATTAGATGTATTGGTCACAGAAATTAAAACAACAATGCCAGATGCTGGATACAGAGTAGTCCGAGGTGCTCTTCTCTCACTTGGACACAGAGTGCAATGGGACCGAGTGTTTGCGTCCATGCATCGTGTGGACAGTGCTGGTGTGCTCTCCAGGATGACCCGCCTGGGATGTGTGGTGAGGAGGACCTACACAGTTCCTTATCCAAAGTACATGGTCCATGTTGACACCAATCACAAGCTGATTAGGTATGTCTTTATGCTATCTGTGTGCTAACTGTTAATTTTACCTCTATACATTCCAGGTGTGTGTGTGTACTCATAACTCAACAAGTGTTCATCTGATCAAATTCACACTTGGTGAGTGTTTTGCTGAGGACCGAAGGGAGTTTAGTGTGAAGTCGATCAGATGAGCATTTCTTGAGAACACTGCAAACAGCACTTGAAGGAATACTCCGACGATTTGGGAGTTAAGCTCTTTCTCTATTGTTTTCATAGTGAGACAACATGATCAATATCTTTTTTTGTGTCTGTGCGTCCAGTGGCTTGTTCAAGCTGTTAGCATCGCAGCTTAACTTAGTGCAAATCATTGCAGTGGGTAGGAATCAGTAACTTTTGTGTTGAAAGTGAACAACACAAACCTTACAGAAACCCCGAAGCTGGTGTTTTTACATGTGCATTTATAATAAACATTTTTAAACAATAATTCGAAAAATGAGAGTCCTTTTTACTGTAGTTGTTTTAGAAGAAGTTTGATACACAGAACCATAGTGTTTCTGTCATGCGCTGTGATCCGGGGAGCCAAACACCAGTGACACACTGTAGTTCTACATATCGAACTTCTTCTAAAGGACTAAAAAGGACTCTCCTTTTTCAAATTAATGTTTAAAAATCTTGATTTTAAATGCACATGCAAAAATGCCAGCTTCAGGGTTTCTGTAAGGTTTATTTTGTTCACTATAACCGAGTAGGCTACTGACTCCTATCCACTGCAATGATTAAGCTAAGCCGCAATGCTAACAGCTGGAAGCCAGCCACTGGACGTACAGACAAAAAAAGATATTGATCATGTTGTCTCACTATGAAAAAGATAGATAAAGAGCAGAGCTTCGAAATCAGACCCTGTGTGACAAATATAAGGACGGACCAGTAGCTTCACTTCCTCTACATCAGATAAGCCTAAAAGGCCAAAACGGGGTGAGATACCCTCCACGGCTGCAGATTGCTGTTGTGCCCAGAAAAGTTGAGTGGGAAACAGGTAAATTTGGGTGCTTAACCCCGATTCCCCAAGGGGACGGTTCACATAGTTTAGAGTACAACCCATTCAGAGAACAAAAATATAAAACTGCCATAACAGTAGAAAAAATCATAGTACTGATACGCACAAAAGAGACAGACCAACTACCAGAAATACCAAGAGCTAGTGAAGTGAAGCAGGGTTTCATGGGAGCTAATCAGGAAAAAATGGAAAAAAGGGTTTTAACCCCAGTGGAGTTAGTAATGAGACAACACCCAAGCAGGATGAAACGCATTCAACGATGTGTGGCTAAATGGCACAAAAGAACATCAGGAAAGAATCATTGGCCTATGGAAGGTACTTTCAATCTGGCATGCTGTGATGAAGTGGAGTCAGAACTGAGGCATAAAGAAGCTTGTGACACAAAAGCGAGTTACAAGCTAAAAAATAAAAGGGCCAAAGAGAGAGAAGTTTTGGGATGGTTTAAACAAGCTGGTGCAAAAATAATGGTGCAGCGGGAAGAGAAGGAAAAAGAACAACAGGCTCAGGAAGAGGTGATGCCTACAGCCTCTGTGACACCTACAGCACCGCCCTTACCCACACCACCACCACCCCCATACCCACAAGATCCAACACAGCCAGCAATGGGACAGTATCCACTATGGCAGTCAAAAGACATGGAAATGGAGGGTCAGGTAGAGGGGAAATTCACGGTGACCTTGACCAAAAATACCAAAAATACTGAACAGAAACCCAACAGGAAGGGACTACAGGGGCCTCGACAAAAACTAAAATTGGAAATGGAGCCTCCCTCAGACACCGACAGTACTGATGGATCGATAGACGACGAGGAGGATGAACAAACTGATGAGTATGAGACAGACCTATCTCCGAAGGTACCCCACAACTGGAGAAACAACACCTGTTACCAGACCACAGACATGGAGCTGACAGAGGTGTACAGCAACAAAGAGACCCCTCCCACTAAAGAACGAGCTCCACCCCAAGACAGAGAATGGGAGGCAGAGACGATTGAAGAGGGGAAGACTCGAGAAGCACCGACCAGACCACTCTAGCTGCTTCAGTCTTCCGACTGAGAAAAACCAATCCCCTGCAGAAGAAATACGGGAACGAAAAAGAGAGAAACAGGTGCGGTTACCTAGACACTTCAGTGACCTGGATGAACGGGAGTTGGAAAAGATGATTGAGGCAGAATATCAGCTGTTCAGAAAGCAACATCATAGACACACAGCTACTGTCGACCCACCACCAGGACCAAGCCATGTAGCAAATGCCATGCAGGCCGACGGGAGTGGACACAGTCAAGAAAAAGATGCTGCAACAGGGCTGTCATCACATGAGCCATGATGACCTGTTTCAAACATGGAAGGAAATGATGAAACAAACTGATCAGAGGATAGACCAAATGACCCAGAGCATAAAGGCCCTAGAAGACGACCTCAAACTACACCAGAGCCCCCAACAAAGGGAAGGGGAACCCCGAGTTAGCCCTAATACAGAACATATTACTCTGACACTCCAAGGCATGATGGAATCCAGTAAAACACCACCTCGGAAGGTGAACACTGTAAGACTGGTGGCAGACAGCAGAGAGCAGAGCCATAGAGGTATGACATTGAGGGGTGGAAAAGTACTTGATGGACCCCCAAGCCCATTTGAGTCCGACTATGAAGAGATGGAAGGACAACACATGTGCCCCATTATTACAAAGACCAGTGGAAGAAAACAGTATGAGCCCTGGCCCTTTATGGACATGATAGGGCTAGCAGAACGTCTGCCAGTGCTCACAGATGGAGCCGACAAGTGGCTCATGGCCTTAGAAGAAACTACAGCTGGAATCCAGTTGGTGATAGGAGACATCAAAGCATTACTCACTTATGTGGCAGGAAAACAAACCACCAAAGACATCTTCACGGATGCTCACCTGAGTGCGGCTATCGGATCCAATTCACATGATTGGCTGGATTTTGGAGGGTACTGTGCTCGGATATGGCAAAACCTGAGAGCTCATTATCCCGCAAAAAGAGATCCATCCAAACTGGAGGGAGAAACTATGGGGGAAGATGAGTGTCCCTCCAAATTTCTACACAGCTTCCAGAAAAGGTGGAAGGAAGAAACAGGGGAAGCATGGAATTCTAATAAAACAACTCAGAGCCTATTTAAAATGATAGTGAAAAAGGCCATGCCAGAAAATGTACAATGCCGCCTGGAGGGCGTTGTAGGATTGATGAAAATGGACTGGCCGCTGTTCTCTGAACATATTGTCCATCATGTGGAGCTCTACAGAAAAGACAAAAGGAAAACGGAAGAAGACAGTAAACAACTAGCCAACAAGCTAACACAGCTGCAGCTGGGAGAGCTAAGTAAGCTGGTAAAGAAAGAAAAAGAGAAAGAGAAAACTAAGGTTCAGGCCCCCCGGTAACAGCAAACCCAACACCTCCCCAGGCGATTCAACCACAAGCACCTTTGCCATCAGCCCCCAATGACCCCAACCCAGTAGGAACAGCCACCTCAGCCAACGCCACACATCACCATTATTATTACCAGCAAACACCAAGAGGTGGCGGTGGCCAACGACCCCCCAGAGGGCGGGGCCGAGGGGGAGGACGAGGAGATCCAGCATTTACAACATTTCGGGGAGGCTGGAAAGGGGGCAGAAATCACATACCAGGCAACCAGCATGTCTATCAGGATCTATTCAACCAGCAACCAGGGCCACCTCAAATGGGTGCAAGCTATCCCGGAGCCAACCAAGCTCCACCTGACAACCTCTGTTGGGGGTGTGGTCAACCAGGCCACATACGAGCGCACTGTCCTAGTAATCCATGGGACGGTCCAGCACAAAACTGGCCCTACACAGAACAGAGCCGCCCCTGGTAGGGGTGCCCAGAGGAGCCTGAGGGGGAACTAATGTCACCAGCTATATCACTACAGTCACATGATGAACCCATCATACCTGTTGTCATCCATGAACGTGAGTATCCGTTTATGGTAGATACAGGAGCCACGTACTCGTGCATTGGAAAAGAAGGCTCCAGGTTCCCCCTCTCTAAGTCATCTATAAAGACAATAGGCTTCTCTGGGAAATCACAGATCATACCACTGACGGAGCCCGTTCCAATGCTCATTGCAGGTAAAGTCATATGTGCTCCTTTGCTATATTCAGCTCACACCCCAGTAAACCTGCTAGGAAGAGACATTCTATGCCCATTAAAGGCAAAGATCATGTGCACCCAAGATGGACTGTATTTGGACTTCCCAGATGAACCCCCACAAAGCATGATGCCACAATTGCCCCAGAGTACAACAGAAAAACAACAAGCCCTTGCCTGTTGGCTTCAACTGACACCAGAAGAATCGCACCTTAGACAAAAATGGACTGAATGGGAGGTGTGGATTCGTATGCACTATGACACAGCACATACTCCCACTCTGCCACTGCACTGCACTCTCATGTATGACAGAGATCAGACTCATGTAGATTACCAGGAATGGTGGGATGCAATGATTAATAAAAAACCATATCTAATCACAGCTGAAGACATGTTTTTGGGGCTGGAGGGCGTGGCGGCGACTGTCTGCCTTCCGGAAGAATTATCTGGGTGGTTTCAAGTACCAAAGTCCATGCCGCATGTCACACTGTTGGTGGCCAAGGGTTATGAATCTCATCATCTCGGTTCTATGGTCAGGCGTGCCCTGCAGGTGCAAGAGTGGGTGCCTACAAACAACAAGTACATTCATATTTCCAAAGACAAACAGTTTATCAGAATTTCAGTTAAAGTAGGTGATGAGGCTTTAGTAGTGGTAGATGGAGGCACACCCACACAAATGGCAGTCACCGCAGAACATGAAGAAATGCTAAACAGTGTTCCATCTCAGCTATGGACAGCTCACAAGACCGATGTAGGATTGATAAAATCAGCCCAACCAGTTCACATTAAGCTGAAACCACATGTCAATCTACCATATCAAAAACAATACCCACTGAAGCAGCATGCCATTGATGGTATCAGACCAACGATTCAGGGTTTGATTGAAGCAGGGGTGTTAGTTAAAACTAAGAGTCCTTGTAACACTCCTATTTTTCCAATAAAGAAACCAAATTCATCAGACTACCGTTTAGTCCATGACCTGAGAGCGGTTAACACGGTAGTAGATGGTGAAGTACCCCTTGTACCAGATCCACACACGTTGCTTTCTAACATACCACCAGAGTCCCAGTGGTACACAGTAATCGATTTGTGTTCAGCTTTTTTCAGTGTACCTCTTCATCCAGATGCTCAGTATCTCTTCGCCTTTACATATGAAGGTCAGCAATTTGCATATAGGCGCCTCCCACAGGGGTTTTCCAACAGTCCCTCCATCTTTAATCGCGTGTTGACACAAGACCTCGCCAGTTTGAACATGCAAAGCACAGTACTGCAATATGTAGACGATCTGCTCATTTGTAGCCCTACAAAAGAACAATGTGAAAAAGACTCTATTGCTGTGCTCACAGCCTTAGCAGAAGGAGGGCACAAAGTCAGTAAAAACAAATTACAATTCTGCCAACAGTCGGTAGAATACTTGGGAAGAACACTATGTGGGGACAAAAGGTGTATTGCACCATCCCAGTTAGAAGCAGTAATCAAGGCCCCTCAGCCACAAACAGTGGGCCAGATGTTGTCTTTTCTGGGCATGACAGGTTACAGCAGGCCGTGGATTTGTGACTATGCTATAAAAATCGCTCCCCTCAGGGCTCTGATAAGAGCAGCAGGACAAACTAATAATGCAGCACAGTTGACATGGACAGAGGAAGCAGAGGGTGCGTTCCAGGCGCTGAAAGCAGACATGCAGTCAGCCCCTGCGTGGGGTACTCCTAACTATGCTAAACCTTTTCATCTCTATGTTGCAGAAAAATCAGGCTTTGCATGTGCTGTCCTGATGCAAGACACACCCACAGGTAAACAGCCACTAGCATATTACAGTACCAAGCTTGATAACATAGAGGCTGGTCTGCCACCCTGCTACCAGGGATTGGCAGCAGCTGTTTTTGCCTTTCAGAAAGCATCATCACTAACCATGGGACACTCGGTGACGTTGTACACTTCCCACCAACTCCATGCACTACTGACGAGTCCACGCTTCGTTTTGACCCAAGCCAGACGCACGGGCTATGAGGTAATCCTGTCAGCCCCTGAACTCAACATTCAGCACTGCACCACCATTAACCCCACCACAAAACTGATGTTACCCACTGAAGGTACTCCACATGATTGTATTCATGACACAGACAAATTTATGCGGGCCAGAGAAGATTTGCATAATCAACCAATTTCAGCCGATCTTACACTGTTTGTAGATGGCTCATGCTTTCGTGACGCCACAGGCAGCCATGCAGGCTATGGTATTGTTCAACTTGACAATAACGATCACAGTTTCATGACAGTAGAATCACATAAACTTGCTCAGCCCTGTTCAGCCCAGCTCGCAGAGATAAAAGCTTTAACAGCAGCATGCAAATTAGCAGAAGAGAAGTCACTAAATGTGTACATAGATTCAGCATACGCCTATGGTGTATGCCATGTTCATGCTAACATATGGAAACAAAGAGGGTTTCGGAGAGCTGACGGCACTCCTGTAACTCATGGAGCTGCCATTCTTGATCTATTACAAGCCATGCTTCTTCCTACAGCTCTAGCAGTCATCAAATGTCCAGCTCATCAAAAAACTGACTCTTTAGTAGCCAAGGGAAACAATCTTGCTGATGAAGCAGCTAAACAGGCAGCCATAGGGGCAGTAATGGTGCCTATATTGACCATAGAGGACTGTGAATCTCTCACCTCCCTGCCTTCACTCAAAGCCGCTCAAGATAGAGTAGATGAGGCCGAGAGGCGCTTATGGATAAAACGAGGGGCTATAAAGAACATGAGACCAGGCCCATTGCATGGTGTCTGGTTAGATGCTCACGGTCATTTTGTATTACCAACCTTGTTGATAAGACATGCAATAATTTGGGCACATGGTAGTGACCATTGCGCAAGGGGGGAGATCCTACGGAAACTACAAGCAGTATGGTGGTCACCATTTATGGCAGCCACAGTAGATAGAGTACTAAATGAATGTGACATCTGCGCAGAATATAACATCAGGAAAGTTTTTACAGCCCCATTGGCACACATACCGCCCCCAGATGGTCCATTCAGACATCTTATGCTAGACTACATAGACATGGGAGCACAATCCAGAATAGGAAGAATGAGATATGTCTTGGTGGTCATATGCAGGTTTAGCAGATGGGTGGAGGCAAAGGCCACAACAAAATCAGATCATAGAACAGTTGCAAAATTTTTGTGCCAAGAAGTCTTCCCAAGATTTGGGATGCCAGATACCATATCATCAGACAACGGTAGCCATTTTGTGTCTAATGTCATACAAGAGACGCTGAAACAATTGGGAATTAAACAAAAGTTTGGTTGCGTCTATCATCCCCAATCACAGGGGGCAGTAGAGAGGGCAAATGGTATCCTGAAAGCCAAAATAGCCAAAATAGTAGCAGATAGCAGAAACAAGCTTAACTGGGTGGATACTTTACCACTTGCACTAATGTCGATGCGCTCACAAACCAGTAGAGTCTCGCATCTAACACCGCATGAAATGCTTACGGGCCGGCCCATGCCGATACCGTACTTAAGAGGTCCTTATGAGGGACCGTCCCTGGAACAGTTACAAGGTGAGATGTTTGATTACTTACAAAGTCTGACTCGCATCCACAGGGCTGTGTTCCAGCAGGTGAAAGGTGCCACTGAGGACAGAGGGGTCGACATCCCAGCAGACCTCCAAAGAATACGTCCCGGAGAACTGGTGTAAGTCAAGGTGTTCAAACGAAAGTGGGACCAACCACGAAGGGAAGGTCCATACAAGGTTGTACTAGCCACACCAACTGCCTTGAAAGTCGAAGGTAAGGACGTTTGGTTCCATCTTAACCACTGCTGCAGAGCTAACAGCCCAGAGAGATCCTTGCCTAGAGCCAGACGGAGAGCAGCTCCCCCAGATCCGCAAGGGGACGGCGAGGCCGCCCCAAGAGCAGTAGGAGACCAATCAGAAGGGGAAGGTGATGCCTCCCCACAGGTGCAGGGAACACGAAGGTCAGCACGCGTGGCACAGAGACGAAAAGCAGAGAGAGCCCAGAGTGACAGCAGCGGGTCATTACCAGGGAGGGTATCAGCAGAGGTGGAGAGCTCCTCAGAGGGAAGCTCCTCATCCTCTGGGACTGGCAGCGAATCTCAATCTCATGAGTCACCACCTGCTGGTCATAGGGAAGATTATGAGAGGTCAAGTGCAGAGAGAGGTGGCAGCAGAGGCAGAAGGACAGGAAGGAGAGGGAACAGAGGCAGAAGGAGAAGAAGGAGAAGAAAGCCGTAGCTCAGAATCAGGCAAAGCAAGAGACCCAGGAAGGCCAGGTTCAGACTCAGGCACAGATCCAGACTCAAACTCAAGAGACACAGACACAAGAGAATCAGACCCAGAAGAAGGAACAGCCCCCCAACAAACTGGAGGGTCTGGTTAGCAGAAGAGGAGGAGCTAATGTGGGAGTAATAGCTGCAATGCTACTAATCTTATTACTCATCCTGAGAGTAAGGCAGAGTGTGGGAGCAGAACAGGGCAATCAACATCAGACACAGATAAGTGAATGTTTAGTAGCGTTAGGAACTATGGCCGCAAAACAGGGAAAGATACCTTACAGGGAAATGCTACAACTAACCTACTATAACTCACATGCTTACGACAATGTATTGGTGGAGGGCCCAGGAGATATTAGGTTGCATGGACGGTCCTTAGGACCACGCTGTAGCAGAAGGGAAGGTGACAGCAAGAGTCATGTGTGATGTGAGAGGTTGCACCAATACTGACACAGGGCACAGCATACCTTTAAGGTAGCCCGCCAGTGGTTTCTGTTGGAACCAGCACTCCAGAGAACACCAAGGGATGTTAAGACATGCAGAGTAGAGATAATCAGAACAACCATGTGGAAGTCTAACAGGTTCAATCAATGGCTAGAATACTCTGCAAAACAGGTCACCAATTGCTCATGTATAGCATGTCATAGGAAGAGGGGCTTGCCTGTGGTCAGACCCCTCCCAGACATAGAGGACTGTGCACGCACGTATTTCTGTTTTGCTCAGTGCACCATGTGGATGGCAGCGGGGAGAGGAAGTCACTCCAACAGTAGTATGATTTGTCCAAAAAGTCTTAAACACACCCCTGTCCAAATTAAGCAGGAGTATCAAGTACCTCCAGTTGTGCATTTGGCACGAGATACTGTATTCCCATTTTGTATAGCAAGAGGAAAGGAGATAGAAGGCACATTAGACAACTCCACCGCGTGCAATGCCTCCAAAGAGGCAGAGGTGTTGATCCAATGTAGGCATGAGAATCGCTCAACCCAGGGAAACCATTGGAGAAAGGAGTAAATTGGTCCAACATTAATCCCGGCCCACAAAGTCCCTCTCAATACCTGATGCAGATGCAGGCCTCATTGGAGCACCTACTCCAGAGAAAAATTTTCAGCACAGTGTTGACATGTTGTCATCACGCACCCCTGACTCATCCTCATCATCAGAAAAGGACAATGACCCGCAATCATGAGGTTATTCACCCACCACTCCAGAACCTGTAGAACCGCAGACAACCACACATATCCGTACACCAGAAGACGGACACCTGCCAGTACAGGGTCTACAACGTGACATACGTACCCTCTTGGAAGTCCAGTACAGGGTATACTCTGAGATACTAGAGGGTTACCTCTGGCAACTGCCTGATGGAGAGCCAAAGCGCACAATACATCGTAATATAGTAAAAACCCTTACCGCCCTTACCGCTTATTTGTACGCAGCCTCCCTATAATACTGCGAAAACGGCTCCGCAGAATTCGCCGTGAAACCTACGCCATTAGAAAAGCTGAAAGTAGAAAGCTGAGTCGGGAGCACCTGGAGATCATTGACCAAGAAATGTATAGCTTGCGCGCTCAAGTCCAGGAGCTAACTCAGGCTAAGGATGCCCTCGAACAGGAGGTCGTCATGCTGAGGGATCAGGTGGCGTCCTGTCGACGCCTGTGCATGGGGGGCACATCCTCCTATGTGCCTGATGGACAACAACCGTGTGGCAATATTGGCTGAAGACTGAAATATAACCAACCAACTGTAACCCTGTATAAGAATGCCATTATGAATGATTATGCATGCAAATGACAGGTAATTAACGACGGTCATCAGGCTAGCTGTATATTCTGATGCTGGTTATCAAGCTAGCGTAAATTACAATATCATAATGTTTAGATCAATGTGATTATCGAGTAAAGGAATCATTGAAATCAGGCTATATGCATTCAGTTGATAATTATAGAAGTATGATTTGTGTGATATCTACTGATGACCTTTCTTGATTTGCGTGACCACTGTGTTACTACTGAAATATGAATCATGAATGATACTTATTAATCTTGATTTAAGAGCGTGGGACTATGAAGTCCCAAAGGGGGGAATATATATATTTTTCTCTCTGGATGTAATTCAGATATTATATGGGACTATGAAGCCCCAAAGGGGTGAATGTAGTGTAAGAATTAATTCCCTAATCCAGTAAAAGTGATATACTGCATAAGTTGATCAAGAAACAAAGCCATATAACCATCATATATCCATGTTTTATGCATAAGTTCTTATAAAACTGAGTGAGATGCATCTATATGTGTTAAAACACTGTGTTAAAACACTGTCATACATAACAAAGTATTCATAATATGAGTTCACATTGTATCCATACGCTAAAGAACACACACACATTCAAAGATAACCTATCGGGCTCTGTATAATGATAACACACATATACTCAAATGCTTGTATTACCTGATGCACATTAAAGGATTATATTGCATGAAGGCATAAGGGACTATATAGAAACAGTCCCCGAGTTCCATATGTTTTTTAAAAATAGTGTAAACCTGAGTTCCAACCTAATGGTGGGAGAGTCTGGGGATTTACAGGCCGGGGGAAAAAGATACATCATTAAGACATGCCTGGGCATGTTCGGGCGTGTCTGGACAAAGGCAAAAAGGCCGGCCACCAATAGGTTTGGGCTCAGGTAGGAAGGGCTAAAGAAAGCAGGTGGAGATTCTCTTGAACCTCCACCAGCATAAAAAGGGAGAGCTCAGAAAGTGAAACTTTAGTCCTGCTCCGGAGCGTGACTCCTTGAGTTGTATGTGTTGAAGCTTGTGAACACATTAAACTCGATTGCATTGGACTCTGCCTGTCTCCAGTGTTTCTTTGAGTATTACTTAACTGAATCCAAGGTACCAGATCGACATCAAAGGGCAACTGAGAAGTCAAGTGGAGGACAAGGTCAGGAGCCTACAGGCCCACTTCCAGACACCGATTTTTGCCTCTACAATATAGAGCATCTTTGTAGATGTAGCAAGATGAAAATGGCATAACAGATGACATACTCAAATGTCTTTCGTCAATAACCCTAACCCATTCAATTTACTGTCATATAGACTAAAGATTATGTTTACTGTCAGAAAAAGCACATTTGAAAAGTTGGGATCAGAATTTCAACTTTTAAAAATTGACAAATGATTAATTGATCAATTATATGATTTTCCAGTTCTAAGGTTTTTAGATCGGTGATTACAGGATTGGTTTACCTTGAGCCATGTTTTAAGTGTTTTAAAAATGCTTAAGGTTGTGATTTGCGTGAGTGGGAATTGAGTTCCACTTATCTGCTGCACTTATCAAATGGAACCTGTAATATGTTTGTGATGCTTGAACTACACACCTGTATTACACACCTGTACTTAACAATTCTGCATAATTATGTACTTGATGATGCATAATATTATTTTATCTTTTTAGAGTGAGAGGAGATCATGGAGGAGAAAATGTAGGTGTGGCAGAACTGATGTTCTCAGTTTGTGGAACTGACATCAACAGCTTCATTGCAGGGAAAAGCGTTCACAATCAACGGTGAGTTAAAACTGATTTTGGAGGTTTTTAAGATATTTATTCTCCAGATTCCCTTTCCCAAACATATATAAACAGTTATAAGAACCAAAAAAATAGCATAGAAATTTAATGGCCATGATTATGAACATTTCAAAGCAAAATAATTTTTTTAAACTCCATGGTGTTAGAAATACGGCAACTGATTCAATGAGTGGGGCAAAGTAAACAGTTCCTTGAAGGATTTTTACATACATTGAATTACAAATGTCTCTTCCCCCTTTTTTCAAATACAGAATTGAACGGCTCTGGCGTGATGTGTTCATGAGTGTCACAGGAGTTTATTACAACATCCTGCACTCTCTTGAGGAACAAAACCTCCTGGACATCAGCAACATCCAGCACATATTCTGCTGCCACTACGTGTTCCAGCCACGCATCCAAGCCAGCTTGGACGTCTTCACTGAGGCATGGGCCAACCATCCCATCAGGACAGAACAAAACCTGACACCCAATCAGTTGTGGCAGGTGAGCCAGGCCCTAAATCCTGTTACTGATCCAGAGGTAATTTATACATTTGTTAAAGGAATAGTTCACCCAAAAATGAAAATTCAGTCATTATCTACTCACCCCTGTGCTGATAAGACGGTGTAGTTTTTCTTAATCCAACGAGCACCGCTGGGGTACATTTATACGTTTTTTGCCAGTGGTCCCACAGACGTCCATTGTTTGGAAATTTACTGAAAGCTATTCCCCCGGTGGTACTCCAGCGGTGCTCATTGGATTGAAAAACTACACCTGACGTCTCCCATCCCATGTCCCCCACTATAGCAAACTTTGGTGCATATTTTTGCGCACCCAGGAATCTTATAGTGCTTTTCATACTAATTCACACATCAATATTTTTAAGGCCCCTATGTAAATGTAAAGGTTTAATACAGTACAGGCCAAAAGTTTGGACACACCTTCTCATTCAATGCGTTTTCTTTATTTTCATGACTATTTACATTGTAGATTCTCACTGAAGGCATCAAAACTATGAATGAACACATGTGGAGTTATGTACTTAACAAAAAAAGGTGAAATAACTGAAAACATGTTTTATATTCTAGTTTCTTCAAAATAGCCACCCTTTGCTCTGATTACTGCTTTGCACACTCTTGGCATTCTCTCGATGAGCTTCAAGAGGTAGTCACCTGAAATGGTTTTCCAACAGTCTTGAAGGAGTTCCCAGAGGTGTTTAGCACTTGTTGGCCCCTTTGCCTTCACTCTGCGGTCCAGCTCACCCCAAACCATCTCGATTGGGTTCAGGTCCGGTGACTGTGGAGGCCAGGTCATCTGCCGCAGCACTCCATCACTCTCCTTCTTGGTCAAATAGCCCTTACACAGCCTGGAGGTGTGTTTGGGGTCATTGTCCTGTTGAAAAATAAATGATCGTCCAACTAAACGCAAACCGGATGGGATGGCATGTCGCTGCAGGATGCTGTGGTAGCCATGCTGGTTCAGTGTGCCTTCAATTTTGAATAAATCCCCAACAGTGTCACCAGCAAAACACCCCCACACCATCACACCTCCTCCTCCATGCTTCACAGTGGGAACCAGGCATGCGGAATCCATCCGTTCACCTTTTCTGCGTCTCACAAAGACACGGCGGTTGGAACCAAAGATCTCAAATTTGGACTCATCAGACCAAAGCACAGATTTCCACTGGTCTAATGTCCATTCCTTGTGTTTCTTGGCCCAAACAAATCTCTTCTGCTTGTTGCCTCTCCTTAGCAGTGGTTTCCTAGCAGCTATTTGACCATGAAGGCCTGATTCGCACAGTCTCCTCTTAACAGTTGTTCTAGAGATGGGTCTGCTGCTAGAACTCTGTGTGGCATTCATCTGGTCTCTGATCTGAGCTGCTGTTAACTTGCGATTTCTGAGGCTGGTGACTCGGATGAACTTATCCTCAGAAGCAGAGGTGACTCTTGGTCTTCCTTTCCTGGGTCGGTCCTCATGTGTGTCAGTTTCGTTGTAGCGCTTGATGGTTTTTGCGACTCCACTTGGGGACACATTTAAAGTTTTTGCAATTTTCCGGACTGACTGACCTTCATTTCTTAAAGTAATAATGGCCACTCGTTTTTCTTTAGTTAGCTGATTGGTTCTTGCCATAACATGAATTTTAACAGTTGTCCAATAGGGCTGTCGGCTGTGTATTAACCTGACTTCTGCACAACACAACTGGTGGTCCCAACCCCATTGATAAAGCAAGAAATTCCACTAATTAACCCTGATAAGGCACACCTGTGAAGTGGAAACCATTTCAGGTGACTACCTCTTGAAGCTCATGGAGAGAATGCCGAGAGTGTGCAAAGCAGTAATCAGAGCAAAGGGTGGCTATTTTGAAGAAACTAGAATATAAAACATGTTTTCAGTTATTTCACCTTTTTTTGTTAAGTACATAACTCCACATGTGTTCATTCATAGTTTTGATGCCTTCAGTGAGAATCTACAATGTAAATAGTCATGAAAATAAAGAAAACGCATTGAATGAGAAGGTGTGTCCAAACCTTTGGCCTGTACTGTATATGTAATGTTGATACACAATCTGTTTTTCTCTCATATCAGAGATTGACTGGGAGGAGAGTGGCTATATGAATGAGCCTCATCCTGGGGTCAGTGTTCCTGCACTGGACTGTCCTCTCTCTCATGAGGAAATACAGTAACTGCAGGCCAACATCGACTCCCTGCAACAGTCGGACTGTTTGGGAGTGGACATTTATCTCAACACTGTCCAGCACATAGACAATTTAATCCAGGCAGAGAGAGAGAGAGAGAGAGAGAGAGAGAGAGAGAGAGAGAGAGAGAGAGAGCCCCCTCACACAATCTGGACACACCAAATTATGGACAAGCAAAAAGAACATTACATTAACTATTGGACATCTAACACAAAAACGCAAAGCAAACTTCATTACATATCTACATTTTTCTTTATTCATTTTCTTTTTTTTCCATACTTTTCTGACTTACTTTTATTATTGTTCTTGTTATTATTGTTATTATTGTACTTGTATTATTGAATTATTTGTGAATTTGTAATGGCTTTGGCAATATTGTTAGTCATGCCAATAAAGCTTATTAAATTGAAATTGAGAGAGAGACAGATTCACAATCCATGCTTACACACACGCTACAATAGCTCTTGTCTGGGCTGTGGGCATATAGCAGCGTAATTAGGTCTGTTTTGAGCTGATAGAGGAGCAGTAATGTGATACACACACATGCTTCTGTGATTAAAGACAAAGCCAATGGCAAAAAAGAGAAAAAAGCAGCAGCACTAGAAGAGCAGAAGAAGAAGAAGAAGAAGAAGGGAGCAAAAAGGGAACAAAAATAAAGATTAGGGTTAGTTTTTTTTAGGGTTAGATTTTAGTTAATGTTTAAGATGTAAGAAATCAAATATATATCCAGTTTTCAATTTCTGAAATATCTAACCAAAAATTCACCGTTTTCATGATATTAAAAGTACTTGAGATGCACCTTTATATCACAATACATTAATAGATCTGTAAATTCTATTAAGAAATGGCTTAAAATAACCACACCATATTCCATCACAGTTTTTTCTTTTATTATGAACAAACAAATACATCTCTGTATAACCAGGTGGGGAGTACATGTAACAGCCCTCTGACATGAGGCCAACATGGATTAACTTCAAAACTACACTGTATCTGAAGGTCACCAGAGGTTGACAATTTGGTTGCAGAAACATGGAGAATTCACCGTACTTCTCATTTTATAACCTCAGTAAACTTTTTCAGTAAACTTTTAAAACTTACTTCCTCAATTTTGTTGTAGCTCTTCCCCTCCTTCCCTCTCTTTCCTTCCTCTGCCTTCCTTCTTTTCTCTCTCTTCCTTCCTCCTTTCCTTCCTTGCCTCCTTCCTCCCTTGTTTCCATCCTCTTTTCTTTTTTCCCCTCTGTCCCTCTTTCCTCCATCCTTTCTTTCCTCCCTCCTTCCTCCATCCCTCCTTTCCTTCCTTCCTCCCTCTGTCTTTATTTTTTCCTCCCTCTTCCTCTCCTTCCCTCTTTCCTTCCTCCTCCATCCTTCCTTCTTTCCTCTCTTTCTTCCCTCCTTCCTTCTTTCTGACGATTCTACTCGATCCTTCTCTGCTCCTCCCTCATGTCCAACAGGTAACTTCTGTGCGCACATTTTGAACATGGCGCTTTTCATATCCCCAAACTATTGGCCTAAAAGCCAGAGTCCACAAAGCAATGCCATCACACCTACACAAGCCCAAATCCAGAAACACTTGATTTGAGGGCCATGACCAAGTCCTGGTGAAACTTCTGGTAATTTTGGTAGTGGTCAGGGAGCCTCAACTTGTGGAAACAGGTGAGAGCCACTGGGTAAGTTGAGGTTACAACCTCAACTTTGAGATTTGATGATAGCAGCTCCCACCCAACCTAGAACCTCACGAGGTTGCGCAGGTCCTCCTGTGACGCTATGGAAGAAAAACATTTATTTGACACCTCAAAAGTATTCATCAGAACATGAAATTTGAGCACATAAAATGTACAAAATATCAAATACACCACAAGGGGGAGGATACACCATGGTATTAACCTTGCATGTTGACTAACAGTTGAGGTATATGTAATGCAACTATTTAATAATAAACTGTACTTACAGTATGTGCAATTTAGAGATGTGTACTGTGCTGTATGCTGGGTTTTTTTTCACAACTTTATTCCTCTACAAAATGAGATAACAGCTGCAATAGAAAACGGTACCTTCCTGGATGAATTTGCGCAAAAATCCAGTGACAAGACTGACTTTTTCCAGTGGAATGCGATCGTCGTCGTCATCATCACTGTCATAGTTAGGTTGTGGCCATTGAATGTGCTCCATCACAAGCTACAGGGAATCAAATACATGGTTCATGTTAGATTGAAACTGGTTAGATGCTGCTGAATGATCTTAAATACAAGTACAGCATTGATTTTAGATGTACACACCAACACATTTCATAAATGAAATTACACAGTATTTGCAAACAAATCACAACAATAATAAATACAATAAAGACACAAGGCAGCATACCTGTGGATTGAGTTCCTCAGTAGACTCCCGCGGGAAAATGATGTGGTGAACATCTGGTCTAGCTGAAAGAAGTGGCCAGATGCCTGTTTCTTTCAGCCCTTTGCGGATTTGTCTGATAGGCTGCTTAACACGTTTAAGTACCTGCAAAAAGAATTGACAGGCAGAAGGCAACAATTACTCTAAGGCACTGCGTGGGTGTAAAGATATAGTAGATTATATGACATGAAACACGGCACAGCTCCAATACCCATCTTAACTGGTTAGACCGTCATGTTACCATAATATTGTTTGACTAAGGTAATAGTTAAAAATGATTACTAACAGCATGTGAAAGCAGTTCCTGGAACAGCCAGTCACGATTGTTGGTGGTGGGAAAAAAAAAAAAAAGTGCAAGAATTTCTGAATTACCGTACATCAAAAGTTATTGCAATCAAAAAAAGGCAAAGAAATATAGTCAAGCCAACATCATGAGTAAATCACAGGTATACAAAAATCTATGGAAATCACATCTTGCCAGACATCTAAGCACTGTCTCATGTATTCCATCTATTTGATGAAGTGTGACATAAACACACATATCATGGTGCTCTTCGGGTGCATCAGTGGCTTGATCGGCCCAAGGGTGTCCTGATGGCTTTTACCTTAGTGCGTCATGATGTCTCTCATGTTGTGAGGAGCGGCTACAGCATCCCATACATTTTGTGAAATTGCTCTGCTTGTGGTTTCTGTAATAGTAGTTGTTTTATGGGAGTGGGTTATCAGCCCTCAGCCCAACCCCCAACCTGGAGGACCAGGGGATCACACTTCGACTGGTCTCTACCCTTAGACCTGTTCAGCGTGGGTAACCCTACCAGGACTAAAAGACTCCTGCTGACATAGCTCTAGGGGTCATGGAGACACACAAACCGGCCCACCACATTAAGGTGGTGATCCCTTTGGGGGGTAAACACACATATAGTAACTAGAAAATGCCATTTCTGAAGAAATTGCAGTGTGAATGTTGTCTGCTGAAAAGCTGGAGCCAAATTTGGATAGCTGAAGCTAAACTGAAGTGCTAAATTTAAGTTAAGATGAAGTAGCTGAAGCACAGAAGGAGGGAGGGAAAGAAAGGAAGAAAGACAGAAAGAAAGAGGTAGGGAGGGAGGAAGGATGGATGGTGGGAAGGAAAGAAGGAAGGAGGGAGGGAAGGAAGGAATAGAGGAAGAAAGAAAGACAGAAAGAAAGAGAGGAAGAAAGACAGAAAGAAAGAAGTAGAGAAGGAGGGAGGGATAGAGGAAGGATAGATGGAGGGAAGAAAGGGAGGAGGGAAGGAAAGAATGAAGGAGGGAGGAAAGAAAGAAAGAATATTGGTGTAGGACATGCCAACATTTAACCAAGTTACTCACAAAAACAATTGTTTCTCGATGATCAAGATCAGGGCAGTCCTGCAAGGTCAGAGCTGATGTAGCAGTGTCGGTGCTCCCACTAGTCAATAGAGTGACCACAGGCAGACTGACGCCAGAGAAACCAAAACCAGAATGCAGGAAAGAATGGCCTATCATCCGACCTGCCATCTGAAAAAGGTTGCTCTGTTGAAGTACAGCAACTGCAGATGGAACGCGATGTTCTTTTTCACCCTCAAAAAGGGTTGTAAGAGGAGCACTGCCTAAAAAGAAAAGGAGAAAAAATGTATTTATATACTAGTGCATATTTAAGTAGGTCCATCCCACATTCTGTACTTTGAATATGAACTGATATTCACATGATACAGAGCTCAGAGGTATAAAATGAAATTGTTATTAGAACTCCTTTGTGCCTGTATCTGTTGGAATTTTAAGGATTAGCGTAAAATGCTGTAAGCAGAGGTTATAGAGGATGTACTGCAGTCCAAACACCTAAATTTATAGTGAAGCCAGTCTTCAGTTTCTCCATGGTCATTGAAACAACATGTCGGTTGACACCTTTGCTGACTGCTGCATCTCCTTGAAAATAAAGATAACTTCAGATTAAAACCACAAAAAAATAAATGATATCCAATATACAGTTACTAAGACACTGCATGGCTATTGATCTAGCATGTATTGGCTTTTCTACCAACATATGCAACAACTTCGGTCTTTCATGTTTTAAATGGAATAGTTAAATTTTGATGAAAATTCAATCATTATCAACTCGCACTTATGCTGATGAAAGGTACATTCTAGCTTACAGCCACTAACGAGCACATGCACACTGGATGAAATGGTGTGTGAGCATGGTGAACGCATGTGCAAGTGCAGCTCTGAGCTGTGCTGCAACAGTGAAGATTTACGGTAGGCAAAAAAACAAATTACTTTTTTCTCAGCTATTCATAGAGTGGCTTTCGTAGACTTGGATCAAGGCACATTAGCAATTTGGAGGCATTTTTAGATTTTTGTTTTGTTTTGGTTGTTTAATGTTTTTTCAGTAGTTCCATAGTGACCTTTATGTGACAAAGCTGCAAGCTGTTTTCCTGTGAATCTCTAGGAGGATTTTATGGATTCAAAATATAATGACTGAATTTTCATTGAAACTATTCCTTTATGAAATATACATCTTTTATGCAAGTAAACAAACAGTCAACAAACAACAGTCAAAATTCATTCCATCTATAAAAGAAACAAAACAAAAAAACAAGTTACACTGTTTTCAGTAATACCTGTCAGCTTGCACTTGAAAGGAGCGGCCCAGTTAACATTATCCTTCTTATAGAAGGATATCAGTGAACTGTCCTGTTCTTCCACTGTGTGAAACATGTTGACTGACAGAAAGAGGCGTGGACATTCTGAGTTCCGGTCCAGTAGTTCTTCTCGGAACAACCGACATGCTGTTTGGGGATCTTCCTCATTCAGCCATGCTGAAAATTTAATTTAAAAAAAATAAAAGTTGTTGGTGCAAAGGAACTTCCAAATTGGATACTCATTTCAGCTTCTATTCCATAGTCAAACTAAATTTGTTGTCTCGACAGTAACCTTTTGGAAGCCCAGCATTGTAAAGCAATATGCTGTGGTAGGTACTTGGTATTAATATTACTTTTTTGATCATTGTTTTGTGTTTGTGAGTGATCACTTTAATGCATTTACAGCCTCAAAAATGGTCCAGTTTCAAGCTACCATCTAAACTACAGTATCTTAATAAAAGAAAACTGCATATGGAGCCAGAGTGTGTGACACTGTTTTTTTCTTCCAGTTCCAAACTACACCATGGCAGCAGTTGTTATGGATAAATTACCTGCTGAAACTGGCATTGGTGATCGTGGAACAGAGGGTCCTGGCAAATCCTCTTCCCTTGTTGGACTGGCTGCTTCACTGGAGTGAGCTATGTCCATTCTTAGGACAACCAAAAACCGGTTACAAGAAGAACATGTGAATGGGAAACAGAAAAACCATGAGTTGTGGTTATCTTTTTATTACATAAATATCTTCCTGCATATAGTATTTATACTAAGTCATGTATGAGGTGTGGGCAAAAAGAGGCAGGGTTGCTCCTGTTGTGAATGACTGACACACCGCACAATAATGGACTTTTAGCAGGTTCGAGCCATAACCCTTTTGAGTAGGTGTGCAAAGTTTCCTTGCTCTATCACCATCAGCACTTACATTACACATGCCTTTGCCTTTGTGCATTTCAAGCACCATCTGTGATGTATGCTGGATCAATGCTGCTACATCACCAAAACAGCAAGCCCTCAGCTCAAACTTCATTTGGAGAACAGAGAGAAGTCACAGGGAGACAAACTGTATCATTGTACTAATCTCCAATGACCTCTCTTAGGGCCAATCCCAATTGTACCCTTAACACATTGTCTAACCCCTTTGCCCTTGCTTTTGCGCACTCACGTCAAGTGAAGGGGTGTCCCAGTTCTCCATAAGGTTAAGGGATAGGGGAAGGGGAAGGGCTAGACAGCCCTTGAAACGAAGACAAACTCGGACCTCACTTGAAACCAAGGGGTAGAGAAAAAGCAGCCGAAGCGGGCTATAGATGTATATATATTTGTAATTATTATAATTAATTACATTATGACAGTCACATTTTTGTCATATTCCATCTTGTGTTGCTATATATAATGCAACCAGGTTCACTGAAGCTTTTTTTTGAATCGCTAATTTGTCATCCGCCGTTGTGCACTGTAATCGTTTTTTATCATGACGGCCCGCACTGCACTGTGGTGCACTGACCAGTTGTCAAACAAACCGGTGTAGTACACACACGCTGTTGATGATACATCAACGAGACTGCACACTTACTCACAAGGGTTATGGGTGAAACCAGCAAAATGGCAATAACTGTGTTGTGCGCCATTCGTTCACAACAGGATCAGTCCTGCATCTTGTTGCTTGCACCTCGTATAATCAGATGAAAAGCTTAGAAAGTATGTAGATCTCGTCTGATTGCAATTACAAATGTGCAACACATGCTCTGATGCAGCCACTGCAGTTATAACATTATAGCATATTAAACTCTAAAACAGAAACAGGAGCATTCACAGTACATAATACTCTAGTTAGGTGTCACACTCTTAACATAGAAACTGAGGACATGTTCTTAGTGGGTCATGGGTCCTCAGATTCTATCTTTTAACTTGAATCCATTAGTCATAACCTTCTTACCTGTCACCACAAGCACTTGCATGGGATGGGAGGACATCAATTGGAAATGACTGGAGACAGATTGGACAAACCTGCCAAAAAATAATTTAATGACAGATCAAATAATTATAAGTGGTTTGTTAAATGAATTTCTGTCAAGAGATATATTTGCTAGCTATAGGATTATTTGATCTTATACAGTACAAAAGGACAGTTTGATGTTAATGCACCTGCAAGCATCATGTACTGAACTGTCTACTACCTTGCTTCACATGGTGAATAAATGATGTTTTATTACAGAATTGCAAATAACAAAAAAGACAGCACTGAATGACTACCTCGGAGGATTCTCCCATCACACCATTTGGCTGCTCAAGAACCAAGCAATCTTCATCCCCACAGCACGTCTCTGATTCACTCTCCTAAAGTAAGACAGAAAGACAGCCATCTGGACAAACTAAAAATGTACATGTGTATTTGAGAAAGGAGAGAAATGTAATAACTTACATTCAATGTGCCATTACATCCCTCAACGTGCAAAGGCAACATCTGCAAAGTTATTTGCTTTTCACATGAAATGCACGTTGCCTGTGGCATCTTTGCGAACTCTGGTGCATCATAGGGTAGTGGTTCCTTCGACAGCTGCTCTTGTAGTGGGACAACAAAAATGACATTTTTGCCATTGTTAGACGCCAATTTTAGTAGCCTTGCTGAGTACCCCTCAGAGTCAGTTGCAATAACTGACAGGTTGCGACGTCCACTGCCGCCTATTTAAAAATAGAAACAGGCAAGATACAAGAGTCCTTTAAAACCTTGCATACATACATTAATATCAGGCAAATCAGTCATTATTTACTCACCATCATGATGATGGAAGGCCAGGTGAATCTTTTGAATCCATAATACACTTATATTTATACACTTACCCTCAGATTCACTTTGACAGTTGCAGCACTCTCCCGTAAAACAGAGGCCCAAAAAACCCATAAAAATGCCTCCAAACATCTTGTGTGCCTTTATCCAAGTCTTTTGAAGACACTACATGTTGAGTTGACTTGAAAAGATGTCATTTACAGTGTTTTTTCTGTTTGTTGCCTCAATCGTCACTGTTGCTATACAGCTCAGAGCACTGTTGTGGCTTCAATCTATGATTTACAGTGACGATTTAGACTAAAAACACGGTATACATTATATTTTTCTGGTCAACTGCACATGGCTCCCTCAAGGAACTTTAAAAGTTTAAAAAAACAGCCTACGTTGCAGAACCAATGAGCTCCGTCCATCGCATGTCAGCCAGCCCGCAATACTCGGCTCAAACTACAAAACTAGGGGGTGTTGATAAAAAAAATAATGCTAATAATGTGATGTGAATTGTATTTCAAAGTGGGATGTAACATGACACATCTAGAGCTTTGAATGTGGAAAAATATTAACATCCATACTTTGTAGGGTGTGCATCTCACTGACTGAGACCGATTCGATACGTAACTCGATACATGTTCAACGATACGATATGTCTTAGAAAGTTTTAAACAGCCAACGATTCGGTTTGATATGATTTAGCTCTGTCACGATACGATTCGATATGATGCAATACATGAAAATGCAATGTGTGAATCTTTACATTTTGATTCTATTAATGCTACATTTGTAGAGTGCTATTAGTTGCAAAAAGACATCCAGATAGTTTTACTAAATATAGTAACAGTAGAGACAGAGAGAAGGAGACATTACAGCGGTGTTAACATCTTAATGAGTCTCATGTGTAAATGAGATCTTGTAGCCTAAATGAGAATCTGTGAACAAACTTTAAAACTGTTTAAAATATGAGTATTTTTGCAGTAAGATGATCTGCTGCTCTGTTTCATATGAAGAGTGCTGTGGTTTGATCAGTGTGGAGGAACAGTGATGCTCCGTGTTTCCTGCTCTCTCAGTCACATGACGTCTCTGTGGGTCAGACTCGTGGCTCTGTTCTCTGCTGTCAGACACGTTTTACATAAATGATCTCCAGCAGAGTTTCTCATCTTTCTTATAAAACACAGCAGGCGTTCAGCAAGAGCGGTGCAGGCAGAGGCAGGAGGAGAGAGAAAATGGAGGAAAGTTAAAACAGCACTTCATTGATGGCAAAAATTAAACATATGCGCATCCTAACGAGATATATTGATACGCTAGTGCTGAATCGATTTGTTTCTGATTCATGTTCAGCTTTTTACCGATACAGGCCGTCTGAACCGATGCACTCATATCTAACACATTAAGGTCCGATGCATCAGATGCACGAGTGAATCGTTACACCCCTAATACTTTGTCATTGGAAATTTAGTTAAGAGGATACCTGTCGACTTGAAGAACATCCACCCTCCTTTTAAATCCTTTAGTTTGGGATATTCATCTTCAAGAGCAGCAACAATCTTTAAAACACATTGAAATAACATTCACTATGCAGCAAGTGATTAACATTTTTTATCATTAAGCATTCAACAATATGCATAAAGCTAGGGCTAGACAATATATCGTAATTGGTCGCGTTTCCCAATAAAGATTGTTCTTTGGACTTAAGAAGTTCTTTGGTAAGAAGGATCGCTAAGATAAGAGTGTTTCCCAAATCTATTGTGCTCAAAATATCACCAGAAATGCTTTGCAACATCCACCAGTTCCTTATCTCCTAACGCCGAGTGTAAATAACTCTGTTCATATGAGAGAGTGTGTGTTTTGTCTCCTACCTGTGTTACGCTTGCACCATGGGTAGCTATTACTAGTTGACTGATGAGCTCTATGCTGTTCAGGCTCGTTGGTATCATATGCAGGATTGCCGTGCAAATGTTGTCAAGTTGGCATTAATATGGATAAAACTACCCATTTCCACTCTCCATAACCCTATTTTTGCTCAAAAATCCACGTTTTCCTCACGTTTTTGTCTTCATTGATATGGAAACACTTCTGAGCTCGTCAGTCAACTAGTAATGTCTACCCAGGGAGCAAATGTGAACAAGACACACACCACAGCGCCTCTTTCATATGAATGGAGTTATTCACACTCAGTGTTGTGTGATAAGAACTGGTGGATGTTACAAAGCATTTCTGGTGATATTTTGAGCACAATAGAGGCCAAAGTTGCGGTGTAAAACTTTTGCCCCCATTACTTGCGCTGTTGAGCAGATACATAGCAGGAGAGCTCCGTCCTGTCTGCACATAATTTTCTCAGGTCTTTCCCTACTGTAGTACTCCGTGACCTAGAGCTGTACAGCTTTATGTTGGAAATGGCTGGAGTTCTTCTTTAAGATCGCTCTTTAAGAAGCTCTTAATAGCTCTGTCCAGTCATTGCAGATGCAGAACCCATGTGACGTGGTGTCAGCATGTCACTTGTGCCACAGCTTTGAGCACACATGAGACATATAGAGTCAAGATTCAAAGTGTTTAATGTCATATGCACAGTAAGGACATGCGTTTCCCTGCACAATGAAATTCTTTCTTTGCTGTCACCAATTAATGCTAAATAATATAAATCTGACATATAAAATAGATCAAAAATATATATGATGTGCACTGTTTAAATATCTCCTTGCTTAGTGCTTAGTGTAATATTAATTTGTCTGGATAGTGGCCGTTTGGTCACTAAGAAGACTCTTCAGAGTGGGTCAGCTCAAAGACTTCCTGCTTAGTGAAAGAGCTTCTTAGACTAAGAGCGTGTTTGGGAAACGTATTCTTCTTTCACGGGAGGCTTAAGAGCAACCTAAAGAGGTTCTTAGCGCTAAGATCTTCTTAACTGCTTTTGGGAAACACGGCCATTATGTTGACATCGCGCAATGACACAAGATATCGTTACATTTTGGATATTTGGATGGATATGTTGCCTTTTCATGATTTTAAAGGCTACATTACAGTAAAGTGAAGTTATTTTCTTACTTCAAACTGTTCGATAATTTGTCTTTACATACTTTGTCATTATATCATCCACATAACTGTTAATTATACAAAATCTCATTGTCTTAATATTTTGTGAAAGCGCCAATAAAAATCATCCATACTATATTGTTGCAATATCAATATCAAGGCATTACATAAAACATATTGTGATATTTGATTTTGTCTGTATTGCCTAGCTCTACATTGAGCATTATGCAATGCTGCAAACAATACAATAGATTACCTCATTGTGATTGCAGTGGTCTGGAAGACTGATCAATCGCTTCCCAAGGCCAGCATGAGAAAGTTCCAGCTCTTCTGAGCCCTTAGGTGTGAGCTGACTGGGTCCCGAGAGTGCATAGACGTTAAAGTCTGTCCTTTTCACCACACAATTGGCAGGGGTGGTGAAACGTTTTTTCTCTCTTGGCGGATCAAAGCGGAACATACTTGGGAACTGCCTGATGTGAGAGTGAGAAAAACAATATGTGAGGAAAACCAGATAGTCTACATTAATATTGGTGAATTGCAAAAATGTATGGCTTTAGTTGATAGTTTTGCTTTCAGTAATTGAAAGTATAAACAGAGAAGCATAAAATACAGTGACTCTGTTCAGTACCATTACAGCCACAGTGCTTGCAGTATTCCAGACACCAATATTCAATGCATCAGAAAATATTTATCACTGTTCATAAATGTCACTTAGATACAATACCTGGCAATTAGCTTTACCTACATACTATACCAAATCTTTGTTGGACTGACAGATTAATCTTTTCTGAAGGTTAAAAAGAGCCCAGCGGTTGTACAGACCAACTAAGGTTTGAATTGCAGCAGATGAGGACATAGAAAAGATTATGGAAACATATTGAAAAATCCTTTGCTTCTGAGTTCATACAACACAAGCAAGAATTTAGTCAGGCAAGAACACACCATCCATTTGATTTTGTAGTGGCAAATGTATAAACACTGTAGTGAATTAAATACATCACCTTTTCGTGGCCTGGCTAACCCTACCATTGGTAGGCCCGGGTACAATGTACCTCCTGCCCCGCCAGTTGCATTCACTGCCCTGACTGGTGCAGTAGGCCTGGGTACAGTTTGGGTGCTAGCTCCTGCCCTGACAAGTGCATCCCTGCTCGGTTCCGCACTGCCCCCTGCAGCCCTCCCTGACAGCTCCTGGGTCAATAACTCCACAAAGGCCCGTGCTGCTACCTCAATTTGTGATGATAGTGCCTGTAAAACAGTTATCTTATTTTCACCAACTTTGAATTCATCACAACTTGGCTTAAGGTCTTAACACAATGAACAACACAACAACGCTACTACTCGCCGGCAAATACTGTATTACTGTATAGAGGTGGACGTTATTGAGCTACCCAGTGTATAAAAGTGAATCCATATTGATGAAGTACATAAACATGCTCATGTGTTTGTTAGTGACACAATCAAACAATAGTCTATAATATACTGTAGTAAGATAACACTGCTTAACGAGTACATTTTGCTGCACACAGTTAAATACTTTTATTGAAGTTTGAATTCAATAGTAAATTACTCGGCACTTCTACTTTTACTGAAGTAAAAGATCTGTTTACTTCTTCCACCACAGTCTGAGTGCTGCACAGTGTGATAAACCCTAGTTATTTCAGCTGCTGCTACCTTTATCTGTCTGGCTATCATCTTTGAGTATCAGTAAAAATGCAACCATAGAGTCACACGTATTATGTCGCGACTAGCTACATATCGTATTCTCAGTTGACTCGCACTTTACCACCGGTGAGCGGAGCTAAACGACAGTGAGGGGTTCACCAGCACTTGACCGAAATGTAAACAGACTGGTATCAGATACAGCCCCATGATGACAACCTTAACCGCTGTCTTCGCAGCCACTGAATAAAAGCCAGAATGAAGAAAAGCGTCTGTCTTGCAGTGGTTTGACTGATTATGTGGGATGAGGGAAAGGTGCTAAAAATACTGTGCAGTCCCGCTCAAAGCGGGACATCTGGACACCCTGGTCGAAACCAGCAGCTATTACAGACATGAGACGCTGTGCTTTAACGTAACGTTACGCTTTAACATGTATCTTACTCTTACGTTAGCGTCAGTTACACGGTGCAATTATACCAACTAAGCAAGTTTCAGATAATTTGCTAACTAACTGGGCTACCACACACTTTAGGAAAACCAATCACTAATAATTCAATGAAGAGTCATGATTTACAACAAGTGGATACACTTACCACCATGTTGCAATTTACACCTCTTGACCATATGCTCTTGACCTTCTTCTTCTTCTCTTCCTTATTAATTTGGCGGTCAGCAAACAATGTAGTGGTGCATTACTGCCACCTTCTGACGCTACGACGTTAAAACATACCCCGCGTGGGGGTGGTGGCGGGACGCTCATGTGATTGGCTGAAGAGGAAGGAGACATCTGATTGGCTACCTATATCCCCTTGGTAGAAAAAATGCATTTGTGGATCGGGTCATGTCAGGGGAGTCTCAAAAAGATTCACACACAAATGCGCGGAGGTTCACAAAATAAAAGCATTTGTATATGAATGTATCAACATCCACATATGTTTTGATGAAAATTGCAAATACTTTTTAAATACAATATATAAATAAATAAAATATATAAAAATACATATATTTGTGGATTTTTATTGCATATATTTAAAACAATAAATATGTGTGCATCAGAAATACATTTGTGAAACTTTTTTGGTTATTTGTGGATTTTTTTTACATTTATATAAAATGCCAAATATATGTGTGTGCATTGAAAATATTTGTGTGGAGAGAGTCATTTATATATAAATCTTAACATGTATTTGTGAATCCTTCTGTGTGCATTTATTAATATTGAGACTGATGTAACTCCATAGTCCAGGAGGTGTGTTTCATTTTAAATATAATGTCACTAATATAATGTCATTAACTGATGTCGCGTTGTGACATTGGGTTAGTGCATAGTGATGGTAAAAGTGTGGTGTTGCAGTTTGATTGTCTGGATGATCTCTATGGATAGATCTGTTGTTTGGCAGACAGTCTCAGCTCTAGGCAGAAGCTCTTTGAGCTGTGTGGCGTTAGTGTCAGTGAGGGTGCAAGCCCAATGCTGTCTTGTGTTTCTGTGAAAAGCTGTATTACTGAGATGAGTACTGCTCCAGTGGCAGAGTCTAGTGATGTTTCTGAGGCCAGGGTAAAACACATTTCCTCAGGAAATTGTGTGTCTGAGTGTGGTGTTGGTGTAACTGTAAGTTCAGCACTGTCTGGCATTTCTGTTGTGACTTTAGCCAGTCAGGTGAGCAGTGGTTCAGCAGCAGAGTCAACAGTTAGTGATGGTAGAAAGCGTAAAATTTCTTCTCGCACTAGTGTGTTGAAGAAATTAAAGACATTTGATGTTAGTGAGGTTAATGCAGATGTAGAATTTGTTAGTGCTGCGGCAAATGAGGAGCTGCTCTTCCAACCTCTTAGTGTAGATGTCTGTAAAGCTTTGTGTAGCAAGTTGAATATAGAGTTTGGTAAGGTCAGTGGTTCAGTGTCCACAGAGGTGGGGCTGTTAGGGGTCCCGTGTTTAAAAGAGAGGATTGTGGCTGATGGTAACTGCTTCTTCAGAGCTATCTCTCAGGCTCACAGAAGCACCATCGCAAGATTAGGCTAGCTGTATGTAAGGAGTTAGAAAGGAATGCAGATAAGTATGCAAGTCTTCTGAGAAGTGAGTATTCATCTGTTTCAGAGTATCTTCAGCAGTCCAGGATGAGAAATGTGAACAGTTGGGCTACAGAGGTAGAAATCCAGGTCACAGCAGATTGGTTAGGGAGTTAGTGTGTGTACTTTTTATGATGGACATTGGTTGAAGTACAAGTGTAACACTACGTGTTTGTCAGCAGAGTGTATTTATGTAGAGAATGTCATGGGACAGCATTTTGAGAACACTGTTTGTGTGCATAAGCCTGGACTGCAGATTTGTTATAGTTACTGTAAACTTAGTGATGTGTCAGGTTATAGCATTAGGTCTAGAGTGACAGATGTTGTGGATAGTGAGAAGTTAGCCGTTGGATGTAATGAATGTGTAGGGTCTGAAGGCGTAGATCGTAAGCCTGTAAAATCAAAGTATTTGAGGCAGAGAAAAAGGACACAGGAGAAAATCAGTAGGTTGCTTAGGGAGAGACGTAAAGTAAAGTTTATGAAGATGTATCAGGAGAACGTATTGTATAGAGAAAGTGTTAAAGCGAGGAAGGTTAGTAAATATACAGAGAACATCCAGCACAGGCAGAGGGTTAAAGCGATTAGTAAAGCTAAGAGTATAGCGAAGTATAGAGAAAGCATCGAGCACAGGGAGAAAGTTAAAGCAATTAGTAAAGCTAAGAGTATTAAGAAGTATAGAGAAAGCATCGAGCACAGGGAGAAAGTTAAAGTGAGTTGTAAAGCTAAGAGTATAGTGAAGTATAGAGAAAGCATCGAGCACAGGGAGAAAGTTAAAGCGCTGAGTGTTAATAAATATAGAGAAAGGGTTGAGCATGGAGAGAGGGTTATGGATAGCGTCAGGTTGAGTAGGAAGCAGAGGATGGACAAGTCAGTCGACTTTGGTTTTGTTATGGAGCAGTTTTTGGAAAAGGTCAGAGATGGTCCAGATTTTGTGTGTTGTGTGTGTCATAGGTTGTTGTTTAGAAATCAGGTGCAGAGCTGTGTAAGGGAAGTGTATGGTACAAGTTTAGCTACAGCGGGTATTGCAGAATAGTGCATTAGTGAGAAGTATTTGCATAGATGTAACGATCAGTGTGTTGTGCCTTGTCAGTTGGTGTTGTCTAGAGGTCAGCTGTGGATTTGTCATATGTGTCATCGTAAGATTAGTGCAGGTGAGATGCCAGCTAAATGTTGGAGTAATAACTTGGATGTTGATCCTGTTCCACCAGAACTGGGATGTCTGAATAGTATAGAGCAGCATTTGATAACCTTGCATATTCCTTTTATGAAAATGTTGGCATTGCCTAACGGGGGGCAAAATGGAGTACATGGTCCAGTGACCTGTGTTCCCGCCAACATTATGCAAACTAGTAATGTGTTGCCGCGTTCGAGTATGGAAGGGTAAGTTGACATATAAGGGACATTACGAGTACCAGTTTGTGGATCCGTTGCATGTAAGACAGGTGCTGGAGTATTTAAAGAGGACCAATGTTCATTACAGAGACATAGAGTTTAATGAGGAGTGGATTAATGAGTTTTGTAGGCAGGAAGATGGGGACAGTGAAGAGGCTGGATCAGCTAGTGAGGATAAAGCTGGTAGAGGAAGTGAGGAAGCTGTTACAGGAAGTGAGGTTGTTGGTCAGGTTGTAGAAAAGGCTGAGGTTGATGATTTAGCAGAATCAGCAGACATAGTACAAGATGAAATGTTACATGACAGACAGCAGCACTGCATGTTTCAGGACACTTTTCTTATGCCTGTTGATATTGGTCAGGAAGCATTAGATCAGTATTTTGATGATATCGTGAATATAGCGCCTGCAGAGGGAAATAGTCCAGTTAGGATGCTTTCTGACCAGAGTAATAAAGTAAAGTGTTTCCCTGTGTTGTTTCCTGTGGGTTAGAAGACCTTCCATGACAGTCGGCGTTATCAGTTGAGTCTGTCGCGTTATTTCAACAATAGGATTATGCACTGCAATGGTCGTTTTGCATGTAATGTAGAGTACATATTTTTTGCTCAGTACATGTCAGAGGTTGATCAGGTGATGTCGAGTGTTTCTGTAGCGTTGTGTAAAGGTAAGGAAGGTCAGAGGTCTCAAAGGATTAGTCAGAGTATGCTGAAGGATGAGGAGTCTCTGAAGCAGTTGTTGCAGTTTGATGATGGATTTAGGTTTTTAAAGCCTCTTTGTGGGACTCCTGCGTTTTGGATGTCCGTGCAGAAGGACGTCTTGGCGTGTGTGCGTCAGTTAGGGATTCCGACGTGGTTTTGCTCGTTTTTGTCTGCAGATCTGCGCTGGCAAAATCTCCTGACCAGCATCCTGAAGCAGGAAGGCAGAACACAGACGGTAGAGGATTTGGAGTGGGCAGACAGGTGTTAGTTACAGCAGTGAGGATGTTTGATTACAGATGGCATTGTTTTCTGAACGAGGTTCTCATGTCTCCTGCTCAACCAATTGGCAAAATCATAGATTATTTTTATTGAGTCGAGTTTCAGCAGCGTGGTTCTCCTCATGTTCACTGTCTGTTTTGGATTGAGGGTGCTCCCCAAATTGATAAGAATACAGATGAGGAGGTTGTAAAGTTTATTGATAAGTACGTATCGTGTTACCCTCAGATGATGGTGCATTATTGGACATTGTGTCATCAGTGCAAACACATTCCAAACGACATTCAAAGTCATGCAGGAAAAAGAAGACTGTATGTTGTTTCAATTTCCCAAAACCTGTGTCTGAGCGTACATTTATTTGTAAAATAGAAGAAAAAAAATGCACATGTGACAAGAAGGAGGCAGAGAAGACAGGGGAGGATCCTCAGTCAGAAGACAAACCAGTCTGTAGGTGTTTTGACAGGAATAACAAGATGAGAGTAGAGATTGTGAGGTCTATATTGGAATCTGTTAAGAAAGCAGTGGAAAGTGAGTCATTTGGTAGTGTAGAGGAGTTATTTATGAGTGTGGGCATTAATCAGGAGATTTTTGAAATGGCATATAGGAGAATGCAAAAGAAGACCAAGGTAGTTTATAAGAGAGGAGTAAATGAAGTTTGGGTCAATCAGTATAGCAAGCAGTTGTTGAAGTGTTGGAATGCTAATATTGATGTGAGCTTTGTAACTGATGCGTATGCAGTTGTTGTGTATATAATATCGTATATTACAAAAGCAGAGAGAGAAATTGGCCTGTTATTGAGTAATGCCCAAAAAGAAGCCAAAAACCAAGGAAATGTCTCAGCTAAAGATGCGTTGAAGAAGTTGGGTAGTGTGTATTTGCATAATAGTCAGAGACTAGACTCGGAGACACAGTCCTATACGCCTCTCTGAGCTTCTAGTTCAGTTACCCAGCCATAGTTTTCATAGTTTTATACAAACGGTGTCTGTCCCCCAACCACCTAAATTATTTAAATCTAAAATTAAACAAAGAGGAGTTGTGCATAACAACCTCATAAAAATTAAAACCGAAAGAAAGACAAAACAGGAGAATTAAATGCGGACTGTTAAATATCAGGTCTCTATCGTCTAAAGCAGTGTTAGTAAACGAATTAATATCAGATAATCATATTGATTTACTCAGTCTCACTGAAACCTGGCTGTGTCAAGATGAATATGTCAGTCTCAATGAATCCACTCCTCCCAGTCATAATAATACCCACATTCCTCGAGGCAGCGGCCGGGGAGGGGGAGTTGCAGCCATTTTTAACTCTAGTCTGTTAATCAGCCCTAAACCTAAACTAGATTATAATTCATTTGAAAGCCTCGTTCTTAGTCTTTTACATCCAACCTGGAAAACCTCGCAGCCACTTTTATTTGTTATAGTGTACCGTGCTCCTGGCCCGTATTCTGAATTTGTATCTGAATTCTCAGAGTTTTTATCCAGTTTAGTTCTTAAATCAGATAAAGTTATTATTGTAGGCGATTTTAACATTCATGTCGACGTTGATAATGACTCCCTGGCTACTGCGTTTATCTCATTATTAGACTCCATTGGCTTCAGTCAGGGTGTACATGAACCCACTCATTGTTTTAACCATACCATCAATCTAGTTCTGACGTATGGAATTGAAATTGATAACCTAAAAGTCTTTCCACAGAATCCCTCGCTATCGGATCCTTATCTGATTACTTTTGATTTCTTTTTACTCGATTACACGCCACTCAAGAACAGTTACTATACTAGATGTTTATCAGATAGTGCTGTCGCAAAATTTAAGGAAAAGATTACTCCGTCGTTAAATTCAATACCAAGTCCCTCAGTAACAGAGGTTTCCTGTACCGACTTTGATCATTTTGTCGATAGCGCTGTAGGCTCGCTGCGAACAACACTTGACTCTGTAGCTCCTCTTAAAAAGAAGTTAAAAAAGCAAAGAAATTTCGCTCTTTGGTATAACTCTCAAACCCGTAAGTTCAAACAAATATCGCTAAAGTTTGAAAGGAATTGGCGATTGACCAAACTGGAAGAATCTCGTTTAATCTGGACAGACAGTCTCAAAACTTATAAGAGGGGCCTCAGCAATGCCAGAGCAAACTATTACTCAGCATTAATAGAAGAAAACAAGAGCAACCCCAGGTTTCTTTTCAGCACTGTAGCCAGGCTGACTGAGAGTCAAACTATTGAGCCTTGTATTCCTTTAGCCCTTAGCAGTAACCTCAAACACAGCTGTAAGACCTAATATATATTTAGATTGCTTCTCCCCAATTTCTCTTCAAGAATTGACCGCAGTGATTTCTTCATCTAAATCATCAACGTGTCTCTTAGACCCCATCCCAACTAGGCTACTTAAGGAGGTCTTTCCTTTAGTTAACACTCATATATTAGGTATGATCAATATATCCTTATTAACAGGCTATGTACCACAGTCTTTTAAGGTAGCTGTAATTAAACCTCAACTAAAAAAGCCCACCCTGGATCCAGAGGTGTTAGCCAACTATAGACCAATATCTAATCTTCCCTTTATGTCAAAGATCCTTGAGAAAGTAGTCGCAGACCAGCTGTGTGATTTTCTCCATGATAATAATTTATTTGAGAATTTCAGTCAGGATTTAGAGTGCATCATAGCACTGAGACAGCACTAGTTAAAATTACAAATGACCTTCTGATTGCTTCAGACAAAGGACTTGTCTCTGTACTTGTTTTATTAGATCTTAGTGCGGCGTTTGACACAATTGACCATCAAATTCTACTGCAGAGACTGGATCACTTAATTGGCCTAAAAGGTTCTGCACTAAGCTGCTTTAAATCTTATTTATCTGATCATTTTCAGTTTGTTGACGTTCATAACGAATCATCCGTACGTACCAAAGTTTGTTTTGGAGTTCCGCAAGGTTCTGTGCTCGGACCAATCCTATTTACTCTATATATGCTTCCTTTAGGTAACATCATTAGAAATCACTCTATAAAATTCCATTGTTATGCGGATGATACTCAGTTGTATTTATCGATGAAGCCAGAAGAAAGTAATCAATTAACTAAACTCCATAACTGCCTTAAAGACATAAAAACTTGGATGAGCACCAATTTCCTGATGTTAAATTCAGACAAAACTGAAGTTATTGTTCTTGGCCCCAAACAACTCAGAGACTCTTTATCTGATGACATAGTTTCTCTAGATGGCATTGCTCTGGCCTCTACCACTACCGTAAGAAACCTCGGAGTAACATTTGATCAAGATTTGTCTTTTAATTCTCATTTAAAACAAACCTCACGGACTGCATTTTTTCATCTGCGTAATATTGCGAAAATTAGGCCCATCCTGACCCGAAAAGATGCAGAAAAATTGGTCCACGCTTTTGTTACCTCTAGGCTGGATTACTGTAACTCTCTATTATCAGGTAGCTCTAGTAATTCCTTAAAAACTCTCCAGCTAATTCAGAATGCAGCAGCACATGTACTAACAGGAACTAAGAAACAAGATCATATTTCTCCTGTTTTAGCTTCTCTGCACTGGCTCCCTGTAAAATCCAGAATTGAATTTAAAATCCTACTGTTAACTTATAAAGCTCTAAATGGTCAAGCTCCGTCATATCTTAGTGAGCTCATAGTGCCATATTATCCCACCAGAACACTGCGCTCTGAGAACGCAGGGTTACTCGTGGTCCCTAAAGTCTCCAAAAGTAGATCAGGAGCTAGAGCCTTCAGCTATCAGGCTCCTCTCCTGTGGAATCATCTTCCTGTTACGGTCCGGGAGGCAGACACCGTCTCCACATTTAAGACTAGACTTAAGACTTTCCTCTTTGATAAAGCTTATTAGTTAGGCTTATAAGCTTATAAGCTAGTTAGGGCTGGCTCAGGCTTGCCCTGTACCAGCCCCTAGTTAGGCTGACTTAGGCCTAGTCTGCCGGAGGACCCCCCTATAATACACCGGGCACCTTCTCTCCTTCTCTCTCTCTCTCTCGTATTCTATTACTGCATCTTGCTAACTCGGCCATTCTGGATGTCACTAACTCGGCTTCTTCTCCGGAGCCTTTGTGCTCCACTGTCTCTCAGATTAACTCATATCACAGCGGTGCCTGGACAGCGTGACGTGTGTGGTTGTGCTGCTGCCGTGGTCCTGCCAGATGTCTCCTGCTGCTGCTGCCATCATAAGTCATTAGTCATACTTCTACTGTTATTATACACATATGACTATTGTCACACATGTATACTGCCAGATATTAATACATACTTTCAACATATTGCACCACAGTAGCCAAAACTATAACTATAATATTATTACTTTCAATAATGTTGTTGTAAGCTACTGTTATTACCTGCATCTCTCTCTCTGTCTCTCTCTCTGTCTATCTTTCTGTCTCATTGTGTCATACAGATTACTGTTAATTTATTATGCTGATCTGTTCTGTACGACATCTATTGCACGTCTGTCCATCCTGGAAGAGGGATCCCTCCTCAGTTGCTCTTCCTGAGGTTTCTACCCTTTTTTTTCCCCGTTAAAGGGTTTTTTTTGGGGAGTTTTTCCTTATCCGCTGCGAGGGTCATAAGGACAGAGGGATGTCGTATGCTGTAAAGCCCTGTGAGGCAAATTGTGATTTGTGATATTGGGCTTTATAAATAAAATTGATTGAAATTGATTGATAATAGGGACGTTAGTGCTCAGGAGGCAGTGTATAGGTTAACGAACTTGCATTTGAAGGAGTGCTCTAGGAAGGTTGTGTTTGTGCCGACAGGGAATAATATAGTGAAGATGAGTTTACCCCTCAGTGTTTTGAGGCAGAGAGCATCTGCACATGATCTTAGCACAGAAGATATGTGGATAAAGAGCTTCATGGTTGGATATAGGAACAGGCCCGACGGTGATGTGTTTGAAAATATGTGTATGGCGACATTTGCGTCGGAGTATCGTGTTCTTTCCAAAAACGAAAAGTCTCCGGACATGATTCGATTGAAAAATGATTTGGGCTTCATTTTGAAGAGAACACGTACTCAGTTTGCGGTTGTTCGGAACATGCGTGTTAGTTTGGAAAAACATCCAGAGTTGCATTTTCAGAGTTTGCTGCAGTTGTTCCTTCCATATAGAACTGACTCAGACCTCAAACCTGAAGGCTTTGAGCTGTTTGAACAGTTCCATGAGGATGGAAGTGTGACATTTAGTGACGGGTCAGTAGATGTGGTTAAGGACGTGGTGAAGGATAATAGAGCAGTGTTTGATGTAGATAATCCAGATTTAGAGCGTGCGCAGGAGATTGCAGAGCAGCATGGTGTAGATGAGGAGGACGCTTGGGGGGAGTTGTGTCCTGAACAGGAAGCTGAACGCCTTGAGTGTTTAAAGGAGAGAAGGCAGCAGCAGGGATCTGAGATAGTAGAGGAGCAGTTACGAGAACGTCTGGAGAATGTGCCAGATTTGGTTGTTGGTAGTAGACAGGTAGCGCAGTTGGAGAGGAAGAGGAATGTGATGTGTAGAAGTGAGGGCTTAGCTTTAGTTAGGTCTCTGAATGAGACACAGATGGCTGTGTTTTATAAGGTCAGACAGTGGTGTTTGCAGAAGGTGATGGGTAAAAACCCAGAACCTCTGCATGTGTTTGTGACAGGTGGTGCAGGGACAGGGAAAAGTCATTTAATTAGGGCTATTCAGTATGAGGCAGGGAGGTTGTTGTCCACACTTTGTGATCAACCAGACGATATTTGTGTTTTGTTAACCGCACCTACAGGCATAGCTGCATACAATTTAAATGCAGCAACAATTCATCACACATTCAGTATTGGCACACATGCCAGTTTACCTTACATCCCTTTGGGTGAGGACAAACTAAACTCTTTGAGAGCCAAATTTAGTCACCTCCATTGTAATCATAGATGAAATCAGTATGGTTGATCACAATCTGCTGGCATATGTTCATGGTAGGTTAAGGCAGATGAAGCAGATGGGCGACTTTTCCCCATTTGGTAATATCAGTGTGATAGCTGTTGGAGACTTCTATCAGTTGCCTCCCGTTAAAGGAAAGCCTCTGTATAGCTGTCCGCTTGGTGTGGACCTGTGGTGTGGTTTTAGTATAGTGGAGTTGACAACCATAGTTAGGCAGAAGGATCGTGTGTTTGCAGCGTTGCTGAACAGGTTGAGAGTGCGTTCAAAGGCCACCCCATGTTAGCTAGTGATGTTGAAATATTAAAGGCTTGCGAGACAGGGGAAGAGAGCTCTGCTTTGCATATTTTTTCAACAAATATGCAAGTAAGTGACCATAATTTTATGCAGTTGATTAACATGTGTCCAGATTATGTTGAGATTCAAGCCAAAGATTTTAAACATAACAGGAAAACAGGTCAATTGGAATGTACAGCAGGGCATCATAGTAATGCAGACACATGTTTACCGGAGAGGTTGTGTTTGGCAAGGAACATGCGTGTTATGTTATGTAAGAACGTAGATGTTGAGGACGGTCTGGTCAATGGCGCATGTGGCACGGTAACTCATATCGATTTTGGTCATGATGAGAAGTTTCCTAAAACAGTTTATGTCAAATTTGATGATGAGAAAATTGGCTCACAGAGGAGGAAAACACGTGCACATGCGGCAGTAGAATGCAGGTATTCTACTGCTATTGATCCCGAGGAGGACAGGGCAACTAAAGCAGGTGGTCTGCGATTTCAGTTTCCTCTTAGGCTAGAATGAGCGTGTACAGTGCATAAAATGTAGGGATTAACGGTAGATGAGGCTGTAGTGTCTTTGAAGAAGGTGTTTGCACCTGGGCAGGCATATGTAGCTTTGAGTCGTGTTAGGGCTTTGTCTGGACTGATCATCAGGGATTTTAAAGAGAAGGCCATTTACTACAAGGATACCATAAAGGAGGCCTTAGACAGCAAGCCCCCATTTTTAATTGAGCAGCCTAAACCTTCGTTAAGTGCACAAAGTTTCTCTGTGTATTTAATGAACGTTCAAAATTTAAGTCGCCACCTGGCAGATTTGGTGTCTTGCACACAGCATTTACAGCCTAACTGTATTGCTGTCACAGAAACGTGGCTCACTGCACAGTCCTTGTTAGACAGTGTCCAAACTGATGGATATGCTTTCCACAGTCATCCGCGAGGTTTGTGTTACAGCAGCAGTAACCCCAAATTGTTAGAGCTCCAGGATCTAGAACATGGTGGAGTTGGTTTGTACAGTGTAGGCAATTTGGACTGTAGCATCCTGCAGGCACCTGATTTGAATCTGGAGTGTTTGGTGTGCCTGTGTAGCAAATTTAACATTCTGATGGCAGTAATTTATCGTCCACCATGTTATCCAAAGTCTTTATTTAAACAAAATCTGGGGAAATTACTTGATTGGTTGAATCCAATTAGTGACACAGTTGTAGTGATGGGAGATTTTAATGAGAATGTTTTGAAAAAATCATCAATTTGTAAATTCATGGGGCAAAAAGGATTTCATCAGCATGTAACACAGGAGACAACAGAAAAGGGGACATTAATTGATCACGTTTATGTTAAAACAGCACAGTATGATGTGGAATGTGCAGTGATGCCCACGTACTTCAGTGATCATGAAGGTATTCTGTGTAGTTTTAGTGTGAGAGATGATCAGGGTGAGCTAGAGGACTTAGACAGGTTGTTTGAGGACTTTCAGGATGTAGAGGTGGATGCATACTGTTTAGATGTAGATTAGATCAGGTTGGTTTGTGTAGTCTGCGATGTAGCTTCATGTGACTCATACAAAGTCCCAGTGCAAATGTAGGTAGTGGTGGTGTTATTATTGTTGTCATTGTGTTTATCTGCAGAGTTTTAAGAGGAAACTGACTTGTAGTTTGTTGTTGTGTTGAAATTGTGTAGGTTTGCACTCACGTGAATTTGTGTTAGAATCAGAATCAGAATCAGAATCAGAAATACTTTATTGATCCAATCCAATACTTTATTGATGCATACAGCTGCTCCCCCCTCCCCCCTCTGGGTAGGTCAGACCACAGCCTGGTGCACCTCAACCCCTGCTATGTACCACTAGTCAAGAGCCAGCCTGCGACCATGAGGACAGTGAGGAGATGGTCGGAGGAGACTTATGAGACACTGCAGGGCTGTTTTGGGGTGACAGACTGGCAGGCACTCTGTGAGCCACATGGGGAGGACACCGACGGGCTCACAGAATGCATCACGGACTACATCAGTTTCTGTGTGGACTCCACTGTCCCAGCCAGGACTGTCCATTGTTATCCAAATAACAAACCGTGGGTAACAAAGGACATCAAAGCCATCCTCAATGCAAAGAAGAGGGCCTTCAGAGCTGGTAACAGGGAGGAGGTGAGAACAATACAGGGGGAGCTGAAGATGAAGATCAGGGAGGCTAAGGAGAGGTACAGGAGGAAGCTGGAGAGGAAACTCCAGCAGAACAACATGAGAGAGGTCTGGAGTGGAATGAGGACCATCACTGGCTTCAGGACCAACAACCACAGAGGAGTTGAAGGCAGCATGGACAGGGCCAATGAACTGAATCTGTTTTTTAACAGATTTGACACTGCTGGCCCTGCCCATCCCCCCCCTGACTCTTCTGCTGTCTGTCTTGGTCAACCATCTCCCACTCTGCCCTCCTCCCCCACTCCTCCCTCTCACACCTCAACACCCTCCTGCTTGACCCCCCCTCCTCCTCCTCCTCCTCACACCTCATCCCCCCGTGGTCAGACTGACTGCTCTCTCCATCATGAGGACTACACCCCTCCCCCACGTGTCGTTACCTCCACAATGTGCTTCACTGCTGACCATGTGAGAAGACAGCTGATGAGACTCCACTCAAATAAGGCTGCAGGCCCTGATGGTGTCAGCCCCAGGGTGCTCAAAGCCTGTGCCCCCCAGCTATGTGGAGTACTTCAGCATGTCTTCAACATGAGCCTGAGTCTCCAGAGGGTCCCCTTGCTGTGGAAGACATCCTGCCTTGTTCCTGTGCCAAAGACGTCACGTCCCAGTGGCTCCAAGGACTACAGACCCGTGGCATTGACCTCCCACATCATGAAGACCCTGGAGAGACTCGTCTTGGAGCAGCTCCGGCCCATGGTCAAGCCACTTTTTGAGGACGCCATCATGTACCTGCTCAACCGCGTCTACGCCCATTTGGATAAGCCGGCGAGCACTGTGAGGGTCATGTTTTTTGACTTCTCTAGTGCATTCAACACCATCCGTCCAGCTCTACTGGGTGACAAGCTGACAGCAATGCAGGTGGATGCCCCCCTGGTGTTCTGGATTGTAGACTACTTGACTGGCAGACCACAGTATGTGCGCTTGCAACGCTGTGTGTCAGACAGAGTGGTCAGCAATACCGGGGACCCACAGGGGACTGTCCTCTCTCCCTTCCTCTTCACCCTCTACACCACGGACTTCAGCTATTGCACTGAGACCTGCCATCTTCAGAAGTTTTCTGATGACTCTGCTATAGTTGGATGTATCACCAAGGGTGATGAGGATGAGTACAGGGCTGTTGTGGATAACTTTGTCACATGGTGTGAGCAGAACCATCTGCAGCTCAACGTGGCAAAGACAAAGGAACTGGCTGTGGATCTGAGGAGGACCAAGACATCAGTGACCCCTGTTTCCATCCAAGGGGTCAGTGTGGACATTGTAGAGGACTATAAGTACCTGGGGGTACACATTGACAGTAAACTGGACTGGGTTAAGAACACTAACGCTCTCTACAGGAAGGGCCAGAGCCGTCTCTATTCGACTGAGGTCCTTCAACATCTGCCGGACTATGCTGAGGATTTTCTTTGAGTCTGTGGTGGCCAGTGCTATCCTCTATGATATATGATCAATAAAGTATTTCTGATTCTGATTCTGATTCTGATTCTGATCCCCAAGGGGAAATTATTTATGTTACAGGTGCTCCTTGCAAGACAGGAAAGATACATGAAAATATAAGAAATTTAAACAATAGTATTAACAAATATATAGTTAAATAAACAGGAATTATTAACAAACATAAATGTAAATTATATATGTATATATATATATATATATATATATATATATATATATATATATACATACATATATATATATATATATATATATATATATTGTAAACAAAATTTACACAAACAGAATATATACAGTCAGGGTGAACGGGGTTATTGCACAAGTTAAATTAAGTTATTGCAGTGTGTGAAAGTCTCAGGGCCACTCAGAGGGAGGAGTTGTACAGTTTGATGGCCACAGGCAGGAATGATTTCCTGTGGCGCTCAGTGGTACATCTTGGTGGTATGAGTCTCCCACTGAAAGTACTCTTGTGCCTGACCAGCACATGGTGGAGTGGGTGTGAGACATTGTCCAAGACAGTTCGTAGCTTAGACAGCATCCTCCTCTCTGACACCACCATCAGAGAGTCACACTCCGTTCCCACAACGTCACTGGCCTTGCGGATCAGTTTGTTAAGTCTGTTGGCGTCCGCCACCCTCAGCCTGCTGCCCCAGCACACAACAGCATAGAGGATAGCACTGGCCACCACAGACTCATAGAAAATCCTCAGCATAGTCCGGCAGATGTTGAAGGACCTCAGTCGCCTCAGAAAATAGAAACGGCTCTGGCCCTTCCTGTAGAGAGCGTTAGTGTTCTTAACCCAGTCCAGTTTACTGTCAATGTGTACCCCCAGGTACTTATAGTCCTCTACAATGTCCACACTGACCCCTTGGATGGAAACAGGGGTCACTGATGTCTTGGTCCTCCTCAGATCCACAGCCAGTTCCTTTGTCTTTGCCACGTTGAGCTGCAGATGGTTCTGCTCACACCATGTAACAAAGTTATCCACAACAGCCCTGTACTCATCCTCATCACCCTTGGTGATACATCCAACTATAGCAGAGTCATCAGAAAACTTCTGAAGATGGCAGGTCTCAGTGCAATAGCTGAAGTCCGTGGTGTAGAGGGTGAAGAGGAAGGGAGAGAGGACAGTCCCCTGTGGGTCCCCGGTATTGCTGACCACTCTGTCTGACACACAGCGTTGCAAGCGCACATACTGTGGTCTGCCAGTCAAGTAGTCTACAATCCAGGACACCAGGGGGGCATCCACCTGCATTGCTGTCAGCTTGTCACCCAGTAGAGCTGGACGGATGGTGTTGAATGCACTAGAGAAGTCAAAAAACATGACCCTCACAGTGCTCGCCGGCTTATCCAAATGGGCGTAGACGCGGTTGAGCAGGTAGATGATGGCGTCCTCAACTCCAAGTCGGGGCTGATAGGCGAACTGGAGGGGGTCCAAAAGTGGCTTGACCATGGGCCGGAGCTGCTCCAAGACGAGTCTCTCCAGGGTCTTCATGATGTGGGAGGTCAATGCCACGGGTCTGTAGTCCTTGGAGCCACTGGGACGTGACGTCTTTGGCACAGGAACAAGGCAGGATGTCTTCCACAGCAAGGGGACCCTCTGGAGACTCAGGCTCATGTTGAAGACATGCTGAAGTACTCCACATAGCTGGGGGGCACAGGCTTTGAGCACCCTGGGGCTGACACCATCAGGGCCTGCAGCCTTATTTGAGTGGAGTCTCATCAGCTGTCTTCTCACATGGTCAGCAGTGAAGCACATTGTGGCGGTGACGACACGTGGGGGAGGGGTGTAGTCCTCATGATGGAGAGAGCAGTCAGTCTGACCACGGGGGGATGAGGTGTGAGGAGGAGGAGGAGGAGGGAGGGTCAAGCAGGAGGGTGTTGAGGTGTGAGAGGGAGGAGTGGGGGAGGAGGGCAGAGTGGGAGATGGTTGACCAAGACAGACAGCAGAAGAGTCAGGGGGGGGATGGGCAGGGCCAGCAGTGTCAAATCTGTTAAAAAACAGATTCAGTTCATTGGCCCTGTCCATGCTGCCTTCAACTCCTCTGTGGTTGTTGGTCCTGAAGCCAGTGATGGTCCTCATTCCACTCCAGACCTCTCTCATGTTGTTCTGCTGGAGTTTCCTCTCCAGCTTCCTCCTGTACCTCTCCTTAGCCTCCCTGATCTGTATTGTTCTCACCTCCTCCCTGTTACCAGCTCTGAAGGCCCTCTTCTTTGCATTGAGGATGGCTTTGATGTCCTTTGTTACCCACGGTTTGTTATTTGGATAACAATGGACAGTCCTGGCTGGGACAGTGGAGTCCACACAGAAACGGATGTAGTCCGTGATGCATTCTGTGAGCCCATCAATGTCCTCCCCATGTGGCTCACAGAGTGCCTGCCAGTCTGTCACCCCAAAACAGCCCTGCAGTGTCTCATAAGTCTCCTCCGACCATCTCCTCACTGTCCTCATGGTCGCAGGCTGGCTCTTGACTAGTGGTACATAGCAGGGGTTGAGGTGCACCAGGCTGTGGTCTGACCTACCCAGAGGGGGGAGGGGGGAGCAGCTGTATGCATCTTTGGCGTTTGCATACAGCAAGTCCAGTGTCCTCTCCTCTCTGGTAGGACAGCTCACGTACTGTGTGAATGTGGGCAATGTTGTTGCCATGGTGACATGGTTGAAGTCACCCGAGATAGCTATGAAGGCACTCGGGTGTTTAGTCTGCAGGCGGGCTATGGCGGAGTGAATGACATCACATGCCGACGTCGTGTTGGCAGAGGGGGGGATGTAAACAGTAACAATAATGGCATGTGAAAACTCCCTGGGCAAATAATACGGCCTGAGTCCAACAGCGAACAGTTCAATGTCCGGGCAACAGATACGTTCCTTAATGGAAATATGGTCAGGACTGCACCAGCGGTTATTTACTAGAACAGCAAGCCCCCCTCCTTTGCGCTTACCGCTCTCGGTGCAGTCCCGGTCGGCCCGAACAGTCTGAAAGCCGCTGATGGAGACGTTGGTGTCGGGAATGTCCTGGTGAAGCCATGTCTCAGTGAAGCACATAAGACTACATTCCCGGTACTCCTTCTGACTTTTGGCAACCGCTGTCAGCTCGTCCATTTTATTTGCCAGTGACCTCACGTTGCCCATGATGAGAGAGGGGAGACACGGCTTATATCTTCTCTTCTCCATAAGCCTCCGTTGTCTCAACCCTGCTTTTTTCCGCCGCTGTTTACTTCCTCCCCTGCATCCTCTGTGTGTTTTCCTCCACAGTTCAGCTGGTATCTCCGATGTTCCGGCCGCCAAGCCGGCCGGCCTCAGCGCGATCAGCTGATCTCTGGAGTAAACAATGCGGCCATGAAGCTGTTGCGCAATGGTGCCGGGTCCAAATGAAATAAGTAATTCCAGGGTGAGGAAAACGAGTACAACTCTCTCAATCAGCATGTTTTGAGAGGGCGCAGTTCCAAAATTACAATCACAAAAAGCCAGCACAAATATCAAACTTAATAAAGCAAAAAAGTAAGAAAACCGAGAAAACAAGCAGGAGCGACTGCAACAGGCTGCACGCGCGGGCGCATGCGCTCTCTTTACTCTCTCTTTACTCTCTTTACTTACTCTCTTTAGTGTAGAGTCTGTCCCATTGTAGGGAGATTGGAGTGTATTGTGTGGAAATGTTTTTAGTATGTTGATATGATTATTGTGTAGAGATTTTAGGTGAAACCAATCATGTGTTACAGGTGGAATGAGTTGAGTGTTAGCTGTTGTGAATAGTGTTAGTTAATTAATATAATCATGGTTTTCACAGCTGTTAGTGATTGTGGATGTGTTGGTCTCTGTCTGCCACATGTTGGTTGCTGGTCTCTGTTACGACTGTGAATGTATGTATTTATGCATGTTAGAGTTTGTGGTTCTTTCACTCCTGATGTGTTCATATGCAACTGTTTCAGTCATGAAAATATGAAAAGGTTAATTTGACTCAAACAAATACATCTCTAGAAAATAGACAGGCTTGATGTTGCATGTTTTCTGTAGCCCTCTAGTGTTCAAAATTCTGATCAGTAACTTAGAAAAGATGCAACAGTTAAATTATGATGTTACATATGAACACAAGAGGAAATGATTGTATTTAATAAGTGAACAGTTAATATTATGGTTGTTGTTATGATTTATTCAAGTATTTATTTATCAGTCAATCAATCAATGTTATTGATAAAACCCAATATCACAAATCACAATTTGCCTCATAGGGCTTTACAGGATACGACATCCCTCTGTCCTTGGGACCCTCACAGCTGATCATGAACCCCCCCCCCCCCCACACACACACACACACACAAAATGGTAGAAAGCTCAGGAAGAGCAACTGAGGAGGGATCCCTCTTCCCAGATGGACAGACAGGCAGTACATGGCGTACAGAACAAATCAGCATAATAAACAGTAATACGTATGACACAATGAGACAGAAAGAGAGAAGAGAGAGAGAGACAGAGAGGTGCAGGAGAAATGGTAATGACAGCAGCTTACAACAACATTAATCATCTGGCAGGAGCACGGTAGCAACAGTAGCTTTAAATACAGGAAGTGCAGTCAGTAGTTCAGATAAGAAATGCTCTTGTTTGTGTACATGACCTTACAGCAACTCTGACCTTACAGCAAATCTGTTCTGGCACCACAAGGCACAGACTCTTCATTCTGCATGTCTTAGCTGCCGAACAGGACACTTGTAAACAAAAAATGTTGCTGCTGCTGCTGCTGCTGCTGTTGTTGTTGTTGTTGTTTCCACGAATTCTCCTCCCCCTTGTGTCCCTCCAATCTTATGTTTTCTCTCTCCCTGTCCCTTTCAAACTTTCTATAGCTCACTGACACTGCTTAAATGAATTGAATAGTTGGTTGGTGGCGTTTCCTTTTTAACAGTAATCTTTCTTCTCTCTGAGGTGGTTGAAAATGCTGCTGTGATGGAGCGTCCCAACCTCTGCAGTCCCCAAGTGATATTGATGAGCAAGTGGAATTTTGGGACAAAAGTTCCACATGTTTGTTTGTTTTTTGTGTGTGTGCATGTTCTGCCCAAGATGTACTGTAGTCTATGTGAGGGGCATGATAAAAGTTCAAAAAGTAATCCCATGTCAATTGCTGTTTGAGAGCATGGACAGGAAGAGAATGTAGGACTGTTAATTGATCATTTTTTTTCTACATGAACTATAAAGTGAAACAATGAGTTATGTAAATGAATGTCCTGACATGTTTTGTTGCCATATTTGCAACCAATGTATTAACTAAAATGTAACTGTGATATGTTGGCTATGGAAACAAAATGTCATCTCCAAAGTATCCACATTCAAATGAAATACACTGTAATGATAAATAAACTATATAATGTTAACTACAAAATGGTGTCTCTCATACTGTTAAGAATTGAAGTGTACTGTAAAAGACAAAGGTCTGTGGTGACTGTATTCCTGGTTTGTTGTGTAACACGTTATGATGTTTGTACATGAATATATAGATACATCATATAAATTTTAACAATTTTTAAGGATAAACATAAAACCAACATTAACATGGATAAAACATGAATTACAAAGGAGAGTAAATTATAAAAACATTTTTATTTATTTTTTTACAAAGACTATAGTGGTGATTAAACAAATTTGCTTGTAATTTTGGAGTGTAACATTTCCTCAAAGATATGTATACTTTCCTGAAGTTTATAACACTCAAAAGAATTAGAGGAAGTTGTAATGACATTGGATTTGTTCCTGTTATGGACTTGTACTTGAAATGGGATAATTTGCTGTAAGCCTCCAGAGGGGCATTCCAGGTAGGAGGTTCAGCAAACTCAGTCTAATCCTGTACTCTGAGCCGACTTGTGGAATTGGAGGTGCTCATTAATGCCTACAGCGAATATGAGCGTATATTTATTTAAAAAAAAAAAAAAAAAAAGTTACATTGTTAAAGCCGCAAAGGAGAGAGAGGCGGCATGGGAGAAAATTGCTGCCCAAGTCGATGCGTAAGTTTGAATGCAGTAGTCCATTAATTTAATTTTAACCACACTTGATTGAAATCGTAGCATACAGGTGAAAAAGTGGTAGAGTGGTTTTGAATAAAATCTCATTTTCATGTAGGTGCAATGTCACAGGGGAAAACACATGTGGAGGCAGCTTAAAATGAAATATAAAAACATCATTCAAACAGGTAAGGCATATTTTACAGGGCCATGATTGCACCTTTCTTTAGTTTTATTCATATTTGATTTATTAAACAAAGTAGCTTAAATAACCTGTCATTCAGTGGCTATTTCATTATGTCCTGTAGGCCACTAGTAATTTAATTTAACCCCAAAAAATACTGTTTCAAGTTGTATGACCTTGGAGTGTCAGATTTGATTTGCGTGGCTGGAGAATGTTGTTGAGGTAAATGATTGAGTGTAATGAAAAACTGTCATTCAAAAAAAAAATATATATTTATTGGAGAATGACAGCACATCTGAGGCGTAAGGCACTGTGAATTAATTCTGCTTCAATATTGATCTTATTTCCTTCATACAAACAACCCATGTCTGTCTGACAGCTTGCTTCAGGCTCGGCAGTAGGGAGGAGATAGGGTGAACTCAGGGTTTATTACAGAAGAACTGCCAGTGAGCAGGTTAGGTTCACAGAGTCAGTTTGCCATGGTGATTGACTTAGTTTGAATTACCTCTCTTTCTAGAATTGAAAATCCAGAGTTTCCCTCATTTCAGGGTTAACATACTCAGAGTTTTCACTAAACCCACTTTCTGAAATACCCCCAAGGTCATTCAGTTGGGTTTGGAGAAATAATATTGATGAAAATAAATGGAAATACTTTTAAGGTCATTTTTAAAGTGATTTAAAATTTAAAACCTCTTGACCTGTTGAAGGAGCTTGGGTGTACAACAAATGAATGTCATTTAAAAAAAGAAGTAAAGGGTTCTTATGGTGTGAGCTTATATTTTGAAAGTTGTAGACATAAGCCACGTGACCTAATGTGTGTAATGTCAGGTGTGTGTAATGATGAGAAATACCCACAAACACTCAGTCTTGTTCCTTATAAATGTACCTAGGAAAAGGCAGACAACATGATTTGGGAGTGGAACTTTAATGGCCCCGTGCCATGGGAGGTTGCTGCTGGGGTGTGTGTGATTGTGTTGTTTTGTTTTTGTTTGCATGAGTGACTCGACTGATAATTAAGTCACTTGTCATGCTGCATACTACATGTGCTACAATTACTGAGCACTATGTGTGCAGTATATTACATTCCATTACAATGTGTATTTAATCAGTCATAATCACAAAATTAGCAACAGTATTATCAGTAATAAAGTCTGTAGTAGTATGTGGGAGATGGAAAACACTGATATATAATGTTTAGATGCTGGCCGCAGAGGCCATTTTAGTGCGCCTAGGTGGCGCTAGAGAGGACATTTTGGCACTTGATTGTCTAAAATGTTTCGCCAGTCCTGACATGCGTGCCAATTTTGGTGAGTTTTTGAGCATATTCAGGGCCTGGCGAGGACTCCTCCTCTGTGAGGAGTCCTCTGCCTTCGGGCTCTGTCCCTAATAATATTAATAATAACACAAAACAAAAGAAATCTACTGTAAATATGTTCAAAATGCTGTTTTAGTGAGATTTATGAAAGCCAGTATGGCCGTCACCTAGTGATGCCACAATATGCAAATTAGATAAGTTAATTTACTTCCATCAGATTCCTCTTCCTTAATTTTGAGGATGACATGACAAAAACACCACAAAACAAAAGAGATCTACTGTAAATATGTTCAAAATGCTGTTTTGCTAAGATTTATGAAATCCAATATGGCTGCCGCCTAGTGATGACACAATATGCAAATTAGATAATTTAACTTACTCTCATCACAAACTTGGGGCCATGATGAAAAGTTTTCTCATTTACAGTATGCCTTTATCTCTCACCACTTTCAAGTGACAGCCTTTTGAAATGTTGAAATGAAAATGGAATATTTTTCTCAATAAACTCTGCCACCTAAAGGGTTAAAATGGAGATTCTGCCGCTGTCATATCATCAGGTAAGTTTTAGAATCACGCACACATCATGTTTCTGTGAGTTTGTGATAGTGGTTGCCATGATAACTAAGTAGGTGCAGCTAGGGTCAGAGTGAGAGAGACAGAACACAGAGAAGAGACGTCTTTTAGTGGAGATTTAACTGCTTGAACAAGTTCTTCCCATTCCTAAACCGTTGGTCTTACTTTGAAAGGGCAAATAGGTCACTTCCTGTTGGATTTAGGACATGCCAGTTTTGGTTTGATCTGTCTACAACATGCCTACAGGCCACAGTGGCCATTTTAGTGTGCCTAGGTGGCGCTAGAGAGCCCATTTTGGCACTTTAGTGGTTAATAATGTGAATAAGTTGTGTTAAATGAAGATTCTGCTGATGTAATCTGTCCTTTAAAGATTGTGAGACACACAGACTGACAGATGTGTGTGCGTGTCGGTGCTTGCAGCCGTTGTCATGGCGATTAATGACGCCTGCACCTGAGGGGCACACAGAGAGCTCATGAGAGAGCAGATCAGCAAAGGCTGTTTATAATGGGTTTGAACTCCTCGAACAAGTTCTTCCCATACCCAAACCGTTGGTCCAATCAAGAAAATAAAGTGATGGTGAGAGAGAGCCACTTCTCGTGAACGCACGTGTCGTGTTTTATATTTGTAGAGTCAATAATGTGGTCAGAGGAGCGAGTTTAAAATGTGTTGCACCTCAGCTGTTTCCAGAAATTTCTTTACATGGGAGTGAATGAGAAAAAAATCGGCGCTCCCTTCGCTTTGGAGCCACTCAGCAAAAATGTGTACGTGTGAGAGATTCCATGTCAACATATCTGTGTGCAGGACAAATTTTCCTACGTTTTTTGGTATAAATTGTGTATGTACAGTGAAAATTGTGGCCATGGCAGTGAGTTAAAGACAAATGTTTTAGATGATTTTTAGAGCCCTCTCTACTCTAGCTCACAGCATTCTGTGCAATACACACCCATTATAAACTGACAATTTCTCCACATTTGCTCATGGTACTTTGAGAGGCACAGATTAAAAACGGTAAAAGATATGAAAAAGATGAAAACATGAGTGAATAGACGAGACCTGTGGCAACATTTGAGAGTTGGAATGGAGTCTGTAGCACAGAGTATGGAGACGCTGTAAAGGCTAGAGCCCTAAGATTGGTCCCTTTCTCTCCCTGCTGCCATTCATTTGCTATGGGGCAGCTTTCGAAGATCGTCAGGCCGTTTTGTGACATGTCACCTTGTGGAGCCCATAAAATCAAAACCGTTCGAGTAATGAAAAAGTTATACAGAAGATCTGATTAGCACGAGTTGATCTATAATGTGTGTGAGTTTGAAGCCAATACGATAGATGGTGTAGGAGGAGATGTTTTTTAGGAAGAGGCAGAGGACTCCTCCGGGCTCGGTCCCTAAAAAAACCCTTTAACGGGAGAAAAAAAGGGTAGAAACCTCAGGAAGAGCAACTGAGGAGGGATCCCTCTTCCAGGATGGACAGACGTGCAATAGATGACGTACAAACTGTTACTGTTACTGTTTTTAGTAGTGAATTCAGACCCCCCCTTACACACACACACACACACACATTCACAAACAAACACATACAAAGCCATGATGGTCAATTATTGCACCCTAGTGTATATTAAGTAATTGCTATGTCACTACTAATGTAACTACTAATCTGTAAAAGTAACGATCCCCTTTCCATGCATTGTATGGTTTCATCTTAGTCATTCAGCAGGCAAGAAAGCATCCAGAAAAGCAAGAGACAAACTGCGTGAAGAAATAGAAGATCTAAAAAGGAAACTCAAACATCAATGTTGTTTCATTCATTCCACCCTGTTACAGTGCGTTCGACCCTGTTACAGTGTCTTCAACCCTGTTACTTGATACATTTTCATACATTTTTTGATAATAATAACAAATATTAGATAAATGTTTATTGAACTGTATGCAGAGTTTAGAAGACAAGTAGAAAATTTATGAAAGCCTAATCTAATGTTTATGTTAAAGTTTATTTTCATGATTCATGAAGACCGCTTGTACATTAAGTTGCCATATCCTACTTGACAGTCAAATTATTATTATTTAGAATCAAATAAAATATACTTATAATAAGTAAGTATATAATAAGTATATAATAAGTTATAATACACAAGGGACAGATGATTACCAAGGCACTACAAGAATTAGTTTGAATATATTTTAGAATTATATTCACACAGGAATCAAATTGTCCCGTTATGAGGTTTAAAACAATCTAAGTGACAAAGAAATTCCTAATAATGTTTGGGATTTCATGCCTAAGGTGGGAAAACATATTTTCTCAGAGGTTCAAATAGTCCTTCATCAGATGCAATGTTCAGAAACACAATTATTTGTAGTATTTTTTTCAGTAACCAGAGAACAATGTCCACCGAATTCAGGCTGCGGCACCCATAAACAGCTATATTTGTCCTGAAATACAGGAATGAAGAGACTGGAAGATGTGTCTGGACTTTGCTGAATCCTTCTCAGTTATATTTATTTACAATTCAAAATCACAACGCATTCATTGTATACTGTTTGCATTGGTCCTTTATACCTTTAACCAGTATTTACTACTACTGCACATTTTCATTCATTTTCATTTTTTTAAACATATTTCCATGTTAATAAAACACATGTAAAATATGCCTTCAAACCTCAAAACAAGTAATTTGTCTCTTGGTCCAGTTCTCATATCTCTACAGTCATTTCCCCCAATAAGTTTGGCTAGTTTTTGCATCTTAAATGCACTTACACACAGATACTATTAAGTATTATTGGAATTTTGCTCATCAGTATTAATGATGAAACATATTTACACATTTAAACAAATAATCATCACTAATTATGTTTAAATGTACACTTGTACAGTGTACAGTGGCGAGACACAATCACATTTACACTTAAAACCATTTCTAACACGGCTTTAGAACACTGCTTTAGAAAATAATTTAAAACTATTATTTACTCTTAACAAGTCAAATAATGTACACAGAGCCAGTTTTTTTTGTTTTTAAATGTAAACAAAACATAAACAATGGAGACATGTGACCCAAGCTACCATTTTCCCGCTAGTATGTAAGCTAACAAAGAAATACAAGAGTGCACCGCAATTACTGTGATTCGCGGCAAGCACCTCTTTACAAAAAGTCAAACTAAACCATTTACCAATCTCCAGCAAGGGACATACAGCACCTCCTTCAGCGTTTTTGTTGAGAGCCAGGCCAGCGCTGCGTGACTAAGAAGCCGAAGGAGAGGAGGCTTTGCTACTACCCTTGCACTACTGCAGCATAACAGAGTCCCACTCTTTGAGCATAATGCAGGATCATATGCAGCATCACGGGAGACGGAATCCTCGTCGCCAAGAAAGCGCAAAAGGTAATAAAAAAGACAATGAGACTGGCGAATTCAAAAAACGAGGGTCAACATCGGGGTAGCCTTTCCCAGGTGGAGAGAGCTGCTGAGGGAGAGAGGTAATGCAATCACAGGCCAGCGCAGCTGTTAGCTAACAGCAGCTAGCAGCTAGCAGCTAACAGCTAACAGCGACAAGTGGCTCAACCTCACACACCTCACACACCTCATCCCTCTCCTTGCATCACTGCGTCGCTGTTAGTTGATAGCCGCTAGCCGCTGTAATAATGCAATGAGTGCAGCTGTAATAAAACTGTAGCCTAATAATGCAACAGTGCAGCAGTGATGACTTGGGTCTGTCTCAACTTTCGATAGAGTGATCACACTAACAATGACAACACTTTCACTGTCAGCAGTTCATTTCATTTCCACTGGGTGTCCACACCTTGCAGGCTCACTAAAGGGCGTGTCTATGGCAATCAATCACATATGTTAAAAGAATGCATCATACCAACAAGGTCAACCACACCCCCTCACTAAGGTAAAGGTTTTTGGGTAACACTACATAATACGGACCACGTCTTTAGTGTGTACCTCCCATTCACTTACCACCTACTTTACCCCAACTTCCACAGACGTACAGTGTAACTCCCGCTCACTTCCCGCATGTATTTCCCCGTGTCTTACAGTATAACTAGCAGGGGTGGGGGAAATTTCCGATTCTTAGATGCATCGCAATTCGGACATGGACGAATCTGAATCGATTCACAAACGTCCAAATTTCGATTATTTAAATCTGTTAATTAGAGTAATACAGAAGGTTCTAAATAATGCGGAACTAAGAAGCGTGGTACGTGTCATCTCTGGGACACTTTGGGATGCGCACCTGGAGCAGACACGCCAACACGCGCACAGAGGAAAACAAACATGGCTGACCGCTACCCACTTCGCCGTGAGAGCTGAACAGCTTCTTCTAATTTAAAAGCAGATGTGTGGAAATACTTCGGCTTCTACAACGTTGACAGCAGAAGCGAACTGGACAAGAGCCACGTTATATGTAAGCTGTGTCATGCTAAAATAAAATACTTTGGCAACACAACAAACATGAGAAGCCATGTAACTCGATTCCACCTGACGGAGGAGTCAGGGAGACAGCAGGCTGTTGTTGCCGCTGCAACTAGTGGCGCTACCGACCAGAGAACAATCGAGGAAGCAATTACAAATCTGCCACCCTCATCGGAAAAGGCGAAGCGAATTACGAAGGCCATCGCGGCATTTATTGCCAAGGATTTGCGTCCTTATTCTGTCGTGGAAAATCAGGGATTTCGAGCACTGCTGCATACACTGGAGCCCAGATACAACATCCCATCCCGACGCTATTTCACCGACACTCTACCATCAAACCAAAACAGAAGTCATGGCCACACTGTTGAAGGCAGGCAGGTAGGAACGCAGTTACATGTGATGCGTAGACGTCTGTCGCCACCGAATCATTTGTTACTCTAACTGCGCATTTTATCTTGTGATTTAAGATACCTGTTGTTACCTTTGGTTCCGTACAACGAAGTTGTAACTTTCCAGTTTGCAAGCATTTCCATTTATATGTTCAATAAAATATAATGGAAATGAATTCAACTCTTTCTTATTACAAATGCACTGTTTTTAAAAATTGCAAGTGTTGAATGCTTATTCAGTGAGACAAAAAGAAATGCGTGTTGTGAAAAAGTGCATCAATATAAATAAATTAAAGATGCATCAATAATCGTTTTATAATCGAATCGTAATCGTAATCGAATCGTGAGGTGCCCAAAGATTCCCACCCCTAATAACTAGGCTGCTCCTTAGAGCGTACCTCCCGTTCACTTACGTCCTACTTTGCCTGGACTTCCATTGTAACTCCTGGTCATTTCCCACCTACTTTCTCCAGTCTTACAATGTAACTCGCAGCCACTTACCATGTAATTCGCGGAACGTAAGGTGTAACTTCCGAATCATTTTAAGTATATTGAATGAAATAGTCTACTGTACAATATCAAATGCTTTTGCTCTTTGCTCATGGCAGTTGTGACAGTCATTTTTTTGTAAGTGTCAGCAGGCAAGCTTCACTCATATTCCAGGGATTTATTATGTTTTGTCTTATAGCCTACTTAATTGTATGATTTGGATTAAGAATAAGTTGAGAAATGGGTACATATTATGGAAATTGGCTCATAACAGGCCAGCTGGTATACAAAGCAAACTTATCTCTCTCAAATGCACATGTATGGAAGTCTTGTATTGTCATCCCAGGACGAATCACAAACAATACAGTCATGTAAAAATATACATCTATTTTTAAATGCACAATAATGAGTCATTCAGAGAGTTATAAAATGTTTTTATTATTTAATTACACAGAAACCACATGACAGGTGCTATTCTCTCATCCATACTCTGTAAGTACAGTAATGTAATTAGTGTGTAAGTAGCGCCTACTTTCCCTGTAATTAGTGAGTAAGTAGAGTCTACTTTCCCTGGAAGTACAGACCAACACTGGGGAACCGGGCTGGATTTTGAAGTTTGCACTGTTCTCCCCTCCTTAGTGTGTAAGTAGGATCTACTTTCCCTGTAATTTGTGTTTAAGTAGTAGAGCCTACTTTCCCTGGAAGTACAGACTAACACTGGGGAACTGGGCTGGATTATTAAGTTTGCACTCTTCTTCCCTCCTGAGTCTGTAGCTTGGCACTCACATGTTAACCCTTTAAACACAGTTAGTTCAATGCTTCACAAGGTAACAATATTACCAGAAAATAATACAAAGACGAATCAAAGTGTCCCTGACAAAAAATAACAGAGTTCCACTGGCTGTCTTATTCAAGTTCAAGTTCGGTTTTGTTCCTTCTGTTATAAACTGTTCAGATTAGTTTTAATCCTTTATTGTGACAAATGCACTTTTTAAGTCAGAAGTCAAGTGGAAAAGGTCATTGTGATACTACTAACACACTGGAGTGTGAAGCTCAAGTGATGGAGATGGAAGAATGGATGGGCTCCTGCGGATAAAAGGTAATCTTGATCCAACTCCTTGGGTCAAGGCAGAGATCAGGTTCATGGGTGGCTTGCCATCTCTCTCGTCACATAGAATATCAAATCTATATGTAATTTTCCATAGGATCTCAAAAACCTCACCTGTGTAGAAACAGAGCTATTACTATTTTGCATCATCAACTTCAATTGTTTTATGGCCATAATCAATATCACATAAATACATCACAGTAACACAAAGTGAGCAGATGAATAACTTTTAACTGTACAGTTCTCAGCATGGAATACTTAATCCTGTCTTTACATTTCACATAATGAATTATTAGCCTTTTAATCCATAACTTGTGATTATTAAGCATATTAATCAATTACAAATACTACACACTTCCTTTTGAACTACAAAGTTAACCCTATGGGCCTGAACGACGCATAGTGCGTCCAAATTCACACCTGTTCTTCTCTATGGATTTTCTCCGTGACCGTGTGTCATAGCGAGAAGCGACGCATATCACGTGAAACAGCGGAACTGTAGCTTGTCACTTGCACTTGTCAGTAGTCCAGTGTTTTCACAGCAAAAAAAAAAAAAAGATAAAGTTACACTAAAATTATGTATAACAGAGCTCTCATACCGCTTTGCACACACATTACTCTTGGATGGATTACTCGCGAATGCATCCCAACATGCTATAAATACAGATCAGTTGCCTACAAAATAAAAACCTGACGAATTTCTTTACAATCCATTATACACATCTTGTTATCAGTCACCTCATATAGTGAGGAATATCGCATCTTACCACGTCATAGCGAGAAGCCACGCATATCACGTGAAACAGCGGAACCGTGGCTTTCCAACAAGATCAAGCACTTGTCAGTAGTCCAATGTTTTCACAGCGAAAAAAAGAGATAAAGTTATGTATAACAGAGCTCTCATACCGCTTTGCACACACATTACTCTTGAATGGATTACTTGCGAATGCAGGCTCGCACAGAAATGCCACACATATCACATGAAAGCGCAGGACCAGAGCTTTTCAGTGATACCACACACATCATTGTGCTGTCATCCCATCACGCTAAAAGTACAGATCAGTTGTCTACAAAATAAAAACCTGACAAATTTCTTTACAATTGATTATACAGATCTTGTTATCAGTCACCTCATATAGTGAGGAATATCGTATCTTACCACGTCTTAGGCTTGCGTGTGTTTCTCCCTGTCTATCCACATTTGTAGTCCAGCTTTCAAGATGCAAGTATCTTCATATTGTCCAGTTGACACTCCATCAAACTTTGTATGACAAGACCAATGCACTTCACCTTTGCGCACCCAGACAACTGAGGCCTAATTATGCATGCGTGACAGGGCAGTAGTCACCATATAAATTGAGGAGGACATGTCCCCCCCAATGCCCAAAATGCCCCCCCCCCCCCATTTTTTTTTTACTGCAAAGTGGCAAATATTATCTTGGAGGACATCATTGCACTTGGTTGACTATTTTTCTACTTTTTTAGATGTAAATATTGCATGTTTCTTTCAGATAAAACACATTTTTGACTTGTGAATGAGTCAATGGTATTTCTTGCAATAATGAAAAGATACTGTCAATCATGTCCACCTGGCACAAACCACATGTTTTGGACAACTGTGAAGTGACAGAATGTCCCACCATCCTGGTTCTTATATTGCCAGATTCCAGTGTGTCTCCCCTTTTCACATATGGCAGAATATGTCAACTTCCAACTTGCTATAGTGAGATACATGTAAAAATGTAAGAATTTAGTAACACAGATTTGTATTTTTCATTGATATAAAAATTAATATAAAATACAGGCACATAGAAGGACATGTAATGATGGCAAATCTAGATAGCTCAGATTGTCCTGAAAAAAAAACCCCAAAACAAGATATAGCATGTGTATGTAGACTTTATAATGACTGTGATAGAAGTAAAGAAGTAAAGGCAGTAAAAAATACCCCAAAAAAGGCCTAGGGCCCATAGGATTAATGTTTTTAACCATTTGTTTAACATTTTTCAACTTAACTATGAGTAACAAAATCATGTATGCTATTAACCCACATATTTGTGCTCTTCCTGATGTTCCTACCATTTTTTCCCCCATTAAAGGGTTTTTTTTTTCCTAAGGACAGAGGGATGTCGTATGCTGTAAAGCCCTGTGAGGCAAATTGTGATTTGTGATAATGGGCTTCATAAATAAAATTGATTGATTGATTGATTGATATTATGAAAGTGTAGGCTACACCAGTACACACACACTGTGTTATGCTTGACTATTCATCGTTAATAACATCCATAACCAACTGTAATGGTGCAAATGTATACAGTACACTACTAACACAAATACAAACGGCAACGACCTCGAGGCAAAACAACTGCAGCACTTTACAATTACGAGTAGGTCGTGTAACAGTAATTGCAAGAGCAAGTTAGTGTGGTATAGAGGGAAGCACACACTTTACATGGCGGGCGCCGATATCATCTGCAGAACGAGCTAACATCGCTAGCTGCGTTAGCATCAACTCACCAAGATGTTGATAAACGCGGTAAAACTCCCATCACACAGGTCCTCGGTTCCTCCCTCACATCTCCTGCGAGTATCTTGGAGTGTTAGGGCCGTTTCATAGTCGAAGCAAAGGCGCGCAGACGCTAACGCATTGTGATGCATTGAGATGCATTGGCCGCCATGATGCGTGCTTGCGTCTCAAAATGTGTTGTCCATTTTTTTGGTACGCAATACAGCGACGCGTGTAATACCATGCCTTGCCATTGGTGGTGATAATGCAAGCGACGTACTGGAAATTAACCACTTTTTGTTATTCACAGAAGAAGCAGGTATGAAATAGGTATGAAATATGGCGGGTGAGGAGGAAAAACTGTGCAAACTTGTATGGGCACACCCCCATTTATATGACAGTTCTAGTGCCCTGCACTCTAATAAAATAGCAGTAGAATATGCGTGGAAAGAGATAGTGATGGCAATGGGAAAGAGCATCAAAATGACTGGAAGACCGTAAGGGACAGATTTGGATGTGCACACAAGGAGGAGGGAATCCCATGCACACCTGGGATTCCCTCTCCTCTGTTGGGCCGGCCAGCTGATAAATGACGTCCTCTTCAGTAGCCATTTTGATCTCAATATCAAATATGAATATCACCTGTAATGTACCGGTGACTCTGCTACCCCATACTGCGCAAGCGATGTATTGCATTTGAAGTGTCGCCCCACGTCGCTTGCGTTCAATGTTTTGACTATGAAAGGAAGCGCATCGCTCGCGTTGCTTCCTCGTGTTGCGTGCGTCAACTATGAAACGGCCCTTAGCTTTGTGTTTACATCAACATTTCTCACCATAGACGTGTAATTTCACTCGTTTCTCTTTGACGTCTTCTCGTGTCATTCCTGCGCCTATGAGTACAAGCTCCTCGCTGAGAGGTGGGAATTTCTACCTTTAACCAATGGGAAGTGTGCACCTCTCTGTTTGACCAATGACAGCTGGTCTAAGCTGAGTGACTGTGATTGACACCTTGTTTGATCAATAAGACTATGCCATAGCGATGTAGTTAGATTGACAGGTAAAAACAAACAAACAAACAAACAACTGAGGGATGATACGGGAATATTGAGTTTATTTCTTACAATATTCCCGTATCATCCCTCAGTTGTCTTCAAGTTGCTTGAATGTTTGAAGAGACAAAGGAAGGAGTGCAGCGGCGTTCAAAAAGGTAAAAAATTTTAAAAGCTGCAGGTGCTCTTTGGTCCTCGGCGAGGAAGCATAATGACGAAGGAGAAGAAAAGGCGGTCCAAGGCACTCTGACAATTAAAAAGCTTTATTAAACAGGCTAGTTCACATAGAACAGATAACATGTTTCGGCCTGAGTCGGCAAAAAAAAAAAGGCCAATTCAGGCCAAAACATGTTGGTAATTTTTATCTTGCTTGAATGTTTGTTTGTTTGTTTTTACCTGTCTGTAATTTGTGAGTGTTCGCTGTGCCAGTCTACAGGAAGTCAGTCTCCTTCAGAGCAGACTGTTGGTCAGCAGACTGGACATCAGTTCCATGGTTCCCTCCTAGTCATACAGAGGACAACACATCCCCCGATACCTCCCTCTCCCTCTCTCTTTCCTTCCTCTCAGCTCTCTCCACATCCATGACAGTGAAAAGAGGCTCCTGGGCTGTGACTGAGTCCTGCCGGAGTTTATTAGCAGTGAAAGGTGTCTTGATGAAGGCCTCAGAGTAACGTCTCTTCAGTTCTGGGTCTGGACAGAATAGGTACTCATACAGAGCTCCAGCCAGAGTCCCGCCCAGAGTTGGACCCACCCAGTACACCTAAATCACACACACACACACACACACACACACACACACACACACAGAAACAGTGATCACAAGCGAAAAACATTGAGCATTCTGACACTGCACATATCGAAGTCTAGACTTTAGTTTTTAAGACAAACAGCAGTGTCATAGTTATCAAAATGAGAATTTAAAATGATCAATAAACCGTAAATCTTTCTTTTTTTTCACACAAAGATACACAATACTCATGTGAAGTCAGAAAACCAGTGAAAAGAGCTGTGGAATATGACTCACAGAGAACTCTTACTCTCTGCTCCAAACAAAAAGTCCATAGTGGACAACTGCAAAAAACTGCAGGTGCATTCAGTGGTACTGTATTTACCATCTAATAATCAACACTCCCAGAGTCACTGTAAGAAGAGCATTATGAATTCCTATAGTGAAGTAAGTTGAAGATAAATGAGACCTTAGATGATGGATCCAAATGTTTCAATTCTGTGCATGGGAAAAAAATTGCATAACTGCAAATGCTATATATATACAGTACAGGCCAAAAGTTTGGACACACCTTCTCATTCAATGCATTTTCTTTATTTTCATGACTATTTACATTGTAGATTCTCACTGAAGGCATCAAAACTATGAATGAACACATGTGGAGTTATGTACTTAACAAAAAAAGGTGAAATAACTGAAAACATGTTTTATATTCTAGTTTCTTCAAAATAGCCACCCTTTGCTCTGATTACTGCTTTGCACACTCTTGGCATTCTCTCGATGAGCTTCAAGAGGTAGTCACCTGAAATGGTTTTCCAACAGTCTTGAAGGAGTTCCCAGAGGTTTTAGCACTTGTTGGCCCCTTTGCCTTCACTCTGCGGTCCAGCTCACCCCAAACCATCTCGATTGGGTTCAGGTCCAGTGACTGTGGAGGCCAGGTCATCTGCCGCAGCACTCCATCACTCTCCTTCTTGGTCAAATAGCCCTTACACAGCCTGGAGGTGTGTTTGGGGTCATTGTCCTGTTGAAAAATAAATGATCGTCCAACTAAACGCAAACCGGATGGGATGGCATGTCGCTGCAGGATGCTGTGGTAGCCATGCTGGTTCAGTGTGCCTTCAATTTTGAATAAATCCCCAACAGTGTCACCAGCAAAACACCCCCACACCATCACACCTCCTCCTCCATGCTTCACAGTGGGAACCAGGCATGTGGAATCCATCCGTTCACCTTTTCTGCGTCTCACAAAGACACGGCGGTTGGAACCAAAGATCTCAAATTTGGACTCATCAGACCAAAGCACAGATTTCCACTGGTCTAATGTCCATTCCTTGTGTTTCTTGGCCCAAACAAATCTCTTCTGCTTGTTGCCTCTCCTTAGCAGTGGTTTCCTAGCAGCTATTTGACCATGAAGGCCTGATTCGCGCAGTCTCCTCTTAACAGTTGTTCTAGAGATGGGTCTGCTGCTAGAACTCTGTGTGGCATTCATCTGGTCTCTGATCTGAGCTGCTGTTAACATGTGATTTCTGAGGCTGGTGACTCGGATGAACTTATCCTCAGAAGCAGAGGTGACTCTTGGTATTCCTTTCCTGGGTCGGTCCTCATGTGTGCCAGTTTTGTTGTAGCGCTTGATGGTTTTTGCGACTCCACTTGGGGACACATTTAAAGTTTTTGCAATTTTCCGGATTGACTGACCTTCATTTCTTAAAGTAATGATGGCCACTCGTTTTTCTTTAGTTAGCTGATTGGTTCTTGCCATAATATGAATTTTAACAGTTGTCCAATAGGGCTGTCGGCTGTGTATTAACCTGACTTCTGCACAACACAACTGATGGTCCCAACCCCATTGATAAAGCAAGAAATTCCACTAATTAACCCTGATAAGGCACACCTGTGAAGTGGAAACCATTTCAGGTGACTACCTCTTGAAGCTCATCGAGAGAATGCCAAGAGTGTGCAAAGCAGTAATCAGAGCAAAGGGTGGCTATTTTGAAGAAACTAGAATATAAAACATGTTTTCAGTTATTTCACCTTTTTTTGTTAAGTACATAACTCCACATGTGTTCATTCATAGTTTTGATGCCTTCAGTGAGAATCTACAATGTAAATAGTCATGAAAATAAAGAAAACGCATTGAATGAGAAGGTGTGTCCAAACTTTTGGCCTGTACTGTATATATATATATATATATATATATATATATATATACACACACACACATATTATGTATATGAACAGCCTCTGGTTGATAGAAAAATATAATATAAGTGTATTTACCCAGTGGTTTTCCCAGCACCATGTGACCATGGCTGGGCCAAAGGTTCGGGCAGGATTCATACTGGCTCCAGTGTAGGGAATCTGGCAGAGCAATCACAATCAACCTTATACCAACCTCATGATCACAAGAAGCAGGAATAAGCAGGACACTGACACGTTTAGTAAACAGTAGACTGTAAATAAAAAATTTGTAATTTATGCTGTCTGTGAGAGCCCAACACACTGCAAAAAGAATACATATGCAAATACCGTAAAACTTCAATTAAAAGCTTAGTCTATACTAACCACTGGAAACAACCCAGGTATTTAACCAATCAATCAATCAATTGCTTTGAGATAACTATGACCTGGATGAATGAGAATATCCACAGGCATGTTGCAGAGGTTAAATACCTGGGTTGTTTCCACACCAGTTTGTCAGACTAGTTCCAGCCTAGTCTGACAAGCATGAACTGATGAAGCCTCTTGGATAAGAGGTGAAACGTCTTCTAAGACAAACCAAGTCCAGCTGCGTTCAATTCAATTGCTCTGAGATAACTATGACCTGGATGAATGAGAATATCCACAGGCATTAGTCTCTTTAGCTAGCTCAGTGTGGCTACACATTTTGACAAATAAAGACCTGTTTCAATTAGACTGGTTAATTAGGCCAGTTAGACTTCTGGTTGCCAAGCAGTTATTTTTTTTCAATGTAAGTTCTTTGAATGTTAAAAACTAGGTTGTTGGCTGCCTCAAATTATGTGTCCATTCCTCAATTACTCTGTAAGTTATTCATATTCCTTTAGTCCATATGGGTCCTCAGATCAAAAGAATCAAAAGGGTTAAAATGAATCCATGTTGTGAATATTGTTTGAACAGGATAAAGTGGTGTTGTGTCGGTATGGCAGGTGCTGTAATCTTCGGATGATGTAACTCTCTCTCTCTCTGATGTGCTGTCTGTTGGAGCTAGACCAAATGAATGACTGATAATTTATATAATATCGGAGGCATCATTTTTATACATTAAATTTTTATACATATATTCATACTGGTTTAACTAAAAACGATTGTATTTCCTTATCTTTGCTGAGCAACCATTTTGTGTGAAAGGAATTAAAGGCCTGTCCTTAATATAGGACCGTTGATTTTGGTGATTTGAGCAAATAATAGCCTGGGCAGTTAATTGAAGTTTTACAGTAGACAGTATCTTCTCCAACCAAACAACACATGCCAGCATTTAGAAAACATATTCTTCACCAACTTCACGACATACAAAAACATCAATTTGACTACACATGAGCAGCATCTCGAAAAAGCGCTGCAAGAAACTCCCAACACAATGGATAGCATCAGGGTGCACATGGGTGGAACACACTTCGTTGCCATGGTTTGTGGCTCATGAAGTAAATGAAGTCTGCTATCATTGTCCTTGTGATTATATTCAAAATATATTTTTTTTTCTTCCACTGTAGTGTTTCAAATGCACACTTGGCTTTGAAGCCTATTTGACATGGTGGCCAAACCATGGACTTAAAACTTCCAGGCCTGTCAGGCCTGTCAGGCCTGCTTTTATCTTAATTGCTGTATTTCCCTGTGTATGGGCATGCCACACTCCACCCTTTCTACATTAGAAATGGTTCGAAATACAGCTGCTAGATTGACTGGAAAAAAGATAAGACAATATGGCATTATATTTGTGTCCTAAGTCGCGCGAGCGGATAACACATCTGCACGCGCGCAGATCTCTCTCTCGTGTAAATTATTTCGTGTCACGCGCGCAGATTTCAACTGCCGCGTGCACTTGTTTGATCTTCGCGCACATATTCAGCAACAGAGTGAAGCAGAGGCAGGTGCGAGCGAGTAAAAAACAGCAGCGACACACACAACAACACTGTGCAGCTGCTTTGCGAGCGCTGGCTCGCTCCTGCTCTCGTTCTCTCTCTCCCCTGTGCTCGCTCGCGGTGGAGTTCTGCTCACTCGAAGCAAGGACTTTTGACACTTTGGGGGCGGAGACCAAGGCTGACCCCGGCCCTCTTATGATTGATGTGATTGATATGATTCCGTCACAGACAGGAAACTCAGTGGGTTTTTTTTGGTTTGTTTAGCTAACTAGCCTGGTAAGAAGCTACACGCTGACTATGAGGGAGAAAACCACACATGGAACTTTCTGTGGGTTGGGGAACTGCAATAGGCTACATACTTCCATGGGAAATACGGGCTAGAGTGATGCAACATTAAAGTGATGTATTAATTCTCATCTATTAAAGGTAGAGTCTGGAGTTTTGTTCGTTGCAGTTTGTAAACAAAACATTCAAACTGGGCCCCTCTTCTCTGGCTCAACTGTGTAGCATCCTGCCCCAGACAGCAGCAACAGCAGTTGTCGGGACCGTAAAGGAAAGGAATTACAGTCCGAGTGAAGCGCTGGAGCCATGGGCCGATATCCCGCCGTCACCGGTGACGGGAGCCTCCAGCGTTTTGTTGCAACGGGCAGGAGGGCCGTTATGGTGAGCTGGGAAGCGGGTGTTAGCGGCGGATGCTAATTTCTTTTACTTTGCAGTTCTGCTGCTGTGAGAGAGAATGGACTTTTAAATTGATTATTATTATTACTATTATCAGTATTAATGTGTTGATGACAGAGCTCAGGTGAAGCTACGTGCAGCAGAGCAGGAGGGCTACTAGCCCCACTAGCTGTCCCGGATGTTAGCGAGTGCTAGCACGTCTCCCTTGGTCTCCGCCCCCAAAGTGTCAAAAGTCCTTGCTTCGAGCGAGCAGAACTCCACCGCGAGCGAGCACAGGGGAGAGAGAGAACGAGAGCAGGAGCGAGCCAGCGCTCGCAAAGCAGCTGCACAGTGTTGTTGTGTGTGTCGCTGCTGTTTTTTACTCGTTCGCACCTGCCTCTGCTTCACTCTGTTGCTGAATATGTGCGCGAAGATCAAACAAGTGTGCGCGGCAGTTGAAATCTGCGCGCGTGACACAAAATAATTTACACGAGAGAGAGATCTGCGCGCGTGCAGATGTGTTATCCGCTCGCACGACTTATGACACAAATATAACGCCATAAGACAACATATCACTCCTGCTCAGGCTCAGCTGGATTGGTTACAAGTAAAATACAGAATTGGTTTTGAAATCAAGCTATTTGTTTTGAACACCTCAAATGGATGAGCTCCACAATACATTACTGACCTGCTAATACCATATTCCAGGTCACTCAGGTCATCCTCACTACAATTCCTCTCAGTACCTCACTCATACCACCAAAGGTGACTGAGCTTTTTTTTTGCTGGTCTAAGGTCTCTCAGGCTCTCCTGTTCCATCACTGACAACTTTAATTTTCAATTTAAATATCCATCTTTTTTTCACCTGCTGTTAGTTCAGTTTGGGACTGCCCCGAGGCTTTTGTCCCCCAAGTCCCCTCTTAACTTACGTCTACTGTCCTCTTACTGCTAATACATATATTCCTATTTAATTATTTCAACTTTAGATTTTTTTCATCATGGCAGTTTTATTCTGTCTCCTAACATCCTTTTTTTTTTCTTTGATTTTTTCATGTTGGTTAGCATTTTTATTTTCAGTCTTGCCTTCTCTCTGTTACTGCTGTACTACATTATGTATTGTTGCTTTTGATGCACATTTTATTTCTTTAAACACATAAACCTTTATTGAGGCAGATCCTAACCCATCTTCCTTGACTGGAAAGCACTTTGGATCAACTCTAGTTGTGTTTATGTGTAACTGACTTGACAGTACTTGTCTTTCAGGCTGTCTCCTCAGGATTTGTTTCACTTTTCAAAGGTTTTAAAGAAAATGGCAATCATTCTCAACTGTTAGATGCAACAGAAACAGCTGACTTATTTTTCATGGCACCATAAGAATAAAATTAAGGGAATTCATCAACTTTTTTACTAAGACAATGTAATGCACCTTCTTGCTTATCATGTTAGTTTATAATAATTTAAAATATTTAGTCTGGTCATTGCTTCTTAGGCTTTTCTTGAGTCAAAGAGATATCCTTTAAAATGCTTCATAAGAAAGACAAGAATGTAATCATGTAACAATAATGCTGTAATTTCTAAGGGAAGTCTAAACCACTATGGAGAAAACTTGTCACAATTCATTGCGATTGATATCTACCTTCAATTTACATGACTTTGGAAAAAAGTATTGTTTGGTTTCACTGAATATGACAGGAATTCGTTCTCTACATTTTATGAAATTAAACACTGTACCCTGACTACGGAATATAAAAAGCTGTAAAGTCCCCATAGGGTGGGTGGGAGTGGAGGTGGATAGGTTCAACAAAGCTGGGACTTTTACCCAGGAGGTCCACACTCACTTCCTGTATGGATGATGAGCCAAACCATGACATTTTAGTTCAAAACCTAACCATGTGCTTTTGTTAATGTCTTGGTTCTCACATGCTTTTGTTGCCTAAACCTTACCAAGTGTGTTGCCCAAATATAACCACATGCTTTTGTTGACGAACTTAACCATGTGCGTTTCTTGTTGCCTTAACCTAACCATGTGCTGTAATTGTCAAAACGAAACTACATGCTTTTCTTGCATAAACCTAACCAAGTGCGTTTGCTGCCCAAATTTAACAACATGCTTTTGTTGCCTACAACTAACCACATGCTTTTGTTGCCTAAACCTAACAATGAACTTTTGTTGCCCAAACTTAACCACATGCTTTTGTTGCCTGAAACTAAACACATACTTTTGGTTCCTAAACTTAAGCACATGCTTATGTTGCCTAAACCTAACTGTGGTTTTTGTTGCAGAAACTTAACCACATGCTTTTGTTGACTAAACCCTACCATGTTCTTTCGTTGCCTAAACTTAATTACTTCTTTTGTTGCCTTAAACTTAACCACATGCTTTTGTTGCCCAAACCTAACCATGTCATTTGGTGTCTGAACCTAACTACGTGGGTTTCTTGCACAAACTTTACCACATGCTTTTTTTTGCCTAAATCTACCCATGTGCTGTTGTTGCCAAGACTTAACCACATGCTTTTGTTGCCCAAACTAAACCACTTGCTTTTGTTGCCTGCACCAAACCATGTGCTTTTGGTGACCAAACCTAAGCACATGCCTTTGTTGCCTAATTCTTACCATGTGCTTTTGTTGCCAAATCTTAACTACATGCTCTTGTTGATGAAACCTAACCATGTGCCTTTGTTGCCTAAACCTAGCCATGTGCCTTTGTTGCCCAAAATTTACAACATGCTTTTGTTGCCTGATCCAAACCACATACTTTTGTTGCCAAGACCTAACCATGTGCTTTTGTTGCCACAACTAGCAAAGTGCTTTTGTTGATGAAACCTAACCATGTGCTGTTGTTGCCCAAACTTAACCACATATATTTGTTGCCTAAACCTAACCATGCACTTTTGTTGCCCAACCCTAACCACACGCGTTTGTTGCCTAAACCTAACCATATGCTTTTTTTTGCCCAAACCTAACCATATGCTTTTGTTGCCTAAACCTAACCATGTGCTTCTGTCGACCAAACCTAAACACATACTTCTTTGCCTAATCCTAACCATATGCTTTTGTTGCCTAAACCTTAAATGTGCTTTTGTTGCCCAATCTTAACTACATGCTTTTGTTGCCTAAACCTAACCATGTGCCATTGTTGCCCAAAATTAACAACATACTTTTGTTGCCTAAACCTAACCATGTTCTTTTATTGCCAAAACTTAATCGCTTCTTTTGTTGCCTAAACCTAACCATGTGCTTTTGTCTCTGAAACTACACTAAATGCTTTTGTTGCCAAAACCTAACCATGGGCCTTTGTTTCCCACATCTAACTATGTGCTTTTGTTGCCTAATTCCAACCAAATACTTTTGTTGCCTAAATCTAACCATGTGCCTTTGTTGCTGAAAAACTCATGCTTTTGTTGCTTGATCCTAACCATATCCTTTTGTTGCCTAAACCTAACCATGTGTTTTTGTTGCCAAAACTTAACTAAATGCTTTTGTTGTCAAAACCCAGTTGCTGAAACCTAACCATGTGCCTTTGTTTCCCAAACGGAATCACATACTTTCGTTGTCTAAACCAAACCATATGCTTTTGTCTCCCAAACTTAACCACATGGTTTTGATGCCGAAACCTAACTACCTGGGTTTCTTGCACAAACTTAACCACATGCTTTTGTTGCTTTAATCTACCATGTGCGTTTTTTGCCCAAACTTAACCACATGCTTTTGTTGCCAAAACCTAACCATGTGCTTTTGTCGACCAAGCCTAACCACATGCTTTTGTTGCCCAATCCTAACCATGTGATTTTGTTGCCTAAACCTAAGTGTGCTTTTGTTGCCCAATCTTAACCTAACCATGTGCCATTGTTACCAAAAATTAACAACATGCTTTTGTAGCCTGACCCTAACCACATACTTTTCTTGCCTAAACCTTACCATATTCTTTTGTTGCCTAAACCTAATGATGCGCTTTTGTTGCCCAACCCTAATCACATGGTTTTGTTGCCTAACCCTAACCATGTGCCATTGTTGCCAAAACTTAACAACATGCTTTTGCTGCCTGATCCTAACCTCATACTTTTCTTGCCTAAACCTAACCATGTTCTTTTGTTGCGTCAACCTAATGATGCGCTTTTGTTGCCCAACCCTAATCACATGGTTTTGTTGCCTTAACCTAATCATGTGCTTTTGTTGCCCAAACTTATCCACATGTGTTTGTTGCTCAAACTTAACCACATGCTTTTGTTGCCCAAACTTAATTACGTGCTTCTGTTGCCTTAGCCTAACCATGTGCTTTTGTTGCCCTAACCTAACCACATGATTTTGTTGCCTATAGCTACCCATGTGCTTCTGTTGCCCAAACCTAACCATGTGCTTGTGTTGCCCAAACTTAACCACATGCTTTTGTTGCCCAAACCTAACCATGTGCTTGTGTTGCCCAAACTTAACCACATGCTTTTGTTGCCTAAACCTTTGCATGTGCTGTTGTTGTCAGAACTAAGCCACATGCTTTTTTTGACTAAAGCTAACCCTAACCACATGCTTTTGTTGCCTAAACCTTACCATGTGCTTTTGTTGCCCAAACGTATCTACATGCTTTTGTTGCCAAAACCTAACCATGTGTTTTTGTTGCCCAACTTAACCACATGCTTCTGTTGCCTTAACCTAACCTTGTGCTTTTGTTGCCTAAATTTATCCACATGCTTTTGTTGCCCAAACTTAACCACATGGTTTTGTTGCCCAAACCTAACCACATGCTTTTGTTGCCCAAACTTAATTACGTCCTTTTGTTGCCTAAACTTTACCATGTGCTTTTGTTGCCCAAACTGGTAAGATTTACAGTAAGGTACACAAAATTAGAGTAGTTACTGGGGAACTAATGAGGAACTAATGAGTAGTTACTGAGGAACTTAGGTACACAAAATTAGAGTAGTTACTGAGGAATTAATGAGGAACGAATGAGGAACTAATGAGGAACGAATTAGTAGTTAGTGAGGAACTAATGAGGAACGAATGGGGAACTAATGAGGAACTGAGGAACTAATGAGGAACTAATGATGAAGCTTAGCTTCACTACTTAACTACTCATTCTTTCCTCATTAGTTCTTCAGTAACTACTCTAATTTTGTGTACCTTAGTTTCTCAGTAACTACTCATTCTTTCCTCATTAGTTCTTCAGTAACTACTCTAATTTTGTGTACCTTAGTTTCTCAGTAACTACTCATTAGTTCCTCATTAGTTCCTCATAATCCTCTAATTTTGTGTACCTTATTGTAAAAATGTTACCCCCAAACTTATCCACATGCTTTCGTTGCCCAAACTTAACCACATGCTCTTGTTGCCTAAACCTTACCATGTGCTTTTGTTGCCCAAACATATCCACATGCTTTTCTTGCCAAAACCTTACCATGTGTTTTTGTTGCCCAAACTTAACCACATGCTTCTGTTGCCTTAACCTAACCTTGTGCTTTTGTTGCCCAAATTTATCCACATGCTTTTGTTGCCAAAACTTAACCACATGGTTTTGTTGCCCAAACCTAACCACATGCTTTTGTTGCCCAAACTTAATTACATCCTTTTGTTGCCTAAACTTTACCATGTGCTTTTGTTGCCCAAACTGGTAAGATTTACAGTAAGGTACACAAAATTAGAGTAGTTACTGAGGAACTAATGAGGAACTAATGAGGAACGAATGAGTAGTTACTGAGGAACTAAGGTACACAAAATTAGAGTAGTTACTGAGGAATTAATGAGGAACGAATGAGGAACTAATGAGGAACGAATGAGTAGTTAGTGAGGAACTAATGAGGAACGAATGGGGAACTAATGAGGAACTGAGGAACTAATGAGGAACTAATGATCAAGCTTAGCTTCACTACTTAACTACTCATTCGTTCCTCATTAGTTCTTCAGTAACTACTCTAATTTTGTGTACCTTAGTTCCTCAGTAACTACTCATTAGTTCCTCATAATCCTCTAATTTTGTGTACCTTATTATAAAATGTTATCCCCAAACTTATCCACATGCTTTCGTTGCCCAAACTTAACCACATGCTCTTGTTGTCTAAACCTAACCATGTGCTTTTGTTTGCCCAAACCTAACCATGGGCTTGTGTTGCCCAAACTTAACCACATGCTTTTGTTGCCCAAACCTAACCATGTGCTTGTGTTGCCCAAACTTAACCACATGCTTTTGTTGCCTAAACCTTAGCATGTGCTGTTGTTGTCAGAACTAAGCCACATGCTTTTTTGCCTAAAGCTAACCCTAACCACATGCTTTTGTTGCCTAAACCTTACCATGTGCTTTTGTTGCCCAAACATATCCACATGCTTTCCTTGCCAAAACCTTACCATGTGTTTTTGTTGCCCAAACTTAACCACATGCTTCTGTTGCCTTAACCTAACCTTGTGCTTTTGTTGCCCAAATTTATCCACATGCTTTTGTTGCCCAAACTTAACCACATGGTTTTGTTGCCCAAACCTAACCACATGCTTTTGTTGCCCAAACTTAATTACATCCTTTTGTTGCCTAAACTTTACCATGTGCTTTTGTTGCCCAAACTGGTAAGATTTACAGTAAGGTACACAAAATTAGAGTAGTTACTGAGGAACTAATGAGGAACTAATGAGGAACGAATGAGTAGTTACTGAGGAACTAAGGTACACAAAATTAGAGTAGTTACTGAGGAATTAATGAGGAATGAATGAGGAACTAATGAGGAACGAATGAGTAGTTAGTGAGGAACTGATGAGGAACGAATGGGGAACTAATGAGGAACTGAGGAACTAATGAGGAACTAATGATCAAGCTTAGCTTCACTACTTAACTACTCATTCGTTCCTCATTAGTTCCTCATTAGTTCTTCAGTAACTACTCTAATTTTGTGTACCTTAGTTCCTCAGTAACTACTCATTAGTTCCTCATAATCCTCTAATTTTGTGTACCTTATTATAAAATGTTATCCCCAAACTTTTCCACATGCTTTCGTTGCCCAAACTTAACCACATGCTCTTGTTGTCTAAACCTAACCATGTGCTTTTTTTTGCCCAAACCTAACCACATGCTTTTGTTGCCCAAACTTAATTACATCCTTTTGTTGCCTAAACTTTACCATGTGCTTTTGTTGCCCAAACTGGTAAGATTTACAGTAAGGTACACAAAATTAGAGTAGTTACTGAGGAACTAATGAGGAACTAATGAGGAACGAATGAGTAGTTACTGAGGAACTAAGGTACACAAAATTAGAGTAGTTACTGAGGAATTAATGAGGAATGAATGAGGAACTAATGAGGAACGAATGAGTAGTTAGTGAGGAACTGATGAGGAACGAATGGGGAACTAATGAGGAACTGAGGAACTAATGAGGAACTAATGATCAAGCTTAGCTTCACTACTTAACTACTCATTCGTTCCTCATTAGTTCCTCATTAGTTCTTCAGTAACTACTCTAATTTTGTGTACCTTAGTTCCTCAGTAACTACTCATTAGTTCCTCATAATCCTCTAATTTTGTGTACCTTATTATAAAATGTTATCCCCAAACTTTTCCACATGCTTTCGTTGCCCAAACTTAACCACATGCTCTTGTTGTCTAAACCTAACCATGTGCTTTTTTTTGCCCAAACTTAACCACATGCTTTTGTTGCCCAAACTTACCACGTGGTTTTGTTGCCCAAACTTAACCACATGCTTTTGTTGCCTAAACCTAACCATGTGTTTTTGTTGCCCAAACTTAACCACATGCTTCTGTTGCCTTAACCAAAACATGTGATTTTGTTTCCCAGGCTTATCCACATGCTTTTGTTGCCCAAACCTAACCACATGCTTTTGTCTCCCAAACTTAACCACATGCTCTTGTTGTGTAAGCCTAACCATGTGCTTTTGTCTCCCAAACTTAACCACATGATTTTGTTGCCTAAACTTAACCATGCGCTTTTGTTGCCCAAACTTAACCACATGCGTTTGTTGCCCAAACTTAACCACATGCTTTTGTTGCCCAAACTTATCCACATGAGTTTGATGCCCAAACTTAACCACATGCTTTTGTTGCCCAAACTTACCACATGCTTTTGTTGCCCAAACTTAATTACGTGCTTCTGTTGCCTTAGCCTAACCATGTGCTTTTGTTGCCCTAACCTAACCACATGATTTTGTTGCCTATACCTACCCATGTGCTTTTGTTGCCCAAACCTAACCATGTGCTTTTGTTGCCCAAACTTAACCACATGCTTTTGTTGCCCAAACCTAACCATGTGCTTGTGTTGCCCAGACTTAACCACATCCTTTTGTTGTCTAAACCTTTGCATGTGCTGTTGTTGTCAGAACTAAGCCACATGCTTCTGTTGCCTAAACCTAACCCTAACCACATGCTTCTGTTGCCTTAACCTAACCTTGTGCTTTTGTTGCCCAAATTTATCCACATGCTTTTGTTGCCCAAACTGGTAAGATTTACAATAAGGTAGACAAAATCAGAGTAGTTACTGACAAACTAAGGTACGCAAAATTAGAGTAGTTACTGAGGAACTAATGAGGAACGAATGAGTAGTTACTGAGGAAGTAAGGTACACAAAATTAGAGTAGTTACTGAGGAACTAATGAGGAACGAATTGGGAACTAATGAGGAACTAATAATGAAGCTTAGCTTCACTACTTAACTACTCATTCGTTCCTCATTAGTTCCTCATTAGTTCTTCAGTAACTACTCTAACTTTGTGTACCTTAGTTCCTCAGTAACTACTCATTAGTTCCTCATAATCCTCTAATTTTGTGTACCTAACCTAACCATGTGCTTTTGTTTCCCAGGCTTATCCACATGCTTTTGTTGCACAAACTTAACCTCATGCTTTTGTCTCCCAAACTTAACCACATGCTCTTGTTGCGTAAGCCTAACCATGTGCTTTTGTTGCCCTAACCTAACCACATGATTTTGTTGCCTAAACTTAACCATGCGCCTTTGTTGCCCAAACTTAACCACATGCTTTTGTTGCCAAAACTTAAGTACATGCTTGTGTTGCCTATACCTAACCATGTGCTTTTGTTGCCAAAACTTAACTACATGCTTTGGTTGCCTAAACTTAACCATGTGCTTTTGTTGACATCCCAACATTTGTTGCAGTGTCCCAGAATATCAACAGCAGGATGATACCTTGTAGACATTCAAGTCCACTGACTGAGTAACTTTTGTTACAGAAACCTAAAAATAAGCTTTTTTTGCTCAAACTTTACCATATGCTTTTGTTACCTGAACCTGACCACATGATTTTGTTGCCTTAACCTATGAGCTTTAGTTGCCAAAACATAACAACAGCAGGATGATACTTTGTAGACATTCAAGTCCACTGACTGAGAAAAAGTGTTGCATTTTCATCATTTTTAGGTCAAAACTGCACACACTGACAACAAGAGTGCACTTAAGGGCAGAGGTCTGTGTTTGTGTTTGACTATGATTTGTTTATAGATGGCGCGACAGTAACCAACTCAAAAGCCAGCTGGAGAAGAGGGTGGATTAGGGAAGAAGGAGGGGGACTGTAGTTCATGTAGTTTAAAAGAGCATTTCCTTTGTTTACTATTGCTACAATAAATGCAGGACACAATAACTTCTACAATAAAAACACATTTAAGATTGGTCTTTTCAAAAAAGTAAGTGAACACTCTCTCCTTCCATACAACCTAGTGAAGACCTTCCCGTCAAAATGTTGCTGTTGTTTTATTGTTGGTCTTAATGCCAATTTAATAAAGACTTGTAATAAGCATTGTTTTCCTACTACTTACGTTAAATACATGATAGCAGCGTAACATATTCATTCAATTTACTTTATTTTGGAACTTGTGCAAGAATGAGAAGAGCGTTTTAGAACCATGTAATAACAATGGACCAGCTCAAAAGTTCTTAAAATGTAAACACAGCCTGTCAGGACATCCAAGTAAAAACATAAGTCCAAATAAATTTAACTAAACAATATGCATAAATAATACATAACCATAAATCATAGTTGCCAACAAAAATCAAGTCCAGGGGGCTCCATTTGTCAGTGACTGTGCCAGTGTTCACTCAGATCAAGGCTTAACAAGTGAATGGGATTTAAAAAAAAAAAGAAAACTTTACTTCTTCCAATGAATGTCTTTAATATGGACCCATTCAAAGGATATATGTTTAGTCACGGTCCAGGCTGAAATTCACCTGGCATTTTGGCTGAAGAGCTGCCTGATATTGGACGCAAGGCCACTATTGCTTCCAGCCACTCTGTATAACCCACTAATACTTGTGCAGCAGTCTTCATCCGTCATAGTATTTAAACTTTCCACCAACTGCTTACCTGGAACAATCAGACAGTGGAAGTGAGCATGGCATTCTCAAAGGCCCAAAATACCTAACACGGGTGCCACCTAGTGGCTCAACTTTATACATCCTACATAATAAAATGTGAGAATGCAATTACGATTAAATAATTCTTGGTTTCACCAGTGTAGTTTACTATGCGCTGAAACCCATGCCGTTTGCTTTATTTGCACTTTTAAGATGTAAAAATGATGATAAGGCAGCAGTTTTCTCACAATATGAGCCATTATTACATTATGAATTGTTATTACATTATGAACTGTTATTACATTATGAGAGACGCCAGTAAGGCTCATAATGTAATAGGTTATTACATTATTACATTATGTGCAAAGCCGTTATTACATTATGTGCTCATGATTTTATTACATTATGAGCTGATTATTACATTATGAACTTTTATTACATTTAAGTTATTACATTATGAGCCGTTATTACATTATGAGCCATTACAAGCGCACTCTCGTTGTCAGTGTGTGCAGTTTTGACCTAAAAATGATGATAATGCAACACTTTTTCTCACAATATGAGCCATTATTACATTATGAGCTGTTATTACATTATGAGCGGCGCCAGTAAGGCCCATAATGTAATAAGTTATTACATTATTACATTATGCACAAAGCTGTTATTACGTTATATGCTCATGATTTTATTACATTATGAGCCGATTATTACATTATGAACTTTTATTACATTTCTGTTATTACATTATGAAGCGTTATTACATTATGAGCCATTATTACATTATGAGTTGCTACAACATTCATAATGCGCAAGGCAAGAGATGCCGTCAAGTGTGATTGCTGTATGAGAGCAGTGTTTTGACCCATTTATGATGAATGGATGTGATACTGAGCTCCCTTTGTAATTCTACATTATTATCTTATTCTGTTTATTCATTCATTGGAAGAGCTGGGCAAGTGTTGTGTACTTACAGCAAACAGGTGACCAATACACACAGACAGGCCAATAGCCAAAGCAGATGAACCCTTGAGGTCACTGCGTTTGTTGTCACAAGTGGCAAACACAGTGAAGACCAACTGAAAGGTGATGAAGAGTTCTACAACCAATGCGTTTCCCACAGAAATGCTCATATTTACCTGTGATGGAAACACAACAGCAGCAAAGAAATACATCATCAGATTTCAATAACTCATACCTTGCATTAAAATGTGATCTGTATATAAATATAAGACATGGAGGACACATTGCTATTTCACTGTATTGCAGTCCATTTAATCTAAGCCGACCTTGCCTGAAGGCAGGCTGTGTGATTGGATGTCAGCAAGGTCAGTGGGTTCATAGGTCACCTAATTCCATTCTTAAAGTGATACATTTACTAGAAATTGTAAGGGTTAGGGTGGAGGCTGATGGTGTAATAGTAGCATTTCATTAGTTTAGTAACTATTTAAATTGTCAATGAGTCCATCTATTTATGTTATGTTATGTTATGTTATGTTATGTTATGTTATGTTATGTTAAATTGTGTTATCTCCCTGTATTTATTATGTTTCAGTTACTACATCTTAATTATTCATTTATTATTGAGGTGAAGTTATTAGACTTTTACCAGCATTTTTCTGGCCTAACACTAACCTGCTGACTTGTGAGTCTGATATCCTCCAGCTGCTCTGGTAAAGACATAACCTTCAGATAGTCTTTTTGTGCTAAACACTACTTTCAGGATTAGAAAATCAGAATTGATCCTGTGATCTCTGTTGATGTTAGATGAAAACTAGATTAACTGAGATTATTTTCTTGGAATTACCTTTGAGACAGCAAAGTATTGTAAGTCCTGTGGCAATAATTACTGTGAAACAAGCAGTGAACAATTAACTAATTAAAAAAAAAAAGGACAAACCGTGGTGATGCCCATGCTACCCCTAACAGAGGCTGGGGTGATGCCATACAAAATGGCAGCCCCCACTATGGCTCCGGTACACTGGGCCAGCAGGAAGAAGACAGCTTTAGCCAGACTGAGCTTTCTGGTCACCACCATGGCTGCTGTGACTGCAGGGTTGATATGAGCACCACTGATGTGGCTGAAGCACTGCACCATGGTGGCAATAGTCAGACCAAAGCAGAGTGAGATGAGTACCAGGTCAGGGGGATGGGGATCCTTCTCAGCAGCCCCCCAGTTGATGGTTGACCCAAGGCTGAGCAGGACAAATAGCAGCATGGCGAAGAACTCAGCACCCACACAGCGCCAGAACTCCTGAGTCCAGACGCCCTTGAAGGCAGTCATTATTTTGTCTTGAGGGCAGCAGGATGGAGACCAGAACTGAAAGTGTGGTGTGCAGCAAGTGAAGCAGCACCTCCTGGAAGGTATGAAAGGGAGGGCAAAGATCAATAAAGGGGGGAAAAAAAGGTATGAGGGAGGATTATAATCACTAAATTAAGAAAGAAATCACAGTTGTCTTCCACATCTAGTGTTGATAGAGTAACACTGTGTATGTATGTTTATATGTTATGTGTTAGATACAAAAGAGGCAGAACTATGCTGCAATGGCATTGTGCCACACCCTGAAGGTGTTTAAGCATGCAGAAGCAATGCTCTGGACCACTTTACAAAATATCCAGTCAGCTCTTACCAGGCGCAGAAAATATCAGTCATTAGTCTGTTTTAAAAAGAGCTTCAGCCATAAAGCAGTGATGCTGTCCTTCAGTAGGTGATTTAAGGGCCATCCCCCCCTGTTAGCAAAATGACCAAAATGTGTCCCCCTTGTGTCCAGACCTAGACGCTGTCCTGCCCAGACCCAGGTCTATAACTGACATTCCACCGGACGCAATAGCATTAGCGTCAGCTACTGGACTTCTACATGACTACATGACTACTTTTAATCCCTGCATACGCCCCCCTCAGGAAAACTGCTCCTACCATTACAAAGACTGTCAAGACTTGGCTGAATGGCGTCTCTCAGCAGCTGCAGGACTGCTTTGACAGGACTGACTGGGACGTTTTTTGAACACCCAGACTTGGAGATGTTCACAGACAGTGTTTTATGTTACATTAAGAACTGCATAGACACTGTCACAGTGGACAAGCGCATCCGGATCTACCCCAACCAGAAGCCCTGGATGACCCAGGAGGTCCAGGACAGCAACAACAGCAGGCAGGTGTGGCGGTGTGGCAAGGTGTCCAGCATCTCACCAACTACAGGACCAACCTCAGAGCTGCTGAAGGGGATGCTGCGCTGGCAGACGAGCTGAACCTCTTCTTTGCCTGCTTTGAGGTGGAGCAACCAGAGGCAGCCACACTACCCTTCACGGTCCACAGCAGCCCCTCAGCGTCAGCACCGCCTCCCCACAGGGCTGTGTGCTGAGCCCCTTGCTCTACACCCTCTACACCAAAGACTGCTCCCCCGCCCACCTCAACAACACCATTATCAAGTTCATGGACGACACCATTGTGGAGGGCTGATCTCTGGGGGGGATGAGTCCGCCTACAGGCAGTTGACAGTGTGGTGCAAGGAGAATAACCTGCTCCTTAACACCTCAAAAACCAAGGAGCTGGTAATAGACTTCAGGAAAAAGAAAACGGACATTCCACCACTACTCAGTAGCGGGAACTGTGTGGAGAGGGTGCTGACTTTCGCTTCCTGGGAGTCCACATTGAGGAGGACTTCACCTGGAGCAAGAACACCTCTGAGCTGCTGAAAAAGGCCCAGCAGAGACTATACTTCCTGAGGGTGCTCAGGGGGAACAACATCACCCAGAGACTGCTGGTGTCCTTTTATCAATGCTCTATTGAGAGCATCCTGACATACTGTATGTGTGTGTGGTACACCAGCTGCACAGTGACTCAGAGGAAAAAGCTCCAGAGGATCATGAACACAACTCAGAAGATCGTTGGCTGCCCTCTCCTCTCTCTGGAAGAACTGCACAGTTCCTGTTGTTTCAGAAAAGCCTGGAACATTATAAAGGACACTTCACACCCTGGTTATTCCCTGTTTAACTGTTGCCATCAGGCCAGACAGTATAGACAAACAGATTCAGAAACAGCTTCTACCCATTGCAGTAACTTCACTTAACAAAGCAAGAAGGCAATAAAAGGTGTTTAGTGCAAAAAGGGACTGTGCAAATGACAGAGGAGAGAATGTATGCTGTGAGTTGTTTTTATTTATTTATTTTTTAGCTGTCTTCTTTTTAATGCTGCTTATGGTTTTATATGATATAGTTTTATGAGTTGATGCCCTGACAAGGTGGCACAATTTCGTTGTACATGTGACAATGACAAATAAATGATATTCCACTTTATATTCTATTCTACTTTTGACAGAGCATTTATATTTTAAAGGAGTTATATGTAAGAAATCTAAAGCAAATAGTTGTAAAATCATCCTAATATGTCACAGAGACTAAGGACTAATGTTCATATAACATACTGATCTCACGGACAACAATAGTACAGCCAGAATATTCGCATTTAGAAAACATTTTTACAGTCCGCAAATCATGTTTATGTTTTGAATTTAAGTTTTGGCCTGTTGCGCCACCCACCACCGTCTACCAGTCACGCAGTCAGTAGAGTCTCAACATCAGTTACAGTTACGACTGAGCTACAGCAGCACAGCAAGCAGCTGTATCCTGCTGCCAGGATACAGCTCCTAAGCTGTATCCTGGCAGCAGCGTTAGCAGCAGAGAAGCCGGACTTGCTTGAACGGTTCGCTGGAAAACCGAAGATCAAGGACGCGGCGACGCGGCCCTGTTACGGCAGCCGCCCGTGGGCAAACAAATCAGTCTCCAGCGTGCCGCTGTCCAGCAACCTCGAATCTGTAGGGGAGGGGGGGGGCGGACATGAGTCGTGGCAGTATTTTGAATTTGAGTGCAGTAACCGTTTTGGCCACATTTTTACATACAGCGCCTTTAAATAAGGGGCAACCTCAGAGAATTGAAGCCAGTGCAGAAGTATATGTATGCACCACAAAAGCACAAGATTAACTTAAATGACAGGAGACTTAATGTAACAGCAGCATTACCCATTCTTAAGGGGTCCTGATTTCACATCTAGATTTAAAACCTTCATTGCCGTTATCATTTGCTACACTCTCATTTCCAGATCATTCATTAGAACTAATACATACAAAATGCATAGAGAGTGGGAGAGACAGAGGGTGAGAGGGTGCCCATAACTCATATTTTTCCCTGAGGTCGAGGAACCTTAAAGGGCCAGTGTGTAATATTTGGCATGGTTTATTGTCAAATCTGAATCTGAATCTGAATATTCTACCCATTAATATGTTTATATAAGTGTATAATCACTATAAAATAAAATTCGTTTGGTTTTCATAGCCTTATAATTATGCTTTTATATATATATATACATATATATATATATATATGTATATATATATCACAGCATATATGTATATAGCAAGGGCCTTGTTTAGAGAGGTCGCCATCTTGCGCCGCCATGTATGTACAGCAGCCTGAGCGGACAATCCAGCCAGCCAGAGAACGAGTTTCACATGTATAAATAAACCAACGAAGAAGACAGTGGAAGGAAGGAAGAAGGAGGAGGAAATAGCAGAGTGTTAGTAGTTCGTCGATAGAGAGTAGTGAAAAGATTTTTCTAGTTATAAAGTTTGCGAATAGACCACACTTACCACGCAACAGGAGAGAATGAACCCGAACCGTCATCTGCGAGGAAAAGAAGACGCAAAGAAGGGGCAAAGAAAATGGGACAAGCGGCGGCAGAGAATAAACATCGGTGATGTTTTTCAGCGATGGGGGGGGTTCATGAAGGACAAAGGGCTTTAATCCGACGCTGAAGTGGCATGTTTTGTGCTGGACAGGTAAACTACTAAAATAAATGCTACTATTTGTCAGCACGTAGTATAATAGCGTTACGTGTTGGACTCGACAAATAGAGAGTGAGGAGGAGAGTTCATAACGTTACATCATCTCCAGGTAGAGCAATTACTGTAAAACACTTGCGAAAATTTTAGTCTTATGTCAAAGGCATAACAGGCATAACATCCTCCCCTCCTCCTCTTCCTGCACCTCTTCCTCTCCCTCATCTTCCTCTTCTCCCTCTCCCTCTCCCTCGTCTTTCTCTTCTCCCTCTCCCTCTCCCTCCTCACCCTCCTCTCCCTGTCTCCTGTGGAAAATCACTCTGCAAACGCATATTATAATATGTAACGTTAACGGTTATCCTACCAACCTAACGATTATTTGCCACATTGTGCCATGACTTTATTTAGCATTACTGCGCTAATGTTTGCTTGTGTTACCAAAACAATTAGGAATAAAACACTCCTAACCTCTCACTGATGACCTATAACATATCGTAATATGGTTTAGATCTTCACCTCATTGCTCGTTGCTTCGGATATGTTACCGGCAGAGATGCTGCTCTCTGTCGCGGACGACGCCATTTTTCCAAAGTGTTTTGGTCCTCGGAGGACACCGTAACTTTGCAGACAGGAGGGGTGAGCACAGGCAAGCGAGCGAGCGCTGCAATCTAGAATCTAAACACTACATGTCACTGTTTTCAACCCATTTTACACACTGGCCCTTTAATCCAGGCCTGTACATAATCAAATAAACATTCAAACTCGGGACCATTCAAGCCCCATTAACCATTACGATAATTACTGATCATGATCTTTTCATTTAGATATTTGAATTATTTGAATTATTCCCACAGTTTGCCACATATTAATATCACATCAATTGTTAATCTTACAACAAAAGAAGGTTAAAGGTTTAAGCTTACAATAGACACACACCACGGTTCACGGATTTCATGTGTGTGATTCACATGATCCTGCCTGTCTCTTTCATGTTGAGCCTCAGACTGGATTTATTCTAGATTATAGCTGTTTCTTTGTCCCTTTGATTTAAGTGGGAACAGTGTTATACCATCACCATGTACCTGTCAGATGCTCTGGCCTCATGTGAAGTGTATCCAAAATGCAACTCTGTTGCCTAAGTTAAGTAATGAGTCAAGACATCCTACTGCTGTGATCCCCCACACAGAGCAGCTGAGCTGACCCACTGTCTCTGAGGTTTGTAATGTCTTGAATTGTCTGCTCAGTGTCACAGTGTGTGTGTTAGTGAGCTGTGGCAGCATGGTGGTTTAAAATGAGGAAAGATCAGTGCAAGATGTGCTGAGATCACCAAAATATTATAAAACAACTTGGGCCCCGTTTCCCAGAGCCTTCGTAGCGCTACGTGCATCGTAAGTTGTATCTTAAGGTCTTCCTTAAGTTTACGGGCTGTTTCCCAGAGTCTCCTTAGTGAAGATATATCTTCTGAAAGATATATCTTAAGAAGCGCGGTCTGAACCACTCGTAAGCTGTTCCTTAGTGATGCGCTCCGTTCATCCTGTCACAGTTTTAGCTTTATTAGGCCAAAATTATGCTTTTTAAATGGACAGTTGCAGTATAATTCACATCTAGACTCCTTGCGCAAATTCTATCATTAGTTTAAAATTAACTTCATGAAAAATAATAATGAATATTGAATATTATGAATATATAGGTTTATTTATTTATTTATTTACTCATTCATTCATTTATTTAATGGAGGTAATTAACTGAGGATATGTTTTTTCTGACGCGGCTGCAGGCTGTACCCTACCACTATATACTGAATATCTGACAGATACTTGACAAATTGATCAAATTGAAATCTAATGAGGCCGGCTGGAAACTAATCACGTGGGTGGCACCAGCTACATAGGCGATCAAGCACGTCGCCTCTGTTTGCTTCATTGTAGACAAGATTATGGCTGCATTGCAGCATATCATTGCGCTCAATCAACTGAACCAAAGGCGTCACCGTCCACGGCATCCCACCTCTCATACGTGGGGCTCTGCAGGCACCTCTCAAGCAGGGGGGTCGTGTGGAACGGGGGGAGAGCCAGAGCACGAGGAACTTCAGGGTAGCGAGGCCCCCCATGGCAGGGGATTGGGGGGTGGACGGACATCAATGCCCCCCATGATGCCTTAGTAGGCTGTGTGGCCTATGACTGAGAGGACTTTTTCCTCCTCCGGGGTGAGGGTGGGAGCAGCCCTGGGTCCACCACCGGTTTTGGCAGCCTCTCAGCGAACTGCCGCCCCTTGCCTTTTGGCCAAACTGGCGGAGTCTTGCCACTTCTTCCGGACCACGGACCACCAGGCAGCCATTTTTTGGGCAATGTTGGCCCACTCAGCAGCCTTGTTAGAATTGCCGTTGTGAAAGCATCTGAACAACACACTCCTGTTGCGCCCCACCTCATCCAGTATCACCTTCAGTTCTTCCTTTGTGAAGGTCGCTACCCTCTTGCGCCATTCTTTCTCAGCCATTCTGTCACAATGTCGCACATATGTGCAGCTACTCATGAGCTTATATAGGCTACATGAACCAATCCCAGTGTGCAATTCATTAAATTGGTAATCGCATGCACCTGCAATTAATTACAGCACACACACACACACACACACACACACACAATGAAACGTGGATATGCTGCTACTACAGGTGCCTGTAGTAATAACAGATTTGCAGTCTGTACATTGACAGAACAGATGTTGTAAAACTTATATGTAAGACACAAACTGGAATTGAACTGCAATGATGGAAAAAGAGAGACAGACACGTAAGCTGTTATAAATGTTGCAAGAACAAATGCATTATTGGCGAGCAGCAATCACATTTCTCTGCATCCTTAGTCTCCTTGTTTATAACGGGATGTGCATGTAAGTCATTTTTTAATGTGATATGCTTCAGACGTAACACACACAAAACACTCGTCTGAACGGAAATTTAGTTTTAAAATGCTGCTTTTAAAAATACCCGTGTAGCCTATGTGTGGACGAGGCTTCAAATAGATGAGCAGATGTTCTGTAAAAGGCATATCCTCATTATGATATAATATTTGGTGAAGGTAAAATTATTATGGCAATACTTTTTTTATATTACGTCATTTATTTACCTTATATGAGATCAATCAATGCATGCAGCACTGATTAATACACTTTCAGCACCATGGTGAAGGACAGCTCCAATTTCCAATGTATCTTAGCAGCTCTCCTTACGAGCACCCGCTAGGGGACAGTTTGGGAAACACTCATAGGAAAAGAAGTTCCTTAGCTAAGGTATATCTCAGAGACCTTCGTAGAGCGCTAAGGTACATCGCAACTGGGAAAGGGGGCCTTGACTGGTACGCTGGTTCACACCCAGCCAACACAACACGATACCGTATGCCATTCAGTCTGGAGGACTTAGAGGGATTCATTGATCACTGCTAGTACCAGTGCGCAATCTGCCTGAAACTTCACAAACTCATTAAGAGTCTAGGCCTGGACATGTGACATGAGTTTTGTCGATGGGTGTGGCTAAATGGTATGACCACGCCCCTTAATGAGCAGCCCCCGCCGCATGTTTCACCGACATGCACGAAAATCAGTACATACCTGTATCATGCCCAGATGCACAAAAAAGTCTCTAAGACCCATTGCCTAAACCCAACAGGAACTCGGCCATTTTGAATTTCGTGGTCATTTTTGGCGTTTCACACATGTTGTGATTTAACAAACTTGTCCTACAGATTTAATCAGATTGGCTCCAAACTTGGTTTATGTGAGCCTGACTATGTTGTGACCAAATGTTATAACAGGATCTGCCCAATGTTGAATGGCACGCCCGCTGCGGAGCGTTGAATTTTGAGGTCTTGCCATGAAAAACAAAATTGCTATAACTTTGGTGTAAATGGTCCCATCTCCACCAAACTTCACATGATTCATATTTCTTACCCTGAAAACATTTATGGGACCATATTTCCTGATGCTCAGCGCGCCACCTAATGGCGACAGGAAGTAGGTCTTTTCAAACACTTATCTTTTGATTTACCTAAAATTAAAATGCTGTGGTCAATATTTGATGTAGAAAAACATGACGTATCATTAGTGTATTCTCCAGCTCCCTCTAGTGGAAAGAGGAAGTGGTACAAAATATGAAAAAGGCCATTCCAGTGCCCCCATTTTATGAAGGATATGCCATCTCACTCCTGTGTGCTGTGTCTGACTGTGACAGGAGTAAACGGCCGTGTCAGCCAGCGTCCTGCCAGCACCCCTGAGTTGCATAAAGGTGTGAGGGCCCGTTCACCGCTGCTTGCAGCTTTAATTATTATAATTATTATTATTGATGTGATCCCTCAGAGTTTAGGATTACGATGGCGCTGCTCAGCTGGCGACTTGCTTTCCTAGTAATCTGTCTAGTAATCTGGCGTGTTTCGTGTGTTTTAGTGTGTTTTTATTTTTTGTCTGTTTGTGTACCCCTCAACTGGATTCTAAGCAGCATGTGGATGTTTTTGCGTAAGCAAATTTTATTGTTTATTGGACTGATCGGACTGTGTTTGTTGCAAACACCTGGCATGTGGGACGCTGTCAGCATGGCACACCGGCGTAATGTGGAAAAGCCAGTGACTTACACTCAGAATACACTCATGTCTCTCCTGACCGCAACGGCCCTGGCAGGCCGAGTGACACCCAGCCCCGGACTACTTGACAACATACCGGATGATCTGAAACGACTGGCAGGATAAATCGAGAGGTGGACCGGGTCGACAGCTCCCAGCTGCGGCAACCCCTGTAGACCTACAGCCCGGAGGAGGAAGCGAGGCAGATAGGGAGGCATCAGGAGGAGACTCCGATCACGGGGTTCCAGACCGGCACTACCTGCTATAATCCTGGCTAACATGCGTTCTATTCAGAACAAAATGGATGAGATAAGGGCATATACAAGGTATGCTTTTGAATTCCGAAAGGCTGCACTCCTCTGCTTCACTGAAACTTGGCTGCAGGCGGATGCCCCAGACTCACTTTTTGACATTGACGGCTTCTCACTCATAAGAGCAGACGGGAACGAAAGTTTGTGTATATGTAAATGAGAGGTGGTGCCGTCAATTTTCTGTCAAGCTGTCAAGTTGTAACAGTGACTTTGAACTGCTGGCCATTGGATAGAGACCATTGTACCTCCCTAGGGAATTTGGCTGTTTGTTGTTTATGTTCCACCCAACAGTAAAGCGCATCGCGCCTCAATAGCAGACAGTATGTGTAACCTGCAACAACAATTCCCTGACGGCCCCACAATAGTTCTGGGCAATCTTAATACCTGCAACCTGGAGAAGACCTTACCAGGTTTTCAACAGGTTGTAAAATGTGGAACGAGCAAGAATGATATACTGGACAAATGTTACATAAACATCAGTAATGCCTACCAATCCAGAAGCAAACCACCTATCTCAAACTCTGACCACAATGTGTTGTATCTCATCCCCACCTACCGGACCAAACTAAAAAGCAGTAAACCTCTGGATAAGGTGGTAAGGCACTGGACACAGGACAGCAAAGAGGCACTGGGAGCCTGTTTTGACTGCACTGACTGGGAGGAGCTGAGGGAGAGCACATTGGACTCAGCATGCTCAGTCACAACTGACTACATCAACTTCTGTGTTGAGTCTATCATCCCAACAAAAACAGTCAAAGTGTACCCCAACAACAAATCTTACATAACCAAAGACATTAAACAAGAAATGAATCAGAGGAAAATAGACTTCAAAAATAAGGACAAATTGGACCTGCTAAAGAGGGGCAAGGAGGTGAGACACAAAATCAGGAGGGCAAAGGTCACTCACAGGAGACATCTAGAGGAGTATTTTAAGGCAGACAACCCCAGGGAAATGTGGGAAACTACGAAAACCATGGCAGGTATGCCCATCAAACAACACAAGCTAATGGCAACAACCAATGAGGCGGCCTCTGCTATAGAGCTGAACACTTTTTTCACCAGGTTTGAGACCTCTGGGACTGTAGAGAGTTGCAGTGATGTGCTGAAATCAGTGTTCACACAGCGTGATGACAGAGTGGAAATCACAGTAGGACAGGTAGCCGATGCATTTAAAAACCTCCCATATAATCCCACTCCCTAAGAAAACATGTCCCAAAGAGTATAACGACTATCGACCTGTGGCTCTTACCTCTGTACTATTGAAATCACTGGAAAAAATCATCTCCCATCTGCTTTCTCAGTCAATTCAGGATAAATTAGACCCCTACCAGTTTGCTTACAAGCGCTAGCGCAGTACTGAAGATGCAGTAGCAGGGTGACCATATTTTGATTTCCAAAAAAGAGGACACTCTGCCGGCCACGACATAGCCTACTTAAATGATACTTGCAGTTTACTCAAAGATGCCTTATAATTTTAATATATTTAAAATGTATATGTATGGATAGAAAATTCAGTTATATTACAAAATAATATCTCTCAAAGACAGAAATTCAGATAGGCCCCCTATAGATAGGGGACACATTCACACACTAGAGTGTGGCGATCCGAGCCCGATGGTACCCGACAGGTCGGGCCGGGTTTGGTCAAAAATGTAGCTAATTGTATTTGGGCTCGGGTCGGATTCGGTCAGCTTTCAGTAAAAATACAGTGTAAAAATAAATAACAATAAAATTGTCTGTCCTGTTTATTGCTTGGGCACTGTTATTTACGTGACACCTGAACATCACACACACAGACACACATTGGCTGTTTGTTTCTACCTCTCCCCTCTCTGGAAGTCTCGGACCTCCAGCCGCCCGCCTCCGCCTTGATTAAACACTGAAAATAAAATAAAAGAGGGAGACAGTTTTTCCTATTTTATCTTATTTTGTTTTATTTCTCCCTCTCCTCTGGCTAGAAGCGTCGGACCTCCCGCCTCCCGCTCCCGTCTCAAACATGGAGGTCTCCCTCTCCGCAGCTGAGCACCCACGGCGCACGCCCGGCCTGTTAAATAGCCTGTGACCACTGTGTGACACAAACTCAGTGCTTTGGTCATTAAATAATGCCGGGCTCGGTTCGGGTTCAGACAGAAATATGCTGCCCGTCCCGCACTCTAACACACACAAACACACGGAAAACCGGACATTATCATCATCAGTTTATAAAAAACCCCCGGACGCCCCGGACGGGACGTGAAAAGTGGACATGTCCGGGCAAAAGAGGATGTTTGGTCAGCCTATGCAGTAGCCACCCTCACGCATCTGGTCTCAAAGCATCTGGATACAACAAAAAGCAGACCCTATGCCAGAGTACTGTTTATTGACTTCTCCTCAGCATTTAACACAATCAAACCGGACTTACTGCTTACCAAAATGCACCAGTTAGAGATAAATCCATGTCTCATTCATTGGTACAACCCTTCCTCACTAACAGACAACAGTTGGTCAAAATCAACAACACATTCTCCCCCCCACTCACAACCAGTACTGGCACTCTGCAAGGCTGTGCCAGCTCACCACTGTTATTCATCATCTACACCAATGACTGCATCATCAGCATGACCAATCAATATCTGATCAAATTCTCGGATGACACAGCACTGGTGGCATTGATGACGGAGGGAGACAAACCAGACCCCTATTTTGATAGTGTGAACACAGTGGTCCAATGGTGTAGCCAGAATGCCCTCATCTTAAACTCCACCAAAACAGAGGAGGTCATTTTTGGATCCACACAGTTCACACCAGCCCTGGTCATCATTCATAACAAATCCATAAAGCAGTCCTCATACTTTAGATATTTGGGAGTGTATGTGGACAGCGCTCTCTCCTGGTCACATCATGTGGATCACGTATGCAGCAAGGTACAGCAGAGAATCTACTTTCTGAGAAGACTTAGATCTTTTGGAGTCAGCAGGGAGATTCTCCACCTCTTCTTCTGCTCCACAATCCACAGCATCCTGCTATGTTTTGTACATTTATACCTACTCAAGCTCTGTATGTCACCCTATTCTCTCTTTCTGTCCTTGTGTTTGTGTATATACACCCTTTTTGTTTGTTTGTTTTTTGTTTTTGTTTAATTTGTGTTTACTTGTTTTGTACCTGAAAAGTCACCGCTGTGTGAATTTTGCACCAATTAAAAAAAAAGAAAAGAAAAAAAAACGCTATTGACGCAGAAAGTAGTGATGTTACCACCATGCTACTGAGAAATGCAGAAAAAAATTGTAATATTGCTACTTGTAGTGACGCTACTGCCCAACACTGCTGAGATATGTTACTGGTTACATTGAAGATTCAGGATTTGCTCACAAAATATAACAATTAAAATATGATGTATTCATTAAACTATCCAGCTTTATATAAGAAATGAACAGTCCACCATGAGCAAAGTTGAGTAAATGTACTTTGTGCTGATAATGCCTCTTTTCACTCTTCACTTTAAGTAAAAATTTGAATGCAGCAGCCTAAATAAAAAAATAGAGCAAAGATAACATACCTTACATTTTACTTAAGAGACTACTCTCTAATCTAATACAAGTTCAGGCAGTTCTCACAAATCTTTTTTGTGTGTTTTCTTACTTAAAGCAATGCAACCAAATCATACATATCCCACGTATATAATAATAATAATTTTAAAAAAAATTCGTAGCATATCATACAAACCGTTGCATAGAATACATTGACAAGTTACATCATTCTAATTTCAACAGCATCAGAACTAATTAAAAAATAGACTTGGTCTCAGAAATTATTTTCACACCTGAAAATCAGTGTTTTGCCTGTAAAATCGCCACACTTCTTCACACAACTATGAAATTTCAGGAGCAAGATCAGGAAAGAGGTGGCCATCTGATAAAAATGTATTATGACTCATACGTCATTTCTTCTTGGTGAAAGTGGTGCTCTTACAACTATCCCATTGTTACAACTATCCCTGGTCTCCCCTTGTAGCTGCAGGTGGTCAGGTAACCTGCATCATTCCTTTATGGCATCAGTAAAGGCAGGGTCATATCCAAAAAGTCAGATAAGAGCATCACCTTAAAGTCAACAAAAGTATAAAATAATCATGTGAGGTATGATATAACCCACCAAAGTTTTTCCTTTTGTTAAGTTAAATCACAGATAAATTCAAACAGCAATGTTTTATCATGGCTGTCGCTTCAACCTGTTGCAGCCCATGGTCAAACTTTCTAAATATATATCCACCTGAAGACGGGTCCATGTCATTGGTCCGACAGCCCATTGGTTCGACATCCCATTAGTCCGACTGTCCGCGGTGCTGAACGGCTCGCGGCGGCCGTATGGTGCGCCGCGACCAGCTCTGGGTCAGCTGGGAAAGGCTTGAGGCGGAGCAGGCTCACGGTTTATGTGTTTGTCACTTTCTTTTTCATTTTTACCCACACGATGATCTTTTCCTGACCCTAACCAAGTGGTTTTTGTGCCTAAACCTAACCAGACCTTAACCACAGGGCATCATGATGATTTCGGAACGGACTTCGGAATAATGGGTTTAATATGGTCTGAACAATGGGATGTCGAACCAATGGGCTGTCGGACCAATGGGCAGTTCCCCCTGAGGACTACATATAAATAAATAGCAAATAAATACCATCAACATAAGAATAGACCTGAGACAGCAAAAAACGAAACAAAAGTCTAAGTCTGTTTCTTCTTTAGATTGTAAATAACAAGACAAAATAACCAAACTATACTTTATATGTATCACAACTTCCAGTTTTCAAACCGCACAGTAATCTATGTTTGTTTTTCTCATCACGTCTATTTTTAATTGTTCTGATGGATTGTTATTATGGTGCAAATAGTCACTCACAGTTCTAAACTGAGGCATCAATGCAAATTATTGTCCAGAAAAAAAAAAAAATCAAACAAACAAACAAAAACAAAACAATGAAAGAATGTGAGCCACCATACCACTACCATTCGTAGTCACAATATACAAACTACCCGTCACAACAATCAAATCCAAAAATCCCTAAAGCCAAGCCATTAAAACTAAGTTTGTAAACATGCAAAAAAAACCACATCATATTCATATATTTGTCGGTGAAGATTCTCAGTCATTTAGAACTGAAGAAGCTTCTTGGATGAGAGGCGAAACGTCTTCAAGAAACGCAAGCAAGTCCAGTTGCCTACGATATAGCACTTACCATATTAATATAATATTAAGATATTATAAGATTACGTCTCAATTTTATGACAGAAAGTGTTTCTTAGCAGGGCAATTTGCCCAATATCATATAGGCTCATAATATCACTTAGCTCAGTCACAATACCAACCCGACCCACAACTTTCCGTAGCTCCCCAGCTCCTGTGCATCTTTAAGCGTGTACTCACCTTATGCGTTCCAGAGCCCTGCCACTCTCCGTCATGACTCCACCAGCCTCTGTGGATGTTTCTGTCTTTTATAGCGATGGCCGGCCATGGGTTGGGGGCGGGAGGGAGACCTGCTTTATCCCGGTCTATCCGAAATTGGATCTGATGAGAGGAAAAGAACCATCCGAAAAATAAAATGACTGTGGGATAACTCAGTTCATACTCGAAGGGAATACTTTTAAACAACAGTTACTGGTCAGATCAATGCAATGAGAAATGTCACAGCTTAGCTGTGGGCATTAGTTATTATTGCCGAGCTTAAACCAGTGAATGAAAAAAAAGGCTTGGAGTCCAGTTCTGTGGTAGTTCTGTAATGAACCAAAATGAAATTGAAATTTGCTGGAGCCTATCCCAGCTGACATCGGGCGAGAGGCAGGGTACACCCTGGACAGACATGTGTCGCAGGGCTGACACATAGAGACAAACAACCATTCACGCTCACATTCCCCAATCTGCATGTCTTTGGACTGTGGGAGGAAGCCGGAGTGCCCGGAGAGAACCCACGCTGACACGGGGAGAACATGCAAACTCCGCACAGAAGGGCTCCCACACCCGGGATCGAACCGGTAACCCTCTTGCTGTGAGGCGACAGTGCTAACCACCATACCACCATGCCGTCCCAGGTTACCAATTAAATCTTTAATATCATTCATTCATTTATTTATTAATTAAACAATTAATAAATAAATTAACTAAATACATTGGAAAATATGTAATTGGATTAAAAAAAGGATCACAATTTAACAGAAAATGTATCCTATAAGTCCAACCCAAAATGTTATTCAAAAACACTGACAGCTGTATAATGACAAATGGTGTTCAGTTCTCTGAAGGTTTGTGCTGGCTGAAGAATGTTCCAGTCAGAGGGAGCAGCTCACACAAAAGCTCTTTTAAAATTGGCTGAATAAAAATATAAACTGGACTCTGTGTAACAAAAAAAAAAAAAAAAAAAAAAAAAAAAAAAATTACAGTCGGAGCTGCCTGAGGCCCCTCTCATCCCTTAACGGCGCAAAATGGTTTAGTCTGCCCCAGCACTAAATGCAGCTAGAGCCAGGTGAATGACTGCTAATGCTACTGGAGTGCCAACAGACACGTCTTTCTCCAGCAAAGGGAAATCAGAATTCAGAAAGTAAACTGTTACAGTAAACTGATACACTGTTGAAACACAAGGCTGCCAATGTTTATACTTCTTCATGCAAGCTGACAGAGCAGCCCTCCCCCATCACATAACACACACACACACACACACACACACTCTTATGTAAGTATTACACAATATCAGTTTACAGACATGCAGTGCTGGCAGAAATATGGGAGCGAGTTGATGAGCACAAAAACGTAATTTAGGAAAATAAATAAATAAATACAAAATCTTGGGACAATGGTACCCCTGTCCAAAACAAAGGCTTATGTAACCTGTCTAGTGACACACTAAGTTGTTCTCTATTTTTATCATATATCAGAGAACAGTAGCATAGTACTTTTCTTTTCTGTGGTGTGATTTCACAAGATTGAATGTGTTTCATTTTGATAAGGCAACAAAAAATGTGAAATCCTGTAAAATGTGCTTTTTTAAATGTGTGTAATAATGTGTTAAAACATAGTTAAGTAAACATTAAGTTATTACGCTCATTAATTAGATTTGTAATCTGAAAATAATGGAAAAAGTCTGCATAGAAGCAGTGTTAATGCCAAATATCTTAATCATTAACTTTATCTTATTGATTAACTATAGAATAAAGCATGAAATGTAGATCTGACAACTCCTCTTGGATGGTTGGATGCAGGTTCCTTGTGATCAGTAAAGAGTTTACCATTTTTAATAGACTTAGTTTTTTTGGCATGTTTAATTTGTTATTATAACTACTTAATTACACTTCCTTACACAATGGACTTAATGCTGTTTATGAGCCCTCTTCACATTAACAAGAATACAATTCTAGTTATATAGCATGAGCCAAGGATGATACTAATAATAGGCAGTCCTGGGCACCGAGAGAGGATAAAACATTCCTGTATTTTCCCTTCCCACTCCTCAGATGGTTATCTGTATTTTGGGATAACCAGCCCTCAAGCTGATTCAAGAGCAGCTAGTTGGACTGCCTGTTGTGTTGCTTGTAACTTGTGATATTTCTGCAGTTTGTATTTGCAGCAAAGATGATGTGAGAAGCCATCAGTGCTGATAAGATACAGGTCATTTAAACCAGGACAGGCCCAAAGCAGTCTGGCCTGACTGTGACCATGAGTAGTGGCAACATGCTGTATGTGGTGGAGGGGCATTGTAATGATTCGTGTAGAGACTCCTGCAAGTTGTAAAATGCCTAGAACAAGTGGAGAGGACTCAGAGGGGTGATTTCACCAACCGGAAGCTGTAAAGAGGGCGTAAAGAAACAAGCCACTCAGTTGAGTCTACTGGTCTAACCTTGGTTCACTGCAAGACGTTTTGACAGTGACACTGGACAGGTTGAAATAAAATTTGCTCTGCATGTTATGGTGTCCAGAGGATGATACATAATGCTTTTTGATGAGAAGTAATACAAAACTTTCCTATTAAGATTGGATTATTTATTTTGTAAATGAAGTGTTTATTGTTTCTTTGACTCATGGTTTGTAATGAGCACCTCGTTTGCATTTCAAATTTATTCACAACAAGAGTGCCTTGTTTAATGTAAGCAGCGGTGAATAGTATCTTCTGACAGCAGTAAACACAAATAGTTTTGGATCCAAAGTTCAGTCTTTATTTGTCATATGAACAACAATTCCAGTGAAGTAGTATTTGTTCTCAGATTTCCACCAAAACTGCTATTACAGAACCTATAAAAAGAGAATCACAGAAGAAAAATGAGAATCTAAGACAGTGTTTTTATGAAATAGTACAGAAATACAAAATGAGTACTTTGGTAGACTGGTGTACATATATATGTATGTATATATATATATATATATATATATATATATATATATGGAGAGATGTAACCAGGTAGTGACAATAAAAAGAGGGAGATAGTCAAACTGCTACATTTGTTTTATGTTAAGAGGCAACATGTTTTTGAGGGACGCATTACATTAATCTACTGCACAGTTCTGGACTGTGACAGCAGAGACCAGGGTTTACATCCTGAGTCCCGTCTGTAATTATGTTAAGGCTCTGTGTTCGGTGCCGTATCATAGTTGTACCTAGGACTGCACTCTGCTGGACAGAGACCTCAGATGTTGTACCTGGAATCTGCTGGAGCCACTCTCTCAGTTTATGGGTCACAGTCCCAAGTGCTCAGATTAGCACTGGCACCGCTGTTGCCTTTACTCCCCACATCTTTTCTAGCTCCTCTTTAGGCCCTTGGTCTTTTGCCAGCTGTTTGTCGATCAACACAATGTCTGGTTGGTTAGCCTTTACCAGTTTGTCAGTCTGGATCTGGAAGTCCCAAAGGCTCTTAGCTGGGTCATTCTCAACCACCTTAGGAGGTGTCTTCCATTCTGACCTTGGGCCTTCCAGCCCGTTCTCAGTGCAGATGTTCCTGTACATTATGCCAGCCACTTAGTTATGGCGTTTCATATATGCTGTATGCTGTTCCATGTATGCTTGATCCCCGTCTCCAGTGTACTAGCAGAGAACCTGTAGAACCGAATCAGCGAAAAAACACACCGGGCTACACAGCCTCTGTACCTGAGCAGCTGAAGCTGCGGCTCGCACCCTCGACACACAGACACACAGACGGTGCTTCTGCATGCCAGCCAAATGTGTGCACAACTGTGAGAAATAAATATGTGAGGTGTATGCTGCTTTTCTATCTTTCTTTTCCTTTTCTGTCTTTATTTCTGTCAGTGACATATACTCCTAACACAGGACGGGTAGTTTTAATTGACTGAGTTGATCATTAAGCCATAGTGATGCGTGGGGTTAGGGTTAGGGTTAGGCTAACCCGAATCAGCGTGTACGCATCAACCATCCAGCCGTTACAACATGATTGAGGTAGCAAAGCAGTTTTGTGTTGCTATGTGTGGTGTTTATTCAGTTTTGGGAAATCACAATGTCTAGAAAGCATCAGTGGCTGCAGCTGACAGGGACAGCTAACACTAGCAGCAAAGCTAACATCAGGTCGTCATCTGTTAAAAGCCTCCGGTTGTCGGATACGACATGAAACTACTCCAGTTAGCTCAGTCATGTAACTAAGACATCCGCTGGAAAAAATATTTTTTTCACGGACCGTTTATTGAGTTATTGAGTTATTACAGACACCGCTAACGGCTAACAGCTAACGGTTAGCCCAGCTAATCTACAATAATGTTATTAATTACAAAACGTGCACACAGAAATAGTAATGTTTGTTCAATCATTGTGTTTATAGACTTTACAAACATCAGATTAGTCTAAACGGTGATATAGTGACGTGAAAAATGTGAGATATATTAAGGTGACCATATTTTGATTTCCAAAAAACAGGACACTCAGCCTGGCCACAACATAGCCTACTTAAATGATGCTCGCAGTTTACTCAAAGATGCCTTATTATTTTAATGTATTTAAAGTTTATATGTATGGATAGAAAATAAGAAATAAGAAAAATAAGAAATTCAGATAGTAAATTGTATTCGGGCTCGGGTCGGATTCGGTCAGCTTTCAGTGAAAATGTAGTGTAAAAATAAATAAAATCCTATTGTCTGTCCTGTTTATTGCTTGGGGACTGTTATTTACGTGACAACACCTGAACAGAACACACACATTGTCTGTTTGTTTCTACCTCTCCCCTCTCTGGAAGCCTCGGACCTTCCGCCGCCCGCCTCTGCCTTGATTAAACGCTGAAAATAAAATAAAAGAGGGAGACAAGTTTTTCCTATTTTATCTTATTTTGTTATATTTCTCCCTCTCCCCTCGCTGGAGCCTCGGACCTCCCGCCGCCCGCTCCTGTCTCAAACATGGAGGTCTCCCTCTCTGCGGAGTACCCACGGCGCACGCCCGGCCTGTTAAATAGCCTGTAACCATAACAACTGTGTGACACAAACTCAGTGCTTTAGTAATTAAATAATGTCGGGCTCAGTTCGGTTTCGAACATAACAAAACAGAATGACTGTCGGGTTTGGACAGAAATATGCGGCCCGTGCCACACTCTAACACACACACACACACACACACACGGAAAACCGGATATTATCATCTATTTATAAACACCCCCCCGGACGCCCCAGACAGGACGTGAAAAGTGGACATGTCCGGGCAAAAGAGGACATTTGGTCAGCCTAAGATATATAAATAGCTAAACTCAACAAGGTAAACAACAAGGCGATTCCCATTTACACAGTGGTCAAGAGTGCTGGACTGGAAGTGTCGCACAAAAAAACAGAAGCTGACTGGGTTCTGTTTCGCCTCCGTGTTTCTGTGAAAAATAAGGTGAATAGAAGTGACCCATATCTGATATCTGTATTTACATCTGCTTTGCTTGTGTCACCGGTCTGGCTTGCGTGAAACAACCTGCATGCGCAGACACAGTGTGGCCAACAAAGCGGAAGAGGAAATTGGCGGTCGGGTTGTAAACAAAGATGGACGCCGAGGAAACAGACGTATGTTGTCAAGCACTGTTTTTCCGACCCACTTTCGAAGGTGCACAGAACATTTGCGGCATTTTAAGGCGGAGAAGAAAGAAGAGAGCCGTTATTAAGGCCTGGGCATATGCTGCAGTTATCGCTGCCACGTCGGTTCAGCGCAACATGTGGGCACTGGAAAGGACTCAAATTGCTGGGATCGTGTTGTAGTAAACTGGAACCAGGAAGACTGGGTCAGCAACTTATGCATGTGGAGAGAAACATTTAACACGTTGTGTGAGTGGCTGTTGCCAAGGCTCTCCTACAAGGATACAACATTTTGCCAGGCAATCCCAGTGCAGAAGTGTGTAGGAGTCGGACTATGGTGGCTTACTATAGGAACTGGTTATCGCACATTGGCGCATCTGTTTGGTATCAGCGAGGCATCAGTATGCCTGATTGTCCGCGAGTTTACCCAGGCCGTACGATATGAAATGCTGCATGAATACATCAAACTACCAGCGGATGAAGAGCTCCAAACTGTCCTTGATGGGTTCAATAACCACTGGGGGTTCCCACAGTGTGCTGGGACTATTGATGGAAGCCATATCCCCATCATTGCTCCTGCTGAAAACCACACAGATTACTTCAACCGAAAGCATTCCATGCTGCTGCAAGCTGTGGTGGACCACAGATTTTGGTAAGGACAGATAGGCTATGATTTATATTTTTATGACTGTTTTTCTCAATTACTTAGGCTTGATTATCGATTGTAACTTAAATTTAAAAAAAAACATTACGTACATTTCAGGGAAGATCAAATGCAGTGTAATAACAACACAAAACATAAAATTTAATCATAATTACCTAAATATAGGTGCAGCTATGATGTATGTGCATTCTATCATATTACCACATCTGTGTCCTCATCCTGGTCACAGACTTGTACAACACACTCTTAAAATATTGCACAAAAAACAAACTCATACCACTATTGTAATATTAGCCTCTTAAACAATGTATTCCAATAGCTCATGGGCTGATTGTCATTAAGGTGTACTTATTAGTGTCATGTGGAATCATTATTTTGATAGTGCTACATCTGCATGTATAAGCCTAGGCACAATAGATGGAAATTAGCATTGTGCTATATCTGGTGCAATATATTTATTGTTACTGTTAATTTATTATGCTGATCTGTTCTGTACGACATCTATTGGACGTCTGTCCGTCCTGAAAGAGGGATCCCTCCTCAGTTGCTCTTCCTGAGGTTTCTACCGTTTTTTTTCCCTGTTAAAGGGTTTTTTTTGGGGAGTTTTTCCGTATCCGCTGCGAGGGTCATAAGGACAGAGGGATGTTGTAAAGCCCTGTGAGGCAAATTGTGATTTGTGATATTGGGCTTTATAAATAAAATTGATTGATTGATTGATTGATACACTGTCCCTGCTTTAAATAAACCAATATATGAAATGATAAAGAAATACAAAGGATTTCATTCTTTGTATTGGCCTACTCAATGTCTCTGTTTCTATCACCGTCTATACTCCACTGATTATTTTTGTCATTACTAATGAGCAATTTTTTCCCCAAAGTTTCACAAACATTAACGTGAGGTGGCCAGGAAGCGTACATGATTCCAGGGTTCTTCGGAATTCAGAAATCTATGACATGGGAGAAAGAGGAGTCCTTTTTCCAGATGTGAGGTTTTTTTCTCGGACATTCAAATTTGCACATGGGTCTTTTCTGTCCTCATAAATTATGATATACCATAATAACGATTGACTTATCTGTTGCCATGCACGGTTAAAAAAAGGCCACAGTATTTCAATAGTATCCGGCTGCCTTACGCAGCTCAAGCTCCAGCCCCGCCCCCTCAAGTCCCGCCCCCTCAGGCCGCGACCCTTTCGCTCCAGCCACGCCCCCTATAAAAAAAATCTTGAAAAACCTTTATTTCAAACTGTCAACATACATTCTATCCTTTTAAGGGTTTTTCAAGATCCTTTTAAGGGGTTTTCAAGATTTTTATATTATATTATTTATTTATTCATTTATTTATTTATTCATTTGATAGATAGAAAAATATATATTATATATATTTGATATTTAAGTTTGTTCCTCAAAAATACAAAGAAATTACAGATGATTTCTTCATCAAATTTGGCCATAAAATCCCAGACTTTCTCATCCTCCCAAAGGAGAGACTAATTAAAACCCTCCTAGGAGAAGACGGCAGTATAATAGAACTGGCAGAAGAATATGTTACTGAATGTCACAAAACAAGACATTTCAGTGTAAGATACATACAATGTAAGATTTAATGTTTTATACCATTTTCTTGTTCTTGTTATGTATTAAACGAATTGTATTGTTTTCTAAACATTTTCTTTAAGGCCTTGGCAATATTGTTAATTTTACAGTCATGCCAATAAAGTAAATTAAATTGAAAAAAATGAAACTGAGAGAGACGGAGAGACTTTTTTTTTTTTTTGCTTTTACAGCAACTTTTATTTACACCATGAGCCGCTGGTCGGAGAAGTGGAGGAGCTGCTGGTCAGACAGGTGGAGGAGCCGTTACACGTCCCATATTCTTTTGCAGAACTCGCTGCAGAAGCCAATGTGTGAGTTGTCTGAGTAGATTGCCTGCAGATTTCCTCTTTTGCCATTTTCAACGTAGCCTGTGCAAAATAAAAATAAAAGACCCCCCCAAAAAAGAATGTTATATGGATGCTGCAAGTCTTCACTGCTTCATGTTTTGTTTTTTTGTTTTTTTATGAGTTACTACTGAAAGTTATGTTTCCAAGAATTGTATACATACCAGGTTTGCAATTTCTGTAGACCTCTCTGCACTGCAAACAGGTCTCAGTGGTGTACATGGTGTAAAATTCCTCCTTGTATCCTGCTGAAAAGTTACACCATGTACACCAACGCCTGTGTATAAAAATTAAATGGACACTCTGTGCTTCCTTACATAAATAGACCTCAAAGGGTGTACCACAATTAGAATCATTACTTCTTCAACCTACTGTCAAGCCACATAAAATGTGCTCGTCTCCTGAAACAATCTGTGTCAACCACCTCTCGAAACTGCCTGCACACCAGGGCCAATGTGAGGAGAGCTCCATTGCCTTCCTGCAAGACCACCTCAAGGAGGATTTGTTCCAGTACAGGCACTGGCAGCTGCAGGATATCCTTCAACTGAGGTATCACAGAATGTTAAAAATAATTTGTTTAGCATTTCAATTTAAAAAAAAACAAAAACACATCGAGACAGAGAGAGATGCACAGCAACAACAATAACTATAATAATATCAAAAACACATAATTCAGTTTTTCATAGTAATGTTTATAAAGTGTGTTTGTCTACCTGATTATCCATACTCCATGTTGTGGAGTCTGAAGCTGAAGTTTCTTCTTAAGAGAGAAATTGACATTCAGTTGAAATTCAAAATACACCCACAAGTAACACCTATAATTTAATATTGGATTATGGAATTATGTGTAAGGCTTTACCTGTCTTTTATCTTTTTTTGGATGGTTGTTGAACAGAGTCTGAATGTAACAAAAAACAACAAAAATATGGCATCAACCATTTTTTAAAAGCCAATAGGATATGCATATAGTACTCAACACAAATATCTCCATTCAAGCCTCTGAAATTGACAACCAACCCCATAAAATGTATCCATTGCTTTTCCCATTAAAAACCCTGCAACATAGTACTACATCCATATAGACTTCACTGCTCAGCTGGTGCACCATTACTGTACCTTCCAGTTCATGTACGTCTAGATCCTCATTCAAGAGAGTGGCTGCATGCAAGGTCCAGTGTGAATATTTCCTTCAGTGATTTAAAAAAGAAACATTAAGACTTACGACATGGCTAAGCATAACTTCCACACAACCACACATCTGCATATAACATATTAAGGGAAATGTATGTTATTACCCTCTAGGGTTGGAGTTTTCAAGTAACATTAACAACCACCACTTCCGCACAGCTGGCATGTCATGCTTAACCAAGAGGTTGGGAGTTAGTAGAGGGTTTGTGTTATAAGGTACTCTGGGGTTATGCAGACTGTTATCAACATGCATTTGAAAGTATGAATTAGTCATGCACAGGTTAACTGGAGACAATCAAAACAGCTCAACTGTATGTTAATGTTCAAATGGATGGCCCACACCCAACCCATTTTTTTTAATAAAATGTGCAAGAGATTAGAGCCACCAACAGATCAAAGCTGCAGGTATAACCCCAAATACTGAGTCAGCCTATGCATCACCACCACTGTAAGGAAATTTAAAAATGTGAAAAATACCTCAGTAAAATCAAAGGGGGCATCCAGAACCATATACAGTGCATACTATGGAAAAATATTGTATAGTTAATTTTAGTCCTGCATACAATATGAATAAAAATATACAGTACAACACTTCTAATATGACTTGGTCATACCATCAACATGAAGATTCCACAGTCATGGGCATTATTCTGACTTGGGAGTCCCTAATGCACAAAGCGAGAGAATTGGAGAAACAAATTCAATGCTATGGACATTAGGTCAGGCTTGAAGGCTTCAAAAAGACAATTTTGACACTTACAATGTCAAAACCAGAGAATGCTTTCCATTGACCAGGTGACAAGTGATGTGCAACTTTCCTATGGCATAGAAACAAGAAGGACGCACATCAAATGAGGTGCAGTCTATGACAAACACATAGTGGCACAATTATCCTGTATCCACAGATAACCGTACTCACCTCACACCAACATTCAAAACATACCTTCATCTGAGTGTCAGGAGTGAGGTGAATAAAGTCACTTGTGGATATGAGATGAGTGTGCGACTACATTTCCTATGACAGGAACTTAATAAATGCAAGGACACGTTACATGACAAACGGTGTAAATGTTTAAGCCCCAATCAGCAATATCATTCATATCAATGGAGTATATCCACTTACAATTTTGAAGTGTTTTATCTGTGGCTTTATGCATTTTACTCTAGCAAATCCAGTTTTAAAATATCATTACCTTCTGTCTAGAATTAATCCTTGTGTGAAGAGCCCAGTCAATCAATTGTTTAAGTATCTCTACATTCTTGGGGCGTCGGTGGCTTAGTGGTAGAGCAGGCGCCCCATGTACAAGGCTGTTGCCGCAGCGGCCTGGGTTCGAGTCCAGCCTGTGGCCCTTTGCTGCATGTCATCCCCTCTCTCTCTCCCCCTTTCACACTTAACTGTCCTGTCCATTAAAGGCAAAAAATATCTTAAAAAAAACAAACAAAAAAAAGTATCTCTACATTCTTATTTTGTTGTAATATGTTTGGATTACTGATTGGGGCTTTAATAGTAACAGGTCTGGAACAAGACCTAAATAGAAAGTAAACGAACACATTGACATTTAACATTGTTGCAAATATCCAAAGCTCTGGAACAAGAGCTGAATTCTGTGAACTGAACCACGTGCAAAAGGGTCAACAGAACAGGACCCTATGCTTTAATGAAGCATAAAATCTGTAGTGCGCAACAAAACATGACTAATAAAAACCTGCAGACAGCGACATATGACATGTCACCAAATCCAAATGGGTCAGATCTCTTTTCATAAAGAGAATCCAGAAAGTAGATCTCTGTCTGTTTTGGCTTCAACACCTGAATTTTAAAGGCAATGTTTAAATCAAATAGTTGACACCTTATGATGCCATAAAGTTTTGACTTATGGTCAGGGGAATTCCACTCTGGGTCTCTCGTATTGTAGAAAGGTAGCTGTAGTACGGAGTGAAAAATCAGCTCATAGTCAGCTCTTTACACATCTTCAGCCCAGAGGTATACCCCTAAACTACTGAGCATGTTCAAGCTTCCAGCTTTACAAAGGGCTACATGGAGAAAACTGGCAGGCGCCAGATGCTAGTGAAAGGTTGCAACTCATACCAAACACATAGAGGAGGTCTCTTTAACTGCATCCATGTTTCCCTCACAATTAAAAGTAACAACCCATTATTGTAATTCTTCAAAATTGAGTGGAATTCCCCTTTAACTACTTGGCAAAGTATTGCTGCTCAAAACTTTTCATCAGGTAAATTGGTTAACAACACATAATAAAACATTCTCATCCATTCCTAGCCTTTGCCCAGCCACTTGTTATACAATACCTTCTTCACATTACCGAAAACACCATATTCCAATTAGTTTCAATCATAGTGGATGCATAAAAAAGTGCTGACACTTACACAGAGTCTGTAATGTCCAGGTTTCCAAATGGGAATTACAACAGCATCCTTCATGTGGGCATTTGCATACAATTAATGATGAAGAAGACTCATTTTCCATACTCAACAACTTAACATTTTGTATTTAGGTTTGTGGTTATGTCTGTCACATTACATGTCAAAAAAAATTGCTTTTACGTACAGGTAAGTCTCTAAGCAGGTCTGACTTTGTTGGTGGTCCCCAGGTGGCAGTGAGGTAAAGATCCTGCATGTAAATGTCTTTTCCCTGCACAAAACAGCACATGTGTGAATATAAAACTTGTTCTTTTATCTCACAGCAAAGTAGGCAACTCTCCAAAGTTGGAATAATAGGCAAGGCAAGGTTTTTTGTATGGCACATTTCAAGAAGACAATTCAAAGTGATTTACATAAAACATAAAAGCATCAAGAGAAAATGTAACATAAGGCAATAAATAAAAATTATTTTAATAAAAATTAAGGAGACTTAATAAATGAAAATAAGCTTAAATAAAATAAGACAGATAAAACAGGAAAATACATACAGTGTAGTGTGAGATAAAGGGCAGCTACAAACAAGTCTTCAGCTTAGACTTAAAAGAATTGAGAGAGGCAGCAGACCTGCAGTTTTCTTTGAGTTTGTTCCACATATGTAGTGCATAGAAACTGAAAGCTGCCTCTCCATTGTTTAGTTTAGGGGGACAGAAAGCAGACCTGTCCAAGATGACCTGAGGGGTCTGGATGGTTCATAACTTGGCAGCAAATCATAAATGTATTTTGTCCCTAAACCATTTACAGCTACATAAACCAACTGCAGTATATAATAATAATAATAATAATAATAACCATAATAATACGTACCTTTAGGTTTGCAATCTGTTGCACTAAGTGCAAGCATGCATTCCCAATCTAGAAAACAAAAATACAAATTTTAACGTTTGCTCAGGTTCACAAAACAACATGCAATCTACCATTTATTTAATAACTGACAGTGGATTCCAGCCAGGATTCAGGTCCAGTCATCTGGAGATCCTCTCTCGTTAGCCACACTCCTCCGACTTCAAAAAGCCTCTCATTTTGTGGCTGTCTCCTATCCATTACATAGTTGATCTGTGGTAAGGAAAACAAAGTAGGGTTGTAGAATATCTATGAAATATAAGAGCCCTCAAATATAAAAAAAAAGCAGCAAAAATATTAAACATTACATGCTTCAAAAAAAAAAAAAAAGGAAATAGGATTTTACACTACCATCTACTGCAACAACCACAGTTCCCCCTTATTAAGAGTCCTAAAGTGACAATCCCTTATAAACTGACCAATGCAGGAGCAACTTAACTGGTATATGACATGACAACAGCATGACTCATCAACTTCTATCTAGCCGCTTAAAGTCCATACCATTTTCTCCTGTTTGGGGTGTTTGGTAAAGCCCCAAGACAATCTGCTGGCTTGCACTTTCTCAAGGTTGGTGAAAGCTTCGCAATGGTTTCCACATTGATCTGGGAGGCACACAAAATATGAATTACTTGTAGGTTACACACAGACACATATACATATATGTATATAGACACATACAGTATATATGCATGGGATAATCACCGAGTTGTTTATCTCTGTGGAGTGAATTAAAGGTGGGGTTGGCAACTTAGCAGAAATGAGAGGGATTCTGAATATAAACAATAAAAAAATTGGACTCCTTTACCTGTGAAATTGTCAAATGCAACTTGAGCTGCTGGTCAGACTGCTGGAGGAGCTGCTGGTTGGACTGCTGGAGGAGCTGCTGGTCGGACAGCTGGAGGAGCCGCTGGTCGGACTGCCGGAAGAGCCGCTGGTCGGACTGCTGGAGGAACTGCTGCAAAAGAGCAGAGAAGGTGTGGTGTTAAGGAAATTATTTTTATACAATAAACCAAATTCTTGGCAAACCCATACATACCTAACACAGCTTTCCCACTAGAGTTGATGGTGATCATATTTCCTTCAGAAATTTTCCTCAAATGTTCCTGTGCCTTCTGATTAACTCTCATATTATGGTGATGAATATTGCTTCTCATCAGGAAGACATGACTGGCTGGAGACGCCATGTTCATGAAATAATTATTTTTCCGCATCCCTGAAAAAAACTGCTCTGCCGTCTGAGAATTTAGCCAGCCACGCAGTTCTGGAACCAGGCCAAATCCTCCTCAGCACATCCTTCTCATCCTTTGTGTTGTTCTGGTGAAATGTATCAGACAGTGCATAATGCTCTGCTGATCACGTGACTGGATGACCATAAGTATCAGGATTGTCTTTCTTAATGTTCAACCAGGGCAAATGGATTTCAAGCTGTCCTTTTGCTGCCATTGATATGTTCTTTGGGGATGCCTCTGCAAGTCTTTCTTCGTTGGGACTGAATGGAAGTCTCACTGGATCTCTCACATTGCAGTGGTTTACTAAGCCCCTTGCGAAGTCATAAACCACAACATTTGGAAAGTGTTTCCATGACAGAAGCATGTCAGCATAATCTCTCTGACTTTCTGCCCTGATGTTCAGTTTCAGTGAATACACTATCCCATATGGACTGCTATGCATGAACTGTTGAGATATCAATCAAAACATAAAAAAAAATCAGATTTTAGTAACTTTAACAATACAAATCAAAAAGCCTTTACTTACCTGATGCACCCCAAACCTTTTCGAAGACCTTATCATAGGTGCTCCTTGTTTGCATTTCTGCCCTTAAGCGCAGAACAAGGTCCATTTTAGAGCCCTTCGTATCAAGCTTGCATTCTTTGCAGAGGTTCCGTACGCGTCAACCTATGGAGATGTCCTCAATGAGAAATGTCGGTTTTGAAATACAGAAAAAAGAAAAAAAAAACAGTAGTCACTGTATTAAACTGTTTGCCTTCAAATTCATGATTTCATTTGTTAGCCGCTCCTCTGTTATGTCAATGTCAGCCTGCTCTTTGCACGTCTGAGAAACATGTACTTTTTCATTTTCAGTGTTCATGACAACACGATTTGCCCTGGTTTGGGGCCCTATCCATGGTGCCCATTGATGGTAACGTGGCATTACATGGAAGGGATTGTCACGGTTACCTAGGGAAAAACATTATTAAGTACCTTTCATCTGAATGAAATTTACACTGCTCTCCCAAAGAATAGTGGACTTACTTTTCAAGAAGCCCCTACAGAGAATTTCTCTTTCTATTGAGCTCCAGAACTCCTCCATATCAACTTGTCCTTTAAAATCTGGTGGAGGTTCTTGTATGTCACTCACTGAAAAACAGATTATGACAGCTCTATGATCATCGCCATTCAAGCATAGAAAGTAATCTTTGACCCAGGAGTTAAGTACTCCAGTCATCAGCAAATAACCAAGCAGGTATACAATGTACCTAGGATATAGGTAATTCCTACTTATCAGCCATACTGAAGACACCTTTTTTATGTAGATCCATGATGACAATAGGTGGATGATGGCCACAGTGCACACATGAGAAATCACATTGGTGTGATGTCAGTGCTTCAAAATGCAGGTATGCATGCAATATTGCGTCATGACTGGGATAGGATATGTCATTAGTTTCTGCAAGGCTATCCACTGTCCTCGCAACAGCAGTGTGGTTCTATGGGTGGGAGGGGGATAAGTGGAAAAAGTGGATAAAAGCATCAGCTAAATGACTAGATGTAAATGTAAATGACTGATGTTATCAACTCCAACAAAAATAAGCATTGCCCTATTCTACATAACATTATCTAAGCAATGTAGGTTTTTTGGAACATGTTTTTTTTGCTTCTGTTAACAAGTTAACACGTTCATTAATTCAAACATTTTGTAGAAGTCTTTAAAATGAAAAAATTGATGAAATACCTGAATTGAATTGCACAGAAATATACAGAGATGGATGCTCATGACAATGTGGTCGTCAAAGTTATGCACTCCATCTTTCCACTCCTGATATCTGTAAAAGCTACCACAAAGGCTGCAGCGTCTACAATATGTGGAGACATCTGAGAAAGAAACAAACCGGAAAAGAGGCAAATCAGATGAAATGATAATCACTACTGTAGTCATACAATATGAATATGCGGAATAGCTAGTTGTCTTAGGTAGTAGGACAAAAATGTAATGACATTGTTTCACACACACACACACACACACACACAAAAAAAAATACAGATATACCATTCTACACGACAAGGATAGCAAATCCACCCACCACCAGAGGCGGACTGGCCATCGGGAGTACCGGGAGTTTTCCCGGTGGGCCGCTGTGTCAGTGGGCCGGTACAGCTGGACTGAGGAAAAAAACAAAAAACGACTTTGGGCGCAGTTGGGCTGGCCTTTAATATGATAACTAATGTTTACAGTTTCTCTAGTGTCTGGCTAATCAGCATTGGCCCACATGGGTGTGTCACACCCCTTTCTCCTCGGTCCTGGGGCTGTTGGCCAATCACAGCCAAAGGCCGAGGGCCTCGGTCCCTCCTCCCTCTGCATCTGTCAATCAATCAATCAATCATACACACATGCAAAAATGTAGAAGAAACAGAAAGGAGGAGCGGAGAAGCTGAGAGACGAAAAAAGGCAGGCACTACAGGCAGATGCTGCCAAGTGTCAAAAGTTGACACATTTATTTTCTGCTGCTGCATCTCAAGCAGGACTTTCAGCATCCGCAGCAGCACCTGCAGCTCTCGCGTCGCCATCTGCAGGAGGAGGACAACGTGACCGGGAGGGGGATGCTAGTCAGGTGAGGCAGCTGTAAGCTAATGTGATAACATTATTTGGCTAGCTTGTTAACTTTTAGCACAATGCTTGTAGCCTAGTTTGGCTGTCAAAACGTCATTATTGTGTAACGTTACTAGATAGCGCTCAGTGGCATTAGCCAACATCAGCATGGCTAAGTAACTAATAAAATAGCTGAACATCTGATCTAACATTATCGCTTGTGTATTTCCCTTAAGCTGGTGAGCTAAATGCTGCTCTGCTGTATACATCATAGATGGTGTTGCAGAGAAAAAGTGAGCTGCTGCAGAAATTGCTACTTCAGTAAGGTGATGATATGTTTATTATTATGTTATGATCATTATTAGTGTGACTTACATGTTCACCAGTCTTCACACTATTAAGCAACTATTGCAGACTAACTATTTTAACTAACATTAAAAATATTACATATTTGTTCTAATCAAGGCCCCAGGTTAAATGATGTGTCATTATCCCTTCAATAATGTTTACATGTATATTTTTTTGTCTACCACATATATATGAACATATTTGTTCCACCACCAGCATCCGCCACCATCATTCACTGCCATCATCCACCGCCATCATCCACTGCCATCATCCACCACCGTCATCCACCACCAGCATCCACCGCCATCATCCACTGCCATCATCCGCCGCCATCATCTGCCGCCAGCATTTGCCGCCATCACTCGCCGCCCCGGCCCCTGAGTGGGCCAGTCAGGTACTAAATTCCCAGGCATCTTTTTTGCCCCAGTCCGCCCCTGCCCACCACCCTACTGACAAAAATAACAGTTAACGAAATTTGATGTCACGCACCTTGTACAATACCAGAGAACATGATGATCTTTGCTTTGTGGGTAATAAGAATGGGCTCAGACAGAGGAACATTCCCTGGGCACTCGGCACAGAATGTCTCGTATGGTATCAAGTGCCTGGGCAAGTCTTCTATTCTGGGTGGACCACAAACATCCCGAGGCAAAACAGCTGGGAGTTTTTTGTCTTCTAGGTGTAGTGCACAAGCCGATCAAGCAAATTGCCTTCAGGTGGCTACAGGACATCTGATGTTTGCTCATCTTCATAAGAGTTGGCATCAACGGTGTCAGTGTCTAATGCATTTATTTCAGTTGTCTTTACTTTCTTAAATAGTTTGGGATAAGTTTGAAACAAATGCCATTTTGCTACAGCCTTGTGTAGACAGGAGGATTTAGGTTTACAACAAGCACAGTGCCAGGTGTTTAATTTTTTGTTGTAGTGGACCATCACTCTGCCCAGCCGAGAGCTGAATGAGATTCGTGGCTCAAAGACTGATATATACACTTCTGATTGTTCTCTGAGACAAATCTCTTTACTTAAAGGGGAACCCTCTGTCTCTGACATTTGTTTGCGCTGTCGGCATGTTTTCATTGTCCCCTCACCAAACCCTTTTGTATGCATCATCTCTCTTAGGACTTCTTCACTCAGCATAATATCTGCTGTTGAAATAGGAAAGAAGACCAAAGACCTCAAATGGCAACACTGAAATCCAAGAAGTCCACTCCTTTGAGAGAATTCACTGGCATGTTTGCACTTATCCAGCTCACAGATGACAACATGGCTGTTTCCCCGCGTGCGCTTCTGGACATGAATGGGGTGTCTAGGTCCAGTGGCAGTTTTTGCCATAGCAAAAATGCCCTTTTTGGCATCTATGCACATAGAGGGCAGACAGTTATGCTTATTGATGTCAGCAATTGCTGAAGAGTGTCGCATTTTAATGTGCATTTTGAGTTTTTTTTTATTCAACCTCAGACTGCAAAAGCAGCACGTTGTTTTCTTTACTTTGGCATGCAATACCTTGGTAAGAGAGCGGCTGCTTTGTACTTTCGATGCTGAGTCTGTAGAGCTGGAGGCACCAGTCGCTGGAGGAGGAGGCGCACAGAAGCCAGTCGCTGGAGGAGGCGCACAGGAGCCAGTCGCTGGAGGAGGCGCACAGGAGCCAGTCGCTGGAGGAGGCACACAGAAGCCAGTCGCTGGAGGAGGCGCGCAGAAGCCAGTCGTTGGAGGAGGTGTCCGGGCTGTGGATCCCATTGTCTCCTCACATTTTTTTATATGGATCAAAAAATTGTCCCTCCTTACAAAATTCTTTGGACAAAAGCAACAGTGAAAATTTGCACTTCTGGCACATCATCTGTTGCACTTGTATATATTAAAAAAATGTTTAATTAGATCAACGTTGAACTGTTTTTTAAGAGGCCTGATTCAATACACAGCAGCTAATCTATAAACACAAGTAATGTATATAACAATATAACAAATGATCTTCACCCTGTGCTGCAAACAGAAATGCCTTATATAGTGCAGAACTGCTAGAATGAATTGATTAGTTATCAACTATTAAAATAATTCACAATTGCACATTATTTTTGTGTTTTTATGGTTTTGCCTGTCTTTTGTCTCTTCTTTGCTCTGTTCCTTGTCTGTTCTTTGTTTTTTGGCTTCCTCTGTTTCATATATGTTTTTATTTAACATTTCTATGTACAGGGACAACAGATGGAAATTAGCCTCTGGCTATAATCTGGCATATTTACTTCACTCTGTATGGAAAGTACATTAATGAAGTACATTAATGTGTACTGTCCCTTAAAATAAAATAAAATAAAATAAAAATAAACTATTCTGATAATCGATTAAGTAAGTAAGTCAAAATTCTATCATTCTAGCTTATTAAATGTGAATATTTTCTGGTTTCTTTATTCCTCTTCACAGTAGACAGAATATCTTTAGGTTGTGGACAAAAAAGCATTTGACGACATCACATTGAAACAGTGATTTTTTTAGGCCAAACTAGTAAGCAATTCATCAAGACATGTATTAGATTAATCAATAATTAAAATAATAAGTTGCAGCCCTACCAATACCAAATACATTTTTCACACCTTTTCAGTCCATTGGTTATTTGGAAACTAAAACATGATTTTTAGATGGGTTTTGCATGCAACACATTCATATGTTTTATTAGCACACTTACCTGCATGTTTAACAATGCTGCTTTTATGGCCAAGTAGGTGGGCAACCATGCAGTGGTACTGGCCATTCTTGCAACAAAGAGGACACTCAAATGTATTTGGTGTCCTCTGTATTAATTGAGGCTCTACAGCCTCTCTGAATACAGAGTTATGAGTCTGAGGAGAGGAAAGGAAAAAAAATGCAGTATAAACAATTTTTCACTAGAAATCACTTTTGCTTTCATATGTTACAAACTCTGTAATGACCATACTGACTTAAATAATGTTAAGTAATATCTTATAGAGTCACTGCATAAATAACCTGCATTCCTGCATTCCCAATGCATAAATAACCTGCATTCCCAATCTCACAGCTGCATAGCATTAGATAATTAACACAGAGCACCAAGCAGGATCCTGATTATCATAGAAAAATCATCTCATAGAAGAGAAAAAGTTCACTACATGTATCAGTAGGCATCAAATAGACAAATATGAATACAGTTAAAAATATCTAGAATATAAAGTGCCTTAGAGCAATGAACATTATACCCAAAAAAAATTTTTTTGACATTAACATAGACTATCTTACAATTTTATTATTTTTGATATTTTTTGCTTTATCATGTGTTTTCTAGTATCTCTTTAACACACACACAAACACCATGCTGGGCAAGCTAAGCTAACGTTAACCTAATAATGTTGAGAGAACAACATTGATGCTGTATCCAACCTTCCTCACGTTAAACAGCCAGTAACCTCTAAACCTAAAATAACCTCTAAAAACCTCTAGTATCTCTAACACACACACAAACACCATGCTGGGCAAGCTAAGCTAACATTAGCCTACTAACGTTGAGAAAACAACATTGACGCTGTATCTAACCTTCCTCACGTTAAACAGCCAGTAACCTCTAAACCTAAAATAACCTGTAAAAACCTCTAAACCTCTAAAAATGTCTTTAATGTTACTTATTTGTGTAGTTACGTACTGAGCTGTGATTACCTACCGTCATTTTGATTTTCCCTCGTCTTCTTCTTCTGACTTACAGCAGTTTCCCTCGTCTTTATCCAGTCGGATACTATTGGGCGACGTCATTCAGCGTCATGGTCCTCTCACGCACCGCCCCTCACGCCACACCCCCTACTAGTCTGCATACTGCAGCTGGACCCTTCTCCAGTATTTTGCTGTTCTTGGTAAAAATGAGTGTGGCCATTTTGTTCATCCCTACATAGCAACAGGTAGGTCAACATTTGGATATTTGACTAATGACAGATTAGTAGATAGGATTTGATGTTGTCATTCCGTATGGGTCATTGATATTAAAGGGATAGTTCAGTTTTTTTTAAAGTGGGGTTGTATGAGGTACAAATACCCTCTAAATATATTAGCTGCAGTAGACAGCTCTCTGCTCTCCCTCAGTCAGCCACAGCAGCACAGAGTGCAGGACACAGAAGCAGCCATAAACAGGGAAGTGTTGCACCGCACAAACAGCATGTTTTCACTGCCTACAAGAACTCCCATCTCAAAATAATACCACAGTTTAAGTGTATGCCATAAGTACTTTTTTCAGTGCATTAATTGGTTGGAAAAAAGAAGTTTACCTGGAACTAACCGACTCACGTCACGAATTCCTCCACGCAGCCTGTGTGCTAAACTCGCCAGCTCTGTGTTGACTCATAGGTGGAGTGATTCAGTGCGCCGCAGAGTTCGCCTGCGCAGAGGAATACGTGACATGAGTCCGTTAGTTCCAGATAAACTTCTTTTTTCCAACCAATTAATGCACTGAAAAAATAAAAGTATTTATGGTGTACACTTAAACTGTGGTATTATTTTGAGATGAGTTCTTGTAGGCAGTGAAAATACGCTGTTGGTGCGGTGCAGCACTTCCCTGGTTATGGCTGCTTCTGTGTCCTGCACTTTGTGCCATGCACGCAGATGGTACTGGGGACGGGGGGGACATGTCCCCCCCAGATTTATAGTGACCCTGGTCCCCCCCCCAACCACACACACACAGGTAAAAAAGAGGATCAATGTTCCGTTAGTTAGGCTAACTTACATTGCAGCACAAAGTTGAAATGGCAGCGGCACATTACACCGATTCAAGAAGGGGAAAGGCTGGAGCAGATCCATGCTGAGTTGGGAAAGCAAGGTGTTCAATTTTCCACGTAATTCTCGGTTAATAAAAAAATACACTGTTTGTGTGGTGTACACTTCCCTGTTTGTGGCTGCTTCTGTGTCCTGCACTCTGCGCTGCTAGTGATGGCCTCATGAAGCCTCATGAATCATTTTCTTTATTTTCTGAGCCCACTAGACGGCGCTTTTTGTTCAGCAAAAGGTTTAAAACACATTGAATTGCCATTCTTTAAGCCTCTCTCTTTAAACCAAGAGTGCCATCTAGTGGGCTCAGAAAATGCTTCATGAAGCTTCATGAGGCCATCACTACTGTTTACTGCAGCTAATATATTTAGAAGGTATTTGTACATCATACAACCCCACTTCAAAAAAGCTGAACTATCACTTTAATGTGCAAGTGTATACAAATATTTTCTGGATTTGCATATTCAAAATGTGATCCCAGTATTTTACTTTAGTATAAGCTGTAATGATATATTTTTCTTTATTTTAATGACCTCAGACCACAGAGGAGATTGGAGGCACACCAGTGCCCATCATTGCTGCTGGGGGATCCAGCATACCCACTTCGCTCATGGCTGATGAAGGGCTACCCAGAGATGGAAAATGTGAACGAAGACCAGCGTTACTTCAACAAGAGATTAAGCAGGGCCAGAATGTCTGTGGAGTGTGCCTTCGGTCGTTTAAAAGGTCGATGGAGGTGCCTGGCAAAATGTCTCGATGTAGACATAACACTCGTCCCTACAGTCATCTCTGCTTACTGCACTTTGCATAACATTTGCAAAAAACACAACAAGGCATACACTGAAGATCCTGATGCAGCTGGGCCTTCTGACGTACCACCAGTGCCTGCTGACCAGTTGGGTGTTGCAGACATCCAACCGTTAAGAGTGAGAGAGGCACTGGCCCAACATTTTGCTCAACACCACTGAACCTAGGTGTCTTTAACTTCCCTTTACATAACGAGTAACTAACAAGGGATGTATTGAATTGATGTTAATTGTGCTATTACACATACTATCTTCTTTCTTCTTCTGATCTCGGAAAAAATTAAAAATAAATAAAAATAATTGATGATTAATATAATCATTAGTGGCAGCCCTATGTACAATCGCACTGAAAGTGCCTTGGTAATTGTAATAGAATGTTAGTAATTGTACAGAATGTTTTTGTTATTCTTCCTCCAAGTATGGCTGCCTGTATTACAGCAACAGTTGATATTATTTGTAAGGGATTATTTGCATCCAAAGCATAATAAAAGTCGAGTCAAAATTCTCAATGCTGTGAATATTTTTTTCAACTGCAAACGGGCCGACATGTTCACATTTTTTCAACTTGAATATAAACACAATATTTTTGACACATTTTAGTGTCAACATTCTCAATGCTAAATATTAATTTCAGCTGTATTAAAGCAGGCCAATATTGTCCAACTCTAATGTTGAACAATAACAAAGAAAACACCTTTAAATGTTGCCAATTTATTTAAAACACAATGGCTCTTCTAAACTAGCTGTTATTAAATCAATCAAATATGTTTGCATATACAGGTGCATCACGATAAATTAGAACATCTTGAAAAAGTTCAGTAATTTTGTCGGTTATTTTAGAAAATGAAAAATGAAATAGAATATACGTAAAAATTTTCAGACACCTAAAATATTTAGATATGAATGTACTTTTTAAAAAAATAAAATAAATTCTGAAGTAACTGACAAAAAATCCTGAACTTTTTCACTATATTCTAATTTACTGAGATGCACCTGTAGGTACCAGCACTAGTTGCTGCTTTTCTGTACAAAAATAAGTGCAAAAGATCTCTTCCTCAATCTGTAAGCTCAAACAATATTTTATTCCTCCTCAATATCTTAAGGCTTTCTGGGGCTAATGAGGTAGTACAAAGAACATAATGTTCATGAACATACTGTACTGAACATGACATTGATGAATATAAATTTCAAACCAAAAGTTGTACAAGACAATGTTGCTTACCCCTACCGGCATTGTCTACATTAAACCGAAACATGAAACAATAGTCAACTAAAATGTAGAAAAACTGTCTGAACTGTTCATAGCTGAATATCAAGCAGGTGAAGCAATGGTGGCAGGGGATTACTCCTCCTGAAACAGCTGGGGAGATGCAGATTCCAATGTGGAACTGTCTTGCTGGGCAGAACCTATTGGCTGAGAGCTGATGTGGGCCTGGTGAGTGGATGGAGGCTGAAGGTTGGTGGAGGTGGGGTATCAATTAGAAGAGGACGGAGTGGGGCGCTGGTGGCAGGCACCCCATGTACGAGGCTGTTGCTGCAGCGGCCCGGGTTCGAATCCAGCCTGTGGCCCTTTGCTGCATGTCATCCCCCCTCTCTCTCTCCCCTTCACGCTTACCTGTCCTGTCCAATAAAGGCAAAATGGTCAAAAAAATATCTTTAAAAAAAAGAAGAGGACGGAGTGGTCTGTCATCCTCGCCAAAGAATGGAGGGTGTGGACAGTGAGGAGGAGCGGATGCGTAATATTCCTGGTAAAAGGAAGGACGAGTGTGGACATCACTTGAAAACGAGGAGTAGTGCGTGTGCGATCCTGGGGAAAGGTAACAGGGTAGGTGTAATCTGGACCAAACCGTGGCGGGTGAACATGATCTGGGTATGAGCTTGACTGGGTGTTGGTGCTTGGGTGAATGGGTGGCTGGTGGGGTTGTCTCCCTGCAAGGAATTGTGTAAACGGGCTCATCATCCTCAACTCATACTCATGCTGAACGGCTTGTAGTTTCAGATGAAGTTCAGTATCATCTGCTTATGAGAGGGACTCTTTAATCTTTTGGCTAAAAACCACCATTGTGGTTTCCATCTTGTTTCTTCTCTTCTTGTGTGTATTAGATTCATCTGATCCACTACGCTTCTGTAGGTTTGAGCCAGGTGTTGATGTTGAGGGCCCTGGATTCACCTCCTCCCTGGTGGTGGGTCTCTCACTGGGTGGATGAAGGTGGTGTGCCAGGGGGCTCATCTGAAGGACAAAATGTTAATTTGTAAAGTTAACCAACAGTGACTGATGAACTAATGAACTATGTCAACTACACACACACACACACACACACACACACACACACACACAGCTACATGATTTGTATGATAACGTTAGCTAGATTAGTGACAATACATCATCATTTTCGCTATCTGGCAATGGATGAACAAACGTTAACATCAATGTGCAATTGAATTTACTGAATGTTAGTAACTTTTCCTTACCAGTAACGTTAGCACTGACATCCGTATCATACTCTGTCGTCACTGTCGTCCACTGACATTGCGGCGTCCCCTTTTAAGCTGTCAAGTATTTCAGGTGGTCTGCAGCTCAGTTTGTCACCTAAAATAACATCAAGCTGGTCGTAGAATGGGCATGTAATATGGCTATTGCCACTCCTGCCTTTATGGTCTTTGACCTCCTTGTACCTGGCTTTCAAGCTTTTGATTTTGCGCTGGCACTGTAACCATGAGCGTTTAAAACCACACTCTCCCATTGCGACTGATATTTCCTCATAAACGTGCTTGTTTCTGTCCGACCCTTGTATTTTCGCCTGCATGTTTTCTTCCTCACAAAGGCTCAAAAGACGGGAAACTTCTGTATTCGACCACTGGCTTGAACTGTCATCCTCCATCATTGAATTTTCCGCGGCTTTCCTTCCTTTGCGTTCCCTCGCTCATGAGCACGTCATCAAAATGCGCTGTCGTCGCATTATTCATGATGTACGACGTGGATTGCCAGGAAATATCCGATCTGTCTGTTTAGATTACATACCTATTGGCAGATATCTGATTCATATCCGATATATTTCCACATATGAAGGAGGCCTGAATCTGATCTGACAATATCCGATATCATGCGTTTTTTTTCCTGTTTACACGTTCATGTTACAGATCCGATCTGTGCCACTTGAGAGGAAAAAATCGGAATTGGGTCACTTGAACCATGTAGTGTAAAGTAGGCCTAAGAGTCCGAAGCACTCTGGGGTAGTGTAATCAATAAACCATGCGACCAGTTTGTCAGAATGCGACAAGAAAAAAATAATAATAAGACAGAGATGTATAAGTAGCAGCAATCATCAAAATCATGTCAGGAAATTGCAAGGAAAGGTAGGTAGCAATGTGTAAATCACAACAACCATCAAAGTCATGTGACCAGGCTAACTGAATACGACAAGAGAAAGTAACAAAATATTAATGTATAGTTCACTAGCAATCACCAAAATAATAGGACCGGACTGTCAAAAATACAACAAACCATAAAAATAAGTGAGCTATCATCAAACCAGAATCATGTGACCAGACTGTCAATATATGACAAGAAAAAATAACAAGCCATTAATGTATAGATTACAGCAGTCACCAAAATAGAGGGACTGGACTGTCAGGGTACGGCAAACCATAAGTGACAGCAATCATCAGAATCATGTCAGGATTTAGCAAGAAAAAATAGATAAACAATGTATAAATCACAACAACCATCAAAATCATGTGACCAGACTGTCTAGATGAGACAGGAAATAATAACAAACATTAATGTATAGATCACAGCAACCATTACTTTGGTGATTGCTGCGATCTATACATTAATGTTTTGTTAATCTTGACAACTACGCTTGTTACTGTGAGTAAGTGCGATAAAACCTCTGCCAGCCAAACCAATACTTTATCAATACATGTGATCAGCATGTAGAAAGCCATATTTCAGTCTGCTCTGTCTGCAGTCTCTCATTCACCGCTATCATGATTTACGATCGCGGTCGACACAAGCACATGTGCTAACAGCAAACTGTTAAAGACAAACTAAAATGAAAGCTGTCTGTATGTAGGCTAACACTTTATCTTAAAATGTACCTGGCAGCCGAACTGCAGACAGTGAATCTCCTAAGTAGAGGGTAACAGCATTAATAGCGCCCGGTCACCATCAGTCGGGCATCCCTCCTTCTTTTTCAGCTCTCGCCAGCGTGTGAAAGCCATGTTTTGCTTAAATAATGCTTTCAAAAACCTCCCCTACAATGCGTCCTCTCTTAAAATTGCAACTGTGTTCTGACATTTAATGGCATATAACTCATCAGCCAGCTTTGAGAAATGGTCTCTCTCGTATCCTATTTCTGCATCTTGCTAACTCGGCCATTCTGGATGTCACTAACTCGGCTTCTTCTCTGGAGCCTTTGTGCTCCCCTGTCTCTCAGGTTAACTCACATTGCAGCGGTGCCTGGATAGCGTGACGTGTGTGGTTGTGCTGCTGCCGTGGTCCTGCCAGATGCCTCCTGCTGCTGCTGTCATCATTAGTCATACTTCTACTGTTATTATACACATATGATTATTGTCACATATGTATACTGTCAGATATTAATATATACTTTCAACATATTATACCATAGTAGCCAGAACTATAATTACAATATTATTACTTTCATTAATGTTGTTATAAGCTACTGTCATTACCATCTCTCTTTCTCTCTCTCTCTCTCTCTCTCTCTCTTCATTGTGTCATACGGATTAGTGTTAATTTATTATGCTGATCTGTTCTGTACGACATCTATTGCACGTCTGTCCATCCTGAAAGAGGGATCCCTCCTCAGTTGCTCTTCCTGAGGTTTCTACCGTTTTTTTCCCCCGTTAAAGGGTTTTTTGGGGGGAGTTTTTCCTTATCCGCTGTGAGGGTCCTAAGGACAGAGGGATGTCGTATGCTGTAAAGCCCTGTGAGGCAAATTGTGATATTGGGCTTTATAAATAAAACTGATTGACTGATTGATTGATTGACAACAAGAACATCGGTGGACTTGTTGTCACTGGTCCCAGCTGTCCAAAAATCAGTGCACAATAGTTCCATGGTAGATGAAGTGCAGATGTTCTCAAGAGGAGCTTGTGTGTCTGGTTCAGGAGTCTTCCCTAACATGCACCTCTGGCAGTGTTTTACATGCCTCACAATATTCTTCTCCATGCTCACCCAGAAAAAACGTTCACTGGCCAGTTCTCGAACGGCCCTGGTGACTGGCTGCATCGTGAACACCATTGAAGATTTGTTGTTTCACGGACTCAGGTATGACAAACTGGGAGATCTTCTTGTTTATGTCATAGTCCCTTTTCACTCTATAGAGAATCCCATTGCACACTTTTAATTTCTCTTGGTGCTTCAACAGCCTGAATATGCAGCTTGACTCAGCTGCTCTCTCATGATGGTTTGGCCTCCTGCGCTGCTGAACATAGAAGACGACTCTGCTCACTGCAGCATCTTGCTGCTGTAGATTACGCAATTGACTGTATGGGATAACACTGGAGGTGTATTTTTCAGGCCTCCAACTTCCCAGGGTCTGTCTGCATGCCCACCTCAGAAATGACATGTCTGAGAAACTTAACAGAGCCTTCTCTGAAAGTAGCACTTCTTTGGTGCCAACTTGAGGTTATGGTTCTTCATTCTTCTTCAAGAAAAGACCATCTCCAGACGTTCGAGTACTATTTGATCATTTGAGCCAAATACCATGAGATCGTCCAAGTAGCACAAGAGGTTGGTGAAATTCTTATCTCCAAAGATGGAGAGCATCATCTGCATGAATGTTGCCAGGCAATTAGACAGACCTTGAGGCATCTGTTTGTACTCATGCAGGCTGAGAGGGGAAGAAAAGGCAGTGTACCTTTTGTGGTCTTTGTGCAAAGGCACATTGTAAAACCCAGAGGTAAGGTCTATGGTGGCAAAGAGGACATTTCCCATTTCCCAATTTTCTTCCAGACAAGAACCAGGGGTGATGCATACTCACTGGTGGACTGACGGCTGATCTTCCATCTTATTGAGAGCCGATCTCAGCTTCTCATAGTGGCTTGGCAGCACTCCGTGATAAGGCAGACAGAATGGCCTCTCACCCACTAGATGTATCTTGTGCACAAAGTCAGATGCATCACTACAATCCATCTTGTGACACGAGAAGATCAACTCATGTCTCACAGTGATCTGTAAAAGCCTGTCTCTCCAAAGGTCAGAGATGGCACATGCATCCAGGTCCAAATCTTTTTTTTTCCAGATATATTTTGGAGCATTTTTTAGCCTTTAATTGATAGGACAGTCAAGCGTGAAAGAGGGAGAGAGAGAGAGGGAGTGACATGCAGCAAAGGGCCACAGGCTGGAGTTGAACCCGGGCCGCTGCGGCAACAGCCTTGTACATGGGGCGCCTGCTCTATCCACTAAGCCACCGACGCAACATCCAGGTCCAAATCTTATAGACCAAGCTCATCCAATGCTCTCCTGACATCCTTCCTGGACCTTGGTGCTGTAGCATCAGTTACGGATTGAGAGAGAACCTGGATGTGATCAGGCTCAGACAGATCTTTAGCAGCAATGCTGTTAAGCCTAAGCTTAAAGAAACCGAAACTGGATCCACAATGCGGATTCAAACAAACAGTTTTTATTGTCCAAGTCCATGGGTGAGGAGAGGGGAAAAAACTCAGGGCTCAGGTGGCTGGCAGAGCGTGGCAGAAAACGGAACTGAGGATATGGCAGGGCACTGAGGACAAAGAAACAGAGACACAGGTTAGCAAAAAATCAGGTTGGTTCCAAGATTAAAAGTGCAAGTCCAAAATACACAGCAACAAAGGGCCGAGCTGGTTACCACAGACGGATAATCAACGAACTGGCGATGAGTGGAGAATGAGACCAGGTATTTGTGCTGCAGCAGAGGTGAGTGGCAATCAGCAGAGATACACACAATGGACTGACAGACACGGGCTTGAGTTGAGAGACGTGAAACGTGGGATGGATCTTCATGTTAGGAGGTAAGGTGAGTCGTACTGCAGTGGGGTTGATGACCTTCTCAATAGGGAATGGACCAATAAAACGGGGCGACAATTTGCAGGATTCTGTACGGAGGGGGATATTCCTGGTGGATAACCAAACTGACTGACCTTGTTGGTAAAGGGGTGCGGGTCTCCGGTGCTGGTTGGCATGCTGTCGGGCTGTTTCCTGGGCTTGAAGCAGTGCCTCGCGGGTCTTGGACCAGATCTTTTTGCAGAGTTGGATGTGATCTTGAACAGAGGGGACTGCAATGGAGACTTTGTGAGAGGGAAACAGAGGAGGTTGGTAACCGAGAGAGGCTTGGAAAGGTGAAATACCTGTGGCTGAGCTGGGGAGACTGTTGTGGGAGTACTCCACCCAGGGCAGATGGGAACTCCAGGTAGTAGGGTTCTTCTCAGCCACACAACGAAGGGCGGTTTCCAGGACCTGATTGGCTCTTTCCGACTGTCCATTGGATTGTGGGTGGAAACCTGAAGACAGGCTAGCTGTGGCCCCCAATGCCTTGCAGAAATCTCTCCAAACTTGAGAGACAAACTGGGGGCCACGGTCAGACACAATATCATGGGGGATGCCATGTAAACGCACAACATGTTCAGTTAGTAGATTAGCAGTTTCAGTGGCTGAAGGCAGCTTTTGCAGGGCAATGAAATGAGTGGCTTTGGAAAAGCGGTCGATAATGGTGAGAATTACTTCTTTACCTTTGGACAGGGGAAGTCCAGTCACAAAATCCAAAGCGATGTTGGACCAGGGACGACTTGGAACAGGTAGGGGGTTGAGAAGACCAGCAGGGGCTTGATGGGATGCCTTGCTTCGGGCGCAGGTGGTGCAGGCCACCACAAAGTTACGGGTGTCCTGGTCCAGACTGGGCCACCAGAAATGTCTCTTCGGGAGGGCAATGATTCTGTTTGCCCCAGGGTGGCAGGCAAACCGGGAAGCGTGGCCCCAGTCTAAAACCTGGGAGCGCACCGAATCTGGGACAAAAAGGAGGTCAGCAGGGCCATTGCCAGGATCCGGTTGGGTTCGCTGTGCATCCTTCACGGCCTTCTTGATCCCCCACGAGAGATGAGCAATGATACGACCAGCAGGCAAAATGGTATTGGGAGAGGCCTCGTCATCACCAGAGGAATAGAGCCATGAGAGAGCATCTGGTTTGACGTTTCTAGAGCCGGGGCGAAAAGTCAGAGTGAAGTCAAAATGACTAAAAAACAGAGCCCACCGGGCTTGCCTGGAATTCAGTCTCTTGGCTGACTTAATGTACGAGAGGTTCTTATGGTCCGTCCAGACTAGGAATGGCTTCTCGGCTCCCTCCAACCAGTGCCTCCATTCTTCCAGAGCCAGCTTCACAGCTAACAGGTCCCGATTGCCCACATCATAATTGTGCTCTGCAGGGGAGAGACGTCGGGAGAAAAAGGCACAGGGATGTAGACAATTATCAGGACAAACATACTGTGAAAGAACAGCCCCCACCCCCGAGTCAGAAGCATTGACTTCAACGATGAACTGTCTTGTGGGGTCTGGCTGAATGAGTACTGGAGCAGAGGTGAAAAGCTGTTTTAGCTTACAGAAAGCTTGGTGTGCCTCAGGTGACCAACAGAACTGCACTTTAACAGAAGTGAGTCTGGTGAAAGGAGAGGCAACCATACTATAGTCCCTGATAAAGCGTCTGTAGAAGTTAGCGAACCCCAGGAACCACTGCAATTCCTTGCGGGTCTTCGGAATGGGCCACTCCTCCATTGCTGTGATCTTGCTGGGATCCGCCATCACTTTACCACTCTGAACAATATACCCCAGAAAAGAGACAGACTGAACATGAAATTCACATTTCTCACTCTTCACAAAAAGCTTGTTTTCCAGGAGACGTGTGAGTACTTGGTGGACATGCGAGACATGCTCCTCTTCTGACTTGGAGAAGATTAAAATGTCATCCAAATAAACAAACACAAACAGATTCAGGAAGTCTCTGAGCACATCATTGATGAGGCACTGAAAAACTGCAGGAGCATTAGTAAGCCCAAACGGCATGACCAGATATTCAAAGTGCCCCAGGGGAGTATTAAAGGCGGTCTTCCATTCATCTCCCTCTCTAACCCGGACTAGATGGTAAGCGTTCCGGAGATCCAGCTTAGTGAAAACCTTAGCACCAATCAGAGGCTCGAAGGCCGAGTCAGTGAGGGGAAGGGGGTACTTGTTCTTAATGGTGATATTGTTGAGGCCCCGGATATCAATGCAGGGTCTGAGGGACTTATCTTTCTTATCAACCAAAAAAAAACCTGCCCCTAGTGGCGAAGTAGAGGGTTGTATGATGCCAGCAGCAAGGGAGTCAGATATGTACTTTTCCATGGCCTCCCTCTCCGGTCGAGACAGATTGTAAAGACGACCGGAGGGGAGAGGGGCACCGGGCAACAGGTCAAAAGTGCAATCATACGGACGGTGAGGTGGTAATGACAGTGCTTTTTCCTTACTGAAAACTTCTCTTAGGTCGTGGTATTCTGGGGGGACATTGGACAGGTTAGGTTCAGATGGCTCGGATACCAGCTGTTTGTCTCCTCCTGTAGGTGGCAAAGCAGATTTCAAACACAGAACATGACAGAAAGGACTCCATCCAATAATTTTGCCTTGTGACCAGTTTATGTGTGGGTTATGCTTCTTGAGCCAAGGGTATCCGAGGACTAATGGAGTTTGAGGTGCAGTTATGACAAGGAAGGTGAGGACTTCACAATGGTTACCAGAGAGAATGAGTGTGATAGGAGATGTTTTGTGAGTTACCTGAGCAAACTCAGTACCTTTGAGCGCCAGGGCCAGAATGGACTTTTCCAGGGTTGTCAACTCGCATCCAAGATGTTGTGCCAATTGTTGGTCGATCAGACTGTCCTCAGCTCCAGAATCGATAAACACTTGAACCGGTTGAACCAAATTGCCAACACACAGAGAGGCTGGGACCTGCAGTCGAGAGGCTGGGGGGGAATGGTGGCTCGCCAGTACCCCCATCCTTACTGGCGAGCCCTGTCTTTTGGGTGAAGAGGACAGGTAGAGACAAAATGACCAACTTGGGCACAGTATAAGCACTCACCAGCACGACGCCTGCAGAGGCACTCTTCGTTTGTTAATTTGGCTCTGCCTAGCTGCATACGCTCTTCCTCCGCAGGGTGAGCTGGGGGGAGCGAGTGCGTGGCGGTCTGTGTTGGTCATGCCATAGGAGGGGAACTGGAACAGCTGCTTGGAGGGTTAGGGAAGCGGGATGCCATCTCCTGGTGCCGCTCACACAGGCGATTGTCCAATCTGGTAGCGAGAGAAACCACAGCTAACAGATCGTTAGGGTCATCACGAGCAGCTAGCTCGTCCTTGAGTTGTTCATTTAGCCCCTTAATGAAAACCCCCCGGAGAGCAGTGTCGTTCCACTGAGAATCCGCAGCTAAAGTCCAAAATTCTATGGAGTAATCTGCTACAGACCTTGTGCCTTGACGTAGATTCAGCAAGCAAATAGCAGCATTACCATGGTGGCTGGGGTGGTCAAAAACTGTCTTCAACCTGGTCTCAAAATCATCATAGGATAGTGTATCAAACGTCACACAGGAGCTAGTAGCCTCTGCCCATGCCAACGCTCTGCCTCTCAGCAACCCCAAAACATAGTGAATCTTTGACGAAGCAGTTGCAAAAGATATTGGGCGCTGAGAAAAAACTAGCCCACACTGTAGTAAAAAACCACGACATTTCTCTAGATCCCCACAAAAAAGTTCTGGGTCACTCACGTGAGATTCTTTGGGCTCCTTGCTGGCAGGAGAGGCGGTGGTTGCGAGGATGGACACCTGCCGGGTTAACTCCGAGACGAGAGAAGCTGAGTGTGGTCAAACAGGGCCCGGAGAGATTCTTCGTGTTTCCCTAATAGAGTTCCTTGAGCTGTCACAGCTTGACGGACTTGATCTGAGGGATCCATGAGTGTGGTCAGTTCGTTCCGTTAAGCCTAAGCTTAAAGAAACCGAAACTGGATCCACAATGCAGATTTAAACAAACAGTTTTTATTGTCCAAGTCCATGGGTGAGGAGAGGGGAAAAAACTCAGGGCTGGGGAAACTTCCAGGGAGGAAAAGGTGGCTGGCAGAGCGTGGCAGAAAACGGAACTGAGGATATGGCAGGGCACTGAGGACAAAGAAACAGAGACACAGGTTAGCAAAAAATCAGGTTGGTTCCAAGATTGAAAGTGCAAGTCCAAAAAACACAGCAACAAAGGGCCGAGCTCGTTACCGCAGATGGATAATCCACAAACTGGCGATGAGTGGAGAATGAGACCAGGTATTTGTGCTGCAGCAGAGGTGAGTGGCAATCAGCGGAGATACAGTTCAGGTGGTGGAGGAGGAGCTGCAGCAGAGGTGAGTGGCAATCAGCAGTGATAGGAGTTCAGGTGGTGGAGGAGGAGATGCAGCAGCAGAGAAGTAGGTCAGCCAGCCCAGCCAGTAACAGACAGGGAACAAACCAAAACAAGCAGGGAGGGGAACAGAGAAAAACACACCCTGCATCCCAACAAATGCAGGGAAACACATCTGCCAGCTTTGTGTTTCTTTTCAGCGCAACGGGCTCGCTGGTGAGGTTGATGATCTTTATGGGCAGCCATCGATCACCCCACATTGGTGTAATGATCCTACCAACCAAGACTTTTCTGGATCTACATCATGATTGAGGTGGCTCAACAATCACTCTGCTGCAAACTGATAGAGGTGCTGAAGCAGGAAACTTACCCCACACAAGATGTCCCTTTTGTGGCTGTAGCGTCACACACCGCTGCAACTTCAGTGTGCCAGCCTTGTCAGGCACTGTTTCACCCTTCCACCCAGTGTTGGAGAGAAGAGAGAAAAAGTGGTGATAGTCTTCATCAGTAACACTATTGGGCTCTGACATGAGTCGCCAATAGCTGAATGGGTTCATGTCTGTGTGAAAGTAAGTGCGGGGTGTGGAGAGTGGGGTGGTTAGTGTCAGTGTAATGATGTGAAAGAAGCTGTCTCTGAGCCTGTTTGTCCTGGTTCTGATGGACCTGTAATGCATGCCAGAGGGCAGCAGGACAAACAGGTGTGAAGCAGGATGGGTGCTGTCTCTGATGATTCCCTCAGCTCTGCTGAGGCAGTGGGATGTGTAAATGACCTTCAGGGAGGGGAAGGGGCAGCCGATGATCTTTTGTGCTGTCTTGACCACTCTCTGGAGCCTCTTCCAGTCTGCCTTGGTGCAGTGAGAGAACCATACTGAAATGCAGTACATTTGAATGCTCTCAATGGTGGAGCGGTAGAAGGTCACCAGCAACTTCTCAGTGACATTTTTCTTTCTGAGCAATCTCAGGAAGTGCAGATTCTGCTGTGCCTTCATGTTGACAGCTGTGGTGTTTGCAGTCCAGGAGAGGTCAGCAGGATACCCTGCCACACTTGCCATGGGTTGTTGTTGGAAAGGTGTTTTCTATTTCCTGCTGTAGTCGGACTTGGCTTTCCTAATTTCTCTCATCAAGAGAGCTCTAACAGCACTGTACATATCTTTGTTACCTGACCTGACAGTGTTGCGGTCCTTGAGGAGTGTCTTGATCTTGTTGGTCATCCAAGGCTTCTGGTTGGGGAACACCTGATGCCTTTGTCCACTGTGACATTCCCAATACAGAATTTGATGTATGATAGTACAGCCTCTGTGTGTACAGCCAGGTCCTGATGTTCAAAACCTAGCCACTCGGTGTGAGTGAAACAGTCTTGAAGCTGAAGAAGTGCATCCTCAGGCCATGTTGTGATGGTCTTAATCAGTGGAGTTGCCCTTCTTCTGAGAGGTGTGTATGTGGGGGTAAGGAGCAGAGATAGGTGGTCTGACAGGCTTAAATGTGGGAGCTGTATGGCTCTGTATGCATGTTTAATGTTCATGTAAACGTGATCTTATGTGTTATTTCCTGTGGTCGAACACTTAACGTGCTGATGGAACCAAGGAAGAACAGACTTTAAGTTTGCCTGATTAAAATCAACAGCAACAATGTGTACGCCATCGGGGTGAGCCTGCTGTAGTTTGTTGATGGTTTCTGACAACAGCGAGAGAACTATGAGGAAACAGCCCCTGAAGCCAGTTTAACCTACGTGTATGAAACTTGGTAGGCTTATGTAACACTCCAGGACCTACAAAAAAGCCTCTTGGAGGCATGCTGTAAACCCAACAGGAAGTCGGCCATTTTGAATTTACTGTGCAATTTTGATGCATTTTTGGCCATTTCCAGGGGTCATAAATGAACAGACTAGTCCTAGAGATTTCATCCGATCGACTTCAAACCTTGGTGTGTCCCACCCCAAGACCTTGAAGATGAAAAGTTATCAAAAGCTTGAGTTTTCGTCAATGCGTGTGACCATGGGATGGCGTCAAAGTTAGGGGTCTCGCCACTAAACAGGAAGTAGTTTATAACTCCAGCATACATGGTCCAATTTTGGCCAAACTTCACAGGATTGATGACAGCCCCGCCCTGAACACATCTACATGTCAATAATTAGAGATAAACATAGCGCCCCCTACTGGCAATGGGAAATGTTATGTTTTAGACTTTAATGTACATCTCCTACAGACTTGACCAGATCCACTTCAAACTTGGTGAAAAAAGTCATAAGACGTTGATGACACTTTATTGTGGAAACTGTGAGTTTTTGTCGAAGGGCGTGGCCATGGCCTGGCGGCGAACTTTGATGTTTCGCCGTGATGATAAACGTTGCTGTAACTTGACTCCACATGGGAATATCTTGCCAAAACTTCACACATATGATGACAGTCCAGCCCTGAACACAACTACAGAGGAATTTTGAATCACTGCCATAGTGCCACCTTCTGGCAACAGAAAGTTACTTTATACATTCTTTGATGTCCCTCTTCTAGCAGGTTAATCAGACCCACCTCAAACTTGCTGGTCTAAGTCCTTAGACCTTGATGATACTTAAAAATGAAGCTTTTGAGTTTTCATCAAATGCTGTGACCATGGCGCCGCCTTGTTCGCCATCAAACACGATGTTGTTTTGAAGGGACAAGGGATGCTTGAAAACTCACCAAACGTGGCATACACATCACAGGTCACAAGTCCTGTTGTCTGATGTAATTTTTGTGCTTTGATGCACCAAGATGGCTCAACAGCGCCCCCTAGAATATTTCAATTAAGCAGCCCCCAAAGCTGCTTTGACCTGCATGTATGAAACTTGGTAGTCACCTGTAACACTCTATTACGTACAAAAAAGTCTCTTGGAGCCATGCTCCAAATCCAACAGGAAGTCGGCCATTTTGAATTTACTTGTGCCACTTTTGTGCATTTTTGCCCATTTCCAGGGCTTGTAAATTAACGAACTTGTCCTACAGATTTAATCAGATTGGCTCCAAACTTGGTGTATGTAAGCGTGACTATGTTGTGACTAAAAGTTATCACAGGATTTTCCCAATGTTGAATGGCGCGCCCGCTGCCGAGCGTTGAATCTTGAGGTCTTGCCATGAAAAACGAAATTGCTGTAGCTTTGGCATAAATGGTCCAATCTCCACCAAACTTCACATGATAGTGTCGAAAGGAAGTACTTCTTATCAGACACTTATCTTTGGATTAACCTGAAATTTCAGTGCTGTGGTCTGTATTTGATGTTCACAAACATGACATATCATTAGTGTCTACGTGTGCTGCAGAGGGTTTAATTTTGATGTCTCACCATGAAACAGGAAATTGCTATAAATTTGGAGGAAATGGTCCGTTGTCCACCAAACTTGACATGATTGATATTTGTCCCACCCTGAACACATTTATATGACAATATTCCGTGATAGTCATAGCGCCACCTAGTGGTGAAAAGAAGTACTTCTTACCAGACACTTATCTTTGGATTCACCTGAAATTTCAGTGCTGTGGTGTATATTTGATGTACACAAACGTGACATATCATTAGTGTCTAATGTGAAATGTGTCTAATGTGAATGTGAAATATGTCATTCCAGCACTGTATCAGGGATATGCCAAGTCACTCCTGCATGCGATGTCTAACTTTGACAGAAATGAATTGACACGTCAGAAGACGTCCTGCCAGCCCCCCCGAGTTGCGTGAAGGTGCGAGGGCCCGTTTATCGCTGCTTGCAGCTTTAATTATTATTCTTCTTCCTTCAAATGAATTGCCTTTTTGGGAGGCTTAACATACCCGAAAACTCATGAAACTTTGCACACATCTCAGAACTGGTGCAAAATTTGATATTTTAAGGGTCTCGTGCCTGGGTTCCAAAAAATGGCTCAGTAGCGCCCCCTACAAAAGTTTGAGGAAACAGCCCCTGAAGCCAGTTTAACCTATGTGTATGAAACTCGGCAGGCTCATGTAACACTCCAGGACCTACAAAAAAGCCTCTTGGAGGCATCCTCTAAACCCAACAGGAAGTCAGCCATTTTGAATTTACTGTGCAATTTTGATGCATTTTTGGCCATTTCCAGGGGTCATAAATGAACGAACTAGTCCTAGAGATTTCATCCGATCGACTTCAAACCTTGGTCTGTCCCATCCCAAGACCTTGAAGATGAAAAGTTATCAGAAGCTTGAGTTTTCGTCAATGCGCGTGACCGTGGGATGGCGTCAAAGTTAGGGGTCTCGCCACTAAACAGGAAGTAGTTTATATCTCCAGCATACATGGTCGAATCTTGCCCAAACCTTACAGGATTGATGACAGTCCCGCCCTGAACACATCTACATGTCAATAATTAGAGATAAACATAGCGCCCCCTACTGGCAACGGGAAATGTCATGTTTTAGACTTTAATGTACATCTGCTACAGACTTGACCAGATCCACTTCAAACTTGGTGAAAAAAGTCATAAGACGTTGATGACGCTTTATTGTGGAAACTGTGAGTTTTCGTCAAAGGGCGTGGTCACGGCCTGGCGGCGAACTTTGATGTTTCGCCATGATGATAAACGTTGCTGTAACTTGACTCATGGGAATATCTTGCCAAAACTTCACAGATATGACAGTCCAGCCCTGAACACAACTACAGAGGAATTTTGAATCACCGCCATAGCGCCACCTTCTGGCAACAGAAAGTTACTTTATACATTCTTTGATGTCCCGCTTCTAGCAGGTTAATCAGACCCACCTCAAACTTGCTGGTCTAAGTCCTTAGACCTTGATGATACTTAAAAATGAAGCTTTTGAGTTTTCATCAAACGCTGTCACCGTGGCGCCACCTTGTTCGCCATCAAACACGATGTTGTTTTGAAGGGACAAGGGATGCTTGAAAACTCACCAAACGTGGCATACACATCACAGGTCACAAGTCCTGTTGTCTGATGTGATTTTTGTGCTTTGATGCACCAAGATGGCTCAACAGCGCCCCCTGGAATATTTCAATTAAGCAGCCCCCAAAGCTGGTTTGACCTGCATGTATGAAACCTGGTAGGCACCTGTAACACTCTATTATGTACAAAAAAGCCTCTTGGAGCCATGCTCCAAACCCAACAGGAAGTCGGCCATTTTGAATTTACTTGTGCCACTTTTGTGCATTTTTGCCCATTTCCAGGGCTTGTAAATTAACGAACTTGTCCTACAGATTTAATCAGATTGGCTCCAAACTTGGTGTATGTAAGCGTGACTATGTTGTGACTAAAAGTTATCACAGGATTTGCCCAGTGTTGAATGGTGTGCCCGCTGCCGAGCGTTGAATCTTGAGGTCTCGCTATGAAAAATGAAATTGCTGTAGCTTTGGCATAAATGGTCCTGTCTCCACCAAACTTCACATGATTCATATTAGTTCCACCCTGAACACATTTTCATTACCATATTTCCTGATAATCATAGTGCCACCTAGTGTTGAAAAGAAGAACTTCTTACCAGACACTTATCTTTGGATTCACCTGAAATTTCAGTGCTGTGGTCCATATTTGATGTACACAAACGTGACATATCATTAGTGTCTATGCGTGCTGCAGAGGTTTTACTTTTGATGTCTCACCATGAAACAGGAAATTGCTATAAATTTGGAGTCAATGGTCCATTGTCCACCAAACTTGACATGATTCATATTTGTCCCACCCTGAACACATTTATATGGCAATATTCCGTGATAGTCATAGCGCCACCTAGTGGTGAAAGGAAGTACTTCTTACCAGACACTTATCTTTGGATTAACCTGAAATTTCAGTGCTGTGGTCTATATTTGATGTACAGAAACGTGACATATCATTAGTGTCTATGCGTGCTGCAGAGGGTTTACTTTTGATGTCTCGTCATGAAACAGGAAATTGTTATAAATTTGAAGTAAATAGTCCGTTGTCCACCAAACTTGACATGATTCATATTTATCCTACCCTGAACACATTTATATGACAATATTCCGTGATAGTCATAGCGCCACCTAGTGGTGAAAGGAAGTACTTCTTACCAGACACTTATCTTTGGATTAACCTGAAATTTCAGTCCTGTGGTGTGTATTTGATGTACACAAACATGACATATCATTAGTGTCTATACGTGCTGCAAAGGGTTTAATTTTGAGGTCTCGCCATGAAACAGGAAATTGCTATATTGTTGCCATAAATGTTCTGATCTCCATCAAACTTCAGATGATTCATATTAGTCCTGCCCTGAAAACATTTCTATGACCATATTTCCTGATACTCATAGTGCTACCTAGTGGTGACAGGAAGTAGGTCTCAAACACTTATCTTTCGATTTATCTGAAAGTTAAATGCTGTGGTGTATATTTGATGTATAAAAACATGATGTATAATTACTGCACTCTCCAACTCCCTCTAGTGGAAAGACGAAGTGAAACAAAATGTGAAATATGTCATTCTAGTACTGTATCTGGGATATGCCAAGTCACTCCTGCATGCGATGTCTAACTTTGACAGAAATGAACTGACACGTCAGAAGACGTCCTTCCAGCCCCCCCAAGTTGCGTGAAGGTGCGAGGGCCCGTTCATCGCTGCTTGCAGCTTTAATTATTAGTATTATTTTTATTCTGCCAAATGAATTGGACTTTTCAGGGCTTAAACATGCGTGAAAACTCATGAAACTTTGCACACTTGTCGTAACTGAGTGAGAATTTGATATTTCAAGGGGCGCATGCTTGGGTTCCAAAAAATGGCTCAGTAGCGCCCCCCTACAAAACTTTGAGGAAACAGCCCCTGAAGCCAGTTTAACCTACGTGTATGAAACTTGGTAGGCTTATGTAACACTCCAGGACCTACAAAAAAGCCTCTTGGAGGCATGCTGTAAACCCAACAGGAAGTCAGCCATTTTGAATTTACTGTGCAATTCTGATGCATTTTTGGCCATTTCCAGGGGTCATAAATGAATGAACTAGTCCTAGAGATTTCATCTGATCGACTTCAAACCTTGGTCTGTTCCATCCCAAGACCTTGAAGTTGAAAAGTTATCAAAAGCTTGTCAGTGACTGTGACCGTGGGATGGCATCAAAGTTAGAGGTCTCGCCACTAAACAGGAAGTAGTTTATAACTCCAGCATACATGGTCCAATATTTCCCAGACTTCACAGGATTGATGCCAGTCCCGCCCTGAACACATCTACATCTCAATGATTAGATATAAATATAGTGCCCCCTACTGGCAACAGGAAATGTCATGTTTTAGACTTTAATGTACATCTCCTACAGAATTGACCAGATCCATCTCAAACTTGGTCAAAAAAGTCATAAGACGTTGATGACGCTTTATTGTGGAAACTGTGAGTTTTTGTCAAAGGGCGTGGCCATGGCCTGGCGGTGAACTTTGATGTTTCGCCGTGATGATAAACGTTGCTGTAACTTGACTCCACATAGGAATATCTTGCCAAAACTTCACACATATGATGACAGTCCAGCCCTGAACACATCTACAGAGAAATTTTGAATCACCGCCATAGCGCCACCTACTGGCAACAGAAAGTTACTTTATACATTCTTTGATGTCCCTCTTCTAGCAGGTTAATCAGACCCACCTCAAACTTGCTGGTCTAAGTCCTTAGACCTTGACGATACTAAAAAATGAAGCTTTTGAGTTTTCATCAAATGCTGTCACTGTGGCGCCGCCTTGTTCGCCATCAAACACGATGTTGTTTTGAAGGGACAAGGGATGCTTGAAAACTCACCAAACATGGCATACACATCACAGGTTGCAAGTACTGTTGTCTGATATAATTTTTGTGCTTTGATGCACCAAGATGGCTCAACAGCGCCCAAGCTGGTTTGACCTGCATGTATGAAACTTGGTAGGCACCTGTAACACTCTATCATGTACAAAAAAGCCTCTTGGAGTCATGCTCCAAACCCAACAGGAAGTCTGCCATTTTTTTTACATGTGCCACTTTTGTGCATTTTTCCCCATTTCCAGGGATCCTACATTAACGAACTAGTCCTACAGATTTTATCCAATCGACTTCAAACCTTGGTCTATCCCACCCCAAGACCTTGAAGATGAAAAGTTATTAGAAGCTTGAGTTTTCGTCAATGCGTGTGACCATGGGATGGCGTCAAAGTTAGGGGCCTTGCCACTAAACAGGAAGTAGTATATAACTCCAGCATACATGGTCCAATCTTGCCCATATTTCCTGATACTCATAGTACCACCTAGTGGCAACAGGAAGTAGGTCTCATCAAATACTTATCTTTCAGTTCATCTGAACGTTACATGCTGGGGTGTATATTTGATGTATAAAAACATGATGTATAATTAGTGTGCTCTCCAACTCCCTCTAGTGGAAAGAGGAAGTGATACAAAATGTGAAATATGTCATTCCAGCACTTTATCAAGGATATGCCAAGTCACTCCTGCATGTGATGTGTAACTTTGCTGTAACGCCACGTGGGCATATCTTTCCAAAACTTCTCACATAAGATGACAGTCCCACCCTGAAAATATCTTAAGAGGAATTGTGAATCACTGTCATAGTGCCACCTACTGACAACAGAAGTTACTTTCTTCATTCTATGATGTTTTTTGAAGCTCTTGATTTTGTGGCCATAGCAGGGCGAATTTCAGTCTCTCATAATAACACAGGAAGCTGCTGTAACTTAACTTCATAGTGTACAATCTGCTTCAAACTTCACATGCTGCATGACTGGTTAAGCCTTAAGAGACCTACATGTCAGTTTATAATTATTCATAAAGTGCCACCTACTAGCAAAAAATCACAGCTCCATTTTTAGCACACATAGCAAGAAAAAGAATGTTCTGGCTGATCTCTGAGGGCACTGCATTGCGTGATCTGCATGTTTTATATACCTGGAATGTACAAAAGTTGATCATAAAATAAATGCTGCATCATTTAGAAAGTGACATTTAGTGGAGCAAGGTTTCAGGAAGTTTTACACCTCAATGTTACCATGAATAATCAAATAATAATTTGTCGGAATCACAAGTCTTATTAAAATACACTGATTTTTTCTCCAGCAATTTGCTGATACTACAATGTTTGCCATCAAGTTTACATCAGTACCTTCTGTGTCTTTTATGTAGTTTAATTTAAAAATTGTTACTTGAATCATATCACAATTCACAAACAGTCTCATGACGTAACTTTAGTCATTCTCCAGCACCAAATTGTGGACAAGCAAGTGTTAACGTGAAATAGGTAAATTAAGAGATAGTTGTCTGACCAGAGTGAGGGTGCTAGGATGACCTATTTTACATCAAAAGCTGACCTCAAAATTCTGATGATTCTGATGATATGTTATTGTAAGAACTGTGTGTTGTCATCAAATGCCATTGAGCCCACCATTTTTCATGTTTGGCCATAAAACACAAAGTTATTGTCAAAATGGTCCCAATTTCTCCTGCTTCTTTACAGTCCTGGCCTGAACACATCTACATGCCAATAATTACTTATAATTATAGCACCATCTACAGGAAACATGAAATTACATTGTTTAGATAATTCTTTTTTAATTAAATTCAACTTTATTTATCAAGCTCAGTATAACAAATCATAGTTTCCCTCAGAGGGCTTCACAGCATACATCCCTAGCCCACATCTCTAGGCTGGATTACTGTAACTCTCTATTATCAGGTAGCTCTAGTAAGTCCTTAAAAACTCTCCAGCTAATTCAGAATGCAGCAGCACGTGTACTAACAGGAACTAAGAAACGAGATCATATTTCTCCTGTTTTAGCTTCTCTGCACTGGCTCCCTGTAAAATCCAGAATTGAATTTAAAATCCTACTTTTAACTTATAAAGCTCTAAATGGTCAAGCTCCATCATATCTTAGAGAGCTCATAGTGCCATATTATCCCACCAGAACACTGCGCTCTGAGAACGCAGGGTTACTCGTGGTCCCTAAAGTCTCCAAAAGTAGATCAGGAGCTAGAGCCTTCAGCTATCAGGCTCCTCTCCTGTGGAATCATCTTCCTGTTACGGTCTGGGAGGCAGACACCATCTCCACATTTAAGACTAGACTTAAGACTTTCCTCTTTGATAAAGCTTATAGTTAGGGCTGGCTCAGGCTTGCCCTGTACCAGCCCCTAGTTAGGCTGACTTAGGCCTAGTCTGCCGGAGGACCCCCCTATAATACACGGGGCGCACCTTCTCTCCTTCTCTCTCTCTCTCTCTCTCTCTCTCTCTCTCTCTCTCTCTCTCGTATTCTATTACTGCATCTTGCTAACTCGGCCATTATGGATGTCACTAACTCGGCTTCTTCTCTGGAGCCTTTGTGCTCCACTGTCTCTCAGATTAACTCATATCGCAGCGGTGCCTGGATAGCGTGACGTGTGTGGTTGTGCTGCTGCCGTGGTCCTGCCAGATGCCTCCTGCTGCTGCTGCCATCATTAGTCATTAGTCATACTTCTACTGTTATTATACACATATGACCATTGTCACACATGTATACTGCCAGATGTTAATACATACTTTCAACATATTGTACCACAGTAGCCAGAACTATAACTATTATATTATTACTTTCAATAATGTTGTTGTAAGCTACTGTCATTACCTGCATCTCTCTCTCTCTCTCTCTCTCTCTCTCTCTCTCTCTCTGTCTCATTGTGTCATATGGATTACTGTTAATTTATTATGCTGATCTGTTCTGTACGACATCTATTGCACGTCTGTCCGTCCTGGAAGAGGGATCCCTCCTCAGTTGCTCTTCCTGAGGTTTCTACCGTTTTTTTTCCCCGTTAAAGGGGTTTTTTTGGGGAGTTTTTCCTTATCCGCTGCGAGGGTCATAAGGACAGAGGGATGTCGTATGCTGTAAAGCCCTGTGAGGCAAACTGTGATTTGTGATATTGAGCTTTATAAATAAAATTGAATTGAATTGAATCCCTCTGTCCTTGGACCCTCACAGCAGAAAAAGAAAAAACTCCCCCAAAAACCTTTCATGGAGAAAAAAATGGTAGAAACCTCAGGAAGAGCAACTGAGGAGAGATCTCTCTTCCAGGACAGACAGACAAGCGTATGCACAGAACAGATCAACATTTTAAATTTACAGTAATCCATGTGACAAAATGATACATAAAGACAGGGAGAGATAGAGACAGAAAGAGATGCATGGCAAACACTAATGACAATAGTTACAATAATATTGATTTTAGTAATAATATAATAAGAACAATGATAATAATAATGGTATTTAGGTAGTATATATGTTATAAGTAAATATTAATATATGACAGTGTGTGTGTGAAATAATAATCATATGTGTATAATAATAGTAATAGAAGTTTAACAATAATAATAGCAGCAGCAGTTGACATCAGGCAGGAGCACCACAGCAGTATAACCAACGACCCATGATCCAGACGTAGCTGCGATTCAAAGGAACCTGCGAGACAGTGGAGCACAAAGGCTCCGGAGAAGAAGCCCAGTTAGTGACATGTAGTAATAGGACATGAATGTTAGCAAATGAAGAAGAACCAACTTTTATGTACTTGTGCTACTCCCAGCAAGTTCACCAGATCCATTTCTCATGCTTCATTACAGACCTGGCCTGAGAACATCTACATGCCAATAATTACTTATAGTTATAGCGCCACTTAGTGGCAACAGGAAATAATATTGTTTAGATTTTAATTTACTAGTCCCAGCAATTTCACCAGATCCACCTCAGATATGGTCAGAAAATTCTTAACATGTTGATGATGCTTTGTTATGAAAATTTCTACTTTAGTGAAACAATGTTGCTGCGGTATGGTAGCCATTTAGTGTTTGCCCATTTAACAGGAAGTTGTTGTAACCTGAGTGTACATTGTGCAATACCCCTCTAATTTCTCATGCCTTATGACAGTCCTGGTCTGAACACATTTATGCCAATCTTGACTTTATCATAGCGTCACTTTGTGGGAAGAGAGTATTACGTTCATACTTTGATTTACACTTAAAAAGGTTGACCTGAACCACATCAGATGTTGTTGGAAGAGTCTCAAGGTCTTTTGTTTGTTAAGGACAAGTACTCGTTTGAATAAAACTTTACCTTTCATGTAGCCAAAACAATCAGAAGGACACCGCAGGGAATTGAACCCCATCCCAGTAAACCAGGAGTACCATTACCAGTGTCTTTTGCTTTATTACGCTACATGGAAGGGAAAGCAAAACCTGCATTAGCAACAGCATATGAGAGGCAGCATTTTTTTTATTTGGCCATAACTGTGCTAAATTTTGTTGACCAAATGTGGATCATTTTCATTACTGCAGCTTTGAATCAATGATACATGTTTGTGAATACATGTCATACTTATAAATGCTGTTGTAATGCAGGAAACAAAACCTTTTTATTTTTTAAATTTTTTTATAAATATGAACCTCACAATAAAGAACATGCAAGAACTTGGAAAAGAAACAACATGAATACAGTATGCTGTCAACATGTATACAGAGTAAGAAACAAATGAAATTATGGTGACGTGAAATTTCTGCCTCCAATGCCAACCAAGTCTAAACACAGGAATTACATCTACAGCTGTTACAAGTCTACAGTTCTTCGTCACTGTTAATACATCGACTCGCAAAACTACATATAATCACCTCGTGATCGCTGAAATATGTTGGCAACAGTATTGATTCTACATCGTAACGTGTTGTTTTCACATACACGTGATCAATTAATGTGCCTTTTTCAGTAGTGGGTTGTTCCACAACTTGACCCTACCCTTTATCTGTAATATATTTGCAGATTGTTGATGATTTACAAATGTCATCATTGAAATCTCCCATAATGGCAACTGTGTTACTTAGTGGATCTAGCCATTCAAGTAGCTTGCCTAAATATTCTTTGAACAAAGACATGGGATATGATGGAGGACTGTAAGTCACTGCTGTGACTATGCTGTAAGTCAGGCAGTCATACACTAAACATTCTAAATTGATATCTGGTACTTTAAGGATATTGTACGTCAGACTGTCTGCACTACGCCAACACCTCTATGCTGTTGGGCTTGCAAAGCAGCCAACGTCGGGTTGTTGCTGCTGTACGATGAGCTTCGAGGACAGCTACCAAATGCATAGCCACTTATGTTTACTGACTCAAATGAGAAAGTAGCAGGTAGCCATGTTTCTGTAACAGTTGTACAGTTAAGCTGCAAGTGCTGTGTGCACAAAGCCAAATCTGCCACATGTCGCATCAAACTTTGCACATTCATCAAAAACATAGTAAAACTGTGTTTGTGCACTTCCTGTCCTTTATTTTGACGTAAAAAAAGAGGTATGCATTGAATGGTTTGCTGAACATTCTCTTTACAATATATGGCCTTGTCCTCAAAATTTTTAATAATTGATCCAGATAAACTTGTAACACAACTTGTAACACAACATATGCCTGTCCTGCAGTAAATATTTTCTTAAGAGACACCACAGCTCTACCAACAGTTATTCCCTGTGTCTTGTGTTCTGTACAAGCCCAAGTCAGTTTAAGGGGAAATTGGCGACGCAATCCACCTTTACTAGTGACCCTATCCTCTTCTGGACCAATAGGCGTAGAGGTCACTAAATGGCTTGAGGCATGTCTACATTACTCAGCATTAATAGAAGAAAACAAGAATAACCCCAGGTTTCTTTTCAGCACTGTAGCCAGGCTGACTGAGAGTCAAAGCTCTATTGAGCCTTGTATTCCTTAAGCCCTTAGCAGTAATGATTTTATGAGCTTTTTTAATGACAAAATTCTAACTATTAGAGGCAAAATTCATGACCTCCTGTCCTCAGATAGTACCTATCTAACCTCAAACACAGCTGTAAGACCTAATATATATTTAGATTGCTTCTCCCCGATTTCTCTTCAAGAATTGGCCGCAGTGATTTCTTCATCTAAATCATCGTGTCTCTTAGACCCCATCCCGACTAGGCTACTTAAGGAGGTCTTACCTTTAGTTAACACTCATATATTAGATATGATCAATATATCCTTATTAACAGGCTATGTACCACAGTCTTTTAAGGAAGCTGTAATTAAACCTCTCCTAAAAAAGCCCACCCTGGATCCAGAAGTGTTAGCCAACTATAGACCAATATCTAATCTTCCCTTTATGTCAAAGATCCTTGAGAAAGTAGTCGCAGACCAGCTGTGTGATTTTCTCCATGATAATAATTTATTTGAGGGATTTCAGTCAGGATTTAGAGTGCATCATAGCACTGAGACAGCACTAGTTAAAATTACAAATGACCTTCTGATTGCTTCAGACAAAGGACTTGTCTCTGTACTTGACCATCAAATTCTGCTACAGAGACTGGAACACTTAATTGGCCTAAAAGGTTCTGCACTAAGCTGGTTTAAAACTTATTTATCTGATCATTTTCAGTTTGTTCATGTTCATAATGAGTCATCCTTACGTATGTTCATGTTCATAATGAGTCATCCTTACGTACTAAAGTTTGTTTTGGAGTTCCGCAATGTTCTGTGTTCGGACCAATCCTATTTACTCTATATATGCTTCCTTTAGGTAACATCATTAGAAATCACTCTGTAAATTTCCATTGTTATGTGGATGATACACAGTTGTATTTATCTATGAAGCCAGAAGAAAGTAATCAATTAACTAAACTTCATAATTGTCTTAAAGACATAAAAACCTGGATGAGCACCAATTTCCTGTTGTTAAATTCAGACAAAACTGAAGTTATTGTTCTTGGCCCGAAACAACTCAGAGACTCTTTATCTGATAACATAGTTTCTCTAGATGGCATTGTTCTGGCCTCTAGCACTACCGTAAGAAATATTTGATCAAGATTTGTCTTTTAATTCTCATTTAAAACAAACCTAACAGACTGCATTTTTTCATCTGCATAATATTGCGAAAATTAGGCCTATCCTGACCTGAAAAGATGCAGAAAAATTGCTGGATTACTGTAACTTATTATCTGGTAGCTCTTTTAAGTCCTTAAAAACTCTCCAGCTAATTCAGAATGCAGCAGCACATGTACTAACAGGAACTAAGAAATGTGATCATATTTCTCCTGTTTCAGCTTCTCTGCACTGGCTCCATGTAAAATCCAGAATTTAATTTAAAATCCTACTGTTAACTTATAAAGCTCTAAATGGTCAAGCTCCGTCATATGTTAGCGAGCTCATAGTGCCATATTTTCCCACCAGAACTCTGCGCTCTGAGAATGCAGGGTTACTTGTGGTCCCTAAAGTCTCCAGAAATAGATCAGGAGCCAGAGCCTTCAGCTATCAGGCTCCTCTCCTGTGGAATCATCTTCCTGTTACGGTCCGGGAGGCAGACACCATCTCCACATTTAAGACTAGACTTAAGACTTTCCTCTTTGATGAAGCTTATAGTTAGGGCCGGCTCAGGCTTGCCCTGTACCAGCCCCTAGTTAGGCTGACTTAGGCCTAGTCTGCTGGAGGACCCGCCTATAATACACCGGTCTCTCTCTCTCTCTCTCTCTCTCTCTCTCTCTCTCTCTCTTTCTTTCTCTCTCTCTCTCTCATCCTATTACTGCATCTTGCTAACTCGGCCATTCTGGATGTCATTAACTCGGCTTCTTCTCTGGAGCCTTTGTGCTCCACTGTCTCTCAGGTTAACTCATATTGCAGCGGTGCCTGGATAGTGTGACGTGTGTGGTTGTGCTGCTGCCGTGGTCCTGCCAGATGCCTCCTGCTGCTGCTGTTATCATTAGTCATACTTCTACTGTTATTATACACATATGATTATTGTCATGCATGTATACTATCAGATATTAATATATTATTATTATTAATTATAATATTATTACTTTCATTAATGTTGTTGTAAGCTACTGTCATTACCATCTGTCCTGCATGTCTCTCTGTCTCTGTCTCTCTCTCTTTCATTGTGTCATACGGTTTACTGTTAATTTATTATGTTGATCTGTTCTGTACGACATCTATTGCTCATCTGTCCGTCCAGAAAGAGGGATCCCTCCTCAGTTGCTCTTCCTGAGGTTTCTACCGTTTTTTTTCCCCGTTAAAGGGGTTTTTTTGGGGAGTTTCTCCTTAACCGCTGTGAGGGTCCAAAGGACAGAGGGATGTCGTATGCTGTAAAGCCCCGTGAGGCAAATTGTCAGTTTGTCAGCTGACAAAGTTATTGAAATGGACAGTGTGTAAATAACCATCAACAGACTGCTGTTACGCACAGACAAACACGCTGCAGGCAGAACAGCATAGCACAACACTCATGTTGAGCTTGTGTTGCATTCAGGCGTTGTCATGTAAATAACAACTTCCAGCACTTAAATAGGTCATAGCACAAAACAGCAGCATGTCAAGTGACTTTTTACTTTTATTATATTCAATACAATTGTATGTTCCTAAGTCTTGAGACACCTCATATGTAAGCTACACAGACATTTCACCTGCTCATACTGTGCACACATGTACTGTATGTACTTAGTCCTAAAGAGCCCTTCTGGTACCAGTAGATACATAGAAATATCCCAGCAGACTGTGCTTTGCAAGCATACAAAAAGTTTCACACATGTGAAAATTATTTTTCATGCGTGTGCTTCACCTCCGCTGCTACGACCCCATCCTAGGGGAAACACTGTTGTGTGCGTTTTGTGCAACAGGTGGATGTGGTAGTCTACTGGTAGAGTAGAGAGAGAGCTAAGTAGAGTAGAGCAGGGCAGAGAGATGGAAGCAAAATATATTAAACCCGGTGTTAATACAGCAGAACTGGAGAGAGGGGTGAAAAATAAATAGAGGTCGGCATGGCTCAAGTAGGGCGCGAAATTATAGATGGAGAACGATTGACAAAGTAGATCTCTGACCAACTTGCCCAGCCGGGCAAGTGAAAAAAACCCTTAGCATTGAACCCTGAAATTGAATCAGAGATTAAATGCATTTTCAATAGAGGCAACTTTTTCAAATAGGCTATCGCTTTCTTTTCACTTTCTGCATCCATTTAAGATTTTACTTGAGATCGCTCTTTAAGAAACTCTTAACAGGAGGTGGCCACTACTGCGGTGCTGAAACTAAATCAATCGATGTCAGGCACATCAATCACCCACCACTTCATCAGCACATAAGTCACACACAGCCTACTTATTTTTCATCTTATTGTTATTTTTCTTCTGCCAGATTTCTGTGCGTGACTTGTGCCACAGCTCTAAGTGCACACAGGGTCTTCATAAAACATAGATTCAAGATTCAATATGCACAGTAAGGACACACGTTTCCCTGCAGGATGAAATTCGTTCTTTTCTGTCACCAATTAATGCCAAACAATATAAATCTGAAGTATGAAATAGATCAAAATATATACGGTGCACACTGTTGTCCTTGCTTAGTGTAATACTCCGTTGTAATTTCCAATATATACACATTATAATAAAGATATGGGATATAGTCAAGATGGCACCACCCAAGTGGCAGCTGGTTACAGTAGTTCCGACCCCCCTTCGTGGATGTGCAGTATGTGGTTCTGAGCGAAGCAGTGGCTAATGTGGCACCTTTCCTGAACTCATAATTACGAGATCCTTATCTCGTAATTATGAGACCCTGATCTCGTAATTACGAGCTCTTTTATCATAATTACGAGATCCTTATCTTGTAATTATGAGATCCTGATCTCGTAATTATGAGATCGTTTCTCATAATTACGAGATCAGGATCTCGTAATTACGAGATAAGGTGTCTAATTTTTTTTATCCAGTGAATGCAATGTGCTTCTGTACCTAAAGGTGTGTAAGGTAATTTCACATCTGTGCCAATGTGAAATGTATTGTGAATAGTCGAAGCTTGTAGATTATATGCAGCAATGCCAGTCGGAGCGGTTAACAATACACAAATATTGTCAGGGTGACGACATAGTGTTGAAAGTAACCTTGTTGCCTTGTCTACACATGGTGTTACTTGTCTTTTCTAAATGTGCAACTTGCTGATGACTAACTGCAAGTTCGGGAATACCGTCTACATGCTCCTCGTCTACATTGTCATTTTCTCTGCGCTCCTGTTCACATTCTAGACGCTCTAACTCCTGTTCTGTACACAGCTCACACCATGCATCCTCTACTACACCACTATTATCAATACACTCTTGTACACTATCCAATACCTCTGCATCGAGCTCAAACAAACTTTTATTCTTGTCTACTACCGACTTCACCAACTGTCTTGACCCATCATTAAATCTAACATGACCACTCATGTAAAACTGCTCAAATGTTTCACAGGTAGGTGGTTTCAACTGCACTTCATCACGTTACAGCAAAAACATCTGCAAAATACTATGATAAAATTGTTCTGGACATTTTGTCACAGAAAACCGTGCATAACTGCAGGTTGTGTTTGTGTTCTTTTAACAACAAAACCTAAGTAATTCTTTAGCGTAATGCTATTCTTTGAGCGCTCACTTTTGGACAAAACACGATATTGTGACGCGAATGTCGCCAAACACATATAATTGAAAACTGCATCATTTGGCCTATTCTTATAATGGTCCACTAAATTAGTCATCCACATGTCCTCTGTGTTAAGACTTCCAGAGTTTGCCTTTTGCTTTAACACACTTAATGGCAAACTTATTTTCACTGAACTATCCCCTGCTGGCACAAACTAAACCTTCCTTGAACATTCCTTCAAAGGCATATTTGTTAATCTATACACTGCCTCTTGAGCACAAACATCTCTGTTGTGCAAATAAACACTCCCTAATTTTTTTAATGCATCCTTAGCATCCACATTGCCCTGTTTGGATGCTTCTCTATGTGCATGCCCTAACAATAATCCCATCTCCTTTTCTGCTTTTGAAATACATGAAATAATATACAACACACGCATATGCATTAACTACATACTGAATGTCCATGTTTGCATTCCAGCATTTTAAAAGTGGCTTACTGTATTGATTTATCCATACCTCATCAACCTGTCTTTTTAATACAACATGTTTATTTCTGGCAATACGTTTATATGCTGCCTCATAGATAGCTTGATCTATCCCTAAATTAGCAAACAATTGCTCCACACTATCATAAGTACTATCCTCATTGGACAGTGCCTCTTTAATGGCCTTCATAATCTTTACTGCCTGTTCACCTGGCATTTTATCAGCTACACTCTGTCCTTTTTTCACATTCCTCATCACTGCTGCGACATATAAATGTGCGAGTGGATGCTGGCCTGGGAAAATTAAACCTGCAAACTGTGTTTTTTTTTCTTACACGTTTTGGAAAGTCTCTTGGAATGTTGTTGCACAGATGTCACAATGTCCTTTAACGGCTCATCTTGTGATGGTATTTCACATGTCACCTATTGATCAATAAACTGAATTACCTCTTCATCTGTGTTTTTATCAATTTGTGGTGCATTCTCAATCCAAAACAAACAATGCACATGAGGTGAATCGCGCTGTTGAAATTCCACGTGATAAAAATAGTCTATTATCTTTCCAATGGGTTGCGATGGAGACGAACACCTCCCTCAAACAACAATGCCACCTAAAATCAAACATCCTTGCTGCAGTTACAAGATTACGGCGCAACAGTTCACACCTGTCTGCCCATTCTAAATCTTCAGCTGTCTGTGCTCTACCTTCCTGCTTCAAAATGCTATAGAGAAGATTCGTCCAACGCATATCTGCAGAGGAAAAAGAACAGAACCAAGGGACACCAAGCTGACGGACACAAGCCAAGAGATCACGCTGAGCACCCTGCCAGTATACTGGGGTAGCTCTAACAGGCCGAAGAAAATGGAACCCATCATCAAACTGCAATAATTTCCTTAAAGACTCCTCATCTTTCAAAACATCAAATGTTTCACATCTAAAACCTGGTTTTCCTTTTCGTAAGGCTATAGAAACACCTGACACAACTTGCTGGACTTCTGACATGTACTGGGCGTAAAAGATGTACTCCACATTCTGTGCAAACCTACCATCTGCATTTAAAAGTCTAACATTCAAATAACGTGATAACGTTAACTTTTGCTGTCTATAATCATGGTAAGCATTACGCCCTTGTGGAAACAATACAGGAAAGCATTTAGCTTCATTAGACATATCTGACAGCACCTTCACAGGACTATTTCTCTCTGCTGGAGCCAGATTCAATGTATTATCAAAATACTGACCTAACACTTCCTGACCAACATCAACAGGCATCAGACACATGTCCTGAAACATGCAGTGCTGTTGCCTATCATGTAGCAACTCATCTTCTGCAGTATCTGTAGATGTTTTATTACTTTGAACATTTGACTCAGTCACATTTTCTACAACATCATGTGGGAATTATTTAGGAATCTTTTTTGGGGGGCAATTCTTCACACCTTGAGGTCATGACCTTACAGTTTTTAGGGGGAAGTTTTCTGTTTTGCTAAACCTTTTGTTAGGGGGGGCAATCTCCTTTACGAGTGCAGTTGGTGGGTGCAACCTGGGTTCAGAGCTTTGGAATGGTATAAAGGTCTGTACATCTTTCAGGTTGACAGAGAACCCTGCTACTCTCTCCGTGCGCACGTAATAAAGAAACTTGATTCCTCACACCGAGTCCATCACTTCTTCAGAGAGGAGAATTTCTCTCACAATCATTACCCTGTTCCCTACACAACTCATTCAGCCAGGCTTCATTAAATTCAACACCTCTATAATGCACATTTGTTTCTTTCAAATACCGCAGTGCATCCCTTATGTGCACAGTATCAACAAATTGATACTCATAATGACCTTTATATGTCAACTTCCGCTTTAATTTCAATCAATCAAACTTCATTTATATAGCGCCTTTCATACATAAAAAATGCAACCCCAAAGCGCTTTACAAACTAAAAACATACAAAAACAAAAAAATAAATACTACAAATATTGAAAACCCGCCCCTTCCACCCCCACATAACAGAACAGGGGAGGACAGGAGCCGGAGAACTGTGGGTTGCCACACGAGCAGCGCCCCGTTTACTTAGATGAAAAAAGGAGAACAAGAGGGAGGAAGAGGGAAAAAAAAAACAACTCCCAAACTAGGGGGGCACAGTGTGGGAATAGGGAAAAAAACACCTCAGCACATAAGCAACATAATAAGACATTACAACAAAACTCGAAGACTTGCACATATGAGAGGGGGGGGGAGGGTGTTGGGGAGGGGAGGTGTCGCAGCACAGACACTGGGGGGCACGCACGCAGCCACATTTGGGCGCATCGCATCACCCTCCCATGCTACATTGCGACGAAGGGAGGGAGGGGGGGAGGGAGCCAAGAAGGCGTTGAGTTGGAGGGGTTGTGCGTGTTATATGTGTCTTCATGTGTGTGTATGTGTAATTGCACACGCAAAAGAGATCCTTCCATGTCTGAACATGGAAGCAAATTACTAGTTTGTACAATATTGGCTGGAACACACGTTACCGGTCCACGTACGCCATTTTGCCCACCTTTGGGTAACGCCAACATCTTCATAAAAGGTATATGCAAAGCAATCAAATGCTGTTCTAAGCTATTTAAACAAGCCAGTTCTGTTGGAATGGGATGTACTGCCAGATTATTTAGTACACATTCAGGTGGCATTTCACCTTTATTCATCTTATAGTGACAAGTGTAACAAATCCAGAGTTGTCCTCTACCCATATCTAGCCACTTGCACGGCCCTTCACAATCATCACTACATTTGTGGAAATATTTTTCTGTAATACACTTATTTGCAATTAAAGCTATATCTTTACACTTACCATAATCCTCTTTCTCACAATGTAACACCTGATGTTTAAACAACAATCTATTGCAGACGCAACACACAAAATCTGGCCCATTTTCTACTTTGGCTAAAAACTGCTCCATAACAAAATCAAACTGCTTTGACTTTTCTTTCATTTGTTGCATCCTCAATTTACTACCAGATATAATGTGCTTCTTATACTCAGGATTTCCATGATACTTTCTTGTAATAATTCCTTTAACTTTCTGCCTATGCAACACATTTTCCTGATATTTCTTTGTACTCATTTCCTTAACTTTCTGCCTATGCAACACATTTTCCTGATATTTCCTTATACTCCTTTCCTTTTTATTCTCCCTATGCGACGCATCTGCCTGATATTTTGCCTTAAGCATTTCCTTTACTTTCTGCCTATGCAACACATTTTCCTGATATTTCCCTTTAGGGCTCATTTATGCTCCCTTTATGTATGAAAATGTATATGTCCGTTTCAAACGATGTAACTGTCACTGCCCACATACTTCCATGCGCCCTTTACGTTGCCATGGATGTTAACCAATATATCCACCAGGAGGCAGCCCAGCGTCAAAAGTTCATGACAACAACAAACTCAAAAACAAACATGGCGACTGTGGAGGAGATATTGATAATGTACCTCTTGCATAAAAGACAAAAACAGAGGCAGCGTTGTAGGAGGCGGTGGTTGGTGAGGCCGTTAAATACATCGCGACTGGAGGACGGAGAATTCTTTTCTCTAGTACTGCCAATGAGAGAAATTGAATTGTTATTTCTTCTTCGTGTCTCACTAGAGCTACGTATTGGGTAATGACAGCAACACTGCCCCCACGGTTCCCGGTGGTACTGCTCCGTTTGGCCTGTATCCGTAAGCTTTATGGAAACATGCAGAAATACGGACGAAATGAACACGGAGCACAGACAGTATTTAACGTTGAGCATAAATGAGCCCTTAGGCATTTCCTTAACTCTCTGCCTATGCAACACATTTTCCTGATAGTCTATTCTTATTTTGGAGTACCATTTCCTCTTCAAATACTTAGAAAAACAATAGTTACTATTTGAACTACAGTTACTTGCAGCACTTTGAACCTGCACTGTTGAAATCCTTCTAGTTATGTGTCGTGTCTCCAATAAATTACCCACTTTGCACAAAATAAAGCAAACCTGCTTATCAACATGTTCAAAATGATTATTCACACAACATTTCAGGTATATCCCTTCATGAAACAACATTGTACTCTTACAACTGTATTTGAGCCAACTTTCACCACTATATGTAAATATGCCCATTGCTTGAATTTCAATTTCTGTGGCACAATTGCCAACATACTTTATCTGTGAAGCATTAATATACTCTGAAATTGAGGCATATCCTTTTCCCACTAACATCATGTTATCCTCACTGTGGTTCTCCATATACTTTACAACGGCTAGTCTTATCTTCCGATGACTCTTCTGAGAACCACTAATCACTTGTGATACTGCTCTAAAGAAACTATTACCATCCTCTTCAATTTTATCTGTCATACAAACAGCACCTAAAGACCCAGACACTGACGTTCCTTGTTCATCCTGCTTTTCAAAGTCGACGTTAAACTTAGTACAAAGTGTTTTTGCAACTTCAGTGCACAAAGGATTGAATTCTAATGTATTTTTACTCAAGTCACTTAACATTACCACACAATCTTTATCCATAGCAGACAATGCACTACACTGCTGCTCTCTTTCATCTCCAAGAGGCTCACCTACACAACTTACAAGTGAACTCAAACCATCTAAACAAACAACTCCAGTTTGCTGTCTAAAATTGTACCCTCTAGAACAAGACCTGTCGACTTTGCAGTAACCATAATAACTCTGCATCTGAGGCTGTTTAACGCAAACTACAGTCCCATAATGGTTACCACTGCAATTTTCCAGATACACTGCCTGATTTGACAGCTGCCTATTCTTGCACTTATATTCAAGCCAAAGATCATCATAAAATGTGAATATGTTTACTCCTAAACAATCTGTTGCTGCTTGAATTTCTATTTCTGTCGCCCAACTACCAATATAGCGCATTTTGACATGCTAATGTATTGTGCCGTTGAGGAATACTCGCTTCTCAAAATATTCTCCTAAGCAACAGCATTACTTTCCAAATGCTTAACCAGAGCAAGTCAATCAATCAATCAATTTTATTTATAAAGCCCAATATCACAAATCACAATTTGCCTCACAGGGCTTTACAGCACACGACATCCCTCTGTCCTTTGGACCCTCACAGCGGTTAAGGAGAAACTCCCCCAAAAAAACCCTTTAACGGGGGAAAAAAACAGTAGAAACCTCAGGAAGAGCAACTGAGGAGGGATCCCTTTTCCAGGACGGACAGACGTGCAATAGATGTCGTACAGATCAGCATAATAAATTAACAGTAATCCGTATGACACAATGAGACAGAAAGAGAGAGAGAGAGAGAGAGAGAGAGAGAGATATGCAGGACAGACGGTAATGACAGTACCTTACAACAACATTAATGAAAGTAATAATATTATCGTTATAGTTCTGGCTACTGTGGTACAATATGTTGAAAGTATATATTAGTATCTGGCAGTATACATGTATGATAATAATCATATGTGTATAATAACAGTAGAAATATGACTAATGACAAATGATGGCAGCAGCAGGAGGCTTCTGGCAGGACCACGGCAGCAGCACAACCACACATGTCACAGCTATCCAGGCACCGCTGCGATATGAGTTAATCTGAGAGACAGTGGAGCACAAAGGCTCCGGAGAAGAAGCCGAGTTAATGACATCCAGAATGGCAGAGTTAGCAAGATGCAGTAATAGAATACGAGAGAGAGAGAGAGAGAAGGAAAGAAGGTGTGCCCCGTGTATTATAGGCGGGTCCTCCAGCAGACTAGGCCTAAGTCAGCCTAACTAGGGGCTGGTACAGGGCAAGCCTGAGCCAGCCCTAACTATAAGCTTTATCAAAGAGGAAAGTCTTAAGTCTAGTCTTAAATGTGGAGATGGTGTCTGCCTCCAACAGGAAGATGATTCCACAGGAGAGGAGCCTGATAGCTGAAGGCTCTGGCTCCTGATCTACTTTTGGAGACTTTAGGGACCATGAGTAACCCTGCGTTCTCAGAGTGCAGTGTTCTGGTGGGATAATAAGGCACTATGAGCTCTCTAAGATATGACGGAGCCTGACCATTTAGAGCTTTATAAGTTAACAGTAGGATTTTAAATTCAGTTCTGAATTTTACAGGGAGCCATTGCAGAGAAGCTAAAACAGGAGAAATATGATCTCGTTTCTTAGTTCCTGTTAGTACACGTGCTGCTGCATTCTGAATGAGCTTGAGAGTTTTTAAGGACTTACTAGAGCTACCTGATAATAGAGAGTTACAGTAATCCAGCCTTGAGGTAACAAAAGCGTGGACCAATTTTTCTGCATCTTTTCGGGTCAGGATAGGCCTAATTTTCGCAATATTACGCAGATGAAAAAATGCAGTCCGTGAGGTTTGTTTTAAATGAGAATTAAAAGACAAATCTTGATCAAATGTTATTCCGAGGTTTCTTACGGTAGTGCTAGAGGCCAGAGCAATGCCATCTAGAGAAACTGTGTCATCAGATAAAGAGTCTCTGAGTTGTTTGGGGCCAAGAACAATAATTTCAGTTTTGTCTGAATTTAACAACAGGAAATTGGTGCTCATCCAGGTTTTTATGTCTTTAAGGCAGTTATGGAGTTTAGTTAATTGATTACTTTCTTCTGGCTTCATTGATAAATACAACAAATACAACTACGGATGATTCATTATGAACGTCAACAAACTGAAAATGATCAGATAAATAAGACTGAAACCAGCTTAGTGCAGAACCTTTTAGGCCAATTAAGTGTTCCAGTCTCTGTAGCAGAATTTGATGGTCAATAGTGTCAAACGCCGCACTAAGATCTAATAAAACAAGTACAGAGACGAGTCCTTTGTCTGAAGCAATCAGAAGGTCATTTGTAATTTTAACTAGTGCTGTCTCAGTGCTATGATGCACTCTAAATCCTGACTGAAATCCCTCAAATAAATTATTATCATGGAGAAAATCACACAGCTGGTCTGCGACTACTTTCTCAAGGATCTTTGACATAAAGGGAAGATTAGATATTGGTCTATAGTTGGCTAACACTTCTGGATCCAGGGTGGGCTTTTTTAGGAGAGGTTTAATTACAGCTTCCTTAAAAGACTGTGGTACATAGCCTGTTAATAAGGATATATTGATCATATCTAATATATGAGTGTTAACTAAAGGTAAGACCTCCTTAAGTAGCCTAGTCGGGATGGGGTCTAAGAGACACGATGATTTAGATGAAGAAATCACTGCGGCCAATTCTTGAAGAGAAATCGGGGAGAAGCAATCTAAATATATATTAGGTCTTACAGCTGTGTTTGAGGTTAGATAGGTAGGCCTACTATCTGAGAACAGGAGGTCATGAATTTTGCCTCTAATAGTTAGAATTTTGTCATTAAAAAAGCTCATAAAATCATTACTGCTAAGGGCTAAAGGAATACAAGGCTCAATAGAGCTTTGACTCTCAGTCAGCCTGGCTACAGTGCTGAAAAGAAACCTGGGGTTATTCTTGTTTTCTTCTATTAAAGCTGAGTAATAGTTTGCTCTGGCATTGCAGAGGCCCTTCTTATAAGTTTTGAGACTGTCTGCCCAGATTAAATGAGATTCTTCCAGTTTGGTTAATCGCCAATTCCTTTCAAACTTTCGCGATATTTGTTTTAACTTACGGGTTTGAGAGTTATATGAAGGAGCGAACTTTCTTTGCTTTGTTAACTTCTTTTTAAGAGGAGCTACAGAGTCGAGTATTGTTCGCAGCGAGCCTACGGCGCTATCAACAAAATGATCAATTCGGGAGAGGTTAAAGTCGGTATGGGAAACCTCTGTTACTGAAGGACTTGGTATTGAATTTAACGACGGAGTAATCATTTCCTTAAATTTTGCGACAGCACTTTCTGATAAACATCTAGTATAGTTGCTGTTGCTGAGTGGCATGTAATCGAGTAAAAAGAAATCAAAAGTAATCAAATAATGATCCGATAGCGAGGGATTCTGTGGAAAGACTGTTAGGTTATCAATTTCAATTCCATACGTCAGAACTAGATTGAGGGTATGGTTAAAACAGTGAGTGGGTTTATGTACACCCTGACTGAAGCCAATGGAGTCTAATAATGAAATAAACGCGGTAGCCAGGGAGTCATTATCAACGTCGACATGAATGTTAAAATCACCTACAATAATAACTTTATCTGATTTAAGACTGGATAAAAACTCTGAGAATTCAGATACAAATTCAGAATATGGGCCAGGAGCACGGTACACTATAACAAATAAAAGTGGCTGCGAGGTTTTCCAGGTCGGATGGAAAAGACTAGGCTTTCAAATGAATTATAATCTAGTTTAGGTTTAGGGCTGATTAACACACTAGAGTTAAAAATGGCTGCAACTCCCCTTCCTTGGCCGCTGCCTTGAGGAATGTGGGTATTATTATGACTGGGAGGAGTGGACTCATTTAACCTAACATATTCATCTTGACACAGCCAGGTTTCAGTGAGACTGAGTAAATCAATATGATTATCTGATATTAATTCGTTTACTAACACTGCTTTAGACGACAGAGACCTGATATTTAACAGTCCGCATTTAATTCTCCTGTTTTGTCTTTCTGTCACAGAAGAGGTTTTCATTTTTATGAGGTTGTTATGCACAACTTCTCTTTGTTTAATTTTAGATTTGAATAATTTAGGTGGTCAGGGGACAGACACCGTTTGTATAAAACTATGAAAACTATGGCTGGGTAACTGAACTAGAAGCTCAGAGAGGCGTATAGGACTGCAACTCTGAGTCCTGGTCTCAACTCTGGGTTGTCAGGGATTTAAATTACTAATAAAATTTGCCAGGTTCCTAGAAATGAGAGCAGCTCCATCCAAAGTGGGATGAATGCCGTCTCTTCTAATAAGACCAGGTTTTCCCCAGAAATTTTGCCAATTATTAACGAAACCCACATTGTTTGCTGGACACCACCTGGACAGCCAGCGATTAAATGATGACATGTGGCTAAACATGTCATAAGTGGTCAGATTTGGGAGGGGTCCAGAGAAAACTACGGAGTCCGATATCGTTTTTGCATATTCACACACCGAGGCAATATTAATTTTAGTGACCTCCGATTGGCGTAACCGGGTGTCATTGCTGCCAACGTGAATAACAATCTTACTGAATCTACGTTTAGCTTTAGCCAGCAGTTTTAAATTTGATTCAATGTCACCTGCTCTGGCCCCAGGGATACATTTGACTATGGCCGCTGGTGTTGCTAACATAGAGCTGCCAATAACCAGAGTTTTATCCTCAGTGGGTGTGTCGCTGAGTGGGGAAAAGTGGTTGGAAACATGAACAGGCTGGTGGTGAGCTGTGGGCTTCGGCTTGGAGCTGTGCCTCTGGCGAACCGTAACCCAACCTCCCGGCTGAACGGGCGTTACCGGAGGACAGCTAGCAGAGGCTAAGGCTATGCTATGTGGCTCCGCACCGGCTACAGGGGGCTGGCTAACTACCGCAGCTACTGAATGGTTTTCCATCGTGCGGAGCCGCGCTTCTAATTCACTTCCTCGCCTCCAACGCAGCAAATAAGCTACACTTGTTACAATTACCACTGTCGCTAAAGGAGGCAGAGGCATAACTGAACATTTGGCACACCGAGCAAAAAAGAGCAGAGGGAGAAGCCATCACTAGCTGTAAAGCTAATGTAGCTACCAAGGCTAGTAACGTGCAAACAACAGCTAAGAGATTAGCGAGAAAGTCGTAGAAAGGAGGAGAGCTATAAGTGCTTAAAGAGAACTAGTGTGGGTTAAGACTTGGAGTAGACGTTAAAGCAACTGAAGTGAAAGCAGAAAGCAGGCTAGTAGAATTCACCCGAGCAGTACAGAGACGCTGTCACAGAAACACCGGAAATGACACAACTAGCTTACCACAATACGTCAACACGTCACGTCAGCACGTTCAACAGTGCGTGTAACCAAGTCTAATTTTTCTATGATGCTTCTGTGTACCAGGCACAGCTTGACTGACTGCTCTAAAGAAACAGTTACCATCACGAACTATTTTCTCATTGCTACATGGAGCCCCTAACAAACCAACGTTTGTACATACTATATCACCTTTTTCTGACTTTACATTTAACTGTGTGCACATAGCTTGTGCAACTTCACTACGCAGAGGGATAAACTGAAACCCTTTCTGTTGTACCTCACAAACACACACTATATCTGAATTAACTGCAGTCATATCACTCCTTTTTATCCTCTGTGATGTAGGGGTACCGAATGAAATCTTACGTTTCACACCTGTCTGACTGTTGGTCTCCGACTCCTGAGATGAACTACAACCCTGCTCACACTCTCTAACTACCAAGCCTGAGGACAAATGACTTACATCTGTAGTTGTGCCTCTACGAATGACATACACACCAGCAATCTCAAAAGACCTTTGCCTTCCGCTAAGCGATGCAGCCAAATTGCATATGTAATCATTCACCTCTTTAATACAACTAAAATACACAATCACACTTTTACCATTAGGATCTGCCATTCCAGCAGCACTGCGCGCGTGAGAATCTACAACTGCATACCGTCCATTCTGACAAATGATCACACATGCTTCTACATAATGTTAGAAAACATGCTTCATATTTGGCAAACATATTTTCTAATCCATTTTGTAGAGACGTGTGTACACCGGCCTGGATAAGTTCTCCATCAACAACATTTACGTCACCAGATACATAGTCACCATATCCAAACTCAAAGTTCTGTCCATCAATCAGTGACTGCTTTGGCAAATCAGGAACGCACAACAGGTTTGACTTGCCACTAATCTTGTTGCTGTTGCGCAAGGATGTGTACAACTCATCACCCAAAAGCACAACTGTGTCCAAATATTTTGTCTGCCATGTAAACACACTATCTACTGCATGTTTTGCTACACTTGCCAAACCTATGGCCATACACTAAAGTCTTGGATATTTAAACAGATCATCCCCCTGATGAAATGATCCTCTTAAACTGTTTTCAACCCTAACAGAGCTGTACTCCACCTCATCTGCAACCTGAGGTTTTTCGATTTCAACAGTATCGACTGCTATTCTACCAGAAACAACCTCTACAACCTCATCTGCTGCATCATGACACTCAAAAGTATCACTTACAAATGTTCCCCTGACTGAATTGCTATCCTCAACCTCTGCTGCAACAACATCACTACCTGTGATGACTCTAGCACTCCCCATGTCAGGATCAACTTGACATGCCTCCACAGAAATGCTACAAATGGCATACCACTGTGCATCTGAAGACTTTTTAAGATTCCTGATGTGAAGTATCAGGTCATTAAGGCATGTGTTGAAAACAACCACAGCCGCGCCAATGTCGGACGCCAAGCCAGACTTGGCACGTGTGCCACAATCAACCACCACAAAATAATTTTGGTGATGAATCCCTCAACAAATGTTCCTGTAAACAATCACACATGACCGGCTCCTCTTCTGACAACCCAAAATCCCTGTAAACTGTCTTACCAAAAGCTACTTTCCAGTTCCTGCCAAAAACACTGTGCTGTTCAATCAACTTACACAACTGCTTTTGCTTAGCATCAATTTTCTTAGCTTCCTGAGCTACATATGCGGCCAACTTGCTCCCTTCTACACCTACCTCATCAACATCTGACGCTCGCCATGTACACACAGGAGCAATCGCATGTTTGATGGCAGCCACAACACTACATGCTGTCAAACAATTCACGTCATGAGTCAGCTGTGCCACTCTAACATCAGTTCCAGCAACAATGGATGGCAGCAACTTTTTCGAACACCTGCAAGGAAGAGGATTAGCAACGGTCTGACCTTTGGTAGACAGTGGTGTGCGCTGCATCTGTAGGCTCTTCTCCTCCCCCACAGCCACTGGCACAGGACTGGTAGGTGACGGCTCGGAAGTCACCTCCATGGCACCCAGGGTCAGGGTCGCCTCTGCCTAGAAAAACAAAACACATTAAAAACAATAAATGAATTGCATAAACAAAATGCTGCTTTACAAATCTCCTCTTGGAGGCAAGAAGAGTAAGAAACTTCCACACGTAGCTTTTAATGCAAGAAAAACAAGATATTTTACTTTTCTTTAATATTTGGCGTTTAGCTTTTCATGGACAATATAAGTAGTCTTAGCTGTTATTAATTTAGAAGGCTTTTACAATAAAAGGGAAAAATACAAATTTACCAACCAACAAGTATGCTTTTACTTTGTTACATTTATTTATTTCCCAACTAAAACTATTTATTAATAAGCATGAATTACATTGAAGTGTTCTAGTTAAAATATTAGACATTTTACACAAACTGCACATACCTCCTCCACCACAGCCTCCACCACAGCCTCCACACAGGAGTGGTCGCTGAAGCCTCGGTGGACAAAGCCGCAACTCTTGGCTTTGCCGCTACCTAGTAAAAAAACAAAACAAAACAAAACAGTAAAACGAAATTAATAAATGTACTTTATCATTGCATCATAATTGACTGAATACAACAAACATGCAACAATTTGGTTGCTACCTGTCTACTCCCCATACAGTTTCAAATTACTCAAATATTACATTGAAATAAATGACCAACCTGCTGCCTATCAGGTCTCCTCTTTGAGGCCACAGCTGTCTGCTGTCGTTTCACAACTGGTGCCTAATATAAGAAAAACAATATAAAGTTTTTGAAGACATATTTGGGGCATAGGTCCTTACGTACAGTATAAGCAGTCTCCACATTGTTAACTAACTGTGTGTCAGGACCAGGCTTGGGATACAATGAATTACATGTACTGGGATTACATCATCTGGAAAAAGAATGGTAACTGTAATCCATTACAGTTCAAATTCAAATTGGTAACTGTATCAGAATACTATTTTAAAGTAACCCTACCAAGCCTGGTCAGGACTAAAGAAACACTTTGTAAAAAAGCCTTAACAAATTAATACAATTTGCATGCAAGTTACCTGCTTGCCATGTGGAACGGGTGTGGACACGTCACACACAGGGGTAGGCAGATGCGATGGAACAGCACGATCCATTGCACCCAAAATGGCAGTACTGAGGTGGACAGGATTCAGTGGGATGAAGCACTCCTTCAACACCACCTGTGAAATAAAAGGCAGAAAGACCATTGCTGAAAATCTGTCTTGGTAAAAAGCAAATCATACACAGCATAATAAAAACATAGCACACCTGCTGGTGAACCATCCTGCGTTTGGTTTCATCAGAGGACTGCTCGTTGTCCTCAGGATGGTTTCTCTGCAATGACAAATAGCATAGTTTGTATTTAACACGTGTACGCTTTGATCATTACTATGTTAAACTGCTTAAGGAAACTATTTTTTCCCCAAAAACTCTCAAACACACAATAATAGTGTGTAAAGCCTTACCATCCTGTTCCTGCCAACGAGCGTCCACTCAAAAGAGTCCGGCTGACGTGGCTTGACAAGCTCTCCCTTCACGACCACCTTGGGAGCGAAGGTTCTCACAGGGGGTGGCGGTTTGTGAGGAACCTTAGGCTTGGGCGATGATGTTTCCAGTTGCTGGTAGGCCGAAACCCACAGCAACTGAGCCAAGATCTCCATTCCACCAGCATCGCTGAGGTTGATCTGCAAAAATAAACAATTACAAAAACCATTCACAGAAGAGAAATATTACTATAAATATGAATCAGCAATGCACTGAGCCTTGCATATCAAACACAAACAAGTGTACGTCCACGTCTTCTCTATTTGCCATTTCACAATAACATATTCTACTTACACCATCTCTGCTCCACAGGTCAAGGTGGTCAAGAGGGAAGTGCTCAGCAGTGGGGTAGTACTTGATACCTGGGGGGGGGGGGGGGGGGGGGGTCATGAAGCATTAACTTAATTATTATAATAATCCTAAATTTATGATCAAACTTCAAAAGTCCATAGTGATTTTAACAATCACAATATTTTTTTTTATCAGTTTTCCTATGACGATATAACCTGTTATACATGTGACTGTACTGGGACTAGAAACTTTAAACTTACCATGCTGGCTGCCACGCGGTGAAACTCTTGGCGCATGAGGTCTTGCAGAACAACGTCGATGTTCAGACGAGGCGTGAAGTCCTGGACAAAGACCTGTACAAAACAGTACCTCTTTTAACAAAAGCACTGTTTTCCCTCCTCAAAATTTTACAATCAAAGAATATATATTTTTCTACCACACCTAATATAACCAAATTGCTCACAATACCAACAATGATCTACTAGAAAATGAGCATACCGTTTGCCAGCGACTACAGGCACTCAAAAGGAGCTTGCGGAAGTCAGCTCCTGCCTCGTCCACGGTTCTGCTTGCTGTCAGGTTGTTGCTATGGGCCATAACACAGACTACGTTGGGTGTCCGAGTGATAGCAGCATTAAGCAACTCAGTCCTCAACTCAGTCGCACAGGCCCCTGGCGTGGACATGTAGCCAAAGGAGATGCGTCCCTCTGGCATCATGACAAAACCATCTACAAGGGCTTGTAGATGGGAGGCTCCTACAACAAGAACGAACTGAAATGAGAGAAAGGATTTTTTACAATTAAAATGTAATTCCTTAAATCAAGAATTGCATTCTTAAAAATTCTAAAACAATAATACCTTTTTGCCTGGTGCCTCAGCTGGAATGACCAATTTGTGACTGCGTCCAGTCAGCGAGGAAACTGGCCACTGCAACACGGCATGGCGGTAACCAGTACCGCGGGCTACTTATAAACAAAAAAGACAACAGATTGCAATTAAAAATAACAGGCAAAAATACTTTACAATCATGCAACAACAATATACACCTTACACATACAAGGAAAACATTTAATGAGAAATTAGTTGGCAACTGTTGTTTATTAAATAGCGATGATGTGAAGGTGATGAAGGAGACTCCGCTGACACCGTCTTGCTTGCATACAGGAAAGGTTTATTTACAAGAAGTACAGCATCAAATCAAGCATCTAGATTGCCTGGAGAGGGTTCGAAGCCAACATGAACTGCTCTGAAGAACAGCCCCAAAGAGTAGATCTTAATATACTACACAACATATGTGCACAGGAGTTGGTGCCAGCCCGTTGAGGTCCGAAGACCACAGTAGGGCGCTCCGCCATCCTCCTCGTAGCTGCCTGAGAACGGCAGACGGACTTGACACGAGGCATCTGAAAGTATATAAACACGACTGATTAATGGTGACATCACAAGACATTTTAGCACATTCAGATCCTTTACTTACTGCTGACTCTAGGGGGTGTGCTGACTGCCATTTACACTGACTATGCATAAATACCTCATACAACCACACTGTAAAAAATTCATACTCTGTTTAAGTAAACCTACTAATACCACACAATGAAAATATTCTACTACATGTAAAACTCACATTTAAAGATACATGACTGTCACAAGAAGGGAATGTATTGTTTAAAGAAGGAATCTGGAATGCTTTTCATTATGTAAATAGACAGTCTCACATTCAGAACAAACAACACTGTTACACCGCTTTTCTTTAATTATGAAACAGATAGATACAGCCGTGCACCTTCGTCATAACTTCCTCTGTTTCACCAAATTTAGACCAAGAGACTTAACTGTTAGTTGCCTCCTTAACACAATAAAACACACGCAATTTAAAATCAACAAACAAACGTCACCACAACAGTATTTGGTAGTTTTTCCACTGTTCCAACAATCACCAGTTCTGTTTTGGTCAAAATTCATCTATAATTCACAGGGTTAAATGTGTGTCAGTGGCCAAAAGTCCATTCCAAAACAGTAATTTTCCATCAAAAAGCATTTTACAACACACTTCATTCAAACTGCACAATAACCAAATGAATACAACAAACATTTGTGTTAACTTTTCATTGCTCTTTAACTTTAATAAAACACAGTGATATGAACCTAACAGTCAGCGTCACCACTAAACAAAAAAGGTGGACAGCGGCCTCCGCGCGATTTTCAAATTATGAGTTTCAAACTGCTTTGCGCTATTCTGCACATATCTATGTTGTAAACATGTGAATGCATAAAGATAGACAGCTAACAGTCAAGCCTATACAGAAATAACATTAACACTTTGATATAATCGATTCATGCACTTTCCTCATATAAGTCCCTCTGTTTCACCAAATTTAGACAAAAGGAACTTAACAGTTAGTTCAGCGCTTGACTCTGCGAGCATTTCACTCGCATTTGCGACTAAAAATAGGTGTGTGCAAACTGTAAAAAATATTTAGGGGCACATATGCGCATAAAAAAAAATCAGCCGAAGCGGCCTATATTTTTATCAATAAAAAAATATGATAATCTAACCGCAAATGTTGGAGGAACTCCAGCAGCCTTCCCTCTTCCCTCTTCACCGTGTGACACGGTTATGGGCGGTTTTCCAAGCCACTGTCGGCACAATGAATATAAGTTCCACTGTCGGCAGGGCGGAAATAAGTCAAAGTGTGGCGGAGGAGATGGACCGGGTAAAGCGGCGGACCTCCAGGGAAGCCCTCTCCCCTCTCCCCGCAGTTACGGACCGTTCTCCAAGCTACCGCTGCTGGGCAGCGTGGAAATAAGTCAAAGTGTGGAGGAGACGGACCAGGTTAAGCGGCGGACCTCTGGGGAAGCCTGCTCCGTTCTCCCCGCAGTTAGGGACCATTCTCCACGGCCAGGCTGTCGGCTGGGTGGAAATAAGTCAAAGTGTGGCAGAGACGAGGGACCGGGAAAAGCAGCGGACCTCCGGGAAGCCTGCTCCGTTCTACCCGCAGTTAGGGACCGTTCTCCACAGCCAGGCTGTCGACTGGGTGGAAATAAGTCAAAGTGTGGCGGAGACGAGGGACCGGGAAAAGCAGCGGACCTCCGGGAAGCCTGCTCCGTTCTACCCGCAGTTAGGGACCGTTCTCCACAGCCAGGCTGTCGGCTGGGTGGAAATAAGTCAAAGTGTGGCGGAGACGAGGGACCGGGAAAAGCGGCGGACCTCCGGGGAAGCCTGCTCCGTTCTACCCGCAGTTAGGGACCGTTTGCCACGGTACCGCTGCTGGGCAGGGTGGAAATAAGTCCTGCAGAGTTTCAGAGGACCTGGAGAATGTTTTCGGATAGTAATAACATTATATAAGATAATCATATTGCAAAGATAATATATATAAGATAATAACATTAAAGACAAAATTAAATTGCAATACTTTTTCAAAACTTGATGATTTTATCTTTCTGTACATTTTGTATACAAATTCATTAAATAATTAGGGTTCTAACCCCGAAGGGGTAGAACCCTTCTAAGATTGTAGCGGTTTATTATTAGGGTTCTAACCCCGAAGGGGTAGAACCCTTCTAAGATTGTAGCGGTTTATTATTATTATTATTATTATTATTATTATTAGGGTTCTAACCCCGAAGGGGTAGAACCCTTCTAAGATTGTAGCGGTTTATTATTATTAGGGTTCTAACCCCGAAGAGGTAGAACCCTTCTAAGATTGTAGCGGTTTATTATTATTATTATTATTATTATTATTTTTTGTTGTCTGCCGCTTGAGCTCAAATTCCCGTGAGCTGGAATAAGCCAGAAACCTGAAACTTGGCCCAATGATTGGAAATGATGTGCATCAACTTTTATTAAAATATGAGCCCATTCGGCCACATGGTGGCGCTGTAATTAAGGCTTAAAAATGACTTTTTTGGGAGGCCACGCCCCTCACACCATAAGTCTGATTGACTTGAAATTTGACACACAGGTCCAGCTCAATGTGCTCTACAAAAAAGCCTCTGGGACCATTAAGCTCCGTCTGACTAGATTTTTTGCTAATTTGCATAATTTGAAAAACAGTAAAGTGACATAAACTTTTACAATTTTGACTCCATCAACACCAAATTTGGTACACGGCTTTGGGGGATGACAAGACACATTTCTGTTATAAATGAGCCAGATTGGTCAAAAAACATGGCCGCCACGGACCAATGAATCTTTGCTGTGGGCGGAGCTTAGAATTGATTGGCCATAACTCCCACACCCTTTGACCTATCATCACCAAACTTGGTGGGTAGGTCCACAATGAGACTTGGAAGCTGCCTACCAAAGCATTTTGAGCTCAGCCTATAGGGGGCGCTATAAATGCCACACATCTGTATCTCAAAGACCATTGGATGGAATTTCACCAAATTTGGTATGCATGCTCTAGGGGTGGCTATTAACTCATATCTTGAGTGCCATGTTGATAGGTGAAAGTGGGCGTGGCCTATTCGTCATTAACATTATCATAATTTGCGTTTTATTAATTTATGACCAGCTGGAAGGACCTAGGGACATGAAACGTGGTACATGGACTATAAATGACATCCAAATACTGCTCAAAAAATTTGGTCCCAATCGGCCTTATGGGGGCGCTATAACATAGAGTGTAAAGCTTGAAAGGCTCTGCCCGCCGCACCACAAGTGCTATTGACTTGAAATTTTACACACACATCCTCCTGATAGTCCTCTACAAAAAAGCCTCTTGCACCATGAATGCCGCCCTTACAGAATTTTTGCTAATTTTAATAATGTTAAAAACAGTAAAATGAATAAGCTTTTGAAATATTTGTGCTATCAACACCAAACTTGGTATGAGGCATCGGGGGACCGAGACACTCATTTCTATTATAAATGAGCAAGATCGGACGAAAAACACGGCTGCCGTCAAGCAAAGTGTCCTTGGAAAGGGCGGGGCTTAGCGAATATTGGCTGTAAAATGTTAACCGTTTTTCCGATCGTCACAAAACTGGGTAAATATCATCAGAAGGGGACCAAGAACACACCCAAAAAAAAGATTTTGAGATTGGCACATAGGGGGCGCCACCGCCAAACCGTTTTCTCCATTGAAAATGAATTACGGAATCTTCAAAAATCACAAAATTTCAAACGGTAACTACGGATTCATACTTTCAGCTAGAAACTCCATTCAAACTGGAAAATATTCAGCAATTCCTTGACTTTTTACATATGATTCAACTTTTCAATCCCATTCAAACTTTCCAAAATATTCAGCGTTTTCTGAAACTTGGTTATAATGGAAGTCAATGAGAAAATCCTTCAAACTCACTCATCTTCACCCACACTTCACGAACTCATACATTGACGTAGAAACTCCATTCCAACTCTGAAATGTTGACATTGCCATCGACTTTCAGTGACTGATTCATATTTTCCATATCTCTTTTAGTTTTTCTACACCAGCTGTTTAAAAATCATGAAATTTTCAGCCCTTCTCAGAATTTATAATGGGTGTGTATTGCGTGGAATGTTGAGAGTTAGAGTGGGTGATGTCATCGCTAGAGTGCACAGCACCTCTGAAATCATCAAGAAATTTTCTCTTAAACTCGCTGGTGCGGCCACATCGTTCACTCTACATACACAAATTGTACACCAAATTGTAGGAAAAGCCGTTCCGGTCGCAGAGGTGCGACCGCTGAAGAAAATGGATTTAGGGTTTTGGCTGCAGGTGGTCTAAAAGGACAACAAGTCCAAGCAACTGCCCCATTCACTCCCATGTTAAGTGAGAGCCCAAATTTCTGGAAGAAAGCAGACCATTCCACTTATGTCCATCATGGCTCTGGCCTGATTTTTCACACCACAGAAATGAAATTTACACCTTTGTGATCCGCATCCTGTCCTCTCGCTCACGGTGTGCTTTTTGTAGCTGTAGCACTTACGGTTTTTCATTAAACAGTTGGAGTTTGAGAGGAACTTTTGGCTCAGTTTTTGCCTTTTCTTGGTGTATTTAAATTTGACTGTGCCATTGCCAACTGGTGATTGGCTGAATCAACTCCAGCTGTTCGGCCAATCGTCTGTGTGTCACAGCACAGTCAAATTTGAATATTTCAGCAACCTGACTTCTTTGCAGTTAAAGCCTCATCATACAGAGGTAATTACATTTGTGTCAGTCTGCCTGTCTGGGTCTGTCTGCCTTTGTCTTTCTGTGTCCATCTTGGACATTTTAGACTGCAGTCTTTTTTAGCTGTTAAGTTAAGCTGTTTTTTCTATCCATAAGTGGACATACACACAGACACTCAAAATTTCATGTGAAATTTTCTAGTTCATTCATTCACTCATTCATTCATTCTTGAAAATGAAAATTTCATTCATGAAAATTTCAAATGCTCTGCCGAGATCAGATGAAGGCCACAGGATTTGTTTAAAGCCAATTTCCCAATTGCATATTTGAACCTAGCAACAGCTTTCTTTTTAATTTCACTCTCAGGTCCATGCCTTGATTTACCAGCGATAACCCAATTTTTAAAAGCTTCTCTGGCTTGCTGGTGGAGTTCATCCACATACTCATTCCAGCCTGGCCTGAAGCTGTACTTCTTTGCTTTTCTCTGAATGAGTGGTTTACTAGCCTCATTCAGACCCTGCACAATTCTGTCATATAGTACACATAGCTCTTCTTTGTGATTTGGCATACCACAGTTGAAATTATCACACATTATAGCATCATATGGAATTTCAATGTTACCTATGGTCTTCTCAGTCAAGTCATGATAATGTAGCAGGTCGTTCTCTGAGAGTTTAGCCCACTCAATTTTCCCACCATGATTAACCTGATGATCATCCGTGGTCATTGTAGGTAGGTTTTCTACATTGAGCATAATGGAGACAGGCATGTGGTCCATTGTTGCAAACCCATACAAAATCTCAACTTTATCCACACATTCATGGGCATCAGCTGCGCTTACACAATGATCTAGCCAGGATGTTGTATTCCAAGCCTCACTGACATATGTATAGCTATCTGTTGGCAAATGGATCTTACTTGTTAACAAGAGCTTATTATCATGACAAAATTCAACTAGGTATGGGCCAAACACAGACTTCCTATCAGAGATATCTGCATTCAAATCACCCATTACATAAATACGGGTACATTCATTTTCCTCAATAAAAGAGCCAATAAAAGCAAGCTTTTGAAGATATTGGTCCTCGTTACTGGAACATTCATAAGGTGTGTAAACATTCAAAATGATAAGAACATTACCATTATAAGAAACTTTTATTGCAACACACCAGTCTACTCTCAATCTAATCACACTGATCAGAGGGTCATATTTTTTATGCCACATAATGGCCACACCTCCAGGTATTCTGCCTTGAACCAACCCCAAGCTCAAATCTGTGGTTGACTCCCCCACCCCATGGAAGTTACTATGAACAGAGTTAAGCTTGTCCAGGTCCTGTTTAGCAAGAAAAGTTTCTTGTAGACAAAGAATGTCAGTTTCCTCAAGGAGTTTGTCAACAACAAGTCGCCGTGCCTTATCCGCTGCATTGTGTCCTAGACGCAGGCCGCGTGTGTTATATGACACAATTCTCATGAGAAGTAGACAAATCTTATGCATGTCACCCAAGTAAGCAGCGATGGACGAAATGATTACTGCATGTCATTTACCCAAGCTTTCTCTTTACATCATGTTTCTCTCCACTCTCCTTTCTGCTTACATGTATAACTCCTTGTATGTTCACACAGTTGATCCTGGGTTCCAACTCCAATGTAGTTACTCAGTCTTGTTAATCATTAATGACATGGTGCAGATTTTAAGTTTAATACTATTATGGCCAGGACAGTCTGACAGACTGACAAACAGACATTGCAGGTCTCTCTCACTCTGTGAGTTTTGCTAATATTTGATGACTTCCCATCCTACAACATAAGTGAAACAAACATGATGTCAGGACATTTTTTACCCTTGAAGAGGGCGGCACATGTAGGCCTATTTTAGATTTAGTAAAATGCCACAGATTAGCCTATGTTTTTGGAACTTCACCTGGTTGAACAATATGGTAAATAGGCCTACTATCATTTTGATTTCATTTGATTTGGAAACATAAAACATTACATAACATTTTTATAGACTAGTGGTTGTTCAGGTGGGGTTAAGAAAGATAAACACAAAAAGCAATGTTGTAGGAATTGAGCAGAGAGAAAACAATGACATAGAGTACTGGGCCTATCCTATTTGTACCTAGCTAATGCATCTGGGTCTCGTTTCAATTTGGTTTTTCCGTAATTTGGTTTTGAAAGAGAAAACGGGAAAACGGAAGCACTTCCGTTATTTCGTTTTGTGTCTCAAAACGGAATAACGGGAAAACGGCCGTATTTCCGTAAATCCGTTTCATTTTGAAAACAAAATATCAAACTATCAAAAGGTACACAGACCCTCACTACCACATAATACCACTTCATGCAAATGAAGCTATTATGTCATGTTTGAATAAAAAAGCCTGCATGTGCACATGTTGCTATAGTTATGTGACTTTTGAGGTCACGTGAATATATTTAGAATGGTTTGATAATTTGCCACTTAGACCATGGGGAGGAGACCAGCTGAGTAAACTGATCTGTGGATGAGAAACTTGCAACTGAAGAAGTTACCCCCACCCCCCGGCCTAGACACTGGGGAAGGTAGGGAATCTTGAGGTCACCGGATGAGGGAACTTCTGGGTTGAAGATCCAGATTAAGACAGTCTGTATCTTGATGGAGGTGGTGCAGGGGTGGAGGTGGGCTGGGAGTTTTGCTGAAATGACAGCTGGATGACAGCAGAGAGAGAAATTTGACAGCTAATGACGGATTGGTAGAGAACAGGGAGAGGCTGGCAGACTGTGACTTGTTGAAATATGTGAAGAAGGGTGGAGCAAGAGGATAGTGGGAAAACAGAGAAGGGGCTTTGAGGTATACTTACGTAAAGAGATGGTCTTCCTGTCTGAACTTTCACTTACCTTCATTTAGGTAAAATCATAATATTACACTCACATCTGTGTCTTTAGCCTTACAGAATATTTTACAGCCTCTCCCATACACATCCATTATTATCTCCAGATTTCTCCCAAAATTATCATGATCATGGAACTGTGATTGCTTAAACATTAAAATACCTATTGAAACTTTGAAATACGCATCAATAGGTAAAATTTCAATTTATGTTTTGATGTTCAAATGGAGTCTCTATGTGAAAGTATACCACAAATGTTATTAGCATGTAGGCTAGCTGAAAACCCAATTTCAAGAAATGTGTGACTTGGAAAGAGTATGTATTGCTTGGAGCTTTCAGGGACAGAGTGGGGAACGTCTTGCACTATGGCAGATGAGGGTCACGGTGGGTGGTGAGGGTTACGGTGGCTGGTTTGGGGCGGAACAGGTTAGAACCCGCAGATTGCCGCTCGCGGCTATATTTTTGCTTGTAAATGTCTATTTGCATCACGTTTATTACAGAAAACACATTATTTGATCAACTTACATTGTGCCCCTAAAGTTCTTTGTGCGCTCCTTACTTTTTCAAGTTAGGAGCACATGTGCTCCTTGGGAAAAAAGTTAGCATCAAGCCCTGTAGTTGCCTCCTAAATGCAATAAAACACACTTAATACAAAATCAATAAACAAATAAAAATCACCACAACAGTGTTTGCTAGTTTTTCCACTGTTCCAATGATCACCAGGTCTGTTGTGGTCAAAATTGAACCATAAGTTAATTAATGGAGTCAATTGTGCGGAAAAAACTGCTGTCTCTGCACCACAGTCCATTCACTAAACCAGCAGGTTTTTTCCTCATAAAGCATTTTACAAGACACTTCATTCAAACTGCACAATAACCGAATGAATACAACAACAAACATTTGTGAAGGCTTTTCATTTCTCTTTTACTTTAATAAAACAAACTTACACGACCCTAACAGTCAGCTTCACCAAAAAAACAAAACAAAAACAAAACAATTTTCAAATGATGCATAACGTTATCAAACCGCTCTGCTGTGGGACAGTCTGTCCGCCATTATACACATACCGGTATGTGTTGTTAACATGTGAATGCATGAAGATAGAGAGCTAACGAATGAGCTGTACAAACAGATGAACACTTTGTAGCTCAATTGTGTGTGTTTCAAATAATTTATTCGAAGCATTCATGGAGGTATCACAACATTTGTACATAATTTAAAGTGGCTTTACATCACTTTGTTTCATATCAGCGTGCAAAATCCGCTGCCAACCTCAAATAAGACTGCTTTTGCCGTGCTTCTTCCCCCCCCCCCCTTCCCTATACAAACAAACAAACACAAGAGGACGATAAAGAAACATTAATTGGTGATACTTGTATGTCACCTAAAAAAAATGTCCTTGCAAACAAGCAAAACAGAAACACAAAACAACAACATCATAAAAGGAAAATACACCAAAAAGCAGACCCACAGGTCATAACGAGCTTCATTCACACCCCTATCGGCCCCACCCACCCCTCCCCGCCCTGTCTCAGTCTGCCGATACAATTTGTTTTCCTTTTTATTTCCTGTAAAGTATGAGATTAAAGGTTGCCAGATTTCTTCAAATTCATTTAGTTTATCGTTAATAATAAATCGGATTTTTTCTAGATGGAGTGTATCGGTCAGTTCTGTGAGCCTTAACCCTTAGATGCATAAGCGGGGTCAAAAATGACCCCAGGGGTTATGGAATTAAAAGTTTTTATCATTTCATATTCCAGGTATTCCTCATAAAACATGTTTTTGACATGAGGCCATTTGCATTAAAAAAATGCATATACATTTTAAGAAATTGTTGTTTTTGTATCACTATCCCACTCTTCCATAAGTGGGGTCAAAAATGACCCCAAGCATTTCCTATGGAATATCGGTAGCACTTTATTTTACAGTATGCTAATTAGACGTAATAAGCTGTATTTTGTATCAAATTAGAAAAAACTACACCTAATATAATCTTTATTAGACAGTAAAATACACAACATTGCTCTAATAAGACGTAACAATCCGTAGTTTGTACCAAATTAGGTAGAAATATGTTCGCAATTTAGACACTGAAGAAAAACAGTTATGTCCTAATAAGAGCTAACAAGACGTACTTTGCAACAAATTAGAAAAAAACTAACACAATTATGTCCTAACTAGGACTAACAAGACGTACTTTCGAACAAATTAGACAAAAACTAGAGATAATTATATTTTATTAGATATTAAACAAACACAATTATATCCTAATAAGAGCAAACAAGGCGTACTTTGCAACAAATGACACAAAAACTAGAGGTAGTTATATTTTATTAGATATTAAACAAACACAATTATATCCTAAAAAGAGCAAACAAGATGTACTTTGCAACAAATGAGACAAAAACTAGAGGTAATTATATTTTATTAGATATTAAACAAACACAATTATATCCTAAAAAGAGCAAACAAGACGTACTTTGCAACAAATTAGACAAAAACAAGAGGTAAAATATTTTATTAGACAATAAACAAACACCAACAAATCCCTTGTTGCCTGGATGGCTCATTCTCTGGAGTCCCATTTGTAGGTAGTAATACATAGTGACCCTTATTCAGCCTGAACTAGATCTTATTAGAGGCTAATTAGGTATAAATTACAGCAAAACCGTACTCTAAATTAAAGTCTGCACCGTTTAGCCTTATTCAACCTGAACTAGATCTTATTAGAGGCTAATTAGGTATAAATTACAGCAAAACGGTACTGTACACTGAAGTGTATTATTCAAAGTTTTTAACAAATACAACAACCAATAAAAATTTCTGGGTAAGGGTTACACAGGAAGGTGCAACACCCCTTGACACAGGGGCTCCAGGGATGAAGAGTTAATGTTGCCCCCCGTCCTCTTCTTGCTGTAGCATGTTTTAGGTGTTCAGCTGCATGTCTTCGGACATTATCTGTTCCCTCTTTAAATGACTTCAGGACAGCGTCTGTAAAAGTTGGAAGACAAAAGGTGTTAGCATTGCATAAGCAATCTGTAAGCCATGCACTTGAGCACACTGTGTGCATAAATATATAGCTCCATTTGCTGCATAACAATGCTAGAGAAACTACATTATACTACCTCAGTCAAATACACATGTTGAAAAGTGCTGCAACCAGCAAAAGAATCAAACATCTAAGATACTTTGTATGTCAGGGTTCAATATAACATTTCTTCCCTACGTCCCTACTATTTTCACTGGCCCGGCCGCTAAAAAAATGAAAATAACTTTTTTTTTAACCTAAGTTTTATTAATTTGATTTCATCTCACATTAATTTCATTGAAATGAATTCACATCAATTGTACACATTTCAGATAATAACAGATAACTAACAGACTAATCCTAATTTATCAGAGAAGAGAATTTTGGACTGTTGAAGCTGAAATATACATAGTGTGCCTATATTAATTTTTCAGATATTTGCTCTCTAATTATTATTATAATCTTTATTATTATTATCATCATCATTTTCATTATCTATGTTACTCTTGTTCTTATTACAACAACATTTTGCATCTTCTCTTATTCATTAATGTAACTAAGTAGCCATTCTGGGCTTGTATGATCTGTGTTTTTCGGTGTATGACACTTGAGAATTATTTTGAAGAAACTTTTATTTGTAAGGATTGTTAATATTCATGTTCAGTTAATGTGGTAAATATTTTGTTAAAACAAGACTGTGCATTTCATTTCAATATTTGAGTTTGAGGTAATAAGTACACAAGTTAATTTCCATGTAAAATGCTGTTGTATTAAAAGGGACTTCACTCCCCAGAATGCTCGGGGAGAGGCACGTATCACGTGGTGACATCAGTTAGCAAGCTGTGTACTTCTTGTTTGCACAAGCTCAGGTGTCTGTGGCTTTTGTCATTCACCAAAGATGAGGTTTGATTTTAAGTAGTGACGTTACGTGGTGTGCCGATGCTTCGAAGCGTGTGTCGAGTAATCCAGGAAGAGTTTCTGCGATCAGCTATCGAGGCTTGCAGTGTTTCAGACAAGTGACGTCATTGATAACGTCCGAAGCCTCGCTGCCCAGCTGTACCATGAGACTGGTTCGGGAAGCAGTTCAGATCTTGGTGTGAGGTCTGCACAGAAGTGACACAGAACACAAATATTACCCCTTTTGTCATTATTATATTATATGACACTACACCACAATACAATTTTTGGCCAAATTATTGGTTTATACACATAGGATGCATTCACAAAACAACAACAGTTTATTGTACATGTATTTGATACAGTATAGTCCTGATATAAAAATAAAAATAAATAAAATATAAAATAAAGTTATATGGTCATATATTTTATCATCATTATTATTATTATTATTATCATTATTATTGTTATCATCATCATCATCATCATCATTATTAATAGTCATTCCGAACACCCATTACTGACACAAAATACCGTGTATCACAGATTACATGGTTAAGATCACAGCTGCCTGTCTTACACACTTTGGCCATCAGGTGGTTTCGTGTGCACATGAAGCCTCGAGAAATGAACCCTTTTCTGAACCAATTTGCTGGAAAGCTTCAATGCCTCATGAGGCTTCATCTCACCATCACTAATTTTAAGTCCAGGGTCTCATCCATTTTTAAGTTTGAGTTGCGATATGAAATCTAAATATGTTGTTAATGAATTTAAAATATACATTTTAAGGTCAAGAAAGTCATACTTTGTGGTAAAACTGTTGAGATATAAGCTTTTGAAAAAACGTAATTAGAAAGACTACACAGGAGGCGGTCGCGTATGTGACGTCATAGCTTTCGCTCGCTTCCAGCAGCTTGGAGTGACTGCAACCTGGCATAAAACCACAACACACAGACATCTTCAATCATAAATTGATTAATCATAAAACAGTGGAATTTCAGCGGGGAGGCCAAGCTGCAGGAAGGGAGCGAAAGCTATGACATCACATACATGACCTCCTCCTGTGTACTCTTGAGTCTTTCTAATTAAAAAGCTTATATCTCAACAGTTTTACCACAAAGTATGACTTTCTTGACCTTAAAATGTATATCAGAATCAGAATCAGAATCAGAAATACTTTATTGATCCCCGAGGGGAAATTATTTATGTTACAGGTGCTCCTTGCAAGAGAGGAAAGATACATGAAAATATAAGAAATTTAAACAATAGTATTAACAAATATATAGTTAAATAAACAGGAATTATTAACAAACATAAACGTAAATAAATATATACAGTACAGGCCAAAAGTTTAGACACACCTTCTCATTCAATGCGTTTTCTTTATTTTCATGACTATTTACATTGTAGATTCTCACTGAAGGCATCAAAACTATGAATGAACACATGTGGAGTTATGTACTTAACAAAAAAAGGTGAAATAACTGAAAACATGTTTTATATTCTAGTTTCTTCAAAATAGCCACCCTTTGCTCTGATTACTGCTTTGCACACTCTTGGCATTCTCTCGATGAGCTTCAAGAGGTAGTCATTTCTCGAGGCTTCTCGAAACCACCTGATGGCCAAAGTGTGTAAGACAGGCAGCTGTGATCTTAACCATGTAATCTGTGATACACGGTATTTTGTGTCAGTAATGGGTGTTCGGAATGACTATTAATAATGATGATGATGATGATGATGATAACAATAATAATGATAATAATAATAATAATAATAATAATAATGATGATAAAATATATGACCATATAACTTTATTTTATATTTTATTTATTTTTATTTTTATATCAGGACTATACTGTATCAAATACATGTACAATAAACTGTTGTTGTTTTGTGAATGCATCCTATGTGTATAAACCAATAATTTGGCCAAAAATTGTATTGTGGTGTAGTGTCATATAATATAATAATGACAAAAGGGGTAATATTTGTGTTCTGTGTCACTTCTGTGCAGACCTCACACCAAGATCTGAACCGCTTCCCGAACCAGTCTCATGGTACAGCTGGGCAGCGAGGCTTCGGACGTTATCAATGACGTCACTTGTCTGAAACGCTGCAAGCCTCGATAGCTGATCGCAGAAACTCTTCCTGGATTACTCGACACACGCTTCGAAGCATCGGCACACCACGTAACGTCACTACTTAAAATCAAACCTCATCTTTGGTGAATGACAAAAGCCACAGACACCTGAGCTTGTGCAAACAAGAAGTACACAGCTTGCTAACTGATGTCACCACGTGATACGTGCCTCTCCCCGAGCATTCTGGGGAGTGAAGTCCCTTTTAATACAACAGCATTTTACATGGAAATTAACTTGTGTACTTATTACCTCAAACTCAAATATTGAAATGAAATGCACAGTCTTGTTTTAACAAAATATTTACCACATTAACTGAACATGAATATTAACAATCCTTACAAATAAAAGTTTCTTCAAAATAATTCTCAAGTGTCATACACCGAAAAACACAGATCATACAAGCCCAGAATGGCTACTTAGTTACATTAATGAATAAGAGAAGATGCAAAATGTTGTTGTAATAAGAACAAGAGTAACATAGATAATGAAAATGATGATGATAATAATAATAAAGATTATAATAATAATTAGAGAGCAAATATCTGAAAAATTAATATAGGCACACTATGTATATTTCAGCTTCAACAGTCCAAAATTCTCTTCTCTGATAAATTAGGATTAGTCTGTTAGTTATCTGTTATTATCTGAAATGTGTACAATTGATGTGAATTCATTTCAATGAAATTAATGTGAGATGAAATCAAATTAATAAAACTTAGGTTAAAAAAAAAGTTATTTTCATTTTTTTAGCGGCCGGGCCAGTGAAAATAGTAGGGACGTAGGGAAGAAATGTTATATTGAACCCTGACATACAAAGTATCTTAGATGTTTGATTCTTTTGCTGGTTGCAGCACTTGTGTATTTGACTGAGGTAGTATAATGTAGTTTCTCTAGCATTGTTATGCAGCAAATGGAGCTATATATTTATGCAGACAGTGTGCTCAAGTGCATGGCTTACAGATTGCTTATGCAATGTTAACACCTTTTGTCTTCCAACTTTTACAGACGCTGTCCTGAAGTCATTTAAAGAGGGAACAGATAATGTCCGAAGACATGCAGCTGAACACCTAAAACATGCTACAGCAAGAAGAGGACGGGGGGCAACATTAACTCTTCATCCCTGGAGCCCCTGCGTCAAGGGGTGTTGCACCTTCCTGTGTAACCCTTACCCAGAAATTTTTATTGGTTGTTGTATTTGTTAAAAACTTTGAATAATACACTTCAGTGTACATTACCGTTTTGCTGTAATTTATACCTAATTAGCCTCTAATAAGATCGAGTTCAGGTTGAATAAGGCGGAACGGTGCAGACTTTAATTTAGAGTACGGTTTTGCTGTAATTTATACCTAATTAGCCTCTAATAAGATCGAGTTCAGGTTGAATAAGGCGGAACGGTGCAGACTTTAATTTAGAGTACGGTTTTGCTGTAATTTATATCTAATTAGCCTCTAATAAGATCTAGTTCAGGCTGAATAAGGGTCGCTATGTATTACTACCTACAAATGGGACTCCAGAGAATGAGCCATCCAGGCAACAAGGGATTTGTTGGTGTTTGTTTATTGTCTAATAAAATATTTTACCTCTTGTTTTTGTCTAATTTGTTGCAAAGTACGTCTTGTTTGCTCTTATTAGGATATAATTGTGTTTGTTTAATATCTAATAAAACATAATTACCTCTAGTTTTTGTCTAATTTGTTGCAAAGTACGTCTTATTAGCTCTTATTAGGACATAATTGTTTTTCTTCAGTGTCTAAATTGCGAACATATTTCTACCTAATTTGGTACAAACTACGGATTGTTACATCTTATTAGAGCAATGTTGTCTATTTTAGTGTCTAATAAAGATTATATTAGGTCTATTTTTTTCTAATTTGATACAAAATACGGCTTATTACGTCTAATCAGCGTCTAATTAGTGTACTGTAAAATAAAGTGCTACCGGAATATCAAGCGTTAGACCTAGGAATCTTTGATTCTTATCAACTGTGACTGTCAGGTATACATTTACCGTCGCACTTACACATCTAATGCCAGCAGTCTCACAACCAAGGAGGATTTTTATACAGCAACATACATCTAAGTATTATATTCGTTTTATATCTTTGAATACATATGACGTTATAAAATATGAACTTATTTTCCACATCAATGACTTTTGTGTGATAAAGTATAGTATTATTGTCATCACATCAGCCTACTTTGTAGTTAGCTAACATTAGCTAACTAAGCTAGCTAGTGTTAGCTAACTACAATGTAGGTACTAGTTAGCTAACTACTATGTAATGTTAGTACTGTAATGTTAGCTAGCTATGTTAGCTAGCTAACATTACTGCATTTGTTGTGTAGAGATAAGCAGCCTTACTATGATATTTATAGCTTCCTTGTAATAAAATCTAACCATTATTGTGTGTGTGTGTGTGTGTGTGTGTGTGTGTGTGTGTGTGTGTTAACATTACTGCATTTGTTGTGTAGAGATAAGCAGACTTACTATGATATTTATAGCTTCCTTGTAATAAAATCTAACCCGTTAGGTAGCCTATTATACTATTATTGATTATTCAGTGATGTCATTAGTTGTTAAAATGTTAATAAAAAGTAATAAATGAACATGTCAAACATAAAATCATTCTTTTGCTGACCAAAATATAATACAAATCATCATTTTTTACCAAAATGAAAGAAATTGCTTAAGTTTATCACATAAAACGCATTGATTCTAATTGGGGTCATTTTTGACCCCACTTATGAAGAGTGTAGGTATTGGTAGGTCATGCATCTAAGGGATAACTTAAATGTTGGGGCAGCTTCCTTTTTCCAGTACAACAAGAGCAGTTTCTTAGCTATAATGAGTCCATATGACAAAAGTCTTTGTTGTGCCCATTTCAACCTTTTAATCTCTGTCGATGTGCCCAAAATTATTAAAACTGGATCTGGGTCTATCTGAACATTTAATATATTTGAAAAGAAAACAAAGATCTCAATCCAGTAAGTTTGTATTTTATGGCAGAGAGCAAAACTGTGCAGTAAGTTACCTTCTTCTGACTTACATTTCTCACACACTGGAGAAATCTCCAGAAATATTTTATGCAACTTTTTCTTAGAGTAATGCAATCTATGTATAATTTTAAACTGTATTAAACAGTGGCCTGCATTTATCGAGCAAATATGAATGTAGGCCAGACTCTCATTCCATATGTTGTCTTCTATTTGGATACCTAGTTCTTTTTTCCACTCTGCTTTCACAGCAATTGTAGATGGGCAACTCATATCTTGTAATGTATTGTAAATAAATGACATTGTCGATTGAACCCCAGTAGACCCTTTCAAACATTCATCCAATTTATCTGGTCTGGCATTTATGAACTGGGGAAGATGTACTTTCACATAATCTCTAATTTGAAAGAATCTGAATTGTTGATTTTGCAGCAGGTGATATTTCTGTTGAAGCTGAGAGAAGGATGCAAAAGTGCCGTTTATATACAAGTCTCCTATATTACGTATCCCCAGCTCTTTCCAGGTGCTGAAGGACTTGTCTAAATTAGATGGACTGAAAGAGGGATTTGATGATATCGGCAACCGAAAAGACATTTTTCTTAGTTTAAAGTATTTTGATATCTGTTTCCAGGTCTTCACTGTATTATGTATCATGGGATTATATTTATAGTATGTTTTATCAAGAGGAACTGGAGATAGAATAACTGCACCCACCGATAGAGTATGGCAGAAAGTCCTCTCGCTCCATCTCCAGTCGGTCTGAAAGCAGAGCAGTATCATCTAACCAAGATGCAGTAAGACAGATAGTTGAAGCCCAGTAGTAATACATAAAATTAGGCAGCGCAAGTCCTCCATGGAGCTTATGCTTGCAGAGATGTTCTTTCTTAATTCTATGGGATTTCTTCAATATGAAGGGAAGAATTATTGAATCTAGCCTCTTAAAGAAAGATTTGGTTAAAAAAAATCGGTATGTTTTGGAGGAGATAACGTAGTTGTGGAAGAAAAATCATCTTAATTGTATTTATCCTCCCTACTAATGAAATGGAAGTGTCCTCCAAAACTGAATATTGACCTTACGTTTATCTAGTAATGGAAGATAGTTCACCTTAAATAATGAATCATACTCTTTAGTAATCACAATTCCCAAGTAAGTGAATTTTCCTGTTGTTATCTTAAATGGTAGTGATTCGAGCCATCAGCAGACTTGGTGCGCTCACTCAAAAAGTCTCAAAAAAGCAATCAGGTGCCGGTCCAAAAAAATCACAGAAAAGTACAAAATATGACAGCACTCACTTAAAAATGTAACACTTTTAATTTAATAAACTGCACAGCAGCAGATAAACGGACACGTTTCAGCTCATAGCCATCCTCAGCGAGTTTATTAAATTAAAAGTGTTACACTTATAAGTGAGTGCTGTCAGGTTTTGTACTTTTCAGTGATTCGAGCCAACCATAATCCTGCATTTGTATAGGCATCAGCAGACTTTTACACCAATTAACTCTATATCCAGAAAAGTTACCGAATGAATTAATTATGGATAATATTGGGGGTATTGTAGTTTTCGATGGAGATACATCATCATCCACCAACAGTGATATCCTGTTTACAGCATGTTCCGTGTCATAACCATGTATATCTGGATGGCATCTAATTGTCTCTGTAAGCGGCTCCATCACTAAAGCAAATAATAAAGGGCTGAGTGTGCACACCTGTCTAGTACCTCTACATAATTTAAACTGAGCAGATAATGTCTGATTTGTCAGTATCCTTGCAGTGGGATTACTATACAGTAACCTAATCCAAGCTATGAACCTATCACCCATCTGAATTTTTTCAAGGACTGCATAGAGGTAAGGCCATGCAACTTGATCAAATGCTTTTTCAGCATCTAGGCTCAAAATTATTAAATCCTTTGGAATTCTCTGTGAATGCATGATGTTAAATAGGCGCCTAAAATTAAGAGAGGAACTCCTTCCAGAAATAAAACCCGTTTGGTCTCTATGTACAAGTTTACCCATCAAAACACCAAGTGTTTGAGCTAAAGTTTTAGTTAGAATTTTTTGGTCCATGTTCAATAAAGAGATGGGTCTTTAAGAGCCAACTTCTTCTAAATTTTTTCCTTTTTTTGGTAAGAGAGTTATAATAGCTTCATTCAGGGTTTGCAACATCATACCGTCCTTAAATGCCTGTTTATACAATCTAAGCATATAGGAACTGTGTGAAATAGAAATCACTTACCGTGCGTCCACCACAAGTCCTCAAGGGAATCCAAACGGGAAAAAAACCAAAGTTAAATCCAAAGGCTCAAAGAAAGAGCTGCAAATTTCGGCAAATAGCTGCAAATGTAGGTCTTGGTCTCCACTAGACAATCCTCTAAACTCTCCTCTCAGTCTCAGTGTCTGCTCTCAATAGCGATTGCTCGCTCCTCTCTCAATCGCACGTGAGCCCACTGAATCTAAGAAACAATGGACAAGTCCGTTGTGCTGGAGCCTCCTATTTATAGCTTCACCTGAGCGTCAAACAAAAATTCAGTTCAGCCAATCAGGAGCGTTGTAAGAGAGGGAGCGGGACAGACAGGACATACCGGATACACTTCCTTGAGTGGAAGTTGCGTCTCTTTGCGTTTACATATGGTTTTAAAATACAGAATAATACATTTACATGGTGTTTAAATTGTAAATCAATGGTACACTTAACGTTATTTGATATATTTATAACTAACAATAAAACAGTGATTTTAGACAAACAATTATACAATACAAAAACTTGATATCTAATGATATAGTTCATAGCATTAACAATCTTAGAGTGTATCAGTTACACTGCACCATTTAATTAGTGACTTTTTACCCTGGACTGTATATTATTAACTTTTTAATAGCAGTTATAATATTGAATGAAATGTTTTATATCTGTTGATCAATGATCATGTTGCATGCTGTTTGTTTTATTTATTGCCAGAGACAATGACTTGTTGCCGTACTGGATTCATAAAACACTTGTGGAGTTTGTACAATATTTCTGCAGTGGCATGATACCTCACTACCATACCAAACAGAGTAATAATGTTTTACTACCCTAATAACCAATTAATTCCCCAAATCAACTACTGTTTTCTTACCTTTTCATGTTTATTTTAAAACCTGTTAAGCCCGAAAGTCCCCCATACCCCAAACACTGCTGTGCTGTCTGCCAATTTCATTTACTCTTCACATATAACACATATACTGATATTTACACATCTTAACCAATCTCACAAGTGTCCCCTTTACCATGACACCAAAAGTTTTCAAATAGACCTTGTGGTTGCAGAGATATATTAATTTCATTATGGGTATGCAATTTTTGAGCAGAGGCCTATAAAATAAGTTTAGCTTTGAAAAGGTTAAATCAATTTATACAAATCTTTAATTGAAATATAGTAAAACTGCAGTGACTGTCTCAAGTCTGTTTCATTTTTAGTGCCACTTGCTGGCCATTTGATGCAACTGCAGCTTACAAAGTGCCATTGTATAAACCTAGTCCGTTTGGAAACCAAATTATACTTTTATGATTGTTTTTATATGCAAAATGGTAGAATCCCATAATGTGCAGGCTAAATGTCATGGGTACACAGCTTCCTGAAGTGGTTGTCTGTGTTATATTACTGGCAGATTGTAGAATCTATGTGCTTTCTGTAATTTCTATCTACTTATGGACACATTTCACCAAGAAATTGCTGAATACATTTAGTGACTAACAACCACATAAAACACTTTAACAAAGAAATTATTTTATTTTATTTTATTTGTCATCCACACTCCCCTCTTCCGGCTCGCCCCTGGCTCAGTGTTAGTTGCACCAATATCTTCATCTGCATGGTGAGAAAAAAATAAACACTCAGTACTACATTGTTGCCACATTGTTAAATACATAGTTGTCTATAAGGTGAATTCCTGAATTTAAAATGTTCATCTTTTTTACTTTTCTGTGAAGGTCCACATAATATTTGCTCTTAGTGTGCTGTTATATTTGACCTATACTTTGGGGTAAAATGAGTGAAGACTGCTTATTTTTTTAATATTAAATTCTTATTGAACAAACAACACCCAAGGGGGAAACTCCAAACGACCAACTGTGTAACTTAACCACTCACTCACTCACTCACTCACTCACTCAGTGACAGTTTTAACACTAGCCTCTGCTTCCTGGGGTTCAAATTAAAACCAAATCACATCAATGCTGTAATATTATCATACAACCACACCAACACAGTCATGTCTTAGGTAACACACAAAACAAAACTGAGCACAAACACTTACCATCCACTTCAAAAGAGGCCAGCCCCTGAAGGATCTCCACCTGCTGGCAGAGGTCCTTCACCTGCTGGCAGAGATCCCTCTCCCTTTCCTCTGCTCTCCCTCTCCCTTTCCTCTGCTCTCCCCCCTCAGGAGAGCAGAGGAAAGGGAGAGGGATCTCTGCCCTCAGGAGAGCAGAGATCCCTCTCCCTTTCCTCTGCTCTCCTGAGGGCAGCCTGCAGGAGCTGGTGCTGCTGCTGTGAGGCCCTGCTGCACCTAACATGGCGCACCAGCACCAGTAGCAGCTCACCAGTTGTTTGGCAGCACTGCTCATAGAGCTGCTGCCGCGGCACCGCCGGATCACCACATGCGTACTGCAAAAACAAAACAACCAATGTACATATCAATCACAGAAAAACATGACTGAGCACTTACACAAATGGATCATGACAAATGGACAAAAACATATATCTATACATTTATTTATATATGAGTGCATTTTAAAAGCTGGAGAAAAAAAAAACAGCCTGTTTCATCAGAAGCACACTTACTAATGTCCCAGATCAGAGCAAAATTGTTTTTCAATGACACATACATGTTTCATAACGTTTTAAAATTGTGTCCCCATTTTTGTCAACACCGTCACACATTCATTAAGATGTAATAAAATCAGACATTGTCAGGGACAACCACCTCTTGTTACATTCCACTTGTGCAGAGTGCATTCATTTCAAACAGACAGTGGCAAACCCTGTAGTTTTACAACTTTTTAAATCATAATGTTAATATTTCCTGTGTCAAAACCTTGATTTCAACACTAATGATTTCTGAGAAAAATATTTGAAATGTTGGCATCATTTTATTTCCCTTAAAGGGAAATTTTGGTTTATTTCAACCCGTCTCCTATCGTCCTAAATTTGTTTCAAGTCACTAGTGACATAGAAATAATATTTAGTATGTTAGCCGTTAGCCTAGATACAGCCGTAGCGTCAGACCTGTTAAAACGTAATTGAACGGGCATCCTTTAATGTGCAAAGTTAGTCCACTAAACAAGCTTTTTCTCCACAAAGACCGCCTCATATCGTTAGGATAAATGTCAGAGAACATATAGAAAACGACATGTAAACGTGTTGTCTTACCTTACCGGTGTGGTGCCATGTTTGTTGTTTACCATTTAGCTAAGGCTGCATTCCTCTTCTGTGGGTATTGGGGTACAGCATTCACAGGTAACGTTACACCACCAATCTCCAGAGCTAAAGCCTTCCAGCAGCCATTCCTCCTCTGTCGTCCTCTAACGTTACCTGTTGTGCCTCTCCCTCTCTCTCCTCCTCCTTCTTCAATTTCACGAAGTTCTTCGTCAGTGTATTCTGGCTCAAATAAATAAGGGCGGCCATCGCTTCTCGATGTGGAAAGCCTATATACTAACATTTAGGTGGTCTTCAGAGTTGTTGTCTTACCTTACGGTGTGTTTACCATTTACCTCTGCTTCCCAAAGCGCGGCCGAAATATCGCGAGAACAAGCAGCGATCTCATACCGTGCCTGAAATCTTGCGAAACCGCAGCAGCTGCAAGGCACAACCGGACAGTAGCCTGAAAGGTTCATTCATTTATTTTATGAAAGATTTATAGAATAATGGCTGTCTTTTTGCCAGACTTCGACTTTGTGGAGGAGGAATATGATTTTGCAGAGTTTTATGGCCGCCCTTATTTATTTGAGCCAGAATACACTGACAAAGAGCTTAGTGGAATTGAAAAACGGATGAAGAGAGAGAGAGAGAGGCACAATAGGTAGAGGACGACAGAGGAGGAATGGCTGCTCGAAGGCTTTAGCTCTGGAGATTGGTGGTGTAAGTTAATGTTACCTGTGAATGCTATACCCCAATGCCCACAGAAGAGGAATACCTCTGTTGCAAGGAATGGGACCGGTTGCAGCCTTAGCTAAATGGTAAACAACAAACATGGCACCACACCGGTAAGGTAAGACAACACGTTTACATGTCGTTTTCTATATGTTCTCTGACATTTATCCTAACGATATGAGGCGGTCTTTGTGGAGAAAAAGCTTGTTTAGTGGACTAACTTTGCACTTGAAAGGATGCCCGTTCAATTACGTTTTAACAGGTCTGACGCTACGGCTGTATCTAGGCTAATGGCTAACATGCTAACTATTATTTCTATGTCACTAGTAGGCGGTGGGCCGAAGCCGCATATCTGCATTAGTTTTAGAAAGTAATGATCCCCGTGCAGGGACAACCTGGATTTGTAAAATTGTTAAGATTATTTCATTCTTCATCAGATCGGGGTTGTTGCCACTCGATATTCTTGCACATTTTTCCACAATTATAATTTAAAGTTTGTTTAATATTCAGGCAAACGCTGCAGTCTACTATAACAGTTTGACCAATAGAACGCTAAGATTTCAAGGGAGGGCCGTCGTTAGCCTATCGGATTTAGCTACTGAGCACAGCTGTTCAACGGAGGAATCGGCAGATGGACACGACGGAGACAAGTAAGTAACGTTATTATATTATTAAAACTTGATTGTTTTGTACAGTATTGAGTTCAAACACATGACTTGCAACTTGTGTTTTGTACAGTATTGAGTTCAAACGTATGGTGACGTTTTGCAAGTGTAAAAGTAACGTTAGCGTTAGCTTTAGCAAAAAAGCGCTTGCTAGCAGCTTCACGCACTTTATGGGTAAAGTTTAAGTTGAAGTGGCTTGCATCTTATTTCTCATTGGGTTACGTTAGGTCTCTTAAGTCCTTGTGGTAGAAATAACCGGGACTGTTGCATATTTATTAGAGTATCTGCTGACCAACATCACTGAGTCTCATGAACCAAGCAAACACGCTATGATGATGATGTATAAACAATGTTGTCATTTAATCGTTTCCTCACATAACCTCCATGGAAACAGCAGAAGAGAACTAACAGCTAAACGAAAAAAAAGTAAGGTTTTGAAAAGAGCTTGAACTGATTGTAAACCACATGTGTAGCATTAGAGAGTTTTGTAACAAAGAAACAAAGCAAAACATATACATTATATAGAAAGCTAACGTTACATCATTTTTTTCCCCTCCTGCAGGAGTCATCACACACACCACTGCCTATTCAAAGGATGAAGCCATATGGGCCTAGTCTTCTTCAAAAGGCCCATTATCACAATTTGTGCATTGACACAGGTTTGTACATGGCAGCTCATGCAGTTTACATGTGCATCTGCCCTTAACACAGTTGGTTTTTTTACAGGCGCAATGCACAAGCTCCAGTATCACCTCTGGTGCTGGGGGGAGTGTCATCCATTCCACCTCATACAAATCTCTTGCCATCTTCCAGCCATGACTTATGGGAGGAGGAATGTCTACACTCAAGGCTCCTCCTGTGTATTGCTGCCTGAAAGTTTGCCCGCTTGATGTGTTGGTACAAGGAGTCTTTGTTTGGAGGTAGTTGTCTCTCAGAGCACTTTCCAGTTTTGAAAAGTTTAGCCCTTGCAATGTTAATGTCCTGGCAGTCCTTTTGATCATATAGATCACATGTAAATGCTTCCACTGCCTGAAGGAGTTCTGGTGATGGGGAGAAGCTAGTGCCTAATTCTCTAAATAGACTGACATATTCAACTTTAGAATTTAGTTTCTTGTATGCCTTTGCTTTCCCCACCCCATGCAGAGCAGTCACAGTGTCGCAACCAGAGAAGGCATGCAGACCAACAAGGGCTTCACATTTGTCTTTGCCAAGATGGGCATGAAGGCTGTTAATGTCAACAATGTTTCTCTCTTTGACTGTGTGGAAGTACAGGTGACCATCAATGTGGCTGCAGAATGCAAGTGCCAACACAAAGACATCAGTGTCCGGGCTCTTGATCACCAGGTCAGTGCTGTATTTTGCTGCACAAACTGCATGCAGCATAAGTCTGGTGTCTGCTTCCTCTTGAGTTGTCTCAAGGTCTCGAACCTCCGTTACTTCAAGGTCAGTGTAGTTCTCGTTCATTTTAATTGAGTGACATTTTTCTCCATGCCCAACAATGATTCTTACATTTTCAATTATGTTTCTTGCAGATGTGCTCCAGTGTTGGAAGAAATACTCCAGCAAGTTTTCTTTATTTTGCCCACATGCCAGGAATTTTCTCCACTGCTTTGGTGTTTTTTGGTCATCTCCATATATTTTGATTTTTTGACAACCCTCTTCTGCCCTCCTACTTCGCTCAGCATTTTTGATGCTTTGGATTCTGTATGTGTCGCATACAAAATGAAGCTCTGTGGACTTGGTTCCTTTAGCTGAGTTAACTAATGTCCTCAGTACATGGTCAGCATATAGGCCAAATGTTGGTTGTGGCTTTAGCTGTTGCACTAGTGCCATAGCATCCCAAATCCAAACTGAACCATCTGGAATGTTCTTCTCTGATGCAGGTGGTCTGATCTCCTTCTCCAAGATGTGCATCAGCTTGGCTTTGTTGGTTTTTACCAGAGAGCCATCAAAGTTGGCCAGTGACTGTGGCAAAGGACCCAGACTGTAAGTGAGCATTTCATCTATGTTAATTTGTCTAACATTGCCCACAACAATTAACCTGGCAAACAAGTTGCGGTGAGATGTCAAAGTGATTTCTTTTCCTCTAACTTTTGTGACTGTACTGTGGCCAGTGTCTTTGAATGTTTTGATTTTCATTTTCTTGATCGGGTCGTGGAATGATGCCTCTGCCTTGACAATCCTTTTTTCACAGAAGTCTGTGAGAGCCTTAACACCATTTTGTTTTGCCCCCAGTAAGTCTTCAGCAACATTATCGGATGCCTGTTGACCAGAGGAGATTTGATAAAGAGACTGTCCATTCAGCAAAGGGTCGAAGGGATTGACCATATTTTGGATAGTGGTGATAATATTCAACACATCAGCCTCATCTCTCTGCAGTCTCGTGATGTCCAGCTCAGAGTTTAGATGCAATACTGGGCACTGTCCAGCCATTGATTTACATTCAAGTGTGATGGCTGCCCGCTCATGTTGTGTTAAGGTCCATCTGTGAACTGCACCCTTGTTTAGAGAGAACCCACTGATGCCTCCCTTTGTCTTTGAATCGCGATTGGCTGTTTGTTCAATGACTTGATCACATGCAGTGCCGGCAAAACCATGTTTCTGATGCCTTTGTGCCACAAAGTCACCTGAAAGAAGCTGCTGGTGTGCTGAAGGATGTGTGTCTTCCAGATTGGTCATCTCAACCCAATATGCTGTGAGATATCTGGCATAATTGACTTTATCACATGCAAAAAACCATGGCAGCATACACTGCACAGTTGACAAATGGAGAGCCCAGTTTCCCTCTCGGGTTGCCCTGATGAAGAGAAGCAAGTTTTCCACCATTTCAATGTATGTGCTCCAAAATGTGAAGGTCTGGTTGGAGTTGTTTTTTTCCACAAAAATTTCGTAGCTTTTCAGCAACTGCAGAAATACATCAGATGTAAGTATGGCATTGAACTCTTCACTTGGAAAAGTCTTTCACAAATCTGTTGCAACTTTTAAAGCTGCTGCATGGTCCTCTTGTGTGAGAGTGCCTAGGTATGCCTGCTAGCGCAATCTCTGCAGTGCTTCCATCAGGAGCTTGTGTGCCCATATGCTCCTGTTGTAGTGATGGCCTGAGAGAACTCCATCAATAGAACCTGCAGCCACAACTTCAGATTCAATCAAGACATCCTGTAAGCCTGCATCAGCAAAAAGCTTCCCAATACAGGAAAGATATGCCATAGCTGTGTGAAACTCTCCCATCCTTATTACAAGTCTCTCTGAGAAAGTGCTTGTCTGCCAACGTATCTCTTGGGCCTTAGCATATATGGCTTGATCCATAACTATCACTATTTCTTTTTGTTTCAGATTGTCAGCAATAGCAGTGGAGCGGCTCAGGATGGTGTGGACAGTGTTGAGATCTCTTGGGCTAGCATCAATGACAGGTAGGTAGCCTACATTTGTAGAGGGTAGGATTGTGTCCTTCTTTAACATTATGTTAAAACCTGTCCATCCAGGAATGACTTTCCCCTCGGCCTCCTGTACTTTCATTAGGAAGAATGCAGCATCAGTTCTCCTTCCAGTGGTTTGGGCATCTCTGTATTTGTCCTGCTGGAGATCTACCTTGAGCACTACATTCTGTGGACCAGACCTCCTTCCTCTTGTGTAGGTTGAAAGATTTAGTGGAGGGGGATGAACAGACCGCGCTCTTGTTCTTTGTCTGGATGGTGTGGAGGGTAAAGATGCTGACTCACTAGCCATGGTCTGCTGAATAAATATTCCATTGGTGTTGTGCATTGTTCCTTTACCTGAAAGTGTCTCCTCTCCAAAGTCATTATTATCCCAGACAAGTGTGGCAGGTAATTCAACCCTAATGTTTTCTGGGATGTATATATCTCCTCTCTCCACTTGTAGGTGAGCAAGGGCTGTATCATGCTCAAGAACCTGGGAGTTAGATGAGCAGTGGCCAAGACCATTCAACAACCCTATGAGCTGTGCTGAGCCTGTCATATGCCGAACTGCCATTGCAAGAGAGCACTGTTTTGGCATGAGCCACCGTCCTTTGGTCGCCAAGGTAATGAGATCCTGACAAGTTGACACTATCTTTCTGCTGTCCTCTAAAGTAACCTCAACACATTCATTGTCTGATGGTTGTGTTGAAATGCCAGATGTCCATGCAACAAAGTTAAAAAGTTGGTGAGGTACGAAGTCCAGGGCATTATTCAGTGTAAGGTCAGTTGCTCTTGGAGGCCATGGGAGCTTTGGTGATGTTTTTGATGTCTTACAGATGATGTCCCTCAGGGTGACCGCTGCATGATATAAAAGACGAGACCTATCTGTCGTGATGGTGGCATTATCAGGCTGTCTTTGAGTCATCAGTGATGTTTCTCCTTCACTGTCTTCAGATGAGGAGGTAGAGGAGGAAGTGGCAACTTCATGAATGATCTCCTCAGCTGTCAGATCATCAACATACACAAGATATGTTGTAGATGCCTTTTGAAATCTCAAGAAAGGATGTGACTTTTGAAGTCTTGCCTTGAGTAAGTGAGCCTTGTATGTTGGAATGTTAACTCCCTCCCTTTCCAGAACAACATTCTTAAAAAGCATATTCAGCTTTGAGAGTCGAAGCACCTCCCATTTTTTTACAAGCTTCTCCTCGATCGCTGTTTTACAGAAATGCTTGTACCCATTCTCATACAAGTTGCTTTCTGTGTTCTCACTTTTCTTTTTTGACAGGTACCGTGTGTAGTCTTTGAAACAGGAGAAGTGGTATCGTGCCTCAGTAGCCACTAGGTCCCTGTCATGAATGTGTAGAAGCAGACTCTCATCCTGTCTTTCTTCAGCAGCAAGAAGTAACTTCCCTGCAGTGAGTGTTTCACACCGAGAAAGTTTTTCTTTTATTCTCTTCCGGCTGTGTGCTTCAAATCTGTATTTTTCATGTTTGCAAATCAAACACTGTATTGGGAGCAGGTGTGGTGCTCTCTCAGATGTATGGAAGTCACTTGTGTGTGATCTTAGAGCCCGTGACTTTGCCGGAGTTTCCTCACCATCCTCTGTCTCTGTTGCTACTTCTAGCACTAAAAGACAAACAGAAGACATCCACAGATTCAGGCTTCACCTTGGTTTGAGGCTGTGCACCATTCTTATTCCCCTACATCACTGGGTCGTGACATCACAATTATTGTATGTGAAGACACATCTTTATTCATATATGTAGTGCTTGTTAAAGCAACACTCTGTAACTTTGACCATGACCCGTGGCTTCAAAACACTAAAATATGCATGTTAGTATGTCGCACAAAACAGCAATTTTAGTAAAACCGGGTGATGTTTTATGGAGAAAATGTCCTCTGGTTTTCCCTCTGATGTCCTACCACTGTTGTGGTCCTGATTTTCTGTGAAACTGTGTTTGCTGCTATCTGATCCTTCTCTCCCTATCCCTGCAGAGTGAGTGCTGAGGGGCGGGGCGATCTCCGGGAGCACTGGGCTCCCAGCACACCTGCAGCTCGTTCTGCCTAATTAGCTGGCTTCTTAAGCCACACTCTCTTTGTCTCCAGTGCTGGATTATTCTCCTTGCTATAGTACTACGCTCGTGCTCTCAGTGATCTCCTGCCTCTCGCCACGTGTTTATGCTCCAGTGTTTGGTCTCCAGGTTTTGTGAGTTTTGTGCCTTGTCACTCTTTTCGTTGCACTTTTGTTCTTGCTCTTTTTCCCATGTTTATGGTGATTTTCAGTTTAGCCTTTTCTGTTATTACTTTTCCCTCAAAGAGTTTTGGTTGATACTTTGTTTGCTCGTATTTTTTCTGTGAACTGATTTTTTGTTGCTACTTTGTAAATAAACTACTTTTTGTACTTAACTCTGCAACTGGGTCCTGGCTTCCTTGTCTGGCACTTAACAACCACTGCTCGGTCTCAACTCTGTGATTCACGGAGGTTCCTGAAAGCAACATGCAGACCGCAGCTGCAGCTGCAGCTGCAGCTGCAGCGGTGGGTAGTTGGGGACAGCTCTGCTAAATAAGCTTCGGTCTGCAGGCAGCCTACATGTTGCTTTCAGGAACCTCTCTGAATCACAGAGTTGAGACCGAGCAGTCTAGGACATCAGAGGGGAAACCAGAGGACATTTTCTCCATAAAATATGACCCGGTTTTACTAAAATTGCTGTTTTGTGTGACGCATAAACATGCATGGTTAAGTTTCAGTTTTTGAAGCCCCATGTCGCAGCCAAAGTTGCATACTGTTGCTTTAATAGTTGGCTTAGTACTTGTGTGTCAGAAATAGGGAGTACTAATGCTTGCATATTTTTCTTAAATAGGTCCCATACTATTCTGTCCGACCTCACTTGGGGGGGAAAATAGCAGTTGTATAAAAATGTTGGGATTTTACTTTTGTGTTATTTCAGTAGATCATCTGAGATTAGGGTGACCAGACATCCCCAATTTGGGTGACCTGTCCCGAGCTAGAGCTGTCCCCGGAAATGTCCCCAATTTCAACTGTGGATTAAAAAAACCACAAGTGAAATAGACACCACAGCTCTGATTCTGGTTGCGCACAGACTAATGCAGTAACATATACTGTTGTTGGTGTGGCTGTATTATAGTGAACTGTGAACATTACCGTGTGTGAGAGCCATTTGTATTAAATGTCTGTATTTGTATTTTTTGTTACACTCCCGCCACTTGGGAGTAGTGGTACTGGCAATTGGGCAGCGCCAGAGTTTATATAATCAAGGTGTAACCACACACAGGTGTTGCTGTGTGGAGGCGAAGTTTTTTTGACCGTGCTGCATGCACCAGGCGCTGTGGAGACGACAGTCGAGTTATTTTGTTTGCTTATTTTTGGTTTATGAGTGGTAAATGGCTGTACCTAAACTGAATGAAAGTAAGTGATAAATCAACATTGGAAAACTGGAAATATCGTCTGTAGTGCATTGCACGCATCATAAATTACCTCAAATGGCAACCGTGGTGGTGGCCTTTTTTTGATAGGCGAAGGGTCACTACACCGTGTGATAGCTATTACAATATATTATGATGTGACTCTGTTTTAGGAGAGGAAGATTACTGATAGAGTAAAAGGAAGCAGGAGGAAAAGAAATGTCCTTTAATGACAAGATACCAAAAAACAAAACATTTACGCCTGTAGACCACAATGACACGGTGGTCCATTGCATTCTTTGAAAGTCGTCAAAATACATGAAACCGCAATTGCCCCCATTTTTTATTTCATAATAATCTGTAATGACTTCTGTACTCTGAACTTGAAATGTCTCTGCTTTTCATTTCAGAAATCTGGTCACCTTATCTGAGATGAAATGGAAATAACAACTGCGTGTTTTCCCTGGCTGTTTTTAATTAATGTAGTTTGTGAATGTTACTGAGCACTTTATTGGACTTCAGAAGTAATGTGAATGAGTGAGGGACTTAATTTAAGTTGCACTTTTCTTCATCTCAACAGTGTTCACTGCAGCTAGATGGGCAAATGACTCCCCCCTGTGATGGAATCAAGTGGGTGAGAATGCATTGATCTGATTTATCAAATACATTTTGACTAGGGTTTTGCTCATTTGAGTAGAGTGAAATACAAAGTGTAACCTGCCTCAGCTCTAACTGCTAATGGTAAAAGACTGGGAGATACAGATATTTATTTCATCAGTGCATCAATTACCTTGTGGACCAGTAGTCAGAAGTTTAGGTCGCTACAGGAGAAAGGGTGCGTTAGCAAAATGCATTGAGTGACTGAGTAAAGAACCTCACACACATCAAAGGTAAGTTTTGTTTTGTTTTTTTTTTTGTTTTTTAAGTGTGTTGTATTGTATTGAATGAAAATGAAGTTGTAGAAAAAAAAAAAAAAAAACAATTTCAACTTTTCAGCTCTTCAGACATGAGACATCAACCACAGTTCTCAATAAATCAGTCTTTTTTTTTTTTTAAATAAATCAGTCTCTGAATAAATCCCAGTCTCTGTCTTTTGGGTTGGCTCGCCACGACCACTGAGGTCCCGTTCTACCTTTACAGACACAGGAAGAATCCCCAGTAGAAGAAGATGTCTCGCAGATCAACACAGGAATCCATACAAGGGAAAGGAAAAGAAAAAGACCCGGCCTATAAAGGCCAAAAACAGGATTACTGTATTGTTCACATAAATACAATATACTTGTAAATTTAAATAAATACATATAAACACACATTTTTATGCATATACTTTGTAACACATCTTCTCAATAATTATTTTAACCAATTTTTACTGTTAATTCAATGAACTGAATACATTTCTCAGTATTAACATGAGGCAAAATGGCTGAACATTTCTTTCCCTTTTTTTTCCTACCGCCACTCACTCTAAAAAAAAACACACAGAGCGAGGGTAAATGTAAACAAAACACCGTAATATAAAACTTTTTTTTTTTAACCACCACATTCATGAAAATAATGCCTCATTGATCCATATTAACATTAGTAGAAGCAGCACATTTCACTCCATTTATCAGACCAACTTCAGTAAAAGTTACTGACCAGAGGCACAGGGCACAATACAAGGCTCTCATCAGTCCAGGATTCCGCTTTTTAAGAGACAGGGACACGGGAGTTCAGTAACGTGTAACCTTTACAATTTAGCAATGGATGTGGCTAATGACTGGAGCTAGCGCCGAGTTAGCGCCGAATGCTAATCAACACAACTCACGTTCTCCTCCGCTTCTGTTGCAAAACACACGGTCCGCTCATCCACCCATGGCAAAAAAGGAAAGGCTCCGCTCTCTGCTCTGACGATAAAAGTGACTTAGACTTGGAATATCTGGCTCTCTCAGACAAAAATCAGCATAGTCTGCAGCAGGAGGCTAGCACACCACTGCCTCGGAGACGATCCGGCAGAGAGAGAAAAACGGAAGCACCTAGGCATGTACGCCCTGGTGGCGTCTGATTGGTTACACTATCACGTGAACTCCTCATGTCACCTGAATCTTTTACACTTTGAGAAAGGCACTTTCGCCACACTTGAAATGAAATAAAATACTCCTTTTAAAACAGATAAATGAACTTGTGTGTGTTGATCTTTTTAATCTATTTATTAACATATTTACGATTTTTAACCATAAATTCTATTTATTCATTTTATGCAAGATTGTCATTTATCTGTCACATGAAAAAAAAATATGAATTTATTAATTTACTGGTCTAATTAATTAACTGGTGGACTGGACTGTTAATAAGGCCTGGTAACCTGGGTTACAAAAGCTTATGTCTGAACAGTGAATTATGCACAATAAACTTGAGTTGTTCACAGATTCAGCATTCAAGATTCAGATTTGAAGTTCAAGATCCACATTTACAGTTTCACACTGCATGTTTGATACCAACCTTCTGTTCCCTTTTCCTTTTGAATTAAAGCTTCCTTTTCTCTTCTCTTCTGGGCTCGTTTTATTTTTGTTATGTTAGTAAAATGGATGTAGCAGTCCCTGTGATAGCCAGCATTAGCTGGTATAGCATATTCAGCAGGTTCCTGGCTGTGAAAGTTAAATCTCCACACTGCCTCTAAAGCTACAAGACTCTCTTCAGTACCTAAATCTTTCCACTCAAACACTAATTTAACAAATTTTTGCCATCCTGTGTCTGTAAAAGGAGTGATTGGTCCATCTCTCTCAATTAAATGCATACAGCACTCCATTACTTATGCTAATGTGATGCTAGCAAACAAATTAAAAAAAAATAGCAACAAAGATTAATCTAGTGGCGGGAGGGGGGTCGTTTTTATGACGTTTCATCATTTTGACAGATAAATGACAGGTGAAGTTCCCAAGCAAGACAACAGACCTCAAATTTGTGAAATCAGATATGTTTATTTTGTATAAAGCTCACAGAGAAAATATACATGGTACCTACACAGACTGTTTAAAAAAGTCCGTAACGTGTAAAGACCAAGTTAAGTATTGAAGACATAAAAGAGACTTATTAGGCCATGTATGTATGGCTTTACATGCAGCGCCATTTTTCAAAGTTTTTTTTCTTTTTTCCAAGCGTCCCATTGGACGATAACTACAATCACGTCACGCATGTCGGACCCCGAACGTAGCTGTCTGCTCTGTTTGCCGGAAAAAAGGTAACGTGATAAAGTTACCGATCTACAAAAATGTGCAAGAAGTACCAGTGGCAACAATTTTCTTTTGATTTATTGAAAACTTAAGAAGTTGTCAACAAAAATCTGGGTCCTCCCCCGATAGGGATCGTTTAAGTACAAGGAATCGCGGCTTCAGCCCACCGCCTATAGTGACTTGAAACAAATTTAGGACGATAGGAGACGGGTTGAAATAAACTGAAATTTCCCTTTAAGTTGGCTCTATTACCATCTAGCATCAACAGAAAATAACGTCTACAACATGAACTCCATTTGTTTTGTTTAATTATCGCCTAATGTGTCAACAGCGTTGATGTCCATTTCCTCAGATAATGGGATGGAAAATTGTCAGATCTGGCTCTTGCTACTGTTATATGAAAAATATAACAGTTTATATGAAAAATATAACAGTAGCAAGAGGCAAATCTGACAAATTTCCATTAATTGAAATTAATATTTGATTCATGCAACACAGAAATGCAGTTGTATTTTTCTGAAAATGTACTGTATAAATACTTAATATGTGACATGACAGCATTTGTTTGTTTTGTGGATAAACAATCATCACCTTTGACAGCTATATGCCTATTTTGGTAATATTTAGGGTAGTTATAACATTTAATATTTGTAGAGGAATTAGTGCTTATATGATTAAATGCATTCAGAATCATAACTTGAGAACATTTAAAAATCTTTTGAAGAAATCTTGGTAGCTCTTAAAGGTTTGGCGATAACACAGACAGGAATCTTCATACATTAAATCCACTGCCATTTCAAAGTATGGAATCAACTGGTGTATCCCTGGTTTTCCTCTTTCCTTCAGTAATGGCTTTCTACCCTTTCAAGTGTCAGTCTCATAATGCACTGTTTATTCTCCATGAAAAAAACCCATGATACAAAATGAAATCCCATGAATATAATTTATATAATAAATATATATAATTTATAAATAAAATTGATTGATTGATTGAATAAAATGAAATCTATTTGTATAGAATAGTTTTTTACAACCTGAAAGTACCACAGACCATTCAAACATTGTTTGTCCTCTCAAACATCTGGCAGGACAAAATTGTACCCTGCTCAATATATATATATATATTGGTGAAAATTAGTAATGTTGACCTAAGAAAGTCACTATATATGATGGCACTTCACTGGGAACAAATAATATTTCTGACGACAGTTGACTCGGGATGTTTAAAAGGATAGTGCACCCAAAAATGAAAATTCAGCCATTATCTACTCACCCTCATGCTGAGGGAGGCTCTGGTGAAGTTTTAGTACTTACATCACTTGCGGAGATCAGCGGGGGGAGCGGCTAGCACACCTAATGGCTGTCGGCGCCCCGGACTAAAACGTCCAAGAACACAAAATTGAAACCACAAAATATCTCCAACATGCTCGTGCATAGTGATCCGAGTGTCCTGCAGCACCGACAAAAAGTTCTTTCGAAAAACGTCATTTGAACTCTGTTTTTAGCCTCACTGTAGCCTGTAGCTCTGACTGCTTCTCTGTGCTCCGCACTCATGCGTGTGCATGCTTGCACGAGACCAGCGAAAGCACTTGCTTTGATTACCCGTGTTTACATACCATGACATGTGCACCGCAGGGAGAGACAGTAACCACAGTAGCTAAAAGATCATTTGCACTACGGTCTTTTAGCAAAGGACAGCCCAACATGTCTGAAGACTTTGAAATTGAAGATGAACAGCATTTCTTTGTTGAGCTGTATTTGTTTGAGCCCGAGTATACGGACGCAGAACTCAGGCTACTGTACGAAGCAGCTGCCTCAGCTCATGAGCCTGACCCTCAGCCAGCCACAGAATACCGGAGTCGAGCACTGGAAACCTGGTGGTGTAGTTGTTTCAAATGCAAAGCAATGCCAACGGATGAGGAAAGTCTTTGCTGCTCAGACTGGGAATTGGCGATGGCTGCACTTGAGAATCTGGACATCAGTTCTGACAAGGCTGCTGCTCTTCAGAGACCGTGCATCACCGATCACCCTGAGTTTCCAGCACTACTGACCCGTGGTGTTCTGGAGACATTTTTTTTACTTCCCCAAAATCAACTGGAAGAAACGGCAAAGGCCCGCAGGACCAGATGGCAGGCTTTCAGAGGAGTAAGTCATTCATTTCTACCGTAGGCCTAATTGATAGATAAATAAAGCTTGCTTATAAATTCTTATAAATTTAAATTATAAGCATATTTATATTTATGCTTATAAATAAAAGCAAACCCCTGACCACCGCAATGCTACTGCATTACGTGCTGTCCTAAATGTGAAATCACAATGCATTGTATTTCTTCTATTACAGCCAGTGCAGATTGGTGGCTTATTATGAAGAAATGGATAAAACTAGAACAGTTCCGTCGATGGCGTCCACTCCAGAAGTCTGTGGAGGAAGTTCAGGCGGACAATGGCCTTGGTCTCGGATATGTGGTTACTCTTGTCTCTCCCTGCGGTGCACGTGTCACATGATGTAAACACGGGTAAGTAAAGCTCGTGCTTTCACTGGTCTCGCGCAAGTGCACACACGTGAGCGTGGAGCACAGAGAAGCAGTCAGAGCTACAGGCTACAATGAGGCTAAAAAGTTCAAATGACGTTTTTCTTAACTACTTTTTATGTAGGGGCTGCAGGACACTTGCATCACTACGGACGAGCATGTTGAAGATATTTTGTGGTTTCAGTTTTGTGTTCTTGGACGTTTTAGTCTGGGGCGCTGTCAGCCATTAGGTGTGCTAGCCGCTCCCCCCGCCGATCTCTGCAAGTGATGTGAGGACTAAAACTTCACCAGAGCCTCCCTCGGCATGAGGGTGAGTAGATAATGGCTGAATTTTCATTTTTGGGTGCACTATCTCTTTAACATCATGCATAGTTCACTTCAGTGTCACTCACACACATTTTCATGATGAAACTACCGAATCAGTGACGATAACGTGTGGATTCATATTAAACATGAAAAGGATTAAAATATAAGGAATAATATCTAAGTCTAATCATTTGTGATTATATTATGCTGATCACTTACTGCAGCAGCTCATTGTGCTATCTCTGTTATATTTTTCAATTAATTACCCTTTGGCAAAGCTCCAAAATTAACAAAAGGTTCAGTACACCATTTGTCAATATTTTGTCCCCCTTGAATTTTTGCCTTCAAATTTTAACACACACTCTTGTTTTAGCTTTTTCATATTATCTATTACTATAATCGTTCATTTTAAAACAATTTTGCTCTTAAGTCAAGACTGTCCTGAATTTCAGGACGTCAGGTCATCCTACAACACAAACTCCAACACATTTACTGTAATACTTAGAGCCAACAGCTGAGCGCTCTGCCTCAGCCCCTCCACCTCCCCATCCTTTGCAAACTTGCTCGGTGAGCTGAAAGATGCCATTGTCTGATGAACAACAAAACACAGTACTAAATAAATCAACCACACACAATAATTGCACTATTAATACATAACACATGCAAAACAAAACCACACACTGCACAAAAATAACAAGTGCTAGTAGTTTGCATCTACAAACTAAATTTTAATCAAATAAAAGAAATGACAGTGCAGGATTAGCTGGGTAACATCAAAGTTAACTTTTAAATAAAAACAGTAATAACAAGTTTCCACGACTGGCAGTCACACAGAGTGTAAAACATAACCCTATATCATTCTGAAAACCAAGAACAACTCCAAAACATGATAAAAATCTATGTACAATCAATATAGGTACACACCTTAGGCCTACTTACCATTCCCTGTCCGAAGAAACTCACAATGCAGGCACGCAATTACAGAGTCGAGAAGGACGAAGGACTGACCCGCCCACTTCTCCCTATGATTGGCTTCTACTTGTTACCTTTGTGATAGTAGATTGGTTAAATTAGGTATTATACCATGGTCTGGGTGAATACTCGATTCTGATTGGCTGCAAGGTGTCCGTTAAAAAGTGTTGTAGGACACCTATAAAGAAGTTCCGGTCAAATAGCCTGATTGTTCTAAATTATTGCACTGGCTCAAACGCTAGTTGGTAACCGTGGCAACAGAAACTCAGAACATATGTTAACATACGTTATTTCACAGTTTATTTATCACAACGGCAAGACAGTAGACAAGACATGGGTGATTTTATAGTTTCCTTTACCCTATTTGGTGAATTTGATCATTTTGAAGACTGGGATGCAGCAGAAGAGAAAGAGAGAAGAGAATATAAGAAGAAGGAGATGCGACACAAGGAGGTGACACCGGAGGAATTGAACAATTTAGAGGATGACAAGGACGAGGTAAACACGAAAACCACGAAATGGGCAGTTAAAACATTAAGAGACTTCCTGGCTCAGAAAAACATGGACATCAACTTTGAGAGCTACACTGCCACTACTCTCAATGACATTTTGCGACTGTTTTATGCGTCTGTCCAGTCGACTAAGGAAGGAGGAGAATACAGTGTTGCCAGTTTGAGGAGTTTGAGAGCCGGCATTAATCGCCACTTAAGAGACATCAACATCATCAGCGACACTGTGTTCAAGAGCAGTAATGCGATTTTTAAGGCGATACTGAAGCGTTACAGAAAGAGTGGGAAAGACACCAGCTTCCACCATCCTCGTATCCCTGAGTCAGACCTTGAGATAATCAGATGTTCATCTGCGCTGTCTCCCGATACACCCCTCGGCCTCGTCAGAAAGGTATGGTTTGACATCCAGCTGTGTTTGGCTCGGCGTGGCAGGGAGGGGAACCGTGAGCTGACCATGACATCTTTCAGCATCCAGAGAGACGAGGATGGCGTTGAATACGTCAGCCTAGCGCATAATCCTGACACTAAAAATCATAAAGATCCAAACGTAACCTAAGAGGTTTTATGTTCGCAAGGCCCGGGGATCCCCTGTGCCCAGTAAAAAGTTTCAAGAAGTACATCTCTAAATGTCCCCCAGATGCAAAATCTTTTTATCTGCACCCAAAGCGCTCTATCACCGTGGCATCTGATGTGTGGTACTCCAGGTAGCCGATGGGTGTCCACTACCTGGGAGACATGCTAAAAAAAAATCAGTGAAGAGGTCTGTACAATTCTAATAATGTAGCCCTATGTATTATGCGTAACCCCTCTACTGCCCTCATTAATAGCCTGTCTCGGATTTACACGAACCACAGCCTCCGGAGCACGGCTGTGGGTCGACTCTCAGACGCCAGGCTGGAGACACGCCAGATCATGTCTGTGACAGGGCATCGCTGTGAAAGCAGCCTGCAGGCTTACTGGGCTCCGTCAGTCCAGGAGAGACGAGAATGGAGCAACATTTTGTCGTCCCGCAACGTCCCAACCAGCAGTGGTCAGGGTCCACAAACGTTAAATCTCCGTCCTTCAAATGCCACTATGATGGACATGCCAGTATCTCTATCAAATTTCACGATCAACAGCAATGTTGCATGTAATTTTAAATAGTTTGTCGCCTGTCTTTCTGCCTTACTTAGGTTACTTACTTGCTTGATACAGAGTGAATGGTGGATAATATTCGTCACAGCGAGAGATATGAAATAGTCCACTCAGCCGCTTCTTGTGAAAACTTATGATTTTAAGGGTAAAAAACAACATTAACATATTAATAATTGATTTAATATTTATTTCTTTTGTAAGTGACCATGGTATAAGCGGGATAATGCCCTTCGAGGTGTCCATTATCAGAAATGAATGGACTTCGCGTCGGACGGTTCACGCCTCCGCGTCGTCCATTCATTTCTGATAATGGACACCTCGTCGGGCATTATCCCTTACATAACGTCTGTCTAAACCAATCAGAGGCAGAGTAAAGCAAATTATCCCGCCATTAACCTATGATTCGACCACTGGCTTACCGCGATTTTTAAAATAAATAGCCTCGATAATATTGCCATGTAGCTAACCTAGCTAGTGCGCTAGCTAGCTATAACTGATAGCTGACATGTAGAGACAATCAAAGACATATATACATAGACGCCACATTGACTGCTGCTGCCAATTGGAGGGGTGTGCCTAAAATGCCGTCATCTTGGTACAGTGCCACTCGCTCCTACGGTGCATTATGTCTATAGAGGAATGACATGTTTGCACTATTAAAGTGATCATAAATCACTCAATTGTTAACATATATTCATGTGGGTTGTTTGTTACAAACATCAGACATAGAGGACAGACATAGAGATACAGACATAAATAGAACAGAAGGAACCCAGAAAATGTTCAGGGGTCCGTTTCACAAAGCAGGTTCAACAAACTCTGAGTCTAATCCTGAACTCTGAGTTGATCTACTCTGAGATAGGAAACTCTGAGTTTCCGGTTCCAAAACAGCTGATTTGAATCAGTTTAATCAACTCGGAGTAGTTTCACCTGGAGTTAAGCGCGTGCACCACAACTATAAAAAGCCAGCATCAATGGAGCCCCGATTCGACGAGTCACCATGGCAACAGGTTTTTCATCCCACTAGAATTAGAAATCTTAATGCGCTTATATGGCGAGTTTGCACACGTTTTCAAAAAGAAGTACAACACCGCTGCAGCTGCAAAAGAGAGGGAGACGGCGTGGGAGAACATGCTGCTCGGGTCAGTGCATAAGTTTAAATGTAGTTCTTTGCAATCACAATATTATAGGGGAAAACTGCTTGAATGGTAGCATATTAATTTATTTCATTTAGGTGCAATCCCGCGGGGGAGAAGGGCACTTGGCAGCAGTTTAGGATGAAATATAAAAACAAAGCCGATTGTTCAAACAGGTAAGACCTCGTCATAATCTCATGGGGGTACCTGATTTTGATCATGTTTTACATTGTAAAGTAAATATTAAGTGGCTGTTTGGCTGTGCAGTTGTTTTATCCCCAACATAATGCTGTTTTCACACACATAAATGTCTTCTCATCTATATCATGTTCTGTTAAATAATTAAGCCTATTTAAAATAGGCCTAACACAGACTTCTACTCAGCCAACAGAAAGAAGGCAGATGCCCGTAAAACGAGCACACTTTTCTGACCGCCCTGCATACAGTTGCCTTACTCAAGTGCTCAGCATCTCCGACATTGTACAAAAAACTTCCATTTGCAAAGAAACGCAGCACATTTTTATACAGTCTATGAGCGCAACACACAATATCTGCTGGGGTGTGAGAGCATGACTACGATTGGTAATGTTGCAAATGTAAGGACGGATTAGGTTGTGTATGTAGATGATGGACTGTGACGGGAAATGCTAGAACATCTATGCACGGTCTGATAACCATCTCCCGACGAATATTTAATTCTCTGTGCAGTAATGCTGCACCTTCATCCACGGGATCGTTATCAAAAGGACATGCCATGTTAGTGAAAAAAGTCGCCACCTACTGTGCCTAATGACTTCTAATACTGACTCTGATTTTTTAAATGTTTTTTTTAAAAGACAGACGGCAGAACTAGGCTACGCCAAAACTTGCCTGCTGACTGACTGAATGAATGAGGAAATCAGATGGAATGTGTGGCTCTGAAAGAGGGTGGAGACAGAGAGAAACTTGAGGTTCACTGAGAAAAACCTGGTCCCGACCAGGTTAGGTTCATAGAGTCTGTTACTACGGTAACTGACCGAGAGCTTAAGTTACCGCTCTCTCTGAAATAGGCTATAGTTACCTCTCTTTCTCTGGGTTGAGTTACATCCCTTTTTGAAACGGAAAACTCAGAGTTTCCCTCATTTCAGGGTTAACAGACTCTGAGTTTTTACTAAACCTGCTTTGTGAAAGTTTTTATCCAACTGCAATAACCACCCTCAATGCTGCAAAAAAATAATGTGCAATATGGAATCTGAATGTGACAGAAAGCATGCATATCTGTAGATGTATGTTCATACTGTTTTTATGCAAGGACTGGGTGTGTATGACTGTGTGTGTGTGTTTATGCATGCTTGTGGTAACTTCAGCTTTAAAAGAACCACTCGACAACGTCTTGGCCATAGTTGCACTTTATATAAGGACGGCAAAATGAAAAGTACATACAGAGCTCATCTGCTAACATCTCTGTCGGCCGGAAGTTAAGCATACAACAACATGCCGGAGGCGGAAATGTCTTTCAAAATAAAATGGCACATACCAACCAGCTTATCTTTTACAACATCGACCCCTGGTGGGCGCATGGCTATTGTGCTCTTATTCTAATAAAGATTAACTTAATAATGTTCACATTACAACACTTCTCCCCCTTTAAATTCCAACATTCCCCCAAAATGTAAATTAACTAGAAGAAACCAACCAGTGGTGGTTTTTAGCTGGTGTACACTCAAAACTTAAAGTATTGTCTCAACAACTGTACATACTAACACCTGAAAAACATGGCAGCTTTAACATTCAGTCCAGCTTAAACTGTTCAATCAAAAATTCAGTCTGTCTGGAGGTTTGCGAGTGCGCTGTGACCTTCGCACTACCCCTGGTGACCCAGCATGCACCGCTGGTGTGGGTGTTTTGGGTGGATCTGGTGTAGGGAGACTGAGAGGGATCTGGGTGTCAGTGTGAGAGTGTCCATCCTCTCTGGGGGACACAGAAACCTCTGCCTGTGTCTCTCTCTCTCTTGTGGACCCACCTCCACAGCTGTTGGTCTCACCACTGGAAACTCAGCGGCACTGTCTGTCTCTGAGCCTGTGTCATGCCGCAGGTGCACATGATCCTGATGTCTGCGGAACATACATCCATCACTCAGCTTAACAACATAGGAGACTGGCCCACTACGCTTGAGAATTATCCCAGGTAGCCACTGCTGGTTGTTGTTGCTGTTGCTGACAGTCATTTGGTTTTAACTGTCTCTCGCGTACATGTTGATCATGTCTTTCTTTCTGTTTTTCCTGCTTTCCCTTCACTTTTGCCGTCATGTCCAGACTCAGCAGGTCCAGCCTCGACTTGGGCCTACGCCCCATCAGCATTTCCGCTGGCATGCGTCCAGTTGTAGTCTGTGGCGTGAGGCGGTATTTAAAGAGGAAGCATGAACGCTGAGTGCTGAGTGAATCCCCTGTCATCCGCTTCAGGCCCTCCTTCACTGTCTGAACAGCCCACTCTGCTAACCCATTTGAGACTGGGTGGAAAGGAGCTGTCCGTATGTGATGAATGCCATTCTGCTGCATGAACTCACTGAACAGCTCGCTGGTGAATTTTCGGGCCATTATCAGTGACCAGTGTGTCAGGCAACCCGTGAACTGCAAACACTTGCCTGAGTTTGTCAATGGTTGTGGGGGCTGTGATGTTGCTCATGATGTGGGCCTCAATCCATTTGGAGTGCGCATCCACCATTATAAGAAACATCTACCCCAGCAAAGTCCAAATGTAGCCTAGACCAGGGGCGGTCTGGCCACAACCATGGGTGCAAAGGAGCAGGTTGAGGCATGTTCTGATTGGTCTGACACTGTGTGCATGATTTCACCTTGTCCTCCAGATCCTGATCCAGTCTCGGCCACCAGACATAGGATCTCGCAAGGCTTTTCATCCGAGATACACCTGGATGAGTCTCATGTATTTCTTCCACAATCTGTGCACGGCCTGGGGGAGGCACGATGACCCTCACACCCCAAGAGATGCAGCTATCCTGCAGACTCCGTTCTGTTTTGCGTTTAGCACAAGGCCTCAACTCCTCTCCTTCCACCACACTGGGCCAGCCCTGTAAAAGGAAAGTTTTGACTTGGGACAGGACTGGGTCCCTCTCTGTCCACTGCTTTATCCGGGATGCTTTTACAGGTGTCTCTGTCAGCCTCTCTAATGAGAAAACAGTCTCTGGAGGTACATATGTAACAGCAGGTGTTTCAGGTAAAGGCAGCCAACTCAGCGCATCAGCGTTTGTGTTATCCTTACGCGCTCTATACACTATAGTGTACTGGTAGGCTGACAGTGTGAGCGCCCAGCGCTGTATCCTGGCTGAGGCTAGTGGTGGGATGCATCTGGTCTCACTGAACAGGCTCATCAGTGGTTTATGGTCTGTATAGATTTTGAATGCACGGCCATAGAGATACTGATGAAAGCGCTTGACAGCAAAGACGATGGCTAGGCCCTCTTTGTCCAGCTGTGAATATCCCTTCTCCACTGCTGTCAGGGTACGTGAAGCAAAGCCAACTGGCTTCTCTGATCCATCTTCCATTACATGCGAAAGGACTGCCCTGACTCCATAGGGCGAAGCGTTGCATGAAAGGGTTATCTCCTTATCTGGGTCATAGTGAACTAGGAGCGTCCCTGAGTGGAGGAGCTCTTTCACTTCCTTAAAAGTGTCCTCCTGCTCCTCATACCACTGCCACTTAGTGTCGTTGTGAAGCAGCTTGTACAGTGGGGCCAAAACCTTTGAGAGGTCGGGCAGAAATTTTCCATTATAATTCACCGTGCCCAAAAATGATCTGAGTTCAGTGACACACTTGGGGCTTGGGGCCTCCTTAATAGCTCTCACTTTGTCTTCCACTGGGCAGAGTCCCTCTGCTGTGATCTTGTGTCCCATGTAGGTCACACTTGGTGCTAGGAACACACATTTGCTGCACTTTAATCACAGCCCTGCTTCTGAGAGCCTCTTCAGCACCTGTTCCAAGTTAGCCAGATGCTCTGCCTCCCTGGCCCCTGTGATCAAAATATCATCCAGGTAGACCGCGACATGCGAAATCCCCTGTTCGCTGGAAAATGGCGGGACTGGACGCCACTCCAAACACCAGGTGGTTGTACTTGAATAATCCCTTGTGTGTGTTGATTGTGACGTACTCTTTTGAATCCTCCTCAAGTAGCAGCTGTTGTTAGGCCTGGCTCATGTCAAGCTTTGTGAATAGCTTACCGCCTGCCAGGGTCGCAAACAGGTAATCTTTGCGTGGCAACGGATACTCCGCCAGCTTCGAGGCCTGATTCACCGTGAGCTTATAGTCCCCGCATATCTATGCAGTTTTGTCCTCTTTCAAAACGGGAACACTTTCAACGCCCACCTTGAAAACTGGACAGGCTCGATGATGCCCAGCTTCTGCAACCGCTCCAGCTCTTCCTCAGCTTTGCCTTTCATGGCATAGGGTACTGACCTGGGCTTGAAAAACCTAGGTGTGGCCTCAGGGTCGACATGGAGCTTTACTGTCACGCCCTTCAGTGTGCCCAGTTCATTCTTGAACACATCACTGTACTGCTTCAGAATGTCCTCTGTCGTGCGTGCATACTTTATCTCACACCAGTTGAGTCGGATTTTGCTAAGCCAATCGCGGCCCAAAAGACTGGGCCCGCTGCCTTTAGCTATCACCAGCCTGCCTTTCGCCTTTTGACCCTCTGCTGAAATGTCCACATAGATCACTCCTAAGTGGGCTGCCCTGTGTAAGTCCTGAGTCTGAGCTTTGATCGTCTGAGGGGAGGCAGGTTAGACCCCCACGTTCTCCTGTATGTCTCCTCACTGATGACGGATGCAGTAGCCCCTGAATCAATCTCAAATGTAATGTCCTGCCCTCTGACAGTGACTGTGACATAATAGGGTTCAGGTGGTTCCTCGTCCGTTTCCACCCCAAACATGTTGTAGGAACACTCTTCCTCTTCGTCTAGGCGGTGTGTAGTTGCCTGAGCCTGATGCGTTTTTCCCAGCCCAGGCTTCCCCTTCCCCTTTGAACTTCTGCACTTTTTAGCTAAGTGTCCCTTTTTGCTACAAGCGTGGCAGACAGCGTCTTTAAATTTGCAATCATTTGCATAGTGTGCCCCTCCACACCGAAAACACTCCACTCGCTTTGCAGGCTTACCAGCCTCTCTCTTCACTTGGTGCACTGCTGCTGTCTGTGGCCCTCCATTTCCTTTCTGAATGTCTTTTGCATTATTAGCAGCCATCTCCATACATTGGGAAATTTCCAGGGCTTTCTTGAAAGTCAGTGGTGGGGTTTCCTCCAGCAATTGGTGCCGTATAGCATCATTATTAATGCCGCACACTAATCTGTCACAGAGCATATCATCCAACACTGTCCCGAAATCACAATGCTCTGACAGCTGCCGTAACTCAGCAACAAAGTTGGCTACAGACTGACCTTGCTTCCTGAAATGGCTGTGAAACGTGAATCGTTGGACTATCAGAGAAGGTTTTGGATTGTGGTGGTTCCCCACGAGCGTGACCAGTTCATCATACGGGATGTCCCCCGGTTTCCACGGTGTGGCCAAGTTCCTTATCAGCTTATAAGTCTTTGCTCCACACGCACTCAGGAGAATAGAGCACTTTTTAGCCTCCTCAGTAATACCATTAGCAGAGAAAAAAGTGTCCCAACCTTTCCTCATACTCCATCCAGTCCTCGTTTCCCTCCACAAATTCACCGATAGTCTCGTATGTAGCCATCCGAGCATGAGGCACCCCATCCCCACGCAGCTCATCTGCAGCCACAGGTGCTTCTCTCTCCTCCCCGAGCTGCTCCTCTGCAGCCGCCGACACTGTGCCTGCCGTCCTTGCACTGTACCTCTGCAACGGATCGTGTCTCCCCTCCTGGTGCTGTTCGTCCGTGGGCCGCTTGGTACAGCCGCCTAACTAGCTAGCTAGCACTCTTTAGCCTAGCTCCGCTAATAACACAACAAGTGTTTTGGACATGTCCAAAAAAAAAGTTTCACCTCGTCGCCAAAAATATGTGTTAACTTCAGCTTTAAAAGAACCACTCGACAATGTCTCAGCCATAGTTGCACTTTATATAAGAATGGCAAAATGAAAAGTACATACAGAGCTCGTCTGCTAACATCTCCCCTCTATAATACACCGGGCACCTTCTCGCCTTCTCTCTCTCTCTCTCTCTCGTATCCTATTACTGCATCTTGCTAACTCGGCCATTCTGGATGTCACTAACTCGGCGTCTTCTCCGGAGCCCTTGTGTTCCACTGTCTCTCAGATTAACTCATATCGCAGCGGTGCCTGGATAGTGTAACTTGTGTGGTTGTGCTGCTGCCGTGGTCCTGCCAGATGCCTCCTGCTGCTGCTGCCATCATTAGTCATACTTCTACTGTTATTATACACATATGATTATTGTCACACATGTATACTGCAAGATATTAATATATACTTTCAACATATTGTACCACAGTAGCCAGAACTATAACTATAATATTATTACTTTCATTAATGTTGTTGTAAGCTACTGTCATTACTGTCTGTCCTGCATCTCTCTCTCTCTCTCTCTCTGTCTCTCTTTCTGTCTCATTGTGTCATACAGATTACTGTTAAAGCCACAGTGTGTAGGAATTTCTCCCATCTAACGTTGAAATTATATATTGTATTCAAACAGATGGTGCACTCTAGTGCCTCACTGTTTCAAACACGTATTGCAACAACTGTAGCCGCTGTGTACCAAAAAGCTATGATAACACTGATGAGTATTCATTCAGGCTCCTACACAGACACACATGACGCGAGTTGACAAACCCCCTCCTCACCATGCTGGCTGTGTTTACAACATAGGACTGTTGGGGCGGATGTAAACTGAAACAAACCAATCATGTCTTGTCCTTTGACAACTGACAAGTGGCTCAGCCTCACACACCTCATCCCTCTCCTCGCATTACTGTGCCGCTAACAGCTGTTAGTGGCCAGCGGCACTACTGCCGCATAACAAAGTCCCACTCTTTGAGCATAATGCAGGATCATGTATTATGCAGCATCACGGGAGACGGAATCCTCGTCGCCAAGAAAATGCAAAAGGGAATCAAAAAGGCAGCATGACCGGCGAATTAAAAAAACAAGGGTCAGCATTGGGGTTGCCTTTCCCAGGTGGAGAGAACTGCTGAACGAGAAAGGTAATACAGTCACAGGCCAGCGCTAACATTGGCTAACAGCGGCTAACAGCTAACAGTGGCACAGTGATGCGAGGAGAGGGATGAGGCTGTTAGCGACTGGCCGCTAACAGCGGCTAACAGCCAACAGCGGCGCTGGCCTGTGATTGCATTACCATTCTCCCTCAGCAGCTCTCTCTACCTGGGAAAGGCTACCCCGATGTGGGCCTTCGTTTTTTTAATTCGCCGGTCACGCTGCCTTTTCTATTCCCTTTTGCGCTTCCTTGGTGACAAGGATTCCGTCTCCCATGATGTTGCATATGCATCATCCTGCATTATGCTCAAAGAGTGGGACTTTGTTTCAAATTTGCCAGGGTAGTAGCGAAGCGCCTCTTGCTCCTCTCCTTCGGCTCCTCAGTCACACAGTGCTGGCCTGGCTCTCAACGAAAACGCCGAAGGCGGTGCTGTATGTCCCTTGCTGGCGGGTGTATTCTCAAGATGGCAAAACGTAATGGAACCCCACAGACAACTTACCCGCACAATGTACAAACAAATCCGAAATTCTCCTTTTACGAGAATAAGTCAGATTATTGGTGGAGGTAATAGTACACCAGTGATGACATATTTATTAATGCAGACATCAATTTTTGCCAATAAACAATTGAAAATGTTACACAATGCCCCTTTAATTTATCATGCTGATCTGTTCTGTACGACATCTATTGCACGTCTGTCCGTCCTGGAAGAGGGATCCCTCCTCAGTTGCTCTTCCTGAGGTTTCTACCGTTTTTTCCCCCCGTTAAAGGGTTTTTTTTGGGGAGTTTGTCTTTATCCGCTGTGAGGGTCCTAAGGACAGAGGGATGTTTTATGCTGTAAAGCCCTGTGAGGCAAATTGTGATTTGTGATATTGGGCTTTATAAATAAAATTGATTGATTGATTGATTGATTGATTGATTGATCTCTGTCGGCCGGAGGTTAATCATACAACAACATGCCGGAGGCGGAATTGTCTTTCAAAATAAAATGGCACATACCAACCAGCTTATCTTTTACAACATCGACCCCTGGTGGGCGCATGGCTATTGTGCTCTTATTCTAATAAAGATTAACTTAATAATGTTCACATTACAACAATGCTGCTAATGCTGCTTTATGTTTCTATTTATTCTTTCTTAACACTAGCACTTTAATTATATATATATTTTTTGATGATGATGAATGATGCACTGACTGGAAAGCACTTTAAATTTTGTTATACCTATGACAATGACAATAAAGACCTATTCTGTTCTATTCTACTCTATTCTATATTACTATTATCATTATAACTTTATTATTATTATTATCACCATATTATATTAAAGGGGACTCGCCACTAAGCAGGAAGTAGTTTTTAACTCCAGCATACATGGTCCAATCTTGCCCAAACTTCACAGGATTGATGACAGTCACACCCTGAACACATCTACATGTCAATATTCAGTATAGAGTTCAGGGCCACCGAGCAGCGACAGCATGTACGTCTCTTCAGAAACGTATTTTTTCATTTACCTGACATTCACATGCTGTGGTTAACATGACATGTACACTGCCTGGCCAAAAAAAAAGTCACCACCAAAAAAAAGGTCATACACTCTAATATTTCGTTGGACCGCCGTCTTTAGCTTTGATGACGGCACGCATTCGCTGTGGCATTGTTTCGATAAGCTTCTGCAATGTCACAAGATTTATTTCCATCCAGTGTTGCATTAATTTTTCACCAAGATCTTGCATTGATGATGGTAGAGTCTGACCGCTGCGCAAAGCCTTCTCCAGCACATCCCAAAGATTCTCAATGGGGTTAAGGTCTGGACTCTGTGGTGGCCAATCCATGTGTGAAAATGATGTCTCATGCTCCCTGAACCAGTCTTTCACAATTTGAGCCCGATGAATCCTGGCATTGTCATCTTGGAATATGCCCGTGCCATCAGGGAAGAAAAAATCCATTGATGGAATAACCTGGTCATTCAGTATATTCAGGTAGTCAGCTGACCTCATTCTTTGAGCACATACTGTTGCTGAACCTAGACCTGACCAACTGCAGCAACCCCAGATCATAACACTGCCCCCACAGGCTTGTACAGTAGGCACTAGGCATGATGGGTGCATCACTTCATCTGCCTCTCTTCTTACCCTGATGCGCCCATCACTCTGGAACAGGGTAAATCTGGACTCATCAGACCACATGACCTTCTTCCATTGCTCCAGAGTCCAATCTTTATGCTCCCTAGCAAATTGAAGCCTTTTTTTCCGGTTAGCCTCACTGATTATTGGTTTTCTTAAGGCTACACAGCTGTTCAGTCCCAATCCCTTGAGTTCCCTTCGCATTGTGCGTGTGGAAATGCTCTTACTTTCACTATTAAACATAGCCCTGAGTTCTACTGTTGTTTTTCTTCGATTTGATCTCACCAAACGTTTAAGTGATCGCCGATCACGATCATTGAGGATTTTTTTCCGGTCACATTTCTTCCTCGAAGACGATGGGTCCCCACTATCCTTCCAGTTTTTAATAATGCGTTGGACAGTTCTTAACCCAATTTTAGTAGTTTCTGCAATCTCCTTAGATGTTTTCTCTGCTTGATGCATGCCAATGATTTGACCCTTCTCAAACAGACTAACATCTTTTCCACGACCACGGGATGTGTCTTTCGACATGGTTGTTTAGGAAATGAGAAGCAACTCATTGCACCAGTTGGGGTTAAATAACTTGTTACCAGCTGAAAGATAATCGCCCATGCAGTAATTATCCAATAGGAGGCTCGTACCTATTTGCTTAGTTAAATCCAGGTGGCGACTTTTTTTTTGGCCAGGCAGTGTATGTGAACAAGCCATATCATTAGTGCCGGCATCCTGCCAACCCCCACCCTCACCCCCGAATTGCATGACAGTGCGAGGGCCCGTTCATCGCTGCTTGCAGGTTTAATTAGGGCCCGAGCACCGACCGAAGGCTGGGCGAAGGCCCTATTGAAACTGAAGGAATTATTATTAGACGTAGCCTCACCTAGCGGTGCGAAGACCCTATTGAAATGCAAGAATTTATTATTATTATTCCTCCAAATGAATTGCCTTTTTGGGAGGCTTAACATACCCGAAAACTCATGAAACTTCATACACATCTCAGAAATAGTGAAAAAAAATTTATATTTTAAGGGTCTTGCGCATGGGTTCCAAAAAATGGCTCAGTAGCACCCCCTACAAAAGTTTGAGGAAACAGCCCCTGAAGCTAGTTTAACCTACGTGTATGAAACTTGGCAGGCTTATGTAACGCTCAGAGACGTACCAAAAAGCCTCTTGGAGGCTTGCTCTAAACCCAACAGGAAGTCGGCCATTTTGAATTTACTGTGCAATTTTGGTGCATTTTTGGCCATTTCCAGGGGTCATAAATGAATGAACTAGTCCTAGAGATTTCATCCGATCAACTTCAAACCTTGGTCTGTCCCACCCCAAGACCTTGAAGATGAAAAGTTATCAAAAGCTTGAGTTTTCGTCAATGCGTGTGACCGTGGGATGGCGTCAAAGTTAGGGGTCTTGCCACTAAACAGGAAGTAGTTTATAACTCCAGCATACATGGTCCAATCTTGCCCAAACTTCACAGGACTGATGACAGTCCCGCCCTGAAAACATCTACATGTCAATAATTAGTGATAAATATAGCGCCCCTACTGGCAACAGGAAATGTCATGTTTAAGACTTTAATGTACGTGATGATAAACGTTGCTGTAACTTGACTCCACGTAGGCATATCTTTCCAAAATTATATACATATGATGACAGTCCAGCCCTGAACACACCTACAGGACCCACCTCAGATTTGTGATCTAAGTCCTTAGACCTTGATGATACTTAAAAAGGAAGCTCTTGAGTTTTCATCAAACGCTGTCACCGTGGCGCCGCCTTATTCGCCATTAAACACAATGTTGTTTTGAAGGGACAAGGGATGCTTTAAAACTCACCAAATGTGGCATACACATCACAGGTGTCAAGTCCTGTCATCTAATGTGATTTTTGTGCTTTGATGCACCAAGATGGCTCAACAGCACCCCCTAGAATATTTCAATTCAGCAGCCCCCAAAGCTGGTTTGACCTGCATGTATGAAACTTGGTAGGCACCTGTAACACTCTATCACATACAAAAAAGCCTCTTGGAGTCATGCTCCAAACCCAACAGGAAGTCGGCCATTTTGAATTTACTTGTGCCACTTTTGTGCATTTTTGCCCATTTCCAGGGCTTGTAAGTTAACAAACTTGTCCTACAGATTTAATCAGATTTGCTCCAAACTTGATTTATGTGAGCCTGACAACGTTGTGACCAAAAGTTATTACAGGATCTGTCCAATGTTGTATGGCGTGCCTGCTGCAGAGGGTTTAATTTTGAGGTCTCACCATGAAATATGAAATTGTTATAACTTTGGCATAAATGGTCCAATATCCACCAAACGTCACATGATTCATATTAGTCCTGCCCTGAACACATTTAAGTATTTAAAACATACAGGTAAGTAAGTACAGTTACAGTTATGTCTTCTACCTTGAAGCATATTTTGTCAGGCTGTAAAGTTAGCTTGTCACAAGGCCGATATACATGGCAACATAACCAGGTGTTGAAATGTTTAGCTGCAGGCATCGAAGGGAAATGAAAACAGGTAAATTCAGAAGGTGTTAAGAATAGGAGTTTAGCAATTCAGTTTGTCCGTGAGGGGGAGAAATACAGTACAGGCCAAAAGTTTGGACACACCTTCTCATTCAATGCGTTTTCTTTATTTTCATGACTATTTACATTGTAGATTCTCACTGAAGGCATCAAAACTATGAATGAACACATGTGGAGTTATGTACTTAACAAAAAAAGGTGAAATAACTGAAAACATGTTTTATATTCTAGTTTCTTCAAAATAGCCACCCTTTGCTCTGATTACTGCTTTGCACACTCTTGGCATTCTCTCGATGAGCTTCAAGAGGTAGTCACCTGAAATGGTTTTCCAACAGTCTTGAAGGAGTTCCCAGAGGTGTTTAGCACTTGTTGGCCCCTTTGCCTTCACTCTGCGGTCCAGCTCACCCCAAACCATCTCGATTGGGTTCAGGTCCGGTGACAGTGGAGGACAGGTCATCTGCCGCAGCACTCCATCACTCTCCTTCTTGGTCAAATAGCCCTTACACAGCCTGGAGGTGTGTTTGGGGTCATTGTCCTGTTGAAAAATAAATGATCGTCCAACTAAACGCAAACCGGATGGGATGGCATGTCGCTGCAGGATGCTGTGGTAGCCATGCTGGTTCAGTGTGCCTTCAATTTTGAATAAATCCCCAACAGTGTCACCAGCAAAACACCCCCACACTATCACACCTCCTCCTCCATGCTTCACAGTGGGAACCAGGCATGTGGAATCCATCCGTTCACCTTTTCTGCGTCTCACAAAGACACGGTGGTTGGAACCAAAGATCTCAAATTTGGACTCATCAGACCAAAGCACAGATTTCATCTGGTCTAATGTCCATTCCTTGTGTTTCTTGGCCCAAACAAATCTCTTCTGCTTGTTGCCTCTCCTTAGCAGTGGTTTCCTAGCAGCTATTTGACCATGAAGGCCTGATTGGTGCAGTCTCCTCTTAACAGTTGTTCTAGAGATGGGTCTGCTGCTAGAACTCTGTGTGGCATTCATCTGGTCTCTGATCTGAGCTGCTGTTAACTTGCCATTTCTGAGGCTGGTGACTCGGATGAACTTATCCTCAGAAGCAGAGGTGACTCTTGGTCTTCCTTTCCTGGGTCGGTCCTCATGTGTGCCAGTTTCGTTGTAGTGCTTGATGGTTTTTGCGACTCCACTTGGGGACACATTTAAAGTTTTTGCAATTTTCCGGACTGACTGACCTTCATTTCTTAAAGTAATGATGGCCACTCGTTTTTCTTTAGTTAGCTGATTGGTTCTTGCCATAATATGAATTTTAACAGTTGTCCAATAGGGCTGTCGGCTGTGTATTGACCTGACTTCTGCACAACACAACTGATGGTCCCAACCCCATTGATAAAGCAAGAAATTCCACTAATTAGCCCTGATAAGGCACACCTGTGAAGTGGAAACCATTTCAGGTGACTACCTCTTGAAGCTCATCGAGAGAATGCCAAGAGCGTGCAAAGCAGTAATCAGAGCAAAGGGTGGCTATTTTGAAGAAACTAGAATATAAAACATGTTTTCAGTTATTTCACCTTTTTTTGTTAAGTACATAACTCCACATGTGTTCATTCATAGTTTTAATGCCTTCAGTGAGAATCTACAATGTAAATAGTAATGAAAATAAAGAAAACGCATTGAATGAGAAGGTGCGTCCAAACTTTTGGCCTGTACTGTACATAAGGGATAAGTTAGTAAGGAGGCAAGGGTGTGGCCACCTAGAAGGTGCTTGTGATTGGGAAATGCAAGTAGATTTAGGGGGAAAGCTTGTTGTTCCCCAGGAAATAGTTTGTACCAAGCAGAGGCCTGACATAGTGTTGTGGTCAGTGAGTCAACGGATAGTTTATTTCATTGAGATGACAGTTCCTGAAGACTCAGTGGAAGAAACCTATGAAAGAAAAAAAGCTTAGATATGCAGACTTAGGAGCAGAAGCTGAGCAGTGGGGATGGAAAACTAGGATTTGTCCAGTGGAAGTGGGGTGTAGGGGATTCATAACAAGATCAGCTGTCTCACTCCTGGGGGACTCGGAGTGCGGGGACAGAGTTTGAGGAAGACAGTGAAGGAAATGCCAGATGAAGCAGCCAGAGCTAACCAGTGGATCTATAAGAGAAAAAAGAATGTCAGTTTGGGGCCAGCATGGGGAACTACTAAGCAGGGTACATAACTCCTTGGGATCAGGTGGAGAGATCCACCAATCAGTCCTTTCAGGAGAAAATCCAGGAAGAGGAAGGTCATTTAAGTGTGGGAGTGGCCTATTTGAATCCCTTTTGTTTGAGACCATGCTGCAAGGTGAGTGTGTTTGCTGATCCTGTGAGTTTATTTATCTCCTTTAACTTTAACTTATATTGGTCATGCTATGTAGCGTGTGAAATAGAGTATGGTGAATGCGCTAGGAAAGGTAGTATCAGCACCTATCGCTACCTGGAGCTCGCATTTACGGAGCCTGGGTTTGTTGAAGGTGGCAGTGCTGTTTGGGCTGAGAAAGCCATGTGTAAGTAAAGCAGGTTGTTGGGTTGGTGCAGGGAGCAGTGGGACCCAAAATGGTCCCTCTCATAAAAGTGTAATAAAAATGCAATTTTTTTTTTTTTCACTTTCACCGCATCAGATCTTTTTAACAACTTCAGACCTAACCATAGATATTAAGTTTTTATTATACTATATTTTTTTATGCCCTTTTTGTCATAAGAACCCCGATTTTTTCAATGTGAAAAACAAAATATGCAATATTTTCCAAAATGAGGTGCAAAGTGGATTATTTGGGATGAGGTTATTACAGTCTTGACTAGGTCAATAATTGATAACAACACTGATTTTGATGCATTATTATTTTTGGAGCTATCAGAGTTTATTCGACAAAATTACAGTTATTAAAGTAAGGACCCAAAGCAGTCCCTCTCATAAAAGTGTAACAGAATTACAATATATAAATATTTTTTTTCACTTTCACTGCATCAAATCTTTTCAACAACTTCAGAACTAACCACAGATATTAAGTTTTGTATTTTCTTTAATATGTTTTCATGTTTTGCCTTTTTCATGTGTTTTGTCATTGCCGGGTGTTTACAATTGTAGGCTTATACCACAGATCACTGTATGGTGCATTTTGCATGCATGTGCTCCACATTTGGCGCACTGGTTCCACACCCTTCTGCACTGTGGGCACAAGACACACTGCCTCCACTTTCTGGAGGGCCCTTTCCTCCTCCTGACCATTGACCTGGCCCCGGGCTTGTAGGACCAGGCTGGCTGCAGACGGTCCTCTGGGCAAATGGCTCTGTCAGCTGAAGAGATGACCAGCCAGACAAGGCTGCAAACTATTCTGCAGCTCTGCAGCTTCTTCAACTAGACTTCAAACATGCACCTGCAGACACATGCTACCACACATCCAGTAGGAGACAGGGGGCGCTCTTTTCATCAAGGAAAAACGGATACACAGCTCATTTGGCCTTTGATGACTCGAATTTCACACACACACCACACACACACACACATATCCACACATGCAAAAAATGAAACAAATAAGGCTGGTCAAGTTGACCAGCAGGTGTCATTATTACATTACAGATTAGATGTCATTACACACACACAGGCAAAATATAGTCTCAACCACATTCACCACTCTTTTATATCCATACCAACACACCAAGACCATTTTTGTGGTGTTCCGCTTTTATATTGGCATACATTTTGCATGGTAAGAGAACCATTGCAACGCCTTGAAACTTTATGCTAATGAGCTGTGCTGCCCCTGGTGGTTTAGGGGGGTCATCAGACCTAAAACCTGTTTTCCCTTTATTTTGAAGGGAGAGGCATTATAATATGTCAGGATTACAACATATCAAAAATATGTGGTTATAATTGGAGTCAATGGGCCCAAAAAGGTCCCTAAGTTAACAGGTGGATGCAAATTTATACCTCCTAGTCTATACACTTGGAAAAGAGGGGGTCATGGAATTTTAAAAATAATAGTAAAATTAAAGCTATAGTGCCTAACTTCTGTCTGTATCCGCCCAGCGGATAATGCGTTATTACAACTAATAAGCCGGCGGCTCTTCCATGAACACAGAGTAACACTCGCCAGTCGCCACACACCGTACACAGAGTAACACTTGCCTTTGTGGTAGGATCCACTTCTGAACCGTGTCTCGGCCGCTTCTCCACCACGTTGCTTTCTCTTTCTACCTGCGCTCTACCTCTATATGACACTCTCCGCTCTTCCTCCCCCTCCCTTCTTGTTGTGAGGAAGCATTTCCTGTGCGTCAGCGCGGGAATGTCGCCAGTCAACATGCATACTAAAAATGATATATATTGAAAAATACAGCGAGATGTTAGAGGAGCCAATCGGCTTAATCAGCATTGTGTCATCTCCTCTACTAGTGGTTTGGGTGAAACGTACATTTACGGACCTGTAGAAGTTACGCACTATAGCTTTAAAGATGCAAGCACTTGTGACTGGGCCCTCGCTCTCCCGCGCAACCACGGGGGGCCAGCAGCACACATCACTGAATCGGTTATGTGAAAACTCAGAGTAAGTTAACCCTGACGTGGTGTGACATTTCATCTTCCTACTCCAAAAAAAACCCGATGGAGAGGGTTTTTTGAAAATTTCAAAGGGGCGCGAGAGAGGCATTTTGTTCCCCCTATGGGCGAAGCCCCTATCAGATGTAAGAGCTCGCCATTCTTGACCTGTGTATCAATTTTCATGAGGATATGAGGTCGCTAAAGCCATCAAAAAGCCAAATGTATTTGGTGGCGAGAGAGGCGCCATAGCGGCCATGCCCCTTGACATAGAGGAAAGCTTTTAATAACTTTTGATCAGCATGGTCTCAGGATGATCTGTATTAAATCTGAAGTTGATTGGACAAACCTGTAGGAGGAGTTCGTTAAAATACAAAGTTGTGGAAATCACAAAATCGCCACCAAAATGAAAAGTTTATATCAAAATGGCCGATAGAGGGATCGATAGTCACCACACGGACACCATTAGACATAGCTTCACAGCATCCATAAGGTAGCTTCACCAACTTGTTCTGCATGCATTAGAAGTGGAATGAAGTTGAGTCGGTCAATTTTTTAGCATCAGTACATGTTAAAGTAAAAACTGGTCACTTCCTGTTACCACCAGGGGGTGCTATGAGAAAGGTGGGATATTAACATATCGGGGCTTTTGGGGCAGAGCCATCATCATGTCCAGCAAGTGTGAAGCTGCTGAGATCAAGTATGTGGGCGTGAGAGCCATTCGATCAATAGGTGGCGAGAAAACATCGCCAAAATTTGTCATGCCCTAGCGGCCACGCCCCTTGACATAGAGAAAAGCTTTTAATAACTTTTGATCAGCATGTTGTCAGGATGATCTGAAGCCAATTTGAAGTCAATAGGACGAAATCCCTAGGAGGAGTTCATTCAAATTTAAGTTGTGGAAATTGCTGTAACGAAAATTTTTTTTAAAAAAATGGCCGACTTCCTGTTGGGATTTTACCATGACATCAAGAGACTTTTTTGTGCGTCTCGGTATGATACATGTGCGTACCAAATTTTGTTTGCCTACGACAAACTAACCCCAAGGGGAGGGGTTTTTGAAAATTTGTAGGGGGTGCTATTTCAACATTTCGCGTCGACCATGTGCAACTGCCCAAAAATATCGAATTTCGGATCGGGCTGGACGAAGGTGGAAAGTTAGAAGTATTTTGAAATTTGGGAAAGGGGTGAAATTGGGACACGAAATGTCGGAATAATAATACTACTAATAATAATAATAAACAGCGCAATTACAATAGGGTCCTACGGACAACTTCGTCATCGCTCGGGCCCCAGTTAAAGCTGCAAGCAGCAATGAATGGGCCCTCGCACCTTCACGCAACTCGGGGGGGCTGGCAGGACGTCTTCTGATGTGTCAATTCATTTCTGTCAAAGTTAGACATCGCATGCAGGAGTGACTTAGCATATCCCTGATACAGTGCTGGAATGACATATTTCACATTTTGTATCACTTCCTCTTTCCACTAGAGGAAGTTGGAGAGCGCAGGAATTATACATCATGTTTTTATACATCAAATATACACCACAGCATTTAACTTTAAGATAAATCAAAAGATAAGTGTTTGAGACCTACTTCCTGTAACCACTAGGTAGCACTATGAGTATCAGAAAATATGGTCATATAAATGTTTTCAGGGTAGGACTAATATGAATCATGTGAAGTTTGATGGAGATCAGCATTTATGGCAAAAATATAGCAATTTCCTGTTTCATGGCGAGACATCAAAATGAAACCCTCTGCAGCACACATAGACACTAATGATATATCATGTTTGTGTACATCAAATACACACCACAGCACTAAAATTTCAGGTTAATCCAAAGATAAGTGTCAGGAAAGAAGTACTTCCTTTCACCACTAGGTGGTGCTATGACTATCACGGAATATTGTCATATAAATGTGTTCAGGGTGGGACAAATATCAATCATGTCAAGTTTGGTGAACAACGGATCATTTACTCCAAATTTATAGCAATTTCCTGTTTCATAGCGAGACATCAAAAGTAACCCTCTGCAGCGCGCATAGACACTAATGATATGTCATGTTTGTGTACATCAAATATAGACAACAGCATTGAAATTTCAGGTGAATCCAAAGATAAGTGTCTGGTAAGAAGTACTTCCTTTCACCACTAGGTGGCGCTATGACTATCACGGAATATTGTCATATAAATGTGTTCAGGGTGGGACAAATATCAATCATGTCAAGTTTGGTGAACAACGGACCATTTACTCCAAATTTATAGCAATTTCCTGTTTCATGGCGAGACATCAAAATTAAACCCTCTGCAGCACACATAGACACTAATGATATGTCATGTTTGTGAACATCAAATATAGACCACAGCATTGAAATTTCAGGTGAATCCAAAGATAAGTGTCTGATAAGAAGTACTTCCTTTCGACACTAGGTGGCGCTATGATTATCAGGCAATATGGTAATGAAAATGTGTTCAGGGCGGGACTAATATGAACCATGTAAAGTTTGGGGGAGATTGGACCATTTATGCCAGAGCTACAGCAATTTCGTTTTTCATGGCAAGACCTCAAGATTCAATGCTCAGCAGCGGACGCGCCATTCAACATTGGGCAAATCCTGCGATAACTTTTGGTCACAACGTAGTCACGCTTACATACACCAAGTTTGGAGCCAATCTGATTAAATCTGTAGGACAAGTTCGTTAATTTACAAGCCCTGGAAATGGGCAAAAATGCACAAAAGTGGCACAAGTAAATTCAAAATGGGGGACTTCCTGTTGGGTTTGGAGCATGGCTCCAAGAGGCTTTTTTGTACGTAATAGAGTGTTACAGGTGCCTACCAAGTTTCATACATGCAGGTCAAACCAGCTTTGGGGGCTGCTGAATTGAAATATTCTAGGGGGCGCTGTTGAGCCATCTTGGTGCATCAAAGTACAAAAATTACATCAGACAACAGGACTTGCGACCTGTGATGTATATGCCACGTTTGGTGAGTTTTCAAGCATCACTTGTCCCTTCAAAACAACATCGTGTTTGATGGCGAACAAGGCGGAGCCACGATGACAGCGTTTGATGAAAACTCAAAAGCTTCATTTTTAAGTATCATCAAGGTCTAAGGACTTAGACCAGCAAGTTTGAGGTGGGTCTGATTAACCTGCTAGAAGAGGGACAACAAAGAATGTATAAAGAAACTTTCTGTTGCCAGTAGGTGGCGCTATGGCCGTGATTCAAAATTCCTCTGTAGATGTGTTCAGGGCTGGACTGTCATCATATGTGTGAAGTTTTGGCCAGATATTCCCACATGGAGTCAAGTTACAGCAACGTTTATCATCACGGCGAAACATCAAAGTTTGCTGCCAGGCCGTGGCCACGCCCTTCGACGAAAACTCACAGTTTTCACAATAAAGCGTCATCAACGTCTTATGACTTTTTTCACCAAGTTTGAGATGGATCTGGTCAATTCTGTAGGAGATGTACATTAAAGTCTAAAACATGACATTTCCTGTTGCCAGTAGGGGGCGCTATATTTATCACTAATTATTGACATGTAGATGTGTTCAGGGCGGGACTGTCATCAATTCTGTGAAGTTTGGGCAAGATTGGATCATGTATGCTGGAGTTATAAACTACTTCCTGTTTAGTGGCGAGACCCCTAAATTTGACGCCACCCCACGGACACACGCATTGATGAAAACTCAAGCTTTTGATAACTTTTCATCTTCAAGGTCTTGGGATGGGACAGACCAAGGTTTGAAGTTGATCGGATGAAATCTCTAGGACTAGTTCGTTCATTTATGACCCCTGGAAATTGTCAAAAATGCATCAAAATTGCACAGTAAATTCAAAATGGCTGACTTCCTGTTGGGTTTACAGCATGCCTCCAAGAGGCTTTTTTGTAGGTCCTGAAGTGTTACATAAGCCTACCAAGTTTCATACACGTAAGTTAAACTAGCTTCAGGGGCTGTTTCCTCAAAGTTTTGTACGGGGTTCTACTGAGCCATTTTTTGGAACCCGCACACGAGACCCTTAAAATATCAAATTTTTCACCAGTCCTGATATATCTGTAAAGTTTCATGAGTTTTCAGGTATGTTAAGCCATCCAAAAAGGCAATTCATTTGGAGGAAGAATAATAATAATAATAATAAAATATAGCTGCGAGCGGCAATCTGCGGGTTCTAACCTGTTCCACCCCAAACCTGCCACCGTGACCCTCACCACCCACCGTGACCCTCATCTGCCGTAGTGCAAGACGTTCCCCACTCTGTCCATGAAAGCTCCAAGCAATACATACTCTTTCCAAGTCACACATTTCTTGAAATCGGGTTTTCAGCTAGCCTACATGCTAATAACATTTGTGGTATACTTTCACATAGAGACTCCATTTGAACATCAAAACATGAATTGAAATTTTACCTATTGATGCGTATTTCAAAGTTTCAATAGGTATTTTAATGTTTACCTTAAGTATACCTCAAAGCCACTTCTCTGTTTTCCCACTATCCTCTTGCTCCACCCTTCTTCACATATTTCAAGAAGTCACAGTCTGCCAGCCTCTCCCTGTTCTCTACCAATCCGTCATTAGCTGTCAAATTTCTCTCTCTGCTGTCATCCAGCTGTCATTTCAGCAAAACTCCCAGCCCACCTCCATCCCTGCACCACCTCTATCAAGATACAGACTGTCTTAATCTGGATCTTCAACCGAGAAGTTCCCTCATCCGGTGACCGCAAGATTCCCTACCTTCCCCAGTGTCTAGGCCGGGGGGTGGGGGTAACTTCTTCAGTTGCAAGTTTCTCATCCACAGATCAGTTTACTCAGCTGGTCTCCTCCCCATGGTCTAAGTGGCAAATTATCAAACCATTCTAAATATATTCATGTGACCTCAAAAGTCACATAACTATAGCAACATGTGCACATGCAGGCTTTTTTATTCAAACATGACATAATAGCTTCATTTGCATGAAGTGGTATTATGTGGTAGTGAGGGTCCGTGTACCTTTTGATAGTTTGATATTTTGTTTTCAAAATAAAACGGATTTACGGAAATACGGCCGTTTTCCCGTTATTCCGTTTTGAGACACAAAACGAAATAACGGAAGTGCTTCCGTTTTCCCGTTTTCTCTTTCAAAACCAAATTACGGAAAAACCAAATTGAAACGAGACCCAGATGCATTAGCTAGGTACAAATAGGATAGGCCCAGTACTCTATGTCATTGTTTTCTCTCTGCTCAATTCCTACAACATTGCTTTTTGTGTTTATCTTTCTTAACCCCACCTGAACAACCACTAGTCTATAAAAATGTTATGTAATGTTTTATGTTTCCAAATCAAATGAAATCAAAATGATAGTAGGCCTATTTACCATATTGTTCAACCAGGTGAAGTTCCAAAAACATAGGCTAATCTGTGGCATTTTACTAAATCTAAAATAGGCCTACATGTGCCGCCCTCTTCAAGGGTAAAAAATGTCCTGACATCATCATCAAACAAATATCGCGAAAATTTGAAAGGAATTGGCCATTAACCAAACTGGAAGAATCTCGTTTAATCTGGACAGACAGTCTCAAAACTTATAAGAGGGGCCTCCGCAATGTCAGAGCAAACTATTACTCAGCATTAATAAAAGAAAACAAGAACAACCCCAGGTTTCTTTTCAGCACTGTAGCCAGGCTGACTGAGAGTCAAAGCTCTATTGAGCCTTGTATTCCTTTAGCCCTTAGCAGTAATGATTTTATGAGCTTTTTTAATGACAAAATTCTAACTATTAGAGGCAAAATTCATGACCTCCTGCCCTCAGATGGTAGGCCTCCCTATCTAACCTCAAACACAGCTGTAGAATCTAATATATATTTAGATTGCTTCTCCCCAATTTCTCTTCAAGAATTGACCGCAGTGATTTCTTCATCTAAATCATTAACGTGTCTCTTAGACCCCATCCCAACTAGGCTACTTAAGGAGGTCTTTCCTTTAGTTAACACTCATATATTAGATATGATCAATATATCCCTATTAACAGGCTATGTACCACAGTCTTTTAAGGTAGCTGTAATTAAACCTCTCCTAAAAAAGCCCACCCTGGATCCAGAGGTGTTAGCCAACTATAGACCAATATCTAATCTTCCCTTTATGTCAAAGATCCTTGAGAAAGTAGTCGCAGACCAGCTGTGTGATTTTCTCCAGGATAATAATTTATTTGAGGAATTTCAGTCAGGATTTAGAGTGCATCATAGCACTGAGACAGCTCTAGTTAAAATTACAAATGACCTTCTGATTGCTTCAGACAAAGGACTCGTCTCTGTTCTTGTTTTATTAGATCTTAGTGCGGCGTTTGACACAATTGACCATCAAATTCTACTGCAGAGACTGGATCACTTAATTGGCCTAAAAGGTTCAGCACTAAGCTGGTTTAAATCTTATTTATCTGATCGTTTTCAATTTGTTGACGTTCATAATGAATCATCCTTATGTACCAAAGTTTGTTTTGGAGTTCCGCAAGGTTCTGTGCTCGGACCAATCCTATTTACTCTATATATGCTTCCTTTAGGTAACATCATTAGAAATCACTCTATAAATTTCCATTGTTATGCGGATGATACACAGTTGTATTTATCGATGAAGCCAGAAGAAAGTAATCAATTAACTAAACTCCATAACTGCCTTAAAGACATAAAAAATTGGATGAGCACCAATTTCCTGATGTTAAATTCAGACAAAACTGAAGTTATTGTTCTTGGCCCCAAACAACTCAGAGACTCTTTATCTGATGACATAGTTTCTCTAGATGGCATTGCTCTGGCCTCTAGCACTACCGTAAGAAACCTCGGAGTAATATTTGATCAAGATTTGTCTTTTAATTCTCATTTAAAGCAAACCTCACTGACTGCATTTTTTCATCTGCGTATTATTGCGAAAATTAGGCCTATCCTGACCCGAAAAGATGCAGAAAAATTGGTCCACGCTTTTGTTACCTCAAGGCTGGATTACTGTAACTCTCTATTATCAGGTAGCTCTAGTAAGTCCTTAAAAACTCTCCAGCTAATTCAGAATGCAGCAGCACGTGTACTAACAGGAACTAAGAAACGAGATCATATTTCTCCTGTTTTAGCTTCTCTGCACTGGCTCCCTGTAAAATCCAGAATTGAATTTAAAATCCTACTGTTAACTTATAAAGCTCTAAATGGTCAAGCTCCGTCATATCTTAGAGAGCTCATAGTGCCATATTATCCCACCAGAACACTGCGCTCTGAGAACGCAGGGTTACTTGTGGTCCCTAAGGTCTCCAAAAGCAGATCAGGAGCCAGAGCCTTCAGCTATCAGGCTCCTCTCCTGTGGAATCATCTTCCTGTTACGGTCCGGGAGGCAGACACCGTCTCCACATTTAAGACTAGACTTAAGACTTTCCTCTTTGATAAAGCTTATAGTTAGGGCTGGCTCAGGCTTGCCCTGTACCAGCCCCTAGTTAGACTGACTAGTCTGCCGGAGGACCCCCTATAATACACTGGGCTCCCTCTCTCTCCCTCTCTCTCTCTCTCTCTCTCTCATCCTATTACTGCATCTTGCTAACTCGGCCATTCTGAATGTCACTAACTCGGCTTCTTCTCCGGAGCCTTTGTGCTCCACTGTCTCTCAGATTAACTCATACCGCAGCGGTGCCTGGACAGCGTGACGTGTGTGGTTGTGCTGCTGCCGTGGTCCTGCCAGATGCCTCCTGCTGCTGCTGCCATCATTAGTCATTAGTCATACTTCTACTGTTATTATACACATATGACTATTGTCACACAAGTATACTGTCAGATATTAATACATACTTTCAACATATTGTACCACAGTAGCCAGAACTATAACTATAATATTATTACTTTCATTAATGTTGTTGTAAGCTACTGTCATTACCTGCATCTCTCTTTCTCTCTCTCTCTCTCTCTCTCTCTCTCTCTCTATCTCATTGTGTCATATGGATTACTGTTAATTTATTATGCTGATCTGTTCTGTACGACATCTATTGCACGTCTGTCCGTCCTGGAAGAGGGATCCCTCCTCAGTTGCTCTTCCTGAGGTTTCTACCGTTTTTTTTCCCCGTTAAAGGGTTTTTTTTTGGGGAGTTTTTCCTTATCCGCTGTGAGGGTCTTAAGGACAGAGGGATGTCGTATGCTGTAAAGCCCTGTGAGGCAAATTGTGATTTGTGATATTGGGCTTTATAAATAAAATTGAATTGAATTGAATGTTTGTTTCACTTATGTTGTAGGATGGGAAGTCATCAAATATTAGCAAAACTCACAGAGTGAGAGAGACCTGTAATGTCTGTTTGTCAGTCTGTCAGACTGTCCTGGCCATAATAGTATTAAACTTAAAATCTGCACCATATCATTAATGATTAACAAGACTGAGTAACTACATTGGAGTTGGAACCCAGGATCAACTGTGTGAACATACAAGGAGTTATACATGTAAGCAGAAAGGAGAGTGGAGAGAAACATGATGTAAAGAGAAAGCTTGGGTAAATGACATGCAGTAATCATTTCGTCCATCGCTGCTTACTTGGGTGACATGCATAAGATTTGTCTACTTCTCATGAGAATTGTGTCATATAACACACGCGGCCTGCGTCTAGGACACAATGCAGCGGATAAGGCACGGCGACTTGTTGTTGACAAACTCCTTGAGGAAACTGACATTCTTTGTCTACAAGAAACTTTTCTTGCTAAACAGGACCTGGACAAGCTTAACTCTGTTCATAGTAACTTCCATGGGGTGGGGGAGTCAACCACAGATTTGAGCTTGGGGTTGGTTCAAGGCAGAATACCTGGAGGTGTGGCCATTATGTGGCATAAAAAATATGACCCTCTGATCAGTGTGATTAGATTGAGAGTAGACTGGTGTGTTGCAATAAAAGTTTCTTATAATGGTAATGTTCTTATCATTTTGAATGTTTACACACCTTATGAATGTTCCAGTAACGAAGACAAATATCTTCAAAAGCTTGCTTTTATTGGCTCTTTTATTGAGGAAAATGAATGTACCCGTATTTATGTAATGGGTGATTTGAATGCAGATATCTCTGATAGGAAGTCTGTGTTTGGCCGATACCTAGTTGAATTTTGTCATGATAATAAGCTCTTGTTAACAAGTAAGATCCATTTGCCAACAGATAGCTATACATATGTCAGTGAGGCTTGGAATACAACATCCTGGCTAGATCATTGTGTAAGCACAGCTGATGCCCATGAATGTGTGGATAAAGTTGAGATTTTGTATGGGTTTGCAACAATGGACCACATGCCTGTCTCCATTATGCTCAATGTAGAAAACCTACCTACAATGACCACGGATGATAATCAGGTTAATCATGGTGGGAAAATTGAGTGGGCTAAACTCTCAGAGAACGACCTGCTACATTATCATGACTTGACTGAGAAGACCATAGGTAACATTGAAATTCCATATGATGCTATAATGTGTGATAATTTCAACTGTGGTATGCCAAATCACAAAGAAGAGCTATGTGTACTATATGACAGAATTGTGCAGGGTCTGAATGAGGCTAGTAAACCACTCATTCAGAGAAAAGCAAAAAAGTACAGCTTCAGGCCAGGCTGGAATGAGTATGTGGATAAACTCCACCAGCAAGCCAGAGAAGCTTTTAAAAATTGGGTTATCGCTGGTAAATCAAGGCATGGACCTGAGAGTGAAATTAAAAAGAAAGCTGTTGCTAGGTTCAAATATGCAATTGGGAAATTGGCTTTAAACAAATCCTGTGGCCTTCATCTGATCTCTGCAGAGCATTTGAAATTTTCATGAATGAAATTTTCATTTTCAAGAATGAATGAATGAGTGAATGAATGAACTAGAAAATTTCACATGAAATTTTGAGTGTGCCTGATGCTCGCTGCCAACTAGTATCCCCATACCAATACGCTAATTATTAATAGCAGTAAATGTATCACTGTGTGTCTGTGTGTGTGTGCATGCCTGAATGTGTGTATGTTCACGTGCTGTCGTGCGTTTGTGTATGTGTGAGTCTGTTTGTCTGTCTGTGTGTATGTCCACTTACAGATAGAAAAAACAGCTTAACTTAACAGCTAAAAAAGACTGCAGTCTAAAATGTCCAAGATGGACACAGAAAGACAGAGACAGACAGACCCAGACAGGCAGACTGACACATATGTAATTACCTCTGTATGATGAGGCTTTAACTGCAAAGAAGTCAGGTTGCTGAAATATTCAAATTTGACTGTGCTGTGACACACAGACGATTGGCCGAACGGCTGGAGTTGATTCAGCCAATCACCAGTTGGCAATGGCACAGTCAAATTTAAATACACCAAGAAAAGGCAGAAACTGAGCCAAAAGTTCCTCTCAAACTCCAACTGTTTAATGAAAAACCGTAAGTGCTACAGCTACAAAAAGCACACCGTGAGTGAGAGGACAGGATGCGGATCACAAAGGTGTAAATTTCATTTCTGTGGTGTGAAAAATCAGGCCAGAGCCATGATGGACATAAGTGGAATGGTCTGCTTTCTTCCAGAAATTTGGGCTCTCACTTAACATGGGAGTGAATGGGGCAGTTGCTTGGACTTGTTGTCCTTTTAGACCACCTGCAGCCAAAACCCTAAATCCATTTTCTTCAGCGGTCGCACCTCTGCGACCAGAACGGCTTTTCCTACAATTTGGTGTACAATTTGTGTATGTAGAGTGAACGATGTGGCTGCACCAGCGAGTTTAAGAGAAAATTTCTTGATGATTTCAGAGGTGCTGTGCACTCTAGCGATGACATCACCCACTCTAACTCTCAACATTCCACGCAATACACACCCATTATAAATTCTGAGAAGGGCTGAAAATTTCATGATTTTTAAACAGCTGGTGTAGAAAAACTAAAAGAGATATGGAAAATATGAATCAGTCACTGAAAGTCGATGGCAATGTCAACATTTCAGAGTTGGAATGGAGTTTCTACGTGAATGTATGAGTTTGTGAAGTGTGGGTGAAGATGAGTGAGTTTGAAGGATTTTCTCATTGACTTCCATTATAACCAAGTTTCAGAAAACGCTGAATATTTTGGAAAGTTTGAATGGGATTGAAAAGTTGAATCATATGTAAAAAGTCAAGGAATTGCTGAATATTTTCCAGTTTGAATGGAGTTTCTAGCTGAAAGTATGAATTGGTAGTTACCGTTTGAAATTTTGTGATTTTTGAAGATTCCGTAATTCATTTTCAATGGAGAAAACGGTGGCGCCCCCTATGTGCCAATCTCAAAATCTTTTTTTGGGTGTGTTCTTGGTCCCCTTCTGATGATATTTACCCAGTTTTGTGACGATCGGAAAAACGGTTAACATTTTACAGCCGATATTCGCTAAGCCCCGCCCTTTCCAAGGACACTTTGCTTGACGGCAGCCGTGTTTTTCGTCCGATCTTGCTCATTTATAATAGAAATGAGTGTCTCGGTCCCCCGATGCCTCATACCAAGTTTGGTGTTGATAGCACAAATATTTCAAAAGCTTATTCATTTTACTGTTTTTAACATTATTAAAATTAGCAAAAATTCTGTAAGGGCGGCATTCATGGTGCAAGAGGCTTTTTTGTAGAGGACTATCAGGAGGATGTGTGTGTAAAATTTCAAGTCAATAGCACTTGTGGTGCGGCGGGCAGAGCCTTTCAAGCTTTACACTCTATGTTATAGCGCCCCCATAAGGCCGATTGGGACCAAATTTTTTGAGCAGTATTTGGATGTCATTTATAGTCCATGTACCACGTTTCATGTCCCTAGGTCCTTCCAGCTGGTCATAAATTAATAAAACGCAAATTATGACGGTTAATGACGAATAGGCCACGCCCACTTTCAACTATCAACATGGCACTCAAGATATGAGTTAATAGCCACCCCTAGAGCATGCATACCAAATTTGGTGAAATTCCATCCAATGGTCTTTGAGATACAGATGTGTGGCATTTATAGCGCCCCCTATAGGCTGAGCTCAAAATGCTTTGGTAGGCAGCTTCCAAGTCTCATTGTGGACCTACCCACCAAGTTTGGTGATGATAGGTCAAAGGGTGTGGGAGTTATGGCCAATCAATTCTAAGCTCCGCCCACAGCAAGGATTCATTGGTCCGTGGCGGCCATGTTTTTTGACCAATCTGGCTCATTTATGATAGAAATGTGTGTTGTCATCCCCCAAAGCCGTGTACCAAATTTGGTGTTGATGGAGTCAAAATTGTAAAAGTTTATGTCACTTTACTGTTTTTCAAATTATGCAAATTAGCAAAAAATCTAGTCAGACGGAGCTTAGTGGTCCCAGAGGCTTTTTTGTAGAGCACATTGAGCTGGACCTGTGTGTCAAATTTCAAGTCAATCAGACTTATGGTGTGAGGGGCGTGGCCTCCCAAAAAAGTCATTTTTAAGCCTTAATTACAGCGCCACCATGTGGCCGACTGGGCTCATATTTTAATAAAAGTTGATGCACATCATTTCCAATCATTGGGCCAAGTTTCAGGTTTCTGGCTTATTCCAGCTCACGGGAATTTGAGCTCAAGTGGCAGACAACAAAAAATAATAATAAATATAGCCGCCAGCGGCAATCTGCGGGTTCTAACCTGTTCCGCCCCAAACCAGCCACCGTGACCCTCACCACCCACCGTGACCCTCATCTGCCGTAGTGCAAGACGTTCCCCACTCTGTCCCTGAAAGCTCCAAGCAATACATACTCTTTCCAAGTCACACATTTCTTGAAATCGGGTTTTCAGCTAGCCTACATGCTAATAACATTTGTGGTATACTTTCACATAGAGACTCCATTTGAACATCAAAACATAAATTGAAATTGTACCTATTGATGCGTATTTCAAAGTTTCAATAGGCATTTTAATGTTTAAGCAATCACAGTTCCATGATCATGATAATTTTGGGAGGAATCTGGAGATAATAATGGATGTGTATGGGAGAGGCTGTAAAATATTCTGTAAGGCTGAAGACACAGATGTGAGTGTACTATTATGATTTTACCTAAATGAAGGTAAGTGAAAGTTCAGACAGGAAGATCATCTCTTTACGTAAGTATACCTCAAAGCCACTTCTCTGTTTTCCCACTATCCTCTTGCTCCACCCTTCTTCACATATTTCAACAAGTCACAGTCTGCCAGCCTCTCCCTGTTCTCTACCAATCCGTCATTAGCTGTCAAATTTCTCTCTCTGCTGTCATCCAGCTGTCATTTCAGCAAAACTCCCAGCCCACCTCCACCCCTGCACCACCTCCATCAAGATGCAGATTGTCTTAATCTGGATCTTCAACCCAGAAGTTCCCTCATCCGGTGACCTCAAGATTCCCTACTTTCCCCAGTGTCTAGGCCGGGGGGTGGGGGTAACTTCTTCAGTTGCAAGTTTCTCATCCACAGATCAGTTTACTCAGCTGGTCTCCTCCCCATGGTCTAAGTGGCAAATTATCAAACCATTCTAAATATATTCACGTGACCTCAAAAGTCACATAATTATAGCAACATGTGCACATGCAGGCTTTTTTATTCAAACATGACATAATAGCTTCATTTGCATGAAGTGGTATTATGTGGTAGTGAGGGTCCGTGTACCTTTTGATAGTTTGATATTTTGTTTTCAAAATAAAATGGATTTATGCAAATACGGCCGTTTTCCCGTTATTCCGTTTTGAGACACAAAACCAAATAACGGAAGTGCTTCCGTTTTCCCGTTTTCTCTTTCAAAACCAAATTATGGAAAAACCAAATTTCAGATGGGTATTGTTGTTATTGTTTTTGCCCATGTTAGAGTTCTGTGTTGTGTTTATAATTAAAAATGACCATCTGATCTTGTGTTCCCTGAGTACTCCTTTTTTAAAATCTGATGTGTGTTCAGATTCTTCAAATTGTTAATCACATAGCTACCACAGTTACAGGTATAGACCTACATTAACCTGCTGTTCTACTTCCATTCAACTGTTTGACAGTCTTAAAATTACTTAAATGTAGAATTACAGGGTCTGACATGTTAACTCTTTACTGAATGTTAGGGTATGTTTATGGTAACTGTAATCTCCAGCGATCATGGGCCCAACAGTGAGGAGGACTACCACCACATTGGCTTTCCAGGGTGCTCAGGAAGAACAATCTAGACACTGTTAAAGACCTTGTATCACTCTTGTATTGAGAACCTGCTGGCATACTGTATCATATGGAACCTGCACTGAGGCCAACAGGAGGAGGCTCCATCCATCCATCCATCCATCCATCCATCCATCCATCCATCCATGCATCCATCCACCTATCTATCTATCTATCTATCTATCAAACAAATAATAATAATAATAATAATAATAATAATAATAATAATTAACAATTAATATTTCTTATTAATTAAAAATTCCTCATTGTTTATTCTTGTTGGTAGACACATTTTGTTGAATTAAATCAACATGGCTTTTCCACTCCTCGTGGTGACAGTCAGCACAGACAGTAGATTGACAACAGGTAACACAGATGTTGTAGACACTTGGGGTGGCGCTGTTGTGTCCAGCGCTGGCGCCAAGGTATTGACATCATATGTATCCTATCGTATGATTGATAAATGAATGATTATAATTTAATACACATAAGTCTAGAAGTTCTACTACGTTTTCTTTGAACCAGCATCAATCAACCGCGTCATATAAAGATGCCAGGGTAAAATTAATGAGTTTATAGTTGCCATTGGCGGTGGCTGTCCGTCGGTGAATTAGGTCCGGGCTGTACATTTTTGGAATACACATTTACTGTTAGTTAGATTGAGGTCACATTACAGTTTACATTGCTTATAAAGGCTGAGTAGTGTAGCAGTTAAAATGCAGAACTCATCACGGCCAGTTGGCCTCAAGGATTTTGACTCGGGAAAGGAGTCTCCGCCGCCGTTGTTATGGCAACCAATGACGCCCGGTGCAAAGCGGGGAGAAATGACAAGCAGTCGGATAAAATTATCGCCAAAGGACTAATAAAACACAATTTGTATTCCTTGCAGCTCTCCATTGAATCGACCTCCACACACCTCTCGGTTGAAATGAAATGATCGCAGCTCATTTGATGAGACACAGAACCTGCTGTTTTGAACCTCAAAGCATGTCTACTATTCATGTAAACCCTGTGCCACCCTGTGGCTAAACACCAAGTATACTAAAGCCATTACAAGTTCTCATTTTCAAATGATTAGCCTGTAAATAATGCCTTCAATAATGCCTGCTGCTGATAATAATCGTAATAATAATAGGCTACTAGCCTATTAACCGGGACCTCTGCTGGTGACTTAACGTTATAGATGCTCAGGGAACGTAAAGTTTTTCCACAAAAAGCATTCACACACTCAAGCTAAAATGACAATTATATGCCTATCACATTCTTCCAAACAACCAGCTCTTATACTTTCACAGAAATAAAATAGATGTGAACCATATGGTGTAGAAAGACAGCGGTAAGCTATAATATAAGAAGTTAGCAGTTAGCACGCTAAAGTTTTATTCTGAAGTTGTTACACTTAACTTCCGCTTCCGGTCCGTCGTTGTCACAGTTATATCAAAAAGAATAGAAAAAAAAAATGAATTTGCAGAAATCAAAATTGGGCCGTTTTTTCAATTTGGTTTTTCCGTAATTTGGTTTTGAAAGAGAAAACGGGAAAACAGAAGCACTTCCGTTATTTGGTTTTGTGTCTCAAAACGGAATAACGGGAAAATGGCTGTATTTCCGTAAATCCGTTTTATTTTGAAAACGAAATATCAAACTATCAAAAGGTACACGGACCATTTTCTGAACTCACATGCTTGATGCAGGGAATTAAACCAAAGTTCCACAACATGTCTCAGTAGATTGTAGTCTATGCATGAATCCTTTTTGTTGTTGTTTTATTTTCTGACATTATCCCATGTGTATTTCATTTCTTGCATTTTCCCCAAATGTCATTAGTGTTTGTGGACGAAAGCATAATGTCTAATGAATATCACAGAATGAATGGGCTGTTTGATGGCCGTTTGTTTAGAGACACTTACATAGGCTAGGGCTTGATATGAAACAACTGGAATTCATTGTGTAGCACCATTTTTTGGGATGACATGATACATTCTTTGTATGACTTCCTGCCCGGCTTGATACAATCGCTCGCGTTTCGCGCACAAAATCGACACTCCTCGGTACTTTGTGGCCATCCATGCGTTTCAAATGTAGTCCTACATCTGCCATGTTGAGGACCAACAGGTGTTTCAAACTAATTAATTGGTTTTATGCCAATCAGAAACACAACTCAAATTGAATTGTAGAATTGAGTAATAGAGGAGGATGTGCGGAAATTTTCTCATAAGCCAAAGATGGGCCAGCGGAGAAATCTGGGAACCACTTTTTTGCTTTCACACAAGTCAATTGTACAGCTCTGCACTTTTTTGGAAATGGTCCAAAATTTTGAACTTCATAGATTAAACACTACAAACATGCTATTTTTAATGCTAATGTTGAGGATAACTTATTTAATCCTAATATCTGACATTTTACTCATAGCAGACATTTGCATCCATATGTCAGTCAAACTACTTTTGTAGTAACAAAATTGACACAAGGGGGAAATTGCAAAATTTGAGCTAGATCTCATTGTTGTTACTCAATATTTTCCTGGCCACATTTTACAGTAAAAGCCTGACAGGAAATGAATTGGTCTGGGTTCTGAGTGAAATCTGTTTTCTAAATCTGCAGAGGGTGTCTGATGAACAATGAATACAGGGACTCCATTTTGTTTTAACTACTTGTATTAACAGTTTCACACTGTAACTGAAATACATCCCATGTGAAAATATGGCAGTGTCAGTCATATGAGAAAAAAAGTAATGTATTTTTTCAATAGAATGAGCTATATGAATATGAAATAATTAATACTTTTCTTATTATTAAAAGCATGAATTAGCACTATATTTGAAAAGTCATGAGTGTACATCCACATCAAGGCAACATTTGGAGCATTTCCACACAATTGCAATACATGTCTTTGTTTGGACAATGAATTACATGTAATGTCTTGTAATGTCAAAGTAAACACCAAATATCGAAAACAGACATAATGTTGGTATATTGTTAAAAAAGAAAATGAAATAATAAAAACTTGATCACAAAAAAAGAAAGAAAGCAGTCATCATTATAATATCAATAAACAAGAACCTTTTGCAAAAATACCAAAACACACATTTTGTTGTTTGTCTGTGTCCTTAAGCATGAACATATATGGTTACTTGACAGATGTTATATATATATATATATATATATATATATGAATACAACCTGGCGTATCCAAATTTTCCCTTTACAAAATTCAGCATTCAAATAAAACATTCAAGATGTTGTATGTCATGAGTCAATGTCCCAAAAAAAGTGCTATTTATTTAGGAAATACAAAGTCTTTCAGCCAGACAGTTGCCTCCTGGTCTGCTGTGTAGAGGGTGGCCAATCCTCCCCTCAGTCGTTGGAGAGGGCAGGCTTCAATGATGTGTTCCATTGTCTGCTCTTTTCCACAAGCACACAATGGGTTAGGGCTGCTGCCCCATCTGTGAAGGCTGGCCAAGCAGGGGCCATGTGCAGTCCTGAACCTGTTGAGGGTTGACCATTGTCTCCTTGGGAGGTCAGGGACCTGTTGAGAAGGGTCTAACATCGGGTGTTTATTGGGGACCTCCTGGGACACCCACTCCTTTTTCTAGGCCGTCTGGATGGGAGTCGAGCAGCGGGTGGGTTGAAGATATCTTCATAGATTGGTAGGTGGTGGGAGTCTGCTCGCCGGATGTGTGGGGGTGGAATGTTTGATTGAACGGGGAGCCAAGGGAGTGGTGTTGTGCGTATTGTTCCAGTAATCATTTGCATGGTTGTGTTAAGCTGGGTGTCCACATGGTGTATGACCTGGACCAAACAGGGACACAATATTGCTGAGGTTCGTAGTGTGGAGGTTGAAATACCCCATTTTGCACCAGCAAGCTTGCTGAGCAAGTTGTTCCAGGACTTCACCTTGGCTGCCGTTCCTTTTAAATGATTCTTGAAGGAAAGGGTCCTGTCAAGGGTCACGTCAGTGCTGAATATATGATATTTGATTATTTTGAGCACAGACATGGTAGACCACACTAGACAACGTAATCATGAGTCCCGTTGTCTTTACCCACAGTCCTGATGTTGCACATCATAATACTGGCTTGGGAAAGTCTGAAAGAAAACAGAAAACATTTGTAGAATTAGTAATTATGGCACATCTATGGGCAAGGTTGGTGAACAGGTTAACTGAGTCATGGACCACCTTTTCCTGATTGAAGAAGCAATCCAGTAGTTTTGCCAGGGCAAAATCCTGCATGTTGATTATTGTAGTGCAACAGGAGAATGAAAGTGCCGCAAGTAACGAGGAGGGCTTTCTGTACATAGTTGACGGTTTGCCCAGGGAAGTTGCAGATGAATTTGGAGATGATGTCTGGGCTCCTAATAGATACAGATATGGCTATAATTTATGGAAACAATTTAAGGTAGATACAGGACATAGGATTAGGAATTGTAAGTGGCATATTTAGCATGAAAAGCATGTGAATGTGATCAGTGTGTTAAAATTAGTTACTTACCTTTTTATGTGGCCTTGAACTTGTGATTGAAGGTATTCTGGACAACTTTAGCTTCATATGAGTCTTTGGATTAGGATGTGGTGTTCAAACAGGTGTAGGTTCCACAGCTTTTGATGGGGAATATTGGATGCTTCTCCACAGGTTAAGGTTTCTGTAAGTCATATGTCATGATATAAAAGAGAAGGCAAAGCAGGTACAGAAAGAAAGAAAGAATGAATGATTGTTTTTCCATGAAACAAGTTAACTGTACTATATGAATTAACAGCCAGTCATACAAATAAGAAAGACGTGATAAGTCAAATGATGGAGGTTTACCTGTTGAAAGAGAAGAAGTCTAGTTACTGGATTGATATGGGATGCTGCCTCAGTGTGATAGTTCAGGACGTGTATGTATGCGTGCGTGTGTGTCTGTGTGTGTGTGTGTGTGTGTGCTTGTGTGTGTGGTAAGCTTCCTCAAATATGAAAATGACAATAACAAGGGTAATATTAACAGTGGTGGAAAGAAAGGCTATAAAAGTGCATTATGTTCCCGGGCATGGTAGGTGTAATATACTGGAAGCATCAGCAGTCTTGGATGTACAAGTGATCAGTTAAATTGATTTTGTCATTTGGTATTAAAACATGTACACGTCAGTGTGTATTTCATTGCTGAGCATGTCTGCATTGAAATAATGGGAGACTCCATTTATCTTTAATTTGGATCCCCACTAGTTCCAACAAAGTGGTCGCTAGTCTTTATGGGGTCCATTGGAGTCTCCCAAGGTATTTTTTTTTCAGCAGAATCATGCTCAATTTCTACATTAAAAAAATAATATATAGTTTTTGATGCAAGAAAGAGAATAATGACATAAAAGACAATCCCATTTTAAAAACATAGTATAATCTGTCCTCAAAAATAAATTATGTTGAAATTATTTACAAAATGCATGTGCAAACTTGTGACACACTTAGAGACAGATGACAATGATAATGGCAATATTCAATAATGTGTACTATGAAGATAAATCTACAGAACTGCAATACGTACCATTTCATGATAGCTGTAATAAATTGGCAGCACATCCACAAGTATGTTAGCACCATCTTTCACATAAACATGATCAATTAAAGTGCCTTTGTCAGTTGTTGCTGTTTGTACATACTGGGTGTAATTATGTACAGTGAAAAATCTCACCAGCTTACCATTATCCAGTGCATTTTCATTAAAGTCTCCCATAATGATTTTCATGCCAGGGCATAGATCAATGAGGTCAATCAGTTGTTTTAGATGTTGACAAAAGATGGCAACAGGATAACTTGCGGGTCTGTAAACAACAGCAGCAGTCAAGTTAATGCTCTTCACTTGAAATATCAGACATTCAATATTGTAGCACTTTGTAGGCCATATTTGAACATCTTTTGTCACTGAATGATATATTCCAACTCCACCATGAGAGTCTTGTTTCAAGTGTTGCAATTGTGGATGAGTGTTGTCATAACTTTGACCTCGAGAAACATGTGTGAATTGGAGGCCTGTAAGACAAGGCTGCTGTGGTGGGTCATCAACTCCTAACCATGTCTCTGTAAGGCAAATGCAATCAGCATTATTCATTACAGTATTAGTTTCAACATCTGGAAAGTGAGCTTTAAGAATTTGAGTGTTGTGCAATATGATGGTGAAAGCAGATTGTGTGGTGTTGGTGGAACAGAGAGGTGGTATAAATGGCTGCATTTTGCCAGTTGCTTCTGATACTTTTGCATTGCAATAAATGGCAGATTCTTTAAAGTCCTCAATTGTTAAGCCACTTAGACTTGTGACACGACTTAGAGCGACATATGCTTGTCCAGAGGAAAAAATCTTTTTGAGAGACACAACAACTCTGTCAATGGTTAAGCCTTGTACTTTGTGGATAGTGCATGCCCATGCCAACCTTATTGGATATTGTCTGCGTAAGCCTCCGTTACGGGTAACATGTTCTTCCTCAGGTTCTAGGATGGTTATCATTCTCCCTTCAGGGTCAATGGTGCGTGTTTTTGCCCGCTGTTTTTGACCAACCCTGGGGTCATCAAATGCCACGTGGATGGAAGTTGGGAAATTTTGCTCATTGTCTTCACTATCTTGATTGGCATTCACCATTTTTGCAATAGTTCCAAAAGCACCATTTACGAGTCCATCAGACACATCGATGTTTTTCAGCAACATGATACGAGCTCCTATTCCTACATGGATATATTTCTGGAGACAAGTATTGTAAACCTTGTGATGATGGCCATCCTTTATCTGAAGTCTTCCTGTCTCAGCATTTCTCTCATAATCACGTGCTTCTATGGTGACAGACTCTGGACAGGTCACATTTAAGCATTTCAGGTTATAATCATCAACCTCTTTATTTGTAGCATAAATGTGCAATGCGTCGTTGTCTTCTCCAGTTTCACAACTTTTGAGCATTTCAACATCACAGTCTTGAAGAGGTGTGTCCTTTGTATGAGTGCGTATGCGATTCAAGGCATGAGCAAAGTCTGAGTCCTTTTGCCTGACTATTTGAGTCAGCTCAGCAATATGGAATTCATCCTCCCATAGGTTTATGTACTTGAAGTCATTGTACAAAGCAGAACCTTTCACTGGGGGCAACTGATAAAAGTCTCCGATGGCAAGAATACACACTTTAGCAAATGCGGTGTTGTCACCTGGTTGCTTGATTTGTCTCAATCTTCCATGTACATATGTTAAAAGTCTGTGGTCAACCATAGATATTTCATCGATGATCAATATTTCAAGGTTTCCTAGTTTTGCACGCAAAGAGTTTATTTTTTCTTCTGTCAAGTTTTTGATGGGTAGGGACAGGTCTGTTCCGATTGAAAATGTATTATGTATAGTATTTGCATTTATGTTGTAGGCAGCTACACCCGTTGGGGCTGTTAGTACAACAGTTGATCAGGATGGAGTCTTTTGAGAATTCTAGTTGACTCATAATAAATAGCCTTGATCAAATGGCTTTTGCCTGTTCCTGCTCCACCGGTAATGAATACTTTTAGGGGCTGAGGATTCTCACCATTGACTTTCTGCAAACACCACTGTCGAATTTTGTAGAAAACTGCAGACTGCTCCTCATTCAAAGATCGTAACAACTGTAAAGCATCAGCTCTTGTCATTTGAGTTCCATTAGCTTCTACTGTGTAAACAGATTGTTTATTTGGCTGCAGATCTGGGATGTTATCATTACTGCACTGTTCATCATTTGTGTCATTGGTGTCTTCCTCTGTTAATTTTTGACATTCCAGTCTTTCAAGCTCAGCTTGTGGGCAAATCTGTGACCATGCATCTTCCAGTTCCCCATTTTCTTTCAACATCTTTTCCGCTTCATCTATTTGGCCAGCTTCTTTCTCAAACAGAGCACGGTTTCTACCCACTATAGATTTGACATTCTCCAATGTGTCATTCTCATTGTTCACAGCACCATGGTCATAAAAGTCTTTGTATGTTTCAAACTGTGCAGGTTTCAGTTGGCAGTCCAAATAATGGGGCAAAAATAGTTGCAGTATGCTGTGGTGGTAGGCTTCAGACTGCTTCATTGGTGACAATCTTGGATAACGGATCACAGCAGGTTTCTCTTCATTTGTTCTTTTGGTAACAAAGCCAAAGTTATTTTTCAACTGGATCACATTACTATTATCACCTTTGGGGATTTGTGATTTAGGAAGAACTCTGTACTCTGAGGCAAATGTTGCAAGGCACATATTTAGAAATGGTGGCGTGTCTGGTCTGTTTTTGTATCGGTCCACAATGTTTTTCATCCATAACTGCTGGTCGTCAGTCTGACTGTTATCATGTTGCTGTTTAAGTTGACTCAGTGGTACACTCATTCTGACAGGATGTTCACCAGTTGGTATGAACTGTGTGCCACGTGAACAGTGTTTGAGTGGTAGGCCCGTTAATCTGTAACAACATTCTTGTGCTGAAACTTGTCGGCTTTGCAAGAAAACTGTGCCAATTTTTTTCATTGACTCCTTGGCCTCTAAATTTCCATTCATGGCCTCCTTTTGAGCCTGATCAAGCAGCAGTCCCATTTCTCGTTCACTTTTGAGGGCATATGAAATAATGTACACGACACATGAATATGCATCAACAACAAACTGAATGTCCATGTTTGCTTGCCAGCAGCGAAGTAGATCAGGATTGTACTGGTTTATCCAAACATCTTGTGGTTTCCGTTGTAGTACGATGCTCGTCCGTTTGGTAAGCTGACAATTTGCTTTCTGAAACAATTCTTGTGATATGCCAAAATATTTTAAAAAGTGCTCAGCAGAGTGGAACTTCTGTCTTTGTTCACAGTTTGAGAGTACAGTTTTCATTTGTTCAAACAGTTTCTCAACGTTTTCAGTTTCCATGACAACTGGGCGGAAAAGAATTTCCCCTTCACGTGTTTCAGAGCTAGTCTCTTGTTGTCCCTTAAATTCTGCATCAATACTTGGTCTGGTGATAAATGTGCGCTCTGAGACAGGTCTTGGAAAGTTGAATCTGCAATGTATTTCTCCTTTCTTTTTCTTTGCATTGTTTTTGTCACAAGATTTTGCATGGTATTCACTATGTTTCTGCACATCAATTAAATCCAACAGGTCCGGATCAGATGGCATTTGACATGTGATATATTTATCACAGAACTCTACAACTTTTGCATCAGAGTCTTTGTCTATTTTTGGAGCTTTGTCAACCCAAAATAACGCGTGTATGTGGGGTGAGCCACGCATCTGAAACTCCACTCGATAAAAGTAGTCTGTGATCTTGCCTATTGGTGCTGCAGGGCTCTGGATAACATCTCTTAGGAAGCAATGCCATCGATAGTCAAACATCCTGGCTGCAGTTACTGGATTGTGTTTTAATAATGCACATTTGTCTAGCCATGAAAGGTCTTCCAGGTTCACTTGTTTACGTTCTTGCCTTAGCATAGCATTCAGCATTTCAGGCCATCTCATGTCAGCAGAGCTAAATGAACAGAACCATGTAGGAATACCAAGCTGTCTTATCATTGCAAACACATCTTTCTGTGCTGCTTGCCAAAATGGAGGTGTTCCTCTGATAGGCCTGAGAAATTTGTAACCCTCATCAAAATGCAGAATTTTTTTCAAAGATTCCAGGTCTGTAAGCATGTCTGTGGTAACCTTTTGCTTCAAACCTTTGTCTGTTCCTTTTCTCAGTGCTATTGACACATTTGACAGTATTTGATTCAGTTCTGACATATATTGAGCATAGAATAAATAGTCAGTGTTTTGAGCAAAACGGCCATCTGCATTAAGTATTCGTTGATTGAAATATTTGCATAGAGTTATTCTTTCTGGGCGCTCATCGTGAAAAGTAGGTGCTCCTTTGGGAAATAAGACTGGGAAACATTTGGGTTCATTTGTGCCATCAGACAACAGTCTAATTGGAGAATTCTCTTCTGCTGGGGCAATGGATAAAATGTCATCAAAATGCTGATCTAGTATCTCTTGACCCAAATCCACAGGTTGCAAACAAGAGGATGCAAACATCCCATGCTGGTCTTTAATGTGTGAAAAATCTTGTATTTCTGGTGCATCATCATCTTCAACTTTTTCATCACTTTCAGTCATCTCATCTTCAATTGTTTCATTCTCTGTTTCCTCTAATGTGTTGATCCAGTTTGGGTTGATACTCACATCCTTGTACCATGTATTGTTGAGTATTAGATAATTCAGACCATTTTTGACTTTTGCAGTATCCACATGCATGTCTTGATAGTGTCCTTTGTAGGTCAATTTACGTTTCAGTTTCATCCTCACCAATTTATCCTCACTTTCATTCCTTGGCAAGATGCTGGTCACGTGTGACAGATTGGATGGCACACACACAGTTGGTCCTTGCACAGAGTTCTGGCCTCCCTTCTTCAATGGTATGAGTCTGACAAAGGGAATGTGCAGAGAAATGAGGTGTTGTTCCAACTCATTGAGACATTATAGCTCAGGTGGAATGGGTTTCAAATGCAAGTTGTTAGCAACACTCTGGGCAGGCACTTTGCCCTTGAGAAGATGCCTATCACATGTATGACAGATCCACAATTTGGAAAAAGCCTCATCTTGAAAACTGCAAGTTTTTCCACATAATTTATCACATACATGCAAATATGTACTTGTTATACATTTATCAGCAAGTGCATTGCCATCAGAACCCACAGCAGAATATGTGTTTTTCATACAGCCTTTGACTTGGTTCCTAAACAGAAGTCTGTGGCAACAACAGCAGACATATTCGGGCCCATTCTTTACTGTTTTATGGAAATCCTCTATGACACAAGTAATGTCAAATTTCCTGTCCTTTTGCTTTTGAACACTGGCACGTTTTTTACTTTTAATTGCATCTCTGAATTTTTCATCAGTGTGATACTTCTGCATTGTTGCCTCACATAATCATTTCTTCAGATCTGGTGTATTTGCATATCTGTTTTTACTCCGGTCACGAACACTTTGCTGAAAGACTTGGTCAGAAGCATATTTTTCCTTACTGTGGTCACGAACACTTTGCTGAAACACTGGGTCAGAAGCATATTTTTTCTTACTGTGGTCACGAACACTTTGTTGAAACACATGGTGAGAAGCATATTTTTTCTTACTGTGGTCACGAACACTTTGCTGAAACACTGGGTCAGGAGCATATTTTTCCTTACTGTGGTCACGAACACTTTGCTGAAACACATGGTCAGAAGCATATTTTTTCTTACTGTGGTCACGAACACTTTGTTGAAACACTTCGTTAGAAGCATATCTTTTCTTACTACGCTCGCAAGTATGGTGTTTATACTCCAAGTCTGTATAGTACTTTTTGTGACTTGCATTCCTAGTGGAATTTCTGTATTGCTCATTTGTTGCATATTTTTTTCTTTCTCTTTCTAGATGATTAGCTTTTGTTGTGACATACACTGCTTTTCTCTTCTCTGAAATCTCCTCTTTCTTCGCTGCATAGGTTTCCTCCAAAGCCTTCAACTTCCTCTTTCTTGACCAACGATCTGCATGATATTGTTCTTTCTTTGTATTTCCATCTGAACTTTGTTCATCTTGACTGCCCTGTTTGTCAAATGAGGCACATATGGAGTCATTGTGTGCATCCTTTACACATGTCACAACATCGTAATGATTCCCATCCTTGTGATTCAGGTAAATGGCCTCAGCACTTCTGTTTCCTGCTTGATGGTTACCTGGGATGTGAATGCATGGGTAATGATTCCATCTGTCTGCATTAAATGTGTATATGTCAACCTGCAGTAGGTTAGCAGCTGCCCAGATTTCAATCTCAGTGGCAAACATACCTGAGCATTTCATGTTTGAATTGTTAAGATGATCTGGAATAGAGGAACGGCCAGCTCTCAAGTAGTTGTGGAATTCTGCTGCATGTGTTTCCAGGTGCTGAATGATTCCCCGGCGCAATTTCATGTGTCCATTCTCACTTCCTGAAATGGCATAGGATAAAGCTCGAAAGAAACAATTGCCATCACCTGCAATTGATTTAGTTTCACAGACTCTTCCCATAGCTGGCATTTCCTGAGGTGGCAGCTGCTTTGTATTCTCACTTCTCACACCCATCTGTGAACAAAGTCTTCCTTTTGTCACTGCACTCAGTGGCTTGTATGGAAATGACATCTTGGATACATTTGTTATCTCAACATCTGTATTTTTATCAGTGTCATTGCCATGTGATGTGTTCATAGCACTTACTGGTTGTGGGCTGTTTGCAATTGTCTGCACATCAGAATTAGTTACTTCAAAGGAATCTCTCTTCTTTTTGCTCACATGTTCATACAAGGAGTTGGTGCATGTAGCTGGTCTCTTACTGGTATGTTCTCCCTTGAACACAGCACTGTAAAGTAGTCTCTGTATTTGGCTTTTGTTGACATTGCTCTTTTACATTGTCTTCCTTGGTGATTGGCATGTCGCAATGTTGCACCTTGTCGCCAGTGATTCTCACCGTGACTCCTCTGACCTCAAATGGCATGTCTTCAAGTGTGCGGAAATAAGGAAGTAGTTGTTGGGCCAGCTTCTCCAGGTGCTCATACAGCGCTCTGTAGTCAGAGTGATAAACAACCACAGCTTTACCTGTCTTTCCATCCACATGACCTTGACTGTTGCGTTTGTGAGGATCAAATACAGCAAAATGGCCGCACTGCTTGACAACCACACGTGTTACTACCAAAAGTGACAAAGCAGGCATCATGATCCATCAGTGCTCTTTGGATTGCTATGTCCAGTGGTACATTAATATCTCTCATATCTGAATCATCAGGCTCATCAAAAACACCAACCGCACCACTGAAAGCTGGACCACAATTTATTGAGAAGTGTGCATCTTTCATTACATATGCATTTGGCAACTCATCAAGAAGCAGATATCCACTTTTCCCACTTATTTGACCACCATCTTTAAGAGTAGTGTACAACTTGTTGCCTTCAATAAGAACAGTGTCAACATCATTATTCTTCCTGTCATTACTCCAGGTTGTTATGCTTTTCAACTCATTCATCATCACTGCTGCTAAACTGTTAGCTACACACTGTTTACCTGCATTATCCCCAAATTGGTAGTGGAGCTGTGAGAATGACCCTTGTACAAAAAACTTTACAGGTGCTTGGGCCATACTGGTTTCAGCAGGAGCACTTTCATCAGGATGGTTTTCTGCAAGCTTGGATTCAGCAGTAGGCGCCTCAACAGCTTCAGTCATGGTGGCAGGGACATGCATTTCAACACACTGCTTACGGACAGGAATATCAGACATGTGATTATTTTGTTCAGGAACATTGCCAGAGTTGGGCAGAGATTGAGCAGAGGGAGGCAGAGAGTGATCAGAAACAGGCAGAGGTTGTTCAGAGGTTTTCAGAGGTTTTTCAGGGTTTTTTTCAGAGTTTTTCATTGTTTCATCAGAGTTTTGCGCTTTTTCAGCATATTTCAGAGTTTTGTCAGAGTTTTGCGCTTTTTCAGCATATTTCAGAGTATTCTCAGAGTTTTTGCTCGCTATCACAGCGTACTGGTGGGGATGGATTTCTCCAGTGCCCAAGCCAGGGTCATCGGGGGGAGGCGGGACACTGGACTGGATGCGGGCAGCCCAGGTCTTCCTCATGTGCTCAGCACGACGATTCACCTTGCATGGCATCTGAAAGACACATGGACAAAGCAACCAATTATTTATTACAATACTTCTATTCCCACATCATTACTCATAAGTGTGACTCTGAATTCACTTGCAATCAGTGTGATTCAACATTATTTCTTTTTTTTATTTACATGTTGATGACAATACAATGACAGTGGGAACAAACAAGATGAATCATCCCATGGGTACTTGTATGCGTGTCTCTTCTTGTACACATGCTTGGGGAAAAACTGAGGTATATGCATAATAGCACAATACAATATGATTTAATAATATAACTATGTAATGTACTATGATATAATGTAATATAGTATAACAGCCTAGTACACTGTGATCTAATAGAACATGACAACATGGTTTAAATGTTCAACGAGCTGACATGAAAACTCATGAATTCATCTACTGGGTCATGAAATTATGTTCATCAATCACATTAATTTATAGAGTAAAGGAAATGTGTAGTATCAGACAACACAAAACAACGATAGCTCATTTTATTGATATATAAAACACTGTTGACTTCATCAGCATCACAAGCTTAATCACTTTCTAGATGTGTGATCACTATGGATATTAATCAACAACCTACACGATGTACTTCACTCATATAGTAAGGATGGACAAAACATTGAATTATAAACCATAGCACTGCAATGTTGTGTATGAAGTACTTGTGTTATGTACTTTTTACTACCCTACATGCATCTTACATCTTAAGTTATTACTAGTTGTTTTCCAGTTACAACAATTCTTGACTAATCTTTAATATGTGCCTTTCAATTTAAATCTTTCTCATAAAATGAAGGATCAAGTGATCCTTCCAGGGTGGCTGTGAGGGCATGATGGGTCATCCATTTTCACATGATTGGGGGTTAAAGTCCTGGATCCTCCTGTCCACATGTTGAGGTTAACACTCAAAAAACACTGAACCTTAAATACCTCCTGATGGTTAATCAGCCCCTATCATGGTAACCTGCTTTCATCAATGTGTAAATGTGTATCTGAATGATACCCAAAATGATTAAATGTTATGGGTAAATGTGCTCAATAAATGCAGTCCCCATTTACCTTAACATGTTGACAAAGCTGCCTTACATCTTATGCTAAATAAACTATTCAACCTCTTCATTTGAATTGGCATGAAAACCAGGCTGTTTTGGGGAGCTCCGAAAAGGTTGACTTCTTAGAACAGGCATGTCCAAACTATTTCATGATGGGCCGGTGTGGCTGCAGCACTTTTGTCCAATCAAGCATCAGCATACCAGACTTGACTCATTTAATCAGCTGATCTCAGTCCTCAGAGAGTTCAATGGTCAACCTTTGTGCTCTTAGTCAGTTGAAACAAAAAACAGCAGCCACACAGCTATTCGAGGAAGAGTTTGGACATGCCTGTCTTAGCACAATCCTAAACATGCACAAAAATATGCAACATCCACACTGATAGTGTTAATCCAAAGACATCACATAATAGTACCACTCACAGAGAACATCAGAAAGAAACTGACATGTCACAAAAGTGTAAGTCTTCAAAATACATACCAAGGCACAGAGGATTGGTGAAAAAAATGAATAAAATTCCTTTATTTTACATGGCAGTCATTTTTAAAGGTACACTTGTGTAACTTCTCCTGTTATCTACTCACGGAAATCAATTATTACGTTCAAAATTATGTTTTTCATTAATCAGTAATCACCCCCATCAACAAACTGAAGTGTTCCAGTAAGCTCTGAATTTGCCGTTCATATCATTCATATATACATGCGAGCGTGGAAGCTCGGTGCTGGCAGCCATGTCGTGTCGCCATGTTTTTATGTTCAGTGGCAGCATGACGGTAGGAAACCATGGAAACTCACCGGAGACACCGGAGCTGTCGGCTCAGGTCGGGGTGGTGTCTGTGAAAAGTCACCGCGGTGCAGTGAGGAGGAACGGAGCTAATGCTAATGCTAACAACAATGCTGCTTTCAGGCGCAGTTGGGCACAAAGCCGTCAGTAACAAACCAGATGTCATTTTAGTCACAGAAGTCGAGAGAAAGCCGGTAAAACGTGGGTCAGGTAAATAATAAGACATCGCCATGACAACATATTGTCACGTGTATTGTTTAGCCTCGTGCTGACGGACCACTTGTTTACATAGAGGCTTGTTTATGCCGTTACGTGCAGCGGCTGTCTTCCGTATGCAGCCTTCCCAATTTCACGTGAACGTAGCATGAAAAATACGCCTGAATTGCTTGCGATATACAACCACAATGCTAGATGGGAGTAAATCCTACACAATATACCTTTAAAAATACAGCAAACACAATGTGACCAGCACTGTCTTCAATAGGGCTTTTCTCAGCAGAGAGTTATACACCTGCAAACAATTATTTTAATCAACTGAAGGAAGTTAATAACAATAATACAATAAAAAAAAATATGACAAAAAGTTTCATTTATTTATCATCTAATGTAAGATCTAATGACCAATCATGACCAGTTCTTCATTCCATAACACATTTAACAGAATCTATTAAATTCTGTATTCTGGTATGTGAAAACTGTTCATGATAATAATCAACAAAGTGTGTATGAACACTCATATTTTGTTGAATTTTATTTTTTATTTGCTTATTTACTAATTATGTTCATTTTTCTTTCATACTTTTACACTGACAAGGAAACTCCTTCCTTCAGTTCATCAGAGTGACTGGTTGCAAGTGCGTAACTCACTGCTGAATAAAGCGCTAATGAAGACCAGTGGTGGTCATAACACGTTGCTGGTCACAAACACACTTTAAAAACTATTGCCATGTAAAATAAAGGCATTTAAAAGTGTCCCCCCCCCCCCATCAATCATAGAATCTGCTTTGCAATATTTTTCTAGAACTTACACTATGGTGTGATAATTTAAACTCTCAAAAACTTGAATTTTTCATTAAGTACATTCTGATAAGACTAAAATACTTTTACTCAGGTCAGGTATTACTACTTTTAAGAGTATAAGAACCCTTCTTTCACCACCATTCATACATACCTGTATGTTTGTTGAGGCAAGTTTTCAGATCACAATGTTGATAGAAGATACCCATGGAAAAAGAAAATAAACTAATCAGTGACATGCAGTAGGGATGAAGAAGGGCAGTTATCATTTTGTCAGTTGCTGCATACTTGTGTGACATGCACAAGATATATACACACATCTCCTTCTTGGCATTTGTAGTTACAAACTTGAAGTCCTTTGATGCTCATTAATTATTAACATGAGTAACACAGACAACTGGCACTCATGTAGGTAAGGCCTCTTAAGTTTTTAATCCAGGCAGCAGTACAAAGATGTGTTTCAGTCTCTGGTTTTGAAACTGCATAAGTTATGGCGTGGTCCGTGGATTAGCAATTTTGCTCCTGAAATGCCTTGTACCAGAGCCCACATATTAAATTGGCATGTTAATAATTTCAAAAAGGGCATACTTAGTTTAGGGGTCTTTAAGATCATAAGAACCCTTCTTTCACCACCGTTCATACATACCTCTAAGTTTGTTGAAGCAAGTTTTCAGATCATGATGTTGATAGAAGATACCCATGGAAAAAGAAAATGAACCGATCATTGACAGACAAAACCTGCATCAATACATGCTCATGTGACATGATTATGGGCTGAAATCTGTGCCACCAGAAACTGAATTTGAATCATTTATATCTAAATTTGAATTACATAATTCGAATTTGTATTGTTTAATTTGAATCATTGCATTGTAAAACTGAATCTGAATAGTATAATTTGAAATTGAATTTATTAGTTTGGAACTGAAATCCAATAAACTTGAAACTGTATGTAAGATTGTGAAAATTCAACTCTATATATTTTCACATTCAGTTCTCAAAATTCAAATTCAGTTCTCAAAATTCAATTTCAATTCACTGTGACCCACATCCGGGTAGTTGAGGAAGAGCAATCGAGCGCAGATACACAGCAGAGCTCCTCTTCGGCCAATCAGCACCTACGTTTTTGGTCACATCACTTTTTGCCACCTGGCATGAAACGGAGGAAGAAGCGCTTGACCCACAAACTAGCTTGACATGGATGAGGCTGGGACAAATACGGTAAGTATTAAGTAAGACAGTTTTCTATATATTTTAACGATCTTTTGTTTAACTGTTGTTAATGTTATAGCTATTTTGTAGAATCGTTTCCTTTTGCCAGCGAGCATAAACAACCCTAAACCAACATAGGCTAACTACGGTCGCTACCTGACTCCCATGTGTCTATCTAAAAAGCGAATGAACAGAAAATATCTAAACATATGGATGCTTGTGTATACATATCTGATTTCAGACTGGACTAGAGTAGTTGCTACTTTACGCCAGTAGATTGCGGTAGCAACTTTTTCCCCGTTGTCATGGTGACCGCTGTAGTTTAGAGGAAGTCGGGGTAATGTCAGTGCAGGCCAGCGGGCGACTGGGGAGGGGGGACATTCGTACTTCACCACAGTATGGAGCAACTGGCCCTAGTGTGAGTGCACTGTAAACTGTAGCGACTTTGACCATGACCGGACTTTCTCTAAACTACAGTGGTCACCATGACAATGGGGAAAACAGCAACCATCACACTACCAGTCACTACCACCATCTACTGGCATAAAGTAGCAACTACTCTAGTCCGGTCTGAAATCAGATGTGTATACACAAGCACCCATATGTTTAGATATTTTCTGTTCATTCGCTTTTTAGATAGACGTGGGAGTCAGGTAGCGACCATAGTTAGCCTATGTTGCTTTAGGGTTGTTTATGCTCACTGGCGAAAGGAAACGATTCTACAAAATAGCTATAACATTAACAAGAGTTAAACAAAAGAACGTTAAAATATATGGTAAACTGTCTTACTTAATACTTACCGTATTTGTCCCAGCCTCATCCATGTCAAGCTAGTCTGTGGGTCAAGCGCTTCTTCCTCCGTTTCATGGCAGGTGGCAAAAAGTGATGTGACCAAAAACGTAGGTGCTGATTGGCCGAAGAGGAGCTCTGCTGTGTATCTGCGCTTGATTGCTCTTCCTCAACTACCCGGATGTCGGTCACAGTGAATTGAAATTGAATTTTGAGAACTGAATTTGAATTTTGAGAACTGAATGTGAAAATATATAGAGTTGAATTTTCATAATCTTACATACAGTTTCAAGTTTATTGGATTTCAGTTCCAAACTAATACATTCAATTTCAAATTATACTATTCAGATTCAGTTTTACAATGCAATGATTCAAATTAAACAATACAAATTCGAATTATGTAATTCAAATTTAGATATAAATGATTCAAATTCAGTTTCTGGTGGCACAGATTTCAGCCCATACATGATGCACAACTGAAAAATTAAACAGCATGAGAAACAGTAACATTTTAATCACACCCCATTCAAGAAGACTGATTAAAACATGTTGACACAAAAGTGACAAGCACAATCAACACTGATTACGCATAATCATATTAATATAATTATAATGTATTATAATTTAAGTATAAACTGAATGTGTAATGATTTGGGGAAATAACACATATTGATATTATTTGAGTTAAGCCATTCCCTATTGGAACAAACATTTAGCCACTTGCTTACATTGTTTATTTACCATTAATAAGTAAAAGGCACAATAATATAAGTGGGTATCTATTATAAAATGCTGAAATCTTGATATTCTAATTCAACAAAGAGTTAATATTTCCCCCTCAAGTGTATTTGGAACTGTATGTTTTTTTTCTGAATAACCGAGCAAAAACCTTATTAAGCTAACTGAATAATACTGATGGTTTCTGGCATAGCTTGTTTCTCTGCCACCGTTTGTTATACTGTAGGTAACACTCTTCTGCTCGCGGGGGGGGGGGGGGGAGGGGTACAGGGTAATGCTACTGCTTAATCCGCACCACAGCTGCTTTGCTAAGTGAAGCTATTGGGCTGACTGAGGGATAGCGATGCTGTGGCTAAAAAGGCAGCTGCCCAGGCGAAGACACTCGGTTCGCAGGGCGTATGCATAGCGATACTATCGCTAGCACGTAAGCTAACGGTGGATTAGCACGTAAGATAAAGCTAGGTTAGCACGTAAGCTAATGCTACGGTTAGCACGTAAGCTAATGCTACGGTTAGCACGTAAACTAACGCTGGATTAGCATGTAAGATAAAGCTAGGTTAGCACGGAAGCTAATGCTATCGCTAATAAACGCAGTCAAACGCAGTCGTACATGTTAAAACTGGGTCACGGTCTTTACAACTGCGTTGGTTTACTTCAGTGTCATCACATACACATCATAAACACACTCCGCTATCATATAGGTGGCTTCCAGCGATTTTTGTCAAGCATGGTTAAATGTATGATCTTGTGAGAGCAAAGACTGCCATGTGCGACTTACCTCTTCAAAGTCAAGTCAAAAAAGGAAGTTGATCGGACTGTAGCCACCGGTTATCCAGACCACACGTGACTGTTAATAAACTGTAAATAAAATCTTATTTATAAGATCTTTCTTTCTTTCTTTCTTTCTTTCTTTAAGTTCAACTTAAAATATTACATACTAAAACATTGCCTTAGTCAATAGTATAATGAACAAATTATATCAGGATTTGGAGCCTTTTTACTTTAATGTTACATTTTGTATTTCTTGCAAATTTTTATTTAATTAGTCAGATTAATTGGATAGAAGACTACTACTACTACTAATACTAATACTAATATCAACAGATTGGCCATTTTCCAACATATATTTAACACTTCTATGAGAGCCAAAGTCATTTAAGTCATTAATTATTGTTGGTATATGAAAATGTTGACAAAATCTACATTTATTTTTCCTGTTAGTTGCTGATGTTTAGTATATTGTGTGTGTATATTAGGTCTTTAGTGGTAAAGTCCGCCTCAATTAGCTGTAACTCACAGAAGAAAAAGGGTATTTGCACAAAACTTCATATGTAGCTTCAAAACACCGAAGTACAACTTTTCACATTGAAAAAAAAACTGCCCTGGTTGACTGAGATATTCAACAAAACACAAGTTTTCTTTACTGGGAAATTTTATTTTTTTGTGAAATATGGCATGCTCATTCAAAGGTCATGCATAAATGTGATTTTACACTGCATCAGATAAAATGGTAGATTTTCCTGAATATGGTGTATAATACTTGGTACTACCTGAAAAAATAAGCTCAATATGGACAAAATATAGAACTATTTCCAGGCGTTTTTAGGTTGGGTTAGTCTTTTAAGAGCTGCACCCAAATAGTGTAATGTCAGCAGCAGATCTAGGAGAGCTGTGGTCTATGACACTATTGTGTTCATATGGCGCCCCCTGATGGAGAATATTTAGATAATCCACAATGTGGCGAATATAGGATACATGAACAGGAAGCAGTGGTTGTGTGCAAATGCTGGCATTAAAGAGAACAATCCATACATCCAAGAAAAAGCAAAGTGTCCTCCTTTTCTTTATTACGAGACCCAGATACATTAGCTAGGTACAAATAGGATAGGCCCAGTACTCTATGTCATTGTTTTCTCTCTGCTCAATTCCTACAACATTGCTTTTTGTGTTTATCTTTCTTAACCCCACCTGAACAACCACTAGTCTATAAAAATGTTATGTAATGTTTTATGTTTCCAAATCAAATGAAATCAAAATGATAGTAGGCCTATTTACCATATTGTTCAACCAGGTGAAGTTCCAAAAACATAGGCTAATCTGTGGCATTTTACTAAATCTAAAATAGGCCTACATGTGCCGCCCTCTTCAAGGGTAAAAAATGTCCTGACATCATGTTTGTTTCACTTATGTTGTAGGATGAGAAGTCATCAAATATTAGCAAAACTCACAGAGTGAGAGAGACCTGCAATGTCTGTTTGTCAGTCTGTCAGACTGTCCTGGCCATAATAGTATTAAACTTAAAATCTGCACCATATCATTAATGATTAACAAGACTGAGTAACTACATTGGAGTTGGAACCCAGGATCAACTGTGTGAACATACAAGGAGTTATACATGTAAGCAGAAAGGAGAGTGGAGAGAAACATGATGTAAAGAGAAAGCTTGGGTAAATGACATGCAGTAATCATTTCATCCATCGCTGCTTACTTGGGTGACATGCATAAGATTTGTCTACTTCTCATGAGAATTGTGTCATATAACACACGCGGCCTGCGTCTAGGACACAATGCAGCGGATAAGGCACGGCGACTTGTTGTTGACAAACTCCTTGAGGAAACTGACATTCTTTGTCTACAAGAAACTTTTCTTGCTAAACAGGACCTGGACAAGCTTAACTCTATTCATAGTAACTTCCATGGGGTGGGGGAGTCAACCACAGATTTGAGCTTGGGGTTGGTTCAAGGCAGAATACCTGGAGGTGTGGCCATTATGTGGCATAAAAAATATGACCCTCTGATCAGTGTGATTAGATTGAGAGTAGACTGGTGTGTTGCAATAAAAGTTTCTTATAATGGTAATGTTCTTATCATTTTGAATGTTTACACACCTTATGAATGTTCCAGTAACGAGGACCAATATCTTCAAAAGCTTGCTTTTATTGGCTCTTTTATTGAGGAAAATGAATGTACCCGTATTCATGTAATGGGTGATTTGAATGCAGATATCTCTGTCAGGAAGTCTGTGTTTGGCCGATACCTAGTTGAATTTTGTCATGATAATAAGCTCTTGTTAACAAGTAAGATCCATTTGCCAACAGATAGCTATACATATGTCAGTGAGGCTTGGAATACAACATCCTGGCTAGATCATTGTGTAAGCACAGCTGATGCCCATGAATGTGTGGATAAAGTTGAGATTTTGTATGGGTTTGCAACAATGGACCACATGCCTGTCTCCATTATGCTCAATGTAGAAAACCTACCTACAATGACCACGGATGATAATCAGGTTAATCATGGTGGGAAAATTGAGTGGGCTAAACTCTCAGAGAACGACCTGCTACATTATCATGACTTGACTGAGAAGACCCTAGGTAACACTGAAATTCCATATGATGCTATAATGTGTGATAATTTCAACTGTGGTATGCCAAATCAGAAAGAAGAGCTACAGTGCCCTCCAAAAGTATTGGAACAGTCGGTCCAATTCGTTTACTTTTGTTGTAGACTGAAAACATTTGGGTTTGACATCAAAAGATGAATATGAGACAAGAGATCAACATTTCAGCTTTTATTTCCAGGTATTTACATCTGGATCTGATACACAACTTAGAAGATAGCATTATTTGTAATGGAACACAAAATTTTTAGGTGACCAAAAGTATTGGAACATATAAACTTAAAATAGATTAAAGTGAATGAGACTTAATATTTAGTTGCAAATCCTTTGCTTTCAATAACTGCATCAAGCCTGTGACCCACTGACATCACCAAACTTTTGCATTCTTCTTTTGTGATGCTTTTCTAGGCTTTCACCACAGCCTCTTTCAGTTGTTGTTTGTTTTGGGGGGTTACTCCCTTCAGTCTCCTCTTCAGCAGGTAAAATGCATGCTCTATTGGGTTTAAGTCTGGAGACTGACTTGGCCAGTCTAAAACCTTCCACTTCTTGCACCTGATGAACTCCTTTGTTGTTTTGGCAGTGTGTTTTGGGTCGTTATCTTGCTGCATGATGAAGGATCTCCCAATCAGTTTGGTTGGATCTTTCTTTAAATTAGCAGACAAAATGTTTCTGTAGACTTCTGAGTTCATTTTGCTGCTACCATCATGTGTTACATCATCAATGAAGATGAAAGAGTCCGTCCCAGAAGAAGCCATGCAAGCCCAAGCCATGACATTACCTCCACCGTGTTTCACAGATGAGCTTGTATGTTTGGGATCATGAGCAGATCCTTTCTTTCTCCAAACTTTCGCCTTACCATCACTTTGGAAAAAGTTAATCTTTTTCTCATCAGTCCATAAAACTTTTTCCCAGAATTTTTGAGGCTCATCTCTGTACCTTTTGGCAAATTCCAGCCTGGCCTTCCTATTCTTCTTGCTAATGAGTGGTTTGCATCTTCTGGTGTAGCCTCTGTACTTTTGTTCATGAAGTCTTCTGCGAACAGTAGATTGTGATACCTTCACTCCTGCCCTCTGGAGGTTGTTGCTGATGTCACTAACAGTTGTTTTAGGGTCTTTCTTTACAGCTCTCACAATGTTTCTGTCATCAACTGCTGATGTTTTCCTTGGTGTACCTGTTCGACGTCTGTTGCTTAGTACACCAGTGGTTTTTTTCTTCTTCAGAACATTCCAAATGGTTGTACTGGCTATGGCCAATGTTTGTGCAATGGCTCTGATTGATTGTCCATCTTCTCTCAGATTCACAATTGCTTCTTTTTCACCCATAGACAGCTCTCTGGTTTTCATGTTGGTTCCACCTCTAAATGCAGTCTGCACAGGCAAAACCTATCGTACCCAATCTGAAACTGAGCTCAGACATCCAGTGCTATTTATTGTTTGAATAATCAATGTAATTGGGAGACACCTGGGCAACAAAACACACCTGTCAGTCACATGTTCCAATACTTTTGCTGTCATGAAAAATGGGTGGATTCAAACAAAAGGTGCTATCTTCTAAGTTGTGTATCAGATCCAGATGTAAATACCTGGAAATAAAAGCTGAAACGTTGATCTCTTGTCCCATATTCATCTTTTGATGTCAAACCCAAATATTTTCAGTCTACAACAAAAATAAAGGAATTGGCCTCACTGTTCCAATACTTTTGGAGGGCACTGTATGTGTACTATATGACAGAATTGTGCAGGGTCTGAATGAGGCTAGTAAACCACTCATTCAGAGAAAAGCAAAGAAGGACAGCTTCAGGCCAGGCTGGAATGAGTATGTGGATGAACTCCACCAGCAAGCCAGAGAAGCTTTTAAAAATTGGGTTATCGCTGGTAAATCAAGGCATGGACCTGAGAGTGAAATTAAAAAGAAAGCTGTTGCTAGGTTCAAATATGCAATTGGGAAATTGGCTTTAAACAAATCCTGTGGCCTTCATCTGATCTCTGCAGAGCATTTGAAATTTTCATGAATGAAATTTTCATTTTCAAGAATGAATGAATGAGTGAATGAATGAACTAGAAAATTTCACATGAAATTTTGAGTGTGCCTGATGCTCGCTGCCAACTAGTATCCCCATAGCAATATGCTAATTATTAATAGCAGTAAATGTATCACTGTGTGTCTGTGTGTGTGTGCATGCCTGAATGTGTGTATGTTCACGTGCTGTCGCGCGTTTGTGTATGTGTGAGTCTGTTTGTCTGTCTGTGTGTATGTCCACTTACAGATAGAAAAAACAGCTTAACTTAACAGCTAAAAAAGACTGCAGTCTAAAATGTCCAAGATGGACACAGAAAGACAGAGACAGACAGACCCAGACAGGCAGACTGACACAAATGTAATTACCTCTGTATGATGAGGCTTTAACTGCAAAGAAGTCAGGTTGCTGAAATATTCAAATTTGACTGTGCTGTGACACACAGACGATTGGCCGAACGGCTGGAGTTGATTCAGCCAATCACCAGTTGGCAATGGCACAGTCAAATTTAAATACACCAAGAAAAGGCAGAAACTGAGCCAAAAGTTCCTCTCAAACTCCAACTGTTTAATGAAAAACCGTAAGTGCTACAGCTACAAAAAGCACACCGTGAGCGAGAGGACAGGATGTGGATCACAAAGGTGTAAATTTCATTTCTGTGGTGTGAAAAATCAGGCCAGAGCCATGATGGACATAAGTGGAATGGTCTGCTTTCTTCCAGAAATTTGGGCTCTCACTTAACATGGGAGTGAATGGGGCAGTTGGTTGGACTTGTTGTCCTTTTAGACCACCTGCAGCCAAAACCCTAAATCCATTTTCTTCAGCGGTCGCACCTCTGCGACCGGAACGGCTTTTCCTACAATTTGGTGTACAATTTGTGTATGTAGAGTGAACGATGTGGCCGCACCAGCGAGTTTAAGAGAAAATTTCTTGATGATTTCAGAGGTGCTGTGCACTCTAGCGATGACATCACCCACTCTAACTCTCAACATTCCACGCAATACACACCCATTATAAATTCTGAGAAGGGCTGAAAATTTCATGATTTTTAAACAGCTGGTGTAGAAAAACTAAAAGAGATATGGAAAATATGAATCAGTCACTGAAAGTCGATGGCAATGTCAACATTTCAGAGTTGGAATGGAGTTTCTACGTCAATGTATGAGTTCGTGAAGTGTGGGTGAAGATGAGTGAGTTTGAAGGATTTTCTCATTGACTTCCATTATAACCAAGTTTCAGAAAACGCTGAATATTTTTGGAAAGTTTGAATGGGATTGAAAAGTTGAATCATATGTAAAAAGTCAAGGAATTGCTGAATATTTTCCAGTTTGAATGGAGTTTCTAGCTGAAAGTATGAATCCGTAGTTACCGTTTGAAATTTTGTGATTTTTGAAGATTCCGTAATTCATTTTCAATGGAGAAAACGGTTGCGCCCCCTATGTGCCAATCTCAAAATCTTTTTTTGGGTGTGTTCTTGGTCCCCTTCTGATGATATTTACCCAGTTTTGTGACGATCGGAAAAACGGTTAACATTTTACAGCCGATATTCGCTAAGCCCCGCCCTTTCCAAGGACACTTTGCTTGACGGCAGCCGTGTTTTTCGTCCGATCTTGCTCATTTATAATAGAAATGAGTGTCTCGGTCCCCCGATGCCTCATACCAAGTTTGGTGTTGATAGCACAAATATTTCAAAAGCTTATTCATTTTACTGTTTTTAACATTATTAAAATTAGCAAAAATTCTGTAAGGGCGGCATTCATGGTGCAAGAGGCTTTTTTGTAGAGGACTATCAGGAGGATGTGTGTGTAAAATTTCAAGTCAATAGCACTTGTGGTGCGGCGGGCAGAGCCTTTCAAGCTTTACGCTCTATGTTATAGCGCCCCCATAAGGCCGATTGGGACCAAATTTTTTGAGCAGTATTTGGGTGTCATTTATAGTCCATGTACCACGTTTCATGTCCCTAGGTCCTTCCAGCTGGTCATAAATTAATAAAACGCAAATTATGATGGTTAATGATGAATAGGCCACGCCCACTTTCATCTATCAACATGGCACTCAAGATATGAGTTAATAGCCACCCCTAGAGCATGCATACCAAATTTGGTGAAATTCCATCCAATGGTCTTTGAGATACAGATGTGTGGCATTTATAGCGCCCCCTATAGGCTGAGCTCAAAATGCTTTGGTAGACAGCTTCCAAGTTTCATTGTGGACCTACCCACCAAGTTTGGTGATGATAGGTCAAAGGGTGTGGGAGTTATGGCCAATCAATTCTAAGCTCTGCACACAGCAAAGATTCATTGGTCCGTGGCGGCCATGTTTTTTGACCAATCTGGCTCATTTATAATAGAAATGTGTGTTGTCATCCCCCAAAGCCGTGTACCAAATTTGGTGTTGATGGAGTCAAAATTGTAAAATTTTATGTCACTTTACTGTTTTTCAAATTATGCAAATTAGCAAAAAATCTAGTCAGACGGAGCTTAGTGGTCCCAGAGGCTTTTTTGTAGAGCACATTGAGCTGGACCTGTGTGTCAAATTTCAAGTCAATCAGACTTATGGTGTGAGGGGCGTGGCCTCCCAAAAAAGTCATTTTTAAGCCTTAATTACAGCGCCACCATGTGGCCGACTGGGCTCATATTTTAATAAAAGTTGATGCACATCATTTCCAATCATTGGGCCAAGTTTCAGGTTTCTGGCTTATTCCAGCTCACGGGAATTTGAGCTCAAGCGGCAGACAACAAAAAATAATAATAATAATAATAATAATAATAATAATAATAATAATAAACCGGTACAATCTTAGAAGGGTTCTACCCCTTCGGGGTTAGAACCCTAATAATAATAATAATAAACCGGTACAATCTTAGAAGGGTTCTACCCCTTCGGGGTTAGAACCCTAATAATAATAATAATAATAATAATAATAATAAACCGGTACAATCTTAGAAGGGTTCTACCCCTTCGGGGTTAGAACCCTAACAATAATAATAATAATACTAATAAACCGGTACAATCTTAGAAGGTTTCTACCCCTTCGGGGTTAGAACCCTAATAATAAACCGGTACAGTCTTAGAAGGGTTCTACCCCTTCGGGGTTAGAACCCTAATAATAATAATAATAATAATAATAAACCGGTACAGTCTTAGAAGGGTTCTACCCCTTCGGGGTTAGAACCCTAATAATAATAATAATAATAATAATAAACCGGTACAGTCTTAGAAGGGTTCTACCCCTTCGGGGTTAGAACCCTAATAATAAACCGGTACAATCTTAGAAGGGTTCTACCCCTTCAGGGTTAGAACCCTAATAATAATAATAATAAACCAGTACAATCTTAGAAGGGTTCTACCCCTTCGGGGTTAGAACCCTAATAATAATAATAATAGTAATAATAATAAACCGGTACAATCTTAGAAGGTTTCTACCCCTTCGGGGTTAGAACCCTAATAATAAACCGGTACAATCTTAGAAGGGTTCTACCCCTTCAGGGTTAGAACCCTAATAATAATAATAATAATAAACCGGTACAATCTTAGAAGGGTTCTATCCCTTCGGGTTTAGAACCCTAATAATAATAATAATAATAATAATAATAATAAACCGGTACAATCTTAGAAGGTTTCTACCCCTTCGGGGTTAGAACCCTAATAATAAACCAGTACAATCTTAGAAGGGTTCTACCCCTTCAGGGTTAGAACCCTAATAATAATAATAATAATAAACCGGTACAATCTTAGAAGGGTTCTACCCCTTCGGGGTTAGAACCCTAATAATAAAAATCCTAACAAAAAGAATAGGTTTCCCAGCACCGCTGGTCCGCTGGTCCGCTGGTCCCCTAATAATAAACGTACCAGAAACAATAGGGTCCTCTGCCCTTGGCCGAGGTCCCTAATAATAAATGTAACAGAAACAGTAGGGCCCTCCACTATTGGCCGAGGTCCCTAATTAAAGCTGCAAGCAGCGTTGAGCGGGACCTCAGACTCTCGCCGTTTCGGCCTCCAGCTCACGTAGACAGTTAAAGACAAAATTTTTAGACGATTTTAGACCCCTCTCCACAGCTGACAATTTCTCCACATTTGATCATGTTACTTTCAGAGGCACTATCTCATTTCCTGTTGGGTTTTAGGTCAGGAATGTGATTTGTAGGTCTTGATGAGATGAACAACCCAGTTTTGGTTTGATCTTTCTACGACATTCCTATGGGCTGCAGTGGCCACTTTAGTGTGTCTAGGTGGCACTAGAGAGCCAATTTTGGCACTTTAGGGGTTAATTTTTTCATTTGATCAAATTTTCCGCCAGTCCTGATATGCGTGAGCATGTTTAAGGGGTCAAATTCAACCTCAAAAGAGGCAGCGGGAGAAAGAAAGAAAAAGAAAGAATAACAAACGCAGCAAAAACAACAGGGTCCTCGCACTTTGGCCGAGGTCCCTAATAAAAATCTTCACACTGTAACACTGGATGAACTCATTTTTGCATGTGACATTGTTAAATATAAACTGGCTGAAAGTCTCTGCCCTGTTTGTACATCATACTTAAAAAATCCTAATAAAATCCTATTTACTCTATATATGCTTCCCTTAGGTAACATCATTAGAAATCACTCTGGAAATTTCCATTGTTATGCAGATGATACACAGTTGTATTTATCGATGCAGCCAAAAGAAAGTAATCAATTAGTGATTGTTCTTGGCCCCAAACAACTCAGAGACTCTTTATCTGATGACATAGTTTCTCTAGATGGCATTGCTCTGGCCTCTAGCACTACCGTAAGAAACCTCGGAGTAATATTGATCAAGATTTGTCTTTTAATTCTCATTTAAAACAAACCTCACGGACTGCATTTTTTCATTTGCGTAATATTGCGAAAATTAGGCCTATCCTGACCCGAAAAGATGCAGAAAAATTGGTCCACACTTTTGTTACCTCTAGGCTGGATTACTGTAACTCTCTATTATCAGGTAGCTCTAGTAAGTCCTTAAAAACTCTCCAGCTAATTCAGAATGCAGCAGCACATGTACTAACAGGAACTAAGAAACGAGATCATATTTCTCCTGTTTTAGCTTCTCTGCACTGGCTCCCTGTAAAATCCAGGATTGAATTTAAAATCCTACTGTTAACTTATAAAGCTCTAAATGGTCAAGCTCCGTCATATCTTAGTGAGCTCATAGTGCCATATTATCCCACCAGAACACTGCGCTCTGAGAATGCAGGGTTACTCGTGGTCCCTAAAGTCTCCAAAAGTAGATCAGGAGCTAGAGCCTTCAGCTATCAGGCTCCTCTCCTGTGGAATCATCTTCCTGTTACGGTCTGGGAGGCAGACACCGTCTCCACATTTAAGACTAGACTTAAGACTTTCCTTTTTGATAAAGCTTATAGTTAGGGCCGGCTCAGGCTTGCCCTGTACCAGCCCCTAGTTAGGCTGACTTAGGCCTAGTCTGCTGGAGGACCCCCCTATAATACACCGGGCACCTTCTCTCCTTCTCTCTCTCTCTCTCTCTCTCTCTCTCTCTCTCGTGTCCTGTTACTACATCTTGCTAACTCGGCCGTAATGCATGTCACTAACTCAGCTTCTTCTCCAGAGCCTTTGTGCTCCACTGTCTTGTAGGTTAACTCATATCGCAGCGGTGCCTGGATAGTGTGACGTGTGTGGTTGTGCTGCTGCCGTGGTCCTGCCAGATGCCTCCTGCTGCTGCGGTTACCATTAGTCATACTTCTACTGTTAATATACACATGTGATTATTGTCACATATGTATACTATCAGACATTTACTTTCAACATATTGTACCACAATAACCAGAATTATAATTATAATATTATTATAATATCATTACTTCCATTAATGTTGCTGTAGGCTACTGTCATTACTGTCTGTCCTGCATCTGTCTCTCTCTCTCTCTCTCTCTTTCTGTCTCATTGTGTCATATGGATTACTGTTAATTTATTTTGTTGATGTGTTCTGTATGACATCTATTGCACATCTGTCCGTCCTGGAAGAGGGATCCCTCCTCAGTTGCTCTTCCTGAGGTTTCTACCATTAAAGGGCTTTTTTTGGGAGAGTTTTTCCTTATCCGCTGCGAGGGTCCTGAGGACAGAGGGATGTCGTATGCTGTAAAGCCCTGTGAGGCAAATTGTGATTTGTGATATTGGGCTTTATAAATAAAATTGATTGAATGACTGATTTACACATACTTTTTTTTTATTTACATTTGGCTGACTGTCCCCTGCAAGCTTTGTACCACTTTAATAGTTTGGGCTACTATAAAAAACAAACAAAACAAAACAATTTATGTTTCTGAATATGCACTAATAAATATTTTCATATTGATAATAGATCAAATGATCACGTGCAATGTCAAAGGAGTCACTTCTAATGTTCTTCTTTAGTTCTAAATGACTGGTCATTAGTCATTTAGAACTGAAGAAGCGTCTTGGATGAGAGACGAACCGTCTTCAAGAAACGCAAGCAAGTTCAGTTGCCTACAATATCGCACTTATGATTACCATGACCTGAATGACTGACAATCTTCACCGACCACTTCTAATGATGAACCCACAAAGAGTTATCACCAACACCGCAGTTCTATCAACATTTTTGCCTTTCAGATAATTGCTTGTTTACCTGGCCTGCAAATTTAATGAAGCTCAGCATAAGTTCAATCAGGAAGACCTTTCTGTGCTTATTCATTCACAATTCTCCCACTGCTTCCTCCAATCAGCTGCCACCGGGCGTGTACTCTTCTAGCTGTCCTATCGTAATTAGCCACGGCCTCCATCAGCCAATCAGGTCGTCACTATGAGATTTTAAATCTGTTCTCTCCTCTGCCGCTTTCAGCTGTCATTCTAGGCAGAATCGCTGCAGACAATCGCTCACCTTACCTTTTTCCTGCAGTCTATTGCTGATTGTACAGCCTCGTGCATTTCCTTAGCAGCAGCGGAATCATCTCTCATTCATCAAGTCCTCCAGTTCAGGCGATTTCACCTGTTTATAAGTCATATTGTCAACGCGTGTCTTCTGCCTCCGTTTCCTTCGGGAACTGCCCATTGGTTCGACAGCCCATTGGTTTGACATCCCATTGTTCCGACCATATTAAACTCATTGTTCCGAAGTCCGTTCCGAAATCATCATGACGCCCTGTGGTTAAGGTCTGGTTAGGTTTAGGCACCAAAACCACTTGGTTAGGGTCAGCAAAAGATCATGGTGTGGGTTAAAATGAAAAAGAAAGTGGCAAACACATAAGCCGTGAGCCTGCTCTGCCTCAAGCCGGTCGCACCATACGCCCACCGTGAGCCGTTCAGCACCACGGACAGTCGGACTAATGGGATGTTGAACCAATGGGCTGTCGAACCAATGACATGGACCCGTTTCCTTCTTCAGTCTCAAGCTCAGTGTCGTGTACGGATTCAAGATGTGGGCCAAACTCAACCTGATCTCACAGAAATACATGAAATGACTACGACCTCTTAACACCGCATTCCATGGTGGCAGCACGTAATGGGTTGAAATTACATGCTGCCACCACGAAAACAATGCCAATGTAAAGTCAATTAGGGTCCTCTCCCGTGGTGGACACACGGATTCCCTGATTCAATCACGTCACGTCAACCTCGTTTTCCTCAATGATATCTTTAACATTCCTGTATACACACAAAAACACGGAAGTGTTCTTGATATTAAAACAGCAAATATATTCCTCTGTTATAATTTCCCACCAATAATAATAATAATGATAATAACGTGATAGTTCGGCTGTTCTAGATATTTGTTATAGCCTATTCAAATATTCAATCCCAAAAACGCCGTTTCTAGAGAACTTGCTAAAATATCTGAAATGAACCATCATGCCTAACATATTTCATCTAGGTGCAGTGTCATTACTAGTTCAGCTTTACTAGACATTTGATATTTTCAGTAGATGTATCTTTTTACGACCCTGTTTTACAAGCCGCAAAAAAACCTATGTCCCAAAAACGCCGTTTTTAGAGTACTATCTAAAATAACTACGATTAGCCAACATCCTTGCTTTTTTTCTTAACATAATTCATCTAGGTGCAGTGTAATAAGTACTTTGGCTTTACTAGATATTAGATTTATTCAGTAGATCTATCTTTTTACAACCCTATTTTACAAGCCGCAAATGAACCTACTGTCCCAAAAACGCTGTTTCTAGTGTATTAGCTAAAATATCGAAAATTAGCCGATATCTTTACTTTTTCTTACCATAGTTCATCTAGGTGGAGTGTAATAACTCGTTCGGCTTTACTTGATATTAGATATATTCAGTAGATATATCTTTTTACAACCCTATTTAGAACCCTACTTTGCAAATCAGAAGAACTACAACTATGTTGCTGATATGTATCAAACTCCATGGCGCGGTCCCAGGGAATTGTAGTTTTTTAAAAATCTAAGTGTTTTCCCAGATTTGGAAGTTGTAAATACTGAATTGAGAGTACACTGTGGACTTCAAGGGGATGGTAAACACATTTGTGAAATCAGATTTTAAATATCTAATTTCTAAATGGGTGAAAATTAATTTTATCCATATTTTATCCATATCTGACAGCACCCTCAGTTGTTGACTACACTCACATGATAGCTGAGGTCAAGAGCTCTCTATAACAGTTGGTCCCATGTCTGTACCCCCTTTAGTTGCTGAGTTATAAGCCCTCAAACATGCACTGAGGTCAAGGTTCAAAGGTCAATGGCTGAAAGCAGGAACCATGTAGAATCTTCATACTGACATATGTCACTCTCTCTTGGTTTAGCTCTACGACAAAGTTTAGATTTTTTCATTTTTTGGACACAAGCCATGCCAGATGTAGTTTCAGAGAGCACTTTGAAGGCCCAGTGTATAAAATGAGTTTTGTTTGTTTCTTTGCTTGTTTTTTTCTTTTTTACTGTAGACACTGTAGATTTTTTCATTTTTTGGACACAAGCCATGCCAGGTGTAGTTTCAGAGAGCACTTTGACTACCTGTATCAAAATGTATAATTTTCAGCAGCGGTTTGTGTGACAGCTGCCACGGTCAGAGGTATAACCAGCGGGGCAGCCACTGGTTCTGTGGCGCTGGCTTGGGGTCCGCTCTCCCCTGGTGGAGTGGAGGGTGGCCGGGTTGCCAGGGGCAGACGGCTCCATGTGATGGTGTTTCCTCTCTGGTTCTTCCGTGCTCAGCCTTATTTTTATCTTCGTATTTATTTATTTATTAGTGGCGTCTGGATTCAGTTACGGCAGACGGATGGCAATCTGAAATGGAATGAAGCCCACAGACGGCCGACAGCAGCTACAAAACAGTAGTGGAATGCGCCCCATCCGCCCACAGCACAATGCTGTTAAAGCCCTACGCTATCAAAAGCTGGCAAAATACATTTATTTTATTTTATAGCCTTGACATTAACCTGTCATATTGTTGAGTTATCAAGGACACTTCCGCGTTTTTGTGTGTGTACAGGAATGTTAAAGATATCATTGAGGAAAACGAGGTTGACATGATTGAATCAGGGAATCCGTGTGTCCACCACGGGAGAGGATCCTAATTGACTTTACATTGGCACTGTTTTCGTGGTGGCAGCACGTAATTTCAACCCATTACGTGCTGCCACCACGAAATGCGGTGTTAAGAGGTCGTGGTCATTTCACGTATTTCTGTGAGATCAGGTTGGCCAAACTACACGTAACATGATTTGTTTCTCCGGGAAACGTTGCATACGTACACCCGGATTGCCACGCGCTGTCCCCCGTTACTCTGGCCAAGCTTCCACGCACACCTTGCTTCAACCCCGCCTCGTCATCGTCATCATCACCGCAGGCCTCCACATGCAGTGGCCACCACTCTCAGCCGACCAGTCCACTCAGCTGGCATCCACCCCCAACCAGCGCTTCAGTCTGTCTCCAGCCTCTCCAGCCCCGGAGCTCCCGAATCCCTCACGGCAAGAGAGCCGGTGTTTTAAGTCATCCGATCATCAGCCTCCCTCACTGTTAAGTTAAGTGTGTGTCATATGATCAGCCTACTACTCCATTCAGTGCCGCAGACAATATTATCACTGCATCATTAATATGAAGTGATTTATTTATTCTCCCTTCACCAGCTCAGTGGCCTTGTGGTAGAGTGTCTGCCCTGAGACTGGGAGGTCGTGGGTTCGATCCCCGGCCAGGTCATACCAAAGACTATAAAAATGGGACCCATTGCCTCCCTGCTTGGCACTCAGCATCAGGGGTTGGAATTGGGGGGTTAGATCACCACATGATTCCCGAGCGCGGCACCACTGCTGCTCACCGCTCCCTCAGGGGATGGGTCAAATGTGGAGAACAAATTTCACACATTCAGGTGTGTGACAATCAGTGGAACTTTACCTTTACCTGTTTAAATGGGAAAACAATTACCATAATATTGCAATAGCGGCGGACATTAATTTTCGGCTCACTGGGTTTCATCAAAGTGAGCATTTTAAGCAGGCACACCATGCCCTCCGTTCTCTATGGTATTCGCTTTAAGCTAAGTGATTTTTCCTCTTCGTCTTCATTCTTAAAATAAACTCACGTGCGCCCTTCAGCAATTCTCCAATGGGGTTTTCAGGTGACCGAAAATATACTTCTAGCACAATCAATTAAAAACGCCTCATTGCAGCACTCATATTTATTTGCATTCCCTTTCTTTAAGGAAACACAGCGTAGTTCGCATACATGTCTACAGTATGCACATGCTCTCACAACAGCTGTTTCATCAGGTGGCAATAAAATAAATAAATTAAAATACTGAAAGGATAAGTATGGCGGCCTCTGTTGCAGTACCATTACCTCCATCTGCCTGATTCATGTCATTTATCATATTTAGAACTCGGCCGCCCGGATCATCACCTGTATCTAATTATCTGACCTCATCACCCCTGTTCTCATCCAACTTCATTGCCTTCCTGTACAATACCGCATCCTCAAAAAAAAAAAAAAAAATTGGCATATTTACTCTATCTGGACACTGTGCACTAGCCTATATTTGTTCCTATGTTGTTGTTTTGTTTTAATGATGTCTTACTGATCTTTTCTTCCATGCTCTGTAGGCGACCTTGGGCGTCTTGAAAGGCGCCTCCAAATACAATGTATTATTGTATTATTATTATTATTATTATTATTATTATTATTAATAATAATATTATCATCATCATCATCATTATATGGACAGTAACACAGAAGCAGCCATTGGCACGTCTTGGGCTCCCTCCACAATGGTCGATTACGTGCACATTAAGAAAGGGTCAATAAGTCTGCTCCTTAAGGGCTTTTATTTAGTGAGATTCATTGCACCTAGTAGCAACGATGTTTTGAACCACCATTCTGACACACACCGTGGTCATGACGGCTGGGGCTCAATCATCTGGTTCGCTCTATTCTATTCTATTAAGAAGTCCTCGCAAGCAGCTCCTTCCTGGCGGCACTCCAGGCATTTTCTCAGCCCTTGTGCTATTTTTTAATTGTCATGTTTCCAGTCCGTCTGCAGTTCAGTGGTATGCACACTGATGAGTTCTGGTAATCACAGTTCCCAGTCGTAAATGGTCTAACTTAATTCGAGCTGCCCTTCACAATTATATCCATCTCAGATTCACCATTCACGATTTCATCCATGAATCGGGCCCGGAACATGCCTCAATCCCGTCATGCAGAGCAGTATGCAGGGCAGCTTCTAATCAGCCCAATCTTTTCCTGTTTTCACGCACTTTAAGTATAATAGTTGTCAATTCATTTGAGCTCAGCAAGTAGCTGCATGATCGCCCCCTCATGCACATGGCATCTTTGTGCCATGTTGCTCTGTTCTTATTTAGTGTGATCCAGAGCATCATTCGTCGACCGCCTGTAGGGGAAATGTATCCAGTCAACATACACTCGAAGATGCCCATGCAATCTCTAATCCCCTTAGTGACACTTGTCCAGTTCAGCAGTAGGGCTTTTATCATAGGACCCTCTACATCTATTTGGGCAATACTCTTGATCCACTTATTGTTGAGATAGATGCATCTAGCTTTGCACTTCCCAATCAGTGTTGGTAATATCTATTAAGGCTGAGCAATTCAGGGAGGAAGAAAATATATATAAACAAATAAATGAATAAATTCATCTCTTTAATTAAATAAATAAATAAATTACAATAAAATTAAATAAATAAATAATAAATAAATAAAAAGTGATCAATATAATATACAAAGACAGGGATCAAGGACCAGGGCAGATTTTTTTTTTTTTTTTTTTTTTAGTGGGTAGCAAGTACCCACTGGTTTTTGGGGGGAGCTAGGTATGGCTCCATTCTAGCACCAATTCATAAATCAAATTTCTGCTCCCCAAATTCTCACTAACTCATGCAAATAGCTGGTGGTGGTCTTTCATAGTTTGCTCTTCTGCTACCTTCAATCAAATCCCAGTTATGGTTTGTCCTATTGCCCACCTTTATATTCAGAAATGGCAAATGGCATCAGCCATTGGTTATCTTATTGCTACTGCATCATTGCTGACCTGAAATTTGCTTGTTGTACAGTCCTATGTTCCTTGCACTCGTTCATGTTTCCAATTCCGTCTGCCTCAGTTCGGTTAGGATGACTGTCATTTATCCCACGTTCCCTCAATACCCATGCTCTACGCGTTCTCATGCCGTTTGCACAGTCATCCGTGGCCCTCCAACTACATGCTGCATGCACGACACCTGCTCATCCGCTACTGCTCACCTATCATTTTATAATCCTCAATCTTGCATCACCCATGAATATTCCATTTTGGTTATATAATCACAAATTCTATCTGCCAATTCTCTATCTGCTGGTCCTAGGACATATTCTGCTGTATTCTTTTATTCAAGTTGGCCGTGATTTAATGCAATTTTATTGGTTCATTTCCTTTACCTCGTTCACCTGATCTCTCGCTCATTTACATGGTCTTCGGGACCTCACGCAAATGCACAATCACGGTTTGTGGGACCTCATGCTGCATGCACTAACAACCTTGGTCTTCGGACCTCATGGATGCTCTACCATGTTCTGTGGGACTTCATGCTGTATGCATTGACAACCTCGGTCTTCTGTCCTCAGGCAAATGCTCTATCATGTTCTGTGGGACCTCATGCTGCCTGCACTTACACCCCTGGTCTTCAGGACCTCATGCCAATGACCCACCTTGGTCTGTGGGACCTCATGCATTGTGCTTGGCCTCCCTCGGTCTTCAGGACCTCATGCAAATGCCCCATCATGGCCGATAAGACCTTGTGCTGTACGCCCTAACACCCTCGGTCTTCGGACCTCATGCAAATGCCCCATCATGATCTGTGGACCCCATGCTGTATGCTCCAACACCCCTGGTCTTCGGGACCTCATGCAAATGCCCCCATGGTCTGTGGACCTCTTGCACCACACCAAGGTCATTGGAACGCCTCAGAATTTTTTCCCCGCAAAACTTAATTTTCTTTGGTCAGAGGGACCCACTTAATTTTTGTTTTGTCATATCGGACGTAATTTATGTTTGGTCGTCGGACCTTATTTTAATTTAGCCATTTTATTTAAGTTGGTCTTCCGACCTTAGTTTCTGTTTGGCAATGTGACCTTTTATTTTGTTCGGCCTTCGGACCTTTTATTTTGTTTCTACTGATGGTCTTTAGGACTCCAGTTTGTGCACCCAGGTCTACGGGACCTCATGCTTATACATGGTAATTTCTTTTGTCAAGATGACTTTAATTTATTTTTGGTTGCTGGACCTTATTTTACTGTCACCATTTTATTTGAGTTGGTCTTATGATCTTAATTTTCGTTTGGTCTTTTGACCTTTTATTTACATTTGGTCTTATTGATCTTTTATTATTTTCTGCATACATAGGCCCAGGTCACTAGGACCTCGCACCAGTCACGTTAATTTTAGTTTGGTCATCAGACCCTTAATTTCTGTTGCTGTCATGCTGAAAATTGCTGACTTTAATTTATGTTTGGTTGCCCCACCTTTGCCTTTTGTTTGCATTATCTTAAGTTCGGTCTTCTGACCTTAATTTACGTTTGGTCTATGATCTTTCATTTCTGTTGGTCCTAGTTGACCTTTTATTTCGTTCAACATATAGACGCCATGGCCTCCAGAATCATGCCCATCCCAGCCTTCCCTCTGCCATATGACCTGATCCCCTGCCTCTGCCATTTCACCCTAGCTTCGTCTTGGCTGTTAGATCTATCCAAGCCTCCCTCTGCCACTTCCTTTCCATCTCATCTCACATCCCCTGTTTTCTAGATAGCAGCCCCCCTATTGTTGTCCTAGTCTCTTCCTGACCATATATTCTCATCAAGGTTAAACTTCCCCATTCAGGAGTCATGCAGGCCTTCAGATCTGTTCATTCTCATTCACTGCCTCCTCGTTTCAGTTTGTTCATGCTTCTTTTGCAATAGATTCCCTACTAATCTTTACCGGCTTGTTTCGTTAGAAGCCTGTTGCCTCCTGGTAAGGTAAGTGTGTGAAGGAACGCTATCGCAGGTCCTTCCTGCCTGCTGCTGTCAGGCTACATAACCAGCACTGCTCACAGTAGACTGCACCATGGACACTTTATTGACACTATGGACACTTTATGGACACCACAGCTGCCTGCGTTTGCACATACAATCACTTGCACTAGATGTGCTCCCTTTATCCACTGGTCAATTTCATTCACTGCTGCTCATTATTATCCACTTCCTATTATTTTTATTATTATTATTGTTGTTATTTATCGCCGTCTCTTGTATTTTTGTACTTATTTGCATGCCTAGTTATTTAAGTTTTTTAAGTTTAAATTTGAAATCTTTAATCTGACTCTTTCTCCTTGACTGCTGTAACACTGGAATTTCTCAATTATGGGATTAATAAAGTTGTATCTTATATTATCTTATCTTAAGGATTGCCTCATGTCATATGGTTTGTAGTCCCTCTCACTCCTTACACTGTTTTTGGGGGGTTCCCTAATTGGATACGGATCCATCACCCTCCTCATAGCTCTCCATCTTGAAGGGGTCTAATCGCCAAAGACTTTTCACATTTTCACATTTCATTCTCATGTGCATTTGTAATTAAATATTTTCTTTCCTAACCAAAAAACGTGTCTCTCCTGATTGAACTATTTTAGTTTACTCTCAGAGCTCTCATCAACATGGTGTCTAGCAGCAACAGCAGTGTTCAGGGATTAAAAATAAAGCTCTAACAAGCCCACTTTACACTAATAAATGTTCCAGCAGCTGGTGGATACCAAATCAGCTAAAAGGAGAGTGAATATTGGACATCAAGTGTTCACAATAACCACTACAAATGAATACTATTGTTGCTCTTTGTCAGCTTGATGTGTACATTAGGCATCTGCTAACATGTTGGCACCTTTATAATGTGATAAGGTGTCAGTGTGTTTACGTAGTCTTCTACTGCCCCCAAGTGGCCAAAAATCAATTGATACTGCTTTAAAATGTCCCTTACTGAGTCTAGTGTGTGTGTGTTTGTGTGTGTGTGTGTGTGTGTGTGTGTGTGTGGTGTTTACCTTATTTGCAAAAGAGCAGAATGATACTGGGTTTTTTTTTCATAATGAAAAGATAAAAACATGCAAAAAGATTTTAATTTGTAATCCAAAGTACACATATACAAGGATTCAGGATATTAGCATGTCATTTTCAGAGATCACAGCCAAAAGAACAACAAGAGAAAAAAATACAATCTGTACATATTTCAGTTTACAGTGAGTAGCCAGTTGGAAAGTACCAGAGAACACTAAGGCAAATCATTAGCAGACAAAAGAAACATTGCCTTTTTTAATTTAATCCACCACATCAGAATATCAGGAAGTATCTTTGCTACACAACAACGACTGATGTCTCCCTTTATCAGCAATCAGCTGCATAAGTCACATTATGACAAAAGCAAAACAAACAACAGAAGGTGTCTATCTAAATTCTAGCATAACTGTACATGTCTTCTCGTTGGCTTTGGAACACCAGACTGGCAAAAATATGCAGCTCCTTTGTACAGCTCTGGGTTTGACCAACATCTTGTCACTGTAGAAACCAAAAGACCTCACTGTCAGATGGACCACTGGTCTTGAATATGATGCTGTTTTGTTGTTTTTTTTATTAGGAGTTCATCCCTTTAGGAGCATAAACGTACTTGACAACTTCATGGGATTTTGCCCATAACATTTTAAAGTTACAGGGAAGTCAAATTAGTGAGTTTGTAACAATTACAATAAGTATATATTCACAGCAGCAGACACTGCCACCTCCAACAGAGTGTGCCTGGTACACCAAGAAAGAGTTGCAATATGGGTTGTTTGTAGCCTTGGGCTGAAAACACATCAATGCCGCTGCGGTGCGTCATATGATGTATGTCAAGTACCCCCCTTACCAAAAACTGGACGTGTCACGCTGCAGCTGATCAACAGACGACCATGTCAAGTTATTACTACTTCTACTGAAAGATCTGTACTTCCTCCACCTGTGGACAGCCCCTGATTAAAATTAATTTCTCACCTGAAGAGCAAATCGCCAGAGCTATAACTCACCAGGAAGTGTCTTTTTGGCCATTGTCTTTATAATTTTGGGATTGTGGATGCTTTAGCTTGGGATATTTCTCAACCTCAACCACAAGTTTCTCCTCATCATTCTTCGTCACACATTAAACACAGCAACATCAATATAGTACATCCAATTATACATCCATGGTGAGGAGAGGAGTGTCGAGCTGCCAGAGGAGCAGGTATGCTCATGGGAGCTGGTATGTACAAGCAGAGGGCGAGTGAGGGAAAAATGTATTGAATTCCAGGTGAGGATTGATAAAATGACAGTGGTGTAAAGTGCCGCGGGGCGTCTTGCTGCCACCGGTATAGGGTTGTGCATTGACACTAATATAAGTGTATTTTTTGATGCACGACATATGCCATCGTTGTGTTTTGGCCTTTTAATGTGTCAAACCAGTGGAAATCTCTGGACGTATTTACTGCAGAAATGGACCTGGGAGCGATTCTGTAGTGTATCAGCCAAGATTTACCACTGTCACAGAATTTCATAATGAGGAGCTCAGAGACTGTCTGCATCATGTCAGCTGTTAGAGAAAACAATCTGACCAGCAGAGTGTGAGAATATTCTGCTCCAAAAATGAAGAACTTACTGAACCTGAACACATATTTACCAAGCCTACATTACAAACATTATTGGAAAAATTCCATATTTAACTGAGAGTATTTTGGGTAACCTTTCCATAAATTCAAAAACAGGTGTCATCTTATTATCATCTTACATTAGGGCCAGTATGGTAATAATAATAAATTGTGTTGCCTATACATATTTCACTACACAAGTCGGAGCCTTTGACATGTAGTGCTAAACATCATGTTGACCTTGTCCAGTGATCTCCCCCCTCTGCCAAATACAAAGTGAAATACGGAGCTGGTGTTGACTGTTGAACTTTTTCGGTGTACATGAAGCAAAATTTGGTTAATTTCTCAGGTGCACTGACTCAACCAGTGTTCAACGCAAACAAACCCTCCAGTTTGTCTTATTGTTGGGTTGAACATGATGCAGCTGCTTTGTAATACTTTTCAATTCCAGTCATTCAAAGTTCATCTGACTCAAACATTTATAGATTCCTTGTGCCTTACACTGTGTGCCATGTTTGTGTAATGGCATAGCAACCTAACATGGATTTCTTGTATGGGTGAGTATCCCCAGGCACCTCATGATTAGATCTGATTACAATTCAGAGAGCAACTATTGGATGATAAAACGATTATCGATGTATCATGCTGCAATAAAAGTTTTGATTTCTATACATGATTTATTTTTTCTGACTGTGAGACTACTTGCTACTTTTAAAGCATAGCATACTGTATTTGTAATGGTGCATAATTAAATCAAAATATGAATTTATACCATCTGGCTCTTGTATAGGTCCCTTTTCCCACCAAATTTATAGCCAAAATGCTTCCATACCCAAACTTTTAAACCAGTCGGATTGTTTCCATCTGTTGTTGCTCACAGTAATCTTTTGTGGGATATTTATGGCGGCGCAGTGTCCAGTGATTGCATACTGTAATACTTATTTATTTTCTTCCCCCATCCCTAATTTGTAGTCTTGATTTTATTTCCATTTAATAGCAACTGCCATAACATTCTACCGTCTGGAACAGATTTAGTAAAACTTTGCTGTAAACATTACATCGCATGTAAGAGATATAAAAAATAAATGTGATTTCATTTTTAGTCTGTACCTTTTTTTTAGTGTTGAACTTTTCATCTTTGAACTCATCCTCTGATAACCATTAATATTGATGTAAAATGTCATAAAAAAAGTGGTGTGAAATTGCCAAAATAACCTGCTCTAGACCTGAACCAGAACTGTTGGATGCCTGGTCTGCTACTGTGGCAAAAATTATTCCAAATGGTTCAAAATAAAAAATAAAAATGCTGCAACATGTACAACTATTCAAAGCATCTTCTGCAATGGTAGGACATCCTCCAAAAATGCATATACAAGGGTGCGTATGAGAACAATACAGGGGGAACTGAAGGTTAAGATCAGGGAGGCTAAGGAGAGGTACAGGAGGAAGCTGGAGTGGAAACTCCAGCAGAACGACATGAGAGAGGTCTGGAGTGGAATGAGGACCATCACTGGCTTCAGGACCAACAACAACAGAGGAGCTGAAGGCAGTGTGGACGGGGCCAATGAACTGAATCTGTTTCTTTTTACAGATCTGACAATTCTGGCCCTGTTACCTGTGCCCCCCAGCTATGTAGAGTACTTCAGCATGTCTTCAACATGAGCCTGAGTCTCCAGAGGGTCCCCATGCTGTGGAAGACATCCTGCCTCGTTCCTGTGCCAAAGACGCTGCATCCCAGTGGCTCCAAGGACTACAGACCTGTGGCATTGACTTCCCACATCACGAAGTCCCTGGAGAGACTCATCCTGGAGCAGCTCCGGCCCATGGTCAAGCCACTCTTGGAACCCCTCCAGTTCGCTTATCAGCCCCAACTTGGAGTGGAGGACACCGGACACCATCATCTACCTGCTCAACCACGTCTACGCCCACCTGGACAACCCGGCGAGCACTGTGAGGGTCATGTTTTTTGACTTCTCTAGTGTGTTCAATGCCATCCGTCCAGCTCAACTAGGTGACAAGCTGACAGAAATGTAGGTGGATGCCCCCCTGGTGTCCTGCATTGTAGACTACTTGACTGGCAGACCACAGTACGTGCGCTTGCAACACTGTGTGTCAGACAGAGTGGTTAGCAATACTGGGGCCCCACAGGGGACTGTCCTTTCTCCCTTCCTCTTCACCCTCTACACCATGGACTTCAGCTATTGCACTGAGACCTGCCATCTTCAGAAGTTTTCTGATGTCCATGGCCATAGATGGACTTATCAGTAAGGGTGATGAGGATGAGTACAGGGCTGTTGTGGATAACTTTGTCACATGGTGTGAGCAGAACCATGTGCAGCTCAACGTGGCAAAGACAAAGGAACTGACTGTGGATCTGAGGAAGACCAAGACACTGGTGACCCCTGTTTCCATCCAGGGTGTCAGTGTGGACATTGTAGAGGACCAGTGGTATACCAGTGGTTCCCAACCTTTTTCTTGAGGGACCCATATTTTTACAATTGTAGACTTTAGGTTACTATATATATTTTTGTAAATAATCTTGTTAGATTTTGTTATATTTTCACTTCGAATTGCCCAATATGATATATCTTTCTACTCTTCTAAGGAGCACTTGTAAAGCCAACAATTTCTCCCCAGGGATCAACAAAGAATCTCTGATTCTGATTCTGATGATATCCTACGAATTAGAGCCTGACGAATGACATGGATTACATACTTAATGTAAAGTTCTGTTATTAAAGTTACACAGGTTACGTTTCAGCAAATAAAGTGAATGTGGTTAGGTGTAGGGAAAGAAACATGGTGAGGACATACCTTAAAATGACTCAAAGTTCACATGGTTCTGAACAGCAGTCTCCTGGGGTAAAATCCTGTGTTTTCTGACCCATTCATCACCCCAACCTGCCTCCTTAATGGACTGCATACTTCTTTAGTGGCTCATGATTTATGTGGAAATAAACATATGTAAGAATTTCGGTGCATTGCTTTTCACAGCAAAATGTACTAAAACGGGTACATTACATCAGCATATCTAAAACATTTCACATTTTTCACCCTAAGTGTTAAAAAGATTTATTAGCAGAAGTGGAACTAGCAGTTTGGATAGTGGCATTTCAGCCTTTGTTTCACACGCTGGTCCTTCACCGTTCAATCAAAGCTTTGACATGATGTGATGTTGAATGATCAGTCGTTGCAGAGAAAAATCAGTGTGGGAGAGCAGAGAGGAAATTCAAACTTTAGATCTTGGCTGGTTTTGTTAACACTGGCAGTCAGTCACATTAATACCAGAGCAATGTGGTGAAATGATCCTGCTGTTTATGCATACAGACATGCGCTTCAAAAAGTAAGAAATATATCTGCCGAGTTACACACAAAGGTGTTTTACTGCCTCATATAGAAAGCGACACCAGCTTTAACGAAGCATTGGTCAGAGGAGACATCAGTGAGCAGTGAAGTAGTGTGAGTATATGTATATTTAATTTTGCTAACCTCTGTGATTGATTAAGCTCTACACACTGCCACATACTGGAAGTGTAGGTGGCATTTTCTGACTGAATCAGATTGAAAAATAAAACCTTCAACACCCAGAGCCGTACAGTAAAGCCATGTTTTTGCTGATCAGATCATCCAAGGCATCTGTTAATAGGCTTTGCCCTTTAGACTGTCCATCCAGTGTATCTCTGTGGAAATGACTCACACACACTCTCACACACACGCACGCACGCACGCACGCACGCACGCAGGCACGCACACACACACACTCATCATGGCGAAGTGCTCCTCCAGTTGCTGTTGGGAGCTTTAAAGCAATGTATCTCTAGACTGAACACAATCAAAAGAATGTACAAAAAGGCACATTTGACCCCAGTGCTCCTGTACTGTGAGATTCAAGTGTAAATGAGCATTTGTAGCATGGCTGTTGTAGCTCTTAACCATCATAGAGACGACGTCCCCTCAGAGCGCATTGCTCTGGCAGCTCATATTTGTTAGCATAAGGGCTAACGCTGAATGTCCATTAGCCTGAATGCTAGCCGGTGCCAGGCCTTGCTAGGCCGGGAGTCAGAATGGTCCCAAGTGTCTTCAACTGTCATCAAGGGGCAGCAAGTCTCTTTATAAGCTGTCCAGTGGTAATACATAAGTGCCAATCCATACCCTATATTTATGCCACATCCTCTTTCCTTAACCCTACCCACCCCACCTGAGCTTTGGGGCAAGGTGAGGTGGAGAGGGTGGTTGTTGTGGGTAGGGGTTGGGGGGGCTAATCATCCCCTCCGCCATACAGGTCAGCCAGCTTGCGGAAGCGTGGTCCCCAGTCGCCGAGGTAGTCGTAGTCCTGGTCTCCGCAGCTTGAAGAGGAGTGCAGGGAGCTGAGAGAGCCCGCAGTGGAACCACTGCCCTCATAGTCAAACACAAGCAGGGAGTCGTAGGGGGGAGCGGTGGGGTCATTGTCTGCTGCCTTCAGGCCCTGGAAGAACAAAAGGAGTACACAGCAAGGTCAGCAGAGAGAAGTTTGGAAAATAAGGCCCCCCCCCTGCAGTTGTATGCCTCCACGCACCAGTCAAGTTTCTCTTACAGTTTACATCCACGTCTGTGAAAATATGGATGCTTCACAAACATATTCCCCCCCAGCAGGGCGATCTATACAATCTGTATAGATGAGTGTCACCAATTCAGTATCTGACCAAATGTCTCTCCTTCTGTTCCTGAGTAGTGGCCAGAAAAGTGTTTCATGTACAACAGGGACAACCTGAAAACATAATGCTTTCGGCCATGGCTTTTGCTGGTGCAGAGGCAGAAAAATTGATTTTTCTGCATTACAATTATAAACTATGATAATTACGACCAGTGCTACAGTTTACTGTTGGTTACTGCTGGCAACTACACATCATCATTAGATCATCAAAGCAGAACAATGTGTAGGAGGAACAGCCTTTCTGAACTCTCCCAAAACCTAAATTAAAAGGGACAGGGGTGAGATGGGCCACTCTGAGGGTAAAATGTTTATTGCTTTGGCTGTTTCACCTCATTCTTAAGGAACTCTTTCACCGTCATCCTGACATTGAGGGTGGTAAAGGTGTCAATTGGAAACCCTCCAGATCTAAGTTTCTGATTAACATCCTGAAAAAATCCAGTGTTTGACAACACAGCCAGATTAACTGCCAGTCATTAACTATGCTTTTAAGTTCACCACATCTTCCCCCCTTTTTGTCACATCTATGGGTGCCACCCCAGCTCTCACCTGGGTGAAACTGAGGCCATGTTTACACGAAAACGATCCACTGAAAACAGAATTGTTTCTCATTTTCGTTTTGAAAAAAGTTCCGCGTTTAGACGACAATGTTTTGATAACAATCGCCATGCACACGGATCCACAAAAATGGCCCAAAACGCTGCAGTATACATGCCAGGCCAGTAGTTGGTGGTGTGACGCTAACGCTTCCTTCTACAGAGCGGTGATGTAGAAACAAACAAAACGGGACCGCACAAACGTTTGTCTGGACAGACGACAAGGTGGAGTTCCTACAGTAAATCTACACTTTACTGGAGAAGCGTTGATAAATTCAACAGGGTGAGCAGCACAAATAGAGCTCGGGAGTCCGCCATTGTTGCTGTGATAGTCGACTTTCTCGCGCATGCCTAGTGACTGTAAGCGTAATGCGCATGTGCGAAAAGTCTCAGTTTTCAGAGGAACTGCAGATTGCAAGTTTACATGACAACGGAGACGGTGCCATTTCCAAAAAATTTCACTCTGGAACCCGTTTTCAAAACGTTGCATTTTCAGGCACCCAAAACGCCGCTGTCATGTAAATGATCGGCCAAAACTCAACTAAAGTTTACCGTTTTCAATTGAAATCGTTGTCGTATAAACGGGACCTGAGATAAGAAGAACAGGTGTGAGTCGTAAACTGAGTTTACATTCCTGAGCAGAGACTAAGTTATCTTGTAACCAACTTGAAATGTCTCTTGACAGTAAAACTATACATTTTATCCATGTTCTAACATTGTAACTGTGCATAATCCTTGTTTGTTAGTTGAATGATTTTTTTCACACTCTTGTAAGTCATAGTATGAGGGAGTTATAATATCATGTGTTTAATCCCTAATGTAATATGGAGTCATACTGCCATCATGTGACGATAGTTAAGAAGGGTTCCCGTAAGGAATCCCATATTATATTTCGAGTTAAAATATAGTTGGATTGATTAATCAACTTGGCTTTATTAATATGTGCTTTGTCATTTAGTATGTTGATGCAATGGCAGACTAGTTTGTAGTGTTTGTGCACGAAACATTTATACTTGTGTTCCGCTGATATATGCGGTATAATAATCATATTAAATTTAATTTGATGTTAAGAGCCAATTTTGACCATAATGGGAAGAGTATGTGTCTATCGCGCACAACATGTTAAAATATATAATCTCACAAAACAAAGTTTCATTAAAGTTCATTAAGTTTCCTCTGAAATAAAGTAATGTCTAAACAAAGAGACCTGCCTTGCTTCAAACACGCCCACTCAAGCTGGTCGGATAAAACTATTGATCTCGGCTCATTTCCGCACTTTTACTTCTTTCTTTCCTTCCTGTTACTTTCTTTACTCTTTACTCTGTTCCTTTACTTTATTTTACTTTTACTTTCTTTTGCCATCCTTCCTTCTAGTTATACTCTTTATGCCTGAACCCGTTATGCTCTTAAGCTCGGTTCCTGCGTAAACCTTTCTTTTCTTACGATCAAAATTATTTTAAACTTTAAAGTTTACTCGACACGTCCAGAATTGTTTTGTCTGTCCTGATTTTTCTTTATTTTTGTCTGTGCCATCAGTAACATCATACCTGAAACAATGAAGCCAGCCTATTGCAACATTTTATCGAACGGCTGACGAGATTGTTTTCAACCTTATTATAAGCAAATAGCCACAGCTAAATAGATAAGCTACTATTCGACCTGCAACTCCATCAAAGACTCATAGGATCCAGCGTCTACCAGACACCTATCAAAGTGTCCGCAAAGCAGGGGTTGTTTTGACGAACCAAGAGACTTTCCGCCGCCTAAAATCACTGAAGGACACCGTCTTCAGGCTCCACTGCCCCTCACCGCTGCGTTCCAGTCTGTATCACCCTGCTGGAAGGCCGTGAAGTGAAGCCGGGAGTTGCCAGCGGCAGTTCGGGGTCATCAGAGAAAAGTCAGTCAGAGCCAACTCTGCTCAAAGTAGGCCAAATCCCCCGCACCTGATGCAGTTGCTGTGTTGTGGTAAGAGTTGATGTTGAATAGGAGACTTAGTTAAGCTTATCTTAATTTAGGTTTCGTCAGGTCCCCAATTTATCTATAGTCACATACTCTCTCACTATCGGCAAACTAAATAACTGACAAAAGTGTTACCTCTTGTCTTAATCCATTTATACATACTGTTGATTTTGTGTTATTTCATATCATCCTCTGTTACTATTCATTTACTCAGATGTTAAACATTTAGCCTAAATAAATCTTCATTTATCGCCAAGTCGTTGTCTGTGGATATTTCTTTTGAACAGGATCATCTTAGTTCCTCACTGTATAGAGAATTGTTAACATACATGCACCTATGAAAAAGTTCACAGCTAAAACTAAATCAGCCCAATGGATTGACTCATTTCTAAAGCAGTTAATGAAACAGAGGGATGAAGCTAAATTGGTGGCAGTTAAATCAGGTTTATTGGAGGACAGATTAAAATACTGCAAACTGAGAAACCAAGTAACTAAACTGAACAAAAGAAAGAAGAAAGAATATTATAGGCAAATAATTGACAGTGTTAAACATGATGGTAAAAGACTTCGGAACACCTTGAATGAAATTATGGGAAGAAAAGGACAATGCATGTGCATCTTTTGTCGAATCAGATGGTATGTTTCTAACTAAGCCCCAAGGGATTGACAGCTATTTTAATATGTTTTTTATCAATAAGGTGAACAATCTGAGGCAGGGTCTAGGATGTATTGATACTAACCCTTGTGAACTGATATGTAATGAAATAATGGATGGTAAAAATTGTATGTTTCAATTCAAGTGTGTAGAGGATAGAGATCTTAAGATATTGTTGAAGTCTCTTCCGAAATATGGCAGTGAAGGCACTGATAATCTAGACAATAAGGTATTAAGTATTGCTGCTGATTACATTTCGGGTCCTTTAAGTCACATTGTGAATAGATGTCTATTATGTGGGGTATATCCTAGACTGTGGAAGGAGGGAAAAATCATTCCATTACTTAAGGTTAACAAGTTACCTTTTAGTGGGCCTAATAGTAGACGTATAAGTATTCTTCCTGCACTTCCAGCAAGGTTATGGAAAGGATCATCCATGTTCAGGTCCAAGATTACTTTAATAATAACAACTTGATTACCAAATATCAACATGCATACAGAAAAGGCTACTCGACTTGTACAGCTCTTATACAAATGACTGATGATTGGTTGAGGGGGATTGCTGACTCTAAAATCGCAGGAGCAGTTATTTTAGATTTCAGTGCTGCATTTGATGTCATTGATCATGACATTTAATTGACAAGCTAAAGTGTTATGGTTTTAGCCAAACTGCAATTACCTTGATGACGAGTTATCTTTCCTCTAGAACTCAGAAGGTTTTTTATAACGGTGGTTTGTCAGATTACAGTAGTTTAGTATGCGGTATACCCCAAGGAAGTTGTCTGGGACCACTCCTGTTCTCAATTTTTATTAATGATCTGCCCCTAGCTGTGAATAATGCAGGTATAACAATGTATGCAGACAATTCTACTGTGTATTATGCAGCAACTACATGTCAAGAATTAAACCAAGTTTTGTCTTGTGAGTTAAATATCGAATAAAAACAAATAAATTAGTCCTAAATATATCCAAATGTAAAGGTATTGTTTTTGGGTCACGATATAAATTGATTTCTAAGCCTAAACTGGAGCTATCCATATCTGGTGAACCCATAAAACAGGTGGACAAAGCTAAATTGCTAGGCCTAGTCCTTGATAGTCATCTATCATTGACTGAGCACATCAATACAGTTGTCAGTAAAATGGGCCGAGGCATTGCAGTTACAAGAAAGTGCTCTCCTTATGTACAGTCACACATGCTTGGTCAAGTGTCGAAATCATTAATTTTGAGCCACTACTACACTACTACTATTGTTCAATAGTATGGTCGTCTGCATCCAAAACTAATCTTGCAAAATTACAAGTCTCACAAAATAGGGCTGCTAGACTTGTTCTGGGCTGCTCAATAAGAACTAGCACTGAAAAGCTGCATTCTAGCCTTTCTTGGCTCACCATTGAACAAAGGATTTTTTCAACAATGGCCACATTTTTTAGCTGCATTATTAACTTAAAAAATCCAGTATTTTTATTTGACCAAATAATTTATTGCAATAACACACATAAACACAACACTAGGTTTGCCAGTAATGTTCATATTGTGGTTTCCAGTCTAAGGACTAACTCATCACAAAAAAATGTCATTTACAGAGCCATAACATACTAGAATAGTTTACCTTTCAAAATCTGGCTAATTAAAAATAAATTATCCTTTAAAAAGGAAATGCAGAGGCATCTGCTGGCCTGTAGATGAGTGTGAAAAGTAGAAGGTATGCTCAGTGCGTGTGTTTACAATATTGTGTGTTTCTACAAGTTGTGCATTTTTTTCTTTGTCTTTTTGTCTTTAAAAAAAAAATTATATATATATATATATATATATATATATATATATATATATATATATATTCAACATATTGATTTATTTAGTATTCTACTTTAATGTATGTAGCCTACAGTGTACCCAATTTTGAACTGAAATGACTGAATGTAATTCCTTTTTTTCTTCTTGTTTTATATGTAATGTAGTGTAATATATTGTATGTAAGGTGTGGACCCCAGGAAGATTAGCTGATTGCCAAGGCATTCAGCTAATGGGGATCCTTAAAATTAACAAATAAACAAATAAACAAAAATTCATAACCCAGGTATTGAGATTGATTTCTTATTGATAAGTGTACTGACTAATTAATAAAGTTATTAATTTGATTAGTTGCTTCCCTCCATAGGAGGGTGGTGCCCCTAAATTTATTAGGAGTGCAAACATTTTCTAAAGGTATTGCTCCTATAAATGTAAGACTTCTTCTAATGTCCAGTGTTGACCCCCGCAGACCATCTGAAAGGAGAAGAGTTAATTTTTCTAGAGAATTGGGCATCAAAATGTCAACCTTTCATCACAAGCCAACATATATTTCAATTACCCCCTACTTCACAACAGTATGGAGCCCCTTAAAGGTCAAGTCGGGAGATTTTTTTTGGACTGACTTTTGCGTTACCTCGCAATACATTGCGTACCTCGCAATACTTTTTGCGTTCCCCTGCAATAAAGGGAAAGTTAGAGGAAATTGCCACTTTAGAATGAAAATACAGACAGTACTTACTGACCCTCATACTGACAAGAAGTCCAGTGTAGTTTTTTAATCCACAAAACTCTTTCAGGGTATCGGAGCATAACAGCTAGCGGAATAACAGCTACACTTGAAGTGCATGGAATCCACATTTTGAAAACGTAATAAAACTCTGCTAATGCATTATTTCCCCATGTGTATGTGTGCGTATGATTCAGAGGTACAACTTGTTCTAAAATTGGTTCAGTATTGAGGGAGGCGGATGCAGCTGGGAGCCGCAAAACGAGCTAAAACGGTAACAGGGGCAAATGCGTCCTGTATAAGTTTGTGCATTAAAAGTGTGCAAACCACACACAGCATTGTTACCTAACGCAGTAATTCCCTGCTGCTCTTTTGTATGTGTGTTCTATTAATTCTAATGACAAACTAAGACGATAAATATTTGTTAATGCCCTATTTTCATGACGAAAACAAGACTACAGCTAAATAAGAAGTAGTCTTGGTAAGAGAATCATGAGGAAATGTATTATATTTAAACAAAAAAATACAGACGCCTTGCTGAGGCCGGTGCTGTCTCCCACCACCTCCAGGAAGCTTACTTATTTTTAGGGTCCGAGCAACGACGAAGTCGTCTGTAGGACCCTATTGTAATCGCGCTGTTTATTATTATTATTATTAGGGCCCGAGTGACGACGAAGTCGTCTGTGAGGACCCTATTGTAATCACGCCGTTTACTATTATTAGGGCCCGAGCGACGACGAAGTTGTCCATGAGGACCCTATTGTAATTGAGCTGTTTATTAGGGCCCGAGCGACTACAAAGTCGTCCGCGTAGGACCCTATTGTAATCGAGCTGTTTATTATTAGGGCCCGAGCGACAACGAAGTCGTCAATGAGGACCCTATTGCAATCAAGCTGTTTATTAGGGCCCGAGCTACGATGAAGTTGTCCGCGTAGGACCCTATTGTAATCGTGCTGTTTATTATTATTAGGGCCCGAGCGACGAAGAAGTCGTCCGAGGACCCTAATAATAATAGGACCCGTGCTGTTTATTATTATTATTATTATGATTATTATTATTATTATTCTTTACCCAACTTTGTGTCCCAATTTCACCCCTTTCCCAAATTTCAAAATGCTTCTAACTTTCCACATTCGTCCGGCCACATCCAAAATTCAATATTTTTGGGCGGTTGCACATAGTCCTGAATTTCCACCACTAGGTGGCGCTATAATCAAGGGAAGAGCGTTTTGGATCATAACTCTCATATACGTTGTGGCACATTCAAAAACCTTATATGCATGTGTTCAGGGAATTGTGCTGAATCTCGTGATATAGGCCACGCCCATTTCTGCCTACTGTTTTTTTCCTTGCAAATTCACAAAATGTTACAAACATTTTCGAAATCCTCCTAGGCAATTTCACCGATTTGCACGAAACTTTGCACACAGCATCTGGGGACTCTTCTGACAAAAAGGTATTAAAAGAATTTTGATATTCCAAAGAATACTGAAGTTATTAAATAGCAGCTTCCTGCAGATTTGGTACAAAACAGGAAGTGTTGCATATCTCCACATTGGTGTGTCCGAATGACATGAAACTCAGTTTACTAATTCCCCATGAGCCCCTGAGGCTCTGTGCAAAATTTCGGGTGATGACCACAAGGTGGCGCTCTTTAAATTGAAGTATTGTATATCTCAACATCGGTTGGGCGGATTAACACGAAACTTGGTATAATTATTGGCAATGCCCTCCTGAGAATATCTGACGAAGGACTTACTGATCCACCACTAGGTGGCGCTCTGGTGGCCGTCTAATTTAATATTTGGCACTGTGCCAACACCATGACACTCATGGAAATAAAATTGATAGGGGTGGTATAGACTGGCACCTGTAACTCACACATCATAAATGACCAGTAGGTGGCGCTATTTTCAATGCACCTTCTATTTACATGTTCTCTGAATTCAGCTGAATTGTGTGGTGTAAGCCACGCCCACTTTCGCGGTAACTTTTCATTCACTAAATCACGACAAATGAAAAACGTACTTTTTCGAACTCCTCCTAGACGATTTGACCGATTTGCACCAAACTTTGCATGTAGCATCTGTGGACCCTCCTGACAAAAAGTTATCAAAACAATTTTGATCGTCCAAAAAACAGACAAAATATAAAACAACAAATTCCTGCACATTGTTTTCAAAACAGACAGTCTTTCATATCTTGACCAAATACAGTCCGATTATCACAACACTTTTGCTAATTGTGTTCCATGGACCGATGAGGGTTTGTGCAAAATTCGGTGCAAATCGGCCAATAGGTGGCGCTCTGGTGGCAGTCTAATTAGTATGAACGGAAGTAAATTGGAAAATCTTCAAATCCTCTTCAAAACTCATCGAGTTTCAACCTCTTCTCGTCCCACATACTTTGAGCTAGAGACACCATGTCAACTTTTAAAGAGTCAGAAGAACTTTAACTATTGGGCATGTATTCAGCTTCTACTTTTTGGAAAAATACATACGTGGGTTGGGTGCCTACCTGTATACTGGAAATGTAAGTAAGAGATAACGTTTATTTTTTTATTTATTAGAGCTGACAAGACTTCTAGGTGCACGCCCCCCGATGGCAGCATGCCCCGACGTGCGTGGACTGCGAGGGCCCGTTCATCGCTGCTTGCAGCTTTAATTATTATTATTATTATTGCGACATTTCGTGCCCCAATTTCGGCCCTTTCCCAAATTTCAAAATGCTTCTAACTTTCCACATTCGTCCGGCCGCATCCGAAATTCTATATTTTTGGGTGGTTGCACATGGTCGACACGAAATGCCAAAATAGCGCCCCCCTACAAATTTTCAAAAACCCCTCCCCATTGGGGTTAGTTTGTCATAGTTTGAACGAACTCCTCCTAGGGATTTCGTCCGATCAACTTCAAATTTGGTACAGATCATCCCGAGAACATGCTGATCAAAAGTTATTAAAAGCTTTTCTCTATGCCAAGGGGCGTGGCCGCTAGGGCGTGACAAATTTTGGCGACTTTTCATTTTCATGCCATCGAATTTCGAACGGCTCTCCCACCCACATACTTGATCTCAGCAGCTTCAAACTTGCTGAACATGATGATGGCTCCGCCCCGAATGCCCCAATATGTTAATATCCCACCTTACTCATAGCGCCCTTCGGTCGTAACAGGAAGTGTCCAGTTTTTACTTTAACATGTACTAATGCCACAAACTTGACCGCATCAACGTCATTCCACTTCTAATGCATGCAGAACAAGTTGGTGAAGCTACCTTATGAACACTGTGAAGCTACGTCTAATGGTGTCCATGTGGTGGTGTGGTGACTATCGATCCCTCGCCACTAAATATCTTTGGCATTTTGATGGCTTCAACGACCTCATCTCCTCATGAAAATTGATACACAGGTCAAGAATGGCAAGCTCTTACATCTGATAGGGGCGTCGCCCATGGGGGGGACCAAATGCCTCTATAGTGCCCCCTTGAAATTTTCAAAAACACCTCCCCGTAGGGGTTTATTTGGAGTAGGAAGATGAAAATTGGTATACACGTGTATGTTGTCCAGACGCACATAAAAGTCTCTGGCAGCAATGGTCTACTCCAAACAGGAAGTTGGCCATTTTGATTTTGACTTGTCATTTTGGCGTGATTTCCACATGTTGTATTTTAACGAACTAGTCCTAGGGATTTCATCCAATCGACTTTAAATCTTTTTTACAGATCATCCAGAGACCATGCTGATCGAAAATTGTGCTCTGCCTGTCTGTAGATCAAAGGGCGTGGCTGCTATGGCGCTGCCATTTTTGATCCATCGCCATGCATATTCAAGCAGCTCTCTCTCCCACATAATTCATCCAAACTGCTTCAAAATTTCTTTACATGATAAGGCAATCTTGCTCATGGCGCCCCCTTGTGGAAACAGGAAATGCCGTCTTTTACCCTGACAAACACCAACCTTAAGCTCCTGACCTAATCAACTACATTTTGTGGCCACATGACGATCAAGTTGATGAATCTCCACAGTGACACATGTGTCCTGTCATGTTGCAGGCTGCCACGGTGACGGTGGCGACTTTTCATTCTTTGCCACGGAACCCCGCCTGTGAGTTTAACCTACACGTATGAAAATTGGTGGGCATATAGAACATCCCAAGACGCACAAAAAATCCTCTTGGACCCATGCCGTAAACCCAACAGGACGTCGGCCATTTTGTTTTGCTACGTCTGATGGTGTCAGTGTGGCGGCGTGGTGACTATAGATTCCTTGCCACTAATTGCGTTTGGCTTTTGGATGACTTCAACGACTTCATCTCCTCATGAAAATTGATACACAGGTCAAGAATGGAAAGTTCTTAAGTCTGACAGGGGCGTCGCCCATGGGGGGGGGGGACAAAATGCCTCTAAATCGCTCCCTTGAAATTTTCAAAAACCCCTCCCCATAGGGGTTTTTTTTGGAGTAGGAAGGTGAAACGTCACACCACGCAGTGGCGGGGGAGAGCGAGGACCCAATCACAGCTGCTTGCAGCTTTAATTCGTCTCATTATTATTTTTTGTTCCGCCAGATTTTGGTGCGTAATTTGTGCCACAGCTCTGAATGCACATAGGGTCTTCATAAAACATATGGATTCGAGATTCAAAGTGTTTATTGTCATATGCACAGTAAGGACACGCGTTTCTCTGCAGAATGAAATTTGTTCTTTTCTGTCACCAATTAATGCTAAACAATATAAATCTGAAGTATAAAATAGATCAAAATATATACGGTGTGCACTGTTTTAATATCTCCTTGCTTAGTGTAATATTAATTTGCCTGACGCCGCTAGATCTGTGAGCGTTTGGCCGCTAAGGGTGTACATAAACCCACTCACTGCTTTAACCATACCCTTGATCTAGTTCTGACGTATGGAATTGAAATTTATAACGTAACAGTCATTTCACAGAATCCCTCGCTATCGGATCATTATTTGATTACTTTTGATTTCTTTTTACTCGATTACATGCCACTCAGCAACAGTTACTATACTAGATGTTTATCAGATAGTGCTGTCGCAAAATTTAAGGAAATGATTCCTCCATCGACAAATTTAATACCATGTCCTTCAGTAACAGAGGTTTCCCGTACTGACTTTAACCTCTCCCGAATTGATCATCTTGTTGATAGCGCCGTAGGCTCGCTGCGAACAACACTTGACTCTATAGCTCCTCTTAAAAAGAAGTTAACAAAGCAAAGAAAGTTCGCTCCTTGGTATAACTCGCAAACCCATAAGTTAAAAGAAATATCGCGAAAATCTGAAAGGAATTTGCGATTAACCAAACTGGAAGAATTTCATTTAGTCTGGGCAGACAGTCTCAATACATATAAGAGGGGCCTCCACAATGCCAGAGCAAACTATTACTCAGCTTTAATAGAAGAAAATAAGAACAACCCCAGGTTTCTTTTCAGCACTGTAGCCAGGCTGACTGAGAGTCACAGCTCTATTGAGCCTTGTTTTCCTTTTGCCCTTAGCAGTAATAATTTTATGAGCTTTTTTTAATGACAAAATTCTAACTATTAGAGGCAAAATTCATGACCTCCTGTCCTCAGATAGTACCTATCTGCCTTCAAACACAGCTGTAGAACCTAATATATATTTAGATTGCTTCTCCCTGATTTCTCCTCAACAATTGACCACAATGATTTCTTCATCTAAATCATCAACGTGTCTCTTAGACCCCATCCCAACTAGGCTACTTAAGGAAGTCTTACCTTTAGTTAACACTCACTTATTAGTCATGATCAGTATATCTTTATTAACAGGCTATGTACCACAGTCTTTTAAGGTAGCAGTAATTAAACCTCTCCTAAAAAAGCCCACCCTGGATCCAGAGGTGTTAGCCAACTATAGACCAATATCTAATCTTCCCTTTCTTTCAAAGATCCTTGAGAAAGTAGTCGCAGACCAGTTGTGTGATTTTCTCCATGATAATAATTTATTTGAGGAATTTCAGTCAGGATTTAGAGTGCATCATAGCACTGAGACAGCACTAGTTAAAATTACAAATGACCTTCTGATTGCTTCAGACAAAGGACTTGTCTGTAATTGTTTTATTAGATCTTAGTGCGACCATCAAATTCTGCTACAGAGACTGGAACATTTAATTGGCCTAAAAGGTTCTGCACTAAGGTGGTTTAAATCAAATTTATCTGATCGTTTTCAGTTTGTTCATGTTCATGATGAATCATCCTTATGTACTAAAGTTTGTTTTGGAGTTCCGCAAGGTTCTGTGCTCAGACCAATCCTATTTACTCTATATATGCTTCCCTAATATCATAAGAAGTAATAAGTACCACTCACACCAAGTATCACTCGGTAAATTTCCATTGTTATGCGGATGATACACAGTTATATTTATCGATGAAGCTAGAAGAAACCAATCAATTAACTAAACTTCATAATTGCCTTAAAGACATAAAAACCTGAATGAGCACAAATTTCCTTATATTAAATTCAGACAAAACTGAAGTTATTGTTCTTGGCCCCAAACAACTCAGAGACTCATTCTCATTTAAAACAAACCTCACAGACTGCATTTTTTCATCTTCGCAATATTGCAAAAATTAGGCCTATCCTGACCCGAAAAGATGCAAAAAAATTGGTCCACGTTTTTGTTACCTCTAGACTGGAATACTGTAACTCCCTATTATCAGGTAGCTCTTGACTTAACTTGACTTAATCCTCTTGGCCCCCTTGGGAGCATAGGGCGTCCACCATGGATCTCCACCTCACTCTCTTCTGTGCAATGGTCTTCGCTTCTTGCCAGGAGGTCCCCGTCTTGGTCAGTTCATCAAGCGTGTACCGCCTCCAGTTGAATTTTGGTCTCCCCGGCTTCCTCCTGCCTTGACGATTATAGTCCAGAGCTTGTCTTGCTGTATTTCTTGGATCCTTCCTAAGTGTATGGCCGATCCATCCCCATATTCTGGATTTAATTTCGTTGTGGATTTGCTCCTGATTCATGCGTCACCAAAGTTCTACATTTGATATCTTGTTGGGCCACCAAATACAGTAACACTAACAGGAACTAAGAAACAAGATCATATTTCTCCTGTTTTAGCTTCTCTGCACTGGCTCCCTGTAAAATCCAGTATTGAATTTAAAATCCTACTGTTAACTTATAAAGCTCTAAATGGTCAGGCTCCATCATATCTTAGAGAGCTCATAGTGCCATATTATCCCACCAGAACACTGTGTTCTGAGAATGCAGGGTTACTCGAGCCAGAGCCAGAGCCTTCAGCTATCAGGCTCCTCTCCTGTGGAATCATCTTCCTGTTGCGGTGCGGGAGGCAGACACCGTCTCCACATTTAAGACTAGACTTAAGAATTTCCTCTTTGATAAAGATTATAGTTAGGGCCGGCTCAGGCTTGCCTTGTACCAGCCCCTAGTTAGGCTGACTTAGGCCTAGTCTGCCAGGGGACCTCCTATAATGCAATGGGCACCTTCTCTCCTTGTCTCTCTCTCATGTCCTGTTACTGCATCTTGCTAACTCGGCCATACTGCATGTCACTAACTCGGCTTCTTCTCCGAAGCCTTTGTGCTCCACTGTCTCGCAGGTTAACTTATATCCCAATGGTGCCTGGATAGTGTGACGTGTGTGATGTCTGAAGACGTTCAGTATTGTGTTCCTGTGCCTTTAAGTTTTCACTGCACTATGTACAGAGTGCCGTAAAGTGTAAGGTGTCGTGAGTTCAGTATAGGCTCCTATACGAAGCTGTCTCCATCCAAACACAATAATGTGTGTTGTTGTGCTGCCGTGGTCGTGCCAGATGCCTCCTGCTGCTGCTGTTATCATTCGTCATACTATGATTATTGTCACATATGTATACTACCAGATATTAATATATACGTCGTTTCAACATATTGTACCACAATAGCCAGAATCATAATTATAACATAATTACTTTCATTAATGTTGTTGTAAGCTATTACCATTACCATCTGTCCTGCATCTCTCTCTGTCTCTGTCTCTCTCTCTGTCTCTCTTTCTGTCTCATTGTGTCATACGGATTACTGTTAATTTATTATGCTGATCTGTCCTGTACGACATCTATTACATGTCTGTCCATCCTGGAAGAGGGATCCCTCCTCAGTTGCTCTTCCTGAGGTTTCTACCGTTTTTTTTCCCCCATTAAAGGGTTTTTTTGGGGAGTTTTTCCTTATCCGCTACAAGGGTCCTAAGGACAGAGGGGTGTCATATGCTATAAAGCCCTATGAGGCAAATTGTGATTTGTGATATTGGGCTTTATAAATAAAATTGAAAAATTGAAATTGAATTGAAGAAGACTGTTAAGAGTGGGTCAGCTCGATCTTACAACTCCTTCTTAGTGAAAGATCTTCTTAAGATAAGAGCGATCTGGGAAACCCGTTTATCTTTCACGGGAGGCTTAAGAGCCTTCTTAAGAAGCTCTTAGCGCTAGAAGCGATCTGGGAAATGCAGCCATTATCATGTCAACATACAGGGAAAATGTGTCCAGAGTTTATGACATTTACCGGGAGAGCTAGAGCCATTTGACTAAAGCTGACGTTATTACTGCTGGAGCATGATGTTATTAGGCTAAATACTACATTTCTAATGGGATGTGACTTAATCAGGTGAAAATATCATTAGTGAAACAGAAACAAGTGTTAGTTAGGGGACAAAAGCCAAGAGTCACAAAGACTCACGTATGTTAAAAGTTACTTACAACCGGTGTATTTACTCTATGTGTCTGGGGTCCTTCACCTTTGGAATGAGTAACATGACCACCAGTGTTGTGCTAATTACTGAAAAATAGTAACTAGTTACCGTTACTAGTTACTTCATTAAAAAGTAAAAAAAAACTCGACTAAGGACTCTCGTCTTGGCTCGCCATCATGATATGACCTTGATGCACGTGCACTAGTGTCAACTATACTCTTGAGTACGTCCTGGCTGTAGATGACTGTGTGGGGACACTAGAGGGCGCTAGGTGCTTTTCTTTTTTGCAGTGTAGTTTTTCTAAGCTACAAAGAAGACAATGTTGCTCAGAAGGATCATGGTTTGGGAAACTCAGCCCTGCAGCCCAAAACATTTCCTAACTGTATTGGCCCGTAGCTACATCGCCTAAGCGAAAGCGGATGGAGTCTAACCAAGGGACTGTTAGACAACATGCAACCGTCTTCTACAATGGAGTCATTCACTGTCAGGCACGTTTTACAGCTACGGTACTTGGATACAAATATGGAAAATGAGCTAAAGAGAACATTTGAAGAGCTACATGATGATGTCGAGTCTGTCACCCACCGCAGACATTATCTGTCCACGACAAAAGCTTCCTCTGGATAATAATGGATATAACGTCACTGAATATAACGTTACTGGGACTAAAAATCTACAGAAGCGCTACTGTTAATGTAACGTTACAGCTCTGTGGTGAGGCCAGCAGGTCGACAGGTGACTTCAGAGATGGTGAGAGACGTGTTTCATTAAGATGCCCTGGTATTATTGTTTAGGGCTAAAATGTTTTAGTGAAAGCGAATTTCAGTTTGTGATGGAATATTGCATGCTGCGCGCCGTTTTAAAACCTGGCCAAAAATAACGGAGTAACGCACCAGTAACTGAGTTACTGAATTTAAAAACGAAGGCATTAGAGTATTAGTTACTGCCAAAACTAACGGTGTTATTGTAACGCATTACTAATAACGTGTTACTGCCCAACACTGGTGACCACTAATTTGTCCCCAAACGAACGCATGTTTCTGTTAGGCTTATGTGTTTCACTAACGTTCTTTATGTATTATGAAGAATGTCAGACTGGCCAATCAGTGGCAGAGTTGGGCCCGGAGTCACAAATAGTGCATTTCAACTGATGCAGAACCGGCACGGTGCTGGTTCCCGAACCTAATTAAGTAGACTACTTACAACGGCATGAAAGACAATAATAACAATACTACAGTTTAAAAGGAGATCTCGCCAGGCAAGAGTGACACACAATTTTACCTGATATGGGCCGCAGCTTTATACAAGTTTACGTTGGTCACCGATCAATGCGGGCATCTATGAGGAAGTGACAATGGTGGCTCATGGGAATCCAAAACGTTATTGCAAGGGAATGCAAAACTATTGCGAGAAAATGCAAAACTATTGCGAGGGAACGCAAAAGTATTGCGAGGGAACACAAAAGTATTGTGAGGGAATGCAAAATTTATTGCAAGGGAACGCAAAAAGTATTGCGAGGTAACGCAAAAGTATTGCGAGGGGATGCAAAAGTCTGTCAATCTCCCAACTTGACCTTGAAGGGACTCCGTACAACAGCCACCAGAGTGGGACATGGAGGAGATCAGAAAAAGCGTGAGCAGAGGGAGGGAGTGTTAAGTAGAAAAGTTGTGTTAATTTATATATATATATGTGTGTGTGTGTGTGTGTGTGTGTGTGTGTGTGTGCGTGTGTCTGTGTCTCTGTGAAAGGGTTGAGATGGACAGTAGGGAATGCTGGGAGAGAAGGAGGGATTATGGATGAGTGTAGAAGAGACGGAGGATTTGGGTCAGGCTGGACAGATGCTGCCCTATGTCTAGGAGGAGATTCAGAGCAGATTACCCAGCATAGCCTAACGACCCCCCCCCCCCCCAACACACAATCACAAACACACTGTAAAAAGTGAAAACAACAACAACAAAAGACAATAACAGTTACCACAAAGTCATCCGCACAATCTCCTCATCTAGCTTGGGTCTCTCTCTCTCTCTCTCTCTCTCTCTCTCTCTCTCTCTCTCTCTCTCTCTCTCTCTCGTGTAATTTCTGATTGGCTGAGCTGACAGCTCATCATTTTATGAACTAATTTAAAGAACTTCAGACTGATAGCATATAAAATTAACTTCAAAAAAGTTTTGCCCAATCCAGCAGCAGGGTGTTTTTTTTTGCTCAGAATGGTAAATCTGGTGTGCAGGTGAAACGTTTTGTGGGCCATGTCTGTCGTCTGACCGAAGACACTCTGAAACTCAATGGGAGGAGAGAATTAACACAGAGAGGGAGAGGCAGGACGAGATACATCAGCTTGTCATGTCTGTTGACATGACATGTCTATTGCGTCGCTGCCAGCTGATGCAAAGAGAGCAACCTGCATCGGCTGCAGTCAAACTGGTGTCTTTACACCTGAGACCTACCACTACCAAGGCGCCATGCACTCAGGATATGATGACAGATATCAGCCCTGTTAAGGGAAAACTTCAGTCTTTTCCACAAGCCTGTCTGATTAACTCTGAGAGAGTGTAAATGCTTTCCAGAAGCTTTAAAGGTAGAGCAAACAGCACCTTTGAAAACTGATGTCACAGAGTGTCACTACATGAATTCCTTTGAGAGACTGTCCGCTGTTTTCACTATGTCACACTACAAGGAGATCAGGGAGGTAGTGGGAGGTAGCCAGGTAAAGGCTATGATGGAAGGCCTTTCATCTCGCCTCAGAATACCTTAAGATGTGATGTTACCACACATCTTACCAACTAGTTAATCTTAAAGCAATATGTAGTATTTTCACCTTAAAATATCAGTTTCAAAGTCTATGAATGAATGGCAGAATGGCACCTCTCCCATTCCCACAGAGCGGCCCTGATGGCCTGCATTTAGACTATGTAACTTTTGGCACCGGGACGCGGCTCTCTCGCGAGAAGTACGTTCGGCTTTACGGCACACACAGAGCTTTTGGATAAAGAGAAGCCGGTTAGCCCGGCTAGTTAGTGTTTACAAACATGGCTGAGGCTAAGAGACGCAAGAGGACGATGTCGGAGGATGCCAGGAATAAAAAACAGAGAGTGACCAAGCACGGAACAAAACTAGGGATAATATAGGACCGGCTTTTTCACGTTGGAGACAGCTAAGGGAAAAAGAGGGCTGCAAGTCCGACGCCAAGATGGCTATGTTGCTGATTGAGAGGTGAGTTATATGCTCGTTTTCATGCCTTTTTTAATCTGTCACACATTGTTTTTGTTGGCTCTGTTATTATGTGTAGTCACAGTCACTATATATAGTTACCAAAACGTTATTGTTTCAACCATAACCCCATTCAAATAATGTAAACAGGGTTAGCCGAGGTAGCGTTAGCATTTCACAGCCTGAGTTAGTATGCACCTTTTTAGAGTTATGTATAGCAAACTTTATGCTTCACGGCGAGAAAAGTTGTTGACTTACTAGCGATTATTGTTTGAAAGCAAAGTCAGCCCATGTCAGGTTTATACGCTGGCGTTATACCATCGTTTTATTGATATTGTCCCGAGTTGAGGTTACAATAGCTACTATGTCTGCTAACGTTACTTTTAGGAGCGGTGCTTGCGCATACTTTGTTGTAGGGAAATAGTTTTAATTCAACGCTGTTGGAGACTTCTATGTAAACATAATTAACTAATGACTTTATTTATTCCAGCTTTGTAAAGAGACGAGTTGTATCAACTCCAGGCAAGGGACATGCAGAACCCCCACCCCTGTCCTTGTCCAGCTTGATGGAGTCAGACCGTGAAAGGTATGTTTTCATTCAATAAAGTTGTCACTTCTAAACAAGTACACTTCATTGCATGGTCAGATGTGAGTATTTAATTGTTTACTGAATTAGGAGAGAAGAGTTTGCCATACAGGGTGTGCAGCCACTGACTGAGGAGGCAGAAAATGTCTTAGAATCCAGGTAAATTTTTTATCACATCTGTGACAAAGACACATTTGTGTTGTCAAAATGTTTACATTCTAATCTAAATTGTATGTTTGTGGTCTGGTTATAGCATGCATTCCCTGAAAATTACTGCTGAGGAGCAGCATGACTCTCCGGATGAGGAGGAGATCAATGATTTGAGAAATACAATGTAAGTGGCTGTCAGTGAGTCATTTTGTCTTATTTTGTTTTACTGGTGTGTAATTCCAATCTGTTGTGTTTATGTATGCTCATGTGCAGCATTGACATCAATGATCCTGGTCAGAGAGGTTCAGGAGAAGAAGGGGACAGCTCTGATGAGGAATATATTCCTCTTCTTCATTTACGGTATGTTTTACTTATTGTTTGTATATCAAGTAGAAAAAAATGATGTATGATGTCACAGATAACAGCATTGCTCAGTAAGTAAAGATGATGTAAAATTTTAATTTATGATTTCATCACACTTATTTGGCCACAAAAACTTCACTGTCAAGTTGTGCATAAGCCACTGTTTTTGCTTCATTTCTCCCTCCATAACCCCTCTCTGCTCTCTTTTCACATCAGCTCCTCTACTTGATTGTCAACCCACAAGATTCAGCCTCTCTGCTTTCTACCTTTCTCCCATGATAGCATTTTATTTAGCATATATTACTTGCACTCCTAAACAATATAATTTGAATTAACATGGCTGCACTGTTTGTTACAGATCCGGAACGTGGCAGGTACAAAGAATGGGGTCTGCAACATTACCTCGACATCTAGCATGCTGCAAAGAATCTAGGCAAAAAGCTACGAGGGGTATGTCATCTTACATCGCAACTTCTGTCAATTTTTTCCCCTAAAGATAAGATTTTACCATTTCAAACATTACTGTATGAGGAAAAATGTAGCACAGTAGCATGTGCTTTAATATTATTATTTTTTTATCTTCTAATAAGGCTGGCACAGTGAAGGACCAATCATCAATATTGATTTGGATTAAACATAGTGAATTATTATTTATTTATTATTTAGTATTGCTCCAACCAAGCAGTAACCGAGGAGCAGTTCAAGGTATGTTGTTAGAAACTTTGTGTAATGCCACACAAAACCAAAACCTCATATTTTGTTTGCATGTTTCCAAGACTTTATGTGTGTCAATCAATCAATCAATCAATCAATCAATCAATTTTATTTATAAAGCCCAATATCACAAATCACAATTTGCCTCACAGGGCTTTACAGCATACGACATCCCTCTGTCCGTGTGTGTACTGTTTATAATTTTTTTTTCTTCTCTTCATAGATGATGTGGATTGGTGTGTTGCATCACATTCGAAACCAGCATGTGTGGGCAATGGGTAGCTGTGACCATGAACCTTTGGATGACAGCAGCCAGGACAAGCCCTGGATAGAGCAAGGTAATTCAAATTATCATGCATGGGGTGTGTTCGGTTGCTACAAATGAACCCTGTCACTCTAATTACAAAGACGTTTTGTGAATACAGGTTCTGCAGCACACCAGGCACTTACAGCCATTGTCCTGGACAAGCGCTGGTTGAAAGACGTGAAAAAGTTAATCACCTTCGGGTGTGTCTCTAATCATGCAAATGCTCATATTTACTATGTGTCTTCTGACTAATTTGCATTTTTTCACCTCTACATTTCATTTTTCTTTGTCATATAAAACAACAACAGACTATATCTGAAATGAGAAAAATGACTATAGTGTACATAGAGTTCCTATATTACTAAAGTTGATTTTTAATCAGAGGCTTCTGCAGATCTTATATTTTTTTAACACTGTATAATGTAAAAGTGAGTAATATGACAGTAACAGAGCTGTTGTTTTCTTCTTTTTTCTCAACTAACAGGACAACTTCAGACTTGGAGAACTTTCAAAATCACATACTTATGTATGAACTAAGTAGCTGGGCTCAAAAAGTCCAAGAATACAGAGGCTGTGATGGCTAGAAAATACCATTTTTTTTGCTAAAACTGTAGGAATCAATCTTTTTTATTAGAATGAATCAAATAAGTACTGTGAAAAGTGGGGTTCATAGTAACAAACAAACATACATTATCAACGTTGCAGCTCCCCTAAGCTTTACAATAGTTTTGTTCTGTCTCTCATCATCCTCATTTCCACCAGCAGCATCAGCAGCAGGCAGCCGTTCAGTGACAAACCCACGTTCTCACCCAGAGGTGTGAGAGGAGGACAGAGCCAGTGTGGAGGAGAGTGGCATGATAAGAGGAGTTTTTGAACCAAACAAAGCATTTTTCTGAATCAGAGTTATTCACCTTTTGATTGATCTTCACAAGCTCCTTGAGGTGAGTTCTCCCTTCATGGAGGAACTTGAAGATCCTAACATTGCAATCATGAAATTAATACTTTATTGTGATTATTGTTGTAGTGGAGCGGATTTGGGAGCTGAGAAACCGCTAACTTGTTGCTCTGCAGCTCTGGAAAACGTCAAGAGCGGGTTTGATCACTTCATTTGCCTTTTTTGCTCTTATGTCTGTCCACGGAAATACTAAGTGTACAAGAGAATCTTGGATGTGCTGAGTGATATGGTGGCTTACTGGAACATTCATGCTGATAAAAGGCTCTCCTCACACCTGTCTGCTCTCACCAACCTCACTGTCAACCAATAATCCGGCCCTCTCATACAACATCTCCATTCCCCTCTCCAACCCCATAAACTTATCCCTCATTACCAAGCCTGGATTTCCCCTCTTTCAACCCCCCTGAGACTGTCTGGGACTTTTTTATGTTTTCGGTTTCACTATATGTTCCTGTTTCTAAGAAAGTGACTTTGGTTTGTGTAAAATGTGAAAGAAATATTGAAATAATAACTTGTTTGAAACTGCATTTTGACCTTTTGACCTGATTATTTGTGTTTGTAGCGGCTCCTTGAATATTTATTGACAGGCTTGTCTGGCGCCCAATTTATTTAATTAACTTTAATCAATAACTCCTAATAATAAAGTTCTCTTAGGCCTTAAGTTACGCTACACACTGTACACCACATGCATCAGTCCACTACCAAACAGAACAGAAAAAAAACTCAGCAAATAGCTGGTGAACATATTGATGCTGCTGATATGCATATGATGTATGATATTTGTTGCTCGCTAACATGTTCATCAATCAATTTCATTAAGTAATAATAATATTTGACATAAGCGCCGATGCTGCCAGTCACCTCTCTTTCAGCTCCACTACATTTTTGCTAAATCTAGGCTCTTAAATTTTGCAAGTCTTGGTGGTACTTTTTGTGGACGGTGGTGGCGTGTGGCTGCGTCAGGTTATTGGGATGAGGGAATCTTTTGACGATGAGAAAATTGCTTCTGCTGACTTACAGCTAGGTTTTTGCTAACCAGGGTCAAAGGTTTCAAATGTAAACATCAGTGGAGAAGAATGCACACCAGCTGAACTAGCATCCTGCAAGCCATTGTACAGGCACTGGAAATAAACTGAACAACCTCTGTGCAGCATCAGTTTCCAATGGATATCCAGAACTGTAATATCCTCTGATTCACTGAAACTTAAAATCCTGGACAGGTCATTCAACCAGGAGGCTCTGTTCCTAAATGCCAATCTGACAGAACAGCACACTGGGAAAGAGGGAGAGGAGGTGTGTGCTTTATGATAAATAAGGACTAGTGGGACGGCTGGAATGTGAGGTGCTGTCCTGTTCACTGCTGTAACGTAACACCGTGCAGAAGCGGCTGCAGAGTGGAGTCGCTGCCTGTGTTGCAGGAGGAGCGACCATGTGGCTGTCTTGTTGAGGTCGAGATGTGTGGACAGTTAAATCATTTCACAACCAGAAACCATGGATCACCAGAGCCCTCCGGAAACATGGACAACTATAAAGCAGCAGCCAACAATGTAAGAACATGTGGAAAATTACTAAATTATAGTGCACAAGTTAAAGGAGCTGATGGGATCACATTCCACAGAGTGTTACCTTGTATAATTCCATATGAAAAATAAATGATTGATTGAATAAAGACTGACTGATATGTCACTGTGTGTTTATAACTGCTGATCAACAGTGGCAAAAAATGCATTAATTCAGCTTTGGGGCCAGCAGTAGCTCAGTCCATAGGGACTTGGCTTGGTAACTGGAGGGTTCAAGTCCCTGTCCGGACCAAGTATGGAGTGTGGACTGGTAGCTGGAGAGGTGCCAGTTCACGTACTAGGCACTGACGAAGTGCCCTTAAGCAAGGCACTGAACCCCCAACTGCTCGGTGTGCTTGTCCAAGGCAGCCCCCTCACTTTGACATCTCTCCATTTAATGCATGTATAGGTCCTGTTTATACATGTGTGTGCATTCTGGGCCGGTGTTCAGAGTGAAACAAATTGAATTTCCCCAAAAGGATCATTTAAATATATCTTCTTCTTAAGTTTTCATATGGATTGATTCTCATCTGTTGGCACACACTTTGTGTCATTTTCTGTTGGCACAAAATGCTATACTGGATTAGTTGCCTGTTTGCTGTGGTATGTGCACCTACTGTACTAGAATAGTATGGAGCTTTATCCAGAAAAAGCTGGATCTGTTGCTTCTCTCTTACCTTTTCTATCCTTTGGTATAACGCATCAAAGAGTGGCTAGCATGTGTTAACAGTTTACCTAATCACCTTACAGGACTTAAGGATGTTGCACAAACCTTTTTTTTGTTGTTGTTTTTTTTTAACAGTCACTAACTCGTAGGTTGGATCTGCCAGTATGGGAACTAACCCACTGCCACATTCAAAGCCTGTATCCAAACAGGAAAGCACACAAAGGCATCATCACACAGTGTTGCAGATTGAAAATACATTGTTCCCCTTCAGTGATGTATCAGTGATATGTGATGGTATATGTGCTTTGCAGGGGTTGCACACTAACAGCTGACATGAGGCAGTGAGAAGCAGAGAAACACAGAGAGTACAGTGTCTGTGTAATACTTAATTAGCTTTGCTAGTGGTCAGGATTATCTGGACTCCGACCTGGCCACAGCCTGGCTACCTAATTGGAGGTAAAGCCATTGAGTTGAGTTAATCCCGCAGACTGGCTGCAGGCCATCCACAGCTCCTTAAAGTCACAATTTGGGGCACTCTGTCACTGTGTTCCACTTCCTATTTACATTATTATATACTATTTCCTATTCTTCATCTAACTGCTTCATCCTCTTGAGGGTCGCGGGGGGCTGGAGCCTATCTCAGCAGACATCGGGCGAGAGGCAGGGTACACCCTGGACAGGTCACCAGACTATCGCAGGGCTGACACATAGAGACAGACAACAATTCACGCTCACATTCACTATTTCCTATTCTATGGAGCTTTATCCCTATCTTTATTCAAGAGAGTGGTCTATCAGTTTGAGAGCATTATTTATTGATTTCATGCTCAAAAACCCTGCCCTCGCACTCAAATAGCCTCTGCTTGCGCTTGGATCTACTCTGTTTCTGCTCAAATTGTGTGCTCGCACTCAGATACCGTGTTGCTCGCACTCAGATACAGTGTTGCTCTGTTTCTGTTTCTGTGCGCTCTCGGAATTTCTGCTCTCAGATTTCTGCCCTGCGCACGGATTTTTTTTGTGTAACAACCCTGACAAAATCCCCCAACCAATAGAATGCCAGATTTACTGTTGACCAATGAAATGATCCCTGCCTCCTTGTGGGCGCGCTCGCTTTAGTATTAGAGTGTCCCGTCTCGGGTACTCTTTAACCGGGTTCATCCACTCCCACCCTCTTCCCCTGTCGGGAGTTATTTTTGAACAGTCACCAGCTCACTATACATTATCCCTTACATATATATATATATATATATATTTAAGCAATATCTCACGAGAGGGAGTGACGTTGTACTGCATAACGTCACAACCTCGAGTGTGATATTGCTTTTATACAACAGGTCAACAACAGCTTAAACAGCAATGCTGAGTAAGGAAATGTTAACAAAAGGTGATGAAACAAATTATTTAAGTATGTTTTGTAACTCCGCGAAAAAAAACAGTTCCCCCGGTCTGTTGCCAGGCAATGCAGCACACATGCCAGGAACTCACAAGCTTTGTGTTTACATTGATCTGCAACTGTGTAACTTCGTCCAGTTCGGCTGATGAAACGTTGGCAAACCTGGATGTTGGCACGGATTCAAACACACCTGGAGGTCTGCGCAGAAGAGTCCTGGCTTTCCTTTTCCTTGTCCTCTTCTGAAGACCACTCATAATTTAATTCAAATGTAATTTGGGGGAAAATATCCATCTTCTTGGTGTAACGCTATAGTGTCGGTTTGTGTCAATGTAGCAAGTGTGACAGCTGGTTAATTAACGGTTGTATTTATATTTATAACACCTGTGAGCAGAGTGATTTTACTGTTACATGTCCCAGTGATGTTATACTCTATATCAACACTCACGGAATGCCTCTCGTCCAATCAAATTACTCGGTCAGAACTAGCTGTTGTATAATACATACAAATATATATATATATATATATACATATATACACACACACATATATATATATATATATATACAGTACAGGCCAAAAGTTTGGACACACCTTCTCATTCAATGCGTTTTCTTTATTTTCATGACTATTTACATTGTAGATTCTCACTGAAGGCATCAAAACTATGAATGAACACATGTGGAGTTATGTACTTAACAAAAAAAGGTGAAATAACTGAAAACATGTTTTATATTCTAGTTTCTTCAAAATAGCCACCCTTTGCTCTGATTACTGCTTTGCACACTCTTGGCATTCTCTCCATGAGCTTCAAGAGGTAGTCACCTGAAATGGTTTTCCAACAGTCTTGAAGGAGTTCCCAGAGGTGTTTAGCACTTGTTGGCCCCTTTGCCTTCACTCTGCGGTCCAGCTCACCCCAAACCATCTCGATTGGGTTCAGGTCCGGTGACTGTGGAGGACAGGTCATCTGCCGCAGCACTCCATCACCCTCCTTCTTGGTCAAATAGCCCTTACACAGCCTGGAGGTGTGTTTGGGGTCATTGTCCTGTTGAAAAATAAATGATCGTCCAACTAAACGCAAACCGGATGGGATGGCATGTCGCTGCAGGATGCTGTGGTAGCCATGCTGGTTCAGTGTGCCTTCAATTTTGAATAAATCCCCAACAGTGTCACCAGCAAAACACCCCCACACCATCACACCTCCTCCTCCATGCTTCACAGTGGGAACCAGGCATGTGGAATCCATCCGTTCACCTTTTCTGCGTCTCACAAAGACACGGCGGTTGGAACCAAAGATCTCAAATTTGGACTCATCAGACCAAAGCACAGATTTCCACTGGTCTAATGTCCATTCCTTGTGTTTCTTGGCCCAAACAAATCTCTTCTGCTTGTTGCCTCTCCTTAGCAGTGGTTTCCTAGCAGCTATTTGACCATGAAGGCCTGATTGGCGCAGTCTCCTCTTAACAGTTGTTCTAGAGATGGGTCTGCTGCTAGAACTCTGTGTGGCATTCATCTGGTCTCTGATCTGAGCTGCTGTTAACTTGCCATTTCTGAGGCTGGTGACTCGGATGAACTTATCTTCAGAAGCAGAGGTGACTCTTGGTCTTCCTTTCCTGGGTCGGTCCTCATGTGTGCCAGTTTCGTTGTAGCGCTTGATGGTTTTTGCGACTCCACTTGGGGACACATTTAAAGTTTTTGCAATTTTCCGGACTGACTGACCTTCATTTCTTAAAGTAATGATGGCCACTCGTTTTTCTTTAGTTAGCTGATTGGTTCTTGCCATAATATGAATTTTAACAGTTGTCCAATAGGGCTGTCAGCTGTGTATTAACCTGACTTCTGCACAACACAACTGATGGTCCCAACCCCATTGATAAAGCAAGAAATTCCACTAATTAACCCTGATAAGGCACACCTGAAATGGTTTCCACTTCACAGGTGTGCCTTATCAGGGTTAATTCCACTAATTAACCCTGATAAGGCACGCCTGTGAAGTGGAAACCATTTCAGGTGACTACCTCTTGAAGCTCATCGAGAGAATGCCAAGAGTGTGCAAAGCAGTAATCAGAGCAAAGGGTGGCTATTTTGAAGAAACTAGAATATAAAACATGATTTCAGTTATTTCACCTTTTTTTGTTAAGTACATAACTCCACATGTGTTCATTCATAGTTTTGATGCCTTCAGTGAGAATCTACAATGTAAATAGTCATGAAAATAAAGAAAACGCATTGAATGAGAAGGTGTGTCCAAACTTTTGGCCTGTACTGTATGTGAATGGGGGGTTAGTCAGGGGTACAGACAGATGAAAAAATTTGATGACCTAAGACTTAAAAAGATGTATATGCACCTGCAGTTGTAACGACCTACCATGTGGAAAGCTAAGCACAACAACATTATTGGAAGCCTAGAATTATTGATTTTTGAAGTCTAATTAGCTAAAAAAGCTGACTGTGATCAAACATTTAATCAACCCATCAGTGTGACAAGGCATAATCCTGCAAGGTCGCTGTTAGCACATGATGTGTGAGGGCCTTTGGGTTGGGTGACCCAGCCTCTGCCTGCTCCTGTGGTAAAAGTTCTCCAGGAGTATTTGACATTTTTTTCCTCCAATTACACCAATCAGAAACCTTTGCTGATATTTACCAGCCATGCTCTGCTCCAGGACAACCAAAATGTACACTCCACTATATTATGTAACCTTTCATAATCCTTAAAGGATAAAGGCATAGTGCACCCAAAAATGAAAATTCAGCCATTATCTACTCTCCCATATGCCGATGGAGGCTCAGGTGAAGTTTTCACGCATTGAATGAGAAGGTGTGTCCAAACTTTTGGCCTGTACTGTATATATATATATATATATATATATATATATATATATATATATATATATAGCCTATAGGCTATATACGTATATACGTATACGTATGTATATATATGTGTGTGTGTGTGTGTGTGTGTATATATATGTATATATATATATATATACATATACATTAGGGGTGTAACGGTACACAAAAATCACGGTTCGGTATGTACCTTGGTATCCAAGTCACAATTTGTTTTTTTTCGGTATAGTAATGAAAAAAATAGACAACTATAAAATATCTTTTACTTATTGGTAACCTTATTAAAACATACCACCACAGCAGTTAACTCTTTTTACACATACATTTTTTGAATGAAAATAGAAATATAAAAGTGAAAAATAAAATCCTGCTGTTTTTTTAACACACTGTTTGAATGAAAAATGTAAATATAAATTTCTGCTTAAACAATTTTACTCAATTAAAATAAAAAGTATAGTGCAGCTGGTCAGCTTTAAAGCCTGCTCAGATTCAGTTTTACTAGGAACTTACTTAGCTTTCCCACTTTGTTAAAGTGCAGTAAACAAAACATGCTTATATCTAAAGTGCAGCTTAAACAATTTTACTCAACTCCAATGGCGTTGGTTATTTCTTTAGCGCGACGGTCAGGGAAACGCTCTTTCTTTTTAAACGACGATGATATCATAGTTTGCACCAGATTGCTTTTTCTAGTCGTGCCGGTTAACATTCAAACTCGGGTGGTGTCGCTTTAGATGCGTTAGCATGTTAGACGTGTTTCCAAGTACATACCCGACCGCTGTTCTGCAGTGTCGGGACAGTGCTTTTGTCTTGTCAACTTGTTTATTTCCATCTTCGTATTTTACCCTGAAACCAAAGTGTTCCCAAACGGAGGACTTAAGGTTTGCGGGTGGGTCTTCAGGTTCGTCAGGCTCACTTGCCATGTTGTCAAAATGTGAGAATGCGCTGCACAAAGTGAAAGCGGAGATTTACGGTCGGACTCGGTCCGTCACTCAATTATGTCCGTCGGAGAACTAGATATTTTAAATGGTTCGGCTTGCAAAAACGGAATTAAAATAAAACAAAATAAAATAAAATAATATCCTGTGCCCAATAATTTGGTACAGGGTCGTGCCGAACCGAAAGTCGCGTACTGAACGGTTCGGCACAAATACATGTACCGTTACGGCCCTAGTATACATATATGTATATATATATATATATATATATATATATATATATATATATATAGATAGATAGATAGATATGTATTATACAAGAGTTAGTTGTATATACGTATACATATATACGTATATATATATACATATATATATATATATATATATATATATATATATATATATATATATATGTATATACATATGGCACACGTGTAAATTAACAGTCCCTTTATTTGTACAGCGGATTAGCAGATAAATTGTGCACTTTTTGAAAAAAGCATGAAATTTCTACCATAGTTTGTACATACCATAAGGTTTATTTTCAGATGTGGAGGGAAGTCAGATTTGACCTCTGAGGCCCGGGAGAGGTCAAATTCAAGATGGCCACCAATAATATTCAAATATGCTTAACTTTGGAACCAAACACCGTAGAAAAACATTTAAGGTGTCATTTCCAACTAAATTTAGGGTGCCCATTCAGTTGATGATACTTTTGAAATCACCAGAATTCATTCATTTAGGTCAAAGTCATGGTCAAATTATGCAGACGGAGTGAGCTAAATGGTGCAAAAGATTTATTTACAAGTTTCCAACATAATAACAGTAATGATAATGATCATTAAAAATGTATTTATTTACAATATTTCAGTAGGCCTACTATGCTTCTTATACTGAAACTTGCTTTGAAATCAGTAATAACACGTCTGCATTTACATGCCAGCTATTAGCTCTCAAGCCTGTTTGATACCAGCGGCACAGTATTGAACTAGGCTACTTTGCTATCACCATTAATTCAGCTATAGTCCTACTTCACACAAATGACCAAGCTGAAATCTCTAGAACATGCGCTGTTCAATCATTCAACTGACTTCAGCTCATGTATGTTCCAGACTGTCTTCTAGTTTAGCTAGCAGTTATTATGATCAGTGCCCGCCTTTTTTTTTTTTTTTTTTTTTACCACAGAAGCTAGATAGCTAACTAACTAGGCAGACTCATTCCCGCCTACAATCAAATTCAATGTATTTGCATGTTAAGGCTTTACTCAAGTATACTTATATTGGCGGCATTTCCCAGATGGCTCTTAGCGCTAAGAGCTTCTTAAGAACGCTCTTAAGCCTCCCGTGAAAGAAAAACACATTTCCCAGATTGCTCTTAGCTTAAGAAGATCTTTCACTAAGAAGGAGTTGTAACACTAAGCTTTCTGACTATTTACTGTCTGAGTAATTTTTTCCCTGTTTTTCTGAGTAATATTTTCTGTTTTTCAGAGTAATTTATTTATTTTTCTGTTTTTTTGGTGTAATTTTTTCTGTTTTTCTGAGTAATTTTTCCCCTGTTTTTCATGGTAATTTTTTTCTGTTTTCCAGGGGGGTTCTGTTTTTGGTGGTAAGTTTTTTCTGTTTTTCGTGGTAATTTTTTTTCCTAAACGAGGAGACGAGATACTTCAAAATCTCGCGAGAAGTTCCCACCTGGCACCTGCAAGTGACCGGTGCCTGCGTAAAGTCGACAAACTAATGATAACACCATCTATATGACTTAAAGACAAGGGTATCTCCCAGTGTCTCAAACCCAAAACAAAGTGAAACTGGATTAAACTAAACAAGCGGGTCATGTTGGCTTCAATTATATCGAGCTCTCAAGAAAGGAATTAAAGCGTCTGTTGTTCTATTGTTCTCTTAACTCAGAAAAAAATACTCAGGAAAACAGAAAAATAAAAAAATTACTCCTCTATGTTTTATGAAGACCCTATGTGCGCTCAAAGCTGTGGCACAAGTTACGCACCGAAATCTGGCGGAAGAAAAATAATAATAATAAGAAAAATAAGTATGAGGAATAACAAGTGTGTTCCTGTATGTGCTGTGCACATCAGGCACACAAATAAAATGAATCATCATGACTATCATTTATCATAATTTGTCCGCACATATCCCACATCTGTATGCACATATGAGATAGTTTACCACATCCAAAAAATGCATCAGGGCACAACAGAAACACATCCACTCTCCAAACCTGCGACATTCAGATATCAGGCAACTGACAGGTATAATTGAGCTCAGCTGGAACCTCATGAAGGGATGCTCCACCCACTACTCTATATAAAGGCGTTGCCACGTCACACATGTGTGAGATACCATGGCTGCTTTACAGCATATTCTCGCTGCTAACCAACAGCGTCGCCGTGTGCGAAGCCAAACCGTATATGTAAATGCATTCGTGCGCCAGCACGTCAGCCTACTCGACGTGCTGTCAGACCGAGCTGTCCAAATGAAGTACCAAGATAAAACGCTTCATCAACTAGTGTCTCCACACATCCGGAGGGCAACCTGGTGCAATTTTGCCCTCAGCCCGGAGGTGCAATGCCTGGCTGCATTGCGTTTTTACGCAGTGGGGAGCTTCCTGGTCGTGGTGGGAGACGGCACCAGCCTCAGCAAGGCGTCTGTGTTTTTTTGTTTAAATATAATACATTTCCTTATGATTCTTTTACCAAGACTACTTCTTATTTAGTTGTAATCTTGTTTTCATCATGAAAATAGGTCATTAACAAATATTTATCATCTTAGTTTTTCATTAGAATTATTAGAACACACATACACACGAGCAGCAGGGAATTAGTACATTAGGTAGCAGCACTGTGTGTGACTTATGCGCTGATTAAGTGGTGGGTGCCTAACATCGATTGTTTCAGCACCGCGGTAGTGGACAGCTCCTGTTAAGAGCTTCTTAAAGAGCGATCTTAAGAGCGATCCTTAGAAGGGCATTAAGAACGCATCTGGGAAACACTCGTATCTTAGCAACCCTTCTTACCAAAGACGTTCTTAACTGTGCTCTTAAGTCTTAAGATCGCTCTTAACTGGGAAACATGGCCATTGTCTGTACATAGTCAGTCAGTTTACCTGGTAGGACATTTATGTCAGAAGTGCTCTCTGTCTTATCACTTGTGCATACTGTAGCCTACTCATCATGTTGCCTACTGACTACATCGCTACTGGCATTAGCTACTGATGCTCTAGAGGGCCATCTGCTGATAATGATGTGCTTAGCAGGAAAAAATAACCACACATCCCAGTAAATGATAACTAATTACTGAATAACACATGAGAGTAAAAAGTAATTGAAATATTTTTGGGGTTCATTAAAAAAAATTTAAAAAGAGGGGAAAATGTTTTGTTTTTTGTAAGCAAATTTTAACCTTGACCCTGACCTAAATGCATTTTTTTGAATTCCATTGATCTCAAGAGTATCACTAACTGAATGGGCACCCTAAACTTAGTTGGAAATGACACCTTAAATGTTTTTCTATTGTGTTTGGTTCCAAAGTTAAGCATATTTGAATATTATTGGCGGCCATCTTGAATTTGACCTCTCCCGGGCCTCAGAGGTCAAATCTGACTTCCCTCCACATCTGAAAATAAACCTTATGGTATGTACTAACTATGGTAGAAATTTCATACTTTTTTCAAAAAGTGCACAAATCCTCATAATTTGAGAGCTTATCCACTGTACTATATTCCAAAAGTGGTAAAGAAAGCAAGGGAAGAACATTTAATAAAGCCCTGGAGGGTGGGAGTGGATGAATCCGGTTAAAGAGTACCCGCCCAGACAGGACGCTCTAATACTGAAGCAAATGCAGGGATCATTTCATTGGTCAACAGTAAATCTGGCATTCTATTGGTTGGGGGATTTTGACAGGGTTGTTACACAAAAAAATCCAATGGCAGGGCAGAAATCTGAGAGCAGAAATCTGAGAGCAGAAATTCTGAGAGCGCACAGAAACAGTTTAAGCACGAGGAGAAAAGCCGAAGCTCGAGCAGGAAATCTGTGTGAGCAACACTGTATCTGAGTGCAAGCAACATGGTATATGAGTGCGAGCACACAGTTTGAGCAGAAACTGAGTAGATCCAAGCACAAGCAGAGGCTATTTGAGTGCGAGGGCAGGGTTTTTGAGCATGAAATCAATAAATAATGCTCTCAAACTGATAGACCACTCTCTTGAATAAAGATAGGGATAAAGCTCCATAGAATAGGAAATAGTGAATGTGAGCGTGAATTGTTGTCTGTCTCTATGTGTCAGCCCTGCGATAGTCTGGTGACCTGTCCAGGGTGTACCCTGCCTCTCGCCCGATGTCTGCTGAGATAGGCTCCAGCCCCCCCGCGACCCTCAAGAGGATGAAGCAGTTAGATGAAGAATAGGAAATAGTATATAATAATGTAAATAGGAAGTGGAACACAGTGACAGAGTGCCCCAAATTGTGACTTTAAGGAGCTGTGGATGGCCTGCAGCCAGTCTGCGGGATTAACTCAACTCAATGGCTTTACCTCCAATTAGGTAGCCAGGCTGTGGCCAGGTCGGAGTCCAGATAATCCTGACCACTAGCAAAGCTAATTAAGTATTACACAGACACTGTACTCTCTGTGTTTCTCTGCTTCTCACTGCCTCATGTCAGCTGTTAGTGTGCAACCCCTGCAAGGCACATATACCATCACATATCACTGATACATCACTGAAGGGGAACAATGTATTTTCAATCTGCAACACTGTGTGATGATGCCTTTGTGTGCTTTCCTGTTTGGATACAGGCTTTGAATGTGGCAGTGGGTTAGTTCCCATACTGGCAGATCCAACCTACGAGTTAGTGACTGTTAAAAAAAAAACAACAACAAAAAAAAGGTTTGTGCAACATCCTTAAATCCTGTAAGGTGATTAGGTAAACTGTTAACACATGCTAGCCACTCTTTGATGTGTTATACCAAAGGATAGAAAAGGTAAGAGAGAAGCAACAGATCCAGCTTTTTCTGGACACTGTCTGCTTACTGCTGTCAATTAGACCGTGTGTGTTTTACTCAAGCTGTGCTTCATCACTTTCTGTGTGCTAAGAAGTGCATTCGCCCGACACCAGAATTTAATCTGGGCAAACAGACTGGATCTCAGTTAGTGAGGATGGGACATCATCCTCTTGCTGGTTTAGTCTGAAAACAACGCTAACAACATTTAATGCAAAGATATTACCATGAATGTTTAAATTGGTAAAGGACTTCATGAGATTTGTCCAACATAAACAGAGCCTGCGTGCTGCCATACCTCATGGATGAAGTCTCCTATATCTCCTGGGTGGGGGGCAGCAGAACGGAGGGGGTACTGGTGATCATGATGAAGAGGCCTCTCATCCAGACGTCTGATCCCCACCTTAATACACTCTGGCTCCAGGGCATCAGGCTGCTGCAGCTGACTAAGATCATAGTCCTGAACACATACACAAATCAAACAGTCACAAGTTGGTATTACAGTAAGCAAGTCAAGCGACACAGCCCAATATCACAAATCACAAGTTTGCGTCAAAGAAGCCTTACGATCTGCATAGGACGTCCTCTATTCTTAAACCCCTAATTCATTGTGGGGATAGTCCGACAACTAATCCACAACATTGTCCTTAAATCACATCACCATTTTAGATGTCTATTTTCTGCACTTATTGAACTATTCATCCCAGATTGAGTTTAGGCTGTGACATTGGGTGTCCAACGTCTAATGCCAGCGTTAATTTGATGTAGAATATTGAAGACAGATAACATTTATGTTTTGTTGATTTTAAGTTGTGTTTTTAAGTCAAAATCAGTTTTCCAGACATCTCATGCAAACATTACCTTGACATTGAAAAATGACATTTAGTCATAAGTATGGAGAACAAAACCCAATATCTGCAAAAGGTCATAATGACGTCCCACATTATATGAAATTCTAATGTTGTTAGACATTCAAAATATCATCAACCTGATTTTTATTCCAACCAAAATGTAACATTAGTCTGATATGAGAGTCCAACATCTTACTGACATCACACTGACATCTAGTGCCAGCTCTGCTCTTCCAGATGCTGTTGTTTGTCAGCCAGGATTCCAGAGTAGCTGCACTGAAGAGCATCAGCTGTCAAAATGTAGTGTAAAAGTAAGTAGATTACTGGCCCAAAAATATACTTGAGTAAAGAGCAGAAGTACATTTTAAAAAAAGAAATACTTTTTAACTTGTGTGTATTACTTGTGGCATATTCGGACCCACCCCTGCAATCACCTAAAGCATCACATGAATAATTGCAATAATAATAATTATGAAATAATTAAATAATTGTGAAACAAGACTATAATTAGAATGGTCTATTTCAGAATGGTCTAAAACATCACATTTGACCAATAATGCAATGCTGTAATGATTATTTAAGTTTGGCAAGACTAAGTTAACTGCTGCATTTAGAGACACATCTATCTGAAAGCACCTTCAATCATCACTTCATGAAAAACACTGAACTGCATTTTTACTTATTATACTACAATATGATTTATAACTGAAAATGTGGTTATTTTGTAGATCATTGTACTCCCACAAAAATTGTACATTAATATGCATAGAGAGACAATTACCTCCACACTGTCCTGAAACATGACTTCAACTTCAAACACTTCTACTTAAAAAGACACATCATGTGTCTGCTGTAAATTCACACATCAAGCTAAATGAGATAAATTAGTTCTTGGCTCAAACTTTGTTACCAAAGCCTACAGTAACAGACCTCCCTATAAATGCATGATAATGTATTCTTCCTGTATTCTTCAAGTCAAGATGGCGCCTCTAGTGGGGACGCCTGTTACAGCAGCTCCTGCTCACCGCTGAGCTTTTCTCAATCTTGTTTTTAACTTTCTCACTCTGAGTTTTTTTTAAAGTTTGGCTTGCTAGCACTTATGTTTTGCTTTGGTATGGAGACGAAGACCGCTCTCTTTATAGCGGTCTTTCTCCCTTTTTGCTATGGAAACGATCGCGTGCGGGGACCCGGCGCCCAGTCGTGGCTCCATTGTTTACACCCGGGACCAGCTGTTAGCGCTGCGTCACACCGCGGTACGGCCCGAGGAGAGGCACGACATTCGCACCAAGCTGCGGAGAAGGAAACGGGGATGTCGCGCCGGAGTGCAGCGGCGATACCGGAGGAGATGGTACAAACCCGTCCTCCCGTCTGTCGTCATGGGGAACGTAAGATCGCTCCCCAACAAGATGGACGAGCTGTCGGCGCTGACTCGCTATCAGAGGGAGTACCGACAGAGCAGCGTGCTGGTGTTTACTGAGACATGGCTGAACGCGGAAGTACCGGGCACGATCGCCGTGCTGGATGGATTCCAGCTCATCAGATACGACAGGACAGCGGTAAGAGGAAAGGGCTGGCTGTGTTTGTCAGTGATGGTGTAGGGTGATCAAGCCTGTTTATTTTGGATTTACACCAATGGACTTTTACTCAGCTTCCTGACATCAGAGACGAATCGATGACCAACCACTGGGTCACTTCAGAGACAGACTCAGCCACATGGTCTGAAAGGTGTTTCAAATGTAACTTTATTATTTAACATGTTGGTGTTGGTGTTATCCAGGAAGAAGATTCAAGTTGAGTTGCCACTCTGACACTACGTCCCCTATGGTGCAGACGTCTGTGTGTACTGTATGCTAATGTGATACCACCCACCTTTCCCTGTGGTTGTCTTTTAAGAGGACAGACAGAAATGCGGATTCCGGGAACCAACATGTTGATTGTGATTTTATGCTTCACCTTTCTTTCTGTTTCAGTGCATATACATACACATGTGTGTACATATATATATATACATATATATATGTATATGATGTTAGTACACGATCACCACGTATAACATTTAAATCTGAATTAGTAGTGTCTGTTGACCACTTATTTATAAGTTGGTAATATCCTGTTGCAGACAATGTGTGTTTGGTACCATTCAATAGCAGACAGTGCCTCGTTGGTAAATATGGAGGGAAGCATTAGAAATGTTCCAAGCTTCATTAACTATCTAGAAAGCAATTAAAGTAAATTAAACTTTGAACTAGCAAAGGTACAGGAGGGGAGGAGTGAAATGTCCCGCCAGTGACATTGAACTGCTCCTACTGGACATCAGCCCAGAGGCAGACAGATGGCAAGGCCAATCACAGCGCAGAGGCCGGAGCCTGCCTGCCAGTCTCAACCCCTTGGAACAACTATAAGATGAGAAGAGACTTTTTGTCTTGTTAAGTAAAAAAAGAAAAAGAAGAACTTGAAGAAGAACTTTTGAGAAGCTGGCGGGCCATGCTGGGCCCCATCCAGCGTGGCCCCGCTGGGCAATTTGATTGCATCCTGAGCAGAACTGAACATGCTAAAACCCAACAGAAAGAACTTTATGCCACAAGGTCTGCCTAACTCCTGTGTCCTGGACCAACAAGGTCAGGACTGAAGAAAGGCAGACTCCTGCATGCCCACACTGGGTGTGTGAAGATGACTGACATGGAGAGCCAAGCTCACCCGAGCCAAAGTTGCCATGTGGGCTCAAGAACGCCCAAAAGTGCCCAAGGGCTCCAAGTAGTTCGACCGAGGAGAAGAGAAGGACTAGCTGAGCAGGCTGCCCCGTGGGACAGCATCAGGAGCGGTTCACACCAAGGAGCAGCGCTGCTTTTTCCTCTTCCCCCTCCAGAGCATCTTCTTTCTGGTCTGCTACAACTCAGGAGAAACAACATAATTTTATGTATAGTAAAGTATGTATAGTATGGTAGGGAGCATTAGATAAAACTAGGATTTCCCCTAAGTTTTCAGATGTTTCCTTTTTTGCTTCCCATGTCTCTCAGCTGTTGAATGGTGCTTTTCACAGTTCATGTCAAAGTTTCCTCTGATAATTATCTTACCATTGCTCACTGCTTCATCTGGTTCACTCTGGTCATTCATTCATTCATTCATTCATTAGCATTGCTGTATTCATTTCATTCCACTCATAGTTGCTCTATTTGAATTGACAATTGATAATTAATAATTTCCCCAAAGTGCGTTAAACATTCTTGTCTGATCAACAAGAAGTGTGGTTTTATTAGTCTGACTATGAAATTATATTGCTGGACGAATAATTAAAGTGGTTATGTTTAATAATTCTTATTGTCACTTTTTCCTAATATTGAGCTAATCAAACCCTACAGTAATCATGGTGAAAAATGTAGGCACCTGAATAAACTGTTTATAATCAAACAAATCTTACATATATAATGGTGGAGAATGCAAACCCTAAATGAATCATATCAATCAAACTTTTCATACAAAATGGTGGAGAATGTCAGCGAGCATTTATTTAATAAATGCTGCCACAGAATAAATTATAAATTATGTAACAATCAATATTTCTTACAATGGTGTAACTCTGGGCACATCACTATCAAGGAACAGTATTGCTGCAGGGACATTGAGCTGCTAGCTGTTGGCATGAGACCATATTATCTACCCAGGGAGTTTTCTCATGTTATTATGGTAGCTATGGTAGCCCCGTCTGCAAAGGCTGAGTCTGCTTGTGACATTCTCCACTCTGTTACAAGTAGGCTGCAAACACAGCAACCTCAGGCCCTCCGTCTGATCTCTGGGGACTTCAACCATGCCTGTCCTTCCACCACCCTGCCCACCTTCACCCAGTATGTTTCCTGCCACACCAGAGACAATAAAACACTGGATTTATTTTATGCCAACACCAAGGAGGCATACCACTCATCCCCCCCTGCCCCCCCCCCCCAGGGAAGAGATCACAACCTGGTTCATCTTCTGCCTGTCTACAGAGCTCTGGTGCAGAGGGAACCAGCAACCACCCGCACTGTGAAGAGGTGGTCTGATGAGGCCGAAGAGGCCCTGAAGGACTGCTTTGAAACCAGTGTGTGGGAGGTACTCAGCGATTCCCATGGGGAGGACATTGACAGTCTGACATCATGTATTACGGATTATATTAACTTCTGTGTGGAAAGCACAATACCGACCAGGACTGTGCACCGCTTCGCCAACACCAAACCCTGGATTACTCCAGATATAAAGGCTCTCCTGAAGGAGAAGCGGAGAGCTTTTAACTCTGGAAATAAGGAGGAGCTGAAGGCCGTGCAGAAGGAGCTACGGAGAAACATCAGGCGGAGAAAGGATATAAAAAGAAGATGGAGTAACAGCTGACAGCAGACTGACGTCAGCGGAGTCTGGAGAAGTCTGAAAACCATCTCAGGACACAAACAACCAGACTCCCAGGCCAGAGGCGACCAGAAGTGGGTGAATGATCTGAATCTGTTCTTCAATAGATTTGATCAGTCTGCCCCTCCCCTGGCCCAGACATCACGGCTGCAACCCCCCTCATCCTCACCTTCACCTTCCCCCCCACCTACATTTCTGGCACACTGCTTCGACACCTCCCCCACCCCCGCTCCCCTGGACATCTCACCACGCCCTACCCCCCGCCCCTCCCCCCACCTCATCACCTCCACCCCCAAGCACACAGCCCCCCTGCTTCAGCTTGTCCTTCACTACCTGTTAGGTGACAGATCAGCTGAGGAGGATATAGATAAGGAAGGCTGCAGGTCCAGACGGCATCAGCTCCAGGCTCCTGACGTCCTGCACAGAGCAACTGTGCGGGATAGTTGAAACCATCTTCAACCTGAGCCTGAGGCTGGGGAAAGTACCACAGCTGTCGAAGAGATCCTGTGTGGTACCTGTGCCTAAGACTCTGCACCCTAAGGACTTCAGCAGCTTCAGACCGGTGGCATTAACATCACACCTCATGAAGACTCTGGAGCGCCTGGTCCTGTCTCGACTCCGCCCAGCAGTAGGCCCTTCAATGGACCCGCTGCAGTTTGCCTACCAGCCTGGCATTGGGGTGGACGATGCCGTCATTTTCCTCCAGCATAGAGCTCTTTTCCACCTGGAGAAGCCCAGAAGCTCTGTGAGAATCATGTTCTTTGATTTCTCCAGCGCTTTCAACACCATACAGCCTGCACTTCTGAGGGACAAACTGGAGCACATAGGGGTGGCTAATCCACTCACATCCTGGATCCTGGACTACCTCACGGACCGGCCACACTATGTCAGGACCCAGGATTGTGTATCGGACTTGGTTGTCTGCAGTACGGGGGCCCCGCAGGGAACAGTGCTGGCACCGTTCCTCTTCACCCTCTACACTGCAGACTTTTCATACGACACCCCCACCTGTCATCTGCAGAAGTTCTCTGACGACTCTGCCATCATCGGCCTCATCACAGATGGGGACGACAGGGAGTACAGAGAACTGAACCAGGACTTTGTGGACTGGTGCCTGAGGAACCACCTTCAGATCAACGCGGGGAAAACCAAAGAGCTGGTGGTGGATTTCCACAGGCGCAGACTTCTCCCCCCAACACCAGTGAACATCCAGGGAAAGGACATTGAGATGGTGACATCTTATAAGTACCTGGGTGTTCATCTTAACAATAAACTGGACTGGACTAATCACATAACAGCACTATACAGGAAAGGCCAAAGCAGACTCTACCTGCTGAGGCGGCTCAGGTCTTTTGGAGTACAGGAGGCGCTCCTGAAGACCTTCTTTGACACTGTGGTGGCATCAGCCATCTTTTACGGAGTGGTCTGCTGGGGCGGCAGCGTCTCGGCTGCAGATAGGAAGAGACTAGACAAGCTGATCAAGAAGGCCAGCTCTGTCCTGGGATGCTCTCTGGACTCTGTGCAGGTGGTGGGAGAAAGGAGGATGACAGCCAAACTGTCATCTCTGAGGACTAACGACTCCCATCCTCTGCAGGAGGAGATAAAAGCTCTGGAGAGCTCCTTCAGCGATAGGCTGATTCACCCAAAGTGTCTGAAGGAACGCTATCGCAGGTCCTTCCTGCCTGCTGCTGTCAGGCTACATAACCAGCACTGCTCACAGTAAACCACACCATGGACACTTTAGGGACACTATGGACACTTTATGGACACCACTATGAGCATTGCTGTCCCCCATGTTGTTGTTTATTTGCACATTCAATATTCACTTTGCACTAAATTAATCCATTGCTCACTTTTTATCCACTGCTCATTATCATTATTATTATTATTATTATTTATTGCTGTTTCTTGTATTTTTTGTACTTTTTCTGCATGCCTAGTTTTTTAAGTTTTTAAATATTGAAATCTTTAATTTGACTCTTTACCCTTGACTGCTGTAACACTAGAATTTGTCAATTGTGGGATCAATAAAGGTGTATCTTATCTTATCTTATGCCAGGTGCACTGCATGCCTCTTGTTATAAAAATACCCAAAGAGTGCCAGCGCTCATCACAAATGACCGATTCATGAAAGTAGCAGTCCTCATCAGAACACACATACAAACGCTTAGAATAAATAGACCTATCACTACCTTTTTGTTCCAGCTGTATTTAACAGTTGATGTAGCGAATTTCAATGGCCCAAACAAGTTGTCCATTTCTCCTACCATGTTAAGGGAGAAGTGAACTCGATTGTAATGCTATCTAATCAGCATCCACCTAAAGACACACTGTCCTTCGTTCACTTTCTCTTACACAGCATGAGCAGAGTCAGTGTGCAGAGGGGAAGTGTGTGTCACGGCCTCTGATCTCTTCATGGTCAATGGTAGTATCTGAGTCAATGCAGCAACCTTCCAGAAACCATTCTGTACTCTCTGGTCTCCAGGGAAATCGACTAAAGCAGCCTTTTCAGGACAATAATAGCATGCGGTGGACTGACCTTGGGCTTTGTTCACAATAATGGCAGACCAACAGAATACTTTTACTGAAGAGTGTCTGAGAGCCCTGCAATAACCTTGGCAGGAAGAAAAGAAATGCTGTGTGTTTCTTCTTCTATTTCTATACTTATGGGGACCAGATAGACCATGTCTTTGAGGACTCTACTGAGTGAACTATACCAGGATTTATACATGTTTGGCCTATTGCCTGCATTGGCTGCATTTATTTCACTCAATTATTTCATTGTTAATTGTTCACAACAGTAACACAATTATATATGCAGAATAATTTGTTAAGCCTGCACTGTTACAACACGACTGTAAGGTAACATCTAGAACAATAAAAGCAGATCCAGTGTTGGCTGGGCTGGATGAGCGAACTCAAGCTCTAGTTTCTGCAAGTTAAGTCTAATGAATAGAAAATAAAGACCGTCTGAAGGTAGGAAAATGCATTCCAAAATGTAAAGCACTATGGTATGTAATGTTAAGCGTACATAGTTCCACAAAAACATGAGAAACACTGCCATAGCTCTAGCCTATGTAAGCACCTGTACTTACAGCACACACCTACTGGACTTTTACAATATTCCCACAACTCTTACACAATTGGTGGCCACTTGAGTCAATGATGGAAACACTCAATAGTCCCAGTAATGGGACACTCATTACCCACCAGCACCCATTTCTGGATGGCTGAGAGGTAGGATGTGGTTTTATGACTCCCACTCCCTTCATACATGCAGATTAAAAAATGACACACTATTAGGCATATTTAGCATTGAGCATGTCATTTACATACTCATTTTTGACACTGGCTCTAAACTAGCATACGATGAATTAGTTTTCTTTAACATACTGAATAGCTCATACAATACCTTTGCAGCAGGCTATATTTATTTTGTATTATTTGTGTCTGTGCTATATATATACTATATATACACTGCTGACTGCCTCTCCCACATATCACAAGACATTTGCATCAATTTCATATTTTCTGTCAATTCCTCCCAATCATATTACAAGGCATCTTTTAAATCTTTGAGTCTCTGCAGCTGGTGACTGCATGTGTTATCAGGTTCAATTCATGACTGCCATCCTGTACTTTATACTGTATTTGAGTTTGTAAGGACTAAGAATCAAAATCACAAATGTTTTATTGATTCCATATGACCCAATTTCCCTGAGGATTACTAAAGTATTTCTGATTCTGATGCAGAGTCTTTATACAATACAGGCCAAAAGTTTGGACACACCTTCTCATTCAATGCGTTTTCTTTATTTTCATGACTATTTACATTGTAGATTCTCACTGAAGGCATCAAAACTATGAATGAACACGTGGAGTTATGTACTTAACAAAAAAAGGTGAAATAACTGAAAACATGTTTTATATTCTAGTTTCTTCAAAATAGCCACCCTTTGCTCTGATTACTGCTTTGCACACTCTTGGCATTCTCTCGATGAGCTTCAAGAGGTAGTCACCTGAAATAGTTTTCCAACAGTCTTGAAGGAGTTCCCAGAGGTGTTTAGCACTTGTTGGCCCCTTTGCCTTCACTCTGCGGTCCAGCTCACCCCAAACCATCTCGATTGGGTTCAGGTCCGGTGACTGTGGAGGCCAGGTCATCTGCCGCAGCACTCCATCACTCTCCTTCTTGGTCAAATAGCCCTTACACAGCCTGGAGGTGTGTTTGGGGTCATTGTCCTGTTGAAAAATAAATGATCGTCCAACTAAACGCAAACCGGATGGGATGGCATGTCGCTGCAGGATGCTGTGGTAGCCATGCTGGTTCAGTGTGCCTTCAATTTTGAATAAATCCCCAACAGTGTCACCAGCAAAACACCCCCACACCATCACACCTCCTCCTCCATGCTTCACAGTGGGAACCAGGCATGTGGAATCCATCCGTTCACCTTTTCTGCGTCTCACAAAGACACGGCGGTTGGAACCAAAGATCTCAATTTGGACTCATCAGACCAAAGCACAGATTTCCACTAGTCTAATGTCCATTCCTTGTGTTTCTTGGCCCAAACAAATCTCTTCTGCTTGTTGCCTCTCCTTAGCAGTGGTTTCCTAGCAGCTATTTGACCATGAAGGCCTGATTGGCGCAGTCTCCTCTTAACAGTTGTTCTAGAGATGGGTCTGCTGCTAGAACTCTGTGTGGCATTCATCTGGTCTCTGATCTGAGCTGCTGTTAACTTGCCATTTCTGAGGCTGGTGACTCGGATGAACTTATCCTCAGAAGCAGAGGTGACTCTTGGTCTTCCTTTCCTGGGTCGGTCCTCATGTGTGCCAGTTTCGTTGTAGCGCTTGATGGTTTTTGCGACTCCACTTGGGGACACATTTAAAGTTTTTGCAATTTTCCGGACTGACTGACCTTCATTTCTTAAAGTAATGATGGCCACTCGTTTTTCTTTAGTTAGCTGCTTGGTTCTTGCCATAATATGAATTTTAACAGTTGTCCAATAGGGCTGTCGGCTGTGTATTAACCTGACTTCTGCACAACACAACTAATGGTCCCAACCCCATTGATAAAGCAAGAAATTCCACTAATTAACCCTGATAAGGCACGCCTGTGAAGTGGAAACCATTTCAGGTGACTACCTCTTGAAGCTCATGGAGAGAATGCCAAGAGTGTGCAAAGCAGTAATCAGAGCAAAGGGTGGCTATTTTGAAGAAACTAGAATATAAAACATGTTTTCAGTTATTTCACCTTTTTTTGTTAAGTACATAACTCCACATGTGTTCATTCATAGTTTTGATGCCTTCAGTGAGAATCTACAATGTAAATAGTCATGAAAATAAAGAAAACACATTGAATGAGAAGGTGTGTCCAAACTTTTGGCCTGTACTGTATGTGAATGGGGGGTTAGTCAGGGGTACAGACAGATGAAAAAATTTGATGATCTAAGACTTAAAAAGATGTATATGCACCTGCAGTTGTAACGACCTACCATTTGGAAAGCTAAGCACAACAACATTATTGGAAGCCTAGAATTATTGATTTTTGAAGTCTAATTAGCTAAAAAAGCTGACTGTGATCAAACATTTAATCAACCCATCAGTGTGACAAGGCATAATCCTGCAAGGTCGCTGTTAGCACATGATGTGTGAGGGCCTTTGGGTTGGGTGACCCAGCCTCTGCCTGCTCCTGTGGTAAAAGTTCTCCAGGAGTATTTGACATTTTTTTCCTCCAATTACACCAATCAGAAACCTTTGCTGATATTTACCAGCCATGCTCTGCTCCAGGACAACCAAAATGTACACTCCACTATATTATGTAACCTTTCATAATCCTTAAAGGATAAAGGCATAGTGCACCCAAAAATGAAAATTCAGCCATTATCTACTCTCCCATTTGCTGATGGAGGCTCAGGTGAAGTTTTAGAGTCCTCACAACACTTGCAGAGATCCCAGGGGAGAGGGGGTAGCAACACAATTCCACCTAATGGAGACTTACAGCGCCCCAGATTCAGACGTCCAAAAACACATAATTGATAGATAATGGCTGAATTTTCACTTTTGGGTGCACTATCCCTGTAAAGATGTATTAGTTATCATAGGTGAGGATTAGAAGTGAGGGAACAACTGTTATCAATGTATGTATTTGTTAAGCCTACAGTATGAGTGTGTTCATGGGAACTGAGTCTGCCTTTTAGCCAAAGCTTGAGTTCAGACAAATAAAGATCCAGGCTGCCCGTAGATTAACAAAAAAAAAACCTAAACAAACGTGAAAATCGAATCAAACAGGAATTACCCTCAACACTATCCGAGGCCTGTGCAATGTGTTATTGTAGTAGTAATAAAAGAAGAGCAAAAACTTGGTGATTATACTGGGGGGTGCCACCTGCCGTTAAATTAAAGAAGAAGACAAGAGTAGTCACCATGGTATGATTGTTTAGATCACGTATAACAGCACAGGGTTACCCAACGATAATGCTAATGGTGAGTTAGCAAGTTAACATTATGTTAGTTGTGGCTATTTCATTTGAATGATATGACATAACCTGATAACGCAAATAAAACTTTAATAAATTAACTGGTCCAGGAACAGGATCTGTCTGAGTCACATCAGACTTTCACTGACAATAAATGATCCCACGCTACTTCATGATGTATCAATGCCCATCCTTTGCCATTGTTTTGATTGATTAATGGCAGAAATGAATACTATGCGTTTAAAACTTGTACAGAAAATCCTGACCACAGTTAAGAATTTTTGTTTTGTCTATTCATTTTGTTCACAGTCAGCTAAAACACTTAAAAATGTTTTAAGCTGTCTAAGTATGATATGCTGTTTTTTTTGTCTAATTGCAGTTTTAAGGTGTGTTCAATGCAAACGGGCAATTGAGCGTATATTCGCCCGGGAGAAAAATCGCTTGGCCTCCGAGCGACAGCAACAGAGCGAGAGAATGAAATTTCCCTCGTCGCTTGAGATGAGAAATCCCATCTGGAGCTGTATTTCGCTGGGTCCTGTCGCTTGCAGCTCAACGCTGATTGGCTGCCGTAATCCCGGAAGTGGCCGTCTTCCTTTGGTCAGCTGTTGCCACACCGGCAGATGTTATGATGGCAGTGGACGCTGACAAATTAATTGTTCTCGTGTCGTCCCACAGAATCCTGTGGGACCACACAATTAACTATTACAGGAAAACTCATAAGCAGGACCTTTTGTAATATCCAAACAGATGGGAGTCGATGGTAAGTTTTAAAAATGTACTTTCCCCCCTTCAGTTGGAAGTAGTTAGCACCAGCTAATGTTGAGTAACGTTAGCTAACATTATTCATTCTTTGAACCGTTAAAAAAAACGTTAAAAACCCTGTTGTGTTGTTTGCATCTCAACATGACAAACATGACAGACATGCAGCTGTTAAGCTAACTAGTAACGTTTTTTGCTAGCTAGCAACAAAGTAATGTCTTAATCTGAAAATAGTAATGTAAACAACAATACAAACAATATACAATCAAACAATATACATCATTCATACATAGGATAAAATGCAGTAATAGCAGCAGTCTAATTTGTATGAGTATGTATATGTGTGCTGCTTGTTTCTTGACAGTTAAAATACTACAAGCCAAGTGGAAAAACCTCAGAAACACCTATAGGAGGTTATCCAAAGAATACAAAGAGGAGGGGAGGAGTGGATCTGGCCAGAGAAAAAGCAAGCCACCATGGAAGCATTTTGGGGTCCTGGCTTTCCTTAAAGACATGTACAGACCTCGGGGAACATGGGGCATGGTATCGAGGCAGCGGCAGCAACAAACAGAGATGACACTGACATAGCAGGTTGGTTGAACACAGTGAAAAACTTCTGTGTTGGAGCAGTGGTTATTAATGTTTTCACAATCTGTATTATAATGTGGTCTCATCCAAAGCACAGTTTTTCTATCAAGCACAGCATCCAGTAGTGCAGCAACAGCAAAAATGAACAAACACAGCACAGCTACTTCTCTATCCATGGTGGAAGATGAACTCAAATATTTCAGTTAATGAAAAGTACTATAAATATGAATTAAAGTATTTGGATGAGGATATATTAAAACACCAAAGAGAAAATAGCTATGCACCATCATCTATTTATTTGGGGGATCTGTATCAACTCTCTACTCCAGGACCCTGAGTCACCCCCAGACCCCACATTAACAACCAGTGTATCAGTGAAATGAGTAATTATCCAATGGAAGGAAAACATAAATACATATGATTTTTTTTTTGTTGTTGTTCTTTTCTAGAGCTGTCTGACAGCGAGGATGTTGTCGATGCTGCTTCTGCAGCCGATGCCTCATTTTACAGCTTGTCTCCAACCCCAAGGTAAAAAAAAATGCATGATTTGTGTCCATATTTGTATGTATATCTGCATGGGTGTGTGTGTGTGTATATCTGGGGGAGGAATCACAGGTTAGCTGTGTATTAATGACAGTTACTCAGGATTGGTTGTGTGTTTGCATATCTGCTGTTTTTTAATAGACAGACAGATAGATAAATAGATATGTCTAGCGGTAGTTTCACAAAAGTACTGTTTATTTCCTACAGTGTGGCAGAGAGAAGTGCGGGCAGAACTCCTGCCTCCGCTGGTGCCCTGTGTACCATGCCCGCCCCCTCTCTTCCACTTCCTCTCGTCCATACTCTTCCACCCACAAGGTATGTACATGCTTAATTAGTCTGTGTAGTCTGTCTGTCTGTGTGTTCATACATATATGTGTAGACCGTGTATATGGCTGTAGTGTCACAAAAATACTGTGCCCATTTCATACAGCATGATGGAAACCAGTAGCCTTTTCTCTGGCTCTCTCTCCCTGGCACATGGAGAAATGCCCCCAACCACATGTCCACCCTCAAGGTATGTACATGTGTAATTTGTGTGTACATTTGTACATTATGTGTATGTACTTACTGTTTATATATGGCTTTTAAGTCACATAAGCACTGTTCTTTTCAAACAGCATGGCCAACAGTTGGAGCCAGTCCGCTGGCTCTCTCCCTGGTGCTTCTTATCAGGACCTTTACCCGCCTCTCCCCACCCCTCCACCCTCAAGGTACATACCTGCATAATTTGTGTGTACTGTATATATATGTGCGTGAACATCAGGGGCGTCGTTTCAGCAAAAGCTAAGGTATGGCAATATGATGTGACGTCACAGAGCTACTGATGATGGAGTTTCAAAAATATGAACTTATATAAAACTTCACTTTGGTCTTTGACCTGTCAGAAGTACATACTATGCTATTGAAAACTGTTTCAAAGGACATGAAGCTGTTTCTCACATTCATAATACCTCATGTCTGCATGTAATGCACTACTTGGTGAGAGCAGTGAAAACATTGGACCTATTTCGGCGCATATTTCAGCACTGCAGACAGCGAGCGGACATTTAATTATCATTAGTCATGTGTTTAACTTAACACAGAAAATAAAGAAAATAAATTAATTACAAGCTCATTTGTAGAAGATAACCAAGGGGTCCGGTGTATGAAACATAGTAAAACAAAGGCCAATTTGGTACAATACTGTATAGGCGAATTTATCGGAGTGTCTCCAGAGACCGAAAATACAAGCTTAACATGCCGACATGAAGAAAAGACCCCACATACAATCAGACAGGCTTCAAGACATCATTTAGACAGGCTGTCTACAGCAGCAGAGCAAAATGCTTTTACAACACATAGATACTGTATTTTTCCAAATAGCGTTTATTTCACAAAATCGATTTTGACCCCAGGCGTTTAAAAGAACCAGGGGCTATTTGCTCAAGGCTTTTATTTTTTATTTTTTATTTTTTTTGCACTGACCTGCACCAGGCCGTTATTTGGTTACAGTTCCTGTCCAGTATGTCAGTATGTTTTTAGTGCAAAAATACTGTATAATGTAGGGATGAGTTTGTGTACAAAAATCTCTAAACATTTAAAGTGGGTCATTGTTTTTGTGTACACGTGTACACGGGTTTCACCGCTGGGTGGTGCTATTGCATTATACCAGTAAAGCCCCAGTTATCCGAATACCAACTGAACGGGCCATTTAACCAACAGTTACAGGCCGCCACACCGAAATATCGCCATCCCGACGGTCCGCCATCCCGAATTCTGGTCCCTGAGTCCTGACAGTAAGCTATGGCGAGCCTGTAGAAGCTGTATTCCCCATGCATGTCAGCGATTTTCACCGGGGACGCACGTGAGTAATTCAGGCTGACATTACCTGCTTTTCAGCGAACTCTTCTGGTAATTTTGTTAAAAGGCATGGCATATAGGTCCACAGTAACTTATTATTATTATTATTATTATTATTATTATTATTGTTAGGGTCTTATAAGAGTGGGCTACAATGAGTACCGGGCCATCAAATCACAGCATCTGTGGTGAGAGGACACGGAATTGTGTGCGCTTTTACGCACGCGGGTGTAGGTGATCACGGATATTTGATGTGGGAAAGATGTAGCAAAGATGAGATGTCAACAGCCAAAGATGTTTTAGATACGTGGCTGTCTGTCTGTCCGTCCATCCGTCCGTCCGTAGCATGAGTCATGTGCACCACTTCACCACCGACCCGTGCGTAAAAGCACAAACAGTCCCTCAAGGAGGGACAGCCATGAGGCAATGAATGAGGAAATAATCGCCCAGGCGTTTAATCAGACTGGTGTTTAATACGCAAAATGGGGTCAAACCCCCGGCAGCTATTAGGTGCCGGGCGGCTATTTGCCACCGGGCGACTATTTGGAAATATACAGGTAACTCACATAACTCATAAGTCGCGGAGGAGCGAAGTGGCGAACAATTTGATTCAATAACACTCGTATTCACTAACACTCGTACTGATGAGCATGTTATTGACCTATTTAAGTGCAATACAATGAAAACAACCAGCCAGTGCGCCTCAAGTAATGACTACAGAACCTCTCTCTTTTTTTTCTCCCGATTCCAAGGCATGGCAGCTGCCATACCTCGCCATACCTACAGTACAGGCCAAAAGTTTGGACACACCTTCTCATTCAATGCGTTTTCTTTATTTTCATGACTATTTACATTGTAGATTCTCACTGAAGGCATCAAAACTATGAATGAACACATGTGGAGTTATGTACTTAACAAAAAAAGGTGAAATAACTGAAAACATGTTTTATATTCTAGTTTCTTCAAAATAGCCACCCTTTGCTCTGATTACTGCTTTGCACACTCTTGGCATTCTCTCCATGAGCTTCAAGAGGTAGTCACCTGAAATGGTTTCCACTTCACAGGTGTGCCTTATCAGGGTTAATTAGTGGAATTTCTTGCTTTATCAATGGGGTTGGGACCATCAGTTGTGTTGTGCAGAAGTCAGGTTAATACACAGCCGACAGCCCTATTGGACAACTGTTAAAATTCATATTATGGCAAGAACCAATCAGCTGACTAAAGAAAAACGAGTGGCCATCATTACTTTAAGAAATGAAGGTCAGTCAGTCCGGAAAATTGCAAAAACTTTAAATGTGTCCCCAAGTGGAGTCGCAAAAACTATCAAGCGCTACAACGAAACTGGCACACATGAGGACTGAGCCAGGAAAGGAAGACCAAGAGTCACCTCTGCTTCTGAGGATAAGTTCATCCGAGTCACCAGCCTCAGAAATGGCAAGTTAACAGCAGCTCAGATCAGAGACCAGATGAATGCCACACAGAGTTCTAGCAGCAGACCCATCTCTAGAACAACTGTTAAGAGGAGACTGCGCCAATCAGGCCTTCATGGTCAAATAGCTGCTAGGAAACCACTGCTAAGGAGAGGCAACAAGCAGAAGAGATTTGTTTGGGCCAAGAAACACAAGGAATGGACATTAGACTAGTGGAAATCTGTGCTTTGGTCTGATGAGTCCAAATTTGAGATCTTTGGTTCCAACCGCCGTGTCTTTGTGAGACGCAGAAAAGGTGAACGGATGGATTCCACATGCCTGGTTCCCACTGTGAAGCATGGAGGAGGAGGTGTGATGGTGTGGGGGTGTTTTGCTGGTGACACTGTTGGGGATTTATTCAAAATTGAAGGCATACTGAACCAGCATGGCTACCACAGCATCCTGCAGCGACATGCCATCACATCCGGTTTGCGTTTAGTTGGACGATCATTTATTTTTCAACAGGACAATGACCCCAAACACACCTCCAGGCTGTGTAAGGGCTATTTGACCAAGAAGGAGAGTGATGGAGTGCTGCGGCAGATGACCTGGCCTCCACAGTCACCGGACCTGAACCCAATCGAGATGGTTTGGGGTGAGCTGGACCGCAGAGTGAAGGCAAAGGGGCCAACAAGTGCTAAACACCTCTGGGAACTCCTTCAAGACTGTGGGAAAACCATTTCAGGTGACTACCTCTTGAAGCTCATGGAGAGAATGCCAAGAGTGTGCAAAGCAGTAATCAGAGCAAAGGGTGGCTATTTTGAAGAAACTAGAATATAAAACGTTTTCCGTTATTTCACCTTTTTTTGTTAAGTACATAACTCCACATGTGTTCATTCATAGTTTTGATGCCTTCAGTGAGAATCTACAATGTAAATAGTCATGAAAATAAAGAAAGAAAGAAAGAAAGAAAGAAAGAATGCATTGAATGAGAAGGTGTGTCCAAACTTTTGGCCTGTACTGTAAATGACGCCTATGGTGAACATGTATGTATATATGTAACTGATGTTTTTACAAAAGTGCTGTCATTTTCACACAGCGAGATGGATAGCTACTGTGACTGCAGTGGGCGAAACACCCCTAGTCCCGCAATGAGACCCCTCACACCCAATCCTCCTGGTGCGTACAGTACCAGTTATAAGTTTGAGCACACTTTCCCATCTACTTGAATGGGAAAGTGTGTCCAAACTTTTGACTGGTACTGTATGTGCATATTTTGTGTGTGTGATATTCAATTATAGAGTCATGATTCAATTACATTGATGCTTATGCCATTGTTAGACTAGTCTAACCTACAATAATTGTTTTTATTAACTCAATTTTGTAAATCTAATTTCAAAAGATGGGCTCCATAGTCTCATATGTGATGTAATCTCCAATATTTATAACAATAACTGTCATTACCAGTCCACTGGAAACAAATTGTTAACAAAATGAGAAGCCACAGAGGGTGCCATCTAGTGACTCTGTCTGGTAACAGTAGTGTGCATAGCATAGCTTACAAACTGTGGTCTTCTTGTTGACAACGCAAACATTATCAAACTAACTCACCGGGAACTCAAAATATTTCTACACCGGTGATTTCACAGAGGCAGAAGACAAAAAAACATCTACATGCAAAAACAATACTGAAGTCAAAATAAAAAAGTTTGTGATAGGGAATCCTCTGCACCCGTTATTTGCTCTGGAAGCTAGTTGTCTGTGAGCGTGACGAGCAGATCATTAACACTGCATCACAGAAGCAGGAGGGGGTTCAAGCTTGGATGATGTAAATATGTGTTCCCAAATCAAATATGGTGTTTACTTTACATACAGGGGGAAAGAGACTGCAGAAGCAGAAACATACAGAGGAAAGTCTACCAACAGGCAGACCACTCTACCCTCCTGGTATGCACATTTTGTGTGTGCACACACACAGACACATACACTGTACAGGGTATCTGCAAGTTTCAGTAAGTTAAATTTAAGACTTTTTAAGACCTTTTTAATGCCACCTTGAATGGAATTTAAGACCGAAAAAACTATAAATATAAGCGATGGTTGGGGGATCCCGCTGTACTATAACCAGTGCTTAATTTGTAAAATTAGAAGTGGGGGAACACTTTTTTAAGTGGCACCAGAGCCGCTTCACTGTGCAACTCCGAATGGAATGGTTGTGACATCTAGTGTTGTCACAGTACCAAAATTGGGACCCACAGTACGATACCAGTGAAAGTATCAAGGTTCTAAGTAGTATCATGATACCACAGCAAAAATGAGGCAGATGTGCCTTTTGTCATTTATAAAAAGATAAATCACTTTTCTATAATATATCAATGATATTTCAATGGAATAAATTACTTATTGACTTATTCATAGAAAATCGGCATCAATAAGTAATTAACATAGGGGGGATTGAAATAAAATAAATAAATAAAATAAAAATCAACCAGCCACCCTCCTCCCCTTCATAAGTAAAGAACAGTCCCTTCATAAGAACAGTCCCTAAAGTGCGGTGAGGTTTGTGGACCGTTACCTGCCACAAAGAGAGAAATGTGAACGGCTCGTTTCTCCTCTGACACGCCACATACCTGTGTGCCGCCACGGCTCGGTTGTCCAGGTACTACTGGGCAATCATGACACCAACAAAGAGGAAATTAGGCTACTGGACCTGGGGTCGGATTTCTCTGTCGCAGGTAGGGCTGTACCCAAATATTCGGATATTCGAATATTCGTTTCTATGGGTAGATATTCGTTATGAAAATTTGGTATTCGATATTCGTTTTTTTATTTACTTATTTTTTTAATTTTATTTTATTTTTTTTTTACATATTTTTTGGTGCTAAATGTAGTCTTTTTGTTGTTGGTAAATGTAGGTTATCAATAAAAATCAAAACTTTTAAATTGCATTGTTAAAAATGTGAAAATATAGTATAGCCTACCAACGGAGCTTGTGTGCACGGCACGCTTGAGCGCATCCGTCTGAGGCTGTGGATCAATGCCAAGTTTTACCACTTTATCACTATTCCCTCTAACTTGTAGCTGTTTTTTCGTTATGTTTTGAATTTAATATGAATTATGCAACCGTTTTTGTCAACGTTTGTTTCCCCTGTTTTGTACAATAAATTGTTTAAAGTTTCAAGTTTATTTTGGAGTGCGTGACACAAGTGTGTTTTGAAAACGACCGCGGACTGTCACCTGCTCAACGCATCAGTACCTTCGGATGCCATGACAGTAATAGATTATAGATTAATAGATTATAATAATAATAATGATGTCAAAATATCATTTACAGACCGATTTAACAGACGATCACTGCTGCCCGACCCGCAGGTCCATTTGCGTGTCCCGCGGGTTACGGGTCGACCCACGCATCACTACTCAGCTCAGTCTATAAATGCTCCTACACAACAGTAGGCTATAGACATTATATTCTATTCAGGCCGGCAGAACCAGCAGCACATCGGCTCTACAGTGCACGGCACTGCTGATTAACCATTTTATTGCAGTGTCTGCCAGCAACCAATTACTTGCAGAGGCTTCCTACAACTTGTTTCAACAGTTCTGATTTAATCAGAAGACAAATTAAACAGGATGACTAGCCAATGTGAAAATCAAAAGAAAGCACAGAATAATGTACTGAAGGAGACTGTTGTGCCATCACATCTTTTTGTGGTTTGAGAGCAAAGATGCGGTCGCCTGTGCAAAACGCAATATAGTTAGGTCCGAAAAAACCCCGGAGGAGTGCTTCGCAAGAAGTATTTGAAAGGAGCCGAGCCTGGCGTAAAACCGGAGAGAGCAGGCAGCACGGCCACAGCACGCACCCCGTTCGTTTCTGCTGCTGGTTGAAATCTGGACTCGCACTGCGTGCTGAATGATTTATTTTGCTGGCACAAAACTATTTTTAGTCGCAAATGCGAGTAAAATGCTCGCATGTAGAGCTCTGTGGAAAACAAATCACTGCCGACAAGTAAAAAGTCATAAATAATAACTTTCACTGCTCAAAGATACTCACGTCTGGAAAACAAACCACTACAGCAGCATATTGAGTTCCAGGTGGCCAGCGCGCGCCGTTAAGCCCTTTTCACACAAAGCACGCAAAGCGCAGACCTCCGCCGACGAACCCATTCATTGTGTACAGTACAGGCCAAAAGTTTGGACACACCTTCTCATTCAATGCGTTTTCTTTATTTTCATGACTATTTACATTGTAGATTCTCACTGAAGGCATCAAAACTATGAATGAACACATGTGGAGTTATGCACTTAACAAAAAAAGGTGAAATAACTGAAAACATGTTTTATATTCTAGTTTCTTCAAAATAGCCACCCTTTGCTCTGATTACTGCTTTGCACACTCTTGGCATTCTCTCCATGAGCTTCAAGAGGTAGTCACCTGAAATGGTTTCCACTTCACAGGTGTGCCTTATCAGGGTTAATTAGTGGAATTTCTTGCTTTATCAATGGGGTTGGGACCATCAGTTGTGTTGTGCAGAAGTCAGGTTAATACACAGCCGACAGCCCTATTGGACAACTGTTAAAATTCATATTATGGCAAGAACCAATCAGCTAACTAAAGAAAAACGAGTGGCCATCATTACTTTAAGAAATGAAGGTCAGTCAGTGCGGAAAATTGCAAAAACTTTAAATGTGTCCCCAAGTGGAGTCGCAAAAACCATCAAGCGCTACAACGAAACTGGCACACATGAGGACCGACCCAGGAAAGGAAGACCAAGAGTCACCTCTGCTTCTGAGGATAAGTTCATCCGAGTCACCAGCCTCAGAAATGGCAAGTTAACAGCAGCTCAGATCAGAGACCAGATGAATGCCACACAGAGTTCTAGCAGCAGACCCATCTCTAGAACAACTGTTAAGAGGAGACTGCGCCAATCAGGCCTTCATGGTCAAATAGCTGCTAGGAAACCACTGCTAAGGAGAGGCAACAAGCAGAAGAGATTTGTTTGGGCCAAGAAACACAAGGAATGGACATTAGACCAGTGGAAATCTGTGCTTTGGTCTGGTGAGTCCAAATTTGAGATCTTTGGTTCCAACCGCCGTGTCTTTGTGAGACGCAGAAAAGGTGAACAGATGGATTCCACATGCCTGGTTCCCACTGTGAAGCATGGAGGAGGAGGTGTGATGGTGTGGGGGTGTTTTGCTGGTGACACTGTTGGGGATTTATTCAAAATTGAAGGCACACTGAACCAGCATGGCTACCACAGCATCCTGCAGCGACATGCCATCCCATCCGGTTTGCGTTTAGTTGGACGATCATTTATTTTTCAACAGGACAATGACCCCAAACACACCTCCAGGCTGTGCAAGGGCTATTTGACCAAGAAGGAGAGTGATGGAGTGCTGCGGCAGATGACCTGGCCTCCACAGTCACCGGACCTGAACCCAATCGAGATGGTTTGGGGTGAGCTGGACCGCAGAGTGAAGGCAAAGGGGCCAACAAGTGCTAAACACCTCTGGGAACTCCTTCAAGACTGTTGGAAAACCATTTCAGGTGACTACCTCTTGAAGCTCATGGAGAGAATGCCAAGAGTGTGCAAAGCAGTAATCAGAGCAAAGGGTGGCTATTTTGAAGAAACTAGAATATAAAACATGTTTTCAGTTATTTCACCTTTTTTTGTTAAGTACATAACTCCACATGTGTTCATTCATAGTTTTGATGCCTTCAGTGAGAATCTACAATGTAAATAGTCATGAAAATAAAGAAAACGCATTGAATGAGAAGGTGTGTCCAAACTTTTGGCCTGTACTGTATGTGCTACCGCCAGCACGCACCGTTATTGGACGGCGCATAGACACTCACAGAAAAGTGCCGCGAGAATAAAAAAAAAAAAAAAGAAAGAAAGTCAGATTAAATATTCCTTCCGCAACAATTTTAAGACCTTTGAGTAATGAATTTAAGACCAATTTAAGACATTTCTAATGAATTTAAGACATTTTCAGGCCTTACTTTTAGATACATGAATTTAAGACTTTTTAAGACTTTTCAAGGATCCGCGGGTACCCTTACTGTATATGCTTATATATAGCTGCAAGTGCTACTTCGACATATATATCATTGTTGTTTTACTAAAATATGGTGTTTTCAATTCATACTGTACAGGTAGGAAGAAGAAAAAGGTGCCCACTGAAGATGCAGATCGGATGATTCAGCAGCTACTGATGGAGCTGCTGAAGAAGCAGGCCAGTGCTGCACCGTCTCCACCTCCAAAGCCACCATCAGAGATTCGGATCTTCCTGCAATCCCTTTGGAACAATTTAAACTTGAATTATATACATTTGCATTTCATAAATTTAAAGCTTACCAAAATATGTAAGATTAGGTAGGTGGTACTCTCTGCAGGAGAAATGTCAAGTTCTCCATCAACTTTTAGGAAGAATGTTCCCACATTTTTATTTATTAAATGTTTGTATATTTTTTATAATATTGTTTGCATTGTTCCCATGCAAGAGATTAAAGGAGTCCAGGAGGACTACAATGTGAGATACTTGAAGGGTAGCTCTAGAGTAGCAGTCAGTGTTTTTTATCGTATACAATTCATATAAGTCTAGTATTGTGTGCCATCCAGATAGCTGCCTACATCACCACCAACATCATGTTAATGTATGAACTCTTAAATTATGACCTGTTACCTATTAACACATTATGAATGTGCAATTTCCTAGATTTGAAAACATATGTATGCAAAATGGTGTGTTTGGGGTCTAACACTGGTATATGTGATTATTTTATCTTTATAGTGAAGTATTGTAAAACAACAGTGAAGAAAAAAACACATAGATTGTAGCAACATACCACACACAAGACAGGATTGTAGAGGATCAGGTTGAATCGAGAACTATTAATAGGAAACTGCATTTGCAGAATTAATTGAAGAAAAGAACAACAACAAAGAAAGGACAAAATTTACAATGTTTAAATGGTAAAAGTACCCATTATACTATATACATTATACTATGAAAATAATGCTGTTATTAATAATAGGACTATATACACTATACTATAAAAATAATGCTATTATTGATAATAGGAGGTGGCTCTTAAAAGAGCTGTTTAAGGGTGTTGCCAGAAGACTTTTCCTTCTGCAGAGAAGAAGGCTGTGAAGGCCTCCCTGACCCTGAGGGCATCCATTCCGGCATTGTTGGCACCGACTCTTCTCAGCTCTGGCAGGCAGTCCACCTCTCCTAGCATGATGCTCCAAGCCTGGTTTGGGGCCGTGCTCTGGATGTAGTTGTGGAGGACACAGGTAGCCTTCACACAGATGTCAGCAACCTCTGGACAGACCTCGATGACACGCCTGTACATCCTCCACTGAGAGGAAAGGATGCCAAACGTGTTCTCCACAACCAGCCGAGCCCTGGACAAACGGTAATTGAAGACCCGGCGCTCAGCTGTGGTCAGGCTGTCCCTGGAGAATGGCCTCATCAGGTGCCTTTGCAGTGGAAAGGCCTCGTCTGCGACAAACACATGAGGCTGGGGTCCTCTGTGGTCAGCTCCTGATAGTAGCTGGTCTGCAGGTAGTTGGAGGGTGCCAGCTGCGAGAGCCTGACCAAAAACAGAGTTGGCCAGAACCCCAGCATCATTGGATCTGCCAAAGCCCCCGACATCAATCACCCTGAAGCGACACCAAGCATCCACAACTACCAAGAGAACGACAGAAAACATTCCCTTGTAGTCGAAAAACTGGGATCCTGTGTTCTCAGGGGCTTTGATGACCACGTGTTTTCCGTCTATTGCGTCACAGCAAAGAGGGAAGTTCCACCACTCCTCAAACTCCTTTCCGATGGTCCTCCACTCCTGTGGTGTGGGTACTGCCATGAACTCTCCCAAGAGGCTGTCCCAAATTGCAGTGGCAACTTCAGGGACAATCATGGACACTATGGAGACTCCAACACGGAAGCTACTGGCTATGGTCCTGTAGGAGTCAAAAAATTAGAAATGCAAAAAGAAGAAATGGAGAACTTACAAGTAGTAGTCTACATACCTATAAATAAATACTGACAAATACATAACATATAAAGTAATAGGCTGCATAAAAATGTGGAAAATAATGGTTATAACAAATAACAGGGCTTTCGGATTAAACTATTCATAACTGCTGGGGTCCGTTTCAGAAAGGAGGTTCAACAAACTCTGAGCCTAACCCTGAACTCTGAGTTGAGTAACCAATCTGAGATGGGAAACTCTGGGTTACGGGTTTCAGAACAGGTGATTTCAATTGGTTCAATCAACACAGAGTTTGTTCACTCTGAGTTAAGCGCATGCACCACGACTTTAAAAAGCCGTCATCAATGGAGCCCTGATACCACGATTCACCATGGCAACAAGCAACAATAAAAGGTCTGCATTTTTTTACTCCTTATGCGCTCATACAGCGAATTTGAAGCTGTTTTCAGGAAGAAGAGTAACATGGCTGCAGCAGCGAAGTAACAGGAGTCAGCGTGGGAGACATTGGTTATGTCACAGTGGATGAGGTTATGGATATAAATGATGGACCGTTCAAAAAGAAAATGTTCTGGAAATGATAATACGTCAATTCTGCGCCTGTGAATAATCTCCCGACGAATGCGTAACTCCCTCCTCAGTAACACTGCCTCTTCGTCCACAGGGTCCTCCAAGAACGGACATGCCATGGTCGAAAAAAGTAGATTTAGAACTAGAACACACTTTAGGATCCGACTTTACCTTGAGGACAGATGATCAAACTCGCTGAAACCTGTGTGACACTAAACAAATGAATGAATGAATCACACTGCGTGTGTGGCGTAAGAGGGAGGAGACAGCTAGAAACTCGAGGTTCATTGAAGAAAACCTGCTCCCAACCAGGTTAGGTTCACAGAGTCAGTTGTCATAGTAACTAACACTGAGCTTCAGTTACCTCTCTTTCTGAAACGGGCTGGAGTTACTCCGCTTTCTCTGGTTTAAGTTACCTCCCTTTCTGAAACGGAAAACCCAGAGTTTCCCTCATTTCAGGGTTAACAGACTCAGAGTTTTCACTAAACCTGCTTTGTGAAGCGGACCCCAGATCTATACAACACATTATGTTATGGACTTGCAGCTCTGCAATTAATGGCATACAATTAAGTTTATGGCTAGGGCTATGTAGTTAAATAAAGCAAAAGTTAAAATATTCTCCATTTGCAATTCTTCTCCTGTACTGTAAACATTTGAGAAACAGTGCTTTGCACTTATTACTACAACAACAAAGACAATATTCAATTGTTATTACCACTGTCTATTGTGTAGTAAGGCAAATGTAGGCTATAAGTTAATGTTTGATTCCTACTAATTAGGCCAGATTAATTCAACTGATCACGACTCTATTTAAGGTACGTGATTTTTTTTTTCTTGGGCACATAGTGCACTGCCATGGCAACACACGTACAATCATGACACACAGTAGACAGCAGATATTTAGGTTAATATCGTTGTTATAAACGACAATGAAACAGTCACTCACCGGAGACAAATAGCCAGGTGCTCCGCAGGTGGGATGGAGCGCCTGTAGTTGGTGTCCAACCGGGCAAATCTGCCTCCGATCCTCGCCAAGAGCCCGTCAAACTGGGCCGTAGTCAGCCGCGTGTACCGCTGAAAGCTCTCAGCATCCAGACGCAGCCCCTCGAAGAGCCGGTGGTATTCCCCGAAATCGGTGCGCATCTGAAGGATGTTATGGACCCAAAACCGACGGTTTGGTTTGGGTATACGGCGCTTTATGGACTTCCACAACAGATAGACGATGGAAACAGACACAGTGTCAACCATACTGGTAAGAAGAAAAATGAAAGAAAAACTGTCACTGTCAACTGTCAAGTTGGAAACTGTTGAAATTCCCTGATCGCTTCAATGACGTCATCAAAGTGAAAAAGCGTGTCTGTTGATTTCTGCCACATTGACGAGCGATTGCAACTGAGTGATGAAGCGATATCAAAGGGGCGAACCGAGCGACAGCGAAAAAATATAAAGTCCAGTGTGAACACTGCTTTGAAATCAAGATGGCACACGGTTGAAGCAGTGCGGGAGATAGTGCTGTGTTGTGTGTGTGTTGTTTTTGAAAATACCCCCACAGAAATGGCGTTCTAACATAAATGTTGGAAAATCATGGAGAAGGATTTGTGGTGGCATGAACCTGCATTAAGGTGAGATCAAAGCACTAGAAATACAAAAGAAAGCGAGACAAAGGAGGAAACAAACGGCAAACACAATGGCAGCAGAAGGAGGGGAGAACAATGATGAGATTGGACTGAAAAGTTTGATGTTAAGCATCAAAGCTGAGATTGCTGATTTCAGATCGGATTTTAAAAAGTGTTCTGACGAAACGAAAGAAGAGATTTCAAAACTAAGAATGGAAGTGAGAGGAATGCAGGCAGAGATAAAAAGCACGGAAATTGAAATCTCGGCTGCACAACAAAGAATAAGTGACTTGGAGGATAAAGAGTCAATCAAAGTTGAAGTTTTGACTCACTTATTGCAACAACAAGCACTTATGACTGAGAAGCTTGATTATTTGGAAAATAAATCGAGACAGAGCAATATTAGGATTCACCAGGTGAAAGAGGAGGCGGAAGGAGAGGATATGGTGAAGTTCCTAAAATAGCTTATGCGTAAGAAACTGGAGATACCAGAAGAGGAGCTCATTATTGTTGCTGCACATAGATCACTTCAGAAGAAACCGGAGAGGGAAATGGCACCACGTTCAATAGTGATTCGTTTCTTAACCTGGCAAACACGTCAAAGAGTTCTTAGTGCTGCCTGGGACAAGAAAAGAGCACCAATCCTGCATGATGGCGTGACGATTTATTTTGACCAGGACTATCCCTCCGCTCTACAGAAGGAAAGGAGCCAGTATGTTTGGATAAGGAAGAGGCTACGCGAGAAAGGGGTGAAGTCCCATCTGATGTATCCAGCGAGACTCAAAGTGTTGTTAACTGAGGACAACAGGTGTTCAACAACGCAAGGCAACATCAGCGGAGCGCATGACGCACAGCTGGAGGACTCGCTTTCCACAGCCCAAGCCAGGCTGGCAGGGCAGCCACCAGGGTTCGTTCAACGGGGGAGGAGGCAGAAAGTGGATGATAAGATGGCAGAACTACTGAGGAAGCTGACGGGCAAAGCTAGTGCTTAGCCCAAAGGTACTTTGGTGGACTCTCTCTCTCTCTCTCTCTCTCTCTCTCTCAATTCAATTCAATTCAATTCAATTCAAATTCGCTTTATTGGCATGAATGTTACAAGAACTATGTTGCCAAAGCATCAAGAATCAATCTCTCTCTCTCTCTCTCTGGCACATACACACACACACACACACACACACACACACTGAAGTGAAACAGTCTGAATCTTTGGACCTGCTCACGAAGTATACAGAGGACAAAGACTAAGTTATACTTTCATACATGGTGAAGATTAAACTTAATTTGCATGTGGGAGATTTGACATTAATTGGATGGAGGGGAGAGAGGGGATCAGGGATGTAAAGCTGACAAAAGTCCAGAAATATGAGTTAAGTGTTGTTTTTGCTCTAAGTGCATATGTGACAGAAATGTATTCTATTTTGGTTGCTTTAAGAAGAAGAATTTGCCTTGCTTAATATCCAAGGCATTATTGTTTTGGTTTTAACGGAACAAATGGAAAATATTGGAAATGAGGGAAAGTCATATTAAAAGTATATTAAAAATGAGAACATGTTTTTGTTTAAGATTTAATTGAGTATACTATGTTTGTATGTTTGTATGTTTATTGTTTGCACTTATAAAAAAAAAGGAACATTACACAGAAGAAAAAAAAAAAAGACAAAATGTGCAGGAGAGGTCATAAAAACCCGAGTGGGCTTACAAGCGGCCCCCCCTCCTAAAAAAACAACAATTACAAAACTATATACGCTTTGTACATAGGCTTACGTCTGTGCTTAGACAGACAGACACACACACACACACACACACACAAACGCAATAAATGATACCTCAGAATTACATGATATCTCAGTATACATTTAAATAGCCCAAAGATATATTTGAATGAAATAAAAACAAAGAGAAAAACACAAATGTGTTAAAAATCTATAAACTCTGTTTCAGCTTTCTTTTAAATGCAGATAATGTTGAGCATGTTTCACTTAGATGTTTTAAACTGTTCCACAGCACAACACCTTGATGCATAAATGAAAATTTTGCAACAGCGGTTCTACAGAAGGGGATATGCAAATCATTCCTCCTTCTTGTGGAGTATGAATGATAATAAGAATTAAACTCAAAATAATTATGAAAATGTTTGGGTAAAGATAACGGAAAACATATGACTTTATACATCAAGATTCCTGTTTTATACTTATTCACGTCATAGATTGGTAGTATTTGTAATTTTTTAAACAGAGGTGTGGATGGAGCTAAATATGGAGAGTTAGTGACAATTCTTACAAAGGATTTTTGGAGTCTATGACTTGGTTGTAAGTAAGAAGTGCTAAAGTGCAAAGTGCTAGCCCAAATTAAATTGCAATAAGAGATATGGGGATTAATTAAACTGTAGTACAAGGTTAATAAAGTAGTTGTTTTTAAATAGGGTTTAATCTTTTTTTATGATACCTAAGGATTTTGAGACCTTCTTGCACACAAATTCACAATGAATCTTAAAACAAAGTTTCTCATCAATAATATAATACACCGAAAAACTTTGTTGATGAAACATTAGAAAGTAAATTGTTATTAATATAAATTTTATTTTTTTTCTGGATTATAATTCTTGTTCTTAAAGATGATGAAATTAGATTTTTTGACATTAAGTGATAGTTAATTTAACTGAAACCACTGAGCAAATTGAATGAGCCCAGAATTTGCCTTATCAATAAGTGAGTCAGTGGTACTGTCAGTAGCAAAGAGATTGGTGTCATCAGCAAATAAGATAGGTGACAAAATACTGGACGCTTTTGGTAAATCATTAATGTATATCAAAAACAACAATGGACCCAAAATGGACCCTTGTGGAACTCCACATTTTAAAACATCCCACTGTGGCGGTTTATCATTAAAAATGACATATTGCTCTCTGTTGTGCAAATAATTTTCAACCCATTGCAGAACCTTATTTTTAAAACCATAACAAGACATTTTTGATAATAAAATTTCATAATTCACAGTGTCAAAAGCTTTTGATAAGTCTAAGAAAATTCCTAGAGCGTATTCATTTTTCTTGAAAGCAGTTGAAATCTTTTCTCTAGGATGCAAGAGAGCCATATATGTAGAACAGTTCTTTCTAAAACCATATTGATGCTCATACAAAATATTGTTGACATCCAGATGCTTCAGAATTCTGGCATACACCAACTTCTCAAGTATCTTAGAAAAGCAAGGGAGAACTGATATAGGGCGATAATTCGAAAATACAGATGGATCATCAGCTTTAAACAGTGGGATGACCTTGGCAAGTTTTAGATCTTGTGGGATAATACCAGATTCAAGTGACAAAGAAAAAATAAATGTTAAAGGAACAATAATTGCAGGTGCAACTTTTTTGATCAGATAGGCTGTAATTTTGTCATGGCCAGCAGAGGAGTTTTTAAGATCCTTAATGATATCAAGTATTTCTGAAGGCTTTATTGGTTCAAAATTGTTTAAAGAGGGATAACCTTCATTTATAAAGTTAGAAGGAGAATCATGAACATTTTCAATATGCTTTGCAAGACGTGGTCCCACATTTATAAAGAAATCATTAAATTTATTAGCAATTTGTGTTGGCTCTGTTATCATTAATGTGCCATCCTGAAATGTAGCTTGGGATGGAGTAGAGGAGTTTTTCTTGTTAAAGAGATGACTGACAAATGTATATAAGGATGATTTGTTTTACTATGAATTTAATGAGAGAGGGACAAATAGTTGTGAAATGAGCCCCTGTGTGAAATGAAGTGAAGGGGTACTTACGTGTTTAGTTTTTCACCAAATTAGATTCACAGCTACTACCGCTAAATAGGTTGATGATCTATCAAATTCATGTGTGTCTTAATGTGTTTATGTTGTTTATGTGTTTGTGTAGCTCCTATATTGAATTCAGGGAAATGAAGCAATCAAGTTATACTAATGTTAAAGTAGTAAGATGGCACACATTAACATTTGTAGCATCAGAAATAAAATAACAGAAATATCAGAAATATTACTAGCTGACAATGTGCATGTTTTAGCTGTCTCAGAAATACATTTAGAGTCTGTAATGGTTGAGGGATATAATATCTTTAGGAGGGATAGGAACGCATTTGGAAGAGGGGTCATGTGTTACGTACAAAACCAGATACCAGTAAGAATGAGAGATGATATAATGACATATGAGAATGAAGTGCTATGGCTGCAAGTTCATCTGCCACACTTGAGGCCTGTACTTGTTGGTTGTGGTTATAGACTGCCAAGTGCAGATAGTGCACATTTGGACAAATTATGTGATATTCTGGAAAATGTATGTGATCTTAATCTTGAAATTTATTTATTAGCTGATTTAAATATAGACTGGAACTCTAATTCCTGTCCATTGAAAAAGAGATTCCACATTGTTGCAAGTGCTTGTGGGTTGTTTGAGTTAGCTGATAAACCAACAAGAATATGCCTGAAAAGCAGTGGCACTCGAACCTCAGCATGTATTGATCACATATTCACAAACGCAGTAGAAATGTGCTCAGGAGCAGTATCAGTACCAATAGGTTGCAGTGACCATAACCTGATTGCGATTGTGAGAAAGACAAAAGTACCAAAACCTGGTCCCAAAATCATATTGAAAAGATCTTTCAAATGGTTTAATCAAGCAAGTTTTGTTGAAGATGTAAAAAACGTATCAGTATCGGTATTTTCAGAAAGAAAGGATCCAGAAAGAGCGCTGCAGATATTTGAAGAAATCTTTATGCCCCTGGTGGAAAAACATGCACCCATGAAAAAGTTTACAGTACAAAGTTTCAAAACACCTTGGTTAGACAAAGAGCTAAAAGAACATATGCTAGAACGTGATAAAGCTAAATTAATTGCAAATAAATCTCATCTTAAATCAGACTGGCAGGTATATTGCAAATATCGCAATTTTGTTACAGAATTAAATAAGAGGGAAAAAATTGTATTATGAAAATAGAATTAAATATATAAAAAATAACAGTAAAAAGTTATGGAGTGCATTTAATGATATTATGGGTAGAAGAACTAAAACTGCTCCATCCTATTTAGAAAAAGAAGGACTTTTTTTTAACCAAACCAGCAGATATAGCTAATCATATTCAAAACTATTTTATTGAAAAAGTTGATAATTTGGTAAATAAAATGCCTAAGATAGATAATGAATCTTCTTATGAATTAATAAAGCATCGGATTATGAAGGATAAAAATTATAAATTTGAATTTGATAATGTAAGTTTGAGTTATGTTGAAAAACTGATGTCAACTTGTAAAGACAAACCTGCAGGTGTTGATGGTCTTGAAAGTAAGCTTCTCCAGAAGGTCATAGCTCCTGCTATGTGTCATATTATTAATCTGAGTTTTAATGAATGTGTTTGTCCATCAAAATGGAAAATGGCTAAAAATGGAAAATTACCATTTTCGGGACCCAATAGTCAACTTTCTTTACACAATTTAACCTCTGATTTCCAACATGCGTACAGAGAGGGCCATTCAGCAGCTACAGCACTTACTCAAATGACCGATGATTGGCTCAGAGAAATTGAGAAAAAGCAAATAGTAGGTGCTGTTATGCTTGACTTTACAGCTGCATTCGATGTTATTGATCATAAAATATTATTAGAAAAATTAAATTGTTATGGCTTGTCCCTGTCTGCATTATTATGGATGGAAAGCTACTTAAAAAATAGGTCACAGACTGTCTTCTTTAATGGAAGTTTTTCCGAGGTTAAGTCTGTGAACTGGGGGGTGCCACAGGAAAGCTGCCTTGGACCGTTGCTGTAGACTATTTTTACAAATGAATTGCCTCTTGTTTTACAACAAGCCAACATCTCGATGTATGCCGATGATTCGACCGTATGTGTCGGCATGTGCCTATTATTCAAGCTCAGGAAACAAAGCTCCTTGGAGTCATTATAGACAACTAGACAAGACTGTCATGGTCAAAACACATCAATAAGACAGTTGCAAAGATGGGAACAGGCATTTCTGTTGTTAAAAGGTGTACATATCGATTATTGTCCTGTAGTATGGTCAAATGCAACAAGAAATAAAATAAAGAAACTGCAAATAGTACAAAATAGAGCAGCCCGTGTTGTGTTGAAGTGTGATTTTAGAACAAATGTTGTTGTAATGCACGAAGTTCTCAGTTCATTAGTGGTTAAAAACAGACTTCTCTATTCTCTTCTGGTATTTTTCAGAAATATTTTTGTTACAAAATCTCCATCTGTATTATATAACTTAACCTTAAGCTCAGAGAGACACAATTACACAACCAGGCAAGCAACAGGAGGAAATTTTACACTACCCAGAGCAAGAACCAATGCAATAAAACGGGCAATAATGTACTGTGCAATACAAGAATGGAACTCTATACCAAGTCATATCAAGCAAGAGAACAGCAAAATCAGGTTTAAACTTTTATTAAAACAGTATCTTTTAACAAAGAATACTTCATAAATAATATTAATAGTTCATGGTAAACTGCTGGGTAGTGAAAGCTTGTGTTTGACTTGCCATTGATATGTATGAGTGTGAGAGTGCTGGATGCATGCAATGGTATGGGATTTCTTGCCTTTGAGATAAGGACTGGTGTTGGCTGTATGCATGTGCAAAAGTGAGCAAATGTCATATCAATGGGAAATCAACTGGAAAATTATTGTGTCTCATGAGGGAATATGGGATGTCACTCTTACCCTTCTGTGGATAGTAAAGACATTTTGTAGATTATGTATTGGTTATGTACATTCTTATATCTGTCATGAAGTGAAACTCAAACTTGGGAGCTTGTCCTGTTTGTATTTTGTGGTCTGATGTTTGTTTGCTTATTTGTAATTGTTTTCTTTTGTTTCTGTGGCGTCGTGTGATGTTATGTTGTATGTTGTATGTACACTAACAAAAATGTATATGTGTGATGGCTGTGGACCCCAGGAAGAATAGTTACGGTTTCCTTGCTAATGGGATCCAAATAAACCTTAATAAACCTTATTCGTTGACATTATTTTGATTGTAATGTTTTGAATGTACCTCAGACTTGTCTGGTTTCTTCACCTTTCACTCAGGAGCAAAATTCAAAGAAAGAAATTAATAATGAAGAAAGAAATAATAAGAGATAAGATTGATAACATTTAACACAATAACATTTATAATGATAATTACCAATATTGACGAATATGAAAATTTGTATCATGGTAACATTTTAAAGGTCATATGTAAAGCTGTTTCATCAAAACAAATATTAAAAAAAAAAAAAAAAATACATCCATAGAACGTCTAGAAAGGTGTGGAATTAAAGTCTAAATTTTCCTGAAAAAAAATAATTACAATAGAGAAATTGTCCATAGGTGTGAATGTGAGCGTGAATGGTTGTTTGTCTCTGTGTGTCAGCCCTGCGATAGTCTGGCGACCTGTCCAGGGTGTACCCTGCCTCTCGCCCGATGTCAGCTGGGATGGGCTCCGGCCCCCCCGCGACCCTCAAGAGGATGAAGTGGTTAGAAGATGAATGACTGAAATAAAATTTTGACAGGCCCAAAATATGTCAATATTTTGATTAGGTTACAGTTATGGCACCGTCCCAGCGCTATCTGTCGCAAACTCTAGCCGACCAACGGAGAAGCAAAACCAGAATCAACATCGGTTCAGCTTTTGATCGTTGGTGTCAGCTGTAGGCAGAAAAAGGGCTAAAAAGCCACGCAGAGGTTGCTAATGTTTGCTAACAAACGCAGCAGGGTTGTAAAAAGATATATCTGCTGAATATATCTCATATCTAGTAAAGCCGAACTAGTAATTACACTGCAACTAGATGAAATATGTCAAGAAAAAGTAAGGATGATGGTTAATTTCAGGTATTTTAGCAAATTCTCTAAAAAACAGCGTTTTTGGGACTATGATTCTTCCGGTTTTAGAGTTGTCAAATAGTGTCGTAAAAAAGTAAATTCACTTAGTACATCAAATATCTAATACAGCCGAACTATCAGGTTATTATTATTAGGGCCCGAGCGACGACAAAGTCGTCCGTGAGGGCCCTATTGTAATTGCACTGTTTATTATTAGGGCCAGAGCGATGACGGAGTCGTCTGTGAGGACCCTATTGTAATCGCGCTGTTTATTATTATTATTAGGGCCTGAGCAGGTCTCGACCTGCCAGGTCCCTATTGTTTTTCGAATGATTATTAGGGCCAGAGTGACGACGAAGTCGTCCGTGAGGACCCTATTGTAATCGCGCTGTTTATTATTATTATTAGGGCCTGAGCAGGTCTCGACCTGCCAGGTCCCTATTGTTTTTCGAATGATTATTAGGGCCAGAGTGACGACGAAGTCGTCCGTGAGGACCCTATTGTAATCGCGCTGTTTATTATTATTATTAGGGCCTGAGCAGGTCTCGACCTGCCAGGTCCCTATTGTTTTTCGAATGATTATTAGGGCCTGAGCGACGACAAAGTCATCCGCATAGGACCCTATTGTAATCGCGCTGTTTTTTATTAGGGCCCGAGCAGGAGACCTGCGAGGTCCCTATTGTTTTTCGAATGATTATTATTATTAGGGCCCGAGCGATGACGAAGTCGTCCGTAGGACCCTATTGTAATCGCGCTGTTTATTATTATTAGGGCCCGAGCACCTAGCGGTGCGAGGACCCTATTGAAATGCAAGGATTTTTTATTATTATTCTTCTTCTTATTCTTCCTCCAAATGAATTGCCTTTTTGGGAGGCTTAACATACCCGAAAACTCATGAAACTTTGCACACATCTCAGAACTGGTGAAAAATTTGATATTTTAAGGGTCTCGTGTGCGGGTCCCAAAAAATGGCTCAGTAGCGCCCCCTACAAAAGTTTGAGGAAACAGCCCCTGAAGCCAGTTTAACCTACATGTATGAAACTCGGCAGACTTATATAACGCTCAGAGACGTAGCGTTCCGCCCTGAACACATCTACATGTCAATAATTAGAGATAAACATAGCGCCCCCTACTGGCAATGGGAAATGTCATGTTTTAGACTTTAATGTACATCTCCTACAGACTTGACCAGATCCACTTCAAACTTGGTGAAAAGAGTCATAAGACATTGATGATGCTTTATTGTGGAAACTGTGAGTTTTCGTTGAAGGGTGTGGCCACGGCCTGGCGGCGAACTTTGATGTTTCGCCGTGATGATAAACGTTGCTGTAACTTGACTCCACGTGGGAATATCTTGCCAAAACTTCACACATATGATGACAGTCCAGCCCTGAACACATCTACAGATGAATTTTGAATCACCGCCATAGCGCCACCTACTGGCAACAGAAAGCTACTTTATACATTCTTTGATGTCCCTCATCTAGCAGGTTAATCAGACCCACCTCAAACTTGCTGGTCTAAGTCCTTAGACCTTGATGATACTTAAAAATGAAGCTTTTGAGTTTTCATCAAACGCTGTCACCGTGGCGCCGCCTTGTTCGCCATCAAACACGATGTTGTTTTGAAGGGACAAGGGATGCTTGAAAACTCACCAAACGTGGCATACACATCACAGGTCGCAAGTCCTGTTGTCTGATGTGATTTTTGTGCTTTGATGCATCAAGATGGCTCAACAGCGCCCCCTAGAATATTTCAATTAAGCAGCCCCCAAAGCTGGTTTGACCTGCATGTATGAAACTTGGTAGTCACCTGTAACACTCTATTACGTACAAAAAAGCCTCTTGGAGCCATGCTCCAAACCCAACAGGAAGTCTGCCATTTTGAATTGACTTGTGCCACTTTTGTGCATTTTTGCCCATTTCCAGGGGTCATAAATGAACGAACTAGTCCTAGAGATTTCATCCGATCGACTTAAAACCTTGGTCTGTCCCATCCCAAGACCTTGAAGATGAAAAGTTATCAAAAGCTTGAGTTTTCGTCAATGCGTGTGACCGTGGGATGGCGTCAAAGTTAGGGGTCTCGCCACTAAACAGGAGGTAGTTTATAACTCCAGCATACATGGTCGAATTTTGGCCAAACTTCACAGGATTGATGACAGTCCCATCCTGAACACATCTACATGTCAATAATTAGAGATAAACATAGCGCCCCCTACTGGCAATGGGAAATGTCATGTTTTAGACTTTAATGTACATCTCCTACAGACTTGACCAGATCCACTTCAAACTTGGTGAAAAGAGTCATAAGACGTTGATGATGCTTTATTGTGGAAACTGTGAGTTTTCGTCGAAGGGTGTGGCCACGGCCTGGTGGCGAACTTTGATGTTTCGCCGTGATGATAAACGTTGCTGTAACATGACTCCACATGGGAATATCTTGCCAAAACTTCACACATATAATGACAGTCCAGCCCTGAACACATCTACAGAGGAATTTAGCACCACCTACTGGCAACAGAAAGCTACTTTATACATTCTTTCATGTCCCACTTCTAGCAGGTTAATCAGACCCACCTCAAACTTGCTGGTCTAAGTCCTTAGACCTTGATGATACTTAAAAATAAAGCTTTTGAGTTTTCATCAAACGCTGTCACCATGGCGCCGCCTTGTTCGCCATCAAACACAATGTTGTTTGAAACTTGGTAGTCACCTGTAACACTCTATTACGTACAAAAAAGCCTCTTGGAGCCATGCTCTAAACCCAACAGGAAGTCCGCCATTTTGAATTTACTTGTGCCACTTTTGTGCATTTTTGCCATTTCCAGGGCTTGTAAATGAACGACCTTGTCCTACAGATTTAATCAGATTGGCTCCAAACTTGGTGTATGTAAGCGTGACTATGTTGTGACCAAAAGTTATCACAGGATTTGCCCAATGTTGAATGGCGCGCCCGCTGCTGAGCGTTGAATCTTGAGGTCTCACCATGAAAAACAAAATTGCTGTAGGTTTGGCATAAATGGTCCAATCTCCACCAAACTTCACATGATTCATATTAGTCCCTCCCTGAACACATTCTCATTACCAAATTTCCTGATAATCATGAAAACATTTATATGACCATATTTCCTGATACTCATAGTGCTACCTAGTGGTGACAGGAAGTAGGTCTCAAACACTTATCTTTTGATTTATCTGAAAGTTAAATGCTGTGGTGTATATTTGATGTATAAAAACATGATATATAATTACTGCGCTCTCCAACTCCCTCTAGTGGAAAGAGGAAGTGATACAAAATGTGAAATATGTCATTCCAGCACTGTATCAGGGATATGCCAAGTCACTCATGCATGCGATGTCTAAATTTGACAGAAATAAATTGACGCGTCAGAAGACGTCCTGCCAGCCCCCCCGAGTTGCGTGAAGGTGCGAGGGCCCGTTCATTGCTGCTTACAGCTTTAATTATTATTATTATTATTATTATTATTATCATTGTTCTTTACCCGACTTTGTGTCCCAATTTCACCCCTTTCTCAAATTTCAAAATGCTTCTAACTTTCCACATTCGTCCGGCCACATCCAAAATGTGATATTTTTGGGCGGTTGCACACGGTCGACGCAAAATGCCAAAATAGCGCCCCCTAGAAATTTTTAAAACCCCCTCCCCATTGGGGTTAGTTTGTCGTAGGCAAACGAAATTTGGTACACACATATATCATACCCAGACGCACAAAAAAGTCTATTAACGTCATGGTAAAATCCCAACAGGAAGTCGGCCATTTTGTTTTGAATGTTGTTGTTACGGCAATTTCCACAACTTAAATTTGAACGAGCTCCTCCTAGGGATTTTGTCTGATCAACTTCAAAGTTGGTACAGATCATCCTGACAACATGCTGATCAATAGTTATTAAAAGCCCTTCTCTAAGTCAAGGGGCGTGGCCGCTAGGGCGTGACAAATTTTGGCGGCTTTTCGTTTTCTTGCCATCGAATTTCGAACAGCTCTCCCACCCACATACTTGATCTCAGCAGCTTCAAACTTGCTGGACATGATGATGGCTCCGCCCTGAATGCCCCGATATGTTAATATCCAACCTTACTCATAGCGCCCCCCGGTGGTAACAGGAAGTGACCAGTTTTTACTTTAACATGTACTGATGCCACAAACTTGACCGCATCAACTTCATTCCACTTCTAATGCATGCAGAACAAGTTGGTGAAGCTACCTTATGAAGGCTGTGAAGCTACGTCTAATGGTGTCCATGTGGCAGCATGGCGAATATCGATCCCTCGCCACTAAATACGTTTGGCATTTTGATGGCTTCAGCAACCTCATATCCTCATGAAAATTGATACACAGGTTAAGAATGGCGAGCTCTTGCATCTGATAGGGGTGTCACCCAAGGGGGGGACAAAATGCCTCTATAGCGCCCCGTTGAAATTTTCAAAAAACCCTCCCCATAGGGTTTTTTTTAGAGTTGGAATATGAAAATTGGTACACGTGTATGTTGTCCAGACGCACATAAAAGTCTCTGGCACCAATGGTCTACTCCAAACAGGAAGTTGGCCATTTTGATTTTGACTTGTCATTTTGGCGTGATTTCCACATGTCGTATTTTAAAGAACTAGTCCTAGGGATTTCATCCAATCGACTTCAGATTTTTTACAGATCATCCACAGACCATGCTGATGAAAAGTTATTAAAAGCTTTTCTCTGTGTCAAGGGGTGTGGCCGCTATGGCGCATCCCCTTGCCACCATATACGTTTGGCTTTTTGATGGCTTCAGCGACCTCATATCCTCATGAAAATTCACACACAGGTCAAGAATGGGGAGCTCTTGGATCTGATAGGGGCGTCGCCCATTTTAATGAACTTGTCCTAGGGATTTCGTTCTATCGACTTCAGAGTTGGTACAGATCTTCCTGAGAACATGCTGATCAAAAGTTATTAAAAGCTTTTCTCTGTCAAGGGGTGTGGCCACTATGACACCGCCCTCGCCATCAAATACGTTTGGCTTTTTGATGGCTTCAGTGTCCTCATATCCTCATGAAAATTGATACACAGGTCAAGAATGGCGAGCTCTTGCATCTGATACCTTTAATTGTCAGTGCCTGCTGTTTTTAGATCAGTGGGACAGAGCTGCCAGCTGAAATGGAGGTGATACAGCCCGCTCTCTCTCTCTCTAAACTAATCAAATACACCATCAAATGACTCCAAAACGCTCTACTGGAAAACACATGGCTTCCGCATTCCCCACGCTATGAAATAATATTGTATAATTAAGAAACATTACGACAAGTGAAACAAATACTCGGAACTACTTTCTTGAGTAAACCACCGGGCGGAGTGATACAGTGCCTAGCTGACACAATGCCGTAGTTATTACTTGCAGCCTTGCATTTGCGGTATCGTCAGCTGGACGCAGCAGAAAGTTTGAGAAAAGTTTACAGAGTGCTGTTGTAAATCATGGTTTACACATGTATTGTAAAGATTGTGATAACAAGCTGAAGACGTGGAGCAGAATGACGTATACGGACAGGATGAAACAATGGCTATTTGTGCTGGACATCGATTGTTTATGAGGACTACAGTGAAAGGATGGAGCGCAGAAGCTCAGGAATAGTTCAAACGCTTTTCTTGAAAGATAGCTACTGCCACACCACCTGTCGGCATCACAAAACGAGCAGACGTGGTAAGTGATTGTTGTGTATATTGCTCAGCAACCTCTCTGCTGTATGTTCTGCATGTTCTCCCCGTGTTCCGGTTATTATTTTGAGGCGTACTCTCGTCCCATCCCACCATCAACACACCGTATTTCCTCAATTTTAAACCGGGCCCCTATTAGCAGCCGGCCTCTTTTAGTAACCGGATTTAAAAAAAAATTAATAAATAAACGCCGGCCTCTTTTATAAACCAGACGTGTTTATGTGAGGTTTTGGCATTTACAGAGCGCTAGACCCGGATTACACACATCCACAGAGACAGAGACGCACATCCACACACACATCAACCTTCACCCAGGCACGTGCGCAGTCTCAGCTGATTGTAAACAGATATAATGGTGACAAGACGCAACTTCAGTGGTAATTTAAAGCTAGGAGGTTTGAAATATTCCGAACATATGTCGGGGGAATACGCCGCGAGGCATATGACGCCTGGTTGACAGAGGACGGCAACAAGACCTCCTGCCCTCAGATGGTAGGCCTACCTATCTAACCTCAAACACAGCTGTAGAACCTAATATATATTTAGATTGCTTCTCCCCAATTTCTCTTCAAGAATTGACCGCAGTGATTTCTTCATCTAAATCATCAACGTGTCTCTTAGACCCCATCCCAACTAGGCTACTTAAGGAGGTCTTTCCTTTAGTTAACACTCATATATTAGATATGATCAATATATCCTTATTAACAGGCTATGTACCACAGTCTTTTAAGGTAGCTGTAATTAAACCTCTCCTAAAAAAGCCCACCCTGGATCCAGAGGTGTTAGCCAACTATAGACCAATATCTAATCTTCCCTTTATGTCAAAGATCCTTGAGAAAGTAGTCGCAGACCAGCTGTGTGATTTTCTCCAGGATAATAATTTATTTGAGGAATTTCAGTCAGGATTTAGAGTGCATCATAGCACTGAGACAGCTCTAGTTAAAATTACAAATGACCTTCTGATTGCTTCAGACAAAGGACTCGTCTCTGTTCTTGTTTTATTAGATCTTAGTGCGGCGTTTGACACAATTGACCATCAAATTCTACTGCAGAGACTGGATCACTTAATTGGCCTAAAAGGTTCAGCACTAAGCTGGTTTAAATCTTATTTATCTGATCGTTTTCAATTTGTTGACGTTCGTAATGAATCATCCTTACGTACCAAAGTTTGTTTTGGAGTTCCGCAAGGTTCTGTGCTCGGACCAATCCTATTTACTCTATATATGCTTCCTTTAGGTAACATCATTAGAAATCACTCTATAAATTTCCATTGTTATGCGGATGATACACAGTTGTATTTATCGATGAAGCCAGAAGAAAGTAATCAATTAACTAAACTCCATAACTGCCTTAAAGACATAAAAAAATTGGATGAGCACCAATTTCCTGATGTTAAATTCAGACAAAACTGAAGTTATTGTTCTTGCCCCCAAACAACTCAGAGACTCTTTATCTGATGACATAGTTTCTCTAGATGGCATTGCTCTGGCCTCTAGCACTACCGTAAGAAACCTCGGAGTAATATTTGATCAAGATTTGTCTTTTAATTCTCATTTAAAGCAAACCTCATGGAGTGCATTTTTTCATCTGCGTAATATTGCGAAAATTAGGCCTATCCTGACCCGAAAAGATGCAGAAGAATTGGTCCACGCTTTTGTTACCTCAAGGCTGGATTACTGTAACTCTCTATTATCAGGTAGCTCTAGTAAGTCCTTAAAAACTCTCCAGCTAATTCAGAATGCAGCAGCACGTGTACTAACAGGAACTAAGAAATGAGATCATATTTCTCCTGTTTTAGCTTCTCTGCACTGGCTCCCTGTAAAATCCAGAATTGAATTTAAAATCCTACTGTTAACTTATAAAGCTCTAAATGGTCAAGCTCCGTCATATCTTAGAGAGCTCATAGTGCCATATTATTCCACCAGAACACTGCGCTCTGAGAACGCAGGGTTACTCGTGGTCCCTAAAGTCTCCAAAAGCAGATCAGGAGCCAGAGCCTTCAGCTATCAGGCTCCTCTCCTGTGGAATCATCTTCCTGTTACGGTCCGGGAGGCAGACACCGTCTCCACATTTAAGACTAGACTTAAGACTTTCCTCTTTGATAAAGCTTATAGTTAGGGCTGGCTCAGGCTTGCCCTGTACCAGCCCCTAGTTAGGCTGACTTAGGCCTAGTCTGCCGGAGGACCCCCTATAATACACCGGGCTCCCTCTCTCTCCCTCTCTCTCTCTCCCTCTCTCTCTCTCTCTCTCTCTCTCTCATCCTATTACTGCATCTTGCTAACTCGGCCATTCTGGATGTCACTAACTCGGCTTCTTCTCCGGAGCCTTTGTGCTCCACTGTCTCTCAGATTAACTCATACCGCAGCGGTGCCTGGACAGCGTGACGTGTGTGGTTGTGCTGCTGCCGTGGTCCTGCCAGATGCCTCCTGCTGCTGCTGCCATCATTAGTCATTAGTCATACTTCTACTGTTATTATACACATATGACTATTGTCACACAAGTATACTGTCAGATATTAATACATACTTTCAACATATTGTACCACAGTAGCCAGAACTATAACTATAATATTATTACTTTCATTAATGTTGTTGTAAGCTACTGTCATTACCTGCATCTCTCTCTCTCTCTCTCTCTCTCTCTCTCTCTCTCTCTCTCTCTGCCTCATTGTGTCATATGGATTACTGTTAATTTATTATGCTGATCTGTTCTGTACGACATCTATTGCACGTCTGTCTGTCCTGGAAGAGGGATCCCTCCTCAGTTGCTCTTCCTGAGGTTTCTACCGTTTTTTTTCCCCGTTAAAGGGTTTTTTTTTTGGGGAGTTTTTCCTTATCCGCTGTGAGGGTCTTAAGGACAGTGGGATGTCGTATGCTGTAAAGCCCTGTGAGGCAAATTGTGATTTGTGATATTGGGCTTTATAAATAAAATTGATTGATTGATTGATTGAAGACCTTCACAAAAGGAGGAAACACGAGAACAGCTGAAAAACGCAAGATAACGGCTTACCGGCGCAGAGAATCCGACTCCAGGTCCAGTAAATTCCTCTTTCGTTGGTGTCATGACTGCCCAGTAGTACCTGGACAACTGAGCCGTAGCGGCACGCAGGTATGTGGCGTGTCAGAGGAGAAACGAGCCGTTAACATTTCTCTTTGTGTCAGTACGGCCCACAAACCTCACCGCACTCATATATATATATATCTCATATAGTCATAATTATGAATGTGGCCTAGTTTTAAAATTAATTTGTGGCATGTTGTCTTGTGGCATCACAGTGGCTGGAGATGGGACAGGGGATGAGATGATTCACTGTTTCAAGGCAGGACAACTAGTACACTGTGGTGTAGTAAATAGTAAATAGTGGTGATTTACAAAAACACCGAAAACTATTTTTACTGTTAAAGTAAAGTTTGTTACTGTAAATAATATAGTACTTTATTTGTAATACTATATAGAAAATATACATTTTCACTGTAAAGACAAGTTTACATACGCTAAATATTTCTGCTGTTACAATTAAAAAAAATACATTATTTGTATTTTCAAATTTGGCTGTGATTTTTTTCTTTTATTAAAAGCCTCCTTCAAATAGTAGCCTGCCCCTATTTGTAGCCTGGTCCCAAATTATTTTTTTGTTAATAGTAGCCCCAGCTACTATTTGAGGAACAGAGGTGGAAAGAGTACTGAAAATTTGTACTCAAGTACAACTACTGTTACATTGCTTAAATTGTACTCAATTACAAGTAAAAGTACTGGTGTTCAAAAAATACTTAAGTAAAAGTACAAAGTACTCTTCTCAAAAACTACTCAGAGTACAAATTACTTTTAACCGATGGATGTTTTATTGCATTGTCAATAGCAGGCACTCGATTCAATTCACCTGTATAAAATATCAAAAACAGCTCACCATATACAATGAAATTACTGCAATGATATGACTATTATGAGGCAAGAGTGTAAACACATGGCACACACATGAACACATGGGGCTCACTGACTTCACAAAAGTCACAGCTTTCCAGTCAGCCCCAATTTATCCAACTGTAATACTGTTTAAGGACCCCAATATGCAGGAATAATAAAATGGAATAGGCGAAATTACATAAATACCGCACGCAACTGTGTGGGTTTTGCACAAAACTGCAAGGGATTAGAGTGAAGTGGATGTGTCTGTAAAGGGGTAAAGCTTATCATACGAAAACATTTTCATTCAGGTATCTTGAAGTAAGAGAACAAGGGACCCCTTGCTCATGCCCTGTTTTCCATGCTAAACGTTAGCCTAAATTTGGAGCACTATTTACCCCCCTTACCGACAAGCTAACATGACATGGTTAATTTTCATGGTTAATGTTTCATATAACATAGTGTAAAGCACAAAATATAGGCCTGCCTAATGTAGGCCTGTGAGACTAAAATGACCACAGATTTAATTTATTGTAATGACGGTGGTTGTCCAAATATTAAGCTAAAACATTTCTAAGAATTGTAGTTTAATTATGCATGCACGCACGTGCACACGTTAGCTAGCTCTGTCTTATTTTAATATCAGGCAAACCAATGGCAGTGACAATATCTTTGCAGACTTATCTTAGCCAAACTAATAACCAGTGCTTAATATGTAAAATTAGAAATAGGGGAACACTTTGGGCCTCTGAGAGAGCAGTGTTCCTCCACTCCCAAAACTGGGGGAACACTTTTTTAAGCGGCACCCGAGCCGCCTCACTGCGCGACTCTGAATGGAATGGTTGTGACATCTAATGTTGTCACGGTACCAAAATTGGGACCCACGGTACGATACCAGTGAAAGTATCATGGTTCTGAGTAGTATCAGGATACCACAGCAAAAATGAGGCAGATGTGCCTTTTGTCATTTATAAAAAGATAAATCACTTTTCTATAATACATCAGTGATATTTCAATGGAATGAATTACTTACTGACTTATTCATACTTCAAAAACAGCATCAATAAGTGATTAACATAGGTGGGGATCAAAATAAAATAAATAAATAAAATAAAAATCAACCAGCCACCCTCCTCCCCTGACAAGTAAAGAACAGTCCCTAAAGTGCGCTGAGGTTTGTGGACCATTAAGAGAGAAATGTGAACGGATTGTTTCCCCTCTGACACGCCACATAGGCTACCTGTGTGCCTGTGTGCCTCGGTTGTCCAGGTACTACTGGGCAGTCATGACGCCAACGAAAGAGGAAATTACTGGACCTGGAGTCGGACTTCTCTGTTGCCGGTGTCCTGACCGGTAAGCCGTTATGTTGCGGCGCGGAGCTCACAGGATTTGCACGGAGCGCATGGACACTCACCCTTGGCTTCTTTGTCTCCAAATCTTCAGTCCATAAATTAGTCTCTATGGTATGTACAGTCTATACGGTATGTATGTAACATACAGTCACTGGCCACTTTGTGTACACCTGTGTAATCTAATGCAATCCAGTAGAACGACTATACCATGATTATTTACCCCGAAGCTTATAAATTTTCGGTGCAGAACCTTTTAGGCCAATTAAGTGATCCAGTCTCTGTAGCAGAATTTGATGGTCAATAGTGTCAAATGCCACACTAAGATCTAATAAAACAAGTACAGAGAGTCCTTTGTCTGAAGCAATCAGAAGGTCATTTGTAATTTTAACTAGTGCGGTCTCAGTGCTATGATGCACTCTAAATCCTGACTAATTCCTCAAATAAATTATTATCATGGAGAAAATCACACAGCTGGTCTGCGACTACTTTCTCAAGGATCTTTGACATAAAGGGAAGATTAGATATTGGTCTATAGTTGGCTGACATCTCTGGATCCAGGGTGGGCTTTTTTAGTAGAGATATAATTACAGCTACCTTAAAATACTGTGGTTCATAGCCTGTTAATAAGGATATATTGATCATATCTAATATATGAGTGTTAACTAAATGTAAGACCTCCTTAAGTAGCCTAGTTGGGATGGGGTCTAAGAGACACATTGATGATTTAGATGTTGATGACTGTTATTATAAGCTTTTCTCTATGTCAAGGGGTGTGGCCACTATGACGCCGCCACCAAATACGTTTGGCTTTTAGATGGCTTCTGTGACCTCATATCCTCACGAAATTGATACACAGGTCAAGAATGGCAAGCTCTTACATCTGATAGGGGCGTCGGCCATGGGGGGGACAAAATGCCTCTATAGCGCCCCCTTGAAATTTTCAAAAAAAACCTCCCCATAGGGGTTTTTTTGGGGTAGGAAGATGAAACGTCACACCATGTCAGGGTTAACTTACTCTGAGTTTTCACATAACCGCTTCAGTGATGCGTGCTGCTGGCCCCCCGCGTTGACATGGGAGAGCGAGGGCCCGATCACAGCTGCTTGCAGCTTTATTTGTAACTGTTACTGTCTTTTTTAGTTGTTGTTTTAACTTTTTACAGTGTGTGTGTGTGTGTGTGTGTGTGTGTGTACCTGGTCCTCCTCTCCTCCTCCCTCCTCATCATATTTAAGGATGTTGTCTCGGACGTCATCCTCTGGGTCAATAAGGAGCTGCTTGGCCTGACGCTCCTTATCTCTCCTCTTCATCCACATCACAAACAGCAGCACCAGCACTGCAGGACAAGTGTGACAAGAGAAGATAAGGTCAATATATGATGTAAGCCTTACTGAAGACATTCCACAGCACCACTAGCAACAAAAAACAACAACAAAAAACCCCTTAAATGTTCTGTGCACCTCACCATAGGAAAGAAAAGAACATTGGACTGTTAATACAAAGGATGGAGTTCCAGGTAGGGTGGGGGTGGGGTTCTGTGTCCCAGGAGGTACAGCAGGTCATCTACTCATCAAAAGATCAATTAGTTAGATCCCCATAACCTCCGTCCATATGTCAAAGTTTCCTTTGAACAGAACACCGAACCTCAACTGCTCCTGATCGGTGTGTGAGTGTGCGTGAATGTTTAACTGAGTAGCAGGTGTTATGAGGTGTAAAAGCACTTTGAGTGGTAGGAAGACTAAAACAGTGCTGTATAAATACAAGACCAATTACTGTTAAGTTTATGCGACACTTGTGTGCATGTTTTTTAAGTGACTCCAGTAAAAAGAGCTATTTTTGCAATGTAGCCTTAAACACCACACAAACTGATCAAAAAGTGATAGGAGAAGGAAGCTCATATGAAGCCAGAAAATTTCAAGGCAATGTGGCTGCCCACCAAGTGACCTCTACATTAAAATTTTGGATGAGCAGAGAAATAACAGCCTACATGCACAGAGATAGCACTGCAGAAATGAGAGAGAATTTCATATGGTCACTCAGCACAGAAAATATCAAAAGGTTTCACAAAATGACTGACATATCTATATGTATATGATCAGCCTGTGCCTGGATCATGCGACGTGATTGTGCTGCTGCCGTGGTACTGCCTGATACTGTCTACTGCTGTTATTATTAGTCGTACTTCTACTGTTATTATACACATATGATTATTATCACATAATTTACCACAATAGCCGTAATCATTATTATAATATTATTACTTAAATTAATGTTGTTGTAAGCTACTGTCATTACTGTCTGTCCTGCATCTCTCTCTGTCTCTCTTTATGTCTCATTTTGTCATATGGAATACTGTAAATTTATCATGTTGATCTGTTCTGTACGACATCTATTGCATGTCTGTCCATCCTGGAAGAGGGATCCCTCCTCAGTTGCTCTTCCTGAGGTTTCTACCATTTTTTACCATTTATCCACTGTGAGGGTCAGAGGGAGGGATGTCGTATGCTGTAAATTTGCTCTGACGGAAATTGTGATTTGAGATATTGGGCTTAATATATAAAATTGATTGATTGACTGATTGAAATGTAGTTCATTCCTCAACCGTGATCATAATTATCATTTAATAAATGACATATTTGGATGATAGCAGCTGGCTATGATTATCTTGTAGCAGCCACATCTGGTTTGAATTAGTTTATATTTAGCTGAGAGTAGGGCTAAAAATAAACATTATTTATATAGCACCTTTCATATAGCTCTCATATAAGAAATACAGCACATAGTGCTTTACAATAAGGGCATTATAAGCACAGAGTGCTTCACATGAAAACAGATATAATGAACATAAAACAGCCAAACAAGGTAATTTAATATGAAAAGACATTTTAAAACAGTTTAAAACAAGGATTAACTTTTTCAACAATTTTCATTTAAAAGTGGTGGTGACTTGAGAACCTATTAATCCAAATCTCATATATTATTTCTTCTTGTGTCACCTTTAAGGCCTCTGATGTCATTAACAATCGGAATCTTTCATTTTGATGGCACAGATTCTCTAACAGACATTGATCAACTGAAATAGGTGTCTTTCAGATTACCCAAGAACATCTTCTTAAGAGTTAACCTCACTCTGGGTATTGTCTGTGCTGGGTATGGACCACAGTTGCCCCAGAATCTCCCACCCAGTTGTGATTCGGTTTATGTGCTAACTGGCTAGCTAGCATCAAGACAGTCTTCTGATTTCCCTTTTTGAATGACTATAACAGACTGGCGCTGTATATATGTGCTGGTTGGACATCGGTTGTAGCCCTTCTGGTGTGTTCATGCACAACTTTTTGGTTGAGGTCTGGTTATTTGAGGCAACGCAGCAGGTGGCTTTCGGTGCCAATAATTCTCTGAAGTTGGTTTGATGTGTCAGCCTTAAATTGACACTTCGGGCTCTAGTTTCGCAGACCGGGCAAGGTGGGGGCGCAGCGCACCTGCGCTTCGCCAACTGAGTGTGGCCAGGCGGATTTTGCAAGTTTGGCACACTGTGCGCGCTGGCGCAGCTACTCCTCTTTCCCACCTCTGTCCCTCCTAGCTGCGCAAGTCGGAAAGAGGGAGGAGAGAAGGCATGAAGTGGGTTTTACACAGCCCATTCACATCACACCAATCAAATGATCCTATCTCCTCGCCCTTAAATGCGCCGCGCGAAGGCATAATGAGAGTTTACTCAATTCGCCATGGCAGAAGAGAGCAGCAGCGTCAGATGGTCAAACTTCTCACAGGAGGAAATTGATGTTTTGGTCCAGGAGGTCCAAGCTTGCAGTGTCCGAATATACGGAACTGCGAGCAGACCTCCACGGCTGATGATGCAAAGGTAGCCTGGGAGGAGGTCACCACAATTGTAAATCAATGTTGCGTTTCTCTTGTGCGCGCATGCGCTCTCTCTTTCTCTCTCACAGTCTCACTCTGTTTCTTTTCTTTTGACTTTTCTAAGATGACAGATGCTGATTATATACTCCCTATCTGATGCTGTGGCTGTTTGTGGTTGGCTGAGAGGGATGTGAACTCATAAGTTTGCAGCTGTGTTAATCCAATCAAGTTGGGTTTCCATTACGCGTGCCAAACGTGCCAAACGGTGCCAATCCTTTGATCTGACATCAGATGTGACAGGACAGTCGATATAAAGATACATTTATGTGCTGATTGTAGATAGTTGCATTGAAAAGTGTTTTTTTGGGTATTTATTGCATCGTTAATGTGCCTGACATTCTGGAAACCTGCCTGTGAGGTTTTGGTGACGTGTGCGCACTGTCCGCCGGTCAGCCAATCTTCGGCTTACACGGCTGTGCTCCGCCTGCGCTAAAAGTAGACCTGGTTTCAGCTGGTGAGCTTTTAGCACACCTTCGGCGAAGCCTTTTGGCACGAAACTGTCACTGCACCAAGCTGGATCGGTCGACACCTCCCCCTGCTGCGCCGCCACACCCATCTCAGCGCACCTCGGTCTGCCAAACTACCAAACTGAGTGCGCCTCGGGTTGCGCTGCTCGAAACTAGCTCTGCGCGGTGTTCGCCACCCTGCGCTGCGCCGGGAAACTAGAGCCGATTATCTTTATTCAGCAACTACCCTTACTCTGAAACTCCTGTAATTGTATTTCAACACCACACCAACTCCTGTTGGCGTACTCTGACTTGGGGAAACATCCTAACAGACTGCAGATCATACTACACTGCTTTGCTGCTTGGAGCTGTAATTCCACTTACCTTCTGTAGGCTCAGTTGGACTTCATAATCTTCATCCTGCATTTTGTGCTCAAAAATGGTCATCACAATGATTTTGATGCTTTGTACATTTCTTGTACAACTTGAGGTGCTATTACAGTTTTGAATGAATGAGCAGTCATTAAAATGTAGTACAAATATAGTAGTGCTACAGCTCACTACAGCCTGCAGAGCTCTAGTACTGGATCTGTTTCTAAAAAGTCCCATTGGTTAAGGTTCTTTTATTGCAACAGCCTAATAAAAAATAATGATAATTTGATCTTTTTAAAAAAAGCAGGTGAAACCCTTTATGAGTCAGAGCACCATCTTGATTGCTCTCCCTTGTTTGAAATATGTACTGCAGTCAGTGTATGCAGCAGGCTGGGGCTTGAACACTCATCCTTTGCTAAACAAAGTCTTGTTCATTGCTGATGCACTTTAAATTTAATGTCTGATACAGCAAATCTCATTGCACTATTACTCGGTCATAATCATTCACTATTACTCCAGCTAGGCACTCAGTAAGAGCTGAATTTGTCCACTTTGTTGTCACCTTGTAGCATTATAGAAAGGAAGCAGCTGAAAAGTGCTATGCCCAGTGTCCAACCACATAAGGTGCTACTTGTTCACAAGCAAACAATTCATGAAAAACTGCACCCAGCTTGATAATCACACATGGTATTAGATCCTGGGGTCTCTGCCATGGCAAATCTATGCTTTGCTAAAGAAGCTCCATTCACACAGATGGAGCAAAAGTGGGGAGTTCTTTGCCTTTAAATGCAAACAATCGATGGGGTAAAAGGATAGCTTTTCCTCTTGTGGTACAAAAGGGGGGCATGACTAGACTAACGAATGGGGCCCTGGGCCTGGTGTTTGCTGTTAGGACCCTACCAGCTGGTCAAGGGTTTCCACTCAACTCAGGTCCAATGTTTGTTGGATCTGTCTTGATTCAACTGTGTGCTCATTTCTTAGGCTTACATTAGTGGTGTTTGAGGTGTGTTCCAAACATCTTGCACTCAGCCTGCCACTATCATGTTGTATAAGCAGGAAAGTCTTGTATATTCTGTTAGGTCTACTGAGCAGCAACAATCTGTGTGTGTGTGTGTGTGTGAGGCTCACCTAGTAGTATGATGATACAGATAAGGATGGCAATGATGGCTCCGGTGCCTAGTCCAGCGGCGATGATTCGCTCCATGTCCACACAGTCTCCATGGTGATCACATTGGCAGACCTTTACTCTCAGGTGGGACATATTAGACATAGGCAGGTTTCCAGAGTCTGTGATCATGATGGGAACCTCGTAGATCCCACTTGCCAGGGAGCCAATCCTCAGTCTGAGCTGGGCGTACTCTCCTAGAATATGATGGGAGGGTAGATAGACAGAGAAACTGATAAGCAAGCATGGTGATTCCTCACTTACTGACCTCAGCAGTCTTCAATGTCATGTCCTTTCACTCAATTCTACTGGGAGCTGCACTGTATGGCTAATGGTCATCATTGGAGCTGCCAGGGGCTCTCTGCATTAAAAACAAGCATTTAACAGTAGTTGCTGATGAATAGAAGAGTTCTGCATGACACATTTTCAAAGATACTGACTTAAACAAGAAACAGATATAGAATGAGAAGCTTTACCAAAACAACAACATTTCTAAATAGCTACTGACACAAAAGACAGGTGTTCTCCAGAGTCCAACAGGCCTACATGTACCTTGTGACATAGCTTTAATCTAAGAGGAGAAAGTGGATCATTTCTCTGTCTTGCATACAAGTTGAATCTTAAGATGTTGAGCATAGAGATTAATTCTTGACCTTGGGAATAAACACCTAATACAATATCAGAAATTCAAGGTTCATTTGGTGTCTGATTCCAGAGCTTAGGACCACATCTCAAAGTCTTCCTCAGTGAAAAGAACTTCCTCAAGTATCATCACATGACCTTAGTCAGTCAGTCAATCAATCAATCAATTTTATTTATAAAGCCCAATATCACAAATCACAATTTGCCTCACAGGGTTTTACAGCATATGACATCCCTCTGTCCTTAGGACCCTCACAACGGATAAGGAAAAACTCCCCCCAAAAAACCCTTTAACGGGGGAAAAAAATGCTAGAAACCTCAGGAAGAGCAACTGAGGAGGGATCCCTCTTCCAGGACAGACAGACGTGCAATAGATGTCGTACAGAACAGATCAGCATAATAAATTAACAGTAATCCATATGACACAATGAGACAGAAAGAGAGAGAGACAGAGAGAGAGACAGAGACATAGAGAGATGCAGGACAGACGGTAATGACAGTAGCTTACAACAACATTAATGAAAGTAATAATATTATAATTAATAATAATATATTAATATTTGATAGTATACATGTGTTACAATAATCATATGTGTATAATAACAGTAGAAGTATGAGCAGCAGGAGGCATCTGGCAGGACCACGGCAGCAGCACAACCACACACGTCACACTATCCAGGCACCGCTGCAATATAAGTCAACCTGAGAGACAGTGGAGCACAAAGGCTCCGGAGAAGAAGCCGAGTTAGTGACATCCAGAATGGCCGACTTAGCAAGATGCAGTAATAGGACATGAAAGAGAGAGAGAGAGGGAGAGAGAGGGAGAGAGAGAGAGAGAAGTAGAGAAGGTGCCCGGTGTATTATAGGGGGGTCCTCCAGCAGACTAGGCCTAAGTCAGCCTAACTAGGGGCTGGTACAGGGCAAACCTGAGCCAGCCCTAACTATAAGCTTTATCAAAGAGGAAAGTCTTAAGTCTAGTCTTAAATGTGGAGACGGTGTCTGCCTCCCGGACCGCAACAGGAAGATGATTCCACAGGAGAGGAGCCTGATAGCTGAAAGCTCTGGCTCCTGATCTAATTTTCGAGACTTTAGGGACCACGAGTAACCCCGCATTCTCAGAGCGCAGTGTTCTGGTGGGATAATATGGCACTATGAGCTCTCTAAGATATGATGGAGCTTGACCATTTAGAGCTTTATAAGTTAGCAGTAGGATTTTAAATTCAATTCTGGATTTTACAGGGAGCCATTGCAGAGAAGCTAAAACAGGAGAAATATGATCTCGTTTCTTAGTTCCTGTTAGTACACGTGCTGCTGCATTCTGAATTAGCTGGAGAGTTTTTAAGGACTTAGGGGTAGGTAAACAAAGAGGTAACAAAAGCGTGAACCAATTTTTCTGCATCTTTTCGGGTCAGGATAGGCCTAATTTTCGCAATATTACGCAGATGAAAAAATGCAGTCTGTGAGGTTTGTTTTAAATGAGAATTAAAAGACAAATCTTGATCAAATATTACTCTGAGGTTTCTTACGGTAGCGCTAGAGGCCAGAGCAATGCCATCTAGAGAAACTATGTCATCAGATAAAGAGTCTCTGAGTTGTTTGGGGGCAAGAACAATAACTTCACTTTTGTCTGAATTTAACATCAGGAAATTGGTGCTCATCCAGGTTTTTATGTCTTTAAGGCAATTATGAAGTTTAGTTAATTGATTACTTTCTTCTGGCTTTATAGATAAATACAACTGTGTATCATCCGCATAACAATGGAAATTTACAGAGTGATTTCTAATGATGTTACCTAAAGGAAGCATATATAGAGTAAATAGGATTGGTCCGAGCAGAGAATCTTGCGGAACTCCAAAACAAACTTTAGTACGTAAGGATGATTCATTATGAACGTGAACAAACTGAAAACGATCAGATAAATAAGATTTAAACCAGCTTAGTTCAGAACCTTTTAGGCCAATTAAGTGATCCAGTCTCTGTAGCAGAATTTGATGGTCAATAGTGTCAAATCCCGCACTAAGATCTAATAAAACAAGTACAGAGATGAGTCCTTTGTCTGAAGCAATCAGAAGGTCATTTGTAATTTTAACTAGTGCTGTCTCAGTGCTACGATGCACTCTAAATCCTGACTGAAATTCCTCAAATAAATTATTATCATGGAGAAAATCACACAGCTGGTCTGCGACTACTTTCTCAAGGATCTTTGAAAGAAAGGGAAGATTAGATATTGGTCTATATTTGGCTAACACCTCTGGATCCAGGATGGGCTTTTTTAGGAGAGGTTTAATTACAGCTACCTTAAAAGACTGTGGTGCATAGCCTGTTAATAAGGATATATTGATCATATCTAATATATAAGTGTTAACTAAATGTAAGACCTCCTTAAGTAGCCTAGTTAGGATGGGGTCTAAGAGACATGTTGATGATTTAGATGAAGAAATCACTGCGGTCAATTCTTGAAGAGAAATTGGGAAGAAGCAATCTAAATATATATTAGGTCTTACAGCTGTGTTTGAGGTTAGATAGGTACTATCTGAGGACAGGAGGTCATGAATTTTGCCTCTAAATAGTTAGAATTTTGTCATTAAAAAAGCTCATAAAATCATTACTGCTAAGGGCAAAAGGAATACAAGGCTCAATAGAGCTTTGACTCTCAGTCAGCCTGGCTGACGTGCCAAATTTTTTCATTTAGTTGCACCCCAAATTTTTCACTGTGCATTTTGGCACTCAATGAGAACATGTTTTACTCTATGCCTGGTATGCGGACGCAGCTCTCACTTTGGTCACCAGATGGCTTGTACCCCGGTACCTCATAATCCCACAGTACCCACACAAGACTCCCCAAGGGATGTGGTCGTAAGCTTTCTTTTGGCATCATCACACTGTGACCTCCAGCATACACTGGGGCGGTTTGCAGCAGAGTGGGAAGCAGCTGGGATGAGAGTCAGTACCTCCAAGTCAATCAATCAAGTATTTATTCATCACATGGAATTAAACAAGGTCAACCTCAACAAGAGGGCTGCCTGGTCGCTTCACCCAAACACAGGCAGCGCCACACTGCAGCAGCCTCTGAATGGTGTATAGCAGTGATCCACAGCAGGAGCAGGACAGGACTTCACATTACCACTGTTACACCAGTCCTTATTCACTGTAAAGCACATGCCTCATGTCCTGTTACTGCATCTTGCTAACTCGGCCATACTGCACGTCACTAACTCGGCTTCTTCTCCGGAGCCTTTGTGCTCCACTGTCTCGCAGGTTAACTTCTATCACAGCGGTGCCTGGATAGTGTGACGTGTGTGGTTGTGCTGCTGCCGTGGTCCTGCCAGATGCCTCCTGCTGCTGCTGTTATCATTAGTCATACTTCTACTTTTATTATACACATATGATTATTGTCACATACATATACTATCAGATGTTAATATTTACTTTCAACATATTGTACCACAATAGCCAGAATCATAATTATAATATTATTACTTTCATTAATGTTGTTGTAAGCTATTAACACTATTGTCTGTCCTGCATCTCTCTCTGTCTCTGTCTCTCTCTCTCTGTCTCTCTTTCTGTCTCATTGTGACATACGGATTACTGTTAATTTATTATGTTAATCTGTTCTGTACGACATCTATTGCACGTCTGGTTGTCCTGGAAGAGGGATCCCTCCTCAGTTGCTCTTCCTGAGGTTTCTACCGTTTTTTTTCCCCGTTAAAGGTGTTTTTTGGGGGAGTTTTTCCTTATCCGCTGCGAGGGTCCTAAGGACAGTGGGATGTCATATGCTGTAAAGCCGTGTGAGGCAAATTGTGATTTGTGATATTGGGCTTTATAAATAAAATTGATTGATTGATTGATTGATTGATTGATTGATGCCTCCTCTCCTTCTCTCCCAGAGTCATCTGCTCCATTGGACTGGCATATAGAAAATGAGATGCCTGGTTGAATGGTGCTGTCCAAGATGTAGCCATGTTTCAGCGAATCAAAGGATATTACATTTCCTGATATCCTATTGGAAACTGATGCAGCAGTTTATTTACTAGTTTATTTCCTTACACCTGTCCAGTGGGTAGCAGGATGGTAGTTCAGCTGGTGTTCATTCTTTCCTCACAGTTTAGTGATGTTTACATTTGAAAACCTCAACCTGGCTTGCAAGCAGCTAGCTGCAAGTTAGCTAGAAATTGACAGAAGGAGAGTTTACAGACTGGTGAGTTGATTTCTTCATCCTGATGAGTGACTCACAGCCACACACCATCTACAATCCAACATCAGGCAAAAAGGCACCACCAAGACTTGCAAAGTAGACACGAGAGTCTAAATTTAGCACAAATTTAGCAGAGCTGACAGAGGGGCAGCTGGATATCAGTATTACATATGGAGGTAAATCACTGTGAGACACAAATCACTTCTGTATCAAGTTGGAAGGCTGAGACTGTCAGCATGTCATCTTCCACTGACAGGAACTGACAACATAAAGAGCCAATTTTTTTATTGTTGGATGAGCGAATGAATGAATGCATGAATGAATGAATGGATGAAGACATATAACAAGATGGGCACATTATCCCATTCTTACCATTGACGCGACTGAGCGTCCAGTTGCGGCGTATGTTTGATGGACGAGTTGCTAGCTCGAAGGCAAAGGGTCCAGCGTTAGGGGTCAGGTCGGGGTCACTGGCTGTGATGTTGATGGCGTTTGGATCTGGCTTCTCACACATTTCCACCTCAGGAGGGAACACATGAGGTGCATTGTCATTGATGTCTAGCAGGTACATCTGTAGGGTGCCTGTCCCACTGGTAGGCGGGATACCTGTAAACACAGAATGAAAAGATGTTGAATAGTTTAGCCTGAATGTGCCTGTGGTGAAATAACTATGATTGGACTCAAGTTTCAAGACAAAGATGAGAGAACATGTTTAAAACCCTGATAAAAGCTGCTTATTACATCCCATACTCAAATCTGTCCTGAAGACTATGGTATATAGAGAAAAGGCTCTCAGGGCCATTCCAACCAAAAAAGCTTGTTCCTTCAAATTGATTGTAATAGATTGTAATTGATTGATTGATTGATTGATTGTAATTATAATAGACCAGGGAACTGTTACTTCAAGACAATGTGTGCAGGGTTAATAGTTTGGCCTGGGAGAGGCACAATAGCTCACACTGTGTCTAAAAAGGGGAGGATGATGCTCTCAGTAAACTGTATGACAATGTAGTATTAAAACTGATGCTACACTAGGTCAGGTGGTCTGCCAAATCCTTCAAAATGATATATTTTTCCATTAGTCAACAATTCCTTTAAAAGCCAACAGTGAATGTTTCTACCAATGACTGTAGGCTTTAATAATAATAGTAATAATAACAATAATAATAATAATAATGCATCAGATTTATATAGCGCTTTTCAGGACACTCAAAGACACTTTGCAGTGCTGAAAAATGTCACTGATAATAAAATATAAATGAAAAACGAAAAATAACTGGTGGAAACTAGGAAAAAGCCAGTTTGAACAGAAGGGTTTTTAACAGTGATTTTAAAGTCTGTAGGGAGTCTGCATTTCTGGTGATGAGTGGGAGGGAGTTCCAGAGGGTTGGGGCAGCGGCGGCTAAGGCTCAGTCCCCCAAGGTTCAGTGCTTGGGTCAGGAGGTTGGAGTCAGTAGAGCGAAGCCAGCAGGTAGGGGAATAGCGGTGGAGGAAGTCAGTGAGATAAGAGGGGGCAAGGTTATTGAGGGCTTTGTAGGTGATGAGGAGGAGTTTGTATTGGATGCAGTATTGGACAGGGAGCCAATGAAGCTGTTTGAGGACAGGGGTGATGTGGCCCCTGGAGGGGGTGCGGATGAGTAACCGGGCAGCAGAGTTCTGTATGTGTTGCAGTTTTTGAAGGCTGGTAGAGGGAAGACCATAGAGAATGCTACAGTAGTCGAGTCTGGAGGTTGTGGTGTGGATTTCTGCAATGGAGTGGGTGAGGGAGATGCGGAGACAGGCAATGTCGCAGAGATGGAAGAATGATGTCCTGGTGATGTTGCTGATACGAGGAAGTGACATTGTGACTGTCGACGTGGAGAGAGAAGTCCTGAGGAGAGGGTAGGCGTGCGGTAACAGTAAGGGGTGGAGCTGCAAGAACTACCTAGCATGACAGAAACCTTCTTTGGAAAAAATTTATTGAACATGTACTTTGATGTTTGAGTTTGGCAAAGGTCCCTCCCATTCACTAACATGGAACGAGACATGGGTCATTCCAGTTTATGGTATCTTCTAACAAGTATTTGCAGCCTAAGCGATCTCAAGTTAAACTTGTTTTCTCTCTTTCTCCTTCTGAATTAATTATTGTTTTGGTCTGGCTCACACTTTATCAATTGCTTTTTTTTGCGTGATTTTGCAGTTCCCACGTGAGCTTGCGGCTCCGCTACGCAGCGTGGCGCTCCAGAAACGCATCCAGTAGGCGAGGGTACACGCTGTCGGATGCTCCAGATCCGCGGCACTGCGCAGTGCGGCTCAGACGGAGTATGTGGAAATTGCGGGTAAGACTTAGATGGCTTTCTGCCTGACAATCTCAATCCACCTTTAATATGCTAAGCAATTTATACGACATATGTAGTAAGGGGTCCCTGCTCTGTCTCAATGTTTTTCAGGCCAAGGACCCATTAGCTGAAAAGCGAGACATGGGTCTCAAGGACCCATTAACTGAAAAGCTAATGGGTCCTTGGCCTGAAAAACATTGAGGACCCCTGCACTAGAGCACCAAATGTGGATTACTGAAAATAGTCCCCAGCAAATGCACTATTCCGTCCTATTTGGGTAACCTTCATTAAATACTACATTGATCAGCTGTTTTAGGATATATCTGAGCCCTTTAACATTTACTGTACCTGCATACACATTTTTGTGTTTTTGCATTGATTTTTACACATAATTTTGAATGTGTTTATGCATATGAGCTAATACTTTGAAAGACTTTGTATTTTTTGGTCAGTGTTTTAATTTCACTATCAGTGTCAGGTCAAACTGGAATAAACTAAAGAACTGAACAGTAACTAAAAGACATGCAAGGCTGAAGAATCCACTTCCACAATAAACCAGAAGGAGGAACCTTTTGCACCATCGCCCAGTTACTGCCCGGACCATAAAAGGCGGCGCACATCATCACAGGTAAAGAGCAAACAAAGGTACACAGACAGCAGGCGTAAATCTGTTCCCTCATCCTTCGCATCCTGCGGTGAGCCAATGCAGAGTGAGAGCATCTAAAACACCAGAGAGGCAGCCGGTAAGACGCTGAACTGTTTAATGAAGAGGTTTTTGCACGGAGGTAGTTCATTGTGATTAATTGGTTGTGCTAACACTAGCTTAGCCATGGGGTCGGACGCCCAGTAATGCGTGGCTTGGTAACTGATTGTCTGTGTGCGTTGATTGCTTGTTAATCTCCCTCCTGACTTTTGAAATGTGTTAAAAATGTAATGTGTAAATTGTAAATTTAAATTGGTATGTGTTGAGCATATCTTAAAGTATTTCACTTTGACATTTAGTGAATTATGAATGTATGTTGATTGTATTGGGTGTATCACAGAAGTAATTAGTAGATTGGGAGAGCAATTTAAATATAAGATGATTTGAAACATTTCATATTTACAGATTCAATTCAAGCATTTATGCTCATATATACTTTTAATTGTAAGCATTTTTGTAATTGTGAAAGTGTAATTTTGGAATTTCACTTTCTTAAAATTTGACCATAAAATTTAATGTTAAAACTCTTTAAAAGTTAAGGTTAAAAAGCCTGTAAAAATCTGTAATTAAGGTTAAGAAGTAATTCATGTTAAAATACATTTAATGGTAAAATACAGAAATTGAGACAATTTAAGTTAAAAACACATTAAAATATACATTTAAAACAACAATAAATATTTAAAAAGTAGTGAAATTCATACTTACCTGAAACTATGCTAAAACCACTTACAGCAGTGGGTAACTTTATTTGCACTTGATTTGTAATTTAATGTAAATATACAGTACAGGCCAAAAGTTTGGACACACCTTCTCATTCAATGCGTTTTCTTTATTTTCATGACTATTTACATTGTAGATTCTCACTGAAGGCATCAAAACTATGAATGAACACATGTGGAGTTATGTACTTAACAAAAAAAGGTGAAATAACTGAAAACATGTTTTATATTCTAGTTTCTTCAAAATAGCCACCCTTTGCTCTGATTACTGCTTTGCACACTCTTGGCATTCTCCCGATGAGCTTCAAGAGGTAGTCACCTGAAATGGTCTCCACTTCACAGGTGTGCCTTATCAGGGTTAATTAGTGGAATTTCTTGCTTTATCAATGGGGTTGGGACCATTAGTTGTGTTGTGCAGAAGTCAGGTTAATACACAGCCGACAGCCCTATTGGACAACTGTTAAAATTCATATTATGGCAAGAACCAATCAGCTAACTAAAGAAAAACGAGTGGCCATCATTACTTTAAGAAATGAAGGTCAGTCATTCCGGAAAGTTGCAAAAACTTTAAATGTGTCCCCAAGTGGAGTCGCAAAAACCATCAAGCGCTACAACGAAACTGGCACACATGAGGACCGACCCAGGAAAGGAAGACCAAGAGTCACCTCTGCTTCTGAGGATAAGTTCATCCGAGTCACCAGCCTCAGAAATGGCAAGTTAACAGCAGCTCAGATCAGAGACCAGATGAATGCCACACAGAGTTCTAGCAGCAGACCCATCTCTAGAACAACTGTTAAGAGGAGACTGCGCCAATCAGGCCTTCATGGTCAAATAGCTGCTAGGAAACCACTGCTAAGGAGAGGCAACAAGCAGAAGAGATTTGTTTGGGCCAAGAAACACAAGGAATGGACATTAGACCAGTGGAAATCTGTGCTTTGGTCTGATGAGTCCAAATTTGAGATCTTTGGTTCCAACCGCCGTGTCTTTGTGAGATGCAGAAAAGGTGAACGGATGGATTCCACATGCCTGGTTCCCACTGTGAAGCATGGAGGAGGAGGTGTGATGGTGTGGGGGTGTTTTGCTGGTGACACTGTTGGGGATTTATTCAAAATTGAAGGCACACTGAACCAGCATGGCTACCACAGCATCCTGCAGCGACATGCCATCCCATCCGGTTTGCGTTTAGTTGGACGATCATTTATTTTTCAACAGGACAATGACCCCAAACACACCTCCAGGCTGTGTAAGGGCTATTTGACCAAGAAGGAGAGTGATGGAGTGCTGCGGCAGATGACCTGGCCTCCACAGTCACTGGACCTGAACCCAATCGAGATGGTTTGGGGTGAGCTGGACCGCAGAGTGAAGGCAAAGGGGCCAACAAGTGCTAAACACCTCTGGGAACTCCTTCAAGACTGTTGGAAAACCATTTCAGGTGACTACCTCTTAAAGCTCATGGAGAGAATGCCAAGAGTGTGCAAAGCAGTAATCAGAGCAAAGGGTGGCTATTTTGAAGAAACTAGAATATAAAACATGTTTTCAGTTATTTCACCTTTTTTTGTTGAGTACATAACTCCACATGTGTTCATTCATAGTTTTGATGCCTTCAGTGAGAATCTACAATGTAAATAGTCATGAAAATAAAGAAAACGCATTGAATGAGAAGGTGTGTCCAAACTTTTGGCCTGTACTGTAATTGGGTTTCACAATATTTAAGTGTTTATTTTCTGTTTTTTTGTATACTTATTTTCTGTTGGTGATTTGCAATAGCATTTGCATTGTGTACGGACTTTAAACTTTTTTTTTCTGTTTTGTGTTTCTTTGATTGAAAGGTTTTTCACCTACACGTGGCAAATACTTGCACCTGAAAAATAAAAGAAGGAAAAGGAAAAACGGCCTGGTCATTGAGTGAAATCCAGTTAAGACCTCTGGTAGATGCCTCTCTCCCTTTCAAGTGGGGATATTGCATGGGAAACATTTAAGAACGTGATAATCAGCTATTATAAAATATCAATAATGCAGTGTATAATCACAATCACTTTGTTACACTTACACATTTGTGGCCATTTACTTTCATTGAAACCACAATTTTTTTATCCCTTTAAAAAAATACATGAAAAAAAGTGATTTTGATTTTTTTGTTGTGCAATGTAGTCTTGCTTGCCAGACCAATAAGCCTGGGAGGAAGGAAATCTGAATACCTGAAAGTACCACTAGTTGGTGCTGTTGGTCTGTTGGAGCGTAGAACCATCAAAAACATGCGAGACAGTTATTCCCACAATCAGGACTGTAAACATCAAACATCAAAGATTCTCACATTTCTGTCTGACTGTCTATATAGTCTATGCATATATTCTGACCCAGATTATTGTACCTTTCATAGCTGAATGATCAAATGGGTTTTCGGGAAATGCTACAGATGACAGCGGAGGACTTTGATTTCTTGCTGGGGCTGGTAGAGCCGTACATCGCAAGGAAAGACACCAGATTTAGGCTTGTCATATGCCCTAGAGAACGTCTGTCCTTGACCCTGCTCTATCTGGCTACAGGTGGGTTATTTAAATTGTGTGGAAGTAAAAATAAATTAATTAGATCTGCCTCCAGAGCCTGGGTCCAAACAGAACGGTGGACACTGCTATTGTTGTTGTTGCTTGTCAGCTTGTCCTCCTCACATTTATTGTCACCAAAAAAACAACTCACCAAATTTATCGTGTCACACCTCTCCAGTTTTCTAGCATGCAAGATATCCGGTCCCGGTCTCAGACGAGGGGGTGATTGGCTCGGAGGGTTGTTCACACGAGGGCAGTCTATCTGCCGACTCACCTCCGACTCAAGGTGGCTCTCAAGATCCTCTGCGACATCAAAATTGCTTGCAAAGACCACACCACAATCATTTGTGGGGCATGCACGCCTTCTGGCTGAACTGGACTCATTCAGTCACTCAGTCACTCACACACACACACACACACACACACACACACACACACACATACAGTATTTCTGTTCTACTTTGTTGTAAGAATGTTGTTTTTGTTGATGATGAATAAATATTGTTCTTGTTCAAGGTAAACTTGTAGGTTTGCTTTATCTTCTAGAGCAAAATAAGGTAATAAGCTACTAGAAGGTAAAAACTTTAAAGGGTAATAGGAGTAATAAAAAATAATGGCCATTTTACATGAACTACAGGTGAGATTCTTTGATGAAATTGTTTTTATGATCAAGACTGAGGTTGGAAAAAAGGGAAAAGAAAAAAGAAATGGGGTGGCACAGTGGTGTGGTGGTTAGCACTCTCGCCTCACAGCAAGAGGGTTGCCGGTTCGATCCCGGGCGTGGGAGTGGGAGCCCTTCTGTGCGGAGTTTGCATGTTCTCCCCGTGTCAGCTTGGGTTCTCTCCGGGCACTCCAGCTTCCTCCCACAGTCCAAAGACATGCAGATTGGGGACTAGGTTAATTGATAACTCTAAATTATCCGTAGGTGTGAATGTGAGCGTGAATGGTTGTTTGTCTCTATGTGTCAGCCCTGCGATAGTCTGGTGACCTGTCCAGGGTGTACCCTGCCTCTCGCCCTATCGAAACTGAAGGAATTATTATTAGGGTCCGAGCAACAAGGTTCGTAGGACCCTATTGAAATCGTGCTGTTTATTATTATTGTTCTTATTCTCATGAACATGTAATCCACAATTTGTCAGCCATTTTGTATTCCGTGGTCATTTTTGGCGTTTCACACATCTTGTGATTTAATGAAATTGTCCTACAGATTTAATCAGATTTGCTCCAAATTTGGTTTATGTGAGCCTGACTACGTTGTGACCAAAACTTACTACAGGATCTGTCCAGTGTTGAATCGCATGCCCGCTGCGGAGTGTTGAATTTTGAGGTCTCGCCATGAGAAACGAAATTGCTATAACTTTTGCGTAAATGGTCCGATATCCACCAAACTTCACATGATTCATATTAGTCCTGCCCTGAACACATTTACATAACCATATTTCCTGATAGTCATAGCACCACCTAGTGTTAAAAGGAAGTACTTCTTATCAGACACTTATCTTTGGATTAACCTGAAATTTCAATGCTGTGGTCTATATTTGATGTACACAAACGTGACATATCATTAGTGTCTATGCGCGCTGCAGAGGGTTTAATTGTGATGTCTCACCATGAAAGAGGAAATTGATATAACTTTGGAGTAAATGGTCCGATGTCCACCAAACTTCACATGATTCATATTAGTCCCACCCTGAACACATTTATATGACAATATTCCGTGATAGTCATAGCGCCACCTAGTGGTGAAAGGAAGTGCTTCATATCAGACACTTATCTTTGGATTAACCTGAAATTTCAATGCTGTGGTCTATATTTGATGTACACAAACATGACATATCATTAGTGTCCACGCTTACTGTTGAGGGTTTCATTTTGATGTCTCACCATGAAAGAGGAAATTGCTATAACTTTGGCGTAAATGGTCCGATCTCCATCAAACTTAAGATGATTCATATTAATCCTGCCCTGAAAACATTTATATGACCATATTTCCTGATACTCATAGTGCCACCGAGTGGACAGGAAGTAGGTCTCATCAAACACTTATCTTTTGATTTATCTGATGTTGTTAAATGATGTGGTGTATATTTGATGTATAAAAACAGGATGTTTTAATTTGTGTGCTCTCCAGCTCCCTGCTGTAGAAACAGGAAGTGATACAAAATGTGAAATATGTCATTCCAGCACTGTATCAAGGATATGCCAAGTCATTCCTGCATGTGGTGTCTAACTTTGACAGAAATGAACTGACGAATCAGAAGGCGTCCTGCCCCCCCCCCCGACTTGCGTGAAGGTGCAAGGGCCCGTTCATCGCTGCTTGCAGCTTTAATTATTAGGGTCCAAGCCAAGACTGCAAATTGTCCGTAGGACCCTATAGAACATGCTGTTTATTATTATTATTAGGGTCCGAGTGACAACTGCAAGTCGCCCGTAGGACCCTATTGAAATCATGCTGTTTATTATTATTATTAATATTATTATTAGGGCCCACGCGATGACTGCAAGTCATCCACGTAGGACCTTATTATTATTATTATTATTATTATTATTATTATTATTATTATTATTTTTGTTATTATTAGGGCCCGAACGATGACGAAGTCGTCTGTGAGGACCCTATTATAATCGCGCTGTTTATTATTATTTATTATTATTAATATTATTAGGGTCCGAGCGATGACTGCAAGTCGCCCGTAGGACCCTATTGAAATCACGCTGTTTATTATTATTATTATTATTATTATTAGGGCCCACACGATGACTGCAAGTCATCTGCATAGGACCCTATTGAAATCGCGCTGTTTATTATTATTATTATTATTATTAGGGCCCACACGATGACTGCAAGTCATCTGCATAGGACCCTATTGAAATTGCGCTGTTTATTAGGGCCCGAGCGACAAGTGTAAGTCGTCCGCGTGGGACCATATTGTAATCATGTTGTTAATTATTAGGGTCCAACCGATGACTGAAAGTCGTCCGTAAGACCCTATTGAAATTGCGCTGTTTATTAGGGCCCGAGCAACAACTGCAAGTCATCTGCGTAGGACCCTATTGAAATCGCGCTGTTTATTAGGGCCCGAGCGACGACTGCAAGTCGTCCGGAGGACCCTATTGAAGTCACGCTGGTTATTATTGTTTATTATTAGGACCCGAGCACCTAGTGCACCTATTGAAATGCAAGGATTTTTTATTATTATTAGGGCCCGAGCACCGACCAAAGGCCAGGTGAAGGCCCTCTAGAAACTGAAGGAATTATTAGGGCCCAAGTGACAACGAAGTCGTCCGTGAGGACCCTATTGTAATTGTGCTGTTTATTATTATTTATTATTATTATTTTTATTATTATTAGGGCCCAAGAGATGACAAAGTCATCCGTGTAGGACCATATTGTAATTGTGCTGTTTATTATTATTCATTATTATTATTTTTTATTATTATTAGGGCCTGAGCGACGACGAAGTCGTCAGCGTAAGACCCTATTGTAATCGGGCTGTTTATTATTAGGGCCCGAGCGACGACGATGTCGTCCGTGTAGGACCCTATTGTAATCGCGCTGTTCATTATTATTATTATTATTATTATTATTATTATTAGGGCCCGAGCACCGACCGAAGGCTGGGCAAAGGCCCTATTGAAGCTGCTCCGTTTATTAGGGTCCGAGCGACGACGAAGTCATCCGTGAGGACCCTATTGTAATTGCACTGTTTATTATTATTTATTATTATTATGGCCCGAGCGACGACAAAGTCGTCTGTGAGAACCTTATTGTAATTGCGTTGTTTATTATAATTCATTATTATTATTATTATTATTATTATTATTATTAGGGCCCAAGCACCGACCGAAGGCCGGGCAAAGGTGCTATTGAAGCTGCTTCATTAATTAGGGCCCAAGCGACGACGAAGTCATCCGTGAGGACCCTATTGTAATCGCACTGTTTTTTATTATTTATTATTATTATTATTAGGGCCCGAGCAACGATGAAGTCGTCTGTGAGGACCCTATTGTCATTGCGCTGTTCATGATTATTATTATTACTTTTATTATTATTAGGGCCTCAGCGATGATGAAGTTGTCCGTGAGGACCCTATTGTAATCGCACTGTTTATTATTATTATTAGGACCCAAGCGACGATGAAGTCGTCCGCATAGGACCCTATTGTAATCGGGCTGTTTATTATTAGGGCCCGAGCGACGACGACGTCATCTGTCTAGGACCCTATTGTAATCGCGCTGTTTATTATTATTATTATTATTCCGACATTTCATGTCCCAATTTCACCCCTTTCCCAAATTTGAAAATGCTTCCAACTTTCCACATTCGTCCGGCCACATCTGAAATTCGATATTTTTGGGCAGTTGCACATGGTCGGCGCGAAATGCTGAAATAGCGCCCCCTACAAATTTTCAAAATACCCTCCCCAATGGGGTTAGTTTATCGTAGGCAAACCAAATTTGGTACACACATGTATCATACCCAGACGCACAAAAAAGTCTCTAAACGTCATGGTAAAATCCCAACAGGAAGTCGGCCATTTTGTTTTGAATTTTTTCGTTACAGCGATTTCCACAACATACATTTGAACGAACTTGTCCTAGGGATTTGCCCGATCGACTTCAAATTGCCAACAGATCATCAAGAGACCATGCTGATCAAAAGTTGTGCTCTGCATGTCTGTAGGTCAAAGGGGCGTGGCTGCTAGGGCGTGACAAATTTTGGCGAAGTTTCATTTTCTCACCATCGAATTTCGAACGGCTCTCACGCCCACATACTTGATCGTAGCAGCTTCAAAGTTGCTGGACATGATGATGGCTCCGCCCTGAATTCCCAGATATGTTAATATCCCACCTTACTCATAGTGCCCCCCGGTGGAAACAGGAAGTGACCAGTTTTTACTTTAACATATACTGATGCCACAAACTTGACCCCATCAACTTCATTCCACTTCTAATGCATGCAGAACAAGTTGGTGAAGCTACCTTATGAACACTGTGAAGCTACATCTAATGGTGTCTGTGTGGCGGCATGGCGACTATTGATCCCTCGCCACCAAATACATTTTGCTTTTTGATAGCTTCAGCAACCTTATATCCTTATGAAAATTGATAAACAGGTCAAGAATGGCAAGCTCTTACATCTGATAGGAGCATCGCCCATGGGGGGGCACAAAATGCCTCTATAGCGCCCCCTTGAAATTTTCAAAAACCCCTCACCTTAGGGTTGTTTTTGGAGTTGGAACATGACAATTGGTACACATGTGTATGTTGTCCAGACGCACATAAAAGTCTCTTGCACCAATGGTCTACTCTAAACAGGAAGTTGGCCATTTTGATTTTGACGTGTCATTTTGGCATGATTTCCACATGTTGTATTTTAACGAACTAGTCCTAGGGATTTCATCCAATCGACTTCAAATTTTTTATAGATCATCCAGAGACCATGCTGATCAAAAGTTGTGCTCTGCATGTCTGTAGGTCAAAGGGCATGGCTGCTATGGTGCTCCCATTTTTGATCCATTGCCATGCATATTCAAGCAGCTCTCTCTCCCACATAATTCATCCAAACTGCTTCACAATTTCTGTACATGATAAGAGCCCCACCCTCAACGCCTCCATATGTTCGTAGGCATTCTTGCTCATGGTGCCTCCTTGTGGAAACAGGAAATGCCATCTTTTTACACTGACAAACACCAACCTCAAGCTCCTGACCTGATCAACTACATTTTGTGGCCACATGATGATCAAGTTGATGAATCTCCACAGTGACACACGTGTCTTGTCATGTTGCAGGCTGCCGCGGTGGCGACTTTTAATTCTTTGCCACTGAACATCAACTTGGTATAAATCCTTCATGCATTGTCCGATATGCTCAAAATTTCACGTGTGATGAGGGTCCACCCCTGAACGCACCTGGCCACATCTGGTTACCGTCTTAGCGCCACCTGGTGGATGAACGAAACACTGCGTTTTTTCGCTCCTGGCAGGTTTTTTCTCCCTTCTCGTTTCGCTCCACAGCTCCCATGTGCCTCAGGCCCCCACGGTTGCATGGGGGAGCGAGGGCCTGATCACAGCTGCTTGCAGCTTTAATTATTATTTTTATTATTCTTCCGAGAATATAATCCCCAATTTAGCCCCTTTCCCAAATTCAAAAACTCACCAAATTTGGCACACGCATTTGGTCTGGTGAAAAATTTGATATTTTGACAGTGTTGTATGTGGACGGGGCCAAATGGCAACATAGCGCCCCCTAGAAAATTTCGTGCCTTGAGCCCCGGCTGTGAGTTTCACCTACGCGCATGAAAATTGGTGGGCTCATAGAGTAGGAAGATGAAAATTGGTACACATGTGTATGTTATCCAGACACACATATAAGTCTCTGGTACCAATGGTCTACTCCAAACAGGAAGTCGGCCATTTTGATTTTGACTTGTCATTTTGGCGTGATTTCCACATGTTGTATTTTCACGAACTAGTCCTAGGGATTTCATCCAATCGACTTCAAATTTTTTACAGATCATCCAGAGACCATGCTGATCAAAAGTTATTAAAAGCTTTTCTCTATGTCAAGGGGCGTGGCCGCTATGGTGCCTCCCTCACCAACAAATACGTTTGGCTTTTTGATGGCTTCAGCGACTTCATATCCTCATGAAAATTGATACACAGGTCAAGAATGGCGAGCTCTTGCATCTGATAGGGGCGTCGCCCACAGGGGTGACAAAATGCCTCTATAGCGCCCCCTTGAATTTTCAAAAACCCCTCCCCATAGGCTTTTTTTCTGGAGAAGGAAGATGAAACATCACACCATGTCAGGGTTAACAAGAAACAGCCTTATGTTTTAAATCAATATAAAGTACTCTACGTGTGCTCAGAAATAGTAGGTGACTAGTGCACATATGGTGACTGCTGAAATACTGCAGACATGTAACCTCTTGCACAAGCTTGCGTGTGTTAATCCTTGCGTCTGAGTGTGTGTGTTTTTTCCTTATCAGTGAGCTCCTTACAGTGCGTGTATGCTTGACAAGGGAAGGAAAATGTACAAAGACAAGTCAGATTACGGGGAGCTTGGAGCATGGTGGGGTCTCTGTATGGAGATGTTGCAACCAGCTACCAGTCCACACTCCATATCTCGTCCGGGCGGGGACTTAAACTGGCAACCCTCTGGTTCCCAAGCCAAGTCCCTGTTGGGATTCACAGGACCACTGATGATTTATCATTTGGTAAAATCCTCACTGGACAATTTAAAGGCTTTTTCCTCTGCCTGCTCTTTGACTTCAAACAAAGAGGGCTATGCGACACCCATCTCCACAGGAGATCTCACCTCACACCTCAGTGAGACTCAAGTCCCAAAACATGATTGGACAAGACCTTTTACAGTGACATGTGACTCTGTGATGTCACAGGCATCTGTACAAGATCTGCTCCCTTCCACAGAACTTTCTCTTCTTGCTCCAGCTGCTGTAGCAGCTGCACCCCTCTTTTTGGCTGGGCCTGGGACAGCAGAGGCCCAAACCCCTGCTCCATAGCCCAAACCACTAAAGGGAGGGCAACTGATCACAGACTCTGTTGCAAACACAAGGCCATTGCAACTAGCTTTCCAGCAACAAGGAACTAAGTGAGTTAGCACCCAGCATCTAACTCTGCAAGGACCCCGAGCGACCAGCTTCCTCGGATCAGAACCTTTGGAACAAAGGACACAACAAAGACTGCAGCTGAAACCACACATTCCCAGCCTTCTTCTGCTGGCTAACAAAGCAGTACACCACCAAGTGACTCTTTCTCCCATCCACTCAAGGATCGGTAATGTAACAACTGGGCATAGCTTATCACAGCTTTACAGACTAAGCAAGACTGTTTGACTTGTTGTATGTGATTTGATGCTGTTCATTGAGTTATTGTTGTGATTGTTGGCAGTTAGGTCATTGATTAGTTGGCTTCGCCAAAGCTAAGTGTTTAGTTTGCTAATACTGTTCACAAACAGATTCTTGCACACAACTAAACCATCTCTGCACTAATCCAGACCGTTTGCAACACACGTCACATTGACATAGACTCATTAACAAACAGGCTTTCAACAGAGCTACACCCAAACAGGCATCTCAAAGTTCCCGCTTCTTTTCCTTTTTCTTTGTCCTGACCACACAGTCAGACAAACACCTTCCCCGAAACTGAAGCAGCCTTGATTCGGCCATTTTGGTAGTTCTCTGTTGTCAGCCATTTTGCTTTGTAGGCCAAACGGCTCCTTGATCACCACACCCGCCTTTCTTTTTCTGTTCTCTCTTTCACACACACACACACATATACAAACCAAGCTTGTATATAGTTAGTTAGCATTTGTGTGTTTTGGTTTGCTTTGCTAATTTGTGAATAAATAATTAATTCTTTGGAATCATGCCTGTTGTCTGTTTAATGTTGCACAAGGGTGAATGAATAGTCAACCTCTGCTGCGTCAAGAACTTCGAAATCCTTCAGGCGTTACTGTTAATTTTGGTTGTTGTCATTAATTTAATTATTAATCAAACTCCAAATTAATAGTTAAGCGTATTTTATGAGACTGATATCTTTAACTGGCTATCATTTTTCCCTTTACGGGAATGGTGCCCCACAAGGTGATTTTATGTTAATTAAGTCACATTATTTAACATAATTATTAATTATTAATAATAATTATTAATTATTTCCGATAGCCAATTAAATCCCAACATATTTGGTGCCTCTGTGTGAAACCTAGTGTGTTGACCCCAACACTTATGGTGCCGCCGAGTGAGGTAAAAATATGTTGACCCCAACATCCCTATGGACTGAGCTACAAGACAAGAGCAAGACTTTGGGAATAATGCATTAAATGATTCACAGAAAAATATCTCCATTAGAAATCAATGGGAGTACTGTGTCCAAGAGACTGTCTATGTAATCCTACTAGCCTCCATGATCAGGACATTTGATATTTGGAATGAAGAACTGAAACTTAATAAAGGTGGACAGAACAACCTGTTGTCTGCAGGATAAAGTCTTCGTCTTCTCATTATGTGGCATAAAAGCCTAACTTCAGGATGCAGTTGCGAAAATGAAGCCTAAATTTGCTACATTCAACCTCAACCACGAGACAAAAAACAAACCAAACAAATAAACAAACAAACAAACAAACAAACAAAATCTATTCCTCCCATCAGATCAACAGATCACAACAGGTTAAAGTCAATGGCTCCATCTCTGAGATCAAACATTGCAGCACAGTAGTTCCTGAAGTTTCTGTGAGCTCACCCATTCTTTTCACCTTACATGCCAATGACTGCAGAAGCGAAAAAGCAGAACACACAAATTGTTAAATTCTCTGATGACAATCATCCTTAGCCTGCTGCACAGCATTAAACCCTGATCTTTGACCCCAGAGAGATTGGAGCCCATGACCCAGTAAAAGTTGACAACCAGGTAATCGAACAAATACAGTCTCATAAATACCTTGGACTAATGCTAGATTACAACCTTAAATGGACAGACCATGTTGATTTTTTATGATGTAAACTGGCCCAAAGACTGCACTTTCTATGCAGACTAAGATTGTTTGGTGTGAACAAAAAGATCATGCTCACCTTTTACAATTCTGTGCTTAAACAGCATCATTAGATATGGCTTGGCATCCTGGTATGGCTCACTGACAGTCCAGTTGAAAAACAAGATAACTCACATGAGCAAAATTGCTATGAATATAATGGGCAAGCAAAATAACCTAAGCCTACAGACAACATATGAGACAGCTGTACTCAGGCAGGCCAATAACATCCTTAAGGACCCAACTCACATACTGTTCAGCGAATATGAACTTTTACTGTCAGGAAAGAGGTAGAGAGCCAGCAAATATAAAAGTAACAGATACCGATTTTCCTTCATACCCACATCAATCACACTACTAAATACGCAACAACCCAGGATACAGCTACTAGCTGGGGAATGGGCTTTCCTAATGTACTGCCTACCTGTGTCCATGGATGTTTTTTTAAATTTATTTGATACTCAACTGTATTTTTCATTTTTCATATTTTCTTACCTCCAAGTAGTGCATGCAATGTATAATGTATGTGCAACTTGATTTTCATCGTGCCAAGTTTGAAAAACTTTTTGCATATAACACATTTCTCCTCTGCTCTGAGCATCGCAGCCAGAAACAGAACATGAGTGTTGTTGGTTCCTCTATTCTGATCTGTGTGATATTAACATGAGAGAAATTCTGTAAATTATTTCTAAAAAGTAGATGTTACCAATTATTTTTGAAATTTTGGAATGCAACCTAAGAAAAAAGAACCATAAAATCCTATTTCATGTATCTTTTTGAAGACTATATAACGATATAACGAAATCAAGTGAACATCCATTTTTCCAAGTGATGTGTTTGTGTCCGGACCAGCAGTTGTTCTGACCAGTCAGCGTCCTTCGAGGAGCTACTGGTGGCTATGTACACAAGTGGTTTAGGTGTATGTGACAACACGGAGAGGCAGCTGTTTAAAACAACAATGGCAGCTCCTAAAGGACTAAGCATAGATGCTGCAATAGCATCAGTTATGTCAGAGCTGGACAGTATTTCTTCACTGAAAGAAGAGCAAAGAGGCACTGAGGACTTTTCTCAGTGATAGACTGAAGGTTTATCCAATCACCTGCTAGTATTTTTTCAAAGTGCTTGCCCTTTTCCTACAATTTCCAATGATTCTCAGATGGTTCTGTGAAACAGAACAGCTGCATAATATAAAAGGATGTATATTACAATCATATTTTGTTCATTTATAATAATTTTTAATAATTATTTTGATGACTTTACAAAAACCATTATGGTCTCTAATAAGAAACACTACACTTATGGGAACCGTGCCATCATCAATTACTGATCGATCACACTAGAAAATATCATGGATAGTTCGGGTGGGCAGGACAAAAATGACAAAGCAGTTCCAAGGAGTTATTAATAACTTACAGAAACAATGTGTGAGATAGTCCACCTTCACCTTCTCTCCCCCTCTCCCTGTCTCTCTCTAAACACACACAAACACACACAGATGCACTCCATGGAGAGTGCTGTGAAGCTCATCTCAGTACTGACAGTTATGCTACTATAAAGTTTGATGTTTCTGGATCGGGTGGTTAATCAATACATATTTTTAGCATCCCATGTATCTTTTTGTGGGATTTTATATCCACTCCTGATGCTACTAAATATGATAGTTTATTTGGCATTCACCCTCTGCAGAAGAAGGCTACATCCACTTCAAAACATAAGTTTTCTTTTAAGTTTGGAGTCCAAAGCTCCACCCTCTTGGTTTGGCCATTCTTGAATTAATTCTCTTAGCTTCTTCTTCTTTGGATTCTGTGTGTGCACATATCCCTGCAGTCCTTTGACAGTGACTGGTGGAGTGTTTACTTAACTGGCATGCGCATTAATGCGGATTGTAAAGTCTCTTTTTGAGTTGAGTGTGAGGCTGTCTCATGATCATTGGATGGTTACTACCCAATGCAGTCAGAAAACCAGCAGCATTCAAACTCATTTATGCACAGAGGAGGGGCACTGCCATGAAAATATAAATTATATATATATATATATGTGTATATATATATATATATATATTTTTTTTTTTTTTTTTTTCGGACCCTGATGTTTTTCTCCAAAATGAGGACAGCACGTCATTAACAAAACAGATCTGTAAACAACAGCAGAAAAAAAACTCCATGCAATTTAATTTCCAATGAAATGGAAAACGTATTGGACTGACTGGGAATACTTTAAACTAGGGCTGTCAAACAAAAAATTTTAAAAACGTGATCAGTTACTGAACCTTAATAGTTAATCATGATTAATCACATCTTTTTTCAATGGCATGTTTAAAAATTCCATTATTTTGCATGTCAAAACAGTTTTGTGTTCTATATTAATGAAGTAGGGCAGTTCTTACCAGAGTGTCTTGAGTGGGAATCAAATACATGCAAAGAAATTAACTTAATAATCTTGAATTGAAGTCAGTGCTGCACTGCTACAACAGTGTAATCTGAAACCATGACTTAGAGATAGGTGACAACTTCAAAGGGTTTATTCTGTGGAGTTTTCTCTACTAACATGAAGCCAGAATAAATCACAGGAACTTTAAATGCAGATCTGCAGTTAGTTTCCACCCATTTAGCACCCATTGTAGTTAGTCTCTTAGATTTAGTTTCATTCACAGGTCTGTGGCCATTTGCTCACTCCAAAATAGTGCTTTGTCAGCTTAGGCGAGTGGTTGCCCGCTGAAATCAGTCTGATTAGCTGCAGACTGCTGTGCTGTATTGGTGATAGTTCAAACTCCAAAGCTCAGTTCAGACCAAAGATTCACAGCGAGACACGCTGAAACAGACAAGTACTTGCAATGTGCCGTTCTGCTTTTTCTAAAAACCCGCCGGTTCCTACCAGTGCAACTAGATGAGATCTAGTATTTTCTCAATGCTCTCTCTGTACTTCTGCTCTGATTTCCAGCTTTTCAGACTTATTTTGTGGCTGAATATATATGTGCACATAAGGCGAGCAGCAGCAGCGACCAACTGTCCGACACTGGCACACCGTAAAGACAGAAACAGAGGCCTCAGCGGGGACAGAGCACCTGCCTCAGCAATCGAACACATCATTTGCGGTCATTCTGACTTAACCAACGGACTTCACTACAAGCTGATTGGCTGTAGAAACAGGTGATGTCCTTAACGTTCTAAAACCAGGAAGGCTGGGCAATATGGACAAAAATTCATATCTCGGTATTTACAAGCTGACTGGTTTTCCGTTGCAAGTCAAAGCCACATTTAAAATATCACAAGCAGTTTTATAAAAACAGACTGTGATCAAAATAAAATGTAAAGACAGGGATTTATGAAAGGCGCTATATAAATAAAGTTTGATTGATTGATTGATTGATTGATTTTATTCCCCTGGTTGAAAATATGCAGCTGCACAACAGTTACACCTCCAAAACACTAGTCGGCGGGGGAAGTGCTGTAAAGCTTAGCTGATTCAAAACATACCTAAAACATACATTCAACATGGCTTAATAGCACCAATTTCAAACACAAGTACACAAATCAGCTTCCTTATAACTCACAGCATTTACAGACAAATCATTTGTCATTTGCTGGACCCATTTCCCCACAAATACAACATGCTAATGTTTTTAGCACAATCTTACGGCATTTTACATTGTATAAATTAGCCTAGCAGCAAGCAAACTTTTTCTCTACTCATATGATGCCAGGGACAACAACAAAATTTAACAAAGGTAACGTTACAAAATGTAGTTCCATTACAACTCACAGGGTGACAACTGTCTTATACTAAACACATTTCCCAAACAATAACATGCAAACTCTATTAGCACAACTATGGAATTTTATATTGTATAAATTAGCCTAGCGAATAGCAGAGATTTCTTCTACTCATATGAAGCCAGGATAAATCACACACAAACCTTAAAATGCTATTTTGTGGAGGCCTTATTGTCTTCACATTTTATTGTTTCTTATCTGTGAAATGAAAGTAAATAAAAGCTTTGATTCCACTGAGGGAAATGGTTTCAGTTCACAAAAATAGACAGGCACGCCACAGTGTGCAGTTACATTTCTGGGGAGGTGCATGTCAGATTAGGCCTCTTAAAAGTGTTGCTGAAGAACCTGGTAGTGAAGGAGTGGGGATGAGCTGTGTGGAAAGTGTTTGAGAAGAGAGATTCACACTGGTATGCATCATGTAACACAACTTGACCCTTGATATAAACAGTGTTGTCAGAATTTATATCTTGCTTGAAAATATATCTATATATTGTACATAATCATTGTATTGCCCAGCCCTAAAAACCAGCCCCCATCATTTTGACCAGCTGAGTTGCAGGTGACACCACTGCAACTTTTCTCTGCAACGTTCTAAAACAGTTTTGTCTCGTCATCAATCATTGGTCTGAACTGGGCTACTTTGGTGATACAGTGGTGTCTTTTTTTTCATCACTGCTGCAGCAGGAAACAAAGAGCTACTGCAGCAGCTTGACTACAAGTGAGAGTGCATCGAAGAGACAAAATAGCAGCACACTTTTGATGCAGTTAAAAAAAAAAGAAAAAGAAAAAAGCATAATAGGATTAAGGTCCGACATAACACATTACTAACATGTTAATGCTGACAGTATCCTGTTTCTAGACCTTTCAGGATACCCACTACTGGGCAGTGCTGTTGTTACATGTAGAGATGTTTACTAGTTTACTACTTCCCAGCAGCGTTCGAGTAATCTATTTTTAAAATCATCTAATGTTTCAGAAGTAAACTATTATAGCAGGTAGTGTGACCAAATGCTTTATCAATTTATTTTATTTTCTCTTAGAGAAAAAAGGCTTAAAAATTGATTATTTCATAACTCGTACTCATACTCTTACTCGTACTTGTCGTCCTCTGCTTATCCGGGTCCAGGTCGCGGGGGCAGCAGCCTCAGCAAAGAAGCCCAGACAGTCCTCTCCCCAGCCATTTCCGTCAGCTCTTCCGCGGGAACCCCGAGGCGTTCCCAGGCCAGCCGGGTGATGTAGTCCCTCCAGTGTGTTCTGGGGCGGCCCCGAGGTCTCCTCCCGGTTGGACATGCCCGAAACACCTCCCAAGGGAGGCGTCCGGAAGGCATCCTTACCAGATGCCCGAACCACCTCAACTGGCTCCTCTCGATGTGGAGGAGCAGCGGCTCTACTCCGAGTCCCTCCTGGATGTCTGAGCTCCTCACCCTATCCCTACGGCTGAGCCCAGCCACCCTGCGGAGGAAACTCATTTCGGCCGCTTGTACTCGCGATCTCATTCTTTCGGTCACTACCCAGAGCTCGTGACCATAGGTGAGGGTTGGAACGTAGATCAACTGGTAAATTGAGAGCTTCGCTATCTGGCTAAGTTCCCTCTTCACCACAACGGACCGGTTAAGCGCCTGCATCACTGCTGACGCCGCCCCAATCCGCCTGTCAATCTCCCACTCCATCCTACCCTCACTCGTGAACAAGATCCCGAGATACTTAAACTCCTCCACCTGAGGAAGGACCTCCCCCCTGACCTGGAGTGGGCAATCCACCCTTTTCCGGCTGAGGACCATGGCCTCAGACTTGGAGGTGCTGATTCTCATCCCAGCCGCTTCACACTCACAGGTCACTGTTCGATGGAGCTAGGAGGACCACGTCATCCGCAGAAAGCAGGGACGAGATCCTCCCGTCACCGAACCTGACACCCTCCACCACTCGGCTGCACCTAGAAATTCTGTCCATAAAAGTTATGAACAGAACTGGTGACAAAGGGCAGCCCTGGCGGAGTCCAACCCTCACCGGGAACAGGTCCGACTTACTGCCAGCCACGTGAACCAGACTCATGCTCCTTCGGTACAGGGACTGGATGGCCCTTAGCAAGGGGCCACCAACCCCATACTCCCGGAGCACCCCCCACAGGATGCCCCTGGGGACACGGTTGTAAGCCTTCTCCAAATCCACAAAACACATGTGGACTGATTGGGCAAACTCCCATGCCCCCTCCAGCACCCTGGCGAGGGTAAAGAGCTGGTCCACGGTTCCGCGTCCGGGACGAAAACCACATTGCTCCTCCTCAATCTGAGGTTCAACTATCGACCGGACCCTCTTCTCCAGCACCCTGGAGTAGACCTTACCGGGTAGGCTGAGGAGTGTGATCCCCCTGTAGTTGGAACACACCCTCTGGTCCCCTTTCTTGAAAATGGGGACCACCACCCCGGTCTGCCACTCCAGAGGCACTGCCCCCGATGTCCACGCAATGTTGCAGAGGTGTGTCAGCCAGGACAGCCCTACAACATCCAGAGCCTTGAGATATCCAGGACGAATCTCATCCACCCCCGGGGCTCCGCCGCCTCGGAGTTGTTTCACTACCTCAGCAACTTCTGCCCCAGAAATTGGACGACCCGCCCCCGAGACCCCCGTCTCTGTTTCCTCACTGGAATACATGTTGGTGGGATTGAGGAGCTCCTCAAAGTATTCCTTCCACCGCCCGACAATGTCCCCAGTTGACGTCAGCAGCTCCCCGCCCCCACTGTAAACAGTGTGAGCAAGTTGCCACCTTCCCCCCCGAGGCGCCGGACGGTTTGCCAGAACCTCTTTGGAGCCAATCGATAATCTTCCTCCATGGCCTCACCAAACTCCTCCCACGCCCGAGTTTTTGCCTCAACAACTGCCGCTGCTGCGCTCCGCTTGGCCCGCCAGTACCCGTCAGCTGCTTCCAGAGACCCACAGACCAACCATGCCCTGTAGGCCTCCTTCTTCAGCCTGACGGCTCTCCTCACCTCTGGTGTCCACCAGCGGGTTCGGGGATTACCGCCGCAACTGGCCCCAGAGGCCTTGCGGCCGCCGCTCACAACTGCCGCCTCGACAATGGCAGAGCGGAACAAGGCCCATTCGGACTCAATGTCCCCCTCTGCCCTCGGGACGCGGTCGAAGCTCTCCCGGAGGTGGGAGTTGAAGATCATCTGGACAGGTTCTTCCGCCAGGCGTTCCCAGCAGACCCTCACTGTTCGTTTGGGCCTGCCAGGTCTGCGCGGCGTCTTCCCCCACCATCTGATCCAACTCACCACCAGGTGGTGATCAGTTGACAGCTCTGCTCCTCTCTTCACCCGAGTGTCCAGAACATATGGCCGCAGGTCAAATGATACGACTACAAAGTCGATCATTGACCTGTGACCTAGGCTGTCCTGGTGCCATGTGCACCGATGGACATCCTTATGTTTGAACATGGTGTTAGTTATGGCCAAACTGCGGTCGGGGCACTGTCCAGCACCCGTCCCAGGGACTCCAAAAAGGGTGGGTACTCTGAACTGTTGTTCGGCGCATAAGCACAGACAACAGTCAGGACCAGTTACCCGACCTGAAGGCGCAGGGAAGCAACCCTTTCGTCTACCAGGGTAAACCCCAACGTACAGGTAGAGAGTCTGGGGGCTATCAGAAAGCCCACCCCAGCCCTCCGCCTCTCACCCGGAGCAACTCCAGCGAAGGAGAGAGTCCAACCCCTCTCAAGGACTAGGGTTCCAGAGCCGGAACTATGTGTCGAGGTGAGGCCGACTATATCTAGCCGGTAGCGGTCAACCTCTTCCACAAGCTCCGGCTCCTTCCCCGCCAGAGAGGTGACATTCCATGTCCCAAGAGCCAACTTCTGTAACCGAGGATCGGACCACCAAGGCCCCCGCCTTGGTCTGCTGCCCAATCCACATTGCACCGAACCCTTCTGGATCCCTCTGCGGGTGGTGGGCCTGCAGGGGGAACTGCATAACTTGGTGGTATAATAATGACACTTCAAATTAATGAGTGCATTTAGTGATTACATTTGTTATCAGTAAATGTTTCTTGATGTATAGCCCCCATGTGTTAAGCTACTTTTTCTTAGCAGCTAGTGATGTAGCTTTCTACTTGATAGAGAGATTAGTTTATAGCTTCAGTGGCTACTGTTTCCAAGTAATGCTGCAGAAACCCCGTCGTATCTGAGGAGTAAAACCAGCACAAGTGAACACAATCCACCTCTGTGTGTGTGGGGGGGCAGGACACCAGCGAGCCCTCGTGTCTCACCATTATCAGAGGCCATGAATGTAACGTTGTAGAGGTTGTTCTTGACGTAGGGAGACTCTCGGTCAAGGATGGCGATGGTGGAAATCCGACCACTAACTGTGTCAATCTCCAGCCAGTTAGCAGGGTCGTACATCTTGGAGTACCTGGATTCAGTGAGAGAGAGACAGCATGAGAAACCACCACAAAGAGGCTTCTTTATCTGCCTACCTGGCTATAGGCCAAGCAGCTACTGAGGAGCCTAACCCTAACCCTGGAGGCCGCAGGAATCTCATGAGGCAACAACAATTCCTTCATTTATTCTCAGCAGAAATTATTCTTCCGTTAACAGATTTAACAGAAAATTACAAAAGACAAATATATATTTTTCAGTGTTAGTGTGTCATATGTTATTTGTTCTAATCTTGTAAACAACCTATAAGCAGAATGAAACTCGGCAAATTCCTGTGACTTGTTGATGAAATGTGTTTATCGAACTGAATTTTCCAGCAGAAATGGTCATGTTTTTAACAGAAGACAGAGTTGAGAAATATAATGAATGAACAGAAAAATGGCACAGCTTTCAGCAAAGGTGAGCAGAGCTGCCAAAAAGCAACCATAAACCACACATGAACAGGGAATATTGTCCATTTGTTACATTTTTAACTGGTGAGCTAAAGAGTTGAAAGGCACAGTTATGAATACATGTAGGAGCAGCACCAACTACAGAACACAAAGCATCAAAAAAGAAAAATCTGAAACCAGAATGCTCTCCCTGGCTCAAACTACAGTGCACAATACGCTCGCTTTATGTGTGTATGCATGCACGTGTCTGTGTGTGTTTGCATGTTTTTGTGAACACAGTGTGTGTCCACCATTGGCTGTTGCTAGGCTACAAAGACTTCAGCACTACATTTAGAAACAAATAGGTGGATGTAAAAGAAAGAAGTATGGGGGACAGAAAGCAGCAGTGGTGCAGGCTCTGTGCGCTCTGCTCTGTTGTTGTTGAGCTGTTGGCTCAATGCTGCAGGCTCTGCACAGATATACGTGTCTTCCAGACAAGATGTTTGTAGGAAGAAAAATCCAGCTTTTTTCTCAGAATGGGGATGCAACCGTAACAAACATTCATCCTACTCAGCAAATGAAATGATGATGTTGAACATGGTCACTGAAGGGAAATCTCAACAAAGGAGAAGACAAATCAATTCTACTGCTCACATTCAAATCAGAGATCATCAAATGTGATCATATGTCATTAATGGCTGGAGCAGTTTTTCTTCTGTTGCAAAACTAAGATCAGAGAATGACGATTAACAGGGTTGCAGGGTCAGTTCAGGCACATCCTGTAGAGAACATTTCCGCAGAACTCTGACTGAAGTAGTTACAGTTGGGAAAAACACTGTAAACCTCCTAAAAATTGACCTAGACTTCTTTCCCATTGCCAGTAACCCAGAGCCGTGTACACAGCTTTGCAGCAGACAAGTTTGACTTTCTGTGTGTGAATGTTTTTTGGCGTGTCTTGTTTGATGCCACGGACAGGCTTGAAAACAGGTCAGTAACCAGTAGAAAGCAGCCTGGAGGCCTTTAAACGCTACAGTGGTTACTTCTTTTCATATATCTCTTACATATCCAGTCTCTCTTTCAAACCCGGTGCAGACTAAATTGGGTTGATGTTTGAGCGCTGCTTGGACAGAGACGGATGGTATTTTGTGGTGTTGCGTCACTACATCTCGTCGGTCAAGGGGCTAAAATTAGCGCATATTATGTTTCACTGATTGGAGCGGAGCTGATAAATACCCATAACTACTGCGGAGTCATTTGACTCAGGTGTGAATGCCAATTTTAATCTTTCCCATTACATTAAAAAGCCAGATGTTAGCGGGTGTTAGCAGCTTTTTTTTGTGCTGTGGAAGGAGGATTGTCAGATTTACACATTTTCAATATCTGGCTAAAAGGACTCTCAAACCTCCCCTTGAGGTTGCCTCAACAATCAGATTTCATCGTCTTAAATGCTTCTTGGATGCAACATTTTACACTCAGTTTTTTAGAGATCAGACAGTTATCGGATCTAATCTGCACAAGACCCATGAAATGTCTGTGTAAACAGCAATGGCCAGCTATTCACTCCATCTTAGAGCATGGCTGTCTGAAACAGCTAAAAAACATTCACATTTGGACACGATTGAACAACATTTCAAACAAACTAGTTATTTTCTAGCACAACCTGATAAACCAAGATTTTATCATTTATCCAAGCCACCCACCCACCAACTTGGGGCCGGATCTATTAAGATCCCAATTTGCGTGTACTAAGTTGCCTGCGCAATCTAGAATTTTGCGTGTGGGGCTGAACCACGGTTTGTGGGTGATTTACTAAAAGTGATAAATGACAAGAGGTGCAAACGTGTTGGAGAAACCTTATTTAAATGAGGGTTTTGCGTGTTTTATGGTTTGCAGCATGGTGAGTTTGGAGAGAAAGCGCAAAGTGAAATTTGACCCTATGGAATTAGAGGTGTTGGTAGATGAGGCCAATAAACACTTAAATGAGCTACAGCAAAGAAACCTGACTGTCTCACAAAGGAACGCTATATGGGAAGAAATCTGTGAACCAACAGCCAGGGACCGGAGAGGGAGGAGAGGTGCGCACGGCGGGCAAGTTCCACCTGCGTAAAAGGAAACACAAATAATACACTCAACTGTCACGTTTAAGTTTTCTTATATTGGCTATGAATATTCATTTTGTGTAAAATAGGCAATAAAGAACTGTTTAGTTTTGTTTTTTGCCACGATAAATGTTAGAGCAATAGCCTAATATATTTTGTGACTGAAACAATGTGTCTTTAATATGATTTTGCTTGGCTTAACATAATTAGACGTTAATGAGACTGATTATTTCGTTTGATAATAATGTTTGGAATCTAAAAAGTGATTTCAATCATCTTTTTTTCAATAAATGTTGATTTGCTTAACTTTGCAATGCTCTGCAGTTTATTGGGTCACACTAGCACTCGTATTCTAATCTACAGCATGTTTCAACATGTTTAATCAAGGTATATTTCTGCATTACATATTATTGAATGAAAATAGAAATAAATGCATATACCAAACAGCTCACAAGAAGTGACTTAGAATGAGATTGCTGCGTGTCTGCATCCCCGCAGCATTGAGTTGTTGCTCCATATGGGAGGGGGGCAGGGTGGCGATCTCCTCCGGCATGGCATTATGCTCCAGCCCGTGTTGCTTGGCGATGTTATGTAGCATGCAGCAGGTCACTACAATCTGGGCCACTTTTTCTGGCCTGTACAGCAGTGCTCCTCCAGTGCGATCCAGACAACAGAACCTGCTCTTCAAGATTCCAGAGGTGCGCTCCACAATATTCCGTGTGCAGATATGGGCCTTGTTGTACCTTATCTCTCCGGCAGTGGTCGGGTTGAGAACAGGTGTCAAGAAGAAGGGGTGTAGGGGGTATGCACTCACTCACCTTAAAGCCCCTACAAGGAACTTTAATTTTGAGTTGATTTTGGCGACCCTGTGGACAAAAGCAGTAGTGTTTTGCCGGAATGAAGCCTACATTTCCCATGAGCTCTAGTGTGTATTGTCGTAAAGACGCTTACCTGGCTCGCGCATGTGTTTGATTTGGGGATGAATTAAACAACAAGACGGGAAAACTGCCCCCACTCCTATCGGGGATCCCAGCTCACCTCTGCCGCGCCCCAGCTCCACCTCTCCGGCGTAAGCACCACCGCTGCCAGGGTAAACACAGCGGTTGGCTGGTAAGGCTGAAGGCCTGTTTGGTGAGCACTTCCACGGCTTCTTGGACTGAGTATGGAGCGGTGCCTCGCCTCTTTATTTCTCGGCACTTGCTGGACCCTGTCATCGGCCCAGATAAGGTGTTCCAGCCCTGCGGCCCCTGCTCTCCTCGTCCCCTCGTGTGTGTGGCTCCCCGGACAGCTAACGCCGTGGACCCGCCGGCTCCTGCCAGGATTGGGCTGGTAAATGCTAGATCGCTAGTGAACAAAACGTTTATCCTGAAGGATTTCCTGACTTCCCGAGGATTGGATTTTCTCTGTGTGACTGAGACGTGGCTGACTGTTGGTGAGTCCAGTGCTTTCACAGAACTTTTACCCGATAATTGCTGCTATTTTAACTCCCCGTGGTAGTCGGGTCGAGGAGGAGGAATAGCGACTATTTATAAGAGTCACTATACATGTAAGCAGCTAGGTAAGATGACGTGTGCCGTCTGAGTGCTGTAAATTGTTTCGTCCTGGAAGCGACCTGGGGCGGACCCAGAGACAGTTTCCTAAAGGTATGGATATACACTATATAGAAATAGCTTATCTTCACACTGATGGTCTCATTTGCTGTTGTAGGTCACGCACAGACATCAGCAGAAACGAGAGACGTTTGCATATCCAGTTAAAAGTTCCTTGTAGCGGCTTTAAAAAACATATGAATCAATATGAAACACGCTCTTGTTTTTAATTTAATTATTTTACAAAGGATTTTACAAATTGACTCACTTACAAGGCAGCCATCTCCAAACTTGCCATCTTGCAACTCTGAAAACAGAAAACTGTTTCTCAGAATAGTTCCAAAATGGCAATGCTGGATAGGTGATATGTTTTAATGATTATCCCATATTGCATATTCATTGCAGCAAACGTACTAACTGGATGCAGACACGCTATTTTGCACGTTTGAAAGACGCCACGCTTAGTGCGCGCTGTTAGTAAATCAGTTTGTACATTTTTTTGCGTGTGCAGTGAGTTTGTGTGTGTGTGTGTGTGCGTATGTGTGTGTGTAAAGTACTGTAACCAAGCCTTTATGTGCTGCAGACACAGTGAAGCACATCCTCTTTTAACTCTACAATAGTCAGTAGAAAGTGTCTAGAAAAGCTCAAATTCCAGTCAAATGACTATAAAAAGCATTGTATTTTGTGTTCTTGCACAGAAAATTAAGGATTTGTTTAATGCAACATTATCACAATGTCCTCTTAACCACAGAGTTGGCAGACTGTAACTAAGCATAAAAAGTAAGGACATTTGTGGTTGGTAGATTCTTTCTTTGTAGTAACAATGCTTCTTGGCAATAAATCTTATGCTGTTGGAAAGCCTGTTTCTGACAATCAGGTGCCAATCAGGCCCACCCACCAACTCTCAATGCAGAGAGATATCGAGATTAAATTCTGCAACCAGTGGCAATCCCATATCTCCACAGCCTGGGACCAAACCCTATCCTCCAAGATGACAACGCTTGCCCCCCACAGAGCGGGGTTTATCAGAGACTACCTCCAGAATTTGGGAGTGGAGAGGATGGAATGGCCTGCCAGCAGTCCTAACCTCAAACCCACTTAACACTTGTGGGATCAGCTTGCCAAGCTGTTCATGCCAGAGTGACCAACACAATCACGTTATCTGACTTGCGACAAATGCTGGTTGAAGAATAGGATGCCATCCCACAGCAGTGTGTGACCAGGCTGGTGACCAGCTGTGTATGGTTCTTCCACAAGCTACCGACGCTCCTGTTTGTTAAATGAATTAATTGTTAAATTGCCAATATGTCTTGTTTCTTCAGACTTCAATCATCTAATCTACCAAACAAGAGTCAACAGCAAAAAAAAAAGCTGTTTGGCAAAATGTTTCATGGGCACAACCCACATACTCAGCTCTACTGCTCATCCCACAAATTCCTTACAAATGTGGCACCATTTAAAAGGGTAAGAAACAGGCTTTCCAACGGTATAAGATTTATTGTCAAGAAGCATTGTTACAACAAAGTAATAATCTACCAAACACAAATTTCCTTACTTTTTGTGCTTAGTTTACTTACCAGCTATAAGCCAAGCTAAATCTGAGTTAACCTAAATAAACCAGAGGTCTCCCAACTATTTTTCAGAGCCATAAGGCTGGAAAGGTAACGTTAACACACAGATTTTCATATGTTTTCCTACCAAAATCAAAGCATCCAAATTCATACATATCCTATGTTTTCTGGAAGGCTGCATGCACATGACCAATGCACTGATGGCAGTAAACAAGGAGACAGTCCTGAGTGCTTGTAAGGAGGCCAGTGGTGGTGGATGGGTCAAAAAAAACTGGACCTTCTCCTGGAGTCATGTGTTCAAACCCTTATGAACCCTGAGTCATTTTAAGTTATGTTCTCACCATGTTTCTTTTCCTAAACCTAACCTCAGTAACTCATATTGCCTAAACCTGTTTATGTTAATTACTTAAGTGTACGTTAAGGATGTAATGTCATTCGTGGGAATCCTTCTATGAGAATACGTTGTTAATCTACAAGAGAAGCCTGTCTGATAAACAACCGAAGTAGGCACAACCTGAAAATAAGTGAGGAGGAGGGGGGAGCAACACAAGGAAGTCCCCTTATTTTATATATTCAAGATGGCGCCTCCAGTGCGGACGCCTGTTACAGCAGCTCCTGCTCACCGCCGAGCTTTTCTCTATCTTTTTCTTTTTAACTTTCTCACTTTGAGTTTTTTTATGTTTGGCTAGCTAGCACTTTATTTTTTGCTTTGACATGGAGACGAAAACCGCTCTTTTTATAGCGGTCTCTCTCCTATTTTTCTTAGGACATGATCATGTGCGGGGATCCGACGCCCAGCCGTGGCTCCTTTGTTTACACCCGGGACCAGCTGTTGAGCGCTGCGTCACACCGCAGTACGGCCCGGGGAGAGGCACGACATTCCCGGCGAGCTACGGAGAAGGAGACGGGGATGTCGCGCCGGAGTGCAGCGCCGAAACTGGAGGAGACGGTACAAACCCGTCGTCCCGTCCATTGTTATGGGGAATGTAAGATCGCTCCCCATCAAGATGGACAAGCTGTCGGCGCTGACTCGCCATCAGAGGGAGTACCGGCAGAGCAGCGTGCTGCTGTTTACAGAGACATGGCTGAACACGGAAGTACAGGACACGATCGCCGTGCTGGACGGATTCCAGCTCATCAGGTACGACAGGACAGCGGACAGCGGTAAGAGGAAAGGAGGAGGGCTGGCTGTGTTTGTGAATGATAGATGGTGTAACTCTGGGCACATCACTATCAAGGAACAGCATTGCTGCAGAGACATTGAGCTGCTGGCTGTTGGCATGAGACCATATTATCTACCCAGGGAGTTTTCTCATGTCATTATGGTAGCAGTGTATGTCCCCCTGTCTGCAAAGGCTGAGTCTGCTTGTGATATTCTCCACTCTGTTACAAGTAGGCTGCAAACACAGCACCCTCAGGCCCTCCTTCTGATCTCTGGGGACTTCAATCACGCCTGTCCATCCACCACCCTGCCCACCTTCACCCAGTATGTTTCCTGCCACACCAGAGACAATAAAACACTGGATTTATTTTATGCCAACACCAAGGAGGCATACCACTCATCCCCACTGCCCCCCCTGGGAAGAGCTGATCACAACCTGGTTCATCTTCTGCCTGTCCACAGACCTCTGGTGCAGAGAGAACCAGCAACCACCCGCACTGTGAAAAGATGGTCTGAGGAGGCCGAGGAGGCCCTGAAAGACTGCTTCGAGACCACTGTGTGGGAGGTACTCAGCGATTCCCATGGGGAGGACATTGACAGACTCACATCATGCATTACGGATTATATTAACTTCTGTGTGGAAAGCACCGTACCCACCAGGACTGTATGCTGCTTCTCCAACACCAATCCCTGGATTACTCCAGAGTTAAAAGCTCTCCTGAAGGAGAAACGGAGAGCTTTTAACTCTGGAAACAAGGAGGAGCAGAAGGCCGTGCAGAAGGAGCTACAGAGAAACATCAGGCGGGGAAAGGAAGAATATAAAAAGAAGATGGAGGAACAGCTGCAGCAGAGTGACGTCAGCGGAGTCTGGAGAGGTCTGAAAACCATCTCAGGACACAAACAACCAGACTCCCAGGCCAGAGGCGACCAGCAGTGGGTGAATGATCTGAATCTGTTTTTCAATAGATTTGATTTGCCCCTCCCCTGGCCCAGACATCACGGCTGCAACCCCCCTCATCCTCACCTTCACCTTCCCCCCCACCTACACTCCTGGCACACTGCTTCGACACCTCCCCCACCCCGGCTCCCCCGGACATCTCACCACCTCCCACCCCTCAGCACACAGCCCCCCTACTCCAGCTTGTCCTTCACTACCTGTCAGGTGAGAGATCAGCTGAGGAGGATAAAAACGAGGAAGGCTGCGGGTCCAGACGGCATCAGCTCCAGGCTCCTGAAGTCCTGCGCAGACCAACTGTGTGGGATAGTTGAGACCATCTTCAACCTGAGCCTGAGGCTGGGGAGAGTACCACAGCTGTGGAAGACATCCTGCGTGGTACCTGTGCCCAAGACTCCACACCCCAAGGACTTCAGCAGCTTCAGACCGGTGGCATTAACATTGCACCTCATGAAGACTCTGGAGCGCCTGGTCCTGTCTCGTCTCCGCCCCGCAGTAAGCCCTTCAATGGACCCGCTGCAGTTTGCCTACCAGCCTGGCATTGGGGTGGACGATGCCGTTATCTTCCTCCTGCATAGAACTCTTTCTCACCTGGAGAAGCACAGAAGCTCTGTGAGAATCATGTTCTTTGATTTCTCCAGCGCTTTCAACACCATACAGCCTGCGCTTCTGAGGGACAAACTGGAGCACATAGGGGTGGCTAATCACCTCACATCCTGGATCCTGGACTACCTCACGGACCCGCCGCAGTATGTCAGGACCTAGGACTGTGTATCGGACTTGGTTGTCTGCAGTACGGGGGCCCCGCAGGGGACAGTGCTGGCACCGTTCCTCTTCACCCTCTACACTGCAGACTTTTCATACGATACCCATCATCTGCAGAAGTTCTCTGACAACTCTGCCATAGTCGGCCTCATCACAGATGCGGACGACAGGGAGTACAGAGTACTGAACCAGGACTTTGTGGACTGGTGCCTGAGCAACCACCTTCAGATCAACGTGGGGAAAACCAAAGAGCTGGTGGTGGATTTCCGCAGGTGCAGACTCCTCCCCCCAACACCGGTGAACATCCAGGGAAAGGACATTGAGATGGTGACATCTTATAAGTACCTGGGTGTTCATCTTAGCAATAAACCGGACTGGACTAATTACATAACAGCACTGTACAGGAAAGGCCAAAGCAGACCCTTCCTGCTGAGGCGGCACAGGTCTTTTGGAGTGCAGGGGGCGCTCCTGAAGACCTTCTTTGACACTGTGGTGGCATCAGCCATCTTTTACAGAGTGGTCTGCTGCAGGGGCGCCTCCAGAAATTTTTCATAGGGGTGGCCAGATGGGGCCACTTAAAATCTTGAGGTGGCACACCAAAACTATGATGTGTTATGATTGTAGCATTGACTTGCTCCCTGGCGCCCCCTTACCTTCCAGCAAACTGTATAATCTCTCCAGGCCCGAAAAGGAGGCCATGGAGACTTGCATAACTGACTCCCTTGCTGCTGGAATCATTCGTCCCTCTTCCTCACCGTTGGGGGCGGGGTTTTTTTCTTTGTTGACAAGAAGGACAAGACTCTACGCCCCTGTATTGACTTCAGGGGCTTGAATGACATAACTGTTAAAAACAAATATCCCCTTCCACTCATTGACTCAGCCTTCGGTCCCCTCCACCAGGCCACTGTCTTTTCCAAGTTGGACCTCCGCAATGCCTACCACCTGGTGAGAATAAAGGAGGGGGATGAGTGGAAGACTGCCTTTAACACTCCTCTGGGTCATTTTGAGTACCTTGTAATGCCTTTTGGATTAACCAATGCACCAGCAGTTTTTCAGGCACTCATTAATGATGTCCTGCGTGCCATGCTCAACAGATTTGTGTTTGTTTATTTAGACGACATCTTGATTTTCTCTCGCTCACTCCAAGAACATGTCCAGCATGTTAGATTGGTGCTGCAAAGGTTGTTAGAGAACAGACTCTATGTTAAAGCTGAGAAGTGTGAATTTCATGTTTCATCTGTTTTCTGTTTTCTGGGTTTTGTGGTGGAGAAAGGGCAGATCAAGACCAACCCTGCCAAGGTTCAGGCAGTGGCCGAATGGCCCACTCCTACAACTAGAAAGCAACTTCAGAGGTTTCTGGGGTTTGCAAATTTTTACCGCCGGTTTATCCGTGACTACAGTCGAATTGCTACTCCACTAACCAAACTTACTTCTGTGAAATCTCCCTTTGTGTGGTCACCTGCAGCCCAAGCTGCATTTGTGAAGTTAAAGTGCATGTTTTCTTCTGCCCCTGTGTTGTCTCACCCTGATCCTGCAGCTCAGTTTGTGGTAGAGGTTGATACCTCGGACTCTGGTGTTGGGGCGGTCCTCTCCCAGCGCTCCACCTCGGACCAGAAGCTGTATCCCTGCGCATTCTTCTCCCGCCGACTCACCCCGGCGGAAAAGAATTATGATGTGGGGAACCGAGAACTGCTGGCAGTAGTTTTAGCCCTCCAAGAATGGAGGCACTAGCTGGAGGGCTCTACTCACCCATTTGTGGTATGGACTGATCATAAGAACTTGTCTTACCTCCGTTCCGCCCGCAGACTCAACTCACGCCAGGCTCGGTGGGCCCTGTTCCTGGGCCGGTTCAACTTCACGCTCACCTACCGGCCGGGATCCAGGAATGTCAAGCCTGATGCCTTGTCACGTCAGTTTGCCCCTCCAGTTGAGGAGTCATCTGAGGAAACCATCCTGCCTCCATCGGAAGGTAACACCACTATCTTAACTATAGTTGACCGTTTTTCCAAGGCTGTGCACTTCATTCCCTGCCTAAACTACCTTCTGCTCTCGAGACTGCTACTCTTCTCATCCAGCATGTCTTCAGACTTCATGGCATTCCGCAGGACATAGTGTCAGACAGAGGTCCACAGTTCTCCTCCCGGGTATGGAGAGCCTTTTGCCAGGCATTGGGGCGTCGGCCAGCCTGTCGTCAGACGGAGGGGGCGAATCAGGACCTGGAAGCAGCCCTTCGTTGTGTCACCTCTCATCACCCGGTTTCCTGGTCCACCCACCTTCCCTGGGTTGAATATGCCCACAACTCCCTAGTTTGCTCCGCCACAGGTATGTCTCCATTCATGGCTTCTAATGGTTTCCAACCCCCACTGTTTCCAGCCCAGGAGACGGACGTGGCAGTTCCCTCGGTGCTGGGGCATCTCCGGCGTACCCGCCGAGTCTGGCGTGAAGCCCGGGCAGCTCTCATCCGCACTGCTGCTCGGAACCAGAGACTGGCAGACCGCCACCGCACTCCAGCCCCAGATTACCAGCCTGGTCAGAAGGTCTGGTTATCCTCCCGTGACCTTCCACTTCAAACCGAATCCCGGAAACTGGCACCCAGGTACATTGGCCCTTTTGAAATTGATCACATTATTAATCCCAGGGTGGTTAAGCTAAAGCTGCCTCCCTCCTTGAATGTCCACCCGTCGTTTCACGTGTCACTCCTTAAGCCAGTTTCCATCAGTCCTCTGAGCCCTCCAGCCAAACCCTCTCCACCCCCCCGGATCATTGACAACCACCCTGCATTCACCGTCCAGCGGTTGTTGGATGTACGTAGGCGGGGCCGGGGCTTCCAGTATTTGGTAGATTGGGAGGGGTATGGGCCAGAGGAGCGTTCATGGATCTCTCGCTCCCTCATTTTGGACCCTGATCTCCTCAGAGACTTTTACACCCAGTACCCGGACAAGCCTGGTAGGCCGCCAAGAGGCGTCCCTTGAGGGGGGGGTACTGTGATGATTTTGGTTCCTGTGGTATGTTTGTGTGTTTGCTCTCTCTCCCTCCCCTCTTTTCTGTTCTGCAGTGCATGTGTGTGTGGCTGACTTCTCCTGCAGCAGCAGATGAGGCACACCTATCTTCACTCACCTCATCTTCCTGTCTACAAAAGCCTGGTCTTTACTCCACTATGCTGCCAGATAATTCCGTCATGTTCGGTAGAGCTCTGTGTTCTTACATTTTTATCTTGTGATCAACTTGTTGCATAGCCGTATTTTTGCTGCCTGTTCTTCTAGTGTTGCTAGAGTTCTTTTGAACTTACCTGTGTTTTTTTTCCCTGTTGCCAACTGAATGAATGAATGAGTGACATCATTGTATTTTTTTAATTTTTTTTCCTGCTGTATAGCGCATCACACATCGCCACTCACTAGGCTGCTGACTGGCTGCCATAAGCTACACACAAACATTAAGAAGTTCTAACAAATGCAAATTTTATTACACTTTTTCCATAAGGTGGCCAACAGTAGAATTCACCACATGACAAAAGCAGACAAGAACTACCGTAGTTTGAGCACTGTCCTTGGTGCTGAAGATGTCCCCGAACCTGTTACAGGCAGCGGTTATCACAAAATCACTTTGAGCGCTGTCCTTGGTGCTGAAGATGCAAAAACAAACAAATGTCTATACTCCAAAACTCACTACCTCTGACATGACAAACCAAGACATTGTACACAGATAAAAAAACAACATCAGCAGAAAAACAGAAGTCTTGCAAACCAACAGCAAGCGGCGATAACCATGGCGAAATAACGTTGCATATCTGTAATAAAGAAAAAAAAACAAGACAGCTGTTGGCAACTAATGCTGTTGCTGCTGCAGCTACTATTAGGCTACTACTGTTATCCAAACTAAATTAAAGGAAGTAAAGATTGTTTAACCTATAATTCCGCATTATGTTGCCTTCTTTCCACAGCAAATAAATTATTTCCTTTAAACAAATGGCTCAAAGGAATGCCGTCTAGCAAAGTTAAATATTTTCACCACCATTTTAGTTATGAAATAGCCTCACATATGATATTTAAGGTGCACGCACAAACAAGCAGGATCTCACACACATAAAACGTGACTGGAATTAATAAACAAGCAGTAAATGCACAGTGGGGGTTATTTGTTTTCTGTATCGGCGTGACGCACTGTGTTAATTGAGTGAATTGTCCGAGCCGGACGCGTGTTAATTTGAGTTTGATTTAAATTAATTACACTAAAGTTGTTGAGTTAAACTAACCATACGAGTCCTTTTCGTTTTTATACAATTTATTGCTGCATTTTGAAAGCAAAAAGAGTTACGTTTTTTGGGGTTTCATGTTATATCAGGGGTTTCAGCTTGGCACCGTGAACCTGTGCCTCCCGTGACCTGTAAAAGTAGCATTGTGACATAAGCCTCAGTTTCTGTTGTTGGCGAATTGTTACAAGCTGATGAATTCGCTGGTCTAGGCTACGCAAAACGTTAGTACAGGTGAGATGACAGACAGACGGATGGTTTGTCTCTAACAAAATACTTTCTGTAGACGTGCTGCAAGAAGGGATTAATGCTTAATATACATCTGCAGCCAGAGCGCATTACGCTGTCAATAGGCTTTATGTGTGGGGAATACCATGATGTGTTATCCAAATATGGGCATGTACATTACACATAGCAGATGGATGTGATTTCCCGTCGATGAAATAAACGCAACTGTCCTCACAGTCCGTGCCGGCGCAGTGAGGGAGAAATGCACAGACTGCTTCGTGTTGGAAGTGCTGTGGTCGGACTAACGGGCGGTCGGACTACTGGGGATGAAATCCGACGGTCGGAATAATGGCATGAAAATGGTTGGATTAATGGGCGGTCGACATTATGGGACTAAAACGATAAAACTTGCCGTAGACCTGCATGGTTGGATTAGCGGGTAGTCAGAGTTTTGGGTAGTCAGACCTATGGGAGGGCGCACTAACGCCTGGTCCCCACTGGCGACTGGGGTGGCCAGTGGGGTGGCCAGCAAATTTATAGGGGGGGCCGTGGCCCCCTCTAGCCACCCCCTGGTGGCACCATTGCTCTGCTGGGACAGCAGCGTCTCGGCTGCAGATAGGAAGAGACTGGACAAGCTGATCAAGAAGGCCAGCTCTGTCGTGGGATGCTCTCTGGACTCTGTGTAGGTGGTGGGAGAAAGGAGGATGACAGCCAAGCTGTCATCTCTGAGGACTAATGACTCCCATCCTCTGCAGGAGGAGATAAAAGCTCTGGAGAGCTCCTTCAGCGATAGACTGATTCACCCAAAGTGTGTGAAGGAATGCTGTCGCAGGTCCTTCCTGCCTGCTGCTGTCAGGCTACATAACCAGCACTGCTCACAGTAAACTGCACCATGGACACTTTAAGGACACTGTGGACACTTTATAAACACCACAATAAGCATTGCTGTCCCCCATGTTGTTGTTTATTTGCACATTCAATATTCACTTTGCACTAAATTAATCCATTGCTCACTTTTTATCCACTGCTCATTATTATTATTATTATTATTATTATTATTATTATTATTATTTATTGCTGTTTCTTGTATTTTTTGTACTTTTTTCTGCATGCCTAGTTTTTTAAAGTTTTTTTTTAAATATTGAAATCTTTAATTTAATTTACCCTTGACTGCTGTAACACTGGAATTTCTCAATTGTGGGATCAATAAAGGTGTGTCTTATCTTTTCTTATCTTTTCTTTAGGGTATGTCACAGTTCTGCTCCTCTGCTCACCTCATGCAATACGTTTCCATTTACCCCACCTCTGCTCTACTGACTGCCAGCCACACCCATCTCATCAAGGCAACTCTGCTCACCTGCTCACCCACCCTGCCACCTAATCACCCCAACTCCTGCTTTCAGTCACTGACTGGCTCAGTATAAAGACTCCTGCTCTCCACACACTCACTGCCAGATTGTTCTTTACCTCTTTGCATGCAAGACTCTGCAGCACTACTTCCCGGACTGATTTCTTGTTGCCAACCTTGCCTGCTTTTGACCAGCCAACCTTGCCTGAATCCTGGTAATTGCCTCTGCCACGGCTGCCCCTCCCTAAACGCACAACACGCGCTGTGCGTAGGGCCTCATCTTCCATGGGGGGCCACATTTTGCGCCAGGGGACGCATGTGCGCATATGTGTAATGGATGCGCATAATGCGCTACCGTGAGGCGCGCGTAGAATCAGCTCGAGGAAGGAGAGAAGAGACCTGTAATCTGACTGCGCATGCCTCGCTGCAATGATTGACAGCACTCGACATCTGACCAATCAGAGGGTTGCACTGGCAGGCACTTGCAGAGCTGCAGCAGGTGAAGAGTTGTCAACATGTTGTCCAAAAGACATCACGAGCAAAGAGCATGGATACCAAGAGGCGAAGCTCAATAGAACGCCCCATAGCAACAAATTCCCCCATGGTTTCGTCCTACCGCCACCATTTTGGACCGTCAGCAGACTGCAGCAGACCCACTTGCATACAAAAACACACAGACAAACTGAAGTATATCGCTATTAATTATGCTTACAATGCTACTCACCTCATGATAGCTTGGTCACAGCTGCTTTTTCATGTTTTTGTAAAGCAAAATATAGACTTTAAAAAAAAACAAAACGAGGAAAAACGGCCGAGATGGCAACTGGTCATTTTACCACTCCTACATATTACATCCACTTATGAGAAGATTAACTTAATTACTCCTTCAAAATCACCCCATAAGCCAATCTACCAAAAAAATCAATAAATAATAAAAAAAAAAAAAAATCAATATTTTAACTAGAAACACATTAATGGCGATGTCATATAGTCAGGAATAAAGATTTATTTACAGTTTGTACAGTAAGGGGACAGTAATAATAATAATATATAAGTTATTTTAATATGATATATTTTAATGCTAAAGCAGTAATCAGTTCTGATATAAATGGTCCAAGAGGCCATATATAGGCCTATATATACATATATCTTCCCACGAAAACTGGAATATTAAATTGATATTAAAACGTACACCTCTGTCAGGATCCTTCGGGAAACGGTGGAAGGCCAGGTGCGGGTTGTTCCACCGATAGTTGTTGCAGTTAATTGCACTACACTGTTTTCTTTTACTTTTTTCCTCCTCTCTCCTTGACATCTTGCATGTTGTCTGAGCGCAACAGTCCAAGCTCAACAGTCCAAAATGGCGTTAGCGCCCCTAGTGGCTGTTGGCAGAAATTCAACGGCGCTTCGCCTCTTGGTATCCATGCTCTTTGTCACGAGTCAGGAGCAAATAAGAGGGAAAAAAAGGCAAAACAAGAGGAAGCTTGTGCTTCTCTTGAAGATGGGTATGTTGAAATAAAACTTTGTGGCACAAACACCTAAGCTGCTACTCATTAGATAGGAATCTCTGTCTCCAGTCTCTATCTAGACTGGAGAATTTTTTTTTACCAGCGGCCCTGATTAACATTTATTGAATGTCTTGTTAACGCCCTATGCATTCACCTCTGATGAAAAGGAGTGGTAAAATGACCAGTTGGTGGTCGTATATATTGGCTAAAGTTTATAGCCTATCAATTTATGTTGTTAATATAAGTTTTTGACTATTTTTATGGAGGTAAATGTCACCATCTGTTGGTGAAATTAATTCATAACAGTCAGCTTTTGAGGAGACTGATGAAATGAGTGTGTAACTGATGCATTTGTTGACAGAGGGAGCTAAACTTGAATCTAAAGTTTGAAATATCAGTCTATTTGATCCTGAATTAGTATGTTTTCTTAGGACTCTATCTGCTATCTGAGATATTATCTGCTCCTGGCAGTTGGACTTTTCGGCTTAATTAGGCTGTGAGTGATAAAGCTGTGCAGAATATCACCCTTAATCCACAAAGTTTAGCCAAATGCAGCATAACCAAAAGGTTTTAGCTTCTCAGTTAACAAACTACCAATGTCTATAAGAAAAAAAAAACTGCAGTGGAACCAGCAGGATTTTATTTCATACACCTCGTGTGCAATGTCTAGGTTCCCACACACACATACACAGTAGGGTTGAGACAAATATCATCAGAGTAAAATGTGTCAATATCCGTATTCCTAGGAAGGAAAATTCTCATTTGGGTACTTGTGTCTACATCAATCTGTGATACACTAGCCACACACACAGCTAATCCTCGACTCCTACACAAAGTTCACTGCGGCTCTGCTGCGCCACAAGGACACAATTCCATCGTCACAGACTGCCACTCTGTCTACAGGGATTAACAGCTCGTGACTCTCACTGCTTCTACACCTATTAGTTCTCTTCCACTGGCTCACTCCTACATCAGTTTGTAAAATATCTCAAATCAGCCAAGTTGGAGAACTTGGCTCAACCCATCGCGGTGCAGGAACTGCTTATTAAGACAGCTCATGAATAGACCTGATAATCAAAAAACCTTTTAATAATTCAGTTTAACATAGTGATGTTTGTGTTTGTGATCACAGAGCTTTTTAATTCCCTAATGTTTTATTATTATTCCGGAAACAACCATGCATTACAAACAGAAGCACATGACTAATTCTTATGCAGAATGAAACTCCAATGTCATCATTCTACATTATAATGATCCATGAGCTTCTGTTTAGTGTTTTTCATTTAAGTTTATAGAAAACTTCCTCTTACTCTTGTGATCAAGGTAAAAGAGTCATTTCATGAGATATTTTGGGTTTCACATTAAAACATTTTTGTGACATGCCTCTTTTTCAAGTTTACAAAGAGTGAGGGTGATTCCAGATATTTACTAGGCTTGTTTGTATCACCACTAATGGACCCTTCACTAAGCCCCGCCCCTTTGTGATGGTCTGTCAAGCTATCAGAGCTAGCATGGAGACCAGCTTGTAACTAACTGCAGTCCCTGAAGCAATGTTATCAAACTTTTGGATATGCAAAACAGCCATTTCAGAAAGAAATTTGCCAAAAAGTTTTGCAAACAAAAGCTTCTTCACCAATTATTAAATAGATGTCAGCTGGCGTGTTTGAGACTTTTTTCTTGTGTCATTCGACTTTATTGCACATAACCTTTTTTTATTATGGATAGTAATGTTATGATTTCTGTATCTGTATAGTTTATAGTTTTGTTGATATGTTGATATGTTTCATGAAAAAAATGTTGACCTGTTGACCACTTATTTCCCCTACTGTATGTGTTTGAAGGATATATCCAGGATGTCAGACTGACTCAGCAGCAAAAACTGGTTAAAAAGATAAAAACAGTCAGCAGCTAAAGCCTAACAAACAGATCACAATATTAAAGTGAACCATCACATCTCTGGCAATTGAGACAGAGGACAATGATTATAAAGGGAAACTTTGCCGATATTCAACCAGCAGTATGTCATCGCAGTGTGTGCAGAGGAGCAACTTTTGGCTTTTCCTCAATCAGTTAGTGCCCAGACCTCTACCACCAGATAGGCGGGAAGCTCCAGGGAAACCCAAACACTGTTCATCTGCATACACTGCAATGACACACAGCTGGCTGAATATTAGCAAAGTCTCCCTGTTTACCTTCACTGGTTCCTTTGAAGCAGGGAAGATCCTTATCCAGTCTTATCTGTGTTATCATTAAAAAGCAAAAGCAGCCTCTGGACACACTCAGTGGGCTTTACCTTCAGTGGTTAGCTGGCTAACCCTATACTTTTCGGGGTTTGATTTTGGAACAAGGAATACCTAAGTTATTTATACCTTATGTAAGTGATATTTATATTGTATTTAATAAGTTGAAATTTGTTACTTTTGCGGATGACACCAATTTATTTTGTTCAGGGGAAGACATGAAAGAATTATTGAAAACCTTAAAAAGGGAATTGATGATGCTAAAAAACATGGTTTGATATTAATAAGTTACCACTAAATGAAAGTAAAACTAAACGTATGGTATTTGTTGGTGTCAGAGTAAATTGCAAAATAAAATTGATTTTAAATTGAGTTGAAACTGAAAGAATATATGAAACAAAATTCTTGGGAGTGATTATAGATCATAAACTCTGTTGGAAGCTATTGCTATTCTTTATAAAACAAGGGATAAGTTAAATAAGAAATGTTTCTATATATTATACTGTTCACTTATTATACCATATATGTCATACTGTGTAGAGGCTTGGGGAAATGCTTATAGAACAAATATAGACCCTATAATTAAACTTCAGAGAGAGCTATTAGAATAATAAATAAAGTGGAATATCCTGAATCAACCAATCAATTATTTATTCAGTCTTGCACCTTAAAATTTGTAGATATTGTGTATTTAAAAACACTGGAAATACTCATTAGAGTTAAGAATAAAAGCCTTCCTATTTTGCCTTCAATATTTTTTTTAAATTAAGAGAAGGAAAGTATAATTTAAGAGGGTTGTGTATTTTCAAAACATGTAGAGTGAGAACCAATGAACCATGAACTTAATGATGAAATAAAATCGTGTAGTTCCTTGATGAATTTCAAAAAAGCTTTAAAATATAAAATAATTAAGGATTATAATTTAGAGTAATATTTGTTTTCTTTTGTTTTTTTCTTTTCCTTCTTTATTTACTTTTTCTGTTTGCTGATATTCTGCGATATCTTATGGTTTGTTTAGGAGAGGTATAAGCCTTTGGGCTTCAGCCTGTTCCTTTTTTGGTTAATGATTGTGTGGAGTATATTGTGTGAAATCAGTGTGAATATGTATAATGTTTTGTATTGTTTTGTTTTGTTTTTGGTAGTTTTTGATTGACACAAATTGTTATGCTTTGTACGGAAGACGAGAACGGCCATGTATTTTTATTTTTTTTGTGCACTGTTAGCGCGTGATGACGACTTATTAATTCGTTATCTCGAGATAACAAATTAATTAATTCGTTATCTCATTGTTTTCTCGTGATAATTGTCAAGTCTGATGATTGCGCGCTGGTTAATGTTATCGTCCTGATTTCAGGCTACAAGAGCTGCCACTGGCTGGTCCAGGTGTCCCACGGAGGTGAAAACGGCAGATCACATTATTGATCAACGCATCAGGATGTAGGCAACTTTAATCAAGGTCTAACACAGGCAGAAATTGCATTGTGTCTTTCTGTCAGAGATGGCATTCAGATTAGTCCTCGTCATTTAAAGGAGAAGACTAGCGCGGTCACAACTTCACAGGCGAAGATTAAGTGATCCTGCTCATCGACGGGAAATCACATCATCTGCTATATGTGACGTACATGCCCTTATTTGGATAACACATTCTGGTATTCCCCACACACAGGAAGATGTTTTAAGTAGGGGGGGGCTGCCAACTGAATGAATGAATGAGTGACATCATTGTATTTTTTGACCAGACGCCCCGCATTGTGAGGGACTGCACGGCATTTCTGTCTCTTTTCACGAGTCACGCAAATTGAGACCATGTCCGCATGATTGGTTGCCACCCGCGCTAGCATTGTTGGAGTACCGTAGTACTACGGTACCTCACGGTACCACTACTGTGGGATAAGTTCAAAATCCAATCGCAAGAGGGTTAGTGTCCATGCGCATGGACACTCACCCTCTTGCGCAAGCAAAAGAAATCATTCAGCATGCTATGTAAGTACAAATTTCAACCAGCAGCAGAAATGAAAGGCAAATCCTGCCAGTTGTGGAATGAACGGGAGTTACAGATGCCATATTCCTGTCAAATATGCCGCAAGATAATTTCCTCTTTGTTGATTTCATGACTGCCCAGAAATACCTGAACAGCCGAGCCGTGGCGGCACACAGGTGTGATGAGTCAGAGGACAAACGAGCCGTTCACATTTCTCTCTTTGTGGCAGGGAACAGCCGACAAACCTCACTGCACTTTAGGGACTGTTCTTTACTTAAGGAGGGACTGTTACTTGTCAGGGGAGGAGGGTGGCTGGTTGATTTTTATTTTAAGGTCCAAGCTCCAAGGTGCCTCTTGCCTAGGGCCCCCAGAGTGTCTTGAAACAGCCCTAGTGACATACATGCCCTTATTTGGATACATCCTGGTATTCCCCACACATAAAGCCTATGGCATAATACTCTCTGGCTGCAGATGTATTCAGCATTAATCCTTCTTGCAGCATGTCTACAGAAAGTATTTTGTTAGAGACAAACCACCCATCTGTCTGTCATCTCACCTGTACTAACGTTTTGCCTAACCTTGACCAGCGAATTCATCAGCTTGTAACAATTCGCCAACAACAGAAACTGAGGCTTATGTCACAACGCTACTTTTACAGGTCACGGGAGGCACAGGTTCACGGTGCCAAGCTGAAACCCCTGATATAACATGAAACCCCAAAAAAACGTAACTCTTTTTGCTTTCAAAATGCAGCAATAAATTGTATAAAAACGAAAAGGACTCGTATGGTTAGTTTAACTCAACAACTGTAGTGTAATTAAATTAAATCAAACTCAAATTAACACTTGTCCGGCTTGGACGATTCACTCACAGCGCATCCCGCCGATACAGAAAACAAATAACCCCCACTGTGCATTTACTGCTTGTTTATTAATTCCAGTCACGTTTTATGTGTGTGAGATCCTGCTTGTGTGTGCGTGCACCTTGAATATCATATGTGAGGCTATTTCATAACTAAAATGGTGGTGAAAATATTTAACTTTGCTAGACGGCATTTCTCTGAGCCATTTGTTAAAAGGAAAAAAAATTATTTGCCGTGGAAAGAAGGCAACATAATGCGGAATTATAGGTTAAACAATCTTTGCTTCCTTTAATTTAGTTTGGATAACAGTAGTAGCCTACTGGTAGGCTAGCTGTAGCAGCAACAGCATTAGTTGCCAACAGCTGTCTTGTTTTTATTTCTTTATTACAGATATGCGACGTTATTTGGCCATGGTAATCGCCACTTGCTGTTAGTTTGCAGGACTTCTGTTTTTCTGCTGATTTTTTTTTTTTTTTTTTTTTTTTTATCAATGTACACTGTCTTGGTTCGTCATGTCAGAGGTAGTGAGTTTTGGAGTATAGACATTTGTTTGTTTTTGCATCTTCAGCAAGGACAGCGCTTAAAGTGATTCTATTATAACCGCTGCCTGCAGGCTCGGGGACATCTTCAGCACCAATGGCAGTGCTCAAACTACAGTTTCTTGTCTGTTTTTGTCATGTGGGGAATTCTACTGTTGGCCTCCTTATGGAAAAATGTAATAGAATTTGCATTTGTTAGAACTTCTTAATGTTTTATTTGTGTGTAGCTTATCGCAGCCAGTCAGCAGCCTAGTGAGTGGCGATGTGCGACGCGCTATACAGCAGGAAAAAAAATACAATGATGTCACTCATTCATTCATTCAGTTGGCAGCCCCCCCTACTTAAAACATCTTCACGTGTGTGGGGAATACCAGAATGTGTTATCCAAATAAGGGCATGTACGTCACATATAGTAGATGATGTGATTTCCTGTCGATGAGCAGGATCACTTAATCTTCGCCTGTGAAGTTGTGACCGCGCTAGTCTTCTCCTTTAAATGACGAGGACTAATCTGAATGCCATCTCTAACAGAAAGACACAATGCAATTTCTGCCTGTGTTAGACCTTGATTAAAGTTGCCTACATCCTGATGCGTTGATCAATAATGTGATCTGCCGTTTTCACCTCCGTGGGACACCTGGACCAGCCAGTGGCAGCTCTTGTAGCCTGAAATCAGGACGATAACATTAACCAGCGCAATCATCAGACTTGACAATTATCACGAGAAAACAATTTTGTTATCTCGAGATAACGAATTAATAAGTCGTCATCACGAGATAACAGTGCACAAAAAAAAAAAAAAAATACATGGCCGTTCTTGTCTTCTGTAGCTTTGTACCTTATAATGTATAACCAAAATAAATTCCATTCATTCATTCATTCATTAAATGTGTATCTACTTCCAACCTCTCCAGGTAACAAGTCTCATTAGTACAGGACATGCTCAAGGCACAACATTTAGCTTGAAATCCACAAAACCAGCCTGAAAATTCTGAAACGACTGCATGAGGGTCGATGGAGCAGAGCTGGCCAGTGCTACGTTATGACTGGCCAGGCTGCATTCGAAGGGCATGATTCAGTGACGGGTCAGTTGTTCTTGTAAACATGTTAGCTAATGGTCCCAGACTAGTAAGTCCAGAATGGGTTAAGACAACTCTTGCAGTTATATAGAAGGTCTCAATGGTAATTCCTTCTTTCACTGAATTACAGCGTTCCAGGTACATGAAGATGTGCACTGTATGAACACATAAAACAATGTTGTAACTAAGTCAAAGGTTGCATTAAATGCATACTGATAAGCAAATTTCCTCATCAATGACATCAGCAGTGACTTCAGAATGAATTCTAGTAAATACAAGGCTAATTTAAAGATGAAAAGGCATGTAGATATTCAAAGGTTGTTCTTTTCAAGAGACAGTAAAAGTCACATTCAGCTTTCCACTTAAACTTGTTAAATATTTTTATAGTTAAATGACACATTTTAATTCTAAAAATGTCTAACTATACCTTGAATTAAAACTGACACTTTGTGAACTCACTGACTAAGTAAGATGTAAGCCTCCAAAAATAGCTGCCAGCAGGTGTCTTACCGGACAGTTTGTCTCAAGAAGCGGTCGGGGTCCTGGGCAGTAAAGGTGGTGAGCAGAGACCCTGCAGGCAGACCCTCCTCCAATTTGATGGACTTGGGATTGGGGCTGAACTCTGGACTCTCGTTGATGTCCAAGATTCGTACAGAGACGGTTGCTGTAGACTGACGAGGCAGGTGGATGCCACGAGCCAGCGGGACCTCATTCTCTGCCTCCACCGTCAGCATGAAGGAACGAGTTAGCTCAAAATCTATTGGCTGGACAGCAGAAGGGAGGGACAAGATGAAACTGGCATGATACACCAGATATCTAAAGCATTTACATGGGGAACATTAAGCACAATTCATGCTCACTGTGTTTGTGGAGCATCTTAGTTGCTACATGTTTAAATCATACAAATATGCTTCTCTCAATATGTTAATGAACTTAACCATATCTATCAGACTGCTTTAGGCCCCCAGTTGCATTCTGAGTGTTCATTATGTAAGCATATAAAGCTATAATGAGTGGGTAACATTAAAAACAAACAAACACATACCATAGTTTGCCTCCACAAACCTGTCAAGTTGCACTTACAGTTTGCATTAATGTGAAAATATTGATGCTTCACACACATCTTCACCCTGACGGCACATAAAATCTATACAATCAGCACAGTTTCAAGGTGAACACCCAAGATTAAAGTCACCAATTCAGTATCTGTCCAAATGTCTCTCCCTCTGCTCCTGAGATATGATATCATGGCTAGCAAAGTGTTTTATGCATAATGAGGACATTATGATATCACCGTGAAGCTGACCTCTGACCTTTTGGATATAAAGTATCATCACTTAATCATTATATCCTATTAGACATTTGGGTGAAGTTTCAGCATAATCAGCATATGAACTCATAAATTGAGTTATGGCCAAAAACATGTTTTATGAGGTCACAGTGACCTTGACCTTCGACCATCAAAGTCTAATCACTTCATTCTTGACTCAAAGTAGACATTTGTGCCAAATTTGAAGAAATTCTTTGAAGGTGTTCTTGCAATAATGAGTTCACAAGTATGAGATGGATGCAAGGTCACAGTGATCTTCGACCTATGACCACCAAAATCTAATCAGTTCATCTTTGAGTCCGAGTGAACATTTGAGCTGAATTGGAAGAAATTCTCTCATGGTGTTCTTGGGATTTACAAGATTGCACCTTGCATTTACAAGAATGAGACAAATGAAATCACCTTGGCTTTGACCTATGACCACCAAAATCTAATCTCTTTATCATTGAGTCCAAGTGAAGGCTTGTGCCAAATTTTAAGAATTTCCTGAAGATGTTCCTGAGATAATACGTTCACAAGAATGGGACATATGGATATATGCGTAGATAGCTCAGTGCACGGACAAACAGACAACTTGAAAACATAATGTACCCAGCCATGGCTGTTGGTGGCGTAGTGATATAAAAACATAAAAATTAATGGGTGAAAACCCTATGGAAGGGGCACCCTGATGGCCTGGGGCATAAAGCTGACCATGCGCAGACCAGGCAGAAAGCGGTGTTTAGCAGCCACCAGCCTTTGAAGCCTGCCTGGCACTGCCCAAGTTTAGACACCAGCACTTCAGACTCTTCGATGTGATGTTTCGTCTCCATGACATCAAGACCCCACTTCAACTGCCACACTCCGCCTCTGGTCACTCTTGCTGGTGAGACTGAGTCTGCAGTGGGCTGTGTTGCCCCCCCCCCCAACCACTCCCACTGAAGCCAGTAAGTCATCTTTGTTATTATCTTCTCACCCAACTGGCAGTGTGTTGAGGTACCCTAGCAGCAGCCACTGAAAGACGAGAGCCCCGGCTGTGGATATGGTGCAGGTTCGCTTGGAGGAGAAGAAGCACACCCCCCCTTTGACAGCCTGGTGGCCCACCTGCTTCCGCAGTCAGCATGTTGGACAGAGAGCAGGGAGCCTTTAACCACGACTGCTACATGACAGAGAGGCGCTAAAGTAGTGGTGAGTGAGTGAAGTCTGCAACAGGCTCTTGCCATGTGTGGCTGAGACTCACTCTGCCTAAAACCACCATGGGGATCTCCATTAGCCACAGCCATTACAGAAAGTCTTTTCAGATTAATCTACATGGTCACTCAGCGCTTTAAACAGCTAGAGGAGGAGAGATGGCAGTCCTATTGGCCCCTTGCTCACACACAGAAGGGAGACGAGACAAGGCATGGTACTCATGGTAGTTGGTAATGTGGTTTAATAAACGTTTTTATTAAAACAAATTACATTCCTCAAGAGCATTTCCCTCTTCTCCCTTTCTTCCTGTTTAAAGGAAGATTTACGAACACACACTTACTGATCAATGTTTGAAAAGCTCACCATCTCTCTATTTATATTCTTAATCACCATCGTAACAGAGCATCACCTCTGCATTTTTGTAACACATCCACCACCCCAACCTGCCTCCTTAAGCTCCAGATTGCTTCCTTGTAAGAAAACATACAAACAGTTTTTGAGAACAGCCTGACAGGGGAAGCGAGCCAGACTATTTGTTACACTGTGATAACAAGGATTTGGAACTGCACTCCTGTCTATTCATCTGGCGAATGTCCGCCAGAATGCACGTGATACTGCTTCTCAACAGAGCAAAGATGCAGTTTTGCAAATCTGCTGCTCTGTGCTTCACTGAAACCTGGCTTGACAAATGCATCCTGGACACTTCGCTCAATCTGCCAGGCTTCCTACTCCTCTGAGCAGACCGCAGCGCTATCGGAGATCCGGTCAGAGGTGAAACCTACTTTTATGGAAACTAAGGTTGGTGTACACGTAATAGTGTTGAAGAAAACATGCAAGAAACTTTTTCATCGGCAGTAAACTGTTTTATTCACCACAGGACTTTTCCTCCTTCACCCTGGTCGGTGTGTACTGCCCACCTCAGACGTTTGTTAATAATAATAATAATAATAATAATAATAACAAACTTTATTTGTATTGCACCTTTCTTAACAAAGTTACAAGGTGCATGCACAAGGAATAAAAATACAGTGACAATAACATGGTAAAACAACAATAAAAACAACGTAACAACAATAATGAATGAATCAGTAAAAACAGAAGGAGAAAAGAGAGCATAGATGCACTAGACTGCTGCCATTAGCAGGAATAAAATGCCTTTTTATAAAAATAAGTTTTTAGAAGAGATTTAAAATTAGATAAGGAGCTGGCTAACTTTATGTCCTCAGGAAGATCGTTCCATAATCGGGGTGCATAGATGGCAAAGGCCCTATCTCCCTTACTCACAAGCCTAGTCCTAGGTATAACCAGTAGAGTCATGTTTGAGGACCTCAAATTACCGGCTGGCTTGTAGGGAATTTAAAGCTCTGTGATGTAGCCAGGAGTTAGGTCATGGAGAGCTTTAAAAGTTAACAATAAAATTTTAAAATCAATTCTAAATTTAACTGGCAGCCAGTGAAGTACAGCTAAAACTGGAGTTATGTGCTCAAATCTCCTTGAACCGGTGATCAGTCTGGCAGCAGCGTTTTGCACCAACTGCAGACGGTGGAAACAACACTGGCTAAGACAGGTGTAGAGGACGTTGCAGTATTCTAAGCAGGAGGACACAAGGGCATTTACAATTTTGTTGAGGTCATGGAAAGATAAAAACGATCTAATTTTAGAAATGTTTCTTAGGTGCATAAAACAAGATTGAATGGTTTTCTTAATATGGGCCTCAAAACAAAGATTAGAATCAAACGAAACAACGAGATTTCTTGCAACATCTTTGACATTCACAGCCAGAGAGCCAAGACTGTTTTGGAAATGGGATCTGGAACTGAGGGGGCCAAGCAAAAGAACCTCTGATTTGTCAGCCTTGAGTTGAAGGAAGTTTTGGGACATCCAGCATTGGATGTCGACAAGACAGGCCGTGAGGGAAGCAAGACAACTGGGGTTAGAGGATTTAAGTGGGACATAAAGCTGGGTGTCGTCAGCATAACAGTGAAACTGAATGTTGTGTTTGTGGATAACCTGACCAAGAGGGAGCATATATATTGAAAATAATAAAGGGCCAAGGATAGATCCTTGTGGGACACCACAGGAGAGATAGGCAGATGATGATGAGGCATTGCCAATAGCAACAGAAAGGGTTCTCTCTGAGAGGTAGGAACGGAGCAAATTAAGGGCAGTGCCACCTAGACCTACCCAGGACTCTAACCGGTTCAAAAGTATGGTGTGGTCCACCGTGTCAAAGGCTGCACTTTAATCTAGGAGAACTAGAATTGAGGAGTCACCAGCATCTAGAGTTAAAAGAAGATCATTTGTAACCTTAACCAAGGCAGTCTCAGTGCTATGGTGGGCTATAAAGCCAGATTGGAACTTTTCAAATAAACTCTTGTTACTCAAATTAGTAAGGAGCTGAGTGGAGATCAGTTTCTCTAAAATCTTTGATAAAAAGGATAATTTTGAGATGGGTCTGTAATTAACAAGAAGATGAGGATCAAGACCAGGTTTCTTTAAAAGAGGTTGGATTAAAGCATGCTTAAAAGAGGAGGGAAAAACACCGGAGACTAAAGAGTTATTTAAAATGGAAAGGATGGTGGGACCAATGGTTTCTAACACCTCCTTTAAAAAAGATGTGGGAATAATATCCAATTGGCAAGACGAGGGCTTCATATGTGAAATAGTTTTAGTAAGAGTTAACAGAGTGGTGAGTTTGAAGGGATTGAGTGATGCTGAAATTATAGGTGAGACTGAAACAACACGGGTAGATGATGTCTAATGTTCTTAACTTTGTCCTGGAAAAATTGGAGAAAGTCTTCACATTTTTGGAGGAAGAGATGGAGGGGGGGGAATAACTGAGTTAATCACTTTAAACAGGGTCCTAGGGTTATTACTATTATTGGCGATGATGTTGGAGTGATATGTGATTTTAGCATTCTTAACAGCCTGTTGGTAAGATGCCATGAGTTGTTTTAAGCAGATAAGGTAAGTGGTTGATTTATTTGCCTTCCATTTGCGTTCTGCTCTTCTGCACTGTCTCTTAATGGATCTGGTATGTTCATTTAGCCACGGTTGTGGATTATGTTTAGGGATTCTAGTTTTGAAGGGTGCAATTGAGTCTAGGATAGACAGACAGTTACTGTTAAAATTGTTGGTCATGTCATCTAAAGAACGATATTGCTCTGGAGGACAAGAAAAGGCTAAAAGGGCATTACGAAAAGCACTGGCAGACGCAGAGTTAAACACACAAGATCAGGTAGAAACAGGGGGCTTAGACGAAGGACAAGGGAGAGGAGCATTAAAAGCCACAGCTTTGTGGTCAGACACACAGACATCTATAAGTTGAAGGTTACAGGGAGCGAGGCCAAGTGAAAGCACAAGATCCAGAGTATGACCCTTAAGGCCCGAACATACTCGAGCGTACTATTAGTGGAGCGGACTCCGCAAGGAATGTCCACAGTCATTCGGGCTTTCATAGTTGAGTGCACTTCCGCGTTGTAGTTTCCTGTAAAAATGTCCGTGAAAAATCCCTGCGATGTGAAAAATACATGCCAAGCAGTCACTGGTGCGGAGTCCGCGCGGTCGTAAAATCTGAGCTTTGAACGCGCAGGGCTTGTGGACATCCGCTTTGAGTCCGCATGGACCTCCGTAGAGTCCGTTCCGTGTACGTTCCGCCCGAGTATGTTCGGGCTTTTAGTGTGAGTGGGGTCATTTACAGACTGAGTAAAATCAAAAGATTCAAAAAGGCTAATAAAATCAGCAGAGAGAGGGTGTGATGGGAAACAGACATGGATGTTAAAGTCTCCAAGTATAATAATATTGTCAAAGCGCTGAGTGATGAGGGACAGAAGTTCAGAAAATTCAGTAATAAAGCCCGAATTCAAAACTAATTACAAAACTAAAGATTTCAAAGGTGGTAAAATTTCCAAAGGAGATGGGAGAACATTTATGAACACTCTTGTAGAATACAGTGAGGCCCCCACCCCTCCTTGCTGGTCTTGGTAGGTTAAAATAAGAGAAATTAGAAGGGGAGGTTTCATTAAGAGGAACATTGTCCTCTGGGCTAACCCAAGTCTCGGTGATCATGAAGAAGTGGAAATTATTTCATAAGATGAAATCATGGCGGATGAAGGACTTGTTGGACAAAGACCTGACATTTAAGAGACACATTTTAACAGAGGAAGAGATAGGTGGACGATGAATAGTGGATCTGACTAGGTTGTCATTGTTAACAGTGCATGCTTGGGGAGCACTCAAACAGGGCCTATTACTAATAATAACTGGAATGACCATAGAGCAAACAGTGGGAGAGTTCATTGAAACAGATGATGAATCAGCACAACCCGCATTATTCAGTTTTGGTGAGTTAGGAGTCAGAGATGGGTAATCAAGATCATTATGGGGTGGAGATAGTCAGAAAGGGTTATATATATATATATGACATCTATTTAATAATTGGTGAAGAAGCTTTTGTTTGCAAAACTTTTTTTGCAAATTTCTTTCTGAAATGGCTGTTTTGCATATCCAAAAGTTTGATAATATTGTTTCAGGGACTGCAGTTAGTTACAAGCTGGTCTCCATGCTAGCTCTGATACCTTGACAGACCATCACAAAGGGGCGGGGCTTAGTGAAGGGTCCATCAGTGGTGATACAAGCCATAACCAGTTGCTGAGCAGAAATGATTTAACCACTGGTGTAAGCCATAAAGCCGGCTGAAGCGTTCAGATGAGGGAGACAAAGTGGCAATAGGACCAGATAGGATGCAGCGTTTGCCCAGGCTTTCAATAGTTAATGCAAGTGACTCTATCACTTGCTGTAGTTTGATTGACTGCCTAGCCATGACGTCATTCGTCCCACAGTGCAGTAGAACAGTGTGTATGGAGGGATGGAGATCCAGTAGTGTTGGAGCAAGTTTAATGAAATCTGCAACTCTTCCACCAGAGAGGCAGTATGTAACAGCGCCGGGGAGTTCTACGAATCTCACAATGGAGTCGCCAAGGATAAGAAGCTCTGCTGTGTCCGTGTTATCAGTGCTATTGTACTTGGCGAGCTTGGGAAGAAGGTGGCGCTTTGTTTGGCTAACTGAGTTAGCCACATTAGCACTGCGGGAGAAAGTGGCTTCGTTATGCGCCAGGTGTATGGAAGAGGGGGCAGTAACTGAGACAGCAGCAAGTCCGGGAGCATGAGTGATGTTTACATAGGGGCTAACGCTACACGTGGATGATGGAGATGAAATACGGGGATGTTTACAAGTGGGGTAAATGTCTCTGGAGTTGGGATTACAAGGAGACCGGCGTCTTTTCGACGATGCTGCAGATCGTCTGACTGCAGGAGGGAGAGAGGGCGGCGAAACTGGGTCCTCAGTGACAGAAAGAGGAGTGAAGTGGTTGAAGAGTTGAAGCGGGCCATTGTCAACTTTTGGGTCGTAAAGAGGAATAGAAATTTTCTTCCTCCCTGACAACTGATGACCAGGAGGAGCAACCGGGAGCAGGGGAATCACCAGCTGGCTGCTCCAAACTAGCCAGCCGGTAGGAGAGCTCTGATTGACGCTGGAGAAGATCCATAATGAGACACTCAATGGATTTTAAATCAGTTTTTATATCAGTGATTGAGGACATTGCAGCCATCCTTCGAGGGGAGACCACAGCTGAGCAGCCGGAGAAACAGAGAAATCAGAGCAAGTAAGGTGAGTTGTCCTGGTATCCTTTAGTGAAATGTGGATGCTCAATAGTTCACTGTCAGTGTCAACAGAGAGATGAATATGCCAGAGTCTATGTGTTGCACGCAGTCAGACTGGCGAGGTGAATCCGGGGACTGTAAGCAGAGAAACAGAGAAAAACTTCAGCAGCAAGGTGGAATGAATGAGATGCTCTGTTGTTTGTTTAATGGTAGCGTAGCAGAAAAACGACCACATATTGAATCTGTTGTAGATCACAATCAGGGACTGTGGTAGTGAGACTGGAAGACCAAGAAGGTGTATGCAAACAAGACTTACCAGCAACAGACCCAGAGGGCCCAGTTGCGGTGATTCAGCTCAGTCATTGGTGAAGCTAGGATCACAGCCAGCCAACACTAGGCAGCAACTCAATAATCCATCCAGCTACTGTTGGAGCCTGGGCCTGGCCTGGTGGTAGCTGGCTGCTGCTGGAGCCTGGGTCTGGCCTGGTGGTAGCTGGCTGCTGCTGGAGCCGCTGTTTCACTGTCTCCACAAACTGCAAGATGACCGTAGCTCCAGTAGCCTCCAGGCGAAGTCAACAGCTCTCCGTGTTCAAATAAACCACACTACACATGGAGACACGGTACCGCTGGGTAGCCTCAAGTCAGCCTGGAGTCTGTTGGCTGCAGGAAAAAGTGCAGCTCGACACACATCGCCGCCTTTACCAACTTATCAGGAGTAAAACATTCCGTCGGGCAACTTCAATCTTGGCACTGGGTCTCCTGATATCGCAGGGATGTGCAGTCCAGCTCTCAGGACTAGTGTACAGTGATAATGGGCTCTACATACTGGGCCTGTCTCCCTCTATATAAACGTCATTATGTTTAGACTCCAAACAGGTCACCGGGCGATAATGAGGCGGTACAACACCTGGCTGACTAGATTACTAACGTGGAGCAAAAACATCCAGGCTCCCAGCTCATCATTCTAAGGGAATTTAACAGAGCAAACCTCTGCAAAGAATTACCAAAATTCCCATCAGGGAAAATAACACACTGGTCCACTGCTGTACGGTAATAAAGAACGTATATAGCTCTGTCCCCTGTCTGGATCATCTCCTCCCTGACAGGCAGAAGTTTCACTCTGCTGAGCCTGTGGTAAAGACTGTGATGAGATGGATTTTGTGAAGACATGTGACTGCAGACCAAAACCTTCTGTATGTACAGCAAAACTCAGACAGCTTTGTCAGACTGAGGAGGAGGCCTATAGGAGTGGAGACAGACTCCTGTACAAGCAGACTAGTAACACACTGATGAAGGAGATTAGAGTAGCAAAGAGGAGCTACACTGAGAAGCAGAGGAAAAAAGAGAAAAAGGAAGACATTCCTTGAATAGGCTCCCAAGAGGAGACAGCACAGGACAGTGCAGCAAAGGTGTTTCAGAACACTGCTATGGACATCATAAGTGACTTGGACACTTGGTTTCACACTGTAAACACTCTGACATGATTTTTTTGCTGTTCTGAAAGTTGGACAGATTAGTGAGGATTAAGTCTCTTCTGTGTGCCAACCACTGATCATGAAGTACACTGCCTGGCCAAAAAAAAAGTCACCACCAAAAAAAAGGTCATACACTCTAATATTTCGTTGGACCGCCGTCTTTAGCTTTGATTACGGCACGCATTCGCTGTTGCATTGTTTCGATAAGCTTCTGCAATGTCACAAGATTTATTTCCATCCAGTGTTGCATTAATTTTTCACCAAGATCTTGCATTGATGATGGTAGAGTCTGACCGCTGCGCAAAGCCTTCTCCAGCACATCCCAAAGATTCTCAATGGGGTTAAGGTCTGGACTCTGTGGTGGCCAATCCATGTGTGAAAATGATGTCTCATGCTCCCTGAACCAGTCTTTCACAATTTGAGCCCGATGAATCCTGGCATTGTCATCTTGGAATATGCCCGTGCCATCAGGGAAGAAAAAATCCATTGATGGAATAACCTGGTCATTCAGTATATTCAGGTAGTCAGCTGACCTCATTCTTTGAGCACATACTGTTGCTGAACCTAGACCTGACCAACTGCAGCAACCCCAGATCATAACACTGCCCCCACAGGCTTGTACAGTAGGCACTAGGCATGATGGGTGCATCACTTCATCTGCCTCTCTTCTTACCCTGATGCGCCCATCACTCTGGAACAGGGTAAATCTGGACTCATCAGACCACATGACCTTCTTCCATTGCTCCAGAGTCCAGTCTTTATGCTCCCTAGCAAATTGAAGCCTTTTTTTCCGGTTAGCCTCACTGATTAGTGGTTTTCTTAAGGCTACACAGCTGTTCAGTCCCAATCCCTTGAGTTCCCTTCGCATTGTGCGTGTGGAAATGCTCTTACTTTCACTATTAAACATAGCCCTGAGTTCTACTGTTGTTTTTCTTCGATTTGATCTCACCAAACGTTTAAGTGATCGCCGATCACGATCACTGAGGATTTTTTTCCGGCCACATTTCTTCCTCGAAGACGATGGGTCCCCACTATCCTTCCAGTTTTTAATAATGCGTTGGACAGTTCTTAACCCAATTTTAGTAGTTTCTGCAATCTCCTTAGATGTTTTCTCTGCTTGATGCATGCCAATGATTTGACCCTTCTCAAACAGACTAACATCTTTTCCATGACCACGGGATGTGTCTTTCGACATGGTTGTTTAGGAAATGAGAAGCAACTCATTGCACCAGTTGGGGTTAAATAACTTGTTGCCAGCTGAAAGATAATCGCCCATGCAGTAATTATCCAATAGGAGGCTCGTACCTATTTGCTTAGTTAAATCCAGGTGGCGACTTTTTTTTTGGCCTGGCAGTGTATTTCAGATGTCTTAAACATGAGTTTCAAAACAAAGACACCTTAACATTGTATATGCTGCCACTTTCCCCCTTACTTGTGCCCTCTCAGTCTCCTGAATGCAGTTTACAAGACGCAGATGCAAAGCATTTTTGTGAGCAATGCTTTACTTATTATTTGCACAATGCCTATGGCTGTTGCTGGTGGCAAGATAGTTTTCAGTGAGCTAAAACTAATCAAAAACTATCTGAGGTCTGTTATGTCCCAGAACAGGCTTTGCAGTCTTGCCATGCTGTCCATTGACTGCCAGTTCGCTAGAAAGCTGGACTTCAAAGTAGGGCTACCCCCGACTAACAATTTTCCTCGTCAACCAATAGTCCATTAGGGCAATTAGTAGACTAGTCACCCGTATGTCAATATTAATCTAATTACAAAATTATATATTTTGAGCGGGGCAGCACAATGGTTTGAGTTCATGGTCTGAGAAAGAATAATTTAAGTAACATTTTTAAGACTGTGCTTCATTACATCTATAATTTAACATATTCTATCTACAAGTGCACGTCACACACTGAGCGAGCTGCCTGTTAATTATGCTGTCGGCAAAGCAGTAATGACTGTGCTTAGTGGCTAATGGGCATGTAGCTACTTACATGTTGTAGATGATACCTGACGTTTGTAGTCGACGAAGGACGAAGGTGATACGTAAACTCTGCAGGCAGAATTTGCCTGCAGAGTTTACGTATCATCTTCGTTATTTTCCATTTCCACTTCCATTTTGTTTTCTATGTCCACTTTACAGCCACATATTTTCTTGTTGGTATAGTATGGTACATCTAGATCGAATATCTGCTGCTGAATTTATTCTGTTATGTCGTTCTACAGTTAATAATGTAACTTTATTTCAATTGAAGATGTTAAGTATATTCAGTTCAAGTCATTCATTAATGTGAAGAGAAATTTTACGTACAAGAAGTACATACAGAGTTATGATTTCACAACTCACTGTCAGAAAGTATTGGACAGTAAGTATTGGACTATAAGAAAGTTGAAAGTCTGCAAAGGTGGAGTCCTTTGAAGCTCTGAATGGGTCAATCTGGTTCTGGGGGTGAAGTTACAGCAGGGCTGCAGGGTTGCTATGGCCAGTGGTGGGGCTCAATTTGATATCTTTTCATGGGGCCCACAATCCCTGGCTGTCCCCATGGCAATGATGGCTTTCTATCAGGCTCGGAAGGCTGGAACCCTATTATTTTTGCTTTGACTTTTTTTTTTTTTTCAGAAATGTTTTCAAAAATTCCTGTGAAATGGTACATTGTAGACACATGAGATTTCACCACTGATTGAAAGTTGTGTGCAAATGCTGCTCAAGAAATATGACACCATGGGTGTGCCTTAACTAAGGCCCAAAAAATTTAATTTTGAAAAGGGCATGCCCCTCACACTGTAAGTAGAATTGACTTGAAATTTGACACAAATGTGCAGCTCAATGTGCTCTACGAAAAAACATACAAGAACCATGATGGGACAACAGGTGAAATTTTTCGCCATTTTGAATTTTTATGAAAAACACATTTTTGACATTTATGGGTTAAATTTGTACCAAATTTTATGTGAATCATTATTGGACAAAGCATATCACAAGTTATCAAAAGCTTGTTTATATCTCATTGCCTTTTGATGATATTTACCAATTTACCAAGAGGGGGCATGGCTCAGCAAACAAGTGGACGTGGCTCCATAACAGTTGAGCCAATGGTCATGAAAGTTGCAAGAACTGTCTAAAGAGGTGCCAGCAACATTCATCGCTAGGGGGCACCAAAAATGCAGAAAAATGAACTTGGCACAATACAAAAAATACTATCAATTAGAAATTGTTTGTCGAGTCAATGCGAGGCTTGCATCATATGTTAAATAAAAATGTTGAACCATGTGAGTAATATTATTTTGAAATTGGTCAATCAAAGGCACTGCAATGCCATTTTGATTTTTATGAAATACTAATTTTTTATTATTATTTTTTTTTTAAAGATAATTTTTGGGGCATTTTTAGCCTTTATTTGATAGGACAGGCAAGCGTGAAAGGGGGAAAGAGAGGGGGAGTGACATGCAGCAAAGGGCCACAGGCTGGAGTCGAGCCCGGGCCGCTGCAGCAACAGCCTTGTACATGGGGCGCCTGCTCTGCCGCTAAGCCACCGACACCCCATGAAATACTCATTTTTGACATCTCCTAAACCGTAGGTCCGATTTGTACCAATATTGACCAACAAACTTTTGGGTGGGCCATGGCTCAGCACATAAGTAGACCTCACTCCATACTGTTGAATCAATCATCACAATACTTGTAGGATATGTCCACAAAAGTACCTTAAACATATCCTGAAAGCGTCATTCAAATAGACCACACAGGGGTGCTACAAATGCGGAAATGGGTGTGGCATAACACACATCAGACTATGATTTAGAAAATGTTTGTCTAATCATTCCAAAACTTGCAGGATATGTTGAATTATAATGTTTGAACCATGTGTGTAAAATTATTTTGAAATCAGTTAATAGGGGGTGCCACCAGTTCCAAACAAGTGCAATGGCCTTTGGCATGATTTGACCAAAAATCAATGACCATTTGTTCAAACCTCACCAAACCTAGTGAATATTTTTAACTAAGTCATTAAAGCATCAATGCATTTGACTTACAGGAAGTGCCAGTGTTTCCAGAGAAAAACGTGGCCCAATAGAGATCTGTATGTAAATGAATGGGCATCTGTCCCATCGTCATAAAACCTGTTGGTAATCGTTAATGGAGGCGTTGTGAACCGTCAAAGGTCTTGATCCTACCCAGCATTCAAGTTTTAACCCTATGGGGCCGAACGACGCAAAGTGCGTCCAAATTCACACCTATTCTTCTCTATGAATTTTCTACGCATATCACCTGAAACAGCGGAACCGCAGCTTTCCAACAAGACTAAGCACTTGTCAGTAGTCAAATGTTTTCACAAGGAAAAACAATGATAAAGTTACACTAAAATTATGCAAAACAAAGCTTTCATACAGCTTTACACACACATTACTCTTGGATGGATTACTTACAAATGCAGGGTCGCACAGAAATGCCACACATATCACATGAAAGCACAGGACCAGAGTTTTCCGATGATACCAAACACATCATTGTGCTGTCATCCCATCACGCTGTAAATACAGATCAATTGTCTACAAAATAAAAACCTGACAAATTTCTTTATAATTCATTGTACAGATCTTGTTATCAGTCACTTCATGTAGTGAGGAATAATATTATTACTATTTTTCTATTATCTTAGATGTAAATATTGCATGTTTCTTTCAAATAAGACACAGACTTGTGAATGAGTCAATGGAATTTCTTGCAATAATGAAAAAATACTGGCAATTATGTCCGCCTGGCACAAACCACATGTTTTGGACAACCGTGAAGTGGCAGAATGTCCTACCATCATGGTTCTTATATTGCCAGATTCCAGAAAGTCTCCCCTCTTCATATATGGCAGAATATGTCTACTTCCAACTTGCTAAATGTAAGAATTTAGTAACACTAAATTAGTAGTTCATTGATGTAAAATTAATATAAAATACAGGCACATAGAAGGGCATGCAATGATGTCAAACCTGGATAGCCAAGATTGTCCTGAAAAAAAAAACAAACAAGATATAGCACGTGTATGTAACCTTTATAATGACTGTGATATGAGCTTGAAAGTAAAGGCAGTTAAAATACCCCAAAAAAGGCCTAGGACCCAAAGGGTGAAAGGTCCGTGCTGGCTTGAAAAGCTTGCTGCTTACGGCTATATTTGTGATGTGCTATTTGTATACGTGTGTGTGTTATGGATACTAAATCCCACCTTGACCACAGTGAGCAGGCCTTCGTTGGTGGTGGGGTCAGTGGGGATGGAGAAGCGTCCGGTGGGGTCTCCAGCGATGATACGGAACACAGCGCTCCAGGCTGAAGTGTGAGGCTGGTCTTTATCTGTCACAGTCAGGTTAGCAACGATCACATTCAACCTGTTCTCATGAATCTCCCCAAAGAACTGAAAGAGACAGACAAAAATGGAAACACTCTGCAGCATTTTAAACACCAGTGTGTCACTTTAAAATCAAACAATACTTTAATCCATTGGAAAAATAACTGTAAACAAATAAGACCAAAGTAAAGATGATTGTTTTTCAAAATAAAGACCATGTTTTCCACATATACTGCGTCTTCCCATCTATCCTGCTCAGCTTTACTGAGGAAGATAATGGATGTTTAATTGGTTTGTCACTACCCTCTGCCACTGCCAATAAAACCTCAGAGAGCTTCAGTGTTTTAAAAGAGAACAATACCTTGTCAATGTTTGCTGTTATAGAGCCATTACACTACCGGTGTGTGTGTGTGTGTGTGTGTGTGTATGTGTGTATGTGTGTGTGTGTGTGTGTGTGTGTATGTGAGTGAAAGAGAGAGAGAGAGAGAGAGAGAGAGAGAGTGTGCGTGGACCTACTGTGTCTGTAGTGAATTCAGGGGGATTGTCGTTGACATCTGTGATCCTGATGACAGTGGTGGCAGTGTTGGACAGGCCATAGGTGGGATTTCCTTCCATGTCCGTAGTCTGGATGATCAGGGTGTACTGGGTGACTTTCTGGAAACAAAGTACAAAGGGGGTAGAATTGTTGGTATCAAAGAAACATGTTTCCTAACTGTACTTAGGTAAACAATTCTTTCTTATCTTCGGATAGGAATTTAGCTTTTACAGAGCCGTCCTAACTTAGGGATTTCCCAAGTTGGGATGGCATAGACCCTGTCATAATTTAAAAAATAAGCCAAATAACTGCCAAAAAACTGTCTGTTTGGCAATCACAATGAAGATGGGGAACAACAGAAACACCAAAATATAATGACTGAATGGCTACTTAAACTATATGACACTTCAATTCCTCTGACCATGTATTAATGGGTATCAACTGCCAAAACAATTAATGAATAATTAAATAATAATAGTTGATGATTAAAATAACTGATGATTAATTTTGAATTAAGTCGTCATCCTCCATGGACACAATTAGTTCCAGTGACTCCTCATTGCAAAAAATTGATCGCCTGGCTTTTCGTGTCCATGGTAGCAAGCTAGCTAGCCAGTGACAAGTGTTGAAATTATGGCTTCTCCATCTCAAGTAGCCTACTGGTGCACTCTAATCAAAAATAAAGGCAGTCTGTGTACATTATAAACACAGATACAGGCATGACAGGATGAGTGCTGTTTGAAAAATCTAATTTACAATTATAGTTAGGATTTCTTAAGGCAAGGTAGGAAGTCAGCGATAGGATGGGACACAGTCATGGATTTAGGAATTGCTCCTGTTATAGGAAGGTTTTTCCTATCTTTAAATCTTAAATTAAGGTAGGACAAGAACTTGTTTCTTTCTGAAATGAGGCCTCAGATTCTTTTTTTTTTTTTTTTTTTTTTTTGTAGAATTCTTTAGAAGCTCTAGTTGACATACTATTGACCAGAGCACCCCACCATCCATACTTTTTTTGAATGGATGTAAAACAAATCAATGCAATAGTGTTCAGAGGGCAAATGACTGCATGATTTAACAGGGGTTCTGCACAGCCCCAGCACTATTTCAATAACAATATATTTTTTTAAACTTTAAAAGGTTGGCAAAAAACTCTCATTATACTGTATCTATGAACAATAGCCTTTAGAGTTCCTGGTCAAATTTAATTCTTATCTGACATTTAAGATTTAAGATGTTTAATATATTTTTAGACCTTAATTACAAAATCAAGGTCAACATATCTAAAACAATTAATTCAGGTTAATTACAATTTAGACAGATCCTTCTTGACTTTGGATGCAATTGTTCACAAAGAAAAAAAATCTCCATTCATCATCCACTTTGTTTTCTTGTTTGAGGCTTTTGGCTGTATCATATGGGGGCAGTTATGGCTCAGAGGCAGAGCAGGTCATCCACTAACTGCAAGATCAGGGGTTTGAACCTCAGATCCTTGATCAAGACACTGAACCCCAAATTACTCCCAATGGCTTTGCCATCTGTGTGTGAGGTGATATGGTTGCTGAGTAGCAGGTGGCACCCTGTATGGTAGCCTCGGCCATCAGTATGTGAATATGGGTGAAAAGCACTTTGAGTGGTTTGGAAGACTATAAAATGCGCCATACAAGTGCAGTCTATTTACCATTTATCTTCATCATCACATTTAGTCTGCTCAGTGGTCATATGGCTGGTAAATGGTACTGCACGTGTATAGCGTCTTTATATTCATCTGACCACTCAAAGCGCTTTTAATACTGTAAGTCACATTCACCCATTCACACACACATTCACACACTGGTGGCCGAGGCTACCATACAAGGTGCCACCTGCTACTCAGTTTTTAACAAACTCACACACTGATGGAACAGCCATCAGGAGCAATTTGGAGCTCAGTGTCTTGCTTAAGGAGCCTATGGTTGAACCGCTCATCTTCCGCCTTTAAGCCACAGTCGCCCCAGTCTCCTCATATGGAATGGTAGATGTCCTTTCTTTCCAGTAATTCCAACCACCTTTGTCTGCTTAGAATTCTAATTTCAAAAAACATAAACTGTTTAGCTCAAAGTTTAAGCCATCATGGATGGGAAGTCCTAAGACTGCTCTGTACATCAACAGTCCCATGTCAAGTGAGAAGACCTTAGGGCTCATGAAGAGCCTGTGATGATGATCCAAAGCTCCACAACAAGTGAGTAAATGAACATTCACTGCAGAACGTTTTGTTACCTTCATAGTATTTCAAAATGCAATAACACTGATCTCACCCACTGAATGGGTGCATTGAATGGTTTTAATGACATTTCAGGTGTGCTAGCATTCAGTTTGACCTCCAAATAAAGTGCTTGAAATCAGTGGTTCCCAACTGGTCCAGCCACAGGGTCCACATTTCTCCTTAGTCATTAGTTCATGGTCCACACAGTATATCTTCAGCATTGTACTTGCTTTAGACCATGTTGTTGAGCTAGTTTTCCATCTCAGTCAAGTGGCAGTATGTTAGTCACTCACTCTACAGTAGGAAACGACTTGAAAAAAAATCTCTGCGCCGGAAATTCACTGTACTCTAAAATAAAGTGTGGGTTTTTTTTTTACAAACTTCACATGTTTCTGAATCACTTTTGGACTGCGACCAACAATTTGGGAACCAGTGCTTTAGATCATGTCGATAATCTGCTGGTTGGTTTACTAGTGGGTATACAACCCATAAACGACTACCCGCTGTTGCATCAACCATAGTCCCAAAGTAGGTCACATGGTGACAGCTGATCCATCTCCATGATAACTAAACCAACTCCATCTTCAGTCAAAGACCTTGAGATGTGGTTGAAAGCTTGAGGGACCATTAGACAGTGGGCTTGATGGAAAGACTATGTATTTAAGCAGAATTATCCATTGAGGATTATTGGGATCAGTGTTTAATAAATGTATACACATAGCTGACGTGTTTCTAATGTGTGTTAAGAATGTAAAGATGAACTAAAGAGAGAACTAAATTTCCAGGGTAAGAGGTCGACTTGAAGGATTTCAAACTTTTTAACAAATCTTTGAAAACATGCAAAGAGCATGACCAGATGCATAGGATCTACTGATGCAGGAATATGATGGGAGAAAGACCTACAAGCTGTCTTAGCACTGAAGGAGATACTGCAGGCTGGACACACATTCACAATCTAAGAAGCAGCTGCTCCATGTGGGCTTAAGAATGAGCCTTGCAATATGTCCACCCCAAAACACACACACACCTCCCGATCAAGGCCCGCTGCCACAGTGATGATGTCACCAGTCTTGTTGTTAATGGTGAACATGTTGGAGGAGGGGCTCTGGGGATTCTGGGAGAGGATCTTATATCTTAGCATCCCATTAGCAGTTTTTGGATCATCCTTGTCCACTGCTGTCACTGTCATCACGAAGGATCCTGCAGGGACACACACAATGAATCAACACAGATATGCTAGTGAGGAAGGATGTTACAAGTGTGCGTGCCTGTGTGTGTGTGTGTGTGTGTGTGTGTGTGTGTGCGTGTGTGTGTGTTTTCACCAGGCTTGGATCCCTCTGGTACAGAGCCGTTGAAGACGGTGTGTGTGAACTCGGGTCTGTTGTCGTTCTGGTCGATGACATTTATGACAATGTCGATGGGATTCTCCACCTGATTCCCATTCAGGTCCACTGCATGGGCTCTCAACTGTATACAAACACACACACACACACACACACACACACTAGATCATACTTGACAATGCTCAACAGCCAATGTTAACTGATGGAAGAGTCACTGGTTATGCAGGTATTAGGTTATATGATCAGCAGTTCGTTCCTTGGTAGAGCTGTGATTGGGCCCAAAAAAATCCAACCGGACCCTACATAAACTCGGTCCAAGACCGACCCCTGGTAGCAATTTTTGGACCAAGCCCAAATAAAAACCTGAATTTCTTCTGTTAAAGAAATATGTTATACAATTTTTAATACTACAACATTTATTACAAGCTAAGGGATGTGGTTCCCCGCACCACCTCTCTTTCTTCTCTTTCTTATTTCAACAGTCTCATGCGTGACAGGTTTGGCAGAGTGGACCACGCCCCTCAGTGTGTCTAGTGCACACAGCGAGCCATGGTTTTGTGGTGCACAGATGATGATCACCGTCTTCTCGCTGCATGTTACACACATCCCTGCCTCTGCTGGGGAGGCAGAAAGAAACACTGCCAAACAAGTCTCCTTGCATCTCCTCTCTCTCATTCTCTCTTTGTCGTTTTCTGTCCCTCTCTCACATGCACTCTCTCTATCTCCCCTGGTTCTCCACTATATCACTCAGTAGTACCAATTTCCCTCTCTCAGTCAAAGCCCTCAGGATCACCCAGTAGGATTCATCCTCTGGGGACCTTGAATATTTCTACTAAATTTCATGGTAATCCAACAAATATCAGTGAATCATGGGTAAAAATATTGTAACCAATATTTAACTGGAAAGAACTATATGAGAAGCAGGCACTTCAGAACATATGTATTAGGGCTGTCAACGAATATTCTAAATACGAATTTAAATTCAAATTTGAAAAAAATGGACCTTCGAATGTGAAAATTGATATTCGATTGTGGAGAGAAAAAAAAACACCACCGCAGCTGTCCTCTTTGCTAGTGGCCGTTGGCCTGGGCCGCTGCACTGAACGCACTGCATAGGCCACACCGCCCGCGGAAGTGCTGCGAAGGGCAGCGCACAGAAATTCTCGCGTGAGCTGGAACACTTCTATTCACATCAGACGCGCATTTCTCCACGCTGGTCGACAAGCGGTTCTGCTCCCAGCTGTTGTCTCCGTCACCCGGCTTGACACATTCACTCGCGGCTCGCACAGAAAACAGACCAGACACCGAAACGATCGCTGCAGGGCGCGAGTCGTAAGAGCCTGTAAGAGCCAATGTTTCCCTCATGAATAAACATGTTGGCCCAGCTCCTAGCTCTGACAACTACGTATATCCAATCAAATGAATATTCATCAGACAGCAAATGCAATGCAATGCAAATCACCCTGCTGCGACTCCAGATTTCCTCTCCCCTGTGTGAGTTGCATGTGTGCATTGCTACAGATCAAAAGGTTAGACTCTGCTCTCAGAGGTGGATGTGACTGTATTAGAGATAGTGAGTAAACACCATGAGTATTTTTTTTAAAGAATTCCTCCTCTCTGTGCATGTCAGAGAAGATATCCAGAAGAGAGTGACAGCAAAGATGAAAATAAAAACAGAGGGTTGACATACCACCAAGGTGGTGAGGCAGAACAAGGAAAAGTGTATGCAATGTACTTCTATTTTTTTCAGTAAATAGACTGTATACAGGAGGTGCTATGGTTGGTGTTACATTGCATTTTATGTTATTTGAATCCTGGTTCAAACTCCTTGTAAAACCCATTGAGGTTCAACTTTCAACATTTTAGGAACTAAGATTTAAAAGTCAAAAAAGTCCTGGAAACTGACTTGACACCATGGGCTCATCATTTAACTCAAGATAGCTCTGTGGGTATTTTTCAACTTTAAAAAAAAAAGAAACAAAAAAAAAACACTGTCCTCACAATCATGAAGAAGTGCTTCTTTTAATTCAATCAGGATGTTTGGCCAAGTACAAGAACCTACTTGCAAAGAGCACACTCGCTAGCCAACTAACATCCAAGTTTCATTAAGGCCTTTGGGCAACACAATAGCTCTCATTTACTAAAATGTGTGTAGAAACAGTTTTACTCTGCACATAAAATAAGGGCACATGTCGGATTCATGACATGTGCGCACCAGCTGATTTTGTTCTCACATAGTGAGTGTGTTAGTGAATCAGAATCATTCTAAGCTGACAGGCGTGTGCCCGCTATCTGCAATCAATATGCTGCCATGCCCCCATTTCTTTATATGGGGACGTATGTTTGCCAGAGGTGTATCATAGAGGAAGCAATGGAAAGCATGGAAAAGTTGTTTCTATGCACATAGCAAGGCCCTGACACACCAGTGTCAGACTGTCAGTGAGCATCTGTGAATGTAATGGCAGTCAGATACAGCTGAAAAGCCTTTCATCACTCTCTTCAAACGTGTTCAAAGATGTCAGTCTCTGATGAGCTCTCTGCTGAAAGCAGTCTCTTCCAGCAAGGTTAGATATGAAATCTTAACAGCTGCTTGAAGGTAAAGGGGAATCTTTTATATACCCAGCATGCCTACTTATAGGCTACAAATTAACCAGTTTGCCACAAATTAACATATGTGCAATTTAGTTACACTTTTAAGGTTAAGGTACTGTAATTACGGTTTTAATATGCTCTTTATTAAGTTAAAAGGTGTGTTTACATTTTTCTGAAACAGCTGAGCCTTTGTCATTTGTAAGTACGCATGGTCTGAGGTAGTTCTTAATTTTTTCACAGAGTAGGTACAAATTCAGGTAAAATATTGATGGATCCCATATTTTCACTAAAGCATGGTTTCAGCGCAGATTTGTGCGGACACACTCTTTCTAATTGAGGCGTAATGACCTTGATCTGTCACCAGTGGGGTTTAACATTTTATACCCTGAAAGCAATGGTTAGCCCCAGCAACAAAATCACACACCTGCTATGTGTGTCATTTCTAAAATGCCCTTTGGTAATTTAAAAAAAAAGGGATATTAAATATTTGATAGATATTTGATAGATTTGGTAGCTTATCTGTCCACTTTCCCAACCTGGAAGCGGAATCAAAATGGGATTGACTATTGGAACCCAAACCCTACTGAGCGTACGAATGTCTAGTCTGACAACCAACATCTTAGGGCCTTTGTCCACATAGTGTTTTTTTCTCAGCACCGGAGTCTTCTTTCAGTTGTACTCTATGAGGAGTGGGTGTATGCAGCCACAGAGCACTGCACTTCTCTGAACTTTAGGAAGGCGATTGGCTGGCTGGTAAGTGTTGTGCCTTTATCACTGCTAGCTTTGTCGGCTTGAAGTTAATTGTGTCAACCCTCTGTTAACTTAGTGTTGTGTTAGCTACCTGGCTACCACGCACCCCATGCCATTAAAAAAAGCATTGCCACAGGCCCTTACACAGTTGGTTAATGATGTCGTATCCCTGTTGCTTAGTTTAAAAGGGCCACACAACTTCCCCTAAAATGACAAAGGAATATGGATTAAACAGTAATAATAAAAATGACATTCAGAGGTGCTGACACAGTAGGTGTGTTTTTTTAGAGTCTCTTCACCTCCTGGCTCGAGCTCATATGACTGGTATTGATCATCTCATTTCACTCTTGGAGAAAAAGCGTACTTCCTAAAATGCTGAATTTTCCCTTTAAGTGAAAATCTGTAGCAGTCTTGGACAGCTTGCCACTAATATTATGGCCTTACATTAATCCAAGGCCCCTGTTGTTTTGTAACTAGGGTACTCTTGTTACTGCAGTTCAGCTAATTTTTACACTCAGTCTATAACTTTCCAATATGACTTCTCTTTCCCAGTGTGCTTGGCACAAATTCAGTATTAACAAGATTCCTACCTTGTCCTCTTTACCATAAGAGTGTGAGGGTCTCTGTAACATAGTGTTTTGAGTTTCAGGAACAGTCAAAGTAAAACATGTCAAAAAAAAAACTGACTAAAGACAGCCATGAAGTTCTTTGTAAATAAAAATCCAAATGTACAGTTGCCTGGACTGAATCGTTAAATGTTTGCTTTGCTGTTGACCATATCTCTCATAGTGTGAGAAGACTTACATGGAAATTGGAGATGTGTTCTCTGTCCAGGGGCTTGGTGACAGACAGCTGGCCCGAGATTGGATTGATGATGAAGATGCCGGTCGGAGGCTGGTCGGCTCCGGGGCCCGTCACACTGTAACGCAACATTCGGTTCTTGTCACGGTCTGAGCGGATCTGAAGCACGGACAGACAGAGGAGAAGAAGGACAGGGCATAGCAGGAAAGTAAAGTATTTTCAGTTAATGTACTACACACTGGATAGAGCTGGAACAGTGAATGGGGTTAATAATAAAGAGTAGAGTTTCTGCATAAAATAAATGAGTGTTCACTTCTTTGTGTGATCTGCTGCATCTACTACTGTCAGTGTATTTTCTAAAACATATCCCTGCCAGTAAGCATGACTGCCTGTTTAAAGGTGAATAGATGATAATAAACAAGTGAAGCTAAACTTTCTCAGTTTGACCTGAATGTGTCTCATATGTCAGTATGACTTTAGGCTTGCACAGGCAACACACAGCAAGTGCTTTAGGCTACTCCTACATAACTAGAGAAAATCAGATTTGAGTTGAAGTCAGAAGAAATTGTGATGCCTGGTGCACCATAATATCCTGCACACTGCTTACATGATCCAAATGAAGAGAGAGAAAAGAAGAGACAGGCAGCACTGTAAAGACAGGCTCCACATGAACACGATCATATTTATAAAACCCAAAAAAGACATGATGAATATGGACTAAGCACCTGATCACTGTGACAATCATTTCAGGTTTAACTGCAACTGTATCACTGAGTTTAACATTTGATTATTTGCAGTATTTTGTATGATCTCATGTAGAAGCACTAGATATTTATTTATTATTATTTAATATTCCTGTACTTATGTCTGTATTCATGGCAGATCAAGTAATAGTGACATGTATTGAGAAGGACAGCAACCACATCTTAGTTAACACAACTGATACTACTTTTTTTAGTCAAGTAAAATTAGCATATAATAACATGCTACAGAAAAAAATGCCTTCTAAAAGTGCAACAATAAGAGTTAGAGCTAATCTTAGCGAAGCATAAGCCTTAGCTCCATAGTTAGCTTTTAGCTGCTTACCACCTAACTGTCAGGACCCGTTCCAGCTCTTAGGTCAAGTTAATGTTTTGTTTTCATGCACCGCCTGTTTTATTTTGATACTCACCTGTTCTGTCTCATTTAAGGTCCCTTCACATCCTGTCTCTGTCTTCCTTCCCGCCACTGTGATTACTGGCTCCTCCCCTAATGTGTTGCACCTGTGTCTGATTGGCTCTCCTCCTCCTAGTGTATAGAAGCTCACCTCCCTCATGTGTCTGTGCCAGTTCATCTTGTTCCCCAGTGACAGCGTTCCAGCCTTTGATCACTCGTATTGTTGTTTTTCCTAGTGTTCTGACTGTTTACCCTTTTGACTTCACCTTAGCCCCTGTGATTCGGATACCTTAGCTCTATCTTCTGACTTTTACTTGTTTTTTGGACATTGGATTTTGCTTTATGTTTTGGACACCTCTGCCTGCTAGTTATTGAAATAAACCTTCTTTGGTTGAACTCTTCCATGCTATTGAGTCTGCTTTTGGGTTCTCACTCAGTTCGGGTCTTGACAGTACGAACTGGCCAGCAACATGAACCCAGCAGGCTCAGACTCACTCGGGACCGCTCTTCAATCGCAGGAACAGCGGCTACTCATGCAAGAGGAGCAGCTGGCAGCCATGCAGCAGGAGCTATGCAAGAAGAGCAGCTGGCAGCCATGCGGCAGGAGCTACACGGCATGGCCTCTCACCATGAGGTGACATTAAACACCGTGTGTGAGCAAATACAACACCTGCTAACCCAGGTAAACACTCTCCAGTCGGTCCCTGCTGTTTCCTCAGTGGCTGCTGTCCCTACTCCAGAACCAGTTTTGGCTCCAGCTGTGGCGTCTTCTCCTCCAGCTTTCATCTTTCCCAGCCAGAGAAGTTTTCGGGTGAGTCTGGTGATTGTCGTGCCTTTCTAACACAATGTGACCTCCACTTTGAGCTCCAGTCAGCAGCATTTCCCACCAACCGATCCCGAATAGCCTACATCATCTCCCATCTCACCGGCCGAGCCAAGGCCTGGGCCACAGCTTTGCTCAGATATTTCAACACGTAATACCGGGTCGAGAGACAGCACGAGCTTTGGTGGGGTTAAGGCAGGGTAGGCAAAAAGTGGCGGACTACGCTATTGAGTTCCGCACTTTGGCAGCCGAGAGTGGCTGGAACCCTACAGCACTGGTTGATGCTTTTTTATATGGGTTATCACCCTCACTCAAAGACCAGTTGGCCCCTCTGGATCTCCCTGATGACCTTGATGCCCTGATAGCATTAGCTATTAAGATCGACAAATGATTGTGGGAACGTGAAAACGACCAGGGAGATTCCGTTGCAAGACACCCTGCAGGCCACGGCCCTTAACGGACAGCTGCTTTGGAGGGTAACGCACTATACTAGCCCTGTTACTCGCACTTTCCCGGACGGACACTCAGAATCCCTCAGTTTTCACCTGTTCAGCTCTCCGTTTCACAGGTAGCGTCTTAGCCTGGAGCAAATTTTGCTCTACTAACTGTTTCCAAACACCACCTGTTGCTGAGGGGTGCCCTGTCCAAACCCAAAAGATAGATGCTCCTCCTGCAAACCTCACTGAGTTTTCTGATCTCTCCAATGTCCCAGCTGAGTCTTAGACCTTAAGGAGGTCTTTAGTATATCTAAGGCCACTTCACTTCCCCCACATCGTGAATATGATTGTGCCATCGATCTGCTCCCTGGTTCCTTGCCCTCTCGTGGGCGGCTGTACTCTCTTTCTCCTCCAGAAATGGCCGCCATGAAGGAGTACATCGACGCTTCCCTGGCGGCTGGCATCATTCGTTCCTCCTCATCGCCCACAGGGGCGGGGTTTTTCTTTGTCGACAAGAAGGATAAGAGCCTCCGACCCTGCTTCGAAACCAGAGGACTGAATGACATAACCATCAAAAACCGGTACCCACTTCAACTCATCTCCTCTGCCTTTGAGCTCCTACAGAGGGCAAAGATCTGCACCAAGTTCGACCTTCACAATGCCTATCATTTGGTGAGAATCAGAGAAGGGGATGAGTGGAAGACAGGGTTTAACACCCTAACCGGACACTACGCATATCTGGTAATGCCTTTTGGCTTGACTAATGCTCCTGCAGTGTTTCAGGCTCTTGTGAATGATGTTCTACAAGATATGCTTAATGTCTTTGTTTCTGTGTATCTCGACGACATTCTGATCTTCTCCCCCGACCTCCACACCCACATTCAGCACGTCCGGTGGGTCCTGCAGCACATCCTCGACCACCAACTGTTTGTGAAGGCTGAGAAATGCGAATTCCATGCCTCATCAGTTTCCTTTCTGGGTTACGTGGTGGGGGAGGGACGCATGGAGATGGACCCAGCCAAGGTGAAAGCAGTCCAAGAGTGGCCTACGCCCACAACCAGAACAACCAGAAGGTACAAAGCTTCCGTGGCTTTGCTAATTACTACCGCAAGTTTATTAGAAACTACAGTTCTGTGGCCTCCTCCCTACATGCTCTCACCTCATCTAAGACCAAGTTCCGGTGGAATCCACAGGCGGAGAAGGCATTCACCACTCTCAAACTCTTCTTCACTACTGCACCAACCCTGGTTTTACCAGACCCTGGACACCAGTTTATAGTGGAAGTCGACGCCTCAGATGTTGGTATTGGAGCCGCCCTCTCTCAACGCAGTGCCAAAGACAACAGGATTCACCCCTGCACATTCCTCTCCCGGAAGCTCTCCTCTGCTGAATGGAACTACGATGTAGGGAACCAGGAGCTCTTGGCTGTCAAAGTGGCACTAGAGGAGTGGAGACACTGGCTGGAGGGAGCGGAGCAGCCATTTGTGGTATGGACCACAAAAACCTGGAGTACCTGCGCTCTGCTAAATGGCTAAACTCCCGTCAAGCCAGGTGGGCCCTTTTCTTTAATCGTTTCCATTTCATGCTTTCTTATCGACCTGGCAGTAAGAATGTTAAGCCCGACGCCCTCTCTTAGCTCCACGGTTCCGATTCTGGTCCTGAGGTTCTCTCCACTATCCTCCCTGCCTCCTGTTTTGTGGGGGCTGTTACATGGGAGATTGAGGAGCAGGTCAGACGGGCGGGGGAGGGGGTCGTGATCCCAGTCGGGTGTCCTCCAAACCGCCTGTTCATCCCTTCTGATCTCTGCTCTCAGGTGGTGAACTTGGCCCACACTGCTCTTGTCTCCTGCCATCCAGAGGTGAAGAGAACCGTCTTCATGATCCAACAGTGCTTCTGGTGGCCAAATTTGGTGAAGGACGTCAAGGAGTATGTGGCGGCCTGTCCAGTGTGTGCTCAACACAAACCCTCTCATCACCCAGTCTCTGGCCTCCTACACCCCTTTCTGTGCCCTCGAGACCCTAGTCCGACATCTCTTTCAACTTCGTTTCTGGACTTCCTTCCTCTGATGGTAACACTGTAGTACTGACAGTTGTTGACAGATTTTCCAAAATGGTTCACTTCATTCCTCTGCACAAATAACCCTCCGCCAAGGAGACAGCGGAGGTTGTTCTGTCACATGTTTTCAGAATCCATGGATTCCCCTCAGATGTGGTGTCGGACCGGGGCACCCAATTCATCTCCCTTTTCTGGAAGGCCTTCTGCAACCTGTTGGGGGCACAGGTTAGCCTCTCCTCTGGATACCACCCCCAGACCAATGGACAGAGAGGTTGAACCAAGAGCTGGAGACCAGGCTAAGGATTATGGCCTCCCGCAACCCTTCCACCTGGAGTCATCAACTACTATGGGTGGAGTTCGCCCACAACTCCCTGCCCAGTGCATCCACCAGCCTTACTCCCTTCCGGTGTGCCTACGGGTATCAGCCGCCCCTGTTCCCAGCCTTGGAAGCAGAAGTGGGTGTTCCCTGAGCCATGGCTCTCATTCGCCGCTGCCACAGAACCTGGACTCGGGCATGGCAGATGCTTCTTCAGACCTCTGCCAAGTTCAAGCAGGCGGCTGACCGCCGGCAGTCCTAGGCTCCTACCTACACCGTGGGACAATGAGTATGGCTGGTGACCCAGGATCTTCTGCTCCGCTCTGAATCCCATAAGTTAGCTCCCAGATTTGTCGGCCCATTTCCAGTGTCAAACGTTACTAATCCCTGTTCTCTGAGACTGAAACTGGATGGGGAACCCATCTACACGGTTAAGAAGCTACTGGCGGTTCGCAAGCGAGGGAGGGGCTGGCAATACCTGGTTGATTAGGAGGGTTATGGCACCGGAGAGCGGTCCTTGGTCTCGGCCAGCAACATCCTGGATCTGCAACTCATTCAGGACTTCCATGATCCGCACCAAGAGGAGCCTGGGCTGCCTGGAGCCGGCCCTACAGGGGGAGTACTGTCAGGACCCGTTCCAGCTCTTAGGTCAAGTTAATGTTTTGTTTTCATGCACCTCCTGTTTTATTTGTTTTATTTCAGGTCCCTTCACATCCTGTCTTTGTCTTCCTTCCTGCCACTGTGATTACTGGCTCCTCCCCTAATGTGTTGCACCTGTGTCTGATTGGCTCTCCTCCTCCTAGCGTATATAAGCTCACCTCCCTCATGTGCCTGTGCCAGTTCTTGTTCCCCAGTGACAGCGTTCCAGCCTTTGATCCCTTGTGTTGTTTTTCCTAGTGTTCTGTCTGTTTACCCTTTTGACTTTGCCTTAGCCCCTGTGATTCGAATACCTTAGCTCTATCTTCTGACTTTTGCTTGTTTTTTGGACATTGGATTTTGCCTTACGTTTTGGACACCTCTGTCTGCTAGTTATTGAAATAAACCTTCTTTGGCTGAACACTTCCATGCTATTGAGTCTGCGTTTGGGTTCTCACTCAGTTCGGGTCTTGACACTAATAAAGTGTACATAGCTGTGACTGCTGCATTGAAAGATCAAATATAGAAGTGAAGAAGTTCCCTTTGGAGCTTAAGGAGCAGTTTATCTAACAACATTTTCTAGGCTTAACAGTTCACTTATTGAGGCACCCCTGTAACTTCAAGGTTAAGTCACCAACCATGAATCAAGGTCTTTGACTGGAGTCTGGCCAGGGACCTTTGTTGCATCTGTCACTCCCTTATGTTACCCCTTGGACAGATCCTTCGCCTCCACAGCCTCCAGTTTTACTGTTAAGTGAATTATACACATCTCTACCTCTCTTCCAAGACCATCACTGCTGCCACTCAGTCCAATCTCACCACCTGTCTAATAGACATTAAAAGATGGATGCAAAGAAATGTTCTGATATTCAACTGCAGTAATTTGGAAATCTTAATAATTGGCCCAGACTCCCTTACCCGCCCCACCCACGATTTCAGATTCAACACTGATGGCTCTATTATCACCCTCTCCACCACAGCCTCAGAGTTGTCTTTGACCCCACCCTCTCCCTTCTGCCCCATGTCAACCATATCACCAAAACAGCCTTCTGTCACCTCCGTAACTTTGCCCATCTCCAACCCAATCCGTCACCCTCTGCTGCTGAAACACTCATTCATGCACTTGTATCATCCAGGCTAAACTACTGCAACAGCATCCTCTACGGCACCATTAACACTGTCCTCAATAAACTTCAGTATGTACAGATCTCTGCTGCCCGCCTTCTTACCAGAACCCATTCATGTGACCACATCACCCCAGTCCTCCACTGGCTTCCGCTTAAACACAGGATAAACTTTAAGATTCTACTCATCACCTACAAGGCCCATAACAGTCAAGCTCCTCCATATCTCTCTGACCCCCTCCATCAGCATTTCCCCTCTCCCGTTGCCTCCACTCTGCTGATGCCAACCTCCTTCAAATACCCAGGACCAAGCACTGAACCTGGGCTGACAGGGCATTTTACAGTCGCTGCTCGCTTTGTATTTTATTGTCTTCAGTAAGGAATGTACTGTATTTTCCTATCCAACTCCACAGACAGCGTCTTTGAGGACGAGGAGGAGAAAAGCGCTATATAAGTGTGATGTATTATTATTTTTGTTATTATTTTTTATCATTATTATTATTATTATTATTATTACTACTACTACTACTGCTATTATTATTATTATTATTAATATTAGGGCCCGAGCAACGACAAAGTCGTCCATGAGGACCCTATTGTAATCGCGCTGTTTATTAGGGTCCAAGCGACGATGAAGTCGTCCGCGTAGGACCCTATTGTAACCACCCTGTTTATTAGGGCCCGAGCAACAATGAAGTCGTCTGCGTAGGACCCTATTGTAATCGCGATGTTTATTATTATTATTATTATTATTTTTATTAGGGCCCGAGCGATGACGAAGTCGTCCGTGAGGACCCTATTGTAATCGCGCTGTTTATTATTATTATTTATTAGGGTCCGAGCGACGACCTCATCGTCCGTAGGACCCTATTGTAATTGCGCTGTTTATTATTATTATTATTATTATTTATTATTATTAGGGCCCGAGCGATGACCAAGTCGTCCGTGAGGACCCTATTGTAATCGCGCTGTTTATTATTAGGGTCCAGGCAGCTAAGCTGCCAGGACACTATTGTAATCCTAGGTATTCTTCCTCTTCTTTCTTCTTCCAAGGAAATCATACTTCCCATGGGTGAAAACTCACCAAACTTTTCACAAAGGTCCAGTCTCATGCCAGATATCCTCAGCTGTAAACTCAAACCAATAGTCCTGATGGTGGCGCTACAGCAAGCGTCTAAAGTTCAAAATTTTGAAAATTCATAACAAATCAACCATACGTGCTACAACTTTACATTTTACTTTAATCAAACTGTAGCCACAATATTGAAGAAACTTTTGTACATTTAAACCTATTAAAAATTATGAAGTTCATTACTCTGTTTTTTTCAAAAACTGTAAAACATCTTAAACCTATCTCCTCCCACAATTTTGGCTCAATTGACAACAAACTTGCTACAGAGCATCTTCAGACTGTCCTACAAAAACTACGTTTCTCAGATTTTTGATTTATCAAAAATTGAGCCAACAGTGCATCAAAATGTTTGACTGTAAATGGTACTGTAAACATATATATGCACATTCTTGCTAAATAAATCTTCAATGTTCATGAAAATAATGACAAAATTCAAGAGTCATGATAGATGATGTGTGGCAAATTTCAGAATTTTATCTCAAAAACTAAATTTTTGACAGCATTTTGCATTTTGCTCTAATGTGAACAATTGGAGTCGATGTAAATGGCAATTTTAAACATCAGTTTTTCACTTATGGAGCAAATCAATCATTGTTAAAATAAATTACCAACATCTCCATGCTGTCTAGATGCAATATGTGTATTTTCAGATTTTTGTTTCGATAACTGAATTTTTTACAGTGGTTTAAAATCTGCTTTTCCATGCATGGACGACTGCTAAACCTGCACGTCTGGCTTAGTCAATTTGTGAAGCTACACATGAGTTGTCACTGACTAATTAGCTCAGTGAGATAGAAATTGATTCTCACGGCTGGGCTCCACCGGGCACGTCAGCGGCGTGACACGTCTGCAGCGCGAGTCCCGAAGCAGCTCGCCCCCCTGTTAATCAATTACAGCAGCTCCACTGGTAACGGGAGCGGCGCGACAACCCCAGTCTGTCGCACGACAACTCTCTATTTTACGCGGCTCTTCTATTTTTGTCGCGCTACGCTCCCCTACGCGACCCTCCAGCAGATAAAAACTACACGAAATAGTGTGCTAAACGAGCACAGTGTGTTTTTAAATGAATAAACCATTATCAGAGGTGATATGTGATGATTGATTTTCATGCATTTACCCATGTTTATCCATGACATTGTGTAAATGTCTGTGGCGGACATTTGAAAGCGAGTAGATGACAAACAGTACAGTAAACTTGTAGATAAATATATGTAATAACTTAGGTGGAAAATGCTTTAACATTTCATGCAGCCTACATCCAGCCTCTCGGCTCGGCAAACGGTAAACAACCCCGCTGGCTTCTCTACGTGTCGCTTCTGTATGCAGTCAGTGGAGCCCAAATGAATACGCCGCGACGTGACATTTACGTGATGCTTACGTGACGCTTACATTTGCAGCCGGTGGAGCCCGGCCATTAGTCTCAGAGGTTATGAGTTCAAGCCTCAGCTGATGCAAAAGGCAGATTGTGTTGCTAAATTCCTAAATGTCTTCCATTCTTCTGCTTGTTGCTCAGAATTGCTTAAAAATGCCCGGACCCGACCCATCGCTGCGCAGCAGCTATAATTATTATTAGGGCCCGAGCACCTAGCGGTGCATCTCTTGACGTCATGGTAAAATCCCAACAGCAAGTCGGCCATTTTGTTTTGAATTTTTTCATTACGACAATTTCCACAACTTACATTTGAACGAACTTGCCCTAGGGATTTTGCCCAATCGACTTCAAATTGGCTATAGATCATCCAGAGACCATGCTGATCAACAGTTGTGCTCTGCATGTGTGTAGATCAAAGGGCGTGGCTTCTAGGGCGTGACAAATTCTGGCGACGTTTCATTTTCTCACCATCGAATTTCAAACGGCTCTCACACCCACATACTTGATCGTAGCAGCTTCAAACTTGCTGGACATGATGATGGCTCCTGAATTCCCCAATATGTTAATATCCCACCTTACTCATAGCGCCCCCCCGTGAAAACAGGAAGTGACCAGTTTTTACTTTAACATGTGCTGATGCCACAGACTTGACCCCATCAACTTCATTCCACTTCTAATGCATGCAGAACAAGTTGGTGAAGCTACCTTATGAACGTTGTGAAGCTACATCTAATGGTGTCCATGTGGCGGCGTGGCAACTATTGATCCCTCACCACCAAATACATTTTGCATTTTGATGGCTTCAGCGACCTCATATCCTCATGAAAATTGATACACAGGTCAAGAATGGCGAGCTCTTGCAAGGGGCATGGCCGCTACGGCGCCGCCCTCTCAATCAAATACATTTGGCTTTTTGATGGCTTCAGCGACGTCATATCCTTGAAAATTGATACACAGGTCAAGAATGGCGAGCTCTTGATTCTGATACCTTTAAATGTAAGTGCCTGCTGTTTTTAGATCAGTGGAACAGAGCTGCCAGCTGAAATGGAGGTGATACAGCCCCCTCTCTCCCTCAAAACTAATCAATTACACCATCAAATGACTCCAAAACGCTCTAGTGGAAAACACACGGCTTGCGCATTCCCCACGCTATGAAATAATAATGTATAATTAAGTAACATTATGACACATGAAGCAAATACTTGGAACTACTTTCTTCAGTAAACCACTGGGCTGAGTGACACAGTTCGTACCTAAGACAGTGCCGTAGTTATTGCTTGCAGCCTTGTGTTTGCGGTATCGTCAGCTGGACGCAGCAGAAAGTTTGAGAAAAGTTTACAGAGTGCTGTTGTTAATCATGGTTTACACATGTATTGTAATAGGTTGTGGTAACAAGCCGAAGACGTGGAGCAGAGTGATGTATATGGACAGGATGAAACAATTGCTATTTGTGCTGGACGTCGATCCCAACACACCTATGGAAATGGTCCGGAAAATGTTTGTTTACGAGGACTACAGTGAAAGGATGAAGCACAGAAGCTCAGGAATGGTTCAAACATTTTCTTGAAAGATACTGTCTTATCATCTGTCGCATCACAAAACGAGCAGACGTGGTAAGTGATCGTTGTGCAACGTTAATTGTGCTCAGCATCTCTCTGCTGCAACGTTAACGTTACCGGGCCCTATTAGCAACCGGCCTCTTAAAAAAACATTTAATAAATAAATGCTGCCCTCTTTTATAAACTGGTGGTGTTTATGTGATGTTTTTGTCATTTATAGATAAAGATAAAGAAAAAAAAAAAAACTCATATAAAGCTATTATTCTCCATATAAAGCTATTATTGACCATGTGATCTCTGGATGCCAAACCAGCTGTGCAATATTAGAGGAATATTAGACTATGTTAAACTTAAAGGCCTCAATTTTCACTAAATTGATTCATCAACTTTCAATACTTTTTAAATCTCTGCAGACACCCTGGATATAATATCTTGCAAACCTTTCACAACTCACCAGCACATGTGCAGTAGATACAGATATCACTTAGCACAGGATCATTTCTAGTAGCATATGCTATAAAGACTGTAGCACTGTACAGCCCTGCTGTAATATTTAGCAACATTTATGAGGCCAACAATCAGACATCAGAAAAAACACTATTGTCACATCACAAGTGTACAGCTGTAAAACCTCATGTTACATGTTACATGAGTGACAGGGGACAGGGGACAGACCCAAAGAACAGTCAGGTGGGTAAAGAGTGGCCAGCTTCATTTTTGGGCAATTTCAATTGTCACAGGTGCGTTCAGATTTTGGTGCAGTACCTCAGCCAAACCAGCAGATGGGGTGCTTTCGTAGGCACTCCATCTGCTGGCAGAGCAGAGGTACAGCACGTGTGCAGTATCTCTGCTCTGCCAGCGGATGGAGTGTTTTCCCACCAATCTTTTAGTATGTCAAATGGACCCAACATTTTTAGTAGGTAGGAGTAGTATCTAGTGGTAGTACGTAGTAGTAGTATGCAGTATGCCAGTGGGCCTTTCGGACGCAGCCACAGAGAGGCACATCCACACACGTCAACGCCCATCCAAGCACATGCGCAGTTGCGCACTCTCAGCTGACTGTAAACAGATAAGATGGCGACAAGACGCAACTTCAGTGTTAATTTAAAGCTAGAATTTTTGAAATATTCTGAACAAATGTCAGGGGAATACGCCGCGAGGCATATGATGCCTGGTTAGCAGAGGACGGCAACAAGACCTTCACAAAAGGAGGGAACATGAGAGCAGCTGACAAACTAGAGATAATGGCTTACCGGCGACACACAAGCCCGTCTCCAGGTCTAGTAATTTCCTCTTTCGTTGGTGTCATGACTGCCCAGTACCTGGACAACCAAGCAGTGGCGGCACACAGGTATGTGGTGTGTCAGAGGAGAAACGAGCCATTCACATTTCTGTCTTTGTGTCAGTAATGGCCCACAAACCTCACCGCACTTTAGGGACTGTTCGTTACTTGTCAGGGGAGGAGGGTGGCTAGTTGATTTTTATTTTATTTTTTGATTTTATTTTGATCCCCCCTACCCTATGGGCCCGAACGACGCATAGTGCGTCCAAATTCACACCTGTTCTTCTCTATTGATTTTCTCCGCGACCGTGCGTCATAGCTAGAAGCCACACATATCACACGAAACAGCGGAATTGTAGCTTTCCGACAAGGCCACTTGTCGGTAGTCCAATGTTTTCACAGCGAAAAAAAAAAGATAAAGTTACACTAAAATGATGTATAACAGAGCTTTCATACAGCTTTGCACACACATTACTCTTGGATGGATTACTCGCGAATACGGGGTCGCACAGAAATGCCACGCATATAACTGGAAAGCAGAGCTTTCCAGTGATACCACACACATCATTGTACTGTCATCGTATCACGCTATAAATACAGATTAATTGTCTACAAAATAAAAACCTGACAAATTTCTTTATCCATTATACAGATCTTGTTATCAGTCACTTCATATAGTGAGGAATATCGTATCTTACCACGTCTTAGGCTTGCGTGTGTTTCTCCCTCTCTATCCACATTTGTAGTCCGGTGTTTCGGATTTACTCGCGACCCTGTTAACTGGCGACCTTCAGCCGAATGCGTCTGTGGTTGTCGTAGTGACAACAGCTGTTTTCAACCAGGAAGAGAACACGTAGCTGTCCTCCCGAAGGCCTCTTTATTCAATTTTTCGTAACAATATCAAAACATAGCCGACCTGATACGTCTTTGGACTCTTGTTGGAGGAACCCAGTCACAGACCGACACTCAGTCGCAATTTGAATCACACTTGTTATGACGGAATGTTGAAAACAGGAAGAGGCCAAGTTGCTTTTCCTGTAAATCTAACTCCTATCTCGAATAAATTTTCTAAATAGGCCTACACAGTTTTGTCTCTGGTGCCTGCCTAAATAAACATGTGCCATATTAAAGAACCGTTCAGCCCTGTGAAACGTAAAAAAGAATATTTTCACGGGATTCGAACCCGCCTCATTATGGGAAAATAAATTAAAAGCGCACCATTAACATGGTGTGCCACTATGACAACACCATTTCACCGACAGATCCATTAAAAATACGACAATATACAGCCAGCTATGTCTTCAAATTGGGAGGTAGCCAGATCAACTTGTGACCACACTGTCCATGCACTGAGGAACATTTTACAATCTCACTGCTTTCCAATACAAAAACCAGCGGTTTAAGCCCACTTAATTCATAAACCTAACATTTATTGTTGTGCTACAGGTCGATAAAGCAAATATTCATATACTCACGTGGAAATACCTTATTTTAAATTAAGCAATAAAGCAGCAGCTGTATAAATCCAGTTAGGCTGCGAGTAAATCCGAAACACCGGCTTTCAAGATGCAAATATCTCCATATTGTCCATCAAACTTTGTATGACAAGACCAGCCACTTCACCTTTGCGCACCCAGACAACAGTAATTATGCATGCATGACAGGGCTGTAGTCACCATATCAATGATGACTATTATCTTAGATGTAAATATTGCATGTTTCTTTCAGATAAAACACATTTTTGACTTGTGAATGAGTCAATGGAATTTCTTGCAATAATGAAAAAATACTGGCAATCATGTCTGCCTGGCACAAACCACATGTTTTGCACAGCTGTGAAGTGACACAATGTCCCACCATCATGGTTCTTATATTGCCAGATTCCAGAGAGTCTCCCCTCTTCAGGTATGGCAGAATATGTCATTTTCCAACTTGCTATGCTGAGATACATGTAAAAATTTAAGAATTTAGTAACACAAATTTGTTTTTTTCATTGATATAAAAATTTAAAATAATAAATAATAATAAAATACAGGCACATAGAAGGACATGAAATGATGGCAAATCTGGATAGCCCACATTGTCCTGAAAAAAAAAAACAAGATATAGCATGTGTATGTAGCCTTTATAATGACTGTGATATGAGCTTAAAAGTAAAGGCAGTAAAAATACCCCAAAAACGCCTAGGGCCCAGAGGGTTAATCACTTATTGATGCTGTTTTTGAAGTATGAATAAGTCAATAAGTAATTTATTCCATTGAAATATCACTGATGTATTATAGAAAAGTGATTTATAAATAGTAAATAGTGGTGATTTACAAAAACACCAAAAACAATGTTTACTGTTAAAGTAAAGTTTGTTACTGTAAATAATACAGTACTTTATTTGTAATACTAGAAAAAACTGTAAAGACAAGTTTACATAAATATTTCTGCTGTTTCATTTTTTTTTAAAAAAATACAGTATTTGTATTTTCAAATTTGGCTGTGATTTTTTTTTTCTTTTATTAAAAGCCTCCTTCAAACAGTAGCCTGCCCCTATTGTAGCCTGGTCCCAAATTGTTTTGTTTTTTTGTTAATAGTGGCCCTGGCTACTATTTGAGGAAATACGGTATGTATGTAACATACAGTCACTGGCCACTTTGTGTACACTTGTGTTATCGAATGCAATCCAGTAGAACGACTATACCATGATTTTTTCACTGAAGCTTATACATTTTCGGTTATTGTTGACATCGTCTAGAAAGTGGTGACTCTACTTTGTTTATTATTGAGGTCATAGTGAATGCTGGTGGGGTACTGGGGTGGCCTCCTAATTTTGTCTAATTGAGGAGGACAAAATATTAGCAACACTTTTAAATATATTGCACTCCAGCACACCAACACCACCTACTATGACCTCAGTAATAAAGTAGAATAATCACCTTTCTGACAAAAGCTGAAAATGTAAAAGCTTTGTAAATGTAGAATGTGTGGCAGAGCTGTTGTATTGGATTGTATTAGATTGCACAGGTGTACCTAATAAAGTGGCCAGTAAGCCCCACATTTACACCACCAATCCATGCCTGCTCTGGATCTCCCCGCAGCCCCTGGTTGCTCGGCAGACTTAGCCCCTGAGACCATGCTGATCAAAAGTTATTACAAGCTTTTCTCTATGTCAAGGGGTGTGGTGGCTATGACGCCACCCTCGCCTCAAAATGCCTCTATGGTCCCCCTTGAAATTTTCAAAAGACCCTTCCCATAGGGATTTTCTTGGAGTATGAAGATGAAACGTCACACCACGTCAGGGTTAACTTACTCTGAGTTTTCACATAACCGCTTCAGTAATGCGTGCTACTGGCCCCCCGCGGTGGCACGGGAGAGCGAGGGCCCAATCACGGCTGCTTGCAGCTTTAATTATTATTATTCCGACATTTCATGTCCCAATTTCACCCCTCTCCCAAATTTCAAAATGCTTCTAACTTTCCACATTCTTCCTGCTGGATCCAAAATTCGATATTTTTGGCCAGTTGCACATGGTCGACGCGAAATGCCGAAATAGCACCCCCTACAAATTTTCAAAATACCACCCCCCCCATTGCGGTTGGTTTGTCGTAGGCAAACGAAATTTGGTACACACATGTATCATACTGAGACGCACAAAAAAGTCTCTTAACGTCATGGTGAAATCCCAACAGGAAGTCAGCCATTTTGTTTTGAATTTTTTCGTTACGGTGATTTCCACAACATACATTTGAACGAACTTGTCCTAGGGATTTTGTCCTATCGACTTCAAAGTTGGTACAGATCATCCTGAGAACATGCTGATCAAAAGTTTAAAAGCTTTTCTCTATGTCAAGGGGCATGGCCACTAGGACGTGACAAATTTTGATGACTTTTCGTTTTCTTGCCATCGAATTTCAAACGGCTCTCACGCCCACATACTTGATCTCAGCAGCTTCAAACTTGCTGGACATGATGATGGCTCCACCCCGAATGCCCCGATATGTTAATATCCCACCTTACTCATAGCGCCCCCCCGGTGGTAACAGTAAGTGACCAGTTTTTACTTTAACATGTACTGATGCCACAAACTTGACTACATCAACGTCATTCCACTTCTAATGCATGCAGAACAAGTTGGTGAAGCTACCTTATGAACGCTTTGAAGCAATGTCTAATGGTGTCCATGTGGCGGCGTGGCGACTATCGATCCCTCGCCACTAAATTTTGGCAATATTCGTTTGGCAATTTGATGGCTTCAGCGACCTCATATCCTCATGAAAATTGATACACCGGTCAAGAATAGCGAGCTCTTACATCTGATAGAGGCGTTACCCATGGGGGGCACAAAATGCCTCTATAGCGCCCCTTTGAAATTTTCAAAAACCCCTCCCCATAGGGGTTTTTTTGGAGTTGAAACATGAAAATTGGTACATATGTGTATGTTGTCCAGACGCACATGAAAGTCTCTGGCACCAATGGTCTACTCCAAACAGGAAGTCGGCCATTTTGATTTTGACTTGTCATTTTGGCGTGATTTCCAAATGTTGTATTTTAACGAACTAGTCCTAGGGATTTCATCCAATCGACTTCAATTTTTTTACAGATCATCCAGAGACCATGCTGATCAAAAGTTATTAAAAGCTTTTCTCTATGTCAAGGGGCGTGGCCGCGATGGCGCCTCCCTCGCCAACAAATACATTTGGCTTTTTGATGGCTTCAGCGACCTCATATCGTCATGAAAATTGACACACAGGTCAAGAATGGCGAACTCTTGCATCTGATAGGGGCGTCGCCCATGGGGGGAACAAAATACCTCTTTAGCACCCCCTTGAAATTTTCAAAAACCCCTCCCCATAGGGGTTTTTTTGGAGTAGCAACATGAAAATTGGTACATATGTGTATGTTGTACAGACGCACATAAAAGTCTCTGGCACCAATGGTCTACTCAGGAAGTCGGCCATTTTGATTTTGACTTGTCATTTTGGCGTGATTTCCAAATGTTGTATTTTAACAAACTAGTCCTAGGGATTTAATCCAATCGACTTCAAATTTTTTACAGATCATTCAGACACCATGCTGATCAAAAGTAGTGCTCTGCATGTCTGTAGGTCAAAGGGTGTGGCTGCTATGGCGCTGCCATTTTTGATCCATCGCCATGCATATTCAAGCAGCTCTGTCTCCCACATAATTCATCCAAACTGCTTCAAAATTTCTGTACATGATAAGAGCCCCGCCCTCAATGCCTCCATATACTCGTAGGCAATCTTGTTCATGGCGCCCCCTTGTGGAAACAAGAAATGCCATCTTTTACACTGACAAACACCAACCTCAAGCTCCTGACCTGATCAACTACATTTTGTGGCCACATGACGATCAAGTTGATGAATCTCCACAGTGAGACAAGTGTCCTGTCATGTTGCAGACTGCCGCGGCAGCGACTTTTCATCCTTCGCCACGGAACATCAACTTGGTATAAATCCTTCATGCATTGTCCAATTTGCTCGCAATTTCACGTGTGATGAGGGTCCACCCCTGAGCGCACCTGGCCACATGTGGTTACGCCCGTAGCGCCATCTGGTGGATGAACGAAACATTGCGTTTTTTTGCTCCTGCCAGGATTTTTCTCCCTTCAAGCTGCGTGCCACAGCTCCTATGTCCCTCAGGCCCCCACGGTTGCATGGGGGAGCGAGGGCCCGATCACAGCTGCCTGCAACTTTAATTAGGGCCCGAGCACCGACCGAAGGCCGGCGAAGGCCCTGTCGAAACTGCTCCGTTTATTATGATTAGGGCCCGAGCACCTAGCGGTGCGAGGACCCTGTTGAAATGCAAGGATTTTTTATCATTATTATTATTATTCTTCCTCCAAATTAATTGCCTTTTTGGGAGGCTTAACATACCTGAAAACTCATGAAACTTTGCACACATCTCAGAACTCGTGAAAAATTTGATATTTTAAGGGTCTCGTGTGCGGGTTCCTCAGTAGCGTCCCCTACAAAACTTTGAGGAAACAGCCCCTGAAGCCAGTTTAACCTACGTGTATGGTAGGCTTATGTAACACTCCAGGACGTACAAAAAAGCCTCTTGGAGGCATGCTGTAAACCCAACAGGAAGTCGGCCATTTTGAATTTACTGTGCAATTTTGATCCATTTTTGGCCATTTCCAGGGGTCATAAATGAATGAACTAGTCCTAGAGATTTCATCCGATTGACCTCAAACCCTGGTCTGTCCCATCCCAAGACCTTGAAGATGAAAAGTTATCAAAAGCTTGAGTTTTCGTCAATGCGTGTGACCGTGGGATGGCGTCAAAGTTAGGGGTCTCTCCACTAAACAGGAAGTAGTTTATAACTCCAGCATACATGGTCCAATTTTGGCCAAACTTCACAGGATTGATGACAGTCCCATCCTGAACACATCTACATGTCAATAATTAGAGATAAACATAGCGCGCCCTACTGGCAATGGGAAATGTCATGTTTTAGACTTTAATGTACATCTCCTACAGACTTGACCAGATCCACTTCAAAGTTGGTGAAAAAAGTCATAAGACATTGATGACGCTTTATTGTGGAAACTGTGAGTTTTTGTCGAAGGGCGTGGCCACGGCCTGGCGGCGAACTTTGATGTTTCGCCGTGATGATAAACGTTGCTGTAACTTGACTCCACATGTGAATATCTTGCCAAAACTTCACACATATGATGACAGTCCAGCCCTGAACACATCTACAGAGGAATTTTGAATCACCGCCATAGCGCCACCTTCTGGCAACAGAAAGCTACTTTATACATTCTTTGATGTCCCGCTTCTAGCAGGTTAATCAGACCCACCTCAAACTTGCTGGTCTAAGTCCTTAGACCTTGATGATGCTTAAAAATGAAGATTTTTAGTTTTCATCAAACGCTGTCACCGTGGCGCTGCCTTGTTCACCATCAAACACGATGTTGTTTTCAAGGGACAAGGGATACTTGAAAACTCACCAAATGTGGCATACACATCACAGCTCACAAGTCCTGTTGTCTGATGTTTTTTTTGTGCTTTGATGCACCAAGATGGCTCAACAGCGCCCCCTAGAATATTTCAATTAAGCAGCCCCCAAAGCTGCTTTGACCTGCATGTATGAAACTTGGTAGGCACCTGTAACACTCTATTACATACAAAAAAGTCTCTTGGAGCGATGCTCCAAACCCAACAGGAAGTCCGCCATTTTGAATTTACTTGTGCCACTTTTGTGCATTTTTGCCCATTTCCAGGGCTTGTAAATTAACGAACTTGTCCTACAGATTTAATCAGATTGGCTCCAAACTTGGTGTATGTAAGCGTGACTACATTGTGACCAAAAGTTACCACAGGATTTGCCCAATGTTGAATGGTGCGCCCGCTGCCGAGCGTTGAATCTTGAGGTCTCGCCCTGAAAAACGAAATTGCTGTAGCTCTGGCATAAATGGCCCAATCTACACCAAACTTCACATGATTCATATTAGTCCTGCCCTGAACACATTTTCATTACCATATTGCCTGATAATGATAGCGCCACCTAGTGTTGAAAGGAAGTACTTCTTATCAGACACTTATCTATGGATTAACCTGAAATTTCAATGCTGTGGTCTATATTTGATGTTCACAAACATGACATATCATTAGTGTCTACGTGTGCTGCAGAGGGTTTAATTTTGATGTCTCGCCATGAAACAGGAAATTGCTATAAATTTAGAGTAAATGGTCCGTTGTCCACCAAAATTGACATGATTCATATTTGTCCCACCCTGAACACATTTATATGACAATATTCCGTGATAGTCATAGCGCCACCTAGTGGTGAAAGGAAGTACTTCTTATCAGACACTTATCTTTGGATTAACCTGAAATTTCAGTGCTGTGGTCTATATTTGATGTACACAAACATGACATATCATTAGTGTCTACGCGCGCTGCAGAGGGTTTACTTTTGATGTCTGGTCATGAAACAGGAAATTGCTATAAATTTGGAGTAAATGGTTTGTTGTCCACCAAACTTGACATGATTCAAATTTGTCCCACCCTGAACACATTTATATGACAATATTCCGTGATAGTCATAGCGCCATCTAGTGGTGAAAGGAAGTACTTCTTACCAGACACTTATCTTTGGATTCACCTGAAATTTCAGTGCTGTGGTCTATATTTGATGTACACAAACATGACATATCATTAGTGTCTACGCGCGCTGCAGAGGGTTTACTTTTGTTGTCTGACCATGAAACAGGAAATTGCTATAAATTTGGAGTAAATGGTCTGTTGTCCACCAAACTTGACATGATTCAAATTTGTCCCACCCTGAACACATTTATATGACAATATTCCGTGATAGTCATAGCGCCATCTAGTGGTGAAAGGAAGTACTTCTTACCAGACACTTATCTTTGGATTCACCTGAAATTTCAGTGCTGTGGTCTATATTTGATGTACACAAACATGACATATCATTAGTGTCTACGCGCGCTGCAGAGGGTTTACTTTTGTTGTCTGACCATGAAACAGGAAATTGCTATAAATTTGGAGTAAATGGTCTGTTGTCCACCAAACTTGACATGATTCAAATTTGTCCCACCCTGAACACATTTATATGACAATATTCCGTGATAGTCATAGTGCCACCTAGTGGTGAAAGGAAGTACTTCTTACCAGACACTTATCTTTGGATTAACCTGAAATTTCAGTGCTGTGGTCTATATTTGATGTACACAAACATGATGTATCATTAGTGTCTACGTGCGTTGCAGAGGGTTTACTTTTGATGTCTGGCCATGAAACAGGAAATTGCTATAAATTTGGAGTAAATGGTCTGTTGTCCACCAAACTTGACAGGATTCATATTTGTCCCACCCTGAACACATTTATATGACAATATTCCGTGATAGTCATAGCGCCACCTAGTGCTGAAAGGAAGTACTTCTTACCAGACACTTATCTTTGGATTAACCTGAAATTTCAGTGCTGTGGTGTGTATTTGATGTACACAAACATGACATATCATTAGTGTCAATATGTGCTGCAGAGGGTTTAATTTTGAGGTCTCGCCATGAAACAGGAAATTGCTGTATTGTTGCCGTAAATGTTCTGATCTCCATCAAACTTCAGATGATTCATATTAGTTCTGCCCTGAAAACATTTATATGACCATATTTCCTGATACTCATAGTGTTAGCTAGTGGTGACAGGAAGTAGGTCTCAAACACTTATCTTTTGATTTATCTGGAAGTTAAATGCTGTGGTGTATATTTGATGTACAAAAACATGATGTATAATTACTGCGCTCTCCAACTCCCTCTAGTGGAAAGAGGAAGTGATACAAAATGTGAAATATGTCATTCCAGCACTGTATCAAAGATATGCACAGTCACTCCTGCATGCGATGTCTAACTTTGGCAGAAATGAATTGACACGTCAGAAGACGTCCTGCCAGCCCGAGCACCTAGCGGTGCGAGGACCCTATTGAAATGCAAAGATTTTATTATTATTATTATTATTATTATTATTATTATTCCTCCAAATGAATTGCCTTTTTTGGAGGCTTAACATACCTGAAAACTCATGAAACTTTGCACACATCTCAGAACTGGTGAAAAATTTGATATTTTAAGGGTCTCGTGTGTGGGTTCCAAAAAATGGCTCAGTAGTGCCCCCTACAAAACTTTGAGGTCTCAAACACTTATCTTTTGATTTATCTGGAAGTTAAATGCTGTGGTGTATATTTGATGTACAAAAACATGATGTATAATTACTGCGCTCTCCAACTCCCTCTAGTGGAAAGAGGAAGTGATACAAAATGTGAAATATGTCATTCCAGCACTGTATCAAAGATATGCACAGTCACTCCTGCATGCGATGTCTAACTTTGGCAGAAATGAATTGACATGTCAGAAGACGTCCTGCCAGCCCGAGCACCTAGCGGTGCGAGGACCCTATTGAAATGCAAGGATTTTATTATTATTATTATTATTATTATTATTATTATTATTATGATTCCTCCAAATGAATTGCTTTTTTGGGAGGCTTAACATACCTGAAAACTCATGAAACTTTGCACACATCTCAGAACTGGTGAAAAATTTGATATTTTAAGGGTGTGTGGGTTCCAAAAAATGGCTCAGTAGTGCCCCCTACAAAACTTTGAGGAAACAGCCCCTGAAGCCAGTTTAACCTACGTGTATGAAACTTGGTAGGCTTATGTAACACTCCAGGACGTACAAAAAGCCTCTTGGAGGCATGCTCTAAATCCAACAGGAAGCCGGCCATTTTGAATTTACTGTGCAATTTTGATGCATTTTTAGCCATTTCCAGGGGTCATAAATGAATGAACTAGTCCTAGAGATTTCATCCGATCGATTTCAAACCTTGGTCTGTCACATCCCAAGACCTTGAAGATGAAAAGTTATCAAAAGCTTGAGTTTTCGTCAATGCGTGTGACCGTGGGATGGCGTCAAAGTTAGGGGTCTCGCCACTTAACAGGAAGTAGTTTATAACTCCAGCATACATGGTCCAATCTTGCCCAAACTTCACAGGATTGATGCCAGTCCCGTACTGAACACACCTACATCTCAATAATTAGAGATAAACATAGCGCCCCCTACTGGTAATGGGAAATGTCATGTTTTAGACTTTAATGTACATCTCCTACAAAATTGACCAGATTCATCTCAAACTTGGTGAAAAAAGTCATAAGACGTTGATGACGCTTTATCGTGGAAACTGTGAGTTTTCATTGAAGGGCGTGGCCATGGCGTGGCGGCGAACTTTGATGTTTCGCCGTGATGATAAACATTGCTGTAACTTGACTCCATGTGGGAATATCTTCCAAAAACTTCACATATATGATGACAGCCCAGCCCTGAAGACATCTACAGAGGAATTTTGAATCACCGCCATAGCGCCACCTTCTGGCAACAGAAAGCTACTTTATACATTCTTTGATGTCCCGCTTCTAGCAGGTTAATCAGACCCACCTCAAACTTGCTGGTCTAAGTCCTTAGACCTTGATGATGCTTAAAAATGAAGCTTTTGAGTTTTCATCAAACGCTGTCACCGTGGCGCCACCTTGTACGCCATCAAACACGATGTTGTTTTCAAGGGACAAGGGATACTTGAAAACTCACCAAAGGTGGCATACACATCACAGGTCGCAAGTCCTGTTGTCTGATGTGATTTTTGTGCTTTGATGCACCAAGATGGCTCAACAGCGCCCCCTAGAATATTTCAATTAAGCAGCCCCCAAAGCTGCTTTGACCTGCATGTATGAAACTTGGTAGGCACCTGTAACACTATCATGTACAAAAAAGCCTCTTGGAGCCATGCTCCAAACCCAACAGGAAGTCCGCCATTTTGAATTTACTCGTGCCACTTTTGTGCATTTTTGCCCATTTCCAGGGCTTGTAAATTAACAAACTTGTCCTACAGATTTAATCAGATTGGCTCCAAACTTGGTGTATGTAAGCGTGATTATGTTGTGGCCAAAAGTTATCACAGGATTTGCCCAATGTTGAATGGCGCGCCCGCTGCTGAGAGTTGAATCTTGAGGTCTCGCCATGAAAAACGAAATTGCTGTAGCTCTGGCATAAATGGTCCAGTCTACACCAAACTTCACATGATTCATATTAGTCCCACCCTGAACACATTTTCATTACCATATTGCCTGATAATCATAGCGCCACCTAGTGTTGAAAGGAAGTACTTCTCATCAGACACTTATCTTTGGATTAACCTGAAATTTCAATGCTGTGGTCTATATTTGATGTTCACAAACATGACATATCATGAGTGTCTACGTTTTGATGTCCCGCCATGAAACAGGAAATTGTTATATTTTTGCCGTAAATGTTCTGATCTCCATCAAACTTCAGATGATTCATATTGGTCCTGCCCTGAAAACATTTATATGACCATATTTCCTGATACTCATAGTGCTGCCTAGTGGTGACAGGAAGTAGATCTCAAACACTGATCTTTTGATTTATCTGAAAGTTAAGTGCTGTGGTGTATATTTGATGTATAAAAACATGATGTGTAATTACTGCGCTCTCCAACTCCCTCTAGTGGAAAGAGGAAGTGATGAAAAATGTGAAATGTGTCATTCCAGCACTGTATCAAGGATATGCCAAGTCACTCCTGCATGCGATGTCTAACTTTGACAGAAATGAATTGACGCGTCAGAAGACCTCCTGCCAGCCCCCCCCAAGTTGCGTGAAGGTGCGAGGGCCCGTTCATCACTGCTTGCAGCTTTAATTATTATTATTCTTCTTCTGCGCATATAATCCCTAATTTGGCCCCTTTCCCAAATTCAAAAACTCACCAAATTTGGCACACACGTTTGGTCTGGCGAAAAATTTTATAATCTATTGTCGTCCTGAATTTCCACCACTAGGTGGCACTATAATCAAGGACAGTGCATTTTGGGTCATAACTCCCATATACTTTGTGGCACATTCAAAAACCTTGTATCCACGCGTTCAGTGAATTGTGCTGAATCTCGTAATATAGGCCACACCCATTTCAACGTTTTTTTTTCTCGCAAATTCGCAAAATTTCGCAAACCTACTTTTTCAAACTCCTCCTAGGCAATTTCACCGATTTGCACGAAACTTTGCACACAGCATCTGTGGACTCTTCTGACAAAAAAAATATTAAAAGAATTTTGATATTCCAAAGAATACTGAAGTTATTAAATAGCAGCTTCCTGCAGATTTGGTACAAAACAGGAAGTGTTGCAGATCTCCACATTGGTGTGTTTGAATGACATGAAACTCAGCTTACTACTTCCCCCTCTGTGCAAAATATCAGGCGATGACCACCAGGTGGCGCTCTTTAAAATAAAGTATTTTATATCTCAACATCGGTTGGGCGGATTAACACGAAACTTGGTATAATTATTGTCAATGCCCTCCTGAGGATATCTGACGAAGGACTAACTGATCCGCCACTAGGTGGCGCTGTGGTGGCCGTCTAACACTCACAGAGATAAAATTTATAGGGGTGGTATAGACTGGCCCCTGTAACTCACACACCAAAAATGGCCAGCAGGTGGCGCTATTTTCAATGCAAAAACATTTTTGGCTAATAACTCCCACATAATATGTCGCACATTGTTAAACCTTCTATTTACGTGTTCTCTGAATTCAGTTGAATTGTGTGGTGTAAGCCACGCCCACTTTCGCGGTAACTTTACATTCGCTAAATCGCGACAAATGAAAAACCTACTTTTTCGAACTCCTTCTAGGCGATTTGACTGATTTGCACCAAACTTTGCATGAAGCATCTGTGGAGCCTCCTGACAAAAAGTTATTAAAAGAATTTTGATCGTCCAAAAAACGCCCAAAATGTAAAACAACAAATTCCTGCACATTGTTTTCAAAACAGATAGTCTTTCATATCTTGACCAAATACAGTCTGATTACCACAACACTTTTGCTGATTGTGTTCCATGGCCCGATGAGAGTTTGTGCAAAATTCGGTGCAAATCGGTTAATAGGTGGCGTTCTGGTGGCAGTCTAATTAGTGTGAATGGAAGTAAATTGGAAAATCTTCAAATCCTCTTCAAAACTCATTGACTTTCAATCTCTTCTTGTCCCTCATACTTTGAGCTAGAGACACCATGTCAACTTTTAAAGAGTCAGAAGACCTTGAACGCATTAACTGTACATAATGTTCAATCTTTATCTTTATTTCGGCCATGACCAATATTCTTTTGTTTATGAACACTGGTAGATAACTATCTTGCCACCAGGTGGTCTTTGGCTGCTCCTGATGCTACCGTCATAAAAACAAGAGACCGCACATGCGCAGTTGCGCACTCTCAGCTGATTGTAAACAGATAAGATGGCAACAAGACGCAACTTCAGTGTTCATTTAAAGCTAGACGTTTTAAAATATTCCGAACAAATGTCGGGGGAATACGCCGCGGGGCATATGACGCCTGGTATGCAGAGGACGGCAACAAGACCTTCACAAAAGGAGGGAACATGAGAGCAGCTGACAAACGCAAGACAAGGGCTTACTGTCTCCAGGTCCAGTAATTTCCTCTTTCGTTGGTGTCATGACTGCCCAGTACCTGGACAACCGAGCTGTGGCGGCACACAGGTATGTGGTGTGTCAGAGGAGAAACGAGCCGTTAACATTTCTCTTTGTGTTAGGTAACGTTAACAGCGTTAGGCTGATCAAACCACTTTTCACGTCCCGTCCGGGGCGTCTGGGGTTGTTTTATAAACTGATAATGTTTTTCCGTGTGTTTGCGTGTGTGTGTTAGAATGCGGCACGGCCACATATTTCTGTTCGAACCCGAACCGAGCCACTATTTATAACCGAGACATTATTTACAACCAAAGCACTGAATTTGTGCCACACAGTTGTTACGGCTGAATTATTAATAAATGGTTGTGTGTTGATGTTCACCATGCTATCCCGATGTGCTTTACGTAACTTATAATTTGTGGTTTATTACCGTTGTAAGCGTTCAGCCTCTAATGTCTGTGTAGCGCATCTCACTCGGTTAGCACTCGGCTAACTCCCGGGAGCATTCTCGGTGGTCAATGTTAGCCGAGACATGCCGGTGGTTGAACACTCGCTGAGCTAATGTGGACTAATGTTTGACTCCGTGGTCTGTTGTAGAGCATTGTGTTGTGTTTCGTGCACGTGCAGGTGTACGGGGGTTGCCGTGTGTTTGTATATCCGTTATTGTTTAATAAACTTGCATTTTATCTCAGGATGTCTTGAAATTTTCTTCACCCCTTCTTCGTCCTGCAATGAATGAGTGCACCGGCTTTCTACTGCACCACAGCGCCACTTTAGCGGTTGGGAGGTGTATTGCACATTGGTAGTAAGTGTGCAATCTGTCTATGAGATCAGAACATTACATGTTTGATTTGAACGTTTATGGAGACGTGAATCGGTCGAGACCGGGAACCCCCAAACGAAAAACGAGGTTTGTTTTCAAGACGTATTAGTCCAAGGCTAGTGCAGTATGTAAACACAGGCCGTGTCTTCACATGTCCGCGCTGCCGTCTAGAGACTGCTTCGCGCATGCTCCCAAAGTGCTGGGCTTTCTGGGAGATGTAGTCAATGTGGTTGCTTTGGGTCTTCTGTGTTGTGTTTGATATTGTTAAATGTGTAAATAATATGTAGGTAGATTCATGTTATATGTATGGCAAGAGTCTTGTTTAGAATGATAGCTGACGGAGAAAATATTAACCAACTTAAAGACTTATGTTCTATTTATTGTGTGGAAAGTGGAAACAGCTGGCATATGACGCCTGCTTAGGGTGTATAACCATCTTTATCTATGGAAGCCCATTTTTGCCAGTAATGGAAAAAAATCGCCATTCCTAATCAAAAATGTGAGATAAAAAGTCATTATTACGAATGTAGCCTAGTTTTAAAATTAATTTGTGGCATGTTGTCTTGTAAGGTGTGTGGCATCACAGTGGCTGCAGATGGGACAGAGGATGAGATGATTCACTGTTTCAAGGCAGGACAACTAGTAAATTGTGGTGTAGTCAATAGTAAATATTGGTGATTTACAAAAACACCAAAAACTATTTTTACTGTTAATGTAAAGGTTGTTACTGTAAATAATACAGTACTTTCTTTGTAATACTATATAGAAAATAATCATTTTCACTGTAAAGACAAGTTTACATAAATATTTCTGCTGTTTAAAATAAAAAAATACATTATTTGTATTTTCAAATTTGGCTGTGATTTTTTTAAAAGAAAAATTTATTGAAAGCCTCCTTCAAATAGTAGCCTGCCCCTATTTGTAGCCTGGTCCCAAACTATTTTTTTTGTTAATAGTAGCCCAGGCTACTATTTGAAGAAATCTGTATGTATGTAACATACAGTCACTGGCCACTTTATGTACACCTGTGTAATCTAATGCAATCCAGTAGAATGACTATACCATGATTTTTTCACTGAAGCTTATAAATTTTCGGTTATTGTTGACATCGTCTAGAAAGTGGTGACTCTACTTTGTTTATTATTGAGGTCATAGTGAATGCTGGTGGGGTACTGGGGTGGCCTCCTAATTTTGTCTAATTGAGGAGGACAAAATATTAGCAACACTTTTAAATATATTGCACTCCAGCACACCAACACCACCTACTACGACCTCAGTAATAAAGTAGAATAATCACCTTTCTGACAAAAGCTGAAAATGTAAAAGCTTTGTAAACGTAGAATGTGTAGCAGAGCTGTTGAATTGACTTAGATTGCACAAGTGTACCTAATAAAGTGGCCAGTAAGCCCCACATTAACACCACCAATCCATGCCTGCTCTGGCTCTATTCAAAAGAATACTGAAGTTATTAAATAGCAGCTTCCTGCAGGTTTGGTACAAAACAGGAAGTGTTGCATATCTCCACATCGGTTGCTCAGATTAACATGAAACTTAGAACAATTATTGTCAATGCCCTCCTGAGGATATCTGACAAAGGAGTTACTGATCTGCCACTAGGTGGCACTGTGGTGGCAGTCTAATTTAATATTTGGCACTGTGCCAACACCATAATACTTATGGAAATGAAATTGATAGGGGTGGTAAAGACTGGCCCCTGTAACTCACACACCAAAAATGACCAGCAGGTGGCACTATTTTCAATGCAAAAGCGTTTTTGGCCCACAACTCCCACATAATATGTCGCACATTTTGAAACTTATATCTCAGTGTTCCCTGAATTCAGCTGAATTGTGTGATGTAAGGCACGCCCAATTTTGCATTAAATTTCCATTTGCAAAATCGCAAACAATGAAAAACCTACTATTTCAAACTCCTCCTAGGCGATTTGACTGATTTGCACCAAACTTTACATGAAGCATCTGTGGACCCTCCTGACAAAAAGTTATTAAAAGAATTTTGTTCGTCCAAAAAACGCCCAAAATATAAAACAACAAATTCCTGCAAATTCCTGCCAATTATGTGACAAAACTTGACCTGTTAAAAGGGTATTGGCAGGTGCCGCTGACTCCTCGGGCAAGGGAGATCTCTGCATTTGTGACCCCTGACGCTTTCTTACAATAGCCTATATGGTTATGCCAATCGGTGTGCATAACGCACCTGCTACATTTCAGTGTTTGGTAAACACGGTCTTGTCGGGCTTGTCAGGGTGCGAGGCCTATTTGGTCGATATCGTGGTTTATTCGAGTTCGTGGGACGATCACATGCAGCAGCTTCAGGCAGTGTTTGGAAGGCTGCGTGATGCCAACCTCACACTCAATTTGGCAAAGTGTGAGTTTGGTCAAGCTACAGTGATGTATTTGGGAAAAGTTGTGGGTCGAGGGCAAGTAAAGCCGGTGCATTCTAAAGTTGAAGCGATTCTGTCGTTCCCTGCCCCTGCTTCACGCCGTGAGCTACGCCGTTTCTTGGGGATGGCGGGGTACTACAGAAGCTTCTGTAAAAACTTCTCGGCTGTTGCGGCTCCGCTCGCTGATCTGTTGAGTCCAAAGACTCTCTTCCATTGGTCTGACAGTTGTCAGCGTGCGTTTGACTGTGTAAAAGCCTTGCTAACTCATGCTCCAGTCCTGGCTGCGCCCACATTTGATTGTCCGTTTAAAATGTCTGTTGATGCGAGTGATGCGGGGGCGGGTGCTGTGCTCCTTCAAGATGGAGATGATGGGGTGGAGCATCCAGTCTCCTGTTTCTCGAAAAAATTTAATCCGCATCAATGTGTGTACTCTACTATTGAAAAGGAGGCTCTTGCGCTTATCTTGGCACTCAAACATTTTGAAGTTTATGTCGGCTCTGCTAGTGCGCCCGTTGTTGTGTACACTGACCACAACCCTCTTGTGTTTATTCATCAGATGCGAAACACCAATCAGAAGCTCATGCGCTGGGCACTATTTTTACAGTCTGCCAATGTGGAGGTCCGGCACATCAAAGGCCGAGAGAATGTCCTGGCCGACACATTGTCCAGATGTTAGTGCGTGAATGATGTTTGCGGCGCTTCCCCCCCATTCACGTTTTTAGGGTGGGGGTGTTACGTGCAGCAGCCTGTGCTGTCTCTCTCTCCTGTCAGGCTTGTCTCCCTCCTCCCTCTGCCTGCTGCGCACCTGAGTGCAATCGGCACTCAGGTAGAGAGAGGAGGAGGGGATAGGAGGGACAGGGAGAGTAGAGACAGGGGCTCGGCACATGGCACAGACACCAGCACAGGTGGTGAGGAGTTTTTCCCCTTTTCCTCCTTTGTTCTCTTTCCCCAAGCAGGTTTTTCCCCCATGCTCATTTAGGAGCTGGGGTTTTGTTGTGTTAGTTTGTTGTTTTAGTTTGGGCTGGAGATTACCGGTAGTTACTTTATTCGTCTTTTTGTTTATTCTAGGTTTAGTTCCTTTTCAGGTAGTTTAGGGGGAGACGCTGGGAGCGACGGCCCACTGCGTGGTTGGCTCAGCGTCTTCCCTCCTTTTGTTCTTTTTGGCCGGGGTCTCCAGTCCCTTTTGTTTCTCCCTTAGTTGTCTGTGTTTTGGTTAATATTTTGGGTTACAAAAATAAAGCTTGTGGGTAAACTGTTACTTTTGGTGTGGCGTCCTCTTTTATATGTTGCAGCCTCCCGCCCCTATGGAGCCATGATTTCTATGTTTGTATGGAGGCCATAACAGTTTTCAAAACAGACAGTCTTTCATATCTTGAGCAAATACAGTCAGATTACCACAACACTTTCGCTAATTGTGTTCCATGGCCCGATGAGAGTTTGTGCAAAATTCGGTGTAAATCGGCCAATAGGTGGCGCTCTGGTGGCAGTCTAATTAGTGTGAACGGAAGTAAACTGGAAAATCAACCTCTTCTTGTCCCTCATACTTTGAGCTAGAGCAGCGTTTCCCAAACTTTTTTTGCAGCACACCCCCTTCTACGTCCCAACCGGGTTGACGCACCCCCAATCCCCCCTTCAAAAAGAAGAAGGGAAAAAAAAAACGCAACAAAGCTTTGTTTTATCGCCATATAAAGACTCATGTTTAATCATGCGCAAATAACCACACGCATGACAATAACAACATCAACAAAGTTTTAATATAATGCAACAAAGTTACGCACAAGCTTCCACTTTTAAGAGGATGAGTGACAGACACATGCTCAGTAACAGAAAGCACGATTTTGACATAAATGTTATATTTTCAGCCGCGTAAAAGAAAAATTGCAGCAATATTAAATGACCGTGGAGCTAACATCATCATAACACAACGGTTATGGAAATTAGAACGACTGTAACTTCATTGCAATTTAATTCAATGTACTAACGATCCACAACATTAAAGAGCATAGGCTCAGAAACAGATAAAATAAATTAAAAGAGGATCCATCTGGACAAATACTTACCCATATTAATGCAACGGGTGGGCTTGCATCTTGGCACAAAGCTCTCCGAAGTTTGGCGCAATGGAAGACAGTTTAAGCCTCAAATCCTTCTCAACAGCATCCAGTCTTTGCCGATGTTTAGTTTTAACTGCTGCCATAGCAGAGAAACCAGCCTCGCAGAGATAAGTTGTGGCGAAGGGCATCAAAACTCTCAAGGCTTGCTTTGCCAGGACTGTGTATGATGTCAGTGACTCGGTCCAAAAATCCACAAGTGGCTTTCGTTTGAACTGCAACTGCAGTGCTCCATCAGATGACAGCTCGATCAGCTGGTCCCACTCGTGAAATGACAGCTGTGGGACGGGCAGGGAAACTTCAAATGGATTGCGAATCCAAGCATGAGATGTATCCATAGGTGGGAAGTTTCCGTAGCTGCTCGGCAAGTTGGTTGAGGGGTTCAATTATGAGACTTTTCACATGCTCACCCAGGTCCACGTCATTTTCCCCCAAGAACTCAGCGTAGGGAAACACAGGTGTGTGTTCCCACTCACACAACTCGCCCAGAACCGTAGCTTCTTTATCATGGCCTCAATCCTGTCTTGTGTGTTGAACACAGTTACTGACTCCCTGCAGACTTAGATTGAGTTCATTCAGAGCTGAGAAGATGTCCGCTAGATAGGCGAGCCTCTTCAGAAAATCTTCGTCATGCAGACTGGAGGCCAAATGAAACGGATTCTCCTCAAAAAACTGCTGCAGTTCGTGCCGGAGTTCAAAGAGCCTTGTCAGCACTTTGCCGCGGGACAGCCAACGCACCTCTGTGTGCAGCAGCAGTGATTTGCGTTCGCTGCCCATCTCATTACGTAACAGTGTGAATAGTCTTGAATTTAGCGGGCGAGCTTTGATGAAGTTCACCAGTTTGACTGCGTCGTTCAGCACTGCAAGTAGATCAGCTGGCATGTTTTTGGCTGCGAGGGCCTCTCTGTGAATACTGCAGTGTAACCAGCTGATGGATGGACAGACTCTCCTAATATGAGCTATAAGCCCCGTGTGTTTCCCCGTCAGTGATTTTGCCCCGTCTGTGCAAATTCCCACACAGCGCTCCCAGTCGATCCCATTGGTCCTCATAAAAACGTCAATTAAATTGAAGATTTCCTCTCCTGTTGTTCGGGTAGCAAGGGGCTGACAGAACAAAAATCTTCTTGTACCGTTCCTTCAAAAAGGTAACGGACATACACAAGAAGATTGGCCAGATTTGCAACATCTGTAGACTCGTCTACTTGCAGAGAGTAAAGCTCACTTTTCTTCACACGGCTGACTAGTGTAGCCAGGATGTCTTCAGACATGGCATCAATGCGGCGCAACACAGTGTTATTGGACACAGGAATCATGTCCAACTTTTTTGCTTCTTTCTCTCCAATCATACACTCCACCATCTCTTTGGCCGCTGGCAAACACACGTCTTCGGCAATTGTGTGCAGCAGCCCCTTTCTCGCTACTCTGTAACTGAGCAGATATGAAGCCCGTAATGCGTCTTTCGTAGACCCAACGCATGAATGAAACTGCATTTTTTGGGGGGGTTTTCTGAAATTCCTCCAACTTTGTTTTAAAAAATGTAAGGGGCTTTTGACTTATATTGCCATGTTTCGTGTGCAGGTGACGACGGAGATAAGAAGGCTTCAGACAGCTGTTTGCTAGAACCTCACTGCACACCACACACTGACGCTTTGGGCAATCTGTATCGCCGATCCAAGTGAAGCCCAGACCCAGATAATTTTCATCATATTTCCTTCTTTTTTCCCCGTCTGGTGTTCACCCTCATCACCTCTTTTTTGCCATCTCCTTCCCTCCTCTTCGGTTTCGTCCGGCGCATCTTTTCCTGACTCTCGCTCATTTTCTTCTCTCGGATCCGTTCCTATTCTCTCCGTCTCTGTTGCCTCCAAATCCTCACTCTCTCTTGGTCCCTCTCCTCCTTCATGACTGACAACTTTGTCATGAGACGTCCCACTTGACAGTTTCCCTGATTTCAGCCAATTAAGCATATCTGAAGGAATGAATGAAACGAGTTGGCGTGCATATAGCCTACAGTGCGTAGAAGAATACAGCGGCTGTCTTCTCTTACGTTTCTATCAAAAACTAATAAATTATAGTTTCTGATTTAAAATAAAAGGGATTTGTTACGGCCGCCGCTCTTTCCACCTCCATTGTGTGTGTGTGTATGCAACACTAATTTTTCCCTCTGGGTGCCGAGCAGCCTGCACCTGCACTGGACTCAGAAGCTCCACCTCCTCTGTTCTGATTGGTGCCGCCTCTGCTGCTTCTGACTGCCCAGTCCACAGCTCACCTGGGTCCCTGATTGGTGCGGCACAGGTGCAGTGGACCAATCCCAGCCATTCAATCAAAACCGTCATCTACAAGTGCCCTGCCAGTCTGTCAGTCGGGACGGCTGACTGTTGGTGGCAGCTCGCCTCTTTGCCTGATAACTTTGTGTTGTGTTGGTTAGCCCACTGATAGCATTTGTAGCTTGTCATAAGCTTTCGTAGATTTTTGTGAACTTTTGAAGTGTGGCCAGGTTGTTAGAAATTGCTATCCTTTTGACTGATTCCAAACATTTCCATCCACACTTAGATAATTACCTGTATAGAGACACTAGGTGCAGGGGTGCTGTTTTGTTGTTGTTTGTTTTAAAAGCTGCATTAGACAGTCAGTTTGTTTTTCCTTTTATTTTTGATTAGATAGATTGTAGATTAAACTCTGAGTGAGTCCTCCTTTTGTTATATTTGTTTTTTTGAGTTAAACAGCACCCACCGGCCCTCTTCCTTGGTTTGTTCTCAGTTCTTTGTTAACCAGACTTCCTTCATTTGAGTTGCAATAAACTGCCTTACCTTCTAACACCTGGGTTTTTATGTTGCTTCCCTTTCCCCTGCGAGCTGGGTTGTAACAGGATTACACAGGAAATGTTTATTGTTCATGTTTTTTATTGTATGGAAAAATCCCACTTAAAAAACAACACTGTAATTGTGTAGGCCTAATATTAATTACGGAAGACGAGAATGGCCATGTATTATTCTTTTTTTTTGTGCACTGTCATCTCGTGATAACGACTTATTAATTCGTTATCTCTAGATAACAAAGATTGTTATCTTGAGATAACGACTTATTAATTCGTTATCACGAGATAACAAAGATTGTTATCTCGTGTTAACAAGTTATTAATTCATTATCTCGAGATAACAAAGACTGTTATCTCGTGATAACGACTTAATTAAGTCGCTATCTCGAGATAACAAAGACTGTTATCTCGTGATAACGAATTAATTAATTCGTTATCTCGAGATAACTGATAATTGTCAAGTCTGATGATTGCGCGCTGGTTAATGTGATCGTCCTGATTTCAGCCTACAAGAGCTGCCACTGGTGTCCCACGGAGGTGAAAATGGCAGATCACAGTATTGATCAACGCATCAGGGTGTACTTTAATCAAGGTCTAACACAGGCAGAAATTGCATTGTGTCTTTCTGTTAGAGATGGCATTCAGATTAGTCCTTGTCATTTAAGGAGAAGACTAGCGCGGTTACAACTTCACAGGCGACAGTTAAGTGATCCTGTTCATCGACGGGAAATCACATCATCTGCTATATGTGACGTACATGCCCTTATTTGGATAACACATCGTGACGTCGGAACTAGGGGTGCGGGGGCCGCACCCCCTCCCATCCGCCCCCCCGCACCCCATCAGCCTCCCACTGCATTACGCTTTAAAAAAATAAAGAATCTGAATTTAAACTCAATTTGTACATTTATCTCTTTCATATCATTAATACATAGATCTATGCTTCTGAATGTGATATGCAGCCTGCCTGACTACATACAGTAGCCTTGGCATCTGGCATAGGCTAGCCTACTGTATGTAGTCAGGCTGCAGGACCTCCTGCGCTCAGAGGTGGAGCGGCGTTTTGATTAGGAGGGACTCCGCGTAGCTGCAGGGCGAGAGTAGGCAGTTCTCGAGGTGGCTCAGGGGAAACGAGTGGATGTGGGTTCCCCGGAACTGACCCCTTTTCCATGAGAGCGGCTAAGCCTTGAGCTGGACATACTGAGGGATGTGTAGGGGACGAGAAGTTAGCACCATCCAGGATGTTGTGTCCATCCTGCAAACCTTGCAACCCCAAACCCGCTCCATGCTGTCAGAGGTGGAGAAGCTCATTAAGCTCTGTCTGACCCTGCCCATATCTGTCGCGGCATCCGAGCGCTCTTTCTCAGCCTTGCGCAGGCTGAAAACCTGGCTGCGCAACACCATGACGCAGGAGAGACTAACACATTTGGCCATTATGAACGCTCACAGTAACCTTATGGATGAAAGCGATGTCTCGACCCTGCTTAAAGTCTTCATCAGTAGGTCAACTGAGAGAAGGTCCACTTTTGGAAATGCACGAGTCAGGAGCGCAGACTTTTTTTTTTTCATTCAAGGTTACAAATAATGTTATGTTCCTTAAATGGCTTGATTTAGTGAGCAAAGTTTCATTTTCTTAACAATAAAGATGTCGTGTTCATCCATTCTAGTTCTCTTATAACTGCATGTTATTATAAAATAACATGCATAACAACATGGGGGGGGGGGGGAGGGGGGGGGGGGGGTGCCAACTGGATGAATGAATGAGTGACATCATTGTATTTTTTCCTGCTGTATAGCACATCGCCACTCACTAGGCTACTGACTGGCTGCCATAAGCTACACACAAATAAAACATTAAGAAGTTCTAACAAATGCAAATTTTATTAATTTTTTTCCATAAGCAGGCCAACAGTAGAATTCACCACATGACAAAAGCAGACAAGAAACTGTAGTTTGAGCACTGCCCTTGGTGCTGAAGATGTCCCCGAGCCTGTTAGGTAGCAGTTACAACAAAATCACTTTAAGCGCTATCCTTGGTGCTGAAGATGTAAAAATAAACAAATGTCTATACTCCAAAACTCACTACCTCTGACATGACGAATCAAGACAGTGTACACAGATAAAAAACATCAGCAGAAAAACTGACCAACAGCAAGCGGTGATCACCATGGCCAAATGACGTCCCATATCTGTAATAAAGAAATAATAACAAGACAGCTGTTGGCAACTAGCTGTTGCTGCTGCAGCTACTATTAAACGTGACTGGAATTAATAAACAAGCAGTAAATGCACAGTAGGGGTTATTTTTTTTTTGTATCGGCGTGACACCCTGTATTAATTGAGTGAATCGTCCGAGCTGGACGCGTGTTAATTTGAGTTTAATTTAAATTAATTACACTAAAGTTGTTGCGTTCAACTAACCATATGAGTCCTTTTTGTTTTTATACAATTTATTGCTGCATTTTGAAAGCAAAAAGAGTTACGTTTTTTGGGGTTATATCAGGGGTTTCAGCTTGGCACCGTGAACCTGTGCCTCCCGTGACCTGTAAAAGTAGCATTGTGACATAAGCCTCAGTTTCTGTTGTTGGCGAATTGTTACAAGCTGATGAATTCGCTGGTCAAGGCAGGCCAAACAGGTGAGATAACAGACAGATGGATGGTTTGTCTCTAACAAAATACTTTCTGTAGACGTGCTGCAAGAACAGATTAATGCTTAATACATCTGCAGCCAGAGCGCATTACGCTGTCAATAGGCTTTATGTGTGGGGAATACCACGATATCTTATCCAAATAAGGGCATGTACGTCACATATAGCAGATGATGTGATTTCCCGTCGATGAACAGGATCACTTAACCATCGCCTGTGAAGTTGTAACCGCACTAGTCTTCTCCTTAAACGACGAGGACTAATCTGAATGCCTAACAGAAAGACACAATACAATTTCTGCCTGTGTTAGACCTTGACTGAAGTAGCCTACACCCTGATGCGTTGATCAATAATGTGATCTGCCATTTTCACCTCCGTGGGACACCAGTGGCAGCTCTTGTAGGCTGAAATCAGGACGATCACATTAACCAGCACGTAATCATCAGACTTGACAATTATCAGGAGAAAACAATCTTTGTTATCTCGAGATAACGAATTAATAAGTCCTTATCACGAGATAACAGTGCACAAAAAAAGAATAATACATGGCCGTTCTCATCTTCCGTAATTAATTACACCAGACCACCATTACATTTTTCATCTCGCGCACCCCCTGGTGGCAGCTCGCGCACCACACTTTGGGAATCCCTGAGCTAGAGACACCATGTCAACCTTTAAAGAGTCAGAAGACCTTGAACTATTGGCCATGTATTCAGCTTCTACTTTTTGGAAAAACTACATACGTGGGTTGGGTGCCTACCTGTATACTGGATATGTAAGTAAGAGATAAAGTTTATTTTTTTATTTATTACAGCTGACAAGACTTCTAGGTGCACGCCCCCCGACGGCAGCATGCCCCGATGCGCGTGGACGGCGAGGGCCCGTTCATCGCTGCTTGCAGCTTTAATTATTATTATTATAATTCCGACATTTTGTGTCCCAATTTCGCCCCTTTCCTAAATTTCAAAATGCTTCTAACTTTCCACATCCGTCTGGCAGGATCCGAAATTCGATATTTTTGGGCGGTTGCACATGGTCAACGCAAAATGCCGAAATAGCCCCCTACAGATTTTCAAAACCCCATCCCCTTGGGATTAGTTCGTAGTAGGCAAACGAAATTTGGTACGCACGTGTATCATACCGAGACGCACAAAAACGTCTCTTGACATCATGGCAAAATCCCAACAGGAAGTCGGCCATTTTGTTTTGAATTTTTTCATTACAGATTTCCACAACTTAAATTTGAATGAACTCCTTCTAGGGATTTCTTCCGATCGACTTCAAAGTTGGTACAGATTATCGTGAGAACATGCCAATCAAAAGTTATTAAAAGCTTTTCTCTATGTCAAGGGGCGTGGCAGCTAGGGCATGACAAATTTTGGTGACTTTTCGTTTTCTCGCCATCGAATTTCGAACGGCTCTCCCGCCCACATACTTTATCCAAGCAGCTTCAAACTTGCTGCACATGATAATGGCTCCGCCCCAAATGCCCCAATATGTTAAGATCCCACCTTACTCATAGCGCCCCCCAGTGGTAACAGGAAGTGACCAGCTTTTACTTTAACATGTAGTAATGCCACAAACTTGACTGCATCAACTTCATTCCACTTCTAATCCATGCCGAACAAGTTGGTGAAGCTACCTTATGATTACTGTGTAGCTACGTCTAATGGTGTCCATGTGGCAGCGTGGCGACCATCGCTTCCTCGCCACTAAATACGTTTGACTTTTTGATGGCTTCAGCGACCTCATCTCTTCATGAAAATTGATACATAGGTCAAGAATGGCGAGCTCTTACATCTGATAGGGGCGTCACCCATGGGGGGGACAAAATGCCTCTATAGCACCCCCTTGAAATTTTCAAAAACCCCTCCCCATAGGGTTTTTTTTGGAGTAGGAACATGAAAATTGGTACACATGTGTATGTTGTACAGACGCACATAAAAGTCTCTGGCACCAATGGTCTACTCCAAACAGGAAGTCGGCCATTTTGATTTTGACTTGTCATTTTGGCGTGATTTCCACATGTTGTATTTTAACGAACTAGTCCTAGGGATTTCATCCAATCGACTTCAAATGTTTTACAGATCATCCAGAGAAAATACTGATCAAAAGTTATTAAAAGCTTTTCTCTATGTCAAGAGGCGTGGCTGCTATGGCACCTCCCCCGCCACCAAATACGTTTGGCTTTTTGATGGCTTCAGCGACCTCATATCCTCATGAAAATTGACACACAGGTCAAGAATGGCAAGCTCTTGCATCTGATATGGGCGTCGTCCATGGGGGGGACAAAATACCTCTTTAGCGCCCCCTTGAAATTTTCAAAAACCCCTCCCCATAGGGTTTTTTTTGGAGTTTGAACATGAAAATTGGTACACATGTGTATGTTGTCCAGACGCACATAAAATTCTCTGGCACCAATGGTCTACTCCAAACAGAAAGTCGGCCATTTTGATTTTTACTTGTCATGTTGGCATGGTTTCCACATGTTGTATTGTCACGAACTAGTTCTAGGGATTTCATCCAGTCGACTTCAAATTTTTTTACAGATCATCCAGACACCATGCTGATCAACAGTAGTGCTCTGCATGTCTGTAGGTCAAAGGGCGTGGCTGCTATGGCGCTGCCATTTTTGATCCATCGCCATGCATATTCAAGCAGCTCTCTCTCCCACATAATTCATCCAAACTGCTTCAAAATTTCTGTACATGATAAGAGCCCCGCCATCAATGACTCCATATGCTCGTAGCCAATCTTGCTCATGCCGCCCCCTTGTGGAGACAGGAAATGCCCTATTATACACTGACATTGTCCGATTTGCTCGAAACTTCACATGTGTGATCAGGGTCCACCGCTGGACACACCTGCACACATTTAGTTACATTCCCAGTGCCCCAAAACATTGCGTTTTTTCGCTCCTGCCAGGTTTTTTCTCCCTTCGCGCCACAACCCCTTGTGCCTCAGGCCCCCGCGGTTGCATGGGGGAGCGAGGGCCCGATCACAGCTGTTTGCAGCTTTACTTATTATTATTATTACGAACATGAAATCTCCAAATTCGCCCCTTTCCCAAATTGAAAAACTCACCAAATTTGGCAAATGCGTTTTGTCTGGCAAAAAATTTGATATTTTGGCAGTGTTGTATGTGTACGGGGCCAAATGGCGACATAGTGCCCCCCTAGAAAATTTCGTGCCTCGAGCCCAGCCTGTGACTTTGACCTACACACATGAAAATTGGAGGACTCATAGAACATGCCAAGATGCACAAAAAATCCTCTTGGACCCATGCCGTAAACCCAACAGGAAGTCGGCCATATTGATTTGAATTTTTGACATGAACGAACTCCTCCTAGGGATTTTGTCCGACTGACTTCAAATTTGGTACAGATCATCCTGAGGACATGCTGATCAAAAGTTATAAAAAGCTTTTTTCTGTGTCAAGGGCAGTGGCCACTAGGGCGTGACAAATTTTGCAGACTTTTCGTTTTCTCGCCATCGAATTTCGAACGGCTCTCACACCCACATACTTGATCTCAGCAGCTTCAAACTTGCTGGACATGATGATGGCTCCACCCCGAACGCCCCGATATGTTAATATCCCACCTTACTCATAGCGCCCCGCGGTGGTAACAGGACGTGACCAGTTTTTACTTTAACATGTACTGATGCCACAAACTTGACTGCATCAACTTCATTCCACTTCTAATGCATGCAGAATAAGTTGGTGAAGTTATCTTATGAACGCTGTGAAGCTACGTCTAATGGTGTCTGTGTGGCGGCGTGGCGACTATCGATCCCTCGCCACTAAATACGTTTGGCTTTTTGATGGCTTCATCTCCTCGTGAAAATTGATACACAGGTCAAGAATGGCGAGCTCTTACATCTGATAGGGGCGTCGCCCATGGGGGGGACAAAATGCTTCTATAGTGCCCCCTTAAAATTTTCAAAAACACCTCCCCTTAGGGGTTTTTGTCGAGTAGGAAGATGAAAATTTGTAGATATGTGTATGTTGCCCAGACGCACAAAAAAGTCTCTACCTCTTGAAGCTCATCGAGAGAATGCCAAGAGTGTGCAAAGCAGTAATCAGAGCAATGGGTGGCTATTTTGAAGAAACTAGAATATAAAACATGTTTTCAGTTATTTCACCTTTTTTTGTTAAGTACATAACTCCACATGTGTTCATTCATAGTTTTGATGCCTTCAGTGAGAATCTACAATGTAAATAGTCATGAAAATAAAGAAAACGCATTGAATGAGAAGGTGTGTCCAAACTTCTGGCCTGTACTGTAGATCATCCTGAGACAATGCTGATCAAAAGTTATTAAAAGCTTTCCTCTACGTCAAGGGGCGTGGCCGCTACGACGCCTCCCTCGGCACCAAATACATGTGGCTTTTTGATGGCTTCAGCGACCTCATATCCTCATGAAAATGGATACACAGGTCAAGAATGGTGAGCTCTTACATCTGACAGGGGTGTCTCCCATGGGGGGAACAATATGCCTCTATAGCGCTCCCTTGAAATTTTCAAAAACCCCTCTCCATAGGGTTTTTTTTGGCGTAGGAAGATGAAACGTCACACCACGTCAGGGTTAACTTACTCTGAGTTTTCACATAACCGCTTCAGTGATGCGTGCTGCTGGCCCCCCGCAGTGGCACGGGAGAGCGGGGGCCCAGTCACAGCTGCTTGCAGCTTTAATTCTTTAATATTCTTTCTCCCTCTAAAAGTACCATGAGCAAACGTGGAGAAATTGTCAGTTCATAATGGGTGTGTATTACACGGAATGCTGTGAGCTAGAGTGGAGAGGACTCTTAAAATCGTCTAAAACTTTTGTCTTTAACCCTATGGGCCCGAACGATGCATAGTGCGTCCAAATTCACACCCCTTCTTCTCTGTGGATTTTCTCCGTGACCGTGCATCATAGCGAGAAGCCACGCATTTCACGTGAAACAGTGGAACTGTAGCTTTCCCACAAGGCCAAGCGCTTGTCGGTAACCCAATGTTTTCACAGCGAAACAAATTGATAAATTTACAATAAAATGATGTATAACAGAGCTTTCATACAGCTTTACACACACATTACTCTTGGATGGATTACTCGTGAACGCAGGCTTGCACAGAAATGCCACACATATCACATGAAAGCGCAGGACTAGAGCTTTACAGTGATACCACACACATCATTGTGCTGTCATCCCATCATGCTATAAATCCAGATCAATTGTCTATTATTACTATTATTACTCTGTCCATTATACAGATCTTGTTATCAGTCACTTCATATAGTGAGGAATATCGTATCTTACCACGTCTTAGGCTTGCGTGTGTTTCTCCCTGTCTATTCACATTTGTAGTCCGGCTTTCAAGATGCAAATATCTCCATATTGTCTGGTTGACACATCAAACTTTGTATGACAAGACAAGCGCACTTCACCTTTGCGCACCCAGACAACTGCAGCCTAATTATGCATGGGTGACAGGGCAGTAGTCACCATATACATTGAGGGGGACACGTGCCTCCCCACCAATGCCCAAAATGTCCACCACAATATATAACTGAAATTAAAAAACAAATATTATCTTGGAGGACATCATTACACTTGGTTGACTAATTTGCTATTATCTTAGATGTAAATATTACATGTTTCTTTCAGATAAAACACATTTTTGACTTGTGAATGAGTCAATGGAATTTCTTGCAATAATGAAAAAATACTGGCAATCATGCCTGGCACAAACCACATGATTTGGACAGCTATGAAGTGACAGAATGTCCCAGCATCATGGTTCTTATATTGCCAGATTCCAGAGAGTCTCCCGTCTTCATATATGGCAGAATATGTCAACTTCCAACTTGCTATGGTGAGATACATGTAAAAATGTAAGAATTTAGGCATACAGATTTGTTTTTTTCATTGATACAAAAATGAATATAAAATACAGGCACATGGAAGGACATGGCATGATGGCAAATCTGGTTAGCCCAGATTGTCCTGAAAAAAAAAACAAAAACAAGAATGTGTATGTAGCCTTTATAATGACTGTGATATGAGCTTATAAGTATTTTTGCTGAGTGGCTCCAAAGCGAAGGGAGCGCCGATTTTTTTCTCATTAATTCCCATGTAAACTGAAAGGAGACATTTCTGGAAAACAACTTAGGTGCAACACATTTGTAACTCGCGCGTGTGACAAAAATGACATAAGCGTTCGGAACGAGTATATCTCTCTGATGATATCTTCAGATTGACGATTGGACCAACGGTTTGGGAATAGGAAGGACTACTTCGAGAAATTTTAAACCCATATTAAACAGCCTTTGCTGATCTGCTCTCTCATGAGCTCTCTGTGTGCCCCTCAGGTGTAGGCAAGTCATTAATTGCCATGACAACGGCTGCACACACAGACACACACACAGCCCTCTGTGTGTGCGTGTCTCACAATCTTTAAAGGACAGATTACAGCAGCAGAATCTTCATTTGAAACAGCATCTACACATTATATATCAGTGTTTTCCATCTCCCACATACTACTACAGTCTTTATTACTGATAATACTGTTGCCACTTTTGTAAATATGACTGTTAAATACATATTGTAACGTACTGTAATATAAAGTCCCTCTATTGCCAAAAATGACCTTGCGTACCCTTAACATTGCTTGTTTTCTCTACATTTCGACTCTTACGAATAATTTCCACTGTCTGCGTGAGCTGGAGGCAGAAATGGCCACGAGTGCGAGGTCCCGGCCAACGCTGCTCGCAGCTTTAATTCTTTATTATTCTTTCTCCCTCTAAAAGTACCATGAGCAAATGTGGAGAAATTGTCAGTTTATAATGGGTGTGTATTGCACGGAATGTTGTGAGCTAGAGTGGAGAGGGCTCTTAAAATTGTCTAAAACTTTTGTCTTTAACTGGCTGCTACAGCCACAATTTTCACTGTACAGACACAATTTATACCAAAAAACATAGGAAAATTTGTCCTGGTCACAGATGTTGACATAGAATCTCTCACACGTACACATTTTTGCTGAGTGGCTCCAAAGCGAAGGGAGCGCCGATTTTTTTCTCATTCACTCCCATGTAAACTGAGAGGAGACATTTCTGGAAAACAGCTGAGGTGCAACACATTTGTAACTCGCGTGTGTGATCACATTTTTGACTCCACATATATAAAAACTGACATATACGTTCATGAGAAGTGTATCTCTCTCACCATCACATTATTTTGATGATTAGATCAACGGTTTGGGAATGGGAAGAACTTGTTCCAGAAATTTTAAATCCTCTGTGTGTGCGTGTCTCACAATCTTTAAAGGACAGATTACAGCAGCAGAATCTTCATTTGACACAGCATCTACATATTATTAACCCCTGAAGTGCCAAAATGGGCTCTCTAGCGCCACCTAGGTACACTAAATTGGCCACTGCGGCCCATAGGAATGTCGTAACTCGCTCGTGTGATCACATTCTTGACTCCACATATATAAAAAATGCAATATGCGTTCGAGAGAAGAATCTCTCTCATCATCACATTACTTTGATGATTAGACCAACAGTTTGGGAATGGGAAGAACTTGTTCAGGAGTTAAATTTCCACTAAAAGAGGTCTCTTCTCTGTGTTCTATCTGTTTCTCTCTGCTCTTCTGCCAGGTGCACCTAGTTAATTACCATGGTAACCGCTGTCACACACAAACTCACAGAAACATGATGGTGTGTGTGTGTCAACATCTTACATGCAGACATGACAGGGGCAGAATCTCCATTTTAACCCTTTAGGTGCCAGAGTTTATTGAGGAAAATATTCCGTTTTCATTTCAACATTTCAAAAGGCTGTCGCTTGAAAGTGGTGAGAGATACAGGCATACTGTACATAAGAAAAGTATTCATCATGACCCAAACTTTGTGATGGGAGTAAATTAACTCATCTAATTTGCATATTGTGGGGTCACTAGGCAGCGGCCATGTTGGATTTCATAAATCTCAGTAAAACAACATTTTGAACATATTTACACAGTAGATTTCTTTTGTTTTGTGCTGTTTTTGTCATCTCATCCTCAAAAAAAAGGAGGGGAGTCTGATGGGAGTAAATTAACTCATCTAATTTGCATATTGTGGCGTCACTAGGCGGCAGCCATATTGGATTTCATCAATCTCAGTAAAACAGCATTTTGAACATATTTACACAGTAGATTTTTTTTTCAGCTCTTATAGATAATTCACACTGACCGCATAAGCTGGAGGCAGAAACGGGCACGAGTGCGAGGTCCCGCCAAACGGTGCTTGCAGCTTTACTTCTTTCTTTCTTTCTCCTGCCGTCTCTTTGAACCGCAATTTGACCCCCTAAACATGCTCAAAAACTCACCAAAATTGGCATGCATGTCAGGACTGGTGAAAAATTTTATAAAATGAAAAAAATAACCCCTAAAGTGCCAAAATGGGCTCTCTAGCGACACCTAGACACACTAAAATGGCCGCTGCGGGCAGTAGGAATGTCGTAGAAAGATCAAACCAAAACTGGTTTGTTCAACTCATCGAGACCTACATGTCACGTGCTGACACCCATGACCTAAACCCAACAGGAAGTGAGCTATTTGCCCTTTCAAAGTAAGATTTCGTCTCAAAAATGCTCTTTTTCAAACTTTTTTAAAAAACATCTTCTCCTACACCATTTATCGTATGGGCTTCAAACTCACAACCATGACAGATCAACCCCTGGGAAACAAATCTCCTGAACAACTCAAACAGTTCGGATTTTATGGGCTCCTAAAGGTGGCATTCCACAAAACCTCCTGATGATTTTTGCGCCACCTAGACACACTAAAATGGCTGCTGCGGCCCGTAGGAATGCTGTAGAAAGACCAAACCAAAACTCGCTTGTTTGTCTTATCAAGACCTACAAATCACACTCTGACACTCCTAACCTAAATCCAACAGGAAGTGAGCTATTTGCCCTTTCACAGTAAGATGTCATTTTTCAAAAATTCTCTTACTCAAAAAATATCCACTCCTACACTGTTTATCGTATCGACTTCAAACATGCACACATGACAGGCCAAGTCCTGCTAAACAGTACCTATGAACAACTTTGTCATTACTCGAACGGTTTGGATTTTATGCCCTGTTAAAGGTGACATGTTACAAAACCTCTTGACAATTGTTGCACCACCTAGACACACCAAAATGGTTGCTGCTGTCCGTAGGAATGTCGTAAAAAGATCAAACCAAAACAGGCTTGTTCGTCTCTTTGAGACCTACAAATCACTCATTGACACCCCTGACCTAAATCCAACAGGAAGTGAGCTATTTCCTCTGACAGTAACATGAGCAAATGTGGAGAAATTGTCTGCTGTGAGCTAGACATCGGAAATCCGCATTTTTGACAAACATAAACTATATAGCTGAGTTCAGGACGAGTGTATCTCTCTGCTGGTATGCTCACATTGACGATTGGACCCACGGTTTGGGTTTTAAAGGGAGGAGTTCAACACATTTCAAAGCCACCTCCATCTGCCTGCTCTCACACAGCTTCTCTCTCCCTCTCAGTGACGGACTCAGCAGGGGCATAGCAATCATTTCAGAAGTGAGGGGGACAAATTGTTCAGAGGTCTATTGAGTGATTTATCATCCTCTCGCATTCAATTGCATCTCTCCTTAGCAGCTAAAGAACCACATAACGACAAACAGCCACAGTGCAGCACCAGGAGATAGTTAGGACTGTATGTGTATGATATTTTATTGTTTGCTCTTTTATTAAGCACATTTTATTTCCCTTGGAACTCATGTACTGTGCTTATTTTTCTTCTTCCCTTGCTTTAGGGCTGAATAGTAATGGTAGATTGTGAAGAGTCCCCATAGCTACTGTAAGACAGACGTGCATTTGTGGATGTGTGTCTTACTCTGACAAGGTCCTCTGGGAACTGTCCTCGTGAGTTCTCAGGAACGTTGATAGGCGGGATGACCCAGTCCCTCTTCACCCGCCGCAGAGTGCCATCACCCCTGACAACCAAGCTGCGCAATGGAAACAAGATCTCTGGTACCCGCTGAGTCAGTGTTGCATCACTGGGTTTTACCTGCAGAGACAATAAACGAGCGTTGTGTACTGGGCTACACACACACACACACACACACACACAGCATGGCTGCGTGGCAGAGCCAGCCTGCTGGGCTGGGAAGGCTTGGTGATTCAGGGCATTTCTGACCTAATTTCAATGGCTTGGATTAATGTTCTCATTATAGTCCAGTGTGTGACTCCTATGTAATGTAGCAAAAGACACACAGAACAAAATAGAGTCAGACTGAAGTCTGGATTTCAAAAACTCTATTTTACATGCTGCAGGGCTGTACAGATGGTGAAAAAAATATGCAAAAAGTGCAAATGTTTAAATCCATGTTGGACTTTTGTTTGTTTTTTTTTGTTTTCAGTGTATTCTAAAAATTCTTTATACATTACTTCAATGATGAACAATATGAGATTTATTGTATTTTCGAAACACATAAAACATACACAACAACAACATACACGACAAATCATAAAACCTGCTCAAAATACCCATCCCTGTCTCCAAGGTCAGGGGTGAACTCCCCACGAGCAGTAGGTGAGATGCTGGAGGGCAGAATATATGAGAAGCTCTTCCTTTTCCTTATCCTCTGGGAACCCTGCAGTGTAGCTGCAACCAACCAACCAACCAACCAACCAACCAACCAATCAATCAATCAATGTATTTGTCACATAAAATTATATGACATACAATTTCAGTGAAGTGCAATGCTGTCAGTTCCCTCAGGAACAGGAGTACAGGAGTGGACATTCCTCAGTATTTGAAGGGATACTCAGAATTTCCTCAGGCGTCTCAGGTAGAACAGTCTCTGCAAATGACCCGTTGTTATTAGGCAGCATAGTTCCTTGGCTGCTTCTTTCCAAAGTCCACTATCATCTCCTCTGTTTAGCTGACATTCAGGAGTAGGTTGTTGTCCTGACAACAGTGGTTCAGGTCCTCTACTGGATGTTGCTGGTGAGTGTTGTGCTTTTATTACAGTTTGCGTTGTAAGCTTGTTGTTGACTGTCTAGTCAACCCTCTGTTAACGTACCTTTATGTTAGTTAGCTACCTAGCTAATGTTAATGTCAAGATATTGTTGTCACAGACACAAAACCCACGTACAGCACGTCAGTAGAGTAAGTGCTACAAGCTTCATGTGAATATGTGTTAGCTAGTCTCCAAGGTCATGTAGGTCATTCGGGATTAGAGCCAGATCATCCATGTAAGATATCTGTTCAGTGTTGCTGCTGTTATTTTTTCTGTTGTGACTCTTACTGCAAATAGCTTGTGAGCCAGAAATAAATACCTTTTTCCTTTCTTTTTTATATCATATCTGAAGATTAATCTTGTACTGATGAGTTGATGCTTTCTTCTGTTGCTCTGCTGTGTATATTTGAATTAAGAGTTTTATCTTTTTTTTTCCAATTCAGTTACATTTAATTACAATTCTTGTATAATAATGGTAAATTTAATATAAAATCTTCACTGCACTTATTCCATCATTGCAACAACAGAGTCATATCAGAATAATCACTTCTCTTTTTAACACAAACACTGTTTTCATTCATTAATGAATCACAATACTTTCTATCTTCTTTTTCTTGTGTATGTTGTTAAGCTATAGTGATTGAAATGCAACACTTCCTGCAAGACCTTTCACAACAAAAGCCTACCAGGGAAAAAAATGGATTGCCATTTGTATTTTCTGTGAGATGGTGGAAGTCTTTTAAAAGAAAAACACATATAATAAAGAGTGTGGGAAATTTGGGGTTGCAATAAGAGTTGCTTCCCAGAAATCTAATAAATAGAAAGTAGGAGAATTAAAATTATTTACTGAATGAAAACAATACCTCTGTTTATTAGAAATATACTAGTTGGTCACATTTTAGCCATTTTTAAGCATTTTTCTGTTGTTATAGCGCCACCCAGTTGCCAATTAGAGTTAAATTTCTCCAGTCACCTTGAGGCGTCCTGTTCTACATATCTACCAAGTTTAGTAAAAATCGATATGGCCTAGATAAGAAATTAGCTCTCTAGCGCCTCCATTTTGTTTGATCGAAACCCTTGAGATGTTATACACCTTTATGTGATGAGCCACGCCCTCCGCAACATTCATTGCCTTATAGAAGCTCAGTTTTAGTAAGTTTTCCAACTTTTTCCAAGAGGGAACTTTAGACATTGGTCCCTAGATTATGTTCACCGAGTTTCATGCAGATCGGTCAAACTTCCTAGGAAGAGATCGATTTTAAGTGTTTTTCAAAAAATTCAAAATGGCAGAAAATCTATGTTACCAGAAGCTGTGGGTTCTTGAGGCAGATTTGTTCCTCATAAGGAGAGGCATCTCTGTGCTAAGTTTCATGTCTGTACGACATACGGGGCATGAGATATGCCCATTCAAAGTTTGCAATTTCAATCGATTGCTATAGCGCCCCCCCTTTGGCCAGCTGATGTAATATTGCTTCATTGGCATCCTCCCATTACCCGCTACCACAGTGCCAAATTTCACATGGATTGACCAAGTCAGTGAGGAGAAAAACATGTAACAGACACACAGACACACCCACACACACACACACACACACACACACACAGAGTTTTCGTCATTATATAGTAAGATGTAAAGAATGACTTCAATGAATTAAAAAGGAAGCAGATCAGAAAATATCGAAGATTCAAACACTTAAAGACATTTATTTGGATTTGACATGACTAGTGCTACAGAAATCTATACTTGGTCACAGATACCCCAAAGTACCTGTCGGTATCTGATGAGACCAACATTTTTCTTATGCAGTGCGACATCTCCTTCACATAGAGTTGTACAGGTTGTTGATTGTGGCCTGTGGAATGTTGGCCCACTGCTCGTCAATTGCTGTGTGAAGTTGGTGGATACTAGCAGGAATTAGAATTTGCTGTTGTGCAGATCCAGAGCATCTCAAACCTCAGTATTCAGGCTATGCAAGAACTGGGATGTTTTCAGCTTTCAGGAATTGTGTACAGATCCCTGCAATGTGGGACCGTGCATTATTATGTTGCAACATGAGGTCATGGTGGCGGATGAATGGCATGACAGTGGGTCTCGTCACAGTATCTCTGCGCATTCAAACTGACATCAATAAAATCATTGTCTGCAGCTTATGTCAGCCAGTGCCCTGACCCCATCCCCACCATGGGGCACTCTATTCACAACACTGGCTTTAGCAAAGTGCTTACGCACAAGACGCCATACATGCTGTCTGCCATCTGCCTGGTATGGTGTAGACCAGGACTCATCTGTGAAGACACTTCTTCAAAGTGCCAGACACACTGTCGAAAGTGAGCAGTTTCCCACGCAAGTCAGTTACGACGACAAACTGCTGTCAGGTTAAGACTGTTGAGAACAACGGCCACATAGATGAGCTTCCCTAGGATGATTTCTGATGGTTTGTGCAAAAATCTATCCTACATTCCATGTCTCTGGGGTCAAGCCTGTGCAGGAAGGTTCCCTCGTCCCTGCCTCCAAACCTCCGCCTCCTCTGTGTCTCCTCGATGGTGGTCCCACTTACACACGCAAGTTGCTGTCAGCTTGTCATTGGAGTCACGGTTGGCAGTACCTGGTGGACTGGGAGGGCTACAGTCCTGAGGAGCGCTCTTGAGTTTCACGCCCACCACCCTGGTCAGCCTGGTCCGTCTAGAGCCATCCCTAGGAGGGGAAGTACTGACACGACTCTGTCAAGTTCCTGAGATTCAGTCAGTCCCCAGTGTTTCCAGCTTGACATCTTTCCCCACGTCCTGTGTCACATCTGTGTCTTGTTTCCCCTGATTACCTGTGTATATATCCCCAGTCTGTCTTCCCAGTTGCCAGTTCATTGTTTGTTCCCTTGTGTCACCTTCATTGCAGCGCTGTTTCTTCCATGAGTTTTCTTATGATTTTTGACCTCAGCCTGTTTTTGACTCTGTTTTTGCCTACACCCTTTTAGACTGTTCGCCAGATTTTTTGCCTTCCTGTGTATCAATTCGGACTGTAATAAATACTTTTTACTGATCTGCCCTGGTGAGAGTCTGCGTCTTTGAGTCCTTGCCTCTGTGTACTCAGTTCCTGTCACTGTATATTTTAGAACAATTTGAGAATTGCTGAATATTTTGCATTTCAAAGAATCTGGTGGCCATGTCAAGGACCGAGGCTTTTGTAACTAGGTGTTGTTTAAAATGAGCATCTCTGATCTGTCAAGCAAAGACTGATTGTCCTGACATTTGGAGCTTGGTGGGCTATAAATATGATGCCTGTTTGTCTTACTCTTCAGTTTAATTTGATAACAACCCTGGTCCTACCTTTCAGTTGAAGGGTACATTGCTGACACTGCTCCCCTGGCAAATGACTGGCTGCTATGCACCATGGCTGCTTCTCATGCGTTTTCCTTATGAAGGATTGTTGAGAGCTTCACTCTCAGTGATTCTCCTTCTCACTGACTGCAGCCAGCAATGTTGATAGCAGCAAAAGCATATGACAGCCGGCTGTTTCTGGGCTGTGTTTAGAAGAACCGCCAATCAGGGCCAGTGTCTTGTCTAAATACATGCAGAGGGCATTATTATCACTGTTGTATATGAAACAAACTAACAGATGGCTATTTGACTCACTTTGTCTCTGCAATCAGCACTTGGCCAACCTCGGATGCCTGCTGGGCTGGAAAAGCTATCTTTTATATCATCCAACATTACTGAAGCCTTGATATGCAATGACTCAGGGACAGCAGATCTGTGTTCACTGTATATTTACTTAGAGACAGTGAGAGCTGCATACTTTGGAATTAATACATAGAACAAATACATTAATGACCAAATTAGGACTTAAACTACAATTTATATTCATCACTGCTTAATTCATCATTTATATTTTTCAATAATCTATTTGTCATTAATCATCTTATAGAATATCAACAAGTGACAAAATATCCATCACAAGTGTCCTAAATTCAAGGTCACATCATTAATGATATTTACTCTGGCCAACAGTTCAAGGTACTCAGTGAAAACAATGTCTGGTGTGCTCATAGCGGCAGAGTTAAAGGGCCAGTGTGTAATATTTGGCATGGTTTATTGTCAATCTGAATCTGAATCTGAATATTCTACCCATTAATATGTTTATACAAGTGTATGATCGCTATAAAATAAAATTCGTTTGGTTTTCGTAGCCTTATAATTATGCTTTTATATATATATATATATCAAGGGCCTTGCTTTAGAGAGGTTGCCATCTTGCGCCACCATGTATGTACGGCAGACAGAGCAGACAATCCAGCCAGCCAGAGAACGCGTTTCGTTTGTATAAATGAACCAACGAAGACAGCGGAAGGAAAGAAGAAGGAGGAAGAAACAGCAGAGAGTGTTAGTAGTTCGTCGATAGAGAGTAGTGAAAAGTTTTTTTAGTTATAAAGTTTGTGAATGGACCATATTTACCACGCAACAGGAGAGAATGAACCCGAACCATCATCTGCGAGGAAAAGAAGACGCAACTTCACTCCTTGTGATGCACTCTCTGCGGCACTTTTCCTCCTGGTGATATATCTCCCAACGATGGTAGCAGTAGCACTGAATCCCATTCTGTGCATTCAGCCTCTCTTCTCACCCGCTCAGCATCAAACACATGGAGTTCCTCATCTGTACACTCCGGCTCAAACAGGTATGGCTCTGGGTCTGTGTCCGCTACAAGAAACTCTTCAAAATCGCGTTCAAAGTCGTCCATTGCAGCTACTATAGTCCGGAGATATTGCTAGGCTAAGTAAACAGCTGAGCACTGTTTACCGGCTACGCTGTCAGTCAGTGTGCGGGCTGGAGATTGGCGTAGCAGAGAGGGGAGGGGGGTCCCCACTTAGGATGGCAAACGAGTATGTGTGTAAAGTTATTAAGTGTGTCTGTTACGCTAGAAGAGTCAGAGTTTGGGACGGAGTGGAGTGTTACCAGAGTTTCTGGAGTGCTCAAATAAACGGGCCTTTTTCCCGAACGCTCCTCTGGTCTCCTGCTCGTGAGGGATTCATTACAATATCGTGACATGGCTTAGATTTCTAAATAAACATTCATCTCGTCGCTAGATAGACCTACTCCTGAAAAAGTCGTGCGCAAGGCTTTTTGTCCCTATGAGGCCACCGTCATTTACCCGACCGGGGGGGGGTGAGCAAGTGAGCCCTGCAATCTAGAATTTGACCACTGATGTCACTGTTTTCAACGGTTTTCCACCCATTTTACACACTGGGCCTTTAAGGACAATGATACAGTTTTATTATGGTGCTGCTCTTCTTTAACCAGTCCATTTTCTCCCTCATTGCATGCACATATATATCACGAGAGCCCGCCTTGCCAGTTCAAACTGGCTTATCAGGTCAGCACTGTAGAATGGAGGGCAGACAAGGTTGACAACAAATATACAGTGATTTTCTTAGTTTGCTTATACCAACAAAGCCTCATGTCATTCTTCAATATGTAATTATAAATGCTATACTTATCTTAATTAGCTGTTGTTGGGATTCACAGGACCACAGATGATTTATCATTTGGTAAAATCATAACTGGACATTTAAAAGCTTTTTCCTCTGCATGCTCTTTCTTCTCCAAACAAAGACAGATAGGAGACACCCATCTCCACAGGAGGTCTCACCTCACACCTCAGTGAGACTAAAGTCCCAAAACTTGATTGGACCTTTACAGTGACATGTGACTCTGATGTCACAGGCATCTGTAGATTTTTGCTTCCTTCCAACAGATTCCTTTGTCTTCTTGCCCCAGCTGTTGAACAGCTCCCACCTCTTTCCGGTTGGGCCTGGAACAGGCTCCTAGCCCCAAACCACTAAAGGGAGGGCAACTGATCACAGACTCTCCTGCAAACACAAGGTTTGCAACTGGCTTTCCAGCAACAAGGAACTAAGTGAGTTAGCACCCAGCGTCTAACTCTGCAAGGACCCCGAGCGACCAGCTTCCTCAGATCAGAACCTTTGGAACAAAGGACCCAAGAAAGACTGCAGCTGGAACCATCTTCCCAGCCTTCTTCTGCCGGCTAACAAAGCAGCACCACCAAGTGACTCTTTCCCCCATCCATTCAAGGATCGGTAATGAAACAACTGGGCATAGCTTATCACAGCTTTACAGGCTAAGCAAGACTGTTTAACTTGTTGTATGTGATTTAATGCTGTTTACTGAGTATTGTTGTGATAGATTGCAGTCAGGTCATTGTTTAGTTGGCTTCGCCACAGCTAAGTGCTTAGTTTGCTAATACTGTTCACAGACAGATTCTTGCATGCAACTAAACAATCTCTGCACTAATTCAGACCATTTGCAACACACGTCACATTGACATAGACTCATTAACAAATAGGCTTTCAACAGAGCTACATCCAAACAAGCATCTCAACGTTCCCGCTTCTTTTCCTTTGTCTTTGTCCTGACCACACGGTCAGACAGACACCTCCCCCGACCGGAAGCCAGCCTTGATTCGGCCATTTTGGTAGTTCTCTGTTGTCAGCCATTTTGTTTTGTAGGCCAAACGGCTACTTGATCACCACACCCGCCTTTGTCTTTCTTTCTCTTCTTTCTCTCTCACACACACACAACACACATATACACACCAAGCTTGTATATAGTTAGTTGGAATTTGTGTGTTTTGGTTTGCTTTGCTAATTTGTGAATAAATAGAATTCTTTGGAATCATGCCTGCTGTCTGATTAATGTTGCACAAGGGTGAATGAATAGTCAACCTCTGCTGCGTCAAGAACTCCGAAATCCTTCAGGCGTTACTGTTAATTCTGGTTGTTGTCATTAATTTAATTATTAATCAAACTCCAAATTAATAGTTTAGTGTATTTTATGAGACTGGTATCTTTAACTGGCCATCATTTTTCCCTTTACGGGAATGGTGCCCCACGAGGTGATTTAATGTTAATTAAGTCACATTATTTAACATAATTATTAATTATTATAATTATTAATTATTTCCGATAGCCAATTTAACCCCAACATATTTGGTACCTCCGTGTGAAGCCTAGTGTGTTGACCCCAACATTTAAAAAAATATATATATATTTTTATTTATATATATATTCATTTATATTTATTTTACACAGAAAAATGTTTCGCAGCGTGCTCCATTGTAATTAATAAATAATAGAAAAAGCCTTGTGCTAAGAAATACTACAACAGGGTTGTCAAATTCATTTTAGTTCCCTGGCCTCATACAGCCCAATTTGATCTCAAGTAAGCCAGACCCTGACCAGTAAAACCACTGCTTAATAACCTATAAATAACAATACCTCCAAATGTTTCCCTTTCTTGTAGTGTAAAGAAGTACAAATTTATATTCTGAAACATTCGTCCATCTAATCTACTACTCTACTCGACTACGAATCTACAGATGAAGTTCAATCTCACACAGGCTTCGCCCTCTACTGGATTCTATGGGCAACACTCTCTTCCAATCACAAGCTCACTGAATTTTACACAAACATATCTGGCCAATCTGGGCATGCCTACCTGAATACCTGCAGACCCCACAGCATATAATTAAGCAATACCACATGAGAGGGAGTGATGTTATACTCGTATATCATCACGGCTGTGATTCGGTCATAGGCATGAGGCCACAGAAATAGATAATTTAAGCATTTTATTTGTCTTCCGCCAACAAAAATAGTTCCCTCAGGACTCCGCTGTCACCGTTGCTATGTAACGCAAACATGGTGCGCCAGGCACTTACTCTTTATACACATTTATCTGCACATTTCCATCAACCTGGATGTGTGCTCAGATGGATTCAGCTTCTCCTCTCCCTCATCTTCCTCTGATGACCATTCATAGTTCAATTCAAAACTTATTTTAAGAAATAAATCCATATTTTTGGCTATTTTACAGTGGATGAATTAATTAGCCTACAACGCAACTGCTGACCTAACTGACACTAAACCGTCAGTTTTGATTTGATTGTTGATTGCAATCAGCTGTAAGGCGGAGTGATACATACACAGTGAAATAACCTGATGTTGTACTCCAATATCATCACGGTTTTACTGTCTCTCGACCAATCAGATCGCAGGGCCGGAACTCACTGTTGTATAAAGCAAAATATATCATCATATAACATCCTGTTCTGTTCAGCGATGGCAACCTGCCCACCAATTATTTTTTTATTTCATTTTTTAAAATTTTATATGCTTTATTAATCCCACTGAGGGGACATTCAATTTTTTCACTCCGTTGTCATTAACACACAGGTCTGAAATACACACACATGCACTAACAGGACCTATACATGCACAAAGTGGAGAGATATCAGAGTGAGGGGGCTGCCATGGACAGGCGCCCCGAGTGGTTTGGAGGTTTGGTGCCTTGCTCAAGGGCACCTCGACAGTGCTCAGGAGGTGCATTCACTGGCCCAGATGGCCAGCCTACGAGGCATGCAGTGGTGGGATCACTGCAAATGCAACGACGTGATGCTTCGCTGAGGCAATAGCTTTGTTTGTAGATGATGATAATATCACATGGTGTCTGGTACATCAGCAGCTGTCCACCACTGACATCTCTCCACCAGGCCTTCCTTCTGCTGATGACAGGCTGTTTTGGGCTCCTTCAGTGCGTCTCCCACAAAGACAGCTTCAACTGGAAAGCACGTATGCTGTCATAATCAGTGTTGCCACAGTTATTTTGAAAAAGTAATCTGATTACTGATTACTCATTGAAAAAGTAATCTGGTTAGTCTTATGATTACTTGATTTTATAAGTAACTAAGTTAGATTACTTGTTACTTAATTAGTTACTTTTGGCTGCTGGCACCGCTGCCTCAACATAAAAATGACAACCAGTTTTGCTTATGTTTGTTAATGTTTTTATGAAAAATGCAATAAAATAAAGCCTGTCTTTCTTGACCTCACTTAACATAAACATTACTTTTTGTAAAATAAATAAATAAAATAAAGCCAGTCTTTCTTGACCTCACTTAACAAAAACACTTCTTTTCGTAAAATAAATAAATAAAATGAAACCAGTCTTTCTTGACCTCACTTAAAGCTATAGTTGGTAATGTTGGAGAGCTAGCAAGATTTGAAAGCGGCACCTCCTCTAAGCTCCACCCCCTCCTCCCCCTCCCGTCAGTGCTCCGTCCAAAGCCACGGCCCCACAAGCTTAAACCGCATCCTGCAGTAGGAGTCAGACTCAGCAGGGCAGAGGAGAGCCGAGTAAAATAACAAATCCCCCCGAAGCAAACAAATAATTACCTGTCCAACAGAAAGACAGCAATCTCTGCATCACTTTTCAGGCCCTTCATCTCCCTCAGTTGTCTCCACCGTTTAAAAGCTGCACCGATGTTGGTGTCAGGACGAGACATGAAGGCATCTGATTGGTTCTTTCCATTCGCACCGAATGGCAGGGATTGGTCAGAGTTTTTACAGGCCTGCAGCTGCCACAGAGGTCGGATTTTTTTCATTCCTTTTTCTAAACACATTATGTATTGACTACTCTCAGGATGGGAGGACCATTTCACCCAGTATAACAAGAAGTGTTTCTGAACAGGATTACCAACTATAGCTTTAACAAAAACACTTCTTTTTGTAAAATAAATACAATAAAGCCAGTCTTTTTTGACCTACAAAGCCTATTTAACAGTAAGTGTAACAATGAACCAAGTCTCACGCGACTTTCCTTTAACCTGTAAACTTTGTTTAGGCCTGCCCTCAACATATTCAGATATGATCCTAGTGTTCTGAGTGACACAGTGGAGAGGGGCGAGTAAACCAGTGGTTGTATTTCATTAACAGAAGCTTCTCAGACCTCTTGTCAAAGTCTGTTCCTTCTAGGCGTGAGCACCAAACCACAGAGACTAAAAAGCCACTCCACAGGAGCGCTAGATGGGGTTGGAGTGTTATACTTTAAGAAAATGTTATTTATATTTGAAAACTGATCCAAAATATGAAGCTCATGCCCTGACCTAAGGTCTCTTCTGGCTCTGTCCCAAAAGCAGAAAAGTCCATATCACCTTGGCTGGCAGACATGGTGGGCACATTGGCAGGGCTCTGTGGTGCTGCTGGTGCAGAGGCAGTTGTGCAACACTCTGATGTCAGAAGCTCAGCCATCGGAGTTTGAATTTTGGACAACTGCAAGAAGGGCATCTTTGTTGTCCAGCACACCAGAAAAACGAGTCTAGATAGCCTGAAAAATATAATTTGATATGTTTTATTATTATCTAGTTGAAGCCTATAAGGCCTTCTATTTATTTTGTCATACAATTATTTGCAAACCATGACATATGTGGGATTAATATTATGGATTTAATTTTTCTGGTTATTTACTGACCTTTTTATTTGTTTTAATCTTCTTTTGCAGTAATAATGAATATTTTTGACAGCTATTATTTTTACCACAGCGCAGTGGGCCAGCTGTGGTCTTTATTTTGTGCTACTGACAACCTACATACTGCAGTATGGTATGACTCTGTTCCATATTCACGATTAGTGCAATACAAAAAAATGATGTAATTAGCTTAAAATGGAACATACCTGCACTATGGCATCTGGAAGACCTGTAGTCATCTTAGAGAGGGTGTCTTTCACAGCCAAGGTCTTCTGCATGAGAACCTCAAGTGTGGATAGTAAAGTCCCATAAGGACAGTCACCTTGAAGCATGTCCAGTGCTACAGTCAGAGGCTTCATGGTGGTGCAGTATTCATGCAGGAACTCCACCAGAGATGAAAACTCATAATTATACCATTCTCATATGGTTCTAAGGTTCTATGGTTCTCCTGTCCTGTCTGTCTGTCTTCCCCACGTGGAGGCCTCCAACAGACGTAACCGCTCACGTAACATCCCCCCCCCACACCCTCCACCCCTGAGTCTGTGAGACAAGAAATATGCTAGAAACAGGGACGCTTGTGGATATAAACTAGTAACAGGGACGCTTGTGGATATAAACTAGTAACCTGAGATGACCATGGTTTCGCCTGGAGCTGTCCCGAAGGGAAGATGCCGGCAGCGCTGTGACAGGATGCAGAAGCTGGGGAAGCGCAGAGGGGTTAGCTCTATGCTAACAGCTAACCCCATCAAACCAGCTGTTCCCAGCAGCCTTCTGGCGAACGTCCGCTCGCTGGACACGAAATGGATTACATCCAACAACGGAGATCCACTCACTGAGGAGTGAGGGACTGTTGCGTCCTTGTGTTCACTGAGACATGGATGAATGGTAACATATAAGATGCCAGTGTTGAGCTAAGGAGGCTAACGCTACATAGAGCAGACAGGGAGGCAACATCATCTAGTAAGCTCCATGGTATATACACAAATAATTCATGGTGCTGTGATGTGAAGAGGATCTCCCAGTTCTGCTCTCAGGATGTGGCGTTTCTGACGGTGAAATGTCAACCCTTTTCATCTTAATATTGCACTATATGTTCTTTCTTATATGTTGCACAAATTGTTTTTAAATGTTTTGTTTCTTTTTGCTTGGGGTATGTGAAATGTCAGTTTGTTTTTTTGTGCTGCGCATAAAAATGACAAAGAAGTTCAGTTCAGTTCATAATGTTATATATGACAACACAGCATCCAGTTGCTAATGGTTAACGTTAGCCTACTGTAGCATAGCCTCTGAAACATTAACGTTATCTTCCTTGTGTGTTTCCACTTACTAGTAACATTAACGCTACTATCTAACGTTAGCACTGTAACCTTATTCTAAAACCCATCAGTCATCACTGACTCCGGTTGAGTTTTAAAACTCCGGGGTTGCATTTGTAACGTTACACTCGCCCGCCTTTTCCGTGTATCTAACGTTACCATGCCGACGCCTACGTCTATCATAGATGTAATGAGGACGTAATGTGGGAGGGGGAAGTAGGCCTTTGGAGGGAAGTGGAGTTGCAGGAGGAGGAGGATGGGACTTTGGAGGGAGGCGGGAGTTGTGGATGTTCAAAGTTTTTCTAAGTGCTGTGTGAAATGCAAGAAAGGTAAGAGCTGCTTTAATAAAGACGTTTTCCAGCTGCGGCTCCTACATTAGAAGTAATGCTATCTCCTGAGCCACATCCATCCCCAACACTTTTTTTACTCTCCCCCAGTAGGACCGGACGCCAGCTGCTATTAGCCCTCTCCTCACACAACAGTGAGATCACAGAGCCCATTTTTCAAACAGTCATTGGATTGTTCTTGTATTCTTCATTAATTTAAATTTGTAGCTGTTAGTCTGGAGCCCTGCTTTTTACCTTGTGTAAAATTGATGTGACACAACAGAAAAACACTGCCATCTGTGAATGTCATCTATTTGCTGATAGGCTGATGGCAAGGCGAATATCAGCCAATACCAATGTTCAGCCAATAAAACAGTGCATTCCTACTTTTCACACTTTGTAAAGTCATCCAGTGGGCTAATTTGGGCTTGCGCTCGCAGGCTTTTATGTCTTTGATGTATTCTACATGTAGACACTGAAACTGTAGTGAAAGGTGTAATGTTGCTGGTATGATATCAGTATGACTATCAACAGGTCATATTCACTGCATGTTTTTGCTGTGAACTGTGCACGAAACAGAGGAAAAAAAGACGACACACCTAATCTGTAGAGGAGCTGCAACCAAACCGCAGCCAAGCTACGCTGCTCACGCACACTGTGGCAGCTCTTGCCTGTTAACATGGCTGCTGAAATGAAAAGCAAGATGTTATTTGAAACATATGTGTTGCTCTGGTAGGCAGTGTGGCCTGTACTGATATTTTTGTTTGAGTGTTTTTTAAGAGTCAAAATTGTTAAGTCTCTGTAACAGGTTAGCAGGCTAAGAGCAATCCCATAATGCATTTTACCACATGTATTTCTGTGAATCCTAATGAAGTACATGGGTCATGTGTCTTGAAAACAATGGCACATTACAGACTCTGGCCCAGACGGCCAGTAAACTTGCCCAGCATAAAATTTTACTGGCCACGGGTCATCAGTTATGTCAGATCTCTACTTTTACTGCTGATTTACCTGTTCAGGTCTTGTGCTGTTGCCATTTGGATGGACGTGGAGATGCACTCTGGTCTTCCAGACCTGTTTGGACTGTGGGTCTCGAGCATAGACCCTCTCCACAGATTTTCCTTTTCCCACCAGGCTGAGGCGGCGCAGGGTGTAGACCACACCATCCTCACTCACTCTTAAGTCAGACGAATCTCCAACCTCGAACCACACCTTACCTCTACCGCAGTCAATGAAGCTCACTGAGGGAGAAAGACAGAGACAGATGTCGGACTCAGTAGAAAAACCCATCAATCATCTGCGTGATATTCTGTGTGCTCTAATGTCTTTATTCAGCCATCTCACAGGGTGTTCAACTTTTACATCCCTTCTAAACCATATATATACACATGTTGTCATTTATTTTGCTTGTTAAGATTTAACACAGATCCTACACATGTCAGGGTAATTTCCAGAAAGTTACTAGATGACACACAACTTTACATAACAGTGTCACCAGATGACTACAGTCCCCTATATCTACTAAATAAGTGCATTGACGAAATCAATACGTGGATGTGCCAGAATTTTCTACAACTAAACACAGAAAAAACTGAGATAGTTGTTTTTGGCCCCAAAGAACAAAGATCAATAGTCAGTGCTCACCTTGACGTCATGACACTAAAACCTACAAATCAAGCCAGAAATCTTGGTGCAGTTCTGGATTCAGACCTAAATTTCAATAGTCACATTAAGACAATTACTAAATCAGCCTACTACCACCTTAAAAACATAGCAAGAATAAAAGAATTTCTGTCAAAACAAGATACAGAAAAACTGGCTCATTCTTTCATTTTCAGCAGGCTGGACTATTGTCAATCAATCAATCAATTTTATTTATAAAGCCCAATATCACAAATCACAATTTGCCTCACAGGGCTTTACAGCATACAACATCCCTCTGTCCTTATGACCCTCGCAGCGGATAAGGAAAAACTCCCCCAAAAAAACCCTTTAACGGGGAAAAAAACAGTAGAAACCTCAGGAAGAGCAACTGAGGAGGGATCCCTCTTCCAGGACGGACAGACGTGCAATAGATGTTGTACAGAACAGATCAGCATAATAAATTATCAGTAATCTGTATGACACAATGAGACAGAGAGAGAGACAGAGAGAGAGAGAGAGAGAGAGAGAGAGAGAGATGCAGGTAATAACAGTAGCTTACAACAACATAATTGAAAGTAATAATATTATAGTTATAGTTCTGGCTACTGTGGTACAATATGTTGAAAGTATGTATTAATATCTGGCAGTATACATGTGTGACAATAGTCATATGTGTATAATAACAGTAGAAGTATGACTAATGACTAATGATGGCAGCAGCAGCAGGAGGCATCTGGCAGGACCACGGCAGCAGCACAGCCACACACGTCACGCTGTCCAGGCACCGCTGCGATATGAGTTAATCTGAGAGACAGTGGAGCACAAAGGCTCCGGAGAAGAAGCCGAGTTAGTGACATCCAGAATGGCCGAGTTAGCAAGATGCAGTAATAGAATACGAGACAGAGAGGGAGAGAGAGAGAAGGAGAGAAGGTGCCCGGGGTATTATAGGGGGGTCCTCCGGCAGACTAGGCCTAAGTCAGCCTAACTAGGGGCTGGTACAGGGCAAGCCTGAGCCAGCCCTAACTAGCTTATAAGCTTATAAGCCTAACTAATAAGCTTTATCAAAGAGGAAAGTCTTAAGTCTAGTCTTAAATGTGGAGACGGTGTCTGTCTCCCGGACCGTAACAGGAAGATGATTCCACAGGAGCGGAGCCTGATAGCTGAAGGCTCTAGCTCCTGATCTACTTTTGGAGACTTTAGGGACCACGAGTAACCCTGCGTTCTCAGAGCGCAGTGTTCTGGTGGGATAATATGGCACTATGAGCTCGCTAAGATATGACGGAGCTTGACCATTTAGAGCTTTATAAGTTAACAGTAGGATTTTAAATTCAATTCTGGATTTTACAGGGAGCCAGTGCAGAGAAGCTAAAACAGGAGAAATATGATCTCGTTTCTTAGTTCCTGTTAGTACATGTGCTGCTGCATTCTGAATTAGCTGGAGAGTTTTTAAGGACTTACTAGAGCTACCTGATAATAGAGAGTTACAGTAATCCAGCCTAGAGGTAACAAAAGTGTGGACCAATTTTTCTGCATCTTTTCGGGTCAGGATAGGCCTAATTTTCGCAATATTACGCAAATGAAAAAATGCAGTCCGTGAGGTTTGTTTTAAATGAGAATTAAAAGACAAATCTTGATCAATATTACTCCGAGGTTTCTTACGGTAGTGCTAGAGGCCAGAGCAATGCCATCTAGAGAAACTATGTCATCAGATAAAGAGTCTCTGAGTTGTTTGGGGCCAAGAACAATAACTTCAGTTTTGTCTGAATTTAACATCAGGAAATTGGTGCTCATCCAAGTTTTTATGTCTTTAAGGCAGTTATGGAGTTTAGTTAACTGATTACTTTCTTCTGGCTTCATCGATAAATACAACTGAGTATCATCCGCATAACAATAGAAATTTACAGAGTGATTTCTAATGATGTTACCTAAAGGAGGCATATATAGAGTAAATAGGATTGGTCCGAGCACAGAACCTTGTGGAACTCCAAAACAAACTTTGGTACGTAAGGATGATTCATTATGAACGTCAACAAACTGAAAACGATCAGATAAATAAGATTTAAACCAGCTTAGTGCAGAAACTTTTAGGCCAATTAAGTGATCCAGTCTCTGCAGTAGAATTTGATGGTCAATTGTGTCAAATGCCGCACTAAGATCTAATAAAACAAGTACAGAGACAAGTTCTTTGTCTGAAGCAATCAGAAGGTCATTTGTAATTTTAACTAGTGCTGTCTCAGTGCTATGATGCACTCTAAATCCTGACTGAAATTCCTCAAATAAATTATTATCATGGAGAAAATCACACAGCTGGTCTGCGACTACTTTCTCAAGGATCTTTGACATAAAGGGAAGATTAGATATTGGTCTATAGTTGGCTAACACCTCTGGATCCAGGGTGGGCTTTTTTAGTAGAGGTTTAATTACAGCTACCTTAAAAGACTGTGGTACATAGCCTGTTAATAAGGATATATTGATCATATCTAATATATGAGTGTTGACTAAAGGAAAGACCTCCTTAAGTAGCCTAGTTGGGATGGGGTCTAAGAGACACGTTGATGATTTAGATGAAGAAATCACTGCTGTCAATTCTTGAAGAGAAATTGGGGAGAAGCAATCTAAATATATATTAGGTCTTACAGCTGTGTTTGAGGTTAGATAGGTACTATCTGAGGACAGGAGGTCATGAATTTTGCCTCTAATAGTTAGAATTTTGTCATTAAAAAAGCTCATAAAATCATTACTGCTAAGGGCTAAAGGAATACAAGGCTTCACAGTGTCTTCACAGGCCTGAGTAAAAAATCAATCAGACAACTTCAGCTCGTCCAGGACGCTGCTGCCAGAGTCCTCACCAACACCAAGAGAGTAGAGCACATTACACCAGTGCTTAAATCACTGCACTGGCTTCCTGTGTATCAAAGGATAGACTTTAAAATCTTGTTACTTGTCTATAAAGCACTAAATGGTCTCGGGCCTAAATACATCTCTGATATACTTGTAAGTTATGAAGCATCCAGACCCCTCAGATCATCTGGAACAAGTTCACTCAGTGTTCCCAGGATCAAAACCAAACAAGGTGAAGCAGCCTTTAGATTCTATGCTCCCCGCCTGTGGATCAAACTTCCGGAATATCTGAGGTCAGCTGAAACTGTCAACTCATTTAAATCAGGGCTTAAAACATTACTATTTACTGCAGCTTACCAGTGAACTAGATATGTAACTTATTGTTAGGATAATCTGTAGCTATTGTTTTTATATTTGTCTGCTGTTGCTTTTGCTTTATGTTTGCTTTTTAAATGCATTTTCTGCACTGTTTTTCTTACTTTTAGCTTTTGGTTTTAATGATCTATTGTTCCTTTAATGTTTTATCTTAACGTATTTCCCTTGTAAAGCACATTGAATTGCCTTGTGTATGAATGGTGCTATATAAATAAAATTGCCTTACCTTGCCTTGCCTAGCAAAGGATGCAAAGAAAATCAAGAATATTTTCATAAAATGCTGCCTTTTGTCTGAATTTGTCTGAAGAGAGTAGATTCATCCAAAAAGTGTTGGGTGGGGTTGAGGTAAGGGTTGTCTGCAGGCCAGTCAACTTCTATACCAAAACGGGAAAACCATTTCCTTGTGGACAGTGGCATAAGGTAGTTGCAACGGGCCACAATGCATGATATTATGACAGGGCCCAGTGCACGCTATTGTGCACATATTGGGTCTCATTCATGAAAAGTGAGTAAATCTGTGTGTAGATTTGCACATAAAAGCCTACTCTACTAAAAACCTACTCCGGATTCAGGAAACTCAGATTTGATCGTAAACGTGTGTATGATCATGAATGCCAATCCATCGTAAAGTGACAGCACGCTCCAGGTAATCAGCAATTAGCATAAATCCCCGCCCATGAATAGCCAATGACCACCATATAAGGAGGTGTAGGTGCATCCTGTCGACCTGTCAGTCATGGTGCAAAGTCAGAAAGAGAAAGAAAGAAAAAAGAATTTTTCCGAAGCGGAGATCGAAATAATTTTGGGTGAAGCAGACTTAAGAAAAAACAGGCAAAGCGAAGGCCTGGAGGGAGGTAACAGATGCTGTTAATGTTGTTTCCGTAGTACAATGGACCATGTCAGAGGTGAAGCATAAATGGTTTGATATGAAAATGGAGGCAAAGAAAAGCATAAGCATACACAAAAAAATACAGCGGTCACCAAACAAACAGAAGATTCATTTGTGGGGTTTTGAATGAAGTGGGAACGGGAAACCAGAGATGTTTAGTGCGTAATGGATAACCTCTAAATCAGTGATGGCTGTAGGAATGTAGAGCTATTTAACATTTATTTTAACAAATGTTACGGATAACATATAGCCTAAAGCAGTTTTGTATGCATCATCTTCAAATTATTTGAATCTTAATAGCCTAAAGCTCCGTTTTATACAACGTAAATTAAACATTTTTCAAATTAGATTTATTCATTCAAATGATCAAAAAGCCACAAAAAAAAAACAAAAACGTGTTGTCTCAAATAATTCTTTCAGCTGGCGCGTGCTCTTTCGTGGCTCCACCACCTGCTGCTCTGCCCGTGCTGAACCCAGGCACCGAGGCTGAAGAGGCTGTGATCCGGCTGTCCTTACGGATATTTTTATTATCATCATTCAACATGTAGAAAGAACGTGTAATCTACTGAGTCGATTTACATAGATAATTCACAATCATGAACCTAATCTGGATCTTAAACCTGCTAATTGCCAACTAATGTAACTAAATGTGTTATATTTTTAATATGTTTAGATTACGTGTTTCAAAGGCATCTGTGCATCTGTGTATTGTGTGCATAACAGAGCGCAATATTAAAATTGTAATTTCCAATAGTGACAAGCAATATTTATGTGCTTTACTAAATTTACACAAGCACTACAAGTGGTCAGGAGCAGGAGTAGATTTTGTTAGTAGCCACGAAAAGATCGGAGCTACTAAAATATTGATGAACGCGGACATGCACGTAAATTTCCGTCTGCGAACAGTTTACACACAAATTCCTTCTGCTCACGTTTCATGGATGAGACCCATTGTCTCATCACATATAAAAGGACCTGACATTGGATACATCAACATACATACTCAACAATCATCACTGCATATCTTTATATGACAAAAAAAATTCCAAAGGAAATTAGAAATTTAACAAATTTGTTTATATTCTACTTGGAATAAGCTTAGAATTTTGTTGTTTACTATTTTCAAAAAAAAAGAAGAAAAGAAAGATGACAAAGGTGGGTTTGACTTTTTCAAGGGTATATATGGCAAATGGCACTGTTTTTATTTTAATGAGAGCTCTTCATTGAACACAGGCATATTTCCAGGGTGGCAGTCACTCATATGGCCCATTCTCCACCCAACACATTGTTGGAGGGTCCACTCTCTCGATGGGCCCCCCCACCCCATAGTCCAAAATGCAACTGCAGTGCCTGCACTGTTTATATTTATGCCCCTGCTAATGGACCTAGATTTATGCACAGGGACATTGTTGTGTTGAAACAGGGCCTACCACAAACTGCTGACGCAAAGTCGAAAGCACACTCTTGTCTAAAATATTATTGGTTGTTGTAAGATCGCTTTGCTTTTCTGATACAATACAATACGATATACTTTATTGTCCCCAAAGGGAAATTTGTATTTGACTGAAGTGCTGTGCACATTGCCTGCTTCCATAAAAAATCAACAAACAATAAAAACACATAACACATAAATACACAATACATACAACAATATATCATCATTCAGCATTTCCTTAAGAGGGCACCATGGCACTGTTGCTCAACCCTAACAGGCTATTTACTATTTAGTATAGTAATTGTGATAGGCACAAAGAAGTTTTTAAACTTATTCAGTTTGCAATTGGGGACTCTGTATTGTCTTCCAGACGGTAAAAGTTCATACTTAAGATAAAGGATGTTTGATGGGTCAGATAAAACTCTCTGAGCCTGCACAAGAACAAACTGCTCAAAGGTGGCCTGTAGGGAAGAGTTGCCATATATTTAAACTTTCAACATATTGTACCACAGTAGCCAGAACTATAACTATAATAGTATTACTTTCATTAATGCTGTTGTAAGCTACTGTCATTACCGTCTGTCCTGCATCTCTCTCTCTCTCTCTCTCTCTCTCTTTCTGTCTCATTGTGTCATACGGATTACTGTTAATTTATTATGCTGATCTGTTCTGTACGACATCTATTGCACATCTGTCCGTCCTGGAAGAGGGATCCCTCCTCAGTTGCTCTTCCTGAGGTTTCTACCGTTTTTTTTCCCCGTTAAAGGGGTTTTTTTTGGGGAGTTTTTCCTTATCCGCTGTGAGGGTCCAAAGGACAGAGGGATGTTGTATGCTGTAAAGCCCTGTGAGGCAAATTGTGATTTGTGATATTGGGCTTTATAAATAAAATTGATTGAAATTGATTGACTGATTGATTCCTTCCCATGACCTTCATGGCAGTCTGTACCAGACGATAGAGTTTGGTCTTAAGCTGGACAGAGAGGTTACCATACCATGCTGTCATCCCGTACCTGATAATACTCTCTAATACAGCCTGGTAAAATAAAAACATAGCCTGTTGATTGACACCAAACACCCTGAGCCAACGTAAAAAGTACAGTCTTCGTTGTAATCGCAGGTTGTCAATGTGGGTCTCCCAGCTGAATTTGATATTCTTTACAAAAATTTGTACTCTCCCAAAGTACTGTTTGGCACAATTAATACAGTCCTTAAAGGAGATGTCCAGACGAGGTGAATATTTATTTAGGAATCTAAACCATGTTACGATATGTTATAGCTTACCAGTGAGATATAGGTTATCTCTGAGATATATGTTAGGAGTGTTTTATTTCTAATTGTTTTGGTAACATGAGCATTAGCACAGTAATGCTAAAATAACACGTTTTATGTGATAGTCACAGCACAGTGCGGCAAATATAGGTTGGTACGATTATAATATATGCGTTTCCAGAGTGTTCTTCCACAGGACACAGGGAGATGAGGAAGAGGGAGAGGGAGAGGAGGAAGACCAGGGAGAAGAAGGAGGCGAAGGGGTAGAGGCGGTGCAGGAACGGCCAGGCGAAGAGGTGTGTCTCGGCTACCCAGAGGGAAAAGGAAGAGGAGAGGGTGGCAGCCTTCACAGCAGCGCGAGAGGAATCAACAGATTAGGCTGTAGGCTAGGCTAACCATTTAGCCGTAGATCTGGGATAACGTTAGCCAAGGCTAGGATAACGTTAGCACGTAAACATAGCGGTCACTCGAACTTAGACAAGAGATGATATCAGATTGAATTACCTGTCTAGCAGAAAGCCGGCAACCTCTGCATCCCTTGTGAAATCCTTCTCCTTCAGGAGTTCTTTCCACCTGGAATAAGCAACGCCGATATTCCCTCGCATTTTGTCCCGTCCTCGCTTATCTGATCTTTTTCTTTTATTTGGTGGCGTGGTTTCCCTCTTACGGGACAAAACATATGTGTGGTCCTCCATTTAAAGTGCGACAGAATCATAAAAGTACAAAGTAGGTTCATGCAGAAGCGCCCCGGATTGATGTTCACCTTAACCGTCTCCAGTGACGGCAAGTTCTAGGTAAACGCGAAAGGCGAAGCGCTTATATCCCTTTCGACCACTGTATTCAAATATGGAGATGCAAGAGGGCAGCCTCCAGCAGACCACGCCCTGCCTGTGTATATATAGAGAAATCATTCTAAGCCTATGAGAAAGCTTCCATTTGTATGTGAATTGCATTACACTTTAGTAAATATATATTTATGAAAGCAATAGTTGATATTTGCTAATAAACAACCACGTAAATTACACATTGTAACTTTAACAATAGCCCCTTTTCCACCAACATTTTCAGGAACTTTTATTACCAGGAATTTATTTATGTGGGAAAAATATTTCCTGGTAATTTGTGTGGTTTGTGTCTCCACCATACCTCAAAGTTCTAGAAAATTTATTCAAATTAGTATAATGACGTTGATGATTCTGCGTGTGCCTTGTATTTGGCTCCGCCAGCTTGGCTGGTTACATGCTGGTGCAGAGAGTTGGGGCTGTTTGTCTCAGCCAGCAGCTAAGTTTAAATTATTTATTTTAAGATAATTGTCAAACTAAGTTAGTCTACATACAGACAGCTTATTAGTAACAATTCACTATCAGCCGAATTAGCGTGCTGTCCTTGTGTAAGACATAATGTTAGTGTTGGTGGATGAGAGACTGTGGACGGAGCATACTGAATATCGCTGTCTACATGTTTACATGTTCATGCTTGCTGAACACATGTATTGATGAAGTATTGGCCTCTTACTCTCTAAGGGATAATGTCACTTACAGTAACGAGTGTAGCTGCCGTCAACTCAAGTTATCTTCACTTTGTTTCCACCGTGACCACTCTGCTGTTCACCACAAACAAAGTGGAGCCTGTAGAAATTAAATAAAGTTTGCAGCGGCTGCCCGTGCCAGGAGGTGCGGAGTGCTGCAAGTGTGCGTCCCACCAATCAGCGTTCCTCTGCAAACAGCCCCGCCCATCAAGAATTCCAGGTAATCTGAAAAGTCCTACCCCCCTACCAGGTACTTTTTTCAGGGAAAGCGTAGCGCTGAGGGAAAGCTTTTTCCCCGGGGATTTTCGGTGGAAACGTGCCGAGGCTTTTCAAAAGACCGGGTAAATGAGAAAAGTTTCTGCAGTGGAAAAGGGGCTAAAGCTGTCTATGGCCATGTGTAAATCTGTCCTAAAACCACCCTAAACATTCGTTTTCAAAGCCATGAAACTCACTGAGTGGTCAGTGGTGTTTGTTGATGTTCTGACATAAAAATCGTAGCAAACTGTGGTTTCCGTGATGATTTATTTGACATTTTGTCTAATCCATTGATTTTCCATAGGAAGCCTCATTGTCTGTTGGTAGTAATCTGCCACCGGAAATGGAAAGGGGGTTGTTTACAACAAGGTTGTAGTCATTGTAGTCTTTTAGCTCTTCGAAAGTGCTGGCTCGACAGTGCTGAGTGCGCTCCTGGAGGAAGGGAAGTCGATGACAACTCCTCCTCGGAGGAATTCTCCTGCAGTCGCTGACCACATACAACTTGCCCATTATTACTCACTTGTAAACAACCTTCACAGTACGATGCCTTTGAACACAATGCCAACCTTCTTCTTCTGCTTCTTTTCTGTGTCCCATTACATTGCAATGGTTTCCTGTCGGTTGGCGACACCCACGTTAAGGAGCATTATCGCCATCAAATGGGCTGGAGTTTATAACGCTTCAGGGTCAAACGAACGATCAAGCGGAAGTTTACACACGGGTGTGAGGTAGCTGAAAAAATAGTTCCACAATCGAGATGAATGGTGAAAACATGGATGGAAACCACAGTTTGCTATGATTTTTATGTCCAAACATCTCATGGCTTTGAAAACAAATGTTTAGGGTGGTTTTAACACATGGCCATAGAAAGCCAAATTCTCTGAAAAGGAGCAATCGTCAAAATTTTGGTCTTAATCACTCTATTTCATCATAAACAATCCAGAAATGGGGCTCAAAGTGCAAAATACTGGACTTCTCCTTTAACCCTGCTGCTTCTGCCTGCAGGAGCCCAACCATAACAACTTGTGTTTACTTTCTAAATTTAGTCACAAGTAAAATTCACAACATTCAACCTGCTGCTCCACTTTCTGTCTAGTCCCGTCTGTCATTCCTCCTTGCTCTGCGGTCCTCAGTAAGTTAGCCTGAGTCCCCCACTCAAATTAAAGACAGTCTCACATACTAAGCCGTTTACTTGTTCCCTGGACTCCCTACCCCATGCCTGTTAAAAGAAGTGTTTAACATTGTAGTTCCTGCAATTTCACCATAATAACAACACATTTAGGTCCCTCCTTGAGTGCCTACAAGGTGCAAAATCTTGGATGGCAAATAAGTGTCTTCAAGTAAATGATAGTAAGACAGATGCGGCCGGCTGTGGCTCAGAAGTAGAGCGGGTTGTCCACCAATTGGAAGATCAGTGGTTCGATCCCCGGCTCCTCCTGTCTGCATGCCGAAATATCCTTGAGCAAGATACTGAACCCCAAATTGCTCTCGATGGCTGTTCCATCGGTGTGTGAGTGACTTAAAAAAACAACAAAAAAAACTGAGTAGCAGGTGGCACCTTGTATGGTAGTCTCAGCCACCAGTGTATGAATGTGTGTGTGAATGGGTGACTGTGACTCGTAGTGTAAAAAGCCCTTTGAGTGGTCAGATGACTAGAAAAGTGCTATACAAATGCAGGTCCATTTACCATTACAGATGTGGTCTTATTTGGCCACATCTATCAGGGGTAAAGCTAACCACCTAAGGCCCCAGGTGCCTAACCTTCATTACCAGGCCAGACATCTTGGTGTCAACTTGATTCAGCTTTAAAATGTTGGAAAAAAAAAAAGAAAATTAACACCATGGCCCTCCTATTCAGTGACTTGAAGATAATCGCAAAAGCCCTAATTTCCTCTCAACTGGATTATTGCAATACTCTGTACGTGGGAATAAGCCAGTTATGCATAGAATGCTGCTTCTAGAATTCTAACTGGTACCCAGAAAAATGACTACATCACACCTGTTCAGGCGTCCCTGCGCTGGTTACCGCTCAAGTATAGGGCGCATTCACACCAGGATAATCCAGGGGAGTTGGTTCGATTTGGTGGGGAATGCCGAATAATTTCACACCTTCATTTGGTTCAGTTCACTTTTACACTGCACTTTTTAAAGTGGACCAAACTGCCTGGACAATGTCACGCAGTTACAACAGCTGCTCGTTTGGGGGCAGTATTGCCTGAAACGAACACTGACCAGGAAGAAAAAAAGGAAGAAGAAAACCGGGCTCATTGATTGGCCAGGACCGAAAAAATGGAAATCCATCCCCCTCAGCAAGCTTGGTCACCACAAAAACAATGGCGCAATAGTCCGCTGACCATATATCAATAAGCGCCTGCACCTCCACACTACTCCACGTCGCTCATGAGACATTTTCCAACTTTTTTTTTTCCTCTACTTCTCTGGTACATGCTGTTGGCTTTGTTTCTTTTCTACCCAATATGCACTGCACTCTATGTCACTTCCTCTCTTTGGTTCACTAGTAGTAGTGAAGTAGGTAGTCCATTTCCCACTGTAAGCCAACCGCACCAGGGTTCACTTGCAAGTGAACCGAGACCCCCAGTTATCAAGCAGACCAGGGTTTGCTCATTTAGTCCGCACCAATGTTTGAATGAGCATTCACACCACTCCAAACGAACCAAACTGTCAGTGGAAGTGGACTAGGTTTTGTTTAACCCTATGGGCCTGAACGACGCAAAGTGCATCCAAATTCACACCTGTTCTTCTCTTGGCTGTAGTGTAATGTTTTCACAAGGAAAAACATTGATAAAGTTACACTAAAATTATGTATAACAAAGCTTTCATACAGCTTTGCAGACACATTACTCTTGGATGGATTACTAACGAATGCAGGGTCGCACAGAAATGCCACGCATATCACATGGACCGGAGCTTTCCGATGATACCAAACACATCATTGTGCTGTCACCCCATCACGCTGTAAATACAGATCAAGTGTCTACAAAATAAAAACCTGATGAATTTCTTTACAACCCGTTATACAGATCTTGTTATCAGTCACTTCATATAGTGAGGAATAATATTATTACTATTTTTCTGTTATCTTGGATGTAAATATTGCATGTTTCTTTCAAATAAAACACATTTTTGACATGTGAATGAGTCACTGGAATGTCTTGCAATAATGGAAAAAATGCTGGCAATTATGTCCGCCTGGCACAAACCACATGTTTTGGACAACTGTGAAGTGACAGAATGTCCCACCATCATGGTTCTTATATTGCCAGATTCCAGAGAGTCTCCCCTCTACATATATGGCAGAATATGTCAACTTCCAACTTGCTATGGTGAGATACATGTAAAAATGTAAGAATTTAGTAACACAGATTGTTTTTTTTTCATTGATATAAAAATTGATTTAAAATACAGGCACATAGAAGAACATGTAATGATGGCAAATCTGGATAGCCCAGATTGTCGTGAAAAAAAACAAAAGAATAGCATGTGTATGTAGCCTTAATAATGACTGTGATATGAGCTTAAAAGTAAAGGCAGTAAAAATACCCCAAAAATGCCTTGGGTGTGTGTGTGTGTGTGGGGGGGGTGTGGCATGCAGCGGAGGGCCACAGGCTGGAGTCGAACCCGGGTTGCTGCGGCAATGGCCTTGTACATGGGGCACCTGCTCTGCCACTAAGTCACCAGCACCCCGCTTTATTTTCTTACACATTTACTTGTGCATGTTTTGGGATTGTCACAATATTTCTCTTTTTTTATCGTACAGCACTCAATTGTGGTTGGACTGGATTTTTGCTTTTGTCCAAAGACTGAGGTGGTTGTGAGGAGTCTCACCCCCAAATTCCCCCAGATGCGTGTGGATTTCGTACGCGCTCCTGAACGGCAGTGGAGCCGATACGTTTCAATTCTAATCAATGTGTGTGCTTCCACCGGCTACGGCTGTGTTGCATTCCGGCTCCGTCACAGCTGCGGCGCCCCAGAGCCCTCCGCAACAGATACACAGGTCTTCTATTTTTGCCGGACACTGGAGCACAATGCAGCAATTCAGCACAGAGCAGATCGTGCGGGGCAGGAAGTCGTGCACAGAAACAGAATAAAACATCCGGTTAAAGGAGCAAATAGTCGTAAAATCATCCTAATATGTCACAGAGACTAAGGAATAATGTTCATATTTAACATACTGATCTCACCGACAACAATAGTACAGCCAGAATATTCGCATTTAAAAACATTTTTACAGTCCGCAAATCATGTTTATGTTTTGAATTTGTGTTTTGGCCTGTTGCGCCACCCACCGCTGTCTACCAGTCACACAGTCAGTAGAGTCTCAGCATCAGTTACAGTTATGACTGAGCTATAGCAGCACGGCAAGCAGCATTAGCAGTGTCCCGGTACATAGCATTAGCAGCCAGCTCCTCCTCAGCTGTATCCCGGCAGCAGCGTTAGTAGTGTCCCGGTACATAGCATTAGCAGGCGGCTCCTCCTCAGCTGTATCCTGGCAGCAGCGTTAGCAGCAGAGAAGCCGGACTTGCTCAAACGGTCCGCTGGAAAACTGAAGATCAAGGACGCGGCGATGCGGCCCTGCCACAGCAGCCGCCCGTGGGCAAACAAATCCGTCTCCAGCGTGCCACTGTCCAGCAACCTCGAATCTGTAGGGGAGAGGGGGTGGACACAACTCGCGGCAGTATTTTGAATATGAGTGCAGTAACCGTTTTGGCCACATTCTTACATACAGCGCCTTTAATTTTCAAAATAAAATACACAATGTTCACGGCAGATCATATTTCCCTGCACTACACCTTGAAAGCATCATAATGGGCAGAGGCAGGCCTGAAGTCAACAGGTCAGAGGTTTTCAGACGTCATTTCACCCCGTTGACACCATGGATGAGGAGATGTTAATCATGGAGGTGCACCGTAGCCCCTAAAGTCCCCCAAAAAGAAAAAAAAAAACTATCTCGTGCGCACGAGATAAGGTAACTCGAGCGCACGAGATACTAAAACGTGCACTCGATATACAATTATTTCCCACGCTGAAAGCTCAGACAGGTCACTGTCTGAGTCAGTACCATGGCTGTGTACTATTTATAGACGAGGTTACATTACAGCGCAGCCAGGCAGCATTGGCTCTCAGACAGGTCACTGTCTGAGTCAGTACCATGGCTGTGTACTATTTATAGACGAGGTTACATTACAGCGCAGCCAGGCAGCATTAGCTCTCTGCCAAGTTTTCCAGCGCATGAATATCAAACTGTATTTTGTGAATACAAACTATATGCTGATGTTGTAAATAGTACAGGCTATAAACAGTAAGCAACATCTAAAATGATCCTCACTAATAACAAATAATGAATTATAATGTAGCCTAATAAATCTATACAGTGCGACCACTAGCTGACTGCCGATTTTTGTTGGGAAGGGCGGGGGAAGCACGCACACTTGTCAGTGATTAAGGATTTGATTTGAAGTTATTTCATAATAACATGCAGTTATAAGAGAACTAGAATGTTTTGTTAAGAAAATGAAACTTTGATAACTAAATCAAGCCATTTAAGGAACAATATAACCCTGTCTGCAGGGACGAACGGACCGCATGATGGGGTCAAACGGATCATCGATAATTAACCACAAAACAAGCAAATACTTCATCTTAATGACATATAACATTATGCTTCAGCTGAAACCTCTAAGCAAATGACCATGTTGAATTGAAATTACTTTATCATGTTAAATGTCCGCAATTGGATGAAATTGCTCCAATGCGTTAACCAATCTTTGTACATAATCACACAGCCTGATATGCCCTGCAAACACAGTGGGACTATTTTCTGAAAGCACAGAGCAAAGATGTCTTTGTCTTTTTTTCTCCCCCGGTCTGCTGTCAGCAGGAGCGGGGATTTCAGCACCACGGACAGCACGCGTACAAAGACCTGACAAGTGTCTCCTTTAAATGTGTTTGCTGTTAGAGAAATTATACATAGCCTAATAAATGAAGACAGTGACATATTTTCAATAAAAAACAATGAGTTGAATGTTTATTTCAAGCTTTTGTAGTATAGAAAATTTCGGAATTGTGCGAGTGACAGAGAGCGGGAGGCAGCGTTTGATGCAGGAAACTCGATATGGACATGAAAATCAATTTCGGTGTGTGGGGATTTCGTAATGGAGGGCTGTCCCCTGTTGGAACACTGTGTGCGCACAGCCCTTCACCACCTGGCTCCTAAAATAAACACCTCTTTTATTACATAATCGTGCTTCTGTGTTGCGCCATTCAAATAACAAGAACTGCGGTTTAATACTCTTAATTATAACAGCCAGCTTATTGAAAAATGTCGTGTTTAAATCGGGCCCGGGCCCATAATTACAGTTAATTGGACGGGCCGGCTGGTCCCAGACATAACGTGCACGGGCTCGGGCCAAGTCAGGCTGGATTTTTTGGGCCTGACCTAAGCCACTTTCGTGGAAAGGGGTAGCCTGAGTGTCAGACTGAAGCTCCCAGAACCTTCAGTCTGACATGGCTTCCATTGAAGGTGATTTACAAAAAATTCCGACGTTCCAACGTCCATGGACATAAGACAAAAATATCCACAAGTGTTTTACAATAATTGTTCTACCTGGAGTGTGTCTTGTGTACTGGACTGGACAGCAGCCGGCAGTCATCTAGTGGTCGCACTGCATAGATTTATTAGGCTACATTATAATTCATTATTCGTTATTAGTGAGGATCATTTTAGATGTTGCTTACTGTTTATAGCCTGTACTATTTACAACATCAGCATATATTGTTATGTTTGTATTCACAAAATACAGTTTGATATTCAAGTGGATGCGCTGGAAAACTTGGCAGAGAGCCAATGCTGCCTGGCTGCGCTGTAACGTAACCTCGTCTATAAATAGTACACAGCCATGGTACTGACTCAGACAGTGACCTGTCTGAGCTTTCAGCGTGGGAAATAATTGTATGTCGAGCGCACGTTTTAGTATCTCGTGCGCTCGATTTAGCTTATCTCGTGCGCACAAGATAGTTTTTTTTTTCTTTTTGGGGGACTTTAGGGGCTCCGTAGTATTCAGACATGTGGCTCGTTTGCTTTGTTCCGATTCAGAGGCTAAATCGATACAATTGTTGCGTTTTACTTTTGGGTCGTTTGTGTTCACAAGGCAACAGTCTGTAGCAGTCCAAAGTTGTAAACAAATGCCATGCGCGAACCAACTGTTTTCTCACTGGTCAGCAAACAGAGCGTCGGAAGCCCCTCTCACTCATTCGCTGACTCACAAGTTTGTAGACTTCTCTATTCTTGTGAGTAGTGTCCAGCATTTGGCAAATCTGCTCATCTGCCCAGATTTCAATGAGGCATCTGACCTCCTTCTTACTCCAGGTTAGCCCACGACTCATTTCAGTCAAACTTAATCTTCTTCTTCTGTTGCTTCTTCTTCTGCTGTTTCTTTTGTTTTGTTTTGGTTGACGGTTGGCAACCGGGTGTATTACTGCTCTCCTCTATTGGAGGGTGAACCACAGTTATGAGTCAGTTGTGTCAGTTACTGAGTTGATTATGTTCTCACTGCAAACGAACCGCTCCAGGGCTCGAATGGAAGCGAGCTGAGACCACCCCTTCTAGGCGATCTTGGCCCACTTGTTTTATCCTGCATCCAAGCGCGATTGTTGTGTTCACATATGCCCAAATGAACCGATGTTTGGGGGAAACACTCCCTGTTTCGGAACAACGAGACAGGTCTGAAAACGCCCTTAGTGAATAAAGGATGAGATTTATTTAAGTATGTTAGGTAACTTAGCAGTAGTTGCTTTTAAACATTTTGTTGTTCAGGGGCCTGTTTCAGAAAACAGGTTTAGTGAAAATTCTGAGTCTGTTAAACCTGAAATGAGGGAAACTCTGGGTTTTCCATTTCAGAAAGGGAGGTAACTCAAACCAGAGCAAGAGGAGTAACTCCAGCTCGGTGTCAGTTGCTATGGCAACTGAGTCTGTGAACCTAACCTGGTAGGGAGCAGGTTTTCTTCAATAAACCCCGAGTTTCTAGCTGTCTCCTCCCTCTTACAGAGTCAGACACGCTGTTTCGTTTCCTCATTCATTCAGTCTGTATCAAAGCGCATACCAAAGAGCATTAATTAGCGGAGATTTACTATCTGTCACAATCTAAATCCTGCCTGGATATTAGTTTGTTACTCAGGTCTAAAGTTACTGATTTTATGCACATCAATCATTTCTTTGAACATCGGTTTTTGTCTTGACATTTAAATATTACACAGCATGAATTCACCCTCAGCTCAGAATCAAACCTCTGTTCTTTTTATTCCGTGTGGAAGTTTTTATTTTTTTATAACATCTCTGTGCACATTGATCAGACAGCTGTCAGTCTGTTAGAGCAGCTCCTGCACTGAAATGTTTACTGCACATAATGTGTAGGCCTAATTATTTTAATTTTAAAAATCGGTATGAAGCTTTAGACACGTAGGATCAATGACTAATGATCTCTATCACTCATGTGATTGGTCGCACTGATGGAACATAATTCCTGTAGCCTAATATTGGAGATTATATGTTAATATTTCTGGGTGAGCAAGATCGAGCTGCAGCTACAGGATATATTTTGAAAGTGAGTTTCTTAAATAGTCTGAATGTGTTTTAACAGCATTTCAGTGTCTTTAAATTTACTACATTTGTAGCTGAAATAAAGTCACTGAATGCTGTTGAGTCAAGATACAAATAGATGTCCAACATTTTAAAATCTACTGTATTTTAACCTCAACGTCTTTTCAAGCGCAAAAACCAAACACATTATTACTGGGTCAGACTGTGAGTTTACAGTCATGTCTCTATGTCTTTGATCTATAGCCTATATATTTTCAATCGTATGTTTCAGTTGCTGCCTCCTGTGTTTTTTCCCCGACAGATTAAATCTGAACAAATATATTTAAAATGTTATGTAGCTGCAGCCTGATACACAATCAGATTCCACCACTTTATTATCATTAAGGAAATGTAAGTCTGGTAAACCATGAATAAATGGACAACACTGAATAAAACTTCATTGTTAACTTATTGACACTTTCCTTGCCCTGACCCAGGCTCTTTATTTTAAAGATAAATGTTGTGACAAATGCATGCATCTGCATACACATGCATTAATATCTCTACATCCACTGGATTAAAATGGAGGCGCTGTCTTTTATTTACCTGTTGCCATGGTGAATCATGGAATCAGAGCTCCATTGATGATAGCTTTTTATTGTCGGCTTAACTCAGAGTGAACCTACTCAGAGTCGACTGAACTAACTCAAATCAGCTGTTCTGAAACCGGTAACCCAGAGTTTCCCACCTGAGGGTAACTCAGCTCAGAGTTCAGGGTTAGACTCAGAGTTCGTTGAACCTCCTTTCTGAAACGGGCCCCAGGTGAGATGAAAATAAAGCTCTTAAATCTTTTTAAGCCATCATTACTCACCCTTGAGAAGCAAAATTTGTCCCTTAAAAAAATCATCCTGCCAGCGCACCCAGTATATTTTTAACCCTGTATTGTTTGAAAGCTGGACTTATGAACTAACTAGCAGAGTAGGTTAGACCACCCAAATGTGTTTTTTATTTCACAATACCTCCATTACTTCACATGACCACCACTACCACCTCCTCAATAAGATGTACTCACGTAGGAATCGATTATTGGCTTGACCGATTATACCGATATCCGGCATTTTGCTGATTATCGGTACTGGGGTTTCATTTTACCGATCACTGATAAAAATTAATTAATTAATAAGTGTAATTTTCTGAAGTTGTTGTTGGAGAGCAGAAGTAGAGGGATGAGTGGCTCATGACACACTTTGTTTTGCTCTACAGGCAGTGCACAACAGCAAACCTAGCCGTGAAACAATTTCGCTTATTGCCCCTTTAAGAGCCAATAAAATCCAAACCGTTCAAGTAATGACAAAGTTATACAGAAGATCTGTTCAGCAGGAGTTGGCCTGTAATGTGTGGTGTTTGAAACCAATACGATAAATGGTTTAGGAGAAGATATATAAGATATTTTTTTGAAAAAAGGAGCATTTTTGAGGCGAAATCTTACTTTGAAAGGCCAAATAGCTCACTTCCTGTTGGATTTAGGTTAGGGCTGTCAGCATGTGATTCATAGGTCTCGATGAGACGAGCAAGCCAGTTTTGGTTTGATCTTTCAACGACATTCCTACGGCCCTTCAGCCAAGGTCCCTAATAAAGAATAATAATAATGATAATAATAATAATAATAATAAACGTACCAGAAAAAATAGGGACCTCTGCTTTCAGCCAAGGTCCCTAATTATTTCTCTACTGTGATTATTTTTTTCAGGAAAATATAGACTTTAAGTCTACGCCTTTCTAGACGTTGTATGGTTTTTTTGGGTTTTTTTTTTTCTTTAAATATTCGTTTTGATGAAACAGCTATACATATGAACTTTAAGATATCTTATGCTGCGTTCCTGTCACATGAAATGGATGTGTTGAGGTTAAAATACCACAAATTGACAATATGACACTAAAATCATTACACTGACATTAATTTACCTTGAACAACACCAATGTGTTTTAAAATACTTCCATATTGTAAAGCAGTAGGTCTTATTAATCTGAGCTTTCTGGAAGATTGTAGCAAACCTATTTTGTTTTTTGAGCTTGCTGTTTCTGATGTTGTCCACCAGAAGGCAGCTTTCATTGTTTGCAGATTAATGAAAACTAATTATCGTCTTTAGATGCATTCTGGACATGATTTCCCTGTGCTTACATTACATGATTTGTATTTTAGCTCTAGAGAAGAGTTTCATCTAAGGTCATTTCATTTGCTTTTATATGTATATTTTTGCCTGTTTTTTGATATAATGGTTCCGTTTTTAAATGGTGAGATTTTATTATAAAAAAACGCGCACCTCCTGCCTTCCTGATTAGAAGAGAGAGCTAATGGTAAAACGGTAAAAGTTTAACGTAAGCAAAGGAAAATAAAGCAATAAAACAGAAACAGCAACTCAATGACAAAAACATTGAAGGCTGATTGTAGTTTGGCAACCCCCCGAGGAGGCACAAGGTTGGTGTGTGTTGTGCTAGTGGTGATAATTTTATTACTTGATGATTTGTGTCTAAAAATGTGCTAACTCCTTTGCCTTTCTGTTTGGTGAATTGGCGGTGTGTTGCTTAGTACAGTGTTGAGTTGATTAGGGAGGTGATGTGACTATGGACAAAAATGTAAAACAGAAGAGATGATGAAACAGAAATGTAATTGCTTTGTTTTCTTTATTTTGTCAGTTCTCATGTTGGTTTATGGAGCTGGTTTTGTGGAGCAGCAATAAATGTTAAAACCATCAGTCAAGTCTCTTACCATCTTTCGGAGGGTATGCTACAAAGATCCCTGTCACACTTACAACATGGATGTTACTGAGGATACTATTCACAGGTCAGAGACAGGTGAGTCCTATTTGACACAAAAGCACCACCAAGATTATACTTAGAAGAAATACACTTATCATTTGCAGTCAAACCAACAAGGACTGATACCAATGTAATCTGTGCGTTCAGTACATTGACAGGACAGGAATGTGTTAGCCTAGATTAGCACAATGTCTGGAGGCAAGGCAAAGCTGCTGGAATAGCTCAACCAAAGGGGAAAAAAAAGCCTGCCTTGGCAAAAATTGCAAAGCTGTCTTACTTACATGTCACTAATTCTTAGTTAGCAAGTCACCAACAAATCAACGTGTACAAACCTGCCAACTCTACTCTTTGTTTACAGTAAATGTAACCTGTTGGTGTGTGTCAATAAAAAGCCAAACCCTAACACTAACTGCTGCTAAAACCAAGACACTTCTATTTCCGCACATTCAATAAGATACAACCACACATTCTAACTCCAAGCTCATCAAATACTGATGCTTGGTTCATGGCCCTACTATGACGCTCTCTGAACTCATCTAGCATCACTTTTGGCACTCAGGGACGACATGTCAATTTTAGCTCATTGCATGCATAGTGCCATTTCAAAATAAACTTCCATGTTCACACAATCTTGTTTCAAAACAATCTAAATTTACTTTGTTAGGTTTAGGCAACAAAAGTACGGTATGGAAAGGTTTAGAGAAAAAGATCATGGTTTGAGTTAAAATCAGTACATTTCTTACTAACACAAGTTAATGTGACATATGTAACATCACATACTTGACATATATCACATGACATACTACACTACAGTCTTACAATAACTCAGTGCTGACTTTTAGCTCCACATGGGACAGTGGTCAACAGTGGTTAGAAAAAAAGAAAACACACAGGACAGGTCACCAGACTATCACAGGGCTGACACAGAGACAGACACTCATTCATGCTCACATTCACAATATTTCTTCCCATTTCCATGACTTTCTCTACGTACTTTAAAATGTGTAGGCCTATAGTGATACAGCTATAGATTATTAAACACACACTTCCCATGCATTTGCAGATGAGCAAATTGTGAGGGCTTACTAACTGTACTCACTTGTTAGACATTCCAGCTGCATATGTCAACAGACCAGACTGGAACATGCAGGTACTTAACAAAAAATCAAGGTCCCTTCCCTTTTTAGGGGATTTAAAACTACAGATCCTGTAAATGTCAATGCAATTTGACGTGCGTCTGAATTATAATTGTGACAAATCTTTATGCATTTATTTCTCATCAGACAAACAGCTGTTTCCCACTTAAGCTAACATCAGCAAGAACTGTCACCAGCATAATTTAGGGATTTACCACACAAACAGTAAATATTTACTTATATCATGTGCCTCAATTCTTAGTGTGAAAGCGATGGTTAACCTGCTACACAAAGGTTTTTAAACATTTTCCTGTTTCTCTCCTGATGTGCGTGATGAAGCGATGCGTTCTTGGTCAATGTGTGTCATGTGATACTAGTGATGTTTCCATAGTCACACGGCACAGCACTACATTGTAAATAAGTAATACAAGGTAAGTATTTTGTGCAATATTAAACATGTTTGGGGATTTTTTGAAAAATGTATTGCCAATTAATAATAATAATAATAATAATAATAATAATAATAATAAAAACAAGGAGAATTATGATAATAGCCAAAACAATGTATATTCAAAACTTCTCCAAAACATCCTGTAAATTCCCAACCATTTCTAGGCCTAGAAAACAGTTTTTCTAAGTCCTCTTTTTCCCCTGAACTTTGATATTGGAACCATATATTTGATTTTTGATTTTTTTGATTTTATATACTTTATTAATCCCCAAGGGGGAAATTCAGTGTTTTCACTCTATTGTCATATATACACACAGGCTGGAAATGCACACACACATGCACAAACAGGACCTTTTACATGCATTAAATGGAGAGATGTCAGAGTGAGGGGGCTGCCTATGAACAGGCGCCCTGAGCAGTTGGGGGGTTTGGTGCCTTACTCAAGGACACCTCTGCAGTGACCCTCCGGTTCCAAGCCAAGTCCCTATGGACTGAGCTACTGACACCGGCTACTGCCGCCCAATTATTCAAAAGTAGGTCTATTATTAAGTATCCAAAGTATTCCAAAAGAAATGACCTAAAAGACAAATTATGCGTTGTTCCCCCACCCTCACTGAAAACCTTTCCATCAAAAACAATACTCCCTCACTGGTGGAATGGACATGGTTTCTTAGTGCTACTTTGGTTTTCCCTGGCAACTGCCCAGCTATCTCTTAGCAACTGCCCCTGCTCAGAAATACATAAGAAGGGCTGCATCACTCACCCCCGCCCCTCCTGAGACATAACACTGGGAAGCATGCAGAATCAATCAGCTATGGCTTGAAAGGCCAATATGTTGCTGATAAACACACACACACAGGCAGACTGAGTGCTTAGCTGGAAGTCAGAGCTCTACAGTCTTATACCTGTGTTACACACTCTATTGGGATATTACCATGTGAAGAGAGTCCAGACTGATAGATGAAGCGCAGGCAATAAGGGAGAGGCTGAGGCTCAACAACTATCATCATCTGCTGTTCACAGGTCCATTACTGACCCACCATGCTCAGCAGCTGCAGCCTTAAATGCACTTGATGCTGAAGGAAAAAAATCGCTCCACAAACACACTTCACACATGGCTGTAGTCCAACAGGTAGCAAAGATGAGAAATAATTTTATTTATTTATTTATTTTTGTTTACTGCTGCTCTTCAAACATTTTTAATCATTTCAGAAACAGTGTTTCGTGTGTTTCTGTTTAAAGCAACACAGTACCTGTAGGCTTTTGCCTTTAAATGCAATGAAAGATTCCATATTTCTAGATGTGTACCTATCGCTTTAAACAGTGGGAAATTAAAGGTTTGTTAATGTTATGAAAGTCATGGAAATGTGTGACTGATCATAAATGCCTTCTTCTAACACACAGCCTTTGGACTGTCTGCATCATGGTTCCTGTTTGAGAGGACCATACTGCTGTGTGTGTGTTTTGTTAAGAATCCCATCCTCTACATCAGTGCTGACTAATTCATGCATCTGGATAGGCAAATGACTACTGTTGCAGTGATTACTATTCACAGTCAATGGTAAATAGATTTTTAATTTATTTTTTTAAATTTTATATACTTTATTAATCCCCCTGCGGTGGACACACAGGTCCGAAAGACACACACATGCACAAACAGGACCTGCACAAAGTGGAGAGATGTCAGAGTGAGGGGGCTGCCTTGGTCAGGCGCCCCGAGCAGTTGGGGGATTCGGTGCCTTGCTCAAGGGCACCTTGGCAGTGCCCAGGAGGTGAACTGGCACCTCTCCAGCTACCAGTCCACGCTCCATATTTGGTCCGGACAGGGAGTTGAACAGGCGACCCTCCGGTTCCCAACCCAAGTCCCTATGGACTGAGGTACTGCCGCCCAGACTAGATAAATGTAGCACTTTTTAATAATAATAATAATGCATCAGATTTATGTAGTGCTTTTCAGGACACCCAAAGACGCTTTACAGTGCTGAAAAAAACAGTGATAATAAAATAAAAATCAATAATGAACCGATGTTTTTTTTTTAAAGATATTTTTTTGGGCATTTTTGCCTTTATAGATAGGACAGCTAAGTGTGAAGGGGGGAGAGAGAGAGGGGGAATAACATGCAGCAAAGGGCCACAGACTGGAGTCGAACCCGGGCTGCTGCAGCAACAGCCTTGTACATGGGGCGCCTACTCTATCCACTAAGCCACCAACGCCCCAACTGATGGGTGGCAAGAGTCCAAATAGGCCTTAGGTCCAGCAGGCAGGTAACAGGTTGGCAAGGAGCAGGTAGCAGGCAACAAAATAACACATAGCAAAAATGACAATCCAACAAAGGTACAAAAGAGGTAAATTACTTATCAGGGAAGTGAGAACAGGTCAGCAGGTCAGTGACCAAAGGGTTAGGTGCCTGCAGAGGCCTACACAATGAAGCAGGATTTAGGGTTAGCGAGGTAACTTCAGGTTTAACCCAGAGTTGGCAGGACAACAAAGCTGGTTCACTGTTTATGGGGACAAATCACAAGCCCCTTTTACACTGCCAGATTTTTGGCGAATGTTGGGCCATTTTACAGACATGCTGCAAGAGTTTTGACACACAGAGCCAGATTGGCGAGTTGATCCGAGGTGCCCAATTTTCCGCCGCGTAGGGGTAAACATATTGGCGGAACCTTTTTGGTTGAAAAAGAACGAAGTGCCCTTCTGCCAAGGGAGGGGCTGTTGATGACTTGTGAGAGGAGCTGTTGATGATGCCGCACATGCAACCCACTGGCGGTGGACTAACAGGAAACAGCTGATAACAGGAATGAGCAGCTAATAGCAAGAGGGAAATGCAAACCTGAAAGACACTGTAAAGATGAGCAACTGGGGAGACAAGGAATTGCGCGCCCTCCTTGCCCTCGCAAACGAAGAGGCCATTAACCATCAAATGATGGGAACGGTGAAGGACGGGCCAACTTATGAGAGAATCGCCGAAGGACTGAGCAAGGCGCAAGTCATTAGTAACTTAAAGAATGTGAAGAAAAAGTTTCACAAAGTGAACGACCACAACAGCAGGAGCGGCAGGGGACGGCTCGACTGGTATTGTACGTCACTGTTTACGTCACATGCTGAGCTACATCTTTTGTTACTTGCTCACACCCCCACTGCCCCGAAAAAGGCACATTCTGTATGAACAAAAGTTGGAAAAAGGCGGCATTTTGCTGCACTCCCCGATTTTGTTTTAAAACTGCCAATGCTGAACGAAGGCTGATTGGGCTTCTGCTTCCTGCATATTTGCACAATTCCTATTTAAAAAGGGCTACAGTGGTGACTAATGCTGAACAGCTAAACGCCACCGCAGCAGGTTAACTTCAGAGGATCGGATGACAACCTGTCAACACCCTAACCCTGCCCAATCACATCACCGGAAAAAAATACCCCAACATGAAATCTTTAATGATGTTAATGACATTTTAATGACACGTTTATAATTTCATAGGTCGCTAGAATCATTTCACTGTTCCAAACTTTCTGTTTCCACACTTCCAAACATGATGGTTTTAGCTGCATTTTAATTAGGGCTGCATGACACTTGCTAAAATGTGGATCACAATTTTACTCCCTAAGAACGGAGAGCATGATTCTTTCATGATTCTTTTTTTTTTTTGACAAAAACATTTATTTCAATCATAATGCTCAAGTGAAACTAGAATTACAACCCTGCAGTTGTATGCCTCCACACACCAGTCAAGTTTCTCTTACAGTTGACATTCATATCTGTAAAAATATGGATCCTTCACACCCAGAAGATCTATACAATCAGCACAGTATCAAGGTGGACACCCAAGATTAGTGTCACCAATTGTCATGGCCCTGCCTGTGTTACTAGCAGAGTTGGGTATAACGCGTTACACGTACTTTGATTACTTTTTGCAGTAATGAGTAACCTAACACATTAGTTTGCTGTTTGAGTAATCAAATACTTAAGTACATTTTCAAACAAGACATCAGTTACTTCCGTTACTTTTAGAATGCTGGTCCTTCAGCTCCGAAACAGCAATGGCTGTCGTTTGGTTCTAATAACGGAGATAACGTTAAACCTATCAGTCTGAAAGAAGCCACGGAGCTTGTGGCTCGCTACGTGGTCGGAGAAATGCAACCGTTGTCTACGGTGGAGTCTAAATAGGTGGAGTAGGACTCACTGACAGACATATTTCAGACTCAGGACTTGCATTATGTCAGGTACACGCTACATGCTGGTACTCACCAATTATCCCCGGCCGTCTTTCCCGGCATGTGTGATGTCATCGGGTTATTCTTGTCCTATTTTTATTACTTTCACTATTATTTGAGTTACTGTGTCTGTTCATGTGCCAGCCGACATGTTGTTGTAGTCACCTAAAAGCGTCAGCAGATGGCAGGAGCTACATTTGAAGTGCCATACGTAAACTGTCAAGCTACTGTATCTTCCACAGGAAGTTCTGACAAATGTTTCAGAATAAAAGCCTATTTAGAAAATGGCGGGATTCTCTCAGCTGAGGTTATAAGGGGCTTTTAATTTGAAACAAGTGTTGAGTTTGAAATGATGGTGCGATACCTTAACTTTATAAAGACAACGGAGCGGATAAAAAGTAAATATATAAACACACAGAGGGATTAATAAATAACAGACCGTCTATAATGTAGTTTGTTTCAAATGAAGCTGGGAGCCTCTGCAGTTGTGGTGAGTAAAAGCCCCGCCGCTATTTGTTAATATTATTACTTTATGTCCAACCGTGAGGATGTACCATTGTTTGCTAGCTTGATGCTAATAACAGTAACGTTAACTCAGTGGGTTGACAAAGTGCCTCTGCTGTTTCACACCACCATTTCCCCCTTTTACTCTGTGTGGTAACATCCCGAGAGGAAATATTAAAAATGCTGGGGTGTTGTTGTCATACAGTTGTCTACGGCAGCAGATCGTTCTGTGTTTCTACTGGTCAAAGTGACAGCTGTGATGGGAGAATTGGATCTCAGTGAAGGGCAAGTGGTCCATAACTTTAATTTTGGAGACAAAAAAATGTAGGCTTAGCGCCCTGTGGTCCATTGCCCAATAGGAGATGTAGAATACTCAAAAGTACTTTAAAAGTGCTTGAGTTACTTTTCTCAGGGAGTAACGCAGTAAAGTAACTGGTTACTTTTTTAAAAAGTAACACAGTAACGTAGTTTGATTACTTCTAAAGTAACCTTTACCCAACACTGGTTACTACGTAGTTTCCTTGTGTTTTTCCTTGTCCTCTGTTTCCCCTCCCCTGTCTGTCTCTCTGTGTGTCTTTTCTATGGCAACTCCCTCACTATCCTGGGTTCCTGATTACATTCATTCAACTCACCTGCTCCCTACTGCTCACCTGAGAATCATCCAATAATCAACCCTGCAGTATAAAACACCGACTCTCCTCTCCAGTCCTTGCCAGATCATTGTGTCTACCACTGTGCTACAATCATGCTTCAGGCCACTGTTGAATTGCAAAACTTAGACTTTTGCTGGTGTATTTTTCGTGGATACTTACCCTGTGTCTTCCTTTGTCATAGGATCACCACCTATCTACCTACCTACCTACCGGCCACTCTCCCAGCCAGCCAAACTCCTCCAACCTTGTTTCGCTTTCCTGCCACCAGCCTCCATCCCCTGGCCACAATCTTTATCCTGCCAATAAAACCAAATTTTTTACGACTCTCTTTCCGAGTCTGTGTTCTGCGTTTGGGTTCACCTAGTTGATTGTAACACCAATTTAGTATCTGAAGGATATGACACTGAATAATGGCCAGAAGTGTATTTTATGCAGAATATTATGGTGTCACAGTGAAGTTTACCTTTTGACCTTTTGGATATAAAATGTCATCACTTCATTATTTTATCCTGTTAGATATTTGTGTGAAGTTTTGTCATAATTAATGAATTCTTGAGTCAAAGCCAAAAATATGTTTTGTGAGGTCACGCTAACCTTGATCTTTGACCTTCAGCCACAAAATTGAAATCAGTTTCTTCTTCAGTGCAAGTGGACATTTGTGCAAAATTTGAAGAAAATCCCTCCAGCTGTTCTTGAAATATTATGTTCACAAGAATGAGATGGATGCAAGGTCACAGCAAGTTTGACCTTGACCTTTGACCCTCGACCACCAAAATATAATCAGTTCATCCCTGACTCCAAGTCAACCTTTGAGCCAAATCTGAAGAAATTTCCTCAAGGCGTTCTTGAGATATCATGTTCACAATCATGGGGTGTACATGACGCACGGACAACCCAAAAACATTTCGCCTCCAGCCATGGCTATCGCTGGTGCAGAGGCATAAAAACAGATCTAAGACGCTTGCTGTCTAGGCAGGGCTTTAAACATACAACATTATTTAATATGCAGTGACTTAACATGAATCCTATCCATCTGAAAGCGAACATGAAACTGTATAATAAGGCAGATATCTGAAAGTACAAACAGCAACGCAGGAGAGAAACTAAACTTCAAAGCACAGAGACTCAGTTCAAAGTTATTTAAGATCTTTGGTAAATTTGAACTTTGAAAACTCTAGGCTGTTGCACAGACATGAGTTGAGTCGTGACACATGCTTGCTGGAGGGGGAAGTGTCAGCCTCGACTCGACTAGGTTGGGGTCAACATGTCTAGTAACAGAGTGGCTGATTTTACACTTTGATTCCATCACTATAGCTCAGAATAACACGAGACACCTGTGTGATGAGACCTGGAATTAAAAACCAAAGAAAAATAATCCACACACTGTTAATCAACTCCTGTGACTGTAAATGCAACATTTCGCTGACACAGACCTCATCAGTTATTAACTACTTTTCCACTCTTTACTTTGATAGTAGAAACAGTCTGACATTACTTTGAAGTGTTTCTGTCACATATTCAAAGCGGTTTGTTCATCATCCATTTACAAGGCTAAAAAAAATATTATTCTATACTTAAGAGCTTAGGTATGCAGACTTAGGAGCAGAAGCTGAGCAGCGAGGGTGGAAAACTAGGATTTGTCCAGTGGAAGTGGGGTGTAGGGGATTCATAGCAAGATCAGTTGTCTCACTTCTGGGGGAACCCGGAGTGCAGGGACAGAGTTTGAGGAAGACAGTGAAGGAAATGTCAGATGAAGCAGCTAGATCTAGTCAGTGGATTTGGATGAGGAGGAATAATGTCAGTTGGGGGCCAGCAGGGGAACCTACTAGGCAGGGTACATAACTCCTTGAGATCAGGTGGAGAGATCCACCAATCAGTCCTCTCAGGAGAAAATCCAAGAAGAGGAAAGTTGGGTGTGGGAGTGGCCTATTTGAATCCCTTTTGTCTGAGACCATGCTGCAAGGTGAGTGTGTTTGCTGATTCCTTGAGTTAAATTTTTCTATCTCCCTTAACTTTAGCTTATATTGGAGTTATGATATGTAGCGTGTGAAATAGGGTATGGTGAACGTGCTAGTAAAGGTAGTATCAGCACGGTCACTACCTGGAGCTCGCATAAACAGAGCCTGGGTTTGTTGAAGGTGGCAGTGCTGTTTGGGTTGAGAAAGCCTGTGAGTTTATTTTCTCTATCTCCTTTAACTTTAGCTTATATTGGAGTTATGATATGTAGTATGTGAAATAGGGTATGGTGAATGTGCAAGGAAAGGTAGTATCAGCATGGTCACTACCTGGAGCTCGCATAAACGGAGCCTGGGTTTGTTGAAGGTGGCAGTGCTGTTTGGGCTGAGAAGGCCATGTGTAATGTAAAGTAAAGGAGGTTGTTGGGTCAGTGCAGGGAGCAGTGAGAGTTGGCATTAGGGGAGTGTGTCTGGGATGCCAGAGATCACTGTCTAACCTCCTGGAGGTGTCGTGGGACCAACTAGACGAAACACTGGTGAAAGGAGGTTCCCACCTTGCCATAATAGCTTATCATAGGGCTTAAGAGGTTATTCACTGAGCGCTGATCCTTTATCTAAAGCACAAATTTCTTGTGTTTATTTGAACTAAGACATATATGATAGCCTGGTTGGAGGACCTGCTATGCCCTTCCCCATCTTCCTCACCTCTATCCTGCAAGACCAGCAGAAAAGACCCTCTGCTCTGAATTTGACCTGCTCCCAGCAGACACAAAAACTGAAAACACCTGAGAAGTTAGTGCAACAGGCAGACAAATCTGCAAGCTACCTTTTCAAGCAACAAGGATAACAAAGTCGAGTTAGCACCGAACTTCTACCTCTGCAAGGATAATCAGTGACTGATTTTGTCCGATCAGCACCACTGCAATACAACGCAGCTCAGACTGCATCTGAAACCCCCTCTTCTAAGCCAGGCTCATCCACAACGGATAACCGCTGGCTAACAAGCAGCACCAAACAGCAAATCTTCTGTCCATTCATGGACTGGCAACATAAGCATAGCAGTAGTACAACAGTGCAGGCTAAGCAGGACTCCCTTAGCGGTGTATGTGTAACATGTATTGATTTGATGTTTTTTTTTTTATGACATGTACTGTTGTGATTTTTTTTTTTTTTTTTTTTTGTAGTTAGGTTATTGGGTAGTTGACTCCACCACAGTAAATTGATTTTAGTTTTCTAATACTTTACATAGAGAAAGCACATAATATAAACTTCTTTTTTTGTTTTTTTTTTTTACATAATACAGTCAAAGAGGAGACTCAAAGTTCCCACTTCTTCTCCATTGGCTCTGTCCAACTCATTCATAGTCTACGTTGTCAGCCAATTTGCATTTGCCTTTATTTTCACACACACATCCACACACACCTCTTTGTCTCTCTTTTAATTACACATATATACCCATGTTTGTATATGCTAGTTAGGATTTGTGTGCTTATTTTTTTTGCTTTCTTTGGAATACATGTGTTTTTCAAATTATACTTGCTATTTGTATAATATTGACAGTGAATAAATTGTCAACTCCAGTGTCAAGAACTTCAAAATCCCTCAACCTGATATGGTAATTTGGTTATAGTTACTAATTAAATTATTAATCAGAGTTCCAAATTGATAGTTTAGTGTAGTGTTTAGTTTAGTTGAGACTGATTTCATTAACTGGCTATAATTTTGCCCTTTTTAGGGAATGGTGCCCACAAGTCAATTTAATGTATTTAAATAATTGTTTATTAATACTTATTTTTGATAGCTATTAATTTTTTCCAACAGCCATTTTGATACTTTGAACCACAAGTTCCCAACAAATGGTGACCCCAAATTTAGTAAATGGTCAAAGAGGATCCTACAGTATAACTTTTCTGATTCCTCCTCTGTGGAGTCTCTCCAGGCCCAGATGTAAGGTCAACTGGGAACTTAATTTCCATTTGTGACCCAGAGGTAACTTAAACAGTTTCTGACAGGATTTTCAGTTTTAGTTAAGAAACTGAATATTGTCCTATATTAAGTAATTGTCATCAGCATCCCCTACACCTTTGTGTCTAAAGAAGGCGTCAAAAAAACTTTCATGTTTCAGCCTTCTTCTGACTGGAATAAGTTACCTTGAAATGTCTGTTCTCTGTCATCATTTGACTTATTTTGTTTTCATCTCTCATCTTAAAAAAGATTGCTAGTGACATCTCTCTGGAGGAGCTTACTGCTGCTGTGGGTCAGATAACTCCAGGCAGAGCTCTTGGACTGGATGGGCTGCCTGTGGACTTCTACCAGCATTTCTGGAGGTGTTTGGGAGCTGACCTGTGGCAGATGGTGCAGGAGTGCTCTCAGACGGGACTGTTACCTGCTTCCTGTCACCATGCAGTCCTCTCACTTCTGCCAAAAAAGGGAGATTTGGCTCTTCTTAAGAACTGGAGACCAGTGGCTCTGCTGTGTGAGGACTATAAACTCCTCTCAAAAGTGCTTTCAAACAGGCTGAAAAACTTCATGGATGTATTAATTCACAGGGACTAGTAATATTGTATAATGGACAGATCCATCATGGATAATCTCTTCCTCATGAGGGACTTGTTTGATGTCTGCAAGCTTGACAATATTGATGTTGGGGATTTCATAAGATCTTAACTTTCTTTTCTCCACCTTGAGAGCTTTTGGCTTTGGAGAGGGTTTTATGTCTTTGTTGAGGTTGCTCTATAAGGACGCCTTTTGTTTGGTGAAGGTGGATGGTGGGCTGAGCTGTCCAGTGCAGGTTTGCTGTACTCCCTAGCCAGTGAACCACTGTTGAGCAGGTTGAGATCGAAGCTGTCAGGTGTTATGCTACCAGGTTTGCCACAGCACCCCTCATTGGTGGTATCTGCCTACACAGATGACATAAATGTTTTTTGTGAGACCAGAGGGATGTGGCTCTGTTGGTTAGCAGTTTTGAGTTATATGAGAGGGTATCTTCAACCAAGGTAAACTGGGGGAAGAGTGAGGGTTTGCTGGTTGGGCAGTGGACAGATAGGCGGATCCCTCTGCTACCAGGAAATCTCAGCTGGGTGCGGCAGGGCATGAAGGTATTGGGGATTTTTCTGGGAACTGCAGTGTTTCAGAGGCAGAACTGGGAGGTTGCTGTGGAGAGAGTGAGTGCCAGACTGTCTAAATGGAAATGGCTGTTGCCACAGCTTTCCTTCAGGGGCAGGGTCTTGTTTGTTAATACATTGGTTGCCTCTACCCTTTGGCACAGACTGATAGTCCTTCATCCACCAAGAGGCCTGACTGAAGAGGGAAGTTGTGGACTTCTTCTGGTCAGGGCAGCACTGGTTGTGCTCGTCGGCGCTATATACCTGCCAGTGCAAGATGGAGGACAGGGCCTGGTGGACATCACATCCCATATCGCAGCCTTCAGACTGCAGACAGCTCAAAAACACTACGACTTCAGCTTGCCTTGGATGGACACTGCCTGTCTGCTGCTGAGGAGAGCTGGACGCTTAGGACTGGACAAACACCTCTTCCTGCTCTCTTCAGCCTGCCTTGGATGGACACTGCCTGTCTGCTGCTGAGGAGAGCTGGACGCTTAGGACTGGACAAACACCTCTTCCTGCTCCAGCCCCAGTCCATAGACTTAACTGGTTTGGGACCTTTTTACCAGTCTATTTTACAGACATGGCAGGTCTTCTCTTTCCACTGAAAGGCCGTGGGGACACCTGGGATGTGGCTCTTTGAGGAGCCCCTCTTTGGAACCAGTTTCATCTCCTCTCAGGTCCTGTCATCTGTTAGCCTGAGATCCAGACTGAGAGAGGTTGGCATAGTGAAGCTGGGTCACCTAATGAAGACGTTCATCCCTTGTCTGACTGAGCTGCTTAACATCCGCTCCAACAGGCTGCTGCTCAGGCTGGTGGAGGAGATCTGTGCCTCCCTGCCAGCTGCCCTCAGAGCGTTAGCAAGCGAGAGTATGTCTTTCCTTCCTTGGCTGTTTCTCCTGCTGCCGGGGGGTGGCAGGATGAGGAGGACACCCTGCTGTCTTTTAGGACCCCAGAGCTGGGGGACTTTCAGTCAGTGGGGAAAAAAGCCATGTAGCACGTTACTGTAAAGGTTTCAAACTTATGCTCGCTGGCAGGGGTGAAGGTGTCGAGATGGACTGAGTTTTTTGGCATTGGATCGTCCCCAAGGGGCCTTGTACAAAGCCCCCCATTGACAAACAGACGGGTGACCTCCAGAGGAGGATTTGTACATGGGGCCATAGCTACACACAGATATCTGGTGCACCTAGATCCCGGTACAGGGGACAGTTGTCCTTTCTGCTCAGAGACAGAAACGCTTCAAAATCTGTTCATTCAGTGGTTCAGGCTCAGCATGGTGTTCAGACAGCTACAGGACTGGTTTCAGGGCTTTGGAGAACATTTCTCATTTCCACATTTAATTTACGGTCCTCAGTATACAGCAAAGAACAGATCCACGCACTGATTAATTACCTTTCAGGTCTGGCCAAGCTAGCTATCTGGAAAACTAGGAAGAACTGTGTAAGGGGTCAGGGGTCACAGGATGTTGTCAGGATGTTGAAGGGGATGCTGGCAGTTTGGCTCAGGGTGGAGTTTGGTTTTTACAGCCTGATCAACAGAATGAATGCTTTTATCAACATGGGGGTTGTAGTGTAAGATCAGCATAAGATGATTAAGAGTAAAAGGTTACTTAACCATGCTTTATATATAAGTTCCTATAAAACTGTTTGTTATGCATCTATGTGTGATAAAACACTGTTATACAAGTCTATGTATTCATAACACAATGTTATGTATTCACATTGAAGAGCACACATATACCACACCATGTACTGTTTTAAAAATAACACACACACTCTAACGTTTGTATTGCATGACACACACTTAAAAGTTCACATTGCATGAAAGCACAGGGGATTGTATAGAGAAAATCCCCAGGTTTCATATGTTTTTAAAAAATAAAGTGAAACCAGCTTCGAATCTAACGGTGGGAGAATTTGGGGATTTCCAAGCCCAGGGATTACACCATTAAGTCATGTTTGGATAAGGGCCCAAGGGGCCTGCCACCAATAGATTTGGACCAGATGGAAAAGGGCTAAAAAGAAAAAGAACTGCCACCAATAGGTTCGGGCTCAGGTAGGAAGAACTAAAGGAAAAGGGTGGAGATTCTCTTGAATCTTCACCAGCATAAAAAGAGAGCGCAGAAAGTGAAACTTCAGTCTGGTTCCGGAGCCTGACTCAATGAGTTGTATGTGTTGAAGCTTGTGACCACATTAAACTCGATTGCACCTGATTCTACCTGACTCCAGTGTTTCTCTAAGTGTCAGCCAACTGAACCTAAGATACTAAATCAACTCAGAGGACGACCTGCAAGAGAAGTAGGAGACGAGGTCGGGAGCCATCTGGCCCACTTCCAGGCACTGATTTTCCCTTCTACAGGGTGCAGGAGGTGTTTTGTTCTGTGCGGGAGAACTCCTTGGTTCTCAATTTCTGATACAGTCCGGATGTGGTTCTGATTCAGTCCTGATGTGGTTCTGATACAGTGCTGATGTGGTTTTGCAGGTTTTTCTGGGTGTTTTTTGCTGCTGTAGTTTCTTAAAGTCTATTTTGTAGTTTGTAGTTTCTGTAGAATGGCTGTGTAATCAGGAGTAACCAAATCTCTCTCTCTCTCTCTCTCTCTCTCTCTCTCTCTCTCTCTCTCTGTCTTACCTATTTAGCTTGGTATGTGTTTGTTTGTTTATTTGTTTGTTTCTCTATTTGCTTGTTTGTTTTGTCACTATTGTGTAATTTGACATTGTGTCTTGTGGTGATCTGTTCTCCATTTTGGTGAGAGTCTGCCTGGTACCCCTTTTTAAAAATGAGATCAAGGGGTTTGTCCTGATATAATACATTTCTAAAAATACGTCATGGTTTACATCCAACGTCAAAGTTAAGTGGTAATGGAAGGCATGCTGCCCTCATCCCCACTCTGTGGCCCACAAGTCAATTTCCAAATAACAATTAAAGCTGCGAGCAACGAGAACGGGACCTTGGGCTCTCGCTGTCAGCCTCCAGCTCACGTAGACAGTGCGAATTATTCGTAAGAGTCAAAATGTCTATAAAACAAGTAATGTCAAGAGAACGCAAGGTCATTTTTGCCAATAGAGGGACTTTATATTACAGTACATTACAATATGTATTTAATTTTCAACCGATGTATTAACTAAAATGTACCTGTGATACGTCAGCTATGGAAACAAAAGGTCTTGTCCAAAACATCCACATTGAAATGAAATACATTGTCATGATTAAGTAATTATATATTGTTAACAGCAACATGGTGTCTGTCATACTGTTAAGAATTGAAGTGTTCCCCATGTACTGTAAAAAACAAAGGTATGTGGCAGTGTGTGTGACAGTACTCCTGCTTTGTTGTGTAACACACCGTGATGTAAGTACATGAATATATAAATACACAATAAACATTTTAGGCATTTATTTTGGAAAATGTAGGAATGAGACACGTGAGCTGGTCAGTTTGGTCAATGTTATCCTGTCAGATGTGTGTGACCATACACACACACACACACACACACACACACACACACACACACACACACACACACACAGGCTTGTGTCTGTCAGAGTGAAGCCATTTTATGCTAATTAATGACTGCATGTAACTGACTGAGACAAGGTGACAGCTCAAATACTCTAAGATGGCTTTAAAATTTCTGAAACTAGTCCTTCCTCTTCCCAAACTGTGGGTCCGATCGTCAATCTAAAGATATCACCAGATAGATACACTCGTTCTGAACACAGACATACATAGCTTTAATGTTTGTGGAGTCAAAAAAGCGATCTTAGTCGCAAGTTTACAATGTCTAGCTCACAGCTGACACATTTGCTCATCTTATTTTCAGAGGCACTAGCTCATTTCCTGTTGGATTTAGGTCAGTCATGTCGATGAGTGATTTGTAGGTCTCGAGGAGATGAAGAATCCAGTTTTGGTTTGATCTTTCTATAGCATTCCTACAGGGCGCAACAGCCATTTTAGTGTGTCTAAATGGTGCAAAAATTGTCAAGAGGTTTTGTGACGTCACCTTTAACAGGGCATAAAATCCAAACCATTCAAGTAATGACAAAGTTGTTCAGAGGAATTGTTTAGCAGGGCTTGGTCTGTCATGTGTGCATGTTTGAAGTCGATACAATAAACGGTGTAGGAGGAAATATTTTTTTAGTAAGAGAATTTTTTGAAAAATGACATCTTACTTTAAAAGACCAAATAGCTCACTTGGATTTGTTGGATTTAGGTCAGGGATATTGACGCGTGATTTGTAGGTCTTGATGAGACGAACAAGCCAGTTTTTTCTACGACATTCGTACGGGTTGCAGTGGGCATTTTAGTGTGTCTAGGTGGCACGAAAATTGTTGGGAAGTTTTGTAAGACATCACCTGTAAGAGGCCATAAAATCCAAACCGTTCGAGTAATGAAAACATTCTACAGAAGATTTGTTCCCCAGGGGTTGATCTGTCGGGTCCATGTCATTGGTTTGACAGCCCATTAGTCCGACTGTCCGCGGTGCTGAACAGCTCGCGGCGGGCGTATGGTGCGCTGCGACCGGCTTGAGGCGGAGCAGGATCACGGCTTATGTGTTTGTCACTTTCTTTTTCATTTTAACCCACAACATGATCTTTTCCTGACCCTAACCAAGTGTTTTTTGTGCCTAAACCTAACCAGACCTTAACCACAGGGCATGATGATGATTTCAGAGCGGACTTCGGAACAATGAGTTTAATATGGTTGGAACAATGGGATGTCGAACCAATGGGCTGTCAAACCAATGGGCAGTTCCCGATCTGTCAGGGTTGCGAGTTTGAAGCCAATACGATAAACAGTGTAGGAGGAGATGGCTTTTGTAGAATTTTGAAGAAAGAACATTTTTGAGGCAAAATCTTACTTTGAAAGGGCAAATAGCTCACTTCCTGTTTGGTTTAAGTCAGGGGTATCAGTGCGTGTTTTGTAGGTCTCGATGAGACGAACAGGCCAGTTTTGGTTTTGTCTTCCTACGTCATTCCTACAAGCCACAGCGGCCATTTTAGTGTGCCTAAATGGCTAGGTGGCGCTAGAGAGACCTTTATGGCACTTTTGGGATTGATTTTTTAATTTCATAAAATTTTTCGCCAGTCCTGACATGTGTGCCAATTTTGGTAAGTTTTTGAGCATGTTTAGGGGGTCAAATTCCAGTTTAAAGAGACAGCGGACAGGTCCCTAATAATAAACGCACCAAAAACAATAGGGTCCTCACCCTTCAGCCGAGGTCCCTAATAATAAACGCACCAAAAACAATAGGGTACTCGCCCTTCAGCCGAGGTCCCTAATAATCTTTCACAGGTGCTGGAAGAAGGCAGGCCATTTGACTACATTTGAACTGGATCCCATTTGTAATTTCACTGTCTTCTGATAAAGGACACTGCAAGAGGCCTGTTGCAAAGCACAACTCTTCCACAGACCTACACAAGAAAGAGGGAAGACATGAGTCAGCAGAAAAGAGAACTGGACCAAGAAAACCGTGTTTTCCAGGCAAGATGGGAAACAGATTTTTTTTTTTTCTTCAGAATTCAAACATAAGTGTTTAGTGTGCCTGGAAACAAAATCAGCCAACTTGAGTTGCCATTACAACACCATGCACTAAGACAAATATGTCAAGCATACTGGAGCCACCAGAGCAGCCATCATCGCTGACCTCACAGCAAAGATAGACTCACAGCAGAGCCTATTTATCAAAACCACAACTATACAGGAGTCATCACTCTTATATGGTTTCCCTTGAGCTTGCAAAAGCAAGGGAGCCCCTGTCAGACTGTGAAATAATAAAGTGATGTGTGGTGGAGATGACTAAAGCTTTTGGAGATGATAACATGGTTCAAAACTTTGAAACAGTCACTCTCTGCTGTCGCACAGTGACACGAAGAATTTTTGATATTCAAAATCATGTTGAGGGAAAGCTAAAGCAAGTCATGTGTGACTGCAAGTACTTTTCGTAAGCTTCAGATGAGAATAGCAATGTGATGGTTGCAAGCCTGCTTCTCATTTTCACAAGAGCCACTGACGCTCAAGTGAAGTGTACGAGGAATTGTTAAAATTGGGGTATATGAAGCTCAGCGTAAGTTCAGTCAGGAAGACCTTTCTGTGCTCATTCATTCACAATTGACACAATTCACTGCTTCCTCCAATCAGCTGCCTCCGGGCGTGCACTCTCCTAGCTGTCCTATCGTAATTAGCCACAACCTCCAGCAGCCAATCAGGTCGTCACTACGAGATTTTAAATCTGCTCTCTCCTCTGCCGCTTTCAGCTGTCATTCTAGGCAGAATCGCCGCAGACAATCGCTCACCTTACCTTTTTCCTGCAGTCTATTGCTGATTGTACAGCCTTGTGCGTTTCCTCAGCAGCAGCGGAATCATCTCTCATTCATCAAGTCCTCCAGTTCAGGCCATTTCACCTGCCTGTAAGTCATATTGTCAACGCGCTCTTCTGCCTCAGTTTCCTTCTTCAGTCTCGAGCTCAGTGTCGCGTACGGATTCAAGATATGGGCCCAAACTACACGCACATTATGTGTTTCTCCGGAACACGTTACGTACGCCCGGATTGCCACGCGCCGTCCCCTGTTACTCCAGCAAGCTTCCACGCACACCTTGCTTCAGTCCCTGGACATGCTTCACCGCCGCCTCGTCACTGTCATCATCAACGCAGGCCTCCTCACACAGCGGCAACCACTCTCAGCCAGCCGGTCTCCAATCCCAGCTGGCGTCCACCCCGAACCAGCGCTTCATTCTGTCTCCAGCCCCGGAGCTCCAGAATCCCTCACAGCAAGAGAGCCGGCGGTTTAAGCCATCCGATCATCAGCTTTCCTCACTGTTAAGTTAAGTGTGTCTCACATGATCAGCCTACTACTCCATTCAGTGCTGCACACAATATTGTGACTGCATCATTAATATGAAGTGTTTTGTTTAGGCTAATTCTCTCGTCACCCCGTTTAAATGGGAAAACAATTACTGTAATGCTGTTATAGCGGCGGGCCTCGATTTTCGGCTCACTGGGTTTCTTCAAAGTGAGCATATTAAGCAGGCACACTATGCCCTCCGTTGTCAATGGTATTCGCTTTGAGCTAAGCGATTTTTCCTCTTCGTCTTCATTCTTAAAATAAATAAACTCACGTGCGCATCATCCCGTTATCTTACCACACTTCCTATATCATTTCAATCATAAACCCTTCAGCGATCCTCCAGTGGGGTCGTGCGGGTTTTTCAGGTGACCGAGAATGTACTTCTAGCACAATCAATTAAATATGCCTCATTGCAGCATTCATACTTATTTGCATTCCCTTTCTTTCAGGAAACACAGCGTAGTTCGCATGCGTGTCATCAGCATGCACGAGCTCTCACAACAGCCGTTTCATCAGGTGGCATTATATATTAAAAAAAAAAAAAATTACTCAAAGGATAAGTATGGCAGCCTCTATTGCAGTACCATTCCTCCATCTGCCTGATTCTTGTCATTTATCTTATTTAGAACTCGGCCGCCTGGATCATCACCTGTATCTAATTAGGCCTATCTGAAAATTGGCATATTCACTCTATCTGGACACTGTGCTCTAGCCTATATTTGTTGTTGATGTTTCGTTTTAATGATGCCTGACTGATCTTTTCTCCCATGCTCTGTAGGTGACCTTGGGTGTCTTGAAGGTGCCTCCAAATACAATGTATTATTATGATTATGATTATTATTATCATTATTATTATTATTATTATCATCTTCATTATATGGACAGTAACACAGAAGCAGCCATTGGTACGTCTCCCTCCACCATTATCATGCACATGAGGGAAAAAAAAAAAAAAAGGGTCAGTAAGTCTGCTCCTGTAGGGCTTTTATTTAGTGAGGTTTATTTCACCTAGTAGTGACAATGTTTTGAACCACCATTCTGACACTCATCGTGGCCTTGACGGCTGGGGCTCAATCATCTGGTTCGCTCTATTCTATTCTATTAAGAGGTCCTCGCAAGCAGCCCCTTCCTGGCGGCGCTCCAGGCGTTCTCTCAATCCTTGCGCTATTTTAATTGTCATGTTTCCAGTCTGTCTGCAGTTCAGTGGTATGCACACTGATCAGTTCTGGTAATCACAGTTCCCAGTCGTAAATGGTCTAACTTAATTCGAGCTGCCCTTCGTAATTATATCCATCACAGATTCACCATTCACGATGTCATCCATGAATCGGCCCGGAACATGCCTCAATCCTGTCATGCAGTATGCAGGGCAGCCTCTAATCAGCCCGATCTTTTCCCGTTTTCACGCACTTTAAGGTCATGTATAGTAGTCGTCAACTCATTTGAGCTCAGCAAGTAGCTGCGTGACCGCCCTCTCATGCTTGGCATCAATGTGCCATGACGCTCCGTCGTTTTAGCAGTGATCCAGAGCATCATTCGTCGACTGCCGCAGGAGTAATGTAGCCGGTCAGCATACACTCGAAGATGCCCATGCAATCTTGCAGCAGTCCTCAAACACACTGTCAGCAGCGGGGCCCTTGGAGGCTGCTAAGCATGGTTGTTTCAAGACACACCTGAAACACGCATTGGTTATGGCTAAGTGGCGTACAAATGTCAAAAGTCATTGTCCATCAGTTAAGGGGGTGAATTTGTGGAATAGTTGTTCTGAAAATATAAAAACTTCGAGTACATTGGCCAGACTAAAAAAAAAAAAAAAACCTTTTCAAAAATACCTTAATTATGCAGTACACTGTCAAAAAATAGTAAGTATATCTTATATTTGAGCTCATGAATCCATGTCATGTTGTCTTTGGTGTCTTGTCTGCTTGGTGTCTTATGTTTTGGTTGAAAAAAAAAAAATTTACCAATTAGTGCTTTGTTGCTGTTACATCTTTTTCTGTTGTTTTTAATGACCGAAATAAATTAATCAATCATCAAGTGGCGACGATTTCAATTGCAAGTACTCAATCAGCTTCACTATCACTTGCAGCATTGTCAGACATAGCCGGTCTTTTCTGGACACATTTTCCCTACAAATGCATTATGCTAATGTTTTGGCCAAGCTATGGCATTTTACATTGCATAAAGTAGCCTTGCGGCTAACAGACTCTCCCCTACTCACGCTAAAACCAGGCAATCAGAAACGCCTAACTATGTCAATTTTACCAAATAAAACCAGTAGCATGGCCACCTGACCTTTTTCAAGCTGTTCTGGCCATTGGTGACCCTATGTCAATCATCATAATTCCAACTGCCATGATAATTGACAGGGCAGAATTTCAAGCGGGTAGCAAGTACCCACTGGTTTTTGGGGGGAGCTAGGTATGGCTCCATTTTAGCTCCGATTCATAAATCAAATTTCTGCTCTCCAAATTCTCACTAAGTCATTCAAATAGCTGGTGGTGGTCTTCCGTAGTTTTCTCATCCACTACCTTCAATCAAATCTCAGTTACCCACCTTCATATTCGATGGAGTCAGTCATGCATCAGCCATTCACCATTTCTGTTTGGTTTTCATATTGCTATCGCATCATTGCTGACATGAAATTTGCTCGATGTTCAGTCCTGTTTTCCTTGTAATCGTTTATATGTTTCCAGTTCTGTCTGCCGCAGTTCAGTTAGGATGGCTGTCATTATCACACGTTCCCTCAATACCCATGCTCTACGCTTGTCATGCCGTTGCTCAGTTATCCATGGCCCTCTTACCACATGCTGCATGCACGAACACCCGCTAATCCGCTAACTGCTCACCTATCGTTTTATAATCCTCAATCATACATCACCCATGAATATTCCATTTTGGTTATATGATCACAATTTCTATCTGCTGTTTCTCTATCTGCTGGTCCTGGGACATATTCTGCGTATTCATTTTTCAAGATGGCCGTGAATTAATGCAATTTTAGTGATTCCTTTCCTTTAACCTTGTTCGCCTTATCATGCTGCGCACTCATTCAGGACCTCACGCAATGCACAATCAAGGTTGTGGGACCTCATGCTGTATGCACTAACAACTTCGGTCTTCGGACCTCAGTATTTGCTCTATCATGTTCGCGGGACCTCATCCTGTATGCACTATCAACCTCAGTCTTCTGACCTCATGCAAATGCTCTTTCATGTTCTGTGGGACCTTATGCTGCACGCTCTAACACCCCTGGTCTTTGGGACCTCATGCTGCATGCTCTGCCTCCCTCAATCTTCAGGATCAATCAATCAATCAATCAATCAATCAATCAATTTTATTTATAAAGCCCAATATCACAAATCACAATTTGCCTCACAGGGCTTTACAGCATACAACATCCCTCTGTCCTTATGACCCTCGCAGCGGATAAGGAAAAACTCCCCAAAAAAAACCCTTTAAGAGGGAAAAAAAAACGGTCGAAACCTCAGGAAGAGCAACTGAGGAGGGATCCCTCTTCCAGGACGGACAGACGTGCAATAGATGTTGTACAGAACAGATCAGCATAATAAATTAACAGTAATCTGTGAGAGTGAGAGTGAGAGTGAGAGAGAGAGAGAGAGAGAGAGAGAGAGGGAGATTTTTGATTTTTAACAGTGCTTTATTTACAGTTGGTTTAAAAAAAAAAAAAACAGTGTACAATCAATATATCAGTTGAGGAATGATGCAAATGCTAGTTCTCTCTCATTCACTCAGCACAGCAGCTCCTCATGAGCCCACTGCTGTTCAAACACATCAATGTTCTGTGTGATCCTGTGGAAACAAAACTCCAGCCTCAGTCTGGTCTTCACGTTGTGCCTCCACAGGATCACAGGGTCAAGGGTCGGTCCACCCTGCAGTTTGTCCCTACGAGTCAGGTAGATTGACATTTTTGCTTCACCAATTAAAAAATTAAGGAGTTGGCACTTTGCTTTTTCTGTTTTTTTAAAACCAACTCCACAAATAAAAACAGGGGCAGTAAACAGGACGCCAAATAGGCTAAAAACACGGGTTAAAACATTAAAAATCTCTGCCAGTCTCCTGCACTCAGTAAAAACATGCAAGATGCTTTCGGTCAGCCCGCAGAATGGGCACTCCTTTAAAACACTGTGATTAAGAACAAATAAAAAGGCATTAGTTGCAATGGCACCGTGCAAGATCCTCCACTGGAGATCTCCGGTTCTCTTTTTCAGAGGAGGTTTGTACAAAGTTCTCCACTGTGGGCTCCGCCCACCCAGCCTCTCAGTCCACACACACTCTGCTCTGTCACACAGCTGTGTTCTGTGGATAGTTTTTACACAGCTTGTGTACAGAGTCTTTTTTTCAGCTTTTTGCAGGCTTAGTTTTTTCTCATCAGTGTGTTTCAGCAGGGGGCCGCTGAGCTCCGTGAACCCTGGGCACAGGTGGATCTCTCAACAACCAGTACAGAGAGTCACATTTCTCACTTCTTTTGCCTTTAAACAGCGCCCAGGATTTAAAAACACCCTGATAAAAAGGAGGCAACCCACCTAACTTTAGGAATTTAAAATCAGTTAAAAACAGAGTAGCATCCGGCCCCAGGTTATTGACACGCCTCAGTATGCAGCTGGCCACATCTCTCCACACCAGATCCTCAGGTCCAGTCAGATATCTCTGAATAAACTGAATAAGCCTGAAGGTGGCTGTTCTACTAGCCAGGTGGACCAGGCCCTGGCCCCCCTCATACCTGGATAAAAACAACACAGACTGTGGAATCCAATGCAATTTTTTCCAGAAGAAATTGACCATCTTTGCTTGAATTTGAGCAATGAGACCTGGTGGAGGGTCCAGACAGGCTAACCGGTGCCATAGAAGAGAGGCCACCAGGTTATTTAAGATCAGGACCCTCCCTCTAAAAGACATTTGTGTGTGGAGCCACCTCCACTTAGCTAGTTTACTGTCTATTTTTTCTGTAATGTTCTCCCAGTTTTTCTTTTCCATGTCACTGCTACCTATGTAAATACCAAGATATTTTAAACCCTCTCTTTTCCATGTCAGGCTTTGAGGGAGAACAGGGAGGCCTTCACGCCACTCACCAACAGCAAGGGCCTCGCTCTTCCTCCAGTTCACCCTCGCAGCCGACACAACAGAAAATTTTTCGATTACAGAGCTTAAAATACACACATCTTGTTGATCTTTGATAAAAACAACGACATCGTCAGCGTAGGCAGATAAAACAACGCTACTGTTAAAACCAGGTAAAACCAGGCCTCGAACAGATGATCTTATCTTTTGTAGGAGGGGTTCCAGGGAGAGTGCATAGAGCATCCCAGACAGGGCACAGCCCTGCCGGACACCTCTATGCACTCTAAAAGGAGCACACAGGCCACCATTAAACTTCAACACACTCTCAATGTCACTGTACAGCACCTTGATCTTGGCTATGAGACCAGCGCTGAACCCAAACCTCTCCATGACTTTAAAAAGGAAGCCGTGTTCAATGCGGTCAAAAGCCTTTTCTTGATCTAATGAGATGCCAGTTTCTTATGTCCTGTAAGTTGCCTTTCTTGGGCAAGAGGGTGATAACGGCTCTCCGACAGGACAGAGGCAGTGACCCAGACACCAGGCTCTCATTAAAAACATCCAGGATGTCCTGGGCCAAGATGTTCCAGAAAGCCTTATAGAACTCCACAGTGAGGCCGTCGATGCCCGGAGCATTTCGCCCCTGCATGCTCTGCAGGGCAGCGTACAGTTCCTATATGGTCAGTGGGCTGTCGAGCTGCGAGTTAGCCTCTCTGGACACTTGAGGAAGTCCACCACAGACCTCCTCCATCAGTTCTTCATTGTTCTTGTATTCGCTTTTGAACAATGAGGCATAAAACTCGACAGCTCTTCTGCTGATCAGGCCCGGCTCCGTCAGCTCTTGTCCTGTCTCAGAGAGCAGAAACTCGATGGAGCATCCATCTCCGTGATATTCTGAACCCGGGACCGGACCAGTGCACCCTGCACTTCAGTGTCCAGCAGGTTGGCTAATGCCATCTTTTTAGTCTTGAGGATTTCAATATATCCTCGATTTCCTGTGGACTCACTTGCACACTCGAGATCCACAATATCAGTCTCCAGATCTCTGATAGACCTGGTGATGTCACGCGTGACATTGAGCGTGTGCTGCTGACATAAAAGTTTAATTTGAACCTTTCCATGGTCCCACCACTGTCTCAGACTGACAAATTCTGTTTTTTTTCTGTCTAAAATCGTTCCAGAAAAAGCTTAAAGCCTCCCTGAAAGATTTGTCAACAGTTAAAACAGAGTAAAAATGCCAATAGGCGCTTTTGGGTAAAATATTCCTGATAAAAATGTTACATAAAACCAAAGAATGGTCCGTAAAACCAACTGGTAAAATCTTACACATTTTAATGACACCGATTCTGTGTTTAAAAACATACAACCGATCAAGTCTGGCCAAAGAGATTCTGTTCTCTCTAACGTGGGACCATGTGTACTGTCTGCAGCCTGTGTGCATCCTTCTCCACACGTCCACCAGGTCATGAGAGGAGACCAGCTGCCTCAAGGCATGCTGGGATATTGGATGAGGCTCTGCATGGTTACGATCTAAAATCTCGTTATCAGTGCAGTTAAAATCCCCACCCATGAATAAATAATCCTCCGAGTCACAACTGTTTAAAACATCATTCACCTTTTCAAAGAAGTGTTTCCTCTCTGTACCATTGTTTGGAGCATAGATGTTGATAAAAACCACATTAAAATGTTCAAAACGAGCTCTGACTAAAAGGCACCTCCCCTCCACAACATGCCTGACCTCCAGAGAGGCTGGAGTAAAACCTCCAGAGAACAGGAAGCCTACTCCTCCACTGAGGGTGGTGTTGTGGCTTAAAACCAGTTCTCCTTCCCATTCTCTGCTCCACTCTGCCTCGTTCCCAACATCACTGTGTGTTTCTTGGAGAAACAGGACATCAATGTGTTTTAGTTTGGCCATTTCAAACACTACTGCCCTCTTTCGTGTCTCTCTAGCACCATTAACATTCAAACTGCCTACTTTAAAAACATCCATAATGATGGAGATGTTAAGAACAAGACTAAAAACAATCAGTGAAATAAATAAAAATAAAGTCTGTTCATTCATTATCATTAAAAAGCAAGTTGTTTCCTGACTTTAATGATCAGTTTTTTCAATCTGAACACTTCCTGGTCTGTCAGGTCTGACTCGGCTCTGTGTTTAACAACATGTCTGGATGAATTATAAAAACCCTTCAAATCAGGAAAGTGCTGTTCTAGTGGCACCTTCCTTGACCCTTTGGTCTGTTGTAAAAACAATTTCAGTTTACCAGCAGGGTACACCTGAGCAGCAGTCTGCTGAGTGTGAGACAGGTCGCTGCTGTCAGACACACACCCTTCACTGTCACTGTTGTCAGACAGAGCTGCTCTGTTCTCTGCAGCGCTCGGTTTACCTGCCAGACGCCCAGCTTTACCCCCGACCTCCACAGTCAACAGGCTTCTCCTCTTGCTGCGCTGCTTCAGAGGAGCAGACAGCCACCCAGCCTCACAGGCCTCCATCTCCTCAGCTGCTGTGTTCCCCTCACACAGCTCACCTGTTGGTTTGTCTGTCTCACACAGCTCACCTGTAACCTCACCTGTCACTTCACCTGTTTCACACTGTTCACCAGCGACCTCTAATCCTTTACACTCACCTGTTACTTTCCCTGCCTCACCCAACTCACCTGCAGCCTCACCTGCCTCTTCCACCTCACCTGGTTCACCTACCTCTTCTAGCTCACCTGCTATTTTGTTTCCTTCACCCACTTCACCAATACTCTCACCTGCCTCTTTCACCACACCATCCTTGCCCAGCTCACCTGCCACTTCACCTGAAGTATCCCCTGTCACCTCACCTTTACCTGCCACCTCCCCCCTCTCACCACTCACCTCAGTGCACTTTCCAGCCTGGCTCTGCATCTCTGCAACCTGCTGTTTCTCTCCAACTCCTGCATCTTTTCCTCGCCTCGCAGCACCGGCCCCCCCGCCGGCCACCGCGGCCGTACGCCGCGCAGCCAGAACGGGTCGGTCGATGGCAGCGGCAGCGCCCGCCGCCCGCCCCGACACAGTAGCGGGCGGCTCAGCGGCGGCCGCCGCCGCCCCCGCGGCTGGGGGCGCCGAAGCGCCGCGGCCAGGACAAGCCCTGATTAAGTGTCCCTCTTCACCGCATCCGAAACACTTTACAGCGGATGAAGTTGCAAATAAAATATAGTCAAAATCATCCACACGGACTTTGAAGCGATAATCAAAGTCTTCGTCTTTGTTATTAAGTATCATGAAGAGCTGTCTGCGGTGAGACACGACGTGTCTCAGCAGAGGAGACTTACAGCCTGACAGCACCTTCCTTATCGGTGACACCACCTTTCCGTGTCTGGACAGCTCTTTGACCAGGAACTCATCACTTATAAAAGGTGGCACGTTTGACAAAGTGATCTTTGTGGCAGGCAGTGTCAGCGGTGTCACCGGCTCAAACATCCCGTTCACTGTGATGCCCGTGTCCACCAACCTGTTCACCTGTTCCACCTTTTCCAGGAAAAGGACCACCGCACTGTTCATGCGGGCAGCGGACTTCACAGAGCCGTGCCCGATGACTTCTCCAACAGCCAGAGCAACCTCCTCCACACTGCACTGAGAGCCAGCACCGGTTTTGATGCCGTGCTTCCGTGTCAGCCTGGAGAAGACGCCACTGGACGCCATACCCAGCTCCTCAGAGCGTGGCTGACAAACAAAAGACAAACAAACACTAAACTAACCGAGAGAAAAAACAACTAAAAGTAACACGAAACTAACAGAGAGAGAGAGAGAGAGAGAGAGAGAGAGAGAGAGAGAGAGAGAGAGAGAGACTGCCCTAACTAAGCTAAAGAGGAAAGTCTTCTGCCTCCCAGACCGTAACAGCATCTCGTGCAAATGCCCATTATGGCAGCGAGACCTTACGCTGTATGCCTCAACACCCTCGGTCTTCGGACCTCAGCAAATGCTCTATCACGTTTTGTGGGACCTCATGCTTTATGCACTAACAACCTCGGTCTTCGGACCTCATGCAATGCCCCATCATGGCCGTGAGACCTCATACTGTGTGCTCTATCTCCCCTGGTCTTCGGGACCTCATGCCAATGCTCCATCATGATCTGTGACCTCATGCCATATGCTCTATCACCCCTGGTCTTCTGGACCTCATGCAAATGCTCCATCATGGTCTGTGGGACCTCATGCCATGCGCCCACACCAAGGTCATTGGACCGCCTCAGAAATGCCATCCATGCAACACTTAATTTTCTTTGGTCAGAGGGACCCACTTAATTTCTGTTTTGTCATATCGGACATAATTTATGTTTGGTCGCCGGACCTTATTTTAATTTATCCATTTCATTTAAGTTGGTCTTCCGACCTTAATTTCTGTTTGGTCAAGAGACCTTTTATTTTGTTTCAGCCTGCCGACCTTTTATTTGTTTCTACTGATGGTCCTTAGGACTCCAGCTATGTATCCAGGTCTACAGGACCTCATGCTCATACACGGTAATTTCTTTTCGGCCGTCGGGCCATAATTTCTGTTTGTCAGCTGACTTAATTTCTTTTTGGTCACCGGACCTTATTTTACTTTCACCATTTTATTTGAGTTGGTCTTATGATCTTAATTTGTCTTCGGTCTAATGACCTTTATTTATGTTTGGTCTTTTTGATCTTTTATTATTTGCCGCACTCATAGGCCCAGGTCATTAGGACCTTGCACCAGTCATGTTAATCTCAGTTTGGTCTTCAGACCCTTAATTTCTGTTGCTGTCAAGCTAAATCTGCTGACTTTAATTTATTTTTGGTCACCGGACTTTTGCCTTCTGTTTGCATTACATTAAGTTGGTCTTCTGACCTTAATTTCTGTTTGGTCTTACGATTTTTCATTTCTGTTGGTCTTTGACCTTTTTATTTTGTTCAACATATAGACACCACATCCTCCAGATTCATGCCCAACCTTAGCCTACCCTCTGCCATTCGACCTTTTCACCTGCCACTGCATTTCACCTCTGGCTCCTTTTCGGTGGTTAGACCTCTCCAAGACTCCCTCTGCCACTTTCCTTTTCCATACTCATCTCATATCCCGTGCTTTCTAGACAGCAGTCCACAACTGTTGTCCCAGTCTCATCCCTACCATATGTTCTCATTAAGGTTAAACTTCCCCATTCAAGAATCATGCAGGCCATCTAATCTGTTAATTCACATTTCACTGCCTCCTCGTTTCAGTTTGTTTCGTGTTTACTTCGCAATGCATTCCCTCCTAATCTTTACTTGCTTGTTTCGTTAGTAGCCTGTTGCTTCCTGGTAAGGTAAGGATTGTCTCTCGTCGCAGTTTGTCGCCCTTCTCTCTCTTTATACTGTTTTGGGGGGTTTCCTAATTGGCTACGGATCCATCACCCTCCTTTTAGCTCACCATCTCGAAGGGGTCTAATCGCCAAAGACTTTTCACGTTTTCACATTTCATTCTCATCTGCACTTGTAATTAAATATTTTCCTTCCTATCCAAAAAACGTGTCTCTCCTGATTGAAATGATACTACCAAGGGCATTGCTGTTTTCAACGCCTTCAAAAGTGTTGTTTGAGGGCATGAGGAATTTGACAAGCTGCAGGAAAGATGCATGGCACAAAGCAGCTAGCGGCACTGACGGTCCAATACTGCACTGCATTACACAGCAGGTGGGTAACTTAATCACAAGCTAACTTCTCATTTATACATGGTTGTGGAAACAGGTATGCAGTATGGATTTTTATCATAGGCAAAACATTAGCCACTCAATACTATTTCATTTTGATTTAACAGGAGGCACTTCAGCCATGTAAAAGATTTAGTGACCAAAGTTACTTATTTCATTTGAGGCAGGAACAGGGCTCTCAATCACACGAAATTTATAGCCTTTTTAGATTAAGTGGACGCTGCTTATGGAGACTTACAGATGCACATTAAGATCGGATGGATGAGCTGCGGGAAATGCTCGGAGAGATTTTTTTTGCGCTGCACAATGAAATCTAAGTGTTTTTGGAGGATAGCATTTGATGTGATGCAAGTGCTTCCTGAAGAAAATCTCTATGCACACATGAATGCCTTTTGGTGTGAACAGGTCCTGTTCAAAAACGGCTTTGTATTTGAGAAATGTTTTCTCGCATTCAAGAAAATCTTTTTGCATGTCTGCACAGGTTGGAAAATGTGCCAAATGTGGATGGTTGGATTAGAAGCTAACAACAGAAGCACTGCAACAATGGTTCAGTAACAGCTTTCAAGATAAGATAAGATAAGATAAGATAAGCTAAGCTTTATTGTCTGTCCCAAAGGTGACAGAAATTCTTCTTTGACAAGGCTCAAATTCACATTTAAGACATGCATCACATTTAAAACACACAAGGGGACTGAAAAAACGGTATATGACTGTGTGTGTCTATTTAATATTGTTTAGAATAGTTCATCATCTCTCTGGCCGCATTCATTTTGTTCAAATCAAACTCTTTCCCACTTACTAGTGGTGTTCCTCAGGGCTCTTTCCTAGATCTCCTTCTATTTATCTTTACTGGCCATATCTTCAGAAAATCGGTATTCATTTAATTTTAATTTTATTTAATATACCTTATTAATTCCCCTGAGGGGAAATTCAATTTTTTCACTCCATTGTCATTAACACACAGGACCAAAATACACACACATGCACAAACAGGACCTATACATGCACAAAGTGGAGAGATGTCAGAGTGAGGGAGCTGCCATGGACAGGTGCCCCGAGCTTTTGGGGGGTTCAGTGCTCAAGGGCACCTCGGCAGTGCCCAGGAGGTGAACTGGCGCCTCTCCTGACACCAGTCCACGTTCCGTATTTGGTCCGGACGGTGACTTGAACAGGCGACCCTACGGTTCCCAACCCAAGTCCCTATGTGCTGATGCAACTCACCTTTATCTATCCACTAGGCCTACTTCCACTCTCCCCTCAAAATCCCTTTCTGACTGCTTACTGGAAATTGAATCCTGGCTGTCATGCAACTTCCTCAAGCCTGTCATGCAACTTCCTCAAGCCTAACAGTGATAAAACTGAGATTCTCCATGTGGGTACTAAATCTACTCTGGCTAAAGCGCACAGTTTCACTCTAACCATTGATAACTCCAAGTCTCCAAAGAGTCTGGGTGTCATCCTGGACAGTACATTGTCCTTTGAGGCCCACATCAATAATGTTACTCGGTCTGCATACTTTCATCTACGAAATATAGGCTAGTCTTCACATATCAAAACACCTCAGAGCACTGCTATCCTCGTTCATTCTTTGGTTACATCTCATATTGATTATTGCAATTCTGTCCTTTTTGGTCTTCCTCTGAAGTGTCTTCATAAACTCCATTAAGTCCAGAATTCATTATCAGAACCTAGATCATATCGTTCCTGTTCTCCAGCAACTTCACTGGCTTCCTGTTAAAAATTGCATCGATTTCAAGATTGTGCTTCTCACCTTTATGGCCCTTCATACCTGTCTGAGCTCTTTCATATCTACACACCCTCCCATACTCTTATATCATCTTCTGCAATCCAACTCACATCACCATCTGCCCGCTTGACTCCCATGGGCTCTTGAGCCTTCAGCCATTCTGATTTTGATTTATACCTGATATTTATAATTATGCTTTTTGTCTCGTAATTTTACTGAATTGTTTAATTTTATGATCTATGGATACATCGCTGCTTGTTTTTTGTCTGTTTTTTAACAGTGTCTTGTAAGGTGTCCTTGATTGCTCTGAAAGTCCCCTAGAAATAAAATGCATTATAATTATTGTTATTATTATTAAAAGAGAGAAACAGGCTGACAGATGAAACTCTGCTCAAGCTCATGCAGATTGGATGTACAAATATTGGGGTCCATGTCATTGGTTCGACATCCCATTAGTCTGACTGTCCGCGGTGCTGAACGGCTTGCGGCAGGCGTATGGTGCGCCGCGACCGGCTTGAGGCGGAGCAGGCTCACGGCTTATGTGTTTGTCACTTTCTTTTTCATTTTAACCCACACCATGATCTTTTCCTGACCCTAACCAAGTGGTTTTTGTGCCTAAACCTAACCAGACCTTAACCACAGGGCATCATGATGATTTCGGAACGGACTTAGGAACAATGAGTTTAATATGGTTGGAACAATGGGATGTCGAACCAATGGGCTGTCGAACCAATGGGCAGTTCCCCAAATGTTGACAGTGATATTCCATCTATTGTACGCCGTCAGGAGAGGCCACACGAATCTCACCAAGACAGAACTTTATACACATCCACCCATAGAAGAGGGTTATTTTGTAAGAGGGATGCATTCTTATTTGGAATGCTATGCAATAGGGTTAGGGTTAGGTCAGATACACTATGAAAATTTGTTGTTGCACTTTGTTGTGTGCACAGTATAACCTTTTTTTTTTTTAACATTGTTGAATTTTTTTGAGACCTCTTTACAATGAAATAATAATACCACTCAGAGGACATTTTATCTATCTTAAAGGTCATATGTATAGCTGTTTCATCAAAACGAATATTTAAAAAATAATACATCCATAGAACGTCTGGAAAGGTGTAGAATTAAAGTCTATATTTTCCTAAAAAATAATTACAGTAGAGAAATAATTGTTTTAGAAATTTTGATGGGCCCAAAATATGTCAATATTTTGATTTGGTTACAGTGGTTACGAGGGGTAGCTCAGGGTTGCCAGATTGTGATAGCTGCAGAGGTATAGTGTCGTCCCAGTGCTATCCGTCACAAATTCTAGCCGACCAATGGAGAAGCAAAACAAGAATCAACATCGGTTCAGCTTTTGATCAGTGGTGTCAGCTGAAGGCAGAAAAAGGTCTAAAAAGCCACGCAGAGGTTGTCGCTTTCCTTCTGGACAGATAAGCTAATGTTTGCTAACTAACACAGCAGGGTTGTAAAAAGATATATCTGCTGAGTATATCTAATATCTAGTAAAGTCAAACTAGTAATTACACTGCACCTAGATGAAATATGTTAAGAAAAAGTACAGGTGATGGTTAATTTCAGATATTTTAGCAAGTTCTCTAGAAACAGCGTTTTTGGGACTGTGATTCTTCCAGTTTTAGAGTTGTCAAATAGTGTCGTAAAAAAGTAAATCTACTGAATATATCAAATATCTAGTATAGCCGAACTATCATGTTTTTATTATTATTGTTATTATTGGTGGGAAATTATAACAGAGGAATATATTTGCCGTTTTAATATCAAGAACACTTTCATGTTTTTGTGTGTATACAGGACGTTGTTGAATCAGGGAATCCGTGTGTCCACCACGACAAAGGATCCTAATTGACTAATTACGTTAGCATTAGTGACGAGTAGAGCTAAAAATGCTTTACGGAGATTGTTACAGTGTGTTACAGGGCGCACAAGAGAGGATTCATAATTTATTATTATCTTTTTTTTTAAAGATTTTTTTGGGGCATTTTTATCCTTTATTTGATAGGACAGACAAGCATGAAAGGGGGAGAGAGAGAGGGAGTGACATGCAGCAAAGAGCCACAGGCTGGAGTCGAACCCTGGCCGCTGCGGCAACAGCCTTGTACATGGGCCGCCTGCTCTACCACTAAGCCACCAACGCTCCATTATTATTTTTTAAACACTATACCAAAAAAGACTCTTCACTTGACGTCGCTGTCTCCAGTGTCTGTCGTCGTTTACGAACCTGGCAACCTGCAGAATTGAAGAGTGGAGCGAGAGGGGGCGAGTGTGAGTGCGACACCTACTGACTGCAAAGTATGAATCTTATATCTATCACCTGTAAGTTCACAAAATGATTAATTTTGATTTCATTTCATAAATGCATTTGATTATGAAAAAAAACACTCAAAAATTAAGACATTATGTTTCTATCTCATGTTTATAAACAGATTCATTACTAAATGCAATAAAATATGTCAAAAATATAATGGGATGATGAACTTTGATTATCATTAATCTTTTTTTTTTTTTTCATTACATTATTGGCAAAATGAGCAATAGGATTACTGTATCTTACTGCTGGAAGCGCACGGTCGCAATATGGCCCTCTGGTAGTGAGGATACAATTTTTATTGCCCACTTGATCATCAAAGTTCCCATCCCTGATGAAGTCTGTGGAGAAACTGTCACACTGAAGACCACAGTTTGCATCCCATCATAGACTCACAATTAATGTACACTTTGAAAAATAAATAAATAAATAAACATGATCTTTCCCAATTCTTTGCCAAGTAGGGCCAGGCCATATTATTTCATTCTGTGAGTACTGGTTGGCCTCCTGGTCTCTAGGCATTTATTGAAGCTGCCATGTGTGGTGTGCTCATAGACATAATGTTTTGCGTGGTAGTGTTTTGTATCTTACTGCATCATGTTGTGGTACATCAGCATAAATGAACACAATGTCACCAAACGGTTGACTTGCTCAGAGATATAAATCTGCTTTATGTTTTACGCACGCACGCACGCACACACACACACACACACACACACACACACACACACACACACACACACACACACACACACACACACACACACACACACACAGTGATATCAGGAGTGCTTGTGAACTGGAAGCCTTAGTAGCCTACATAGTGAAGTAGTTTAAGGAAAGCCTCATATTAACTGCAGCTCCCATCTGTGTTCCTACAGTGTTGGACAGACAATCGATATCTGTAGTGCAGATCTGTGAAAACTGCTGATTGTCTGGGTGGACTCTCACATCTAAATGAGATTTGCTTCATTATAGTGGTTTATCTAACTGTAGCAGCGCCAGTTTGGAACCACAAAATAGCCTTTGGAGGAATGAGAGTGGCCACTGGAAGTGTGGTCATAAAGTGTGTTTCCATTTCATTTTTAAGAGTGATTCAAGAAACTGTCTATTTATATCAGTACAATAGAGGAGGCAAATTAATCTGATGGTTAATAATTTATTATATGCTACAATATTTTTGCAAATATTTTTACTGGCTTCTACCATGTTTCAGACTGAACATGTTTTTCATTTCCATCAAAGACAGCTCTTATTTAGTTTGGCCTGGAGCACCTTAGCAATGCTCTTCTCTGTAAATGTGACAGGCCTTTGCTTTAAACAGAGCCAGACTCCTCTCCAATGCAGTCTGAAGGCTGAGCCATTCATCATTCACTCCACTCATTGTCAATTGTTAATGTTATGTTAGTTGTGGCTCTGATCAATCCCTGTATTGATCTGCCATTAATCACACTAAACACATACATTTGAAATGCAAACAGAGACAGATTAGCCAAGTGGCTTAGAGAAGCACACAGCAGCCATGTTGTGGCTGATCCACCCACTCAACATCTCATCACTGATAAGCTGGAGTATTGATGAGGAGGCGCTTGTGAACAAACAAAAGACTCATTAGAGACAGCGAGGACATGGAACACACGTATCCACAAAATGCATTATTCATTTTATGCCAAATTACATTAACTTTATGTGACTAGCATTCCTTTTCAAAAACAGTGTGGTCCATTTTAAATTGTATTTTTCTCATCATCCAGCTTAATATTGACTTCCATTCATTTTGAAAAGACCTGTATAGATGTGACACTTGTTTATTGTATTGTATTGCCTAATTTAAGCATCATGTTTGTAGGGCTAGGTAACCACTCACTAGTATTTCAGTACTGACAGAAATGTGTCTGTAAACACAGAGTTTGAAAAACTGTTCTGTAATGAAATATCTGGTCAGATTTATAATCTTTGTCATTGAACAGATTGTTCATGATTTATCACGAGGGCGAAGAAGAAGAAAAAGGTCAGACCTGGCAACCCTGGAGAGACAGTAGCATTGAGAGGAGCACCCAACAGTCAGTAGGAGAAAAAAACTATAAAGTCGAGAAGAACTGACTGTAAGCATGGGAGCATGTAGAGTGTGGGGTTTTTGTTCAGTTACTGTGATGACTGTTAATATATGTTTTGACAAAGTGCCATGCAGAAAGGACTGTGAGGATGGTTTCCAGAGTTGAATTTAAAATCCTACTCCTAACTTATAAAGCTCTAAATGGTCAAGCTCCGTCGCTCCGTCATATCTTAGAGAGCTCATAGTGCCATATTATCTCACCAGAACACTGCGCTCTTAGAATGCAGGGTTACTCATGGTCCCTAAAGTTACCAAAAGTAGACCAGGAGCCAGAGCCTTCAGCTATCAGGCTCCTCTCCTGTGGAATCATCTTTCTGTTGCGGTCTGGGAGGCAGACACCGTCTCCACATTAAACACTAGCACATAGCTTTCATTAGGGCTGGCTCAGGCTTGCCTTGTACCAGCTCCTAGTTAGGGTTGACTTAGGCCTAGTCTGCCGGGGGACCTCCTATAATACACAAGCTCTCTCTCTCTCTCTCTCTCTCTCTCTCTCTCTCTCTCTCTCTCTCTCTCTCTCTCTCTCTCTCCTCTCTCTCTCTCTCTCTCTCTCATGTCCTGTTACTGCATGTCACTAACTCGGCTTCTTCTCCGGAGCCTTTGTGCTCCACTGTCTCGCAGGTTAACTTATATCGCAGCGGTGCCTGGATAGTGTGATGTATGTGGTTGTGCTGCTGCCGTGGTCCTGCCTGATGCCTCCTGCTGCTGTTATCATTAGTCATACTATCAGATATTAATATATACTTTCAACATACTGTACCACAGTAGCCGTAATTATAATTGTAATATTATTACTTTCGTTAATGTTGTTGTAAGCCACTGTCATTACCGTCTGTCCTGCATCTCTCTCTGTTTCTGTCTCTCTTTCTGTCTCATTGCGTCATGCAGATTACTGTTATTTTATTATGTTGATCTGTTCTGGACAACATCTATCGCACGTCTGTCGGTCCTGGAAGAGGGCTCCCTCCTCAGTTGCCACTACATCAAAAGAGAACAACACAGCGATGCAGGACTTTTTTTGGACATTTTGGGATTTTTGGCATTGGCCTTTGGATTTCAAACTATTTTTTTCTGGGAAGGACCTCTTCAGGCAGCAGCCTCTTTATTTACCCTTGGGCAGGACAGTGAGGTGTTGTAAGTTTCTGTACTCTGAACACACAGATTCACTCCTCTGAGCTCCAGCGTACATACTACATAGACTTTCATACACTTTGATGATTACACATCTGTGGGCTCAATTGTTTTATTGTTCAGTAAACTTTATTCCTAACAATTTGTTACTACACTGAAATAATAAAGTTATTTGGGTATCTGGTTACATTATGGTGATTGTCAGTGTTAGGGTTTCTTATCAGGTTTCTTCCTCCTGTCTTTCCTATAAACTTACTAATTACTGAAGTATCTATCAAAGGGCTGTGGGTCAAGTAAGAGCACGGGGACAGCTTCTTTGAGTGACTTGATCCACTTTAATCTCCCAAAGAATGTAGAACAACAGAAAAGCAACAACAAAAGTGGCCTCTCACATCCCATATATCACTCCGGTAAACTCCATCACAACTCTTATTTCCTACACGTAAGGTGCGCGACATTAAATAGTTCCCAAATGTAATGTGAGAAACAAAATAAATTATGAAAACAATATATGAATGTAGTAAACATTACATTATGTAGCTGCAAAATAATAAACAGAGAAAAACAAGACAATCTACTTAAAATCCTCACGAAAATAAATCTCCTCTTGCATTCCTCCCTCTCTTCAGATGAAATATCCTCATTTCAAAGTTTATGGAAAATAAATCTCATCTCAGTACTGAAATACAGAAGAGAAAATCAGTACTTTGTAACAGTAATAACCAGGTAAATAAGGGGGAAAAATCACTGCATACTAGGTAGATGAACAGAAATAACTGTATCAATAACTCTGCAATAAATGCCTGAAAACTGTGCCATGTGCTAACATACATTACATATTACAGACATCACAGATTAAATAAGCATTCACACTTGTACTTCAAAACTGTGAAATACTTGAATTATGATAAACCATAGAACACATGTACCTTTTTTATGTATTGCCTTTATAACACTGTCCATCTGCAAGATGTTAAGTGATATCCCTCAATAATCAGCAAATAAATGTCCAGGGACCAAATGAATGTTGATAAACAGTCCATAATAGTCATTTGAGAGGGAGAGGTTGCTCACAGTAAGAGTCACTGTGGTCTTTAAACAACCCATCCAGAATGTATTGTTGGTGGGGAACCGGACTTTGTCCCAGCAGGTGCCGCAGAAGCAGTGTCACTGACTGATCTGACATAGGAAAAGCATTACCATACTTTGTAAAATGATCTTGCATTACAAGCACATACTTATGTCCCTGTGAGGTGACTGGGAGCTCAGTAATATCTGTGCATACAAAGTGGAATGGTCTTTCTGCTTGTATGGATTGCAGGGTAGCTCTGTGTTGCGGTACAGGTTTTCTGTAAGCTTTAATTGTATGACGCATATTACAAAAGTTATCAATATCAGACCTCATGTTTGGCCAATAGCACATAGTTAGGGCTTTGTTGAATGTGGGATCAGCACTGTAGTGACCTGAGCTGGGCTTGCCATGGAGAATGTTCATAGTCTGTGGTTAGTAAGGAGGTAATCAGCACTTAATAGACAACTGGTTTTCCCGGGGCAATGCGTGCCTTTCGACAGAGTAAGCCATTACAAAGAACAAGTTTGGGGAATTGCCACCAAAGTTTTCTCAGAAATTTACCTTTAACATGTCTGAGGTCTGGTTGTTTGTTTTTCTGTGCCCATGTGTACACTTCAGAGAACGTTGCTTGGATAAAATGCCATTACTTTGAGCAAAAAGTGTGTTGTAACATTTCCACACTTGTGTTTGTCATCTGACCAACAGTAGCATCTTTTTCTGAAGAGCAAACTTGAGCTACTGTGCTGGAGACTGAAGAAGGCTGCACAGGAGGATTTTGCAATAGTGGAACTGAAGGAGGAGTCTCTACTGTAACAGGAGAGGAGTGGTCATCTTGGGATGGAGGCGCTGTTTCCTCTGGAACCACTGAGTACTGTTGTGAGAGGGGAATCCATGACAAAGCATCAGCATTTGTGTGTTTCTTTTCAGGGTTAGGGTTAGGGTTAGGGTTAACAACTCAAGTAGTGTCTGAAGTGTGGCCCAGAGTTCTTTGTCATATGTGGACCATTTCTTCTTTGTGCAGGTAAGAACATGACATGCATACAGGCGGCTACAGCCCCCTCTTTTCCATTTTGTACCAGAGAGAGCACTGAGCCAGCAGCTGTGAAATGCCATTTTTGGAGGGGAGGTAAGTGCATCGTTTAATGTCTGAAATGCAGTAGAACACTCGTCAGTCCATGCAAAGGGCACAAGTTTTTGTGTGAGTCTGTGAAGAGGATGAGCAATAAATGTATAGTTGTGCACAAACGTCTTTAATAAGAGCACAATCCCAGAAATGCTCTTACTGTAGTGGGTGATTTTTGGACAGGCCATTCACATATACGTTAGCTGTTGACTGGGTCCAGTGTCAGTCCATCATGTGAAACAATGTGTCCCATGTATTTGACTGCAGATTTGCAAAACTCACATTTCATTGAATTCTGTTTCAAACATGCTTGTCTGAATCGTGTGAGAATGTAAGTCAGGTTTTGAAGGTGATCACTGAAGTCTCGTCCCATACATATGATGTCATCAAGGTAAATGACACATGTTGTCCAGTGGAGACCTCTCAAAAGAAGCTCCATTAGTCAAAAGTTTGAGGTGAGTTTTTCCACACTCATGGGCATCACTTTAAATTGATAGAGATCATCACCTGTTGTAAATGCTGTTTTAAATCTGTCAGTAGGATGCATTTTAACTTGCCAGTATCCACTTGACATATCCATGGTGGAGAAGAACTGAGAGCCAGATAGTGCATCCAAACCATCATCAACTCTGGAGAGAGGATATGCATCAGTGATGGTAACTGAGTTCAGTTTTCTAAAATTGACAAAATATATGTTATATGTATATATACACTGTATATATACTGTATATGTTATCTTTCTTTTTTCACCATGACCACTGGGCTGGCCCAAGGGCTTGTACTGCCCTAAATGAGATCCTGAGCTTAAAGGTCTCCAACCTGACGTTGGATTTCTACTTTCATGGAAGGAGAGGTATGATAGGCTCTTTGTGAGATGGGAGTGTCACAGCTGGTTGAGATTTTGTCTGTGACCAGGTCTGTCCATCCAAAGTCATGTGAATGCTGACTAAACACATCTGAGAATGAGGTTAGTTTCTTATGTTGTCAGGGTTTGAAATATCAGGCAGTACAGGTGGCTTGGACATGACAGGTTTCTGAATGTTGATATTACACACAGAACTTTCCATCACAGTGTACTCGTTATTGTTGCCAGATGTGGCATGAAAAGTTCCTATCTGAGTGCCACAATGTTACATGATTTCATGTAACTGGAGGGGTTTGCTGCTTCCATAGATGGAACCTTGTTCAGCTTTTGCCACAGTCCATGCAAAACCAGCAGATGATTGATCAGTGTACTGTGGTTCAAACACACCTGCACAGTCATGAGGTACTAGTCCTTTTAGTGGTACATCTAGTTTAGCCATGATGATCATCACTGACATGGCTGTAACTGTAACTGTAGAAGATACTGTGACATTAGTCCTTTTTGGGACATAGTGATGTGGGCTTACCGGTGGCACTACTTTGTCATCTACTATGAGAGCCATGTTGCGTGTGGCTACAATAATCCCGTTAGCAACCAGAAAATCCCAGCCCCAAATCAGGGTTTAGTGCAGTTTCTGACAACTTGAAGGGCATGTGTCATTGGCTTGTGAGCAATACTCAAATCCAGAGGGTCACCTGTGACACCAGTGAGAGGAACAAACTGTTTTACTATGGGCTTTTGGTGAAGAGAAGTTGTTGACATCCTAAAATCTTCACTGATGACTGAAATGTCAGCTCCAGTGTCAACAAACGCATGCACAATAGTGTCCTCAATCACAACTCAACTCAACTCAACTCAACTCAACTTTATTTATAGAGCACTTTAAAAACAACCACAGCTGAAACAAAGTGCTGTACAAAAATAAAAATATCAGACAAACAATAAAAACAATAAAACAGTTAAACAAGAGCAGAGTCTCATGCTGGGTTAAAAGCCAAGGAGTAAAAATGGGTTTTAAAACTGGTTTTAAAAACAGACAGTGAGGGGGCCAGTCCAATGTGGAGAGGTAAATCGTTCCACAATCTGGGAGCCGCTACAGAAAAGGCTCTATCCCCTCTGAGCTTCTGCTTAGACCTCAGTACATCCAGGAGCAGCTGATCAGCTGACCTGAGGCACCGAGCAGGAGCGTAGGGATGAAGCAGCTCAGAGAGGTAAGGCGGGGCGAGACCATTTAAAGATTTAAAAACAAATAAAAGAATCTTAAAATGAACTCTAAAGTGCACGGGCAGCCAGTGGAAGGAGGCCAGAATGGGCGTAATGTGTTCCTTCTTACGTGCTCCAGTTAAGAGCCGAGCAGCAGCGTTCTGAACCAACTGAAGACGTGCGAGGGAAGACTGGCTGACTCCAAAATAAAGTGCATTACAGTAATCCAGCCGGGGCGTGATGGATTACTATTTCAAAGTGCTGTTGTACAAGAAAAGGCTTCGCCTTTGCCAGCTGCCTAAGGTGAAAGAAGCTGGACTTAACTACTGCACCATATTGACACTCCAATTTAAAATCACTGTCCAGCTTAAAACCCGTTAGAAACCCGTTAGAAGAAGTTAGAAACTATTGGCTTCACATATAGTGCCTAGAGTCCCAAATCAATAGGGGGGGGGTTTCACAAGAGCCATTTGGACCTAACACCATCACCTCTGTTTTCTTTTCATTGAAATTTAAAAAGTTTAAGACCATCTAGGCTTTAATGTCATCAAGACATGACAGAAGCGGTTGTAGGGAGAAAGCATCTCTCTTCTTCAGTGGCACATAAATCTGACTATCATCAGCATAACAATGGAAGGAGATGCCATGCTTTAAGAATGGAACCCAGAGGAAGCAAATACAATGAAAAAAGCAGGGACCCTAAAATTGAGCCCTGTGGAACCCCGTATGACAAAGGAGCGGAGCGGGACTCAGAACCAGCAAGGCTTACACACATAGTTCTGTCTGCCAGATAGGAGCTAAACCACTCCAGAGCACTACCACAGATGCCCACACAGTGCTGTAACCGGGATACTAAAATATTGTGGTCCACAGTGTTGAAAGCAGCTGTTAGGTCCAAGACAAGAATTACATAATCACCAGAATCATTTGCCAGGAGGATGTCATTAAAAACCCTTAGTAGAGCTGACTCTGTGCTGTGGGTTTTAAAACCAGACTGAAAGACCTTCAGGATATTATGCTCATCCAGAAAAGATTTGCATGAACAACTGTGCATGAACAACTTTCTCCAAGATTTTCGAAATAAAAGGCAGCTTGGAGATGGGCCTGAAATTAGCCAATACAGTGTGGTTGAGGCCAGGTTTCTTCAGCAGGGGCTGCACTACTGCATGTTTACTGCAAGCTTATGGGAACAACACCAGGAGACAGACTGCTGTTAATGATGACAAGGACCAACTGCCCTATACTAGGGAAGATTTCTTTAAAAAAGTGAGGAGGGACAGCATCACAAGGGGAACCTGATGGCTTGATATGGCCAACCACATCCTCTAAAAGTGACAAAGTCACAAGCTCAAATTTATCAAGCACAGCCGGGCAAGAGACAGAGACAGAGGGGTCAGAGGCAGGAGCTGAAATGAGAGCCCTTGTGTTAACAACCTTGTCAATGAAAGAGTGCAGGAAGTTATTGCACAGCTCAGGGGACAGACTGTCCCCTATGGGGCATTTAAAACAGAGTCAATGGCTTTGAATAACACACGAGGGTTATGGATATTTGACACAATGAGGTTTGACAAGTATTCTCTTTTGGCTTCTTTAACAGTGTTCTGATAATGATGCCAACAGTCCTTTAAGATTTGGAATGAAATATGCAGCTTGTCCTTCTTCCACCTGCGTTCAGCTTTGCGGCACTCCCGTCGAGCTGCATGAGTCCTGTCACTGAACCAGGGTCCAGAATGGTTCAGCAGGAGGAGTGGAACCAGGAGCTGAGTTCCTCCGTGTCAGCAGGCATTGAGTCAGAGGGGACACAAACCCAAAGTGTGTGAAGGAACGCTATCGCAGGTCCTTCCTGCCTGCTGCTGTCAGGCTACATAACCAGCACTGCTCACAGTAAACTGCACCATGGACACTTTAGGGACACTATGGACACTTTATAAACACCACAGTGAGCATTGTTGTCCCCCATGTTGTTGTTTATTTGCACACTCAATATTCACTTGCACTAAACATGTTCACTTTAATCCATTGCTCACTTTTTATCCACTGCTCATTATTATTAATATTATTATTATTATTATTATTATTATTATTATTATTATTATTATTATTATCTATTGCTGTGTCTTGTATTTTTTTGTACTTTTTTTCTGCATGCCTAGTTTTTTTAAAAAAAATTAAATATTGAAATCTTTAATTTGACTCTTTACCCTTGACTGCTGTAACACTGGAATTACACAATTGTGGGATCAATAAAGGTGTATCTTATCTCTCTTATCTTATCTTTACACAGAGCTGGTTGAATGCAGCAGAGAACTGACCAGCAGTGGAAGGGTTAAAAGTCCAACGGCGCTGAGCAGGAGCGCAAGATTTAACTGCAGTACAAGAGAAACCAACTTCAAACAATACGGGCATATGATCAGAAACAACATTTTCACAGATCTCCAAGTTAAATACAGACAAACCATGAGAAAGAATGAGATCTAATGACCATGTTCGTGTGTGGGACCAGACACACACTGCACCAAATTAAAAGAGTCAATAAGGCTTAAAAACCGGCTGCCATCAGTGTTTCTTCCTCCTGTCTTATCTATAAACTTACTAGTTACAGAAGTATCAATCAAAGGACTGTGGAACAAGTAAGAGCATGGGGACAGCCTCTTGGAGTGACTTGATCCACTTTAATCCCCCAAAAAATGTAGAACAGAAAATTGACAACAAGAGTGGTCTCTCACATCCCATATATCACTCCGCCAAATCTTCATCACAACTCTTATTACCTGCACGTAAGGTGCACAACATTTAATAATTCCCAACTGTAATGTAAGAAACAAAATAAAATATGTATGTAACAATATATGAAAGTAGTGAACATTACATTATGTAGGTAATCTACTTGATACATATACTTTGGTTAATGATCCTTTCATTGTCATTTACAAGCATGTCACAGTTATCTTTTCTGCTTTGTTGCTCTGGTAGTAATTAATGCAGTGCGAGCTGTTTATCTGTTTGTTTTAATTTTTTGTCATGTATATTCTTTATACTTACTTGTATATCTTTCAGGTATGTTGCTGTATCATTTACCTGATGTTTTGTACATATTCACTTTGTCAATAAAAAAAAAAAACCCAGAACTTTTTGTCATAGAAATTGACATAATTTTAAAGCCAATACCAGCCGATACCGATGATGTGCTGATATTACCTTGCATACCTGCTACATTATGTTGTAATTGGTACTGAAACCTTTACCTATCCAAACCTTGTTATCTTTTCAAATGAGTGCACTTGCATTGTAAAGCAACTAGGTGCAACTAACAGTTGCTTTCATAACCAATTAATACTTTTTTAATTAAACTGAGTCCTCATTTTATATATAAAAAGGTAAAAAAAAAAAGTTCATCACACCAATCACAACTTTTTAGAGTCCAAGGTGATGTCCAAACCCAACGACAGCTATTTTTTTGACACTTTGAACAAATAAATGACTTCAACAATTAACATAGATTCTTGGATTTTTTGTTTTGTTGATGAACCTAACCTTATCAGCTAATAATTGTTGTGCTATCATGGGCAACATTGTTTGCCAAGACGTTTGGTGTTGTGAAACTGTCACATACTGCACAACAGCCAGTGTTCCATTTCTACATGACCATGCTTCAAGCACAATACCAGTTAACATTCGGCACACGAGTCTATCTAGCCACATCACAGAGGAAAAGAGGGTTGGACACAGGTAAGCAAAAGAGAGATAGAGAGAAAAAAGGAAGGAAAAGGAAAATAAGAGAGAAGGGAAACACACAGACAGCCACAGGGGATTCTGAGATCTCAGAGCCAATGAGACTGTGAAGATCTTTACTTTAGATCTGTGCCTGAGCAAACATGAGACTACTACCAATTATCACCTACTTTACCTAGCAACAGACACACACACAGACACACACACACACACACACACACACACACACACAAACAAACACTCAAGTTGCATGTCATGTTCCTCCCTAGTGTACCAGTGGGACTCTCCTTTACGGCACTGCTGCTGGGTGTTAACGAACCAGTCTCCTCCTTGTTAATAAAGACATTCACAAGTCTGCTCCCTCCTCCTGCTGCTCTGCTCTCCCCTAAAATCTTCCACAACTGCCTCCTGAATTTCTACATGGTCCTGCACAAACAGCACCAATCTGTGGACTAAAAGGAGTTTAAAGTTGTAACAAGCGTGCACACACTTCTCCTCCTCCCAGTTTTCCTCTGGGGCAGAGACACGTACACCAAAGATATCTTGGAAGATAAAGCTTCAGGGAAATCTTTGAGATAGAAACCTGTGCTGTCTGTGTGTTCCTGCACTGAGTATGACCCTGAAGTCTAGCTCCTGGCAAAAATCAATGGCAATGCTGAGGGGGCTGAGACCACAGGATTTGTCACAGTGATCAACAGAGTGTGACACTACCTGAGGCCTGAGCTCCCTCAGGGAGTCTGCAGCCTCTTTTACATAGCCTGTTTGAGGCAGGAATGTTGTGCAGTTATTCCACCTCACCTTTCTGTATAAAGGGTATCACGGAGATCTGTATCACAGAATAGGGGGACAGAGTTGTTCCACCTTTAAAGGGATGCCTTTGTATCTAAGGGACCAACAGACACAACAATTTTTGATCCAAACTTCTCCTGAAGTGAGACTTTAACATACACTAACAGACTGGATGAGCAAAAGGCTATGAAAAGCATTTCACATCTCTCCGTAATGTTGTCAGACACTTATAATAACAATCTCAGCCTGTCAGTGGCTAGAACAAAAACTTTGATTGGACATACAGTTGCAGCCACTTCAAATTTCCGTTTGGCCCATGGTAGAGCCCTGACCGATCCGTGACAGGTCCCTGTCGTCACCTGGCCGGGCTCATATTTCTAATGAGATCCCCTGCGATGACATAAAGAATATGGGACCAACTGGTAACACCCAAGTTTAATTGTAGAAACCAGTTGCAATGGTCTCTCTATCCACCAGGAGGAGCAGTGAGTGTGGAAGCTGAAGCGGTTCCCTCATATTAGTGTAATTGTGGGAGAGAGCTTCCCACACTGAGCATATTTAATTATTATCAGGTTACCATATCATAAGTCATAAATATTATGCTTCAGCATTTAGTCATTCAAAAGAACTGCATGAAAATTAAAGTGATATGGCTGGGAACCAAGCAATAGTACTGCAAGAACAAAACTGTGTTTGAATCATTAGTCTTAGAGGCTGAGTTTATCTGCAGTGGTAATGATAATCATTTCATATAGTGATAAACATAATAATATAGAATATATACAGTACAGGCCAAAAGTTTGGACACACCTTCTCATTCAATGCGTTTTCTTTATTTTCATGACTATTTACATTGTAGATTCTCACTGAAGGCATCAAAACTATGAATGAACACATGTGGAGTTATGTACTTAACAAAAAAAGGTGAAATAACTGAAAACATGTTTTATATTCTAGTTTCTTCAAAAAAGCCACCCTTTGCTCTGATTACTGCTTTGCACACTCTTGGCATTCTCTCGATGAGCTTCAAGAGGTAGTCACCTGAAATGGTTTCCACTTCACAGGTGTGCCTTATCAGGGTTAATTAGTGGAATTTCTTGCTTTATCAATGGGGTTGGGACCATCAGTTGTGTTGTGCAGAAGTCAGGTTAATACACAGCCGACAGCCCTATTGGACAACTGTTAAAATTCATATTATGGCAAGAACCAATCAGCTAACTAAAGAAAAATGAGCGGCCATCATTACTTTAAGAAATGAAGGTCAGTCAGTCCGGAAAATTGCAAAAACTTTAAATGTGTCCCCAAGTGGAGTCACAAAAACCATCAAGCACTACAACGAAACTGGCACACATGAGGACCGACCCAGGAAAGGAAGATCAAGAGTCACCTCTGCTTCTGAGGATAAGTTCATCCGAGTCACCAGCCTCAGAAATCGCAAGTTAACAGCAGCTCAGATCAGAGACCAGATGAATGCCACACAGAGTTCTAGCAGCAGACCCATCTCTAGAACAACTGTTAAGAGGAGACTGCGCCAATCAGGCCTTCATGGTCAAATAGCTGCTAGGAAACCACTGCTAAGGAGAGGCAACAAGCAGAAGAGATTTGTTTGGGCCAAGAAACACAAGGAATGGACATTAGACCAGTGGAAATCTGTGCTTTGGTCTGATGAGTCCAAATTTGAGATCTTTGGTTCCAACCGCTGTGTCTTTGTGAGACGCAGAAAAGGTGAACGGATGGATTCCACGTGCCTGGTTCCCACTGTGAAGCATGGAGGAGGAGGTGTGATGGTGTGGGGGTGTTTTGCTGGTGACACTGTTGGGGATTTATTCAAAATTGAAGGCACACTGAACCAGCATGGCTACCACAGCATCCTGCAGCGACATGCCATCCCATCCGGTTTGCGTTTAGTAGGACGATCATTTATTTTTCAACAGGACAATGACCCCAAACACACCTCCAGGCTGTGTAAGGGCTATTTGACCAAGAAGGAGAGTGATGGAGTGCTGCGGCAGATGACCTGGCCTCCACAGTCACCGGACCTGAACCCAATCGAGATGGTTTGGGGTGAGCTGGACCGCAGAGTGAAGGCAAAGGGGCCAACAAGTGCTAAACACCTCTGGGAACTCCTTCAAGACTGTTGGAAAACCATTTTAGGTGACTACCTCTTGAAGCTCATCGAGAGAATGCCAAGAGTGTGCAAAGCAGTAATCAGAGCAAAGGGTGGCTTTTTTGAAGAAACTAGAATATAAAACATGTTTTCAGTTATTTCACCTTTTTTTGTTAAGTACATAACTCCACATGTGTTCATTCATAGTTTTGATGCCTTCAGTGAGAATCTACAATGTAAATAGTCATGAAAATAAAGAAAACGCATTGAATGAGAAAGTGTGTCCAAACTTTTGGCCTGTACTGTATATATATATAAATATATATATTTACATATATACACACACACATATATATATATATATATATATATATATGTGTGTGTGTGTGTATGTATGTATAAAATACCATTATTATGGCTATCTAAATGTAATTTAATCAATCAATCAATCAATCAATCAATTTTATTTATAAAGCCCAATATCACAAATCACAATTTGCCTCACAGGGCTTTACAGCATACGACATCCCTCTGTCCTTTGGACCCTCACAGCGGATAAGGAAAAACTCCCCAAAAAAACCCCTTTAACAGGGAAAAAAACGGTAGAAACCTCAGGAAGAGCAACTGAGGAGGGATCCCTCTTCCAGGACGGACAGACGTGCAATAGATGTCGTACAGAACAGATCAGCATAATAAATTAACAGTAATCCGTATGACACAATGAGACAGAAAGAGAGAGAGAGAGAGAGAGAGAGAGAGAGAGAGACAGAGAGAGATGCAGGACAGACGGTAATGACAGTAGCTTACAACAGCATTAATGAAAGTAATAATATTATAGTCATAGTTCTGGCTACTGTGGTACAATATGTTGAAAGTATACATTAATATCTGGCAGTATACATGTGTGACAATAATCACATGTGTATAATAACAGTAGAAGTATGACTAATGATGGCAGCAGCAGGAGGCATCTGGCAGGACCATGGCAGCAGCACAGCCACACACGTCACACTATCCAGGCACCGCTGCGATATGAGTTAATCTGAGAGACAGTGGAGCACAAAGGCTTCCAGAGAACAAGCTGAGTTAGTGACATCCAGAATGGCCGAGTTAGCAAGATGCAGTAATAGGATATGATAGAGAGAGTGAGAGAGAGAGAGAGAGAGAGAAGGAGAGAAGATGCCCAGTGTATTATAGGGGGGTCCTCCGGCAGACTAGGCCTAAGTCAGCCTAACTAGGGGCTGGTACAGGGCAAGCCTGAGCCAGCCCTAACTATAAGCTTTATCAAAGAGGAAAGTCTTAAGTCTGGTCTTAAATGTGGAGACGGTGTCTGCCTCCCGGACCGGGACAGGAAGATGATTCCACAGGAGAGGAGCCTGGTAGCTGAAGGCTCTGGCTGCTGATCTACTTTTGGAGACTTTAGGGACCACGTGTAACCCTGTGTTCTCAGAGCGCAGTGTTCTGGTGGGATAATAAGGCACTATGAGCTCTCTAAGATATGACGGAGCCTGACCATTTAGAGCTTTATAAGTTAACAGTAGGATTTTAAATTCAATGCTGGATTTTACAGGGAGTCAGTGCAGAGAAGCTAAAACAGGAGAAATATGATCTTGTTTCTTAGTTCCTGTTAGTATACGTGCTGCTGCATTCTGAATTAGCTGGAGAGTTTTTAAGGACTTACTAGAGCTACCTGATAATAGAGAGTTACAGTACAGTAGTAGGCTGGAGCCTTGAGGTAACAAAAGCATGGACCAATTTTTCTGCATCTTTTCGGGTCAGGATAGGCCTAATTTCGCAATATTACACAGATGAAAAAATGCAGTATGTGAGGTTTGTTTTAAATGAGAATTAAAAGACAAATCTTGATCAAATGTTACTCAGAGGTTTCTTACGGTAGTGCTAGAGGCCAGAGCAATGCCATCTAGAGAAACTATGTCATCAGAAAGAGTCTCTGAGTTGTTTGGGGCCAAGAACAATAACTTCAGTTTCGTCTGAATTTAACATCAGGAAATTGGTGCTCATCCAGGTTTTTATGTCTTTAAGGCAGTTATGGAGTTTAGTTAATTGATTACTTTCTTCTGGCTTCATCGATAAATACAACTGTGTATCATCCGCATAACAGTGGAAATTTATAGAGTGATTTCTAATGATGTTACCTAAAGGAAGCATATATAGAGTAAATAGGATTGGTCCGAGCACAGAACCTTGCGGAACTCCAAAACAAACTTTAGTACCCAAGGATGATTCATTATGAACGTGAACAAACTGAAAACGATCGGATAAATAAGATTTAAACCAGCTTAGTGCAGAACCTTTAAGGCCAATTAAGTGATCCAGTCTCTGCAGGAGAATTTGATGGTCAGTGGTGTCAAACGCCGTGATCTAATAAAACAAGTACAGAGACGAGTCCGTTGTCTGAAGCAATCAGAAGGTCATTTGTAATTTTAACTAGTGCTGTCTCAGTGCTATGATGCACTCTAAATCCTGACTGAAATTCCTCAAATAAATTATTATCATGGAGAAAATCACACAGCTGGTCTGCGACTACTTTCTCAAGGATCTTTGACATAAAGGGAAGATTAGATATTGGTCTATAGTTGGCTAACACCTCTGGATCCAGGGTGGGCTTTTTTAGGAGAGGGTTGATTACAGCTACCTTAAAAGACTGTGGTACATAGCCTGTTAATAAGGATATATTGATCATATCTAATATATGAGTGTTAACTAAAGGTAAGACCTCCTTAAGTAGCCTAGTTGGGATGGGGTCTAAGAGACACGTTGATGATTTAGATGAAGAAATCACTGTGGTCAATTCTTGAAGAGAAACTGGGGAGAAGCAATCTAAATATATATTAGGTCTTACAGCTGTGTTTGAGGTTAGATAGATACTATCTGAGGACAGGAGGTCATGAATTTTGCCTCTAATAGTTAGAATGTTGTCATTAAAAAAGCCCATAAAATCATTACTGCTAAGGGCTAAAGGAATACAAGGCTCAATAGAGCTTTGACTCTCAGTCAACCTGGCTACAGTGCTGAAGAGAAACCTGGGGTTATTCTTATTTTCTTCTATTAATGCTGAGTAGTAGTTTGCTCTGGCATTGCGGAGGCCCCTCTTATAAGTTTTGAGACTGTCTGCCCAGATTAAACAACATTCTTCCAGTTTGGTTAATCGCCAATTCCTTTCAAATTTTCGCGATATTTGTTTTAACCTACAGGTTTGAGAGCTATACCAAGAAGCGAACTTTCTTTGCTTTGTTAACTTCTTTTTAAGAGGAGCTACAGAGTCGAGTGTTGTTTGCAGCAAGCCTACGCTATCGACAAGATGATCAATTCGGGAGAGGTTAAAGTCGGTACGGGAAACCTCTGTTACTTAAGGACTTGGTATTGAATTTAACGACGGAGTAATCATTTCCTTAAATTTTGCGACAGCATTATCTGATAAACATCTAGTATAGTACCTGTTGCTGAGTGGCGTGTAATTGAGTAAAAAGAAATCAAAAGTAATCAAATAATGATCCGATAGCGAGGGATTCTGTGGAAAGACTGTTAGGTTATCAATCTCAATTCCATACGTCAGAACTAGATCGAGTGTATGGTTAAAACAGTGAGTGGGTTCATGTACACCCTGACTGAAGCCAATGGAGTCTAATAATGAGATAAACGCGGAAGCCAGGGAGTTATTATCAACGTCGACATGAATGTTAAAATCGCCTACAATAATAACTTTATCTGATTTAAGAACTAAACTGGATAAAGAGTAAATCAATATGATTATCTGATATTAATTTGTTTACTAACACTGCTTTAGACGATAGAGACCTGATATTTAACAGTCCGCATTTAATTCTCCTGTTTTGTCTTTCTGTCACAGAAGAGGTTTTAATTTTTATGAGGTTGTTATGCACAACTCTTCTTTGTTTAATTTTGGATTTAAATAATTTAGGTGGTCGGGGGACAGACACCGTTTGTATAAAACTATGAAAACTATGGCTGGGTAACTGAACTAGAAGCTCAGAGAAGCGTATAGGACTGCGTCTCTGAGTCCTGATCTCAACTCTGGGTTGTCAGGGATTTAAATTACTAATAAAATTTGCCAGGTTTCTAGATATGAGAGCAGCTCCATCCAAAGTGGGATGAATGCCGTCTCTCCTAATAAGACCAGGTTTTCCCCAGAAAGTTTGCCAATTATTAACAAAACCCACATCGTTTGCTGGACACCACCTGGACAGCCAGCAATTAAATGATGACATGCGGCTGAACATCATCATCATCTCCGTAGAAAACTATGGAGTCCGACATCATTTTTGCGTATTCACACACCGAGGCAACATTAATTTTAGTGACCTCCGATTGGCGTAACCGGGTGTCATTGCCACCGACGTGAATAATAGTCTTACTGAATCTACGTTTAGCTTTAGCCAGCAGTTTTAAATTTGATTCAATGTCGCCCGCTCTGGCCCCAGGGATACATTTGACTATGGCCACTGGTGTTGCTAACTTCATGTTCCTCAGAATAGAGCTACCAATAACCAGAGTTTTATCCTCAGCGGGTGTGTCGCTGAGTGGGGAAAAGCGGTTGGAAACCTGAAGAAGAGGGCTTTCAGAGTTGGCAACATGGAGGAACTGAGGGACATTCAGAGGGAGCTGAGTGCAAAGATCAATGAGGCTAAGGACGGCTACAGGAGGAAGCTGGAGAGGAGTTCTGGAGTGGTATGAGGACCATCACCGATTACAGACCAACTAGCAGTAGAGCTGATGGTAGTGTGGCTAGGGCCAGTGAGTTAAATCTGTTCTTCAATAGGTTTGACACTGCTGCCCCGGCCCCTGTTGGCTCTCCTGCTGACTGTCTCCAGCCACCACCACTTCTGACCCCCCCTCCTCCTCCTGATAGCACCGCATACAACTTGGTGAGCCCCTCACACCCATCCCCCACTCCTCACACCTCCTCTGGCTCCCATGCTACCTGCCCTCCTCTCACTTTGGACTCCAACTCTCCCCACTCTCCTGCACTCTTTACACCTCTACATGTTAGGAGACAGCTGAGCAAACTCCCCGCTGGTAAGGCTGCAGGCCCTGATGGTGTCAGCCCATGGGTTCTCAAAGCCTGCGCCAAACAGCTCTGTGGAGTGCTTCATCGTGTCTTCAACATGATCCCTGTGATATGGAAGACGTCCTGCCTCGTTCCAGTGCCAAAGACGCCGCAGCCCAGCGGTCTCTCGGACTACCGACTGCACTGACATCACATATCATGAAGACCCCGGAGAGACTTGTCCTGGAGCAGCTCAGGCCTATGGTCAGGCCGCACCTGGATCCCCTCCAGTTTGCCAACCAGCCCCGGATTGGAGTTGAGGATGCCCTCATTTACCTGCTGAACTGCGTCTACGCCCACCTGGACAAGCTGGGGAGCACTGTGAGGGTCACGTTCTTTGACTTCTCCAGTGCTTTCAATACCATCAGGCCTGCTCAACTGGGTGACAAGGTGACACAGTGGTCAGCAATACCGGGGCCCCACAAGGTACTGTCCTCTCTCCTTTCCTCTTCACCCTTTACACCACGGACTTCAGCTACCAGACAGAGTCTTGTCATCTTCAGAAGTTTTCTGATGACTCTGCTATAGTTGGATGTATCAGCAAGGGTGAGGAGGCTGAATACAGGGCTGTGGTGAATAACTTTGTCTCATGGTGTGAGCTGAACCACCTGCAGCTCAACACAACAAAGACAAAAGAGCTGGTGGTGGATCTGAGGAGAACGAGGACACCAGTGACCCCAGTTTCCATCCTGGGGCATAACGTGGACATTGTAGAACACTACAAGTATCTGGGTGTGTTCATTGACAATAAACTGGACTGGACTAAGAACACTGAAGTCCTTTACAAGAAGGGACAGAGCCGCCTCTATTTTCTGAGGGGGCTCCGCTCCTTTGACATCTGCCGGACTATGCTGAGGATGTTTTATGAGTCTGTGGTGGCCAGTGCTATTCTGTCTGCTGTGGTGTGCTGGGGCAGCAGACTGAGAGTAGCCGATGCCAACAGACTCAACAAGCTGATCAGAAAGGCCAGTGACGTTGTGGGGGTGGAGCTGGACTCTTTGACAGCAGTGTCAGACAGGAGGATGCTGTCAAAGGTGCGGGCGATACTTCAGCATGGCTCTCACCCTCTCCACAACGCTCTGGTCGAACAGAGGAGCACCTTCAGCTAGAGACTGATTGCTCCTAAATGCACCACTGAGCGCCACAGGAACAATTATTGTGAGAGATTTCCTCAACTTTTTGAAATGGGGAGATCTGATGCAGGCCGTGATTTAATAAAAAGAATATCTAAAAGAAAATGTGTTTGTTGTAAATTCTTAAAGGGACAGTGCACCCAAAAATTAAAATTCAGCCATTATCTACTCACCCATATGCCGACGGAGGCCCTGGTGAAGTTTTAGAGTGCTCGCATCCCTTGCGGAGATCAGCAGGTTGAGCGGCTTGCACACCTCATGGTAGACAGCGCCCCAGACTAACGTCCAAGAACACAATCCACAAAGTATCTCTATACTGCTCATCCATAGTGATCCAAGTGTGCTGCAGCCGCGACATAAAAAGTTGTTTCGAAAAACGTTATATGAACTCTGTTTTTAGCCTCACTGTTATGGAGTAAGACAACTTCCAAAAAGATGTATCCATGATTCTAACCATTCGTATTCGTAATGTTAAACATTTGTATGTCAATAAAAAAGTTGTACACAAAATTCTGCTGTCATACGCATGAGTCTGAGAAATTGTTTGGGTTAGGATTGTTTTTATGTGAGTATGAATCTAAAAGATGTGAGTGCAAAGTCTTGTGAATACAACTCTAATTTCTACGACTACAAAGTCTTCACTGTGAATACGAATTCAAGTTTGTGGGTATGAGTAGAAAAGTGTTCAAATGACGTCACATAGGTCACAGGCAGGTCACAGGGGAAACTAATCGAACCCCGATTGCTCCGAAAGCGCATGCGCACAAGCCAAAGATGGCTGCAAGCGGTGCACCCAGGGATGCTCGTGGGGGTGCAAGTGAAGCATCACAGGTAAAGTCAATAACACATCCAATATTTGTTTATTTATTTATTTCATAAAATTGTACTGTTTTAAATAATATACAGTTTATGGACGTACAGACGTACTGCTTAGCTTGCAAGCTAACGACGTGCCGGTGACCCACAGTTAGGCCTAGTGCTTGCATTAGCCTACTAGCATTAACGTTAGAAGTTGGCTTACCTGCAAAATATGAAAAAACTAAACTAAACTAATTTTAGATATAATGTTGACCAAAATACGGCTTTCATCGATTTATAAATTGTGTCAGTTGTCGTATATTTCTGCCCATCGTTTGCCTTACTGTAAGTTAAGTCCGGTTTCAGTTCTTCTTTGCTAACTCTGTTCTCGGTCTCGTGCATTTGTTTACAACGAAGCCAGCGGGGAGTCAATCAGTGGATCAATGGATTATCATACACACATTATGACGTGTATATATTTGTAGTCTTATCTGTCATAAATAAGAGATTAGGGGTTATGGGGCGTGTTTGTGTCGCTGTGTCGCGGTGCCGCAGAGACAAGAGCTGGGACACCGGGTTATATTCTCCATATAAAGAGTTACAAGTCGTTTATTATTTAACCAGCACTATTACTCTGAAGCCGTTTAATCAAGGTAAAAAAAATGAACCATAAGGCAAATGTCCTGCATAGCCTCTTGGATCAGAGCGGCGTCCCGAGCAATGGTCTGTTATACAGAAATAACAGACCAACATTGACAACACGCAATAGAGCCCTATAATAATGATTATTATATGCAGTCATTTGCCCGAGATCAGGTGCACAGGTTTGGTTTGCATGGGACCAGACTGGCTTGTTGTTTGGTGTGGATGCTGACTCAAGCTCAAAAGAAGTTAGTTTGCAGGCATTCTGTGAAATTGTGAGAAGTACCCATGTCTGTAGCATTTGCTATTCAATTTTGTCTTTTTTCTCACTCAGGTCCAATTAAGAGACATCATCAACACAGCACAAAATCTGGTGTTGATGTTAAGTAACAGTGTACCTGCCGCAAATGTCAGGCCAGGCAGACAGGGAACTTCAGGAGAAGCTGATGTTGGACAGGGAGTGCAGTCAACAGTGAAGCAACCTCAGCAGGCAGTGCAACAACTTACAAGATCTCAAAACAATGGACTGTCAGTGAAACAAGAAATGGCGCGGTAGGGTACATGGGTCATTTATTGCATTCCCAGTTCAGGCACATAACAGGTCCCTGATTCTGATTCAGTCAGAAGGCAGTGAAACAGCTGCAGATTTTTTAATTTTATAATTTATTTTCTGCAGCTTCAGACCATCGCCATGTAAACTATTGCATAAAACAAATTAAACAAATTTACATAACCTAACATAATCATTTAGTTTTTTGAGTTAGCTTGTTTGTTTTTTTGTTGATGGAATATAAAAGATGAGAATAATAGTATGCTATCTTTTTTAGGTCTTTTCCAGGATTTTTTCAAAAGGAGGCAAGGGGCAAAGGGCGTTTTGCACCATTCAGGAAAAAAGAATCTGGGAGGAGCTTTTTGGTGAACTTTTTTCTTCTTGACAAACAATATGAAAAAACACCAAAAGGCGAAGAGGAACTGCCACTCATGTTGGCTGGCCTTGGAAAATGTTCACTATCTAAAACATGACACATTCAGAGGTACGTTATTATTAATTTACTGCCTTATGTCAAGTCATGTCTCAAGAGAAAAATGCCCATCTTAGAGTTCATCTTGACACATGATTTAATTAATATTTGCATGATGAAATAAACAGTAGCTCATAAATATAAGTCATTGCAATAAAGCTTTAACTATTGTTTTGTCTCTTAAGTTTTCAGATTTGCTTTTGAGTGCATATCCAAGACTGGCAAATATCTGTGGTGGCTGGATGCTGAACAAGTCCACAGGTATGTAGGCGTATATACACTGGATTAATGTTGTTTCAAAATACTCTACATATGAGTAGTTACTCTATATTCAGGTTTGTTAAGTATCCATAAAATTTCAATTTTAGGTGGGGGTGGGCGGCGGAGCTTGGTCGTCATCCCTCCAGATCTACATGGATACAATGACCAGCAGCTAAAAGCAGTGAGCGGGAATGGAAAATACACATTGTACATTTATCCTTTACAAGAAGAACTTGATACAATTCCATTACCACCTGAAGCAAAGGAGTTTGAGAACATGCCCAAAGCCCAGTGTACAACCTGCAAGAAAATGGTTCCTCTTCAGATTCTTCCATTACATATCAAGGAATGCAAGACAGAATTTGTAGATTTGTCCTCCTCTGCGGAAGAGGTATGTCAAAGTTGAGTCTTTTAGACTTTATTTCACAGCTGTTTATATTGGAAAATGAGATGTTATTCTGTATTATGCTCTAAACACTTACGTATTACTATTGTTTTTCTCCCCCAGGAAAGCTGCAACGAAGAACGTGAAGATGAATTACCAGATTCCATTAGCAGCCAGGAAGGCAAGGTGAAATTGTTTGTGCCTTCCTAGTAAATTAAGATATTAATGTTAGGGATAATGTGAGGATTTATTCACATGCCTGGTGAATTCTGTTTTAAGTCAGCAGAATGTCCTGTGTGCAACAATGCATTTCAAGCTGACATAATTGAGATCCATGCAGCCACATGCAGATTACGGTAATATTAATGATTTTAGTGTATCTTTTTTCATGTATGTCTACGTTCATTTAACAAATTACATCTAAGAGGATTGCCTTGCAATTTTTCATATGTATGCAAGTGTTTATGTCAAGATAATTTAGGACAAGCTGTTTTCTTTATGTGTGCACTGCAGACCTACAGAAAATGATGGCCATGAGTCAAGTGGATCAGTGCCAGTCAGTCAAATCAGTACCTTTCAAAAGTAATATTGTACATTAGGTAATTATGGTCACAAATTATGTCATCTGGATAATATACACTTTAAAGAGATACTGCAGTATCAATCTTGACATCTTTTTTCCTGTTGGAAAGCTTTTTAATATGTGTGGACTGTGATCACCGAGAAATGTGGTAATCCAAAAACATGGTATGTTTGTGACATATTTTGTTCTTGTCTTGACTTACATGAGGCCTGCTTTCATCCCTTACAATTTCACCAGTATAGGAGGTGAGGCAATCATTGTACCATGCCACACCCCAACACCTGGAATAATTGTAGCAAACAGCTAGGACATTATACAGACAGTATAACCATGTCTAATTTTGTTTGTTATTCAAATGCTCAGTGTTGAACAAGAAATAAATAAGTAAATAAAGCATTCAGAAAAGACATGTTGGTGTCTATTTTAATGTTTAATTTTTGTCTTTTGTTTTTAATTCCAGTGCTGAGGAAATCTTGGATTGGATCGCTTTACAAGTTAATGAAACAGACAAGACAGACAGACAAACTGTGTGTTGAGAACTGACTTCTTCAGCAGAGGCATGCAACAATGGCAGCAGCAGAAGAAGACATCACCCAAATGTAGACTTAAGGTCACATTCTTTGGCGAGGCAGGCATTGACACTGGGGCCCTTAGCAGAGAATTCCTCACAGGTAGAAATGTTTGTCTATATTTCCTTTCACAATAAGACAAAATTTGTGCACATCAAATTCTTACAAGGTGAGGTATAGGATAAAAGATAATCAAGAACAAAAAGGAAAGGAATTATCCGCACACTCTGGTTATAGTTCCAAGAGTTTTTATGTCATTTTATATGAACCAGCATTTGTTAGCCCAATAGAATAACTGTCTGAGTCATAATACATGGTGAATCTGCAGTGTTAGGGGAACTAGGTAGATATCACAATTTAGCCAAAATATGAGTTAGACAATTAAGTTATAAGGCTAATGATTGAGAAACATTTTAACAACATTTAACCAGAGAATAAAATGTGTATATTGTTCAAGCAATCAGAACATTGAGTACATCTATTATAAATTTTGCTTTGCTGACTTGCTCTATTTGTGTGATCACTTCAATAAAGTATTACACACTTACTTGTATATCATTTTTTCAACAAATTGCTCCTGAATTTTAACCTTCTACTCCTTCCACATTGTTGTGTTGAAGATACTGACCCCATTCAAATATTAAAAATTCAATTGTACATATATATATTAACCTAATCCTCCACATAATCAGGTTCAAAACTTGTCAACTGCACTTTGCCTTTGTAAACACCACCTCAACAAACCTGCAAATCTTCATTCGGGTCACAAGGTTTCTTCGTGTGGCCCAAAACCCAGAGCTGGTTTGGGGAGAGTCCACCTTCAGACCGTAAAGGATGGTTGTCCCAGCCTTCTGTGAAGGTGTGAAGGGCCTCTGCCAGGCGTGGAAGGAAGACATAGTGGGCACAAAACAGATGAACAACATCTGCCAAATGCAACAGACCATCTTCCTCGAGACTGTGAAGAACTTCATAGTAAAGGTGTGTCATGCTGGTCCAGACATCTCGCCAGAGGCGTTCCATCTTAGATCAGAAAGAGGAATTATTCAGCTGAAAACTTTAATTATCTGACCGAAAATACTTTATAACAATACTTTTTTCCACTTTACATCTTATATGATATACTGTAAATTATGTGAATTATTTATTATAACCTTTGATTATGCACACTGCGCCCAGCTATGAAGCTCTCTCTTCCAGTGCCTTTCACAGTGAACATGGTTTCAGCAATTGAGACATTTTCAACGCCTTCATCGCCCCTGACCCTTGAAAATACATGGAAGAAATGTATTCATCAACAAAATATTCCATCAACTATTACTGAAATGAGTAATTAGGATAATGAAACAATAGACCAAGTTCATGTCATTGTTTACCTGGAAGGCCAGCCATAGTTTTCCACTGCCTTCAGAAAAAGTGAATGAGCAGTGTTTGAGCGGTTATTTGTTGCAGGTTCCAGATAGAAAATCTGTATAGAAAGACAGTGTTTGAATCTGCAGAGGCAAAATATTAAGGCCTACAACACATAAGATAAGTTATCTTTATTTAAAATGTTTATTCCCTGCTCTTCTCCTCCTGTACCTCTGCCTTTGTCTCATCCCACCTGCCTTCTTCATCCTCCTGCTACTCTTGACCTCTCTTTAAACTCCTCCCTTTCTTCTCATTATTTTCTCCTCCCCTCCCTCCTCCCACCATTTTTTTTCCCATATGATTGACCAGTCAGTATTGCTCCCTAAAATTGCAATCTGGGTCTATCTACTTAAGGTGACAGAATAATATATGATAAAATTCATTGTTAATAATGTGTGTGAACCATGTAGGTAACACATATGCAGTTTGTGATAGAACAGTGAATACATGAATACAAACACATTCAGAGATAATAAAACACTGCAATAAAAGGTGACAAACCTTTCTCGAGTACCCATCTATAGCACCAAATATGACAATGTTGTACCTAGAAAACAAAATATGAATTGACAATGAGCAGTGCCCCCAAATAAGTAAATATGTGAATAAGTCTAATGTAAGTGTTACCGTATGAGCTTATGATTGGTATCTATATGGACTAACGACAAAGGCCCTTGCACAAAATATTTCCTCCTCACTATGCAGCCCAGCCGTGTCATTCTCTCCAAAACTCCTGGAGCATCAACTCTGTGCATGGACTCTTTAATACGATCCCATTGAACCCGATGTCCATCGGCTTGCAGACAGCCTTTTACCATGCGATATCCTGCATTTGGGATCCGGCATTTGATGGACTGGACTGCATTATCCAATTCACTGTCAGTTAGGGTGCTGTATGTGGACCACGTGGACAAGCCAAGTTCACGCATGCGCCTGAAAATTGTGCTCTGGCTGACACCCAACACACTGGCGATGCAAGACACTGGTAAGGGGACGTCGATGAGCCAAGACAGAAGCTCCTCAGAAAAAATGAACTTTGGTCGGCCTCCTTCTCCAGCTCTAATAAAAGCACAGGGACTCTATTGGGAAGCAGCTGCGTGGATCTTACTTTGCAGGGATAAAAGACAAGACACAATTTCAGCTGGGATGTTTAAAGTACTGGAGGCAGCTGTCAGAATGAATGCTTCTTGATTTACAATGTATTGTAAATAGTCCAAGTTCAAGTGTGGTTGATTCAACACATCTGTAATCCTCGATTTCAGATGTTCCAATAACCGAGTGGCCACTGGTCCCTGTAAACAACAAATGCCACTGTTAACATAGTCGTTTACCAACATAGAGTGTTTTATAAATTCCACATAGGCTGGACAGACATTCAAAATAATTTTGTATTTTTAGCAAAATAATATACCAATCATAAGCATTCGAGTTAATACAATAAATGTCAATTATTATTACTCTGATCCAAGAGGCTATGCAGGACATTTGCCTTATGGTTCATTTTTTTTACCTTGATTAAACGGCTTCAGAGTAATAGTGCTGGTTAAATAATAAACGACTTGTAACTCTTTACATGAAGAATATAACCCGGTGTCCCAGCTCTTGTCTCTGCGGCACCGCGACACAGCGACACAAACACGCCCCATAACCCCTAATCTCTTATTTATGACAGATAAGACTACAAATATATACACGTCATAATGTGTGTATGATAATCCATTGATCCACTGATTGACTCCCCGCTGGCTTCGTTGTAAACAAATGCACGAGACCGAGAACAGAGTTAGCAAAGAAGAACTGAAACCGGACTTAACTTACAGTAAGGCAAACGATGGGCAGAAATATACGACAACTGACACAATTTATAAATCGATGGAAGCCGTATTTTGGTCAACATTATATCTAAAATTAGTTTAGTTTAGTTTTTTCATATTTTGCAGGTAAGCCAACTTCTAACGTTAATGCTAGTAGGCTAATGCAAGCACTAGGCCTAACTGTGGGTCACCGGCACGTCGTTAGCTTGCAAGCTAAGCAGTACGTCTGTACGTCCATAAACTGTATATTATTTAAAACAGTACAATTTTATGAAATAAATAAATAAATAAATATTGGATGTGTTATTGACTTTACCTGTGATGCTTCACTTGCATCCCCACGAGCATCCCTGGGTGCACCGCTTGCAGCCATCTTTGGCTTGTGCGCATGCGCTTTCGGAGCAATCGGGGTTCGATTAGTTTCCCCTGTGACCTGCCTGTGACCTATGTGACGTCATTTGAACACTTTTCTACTCGTACCCACAAACTTGAATTCGTATTCACAGTGAAGACTTCATAGTCGTAGAAATTAGAGTTGTATTCACAAGACTTTGCACTCACATCTTTTAGATTCATACTCACATAAAAACAATTCTAACCCAAACAATTTCTCAGACTCATGCGTATGACAGCAGAATTTTGTGTACAACTTTTTTATTGACATACAAATGTTTAACATTACGAATACAAATGGTTAGAATCATGGATACATCTTTTTGGAAGTTGTCTTACTCCATACACTGTAGCCTGTAGCTCTGACTGCTTCTCTGTGCTCCACGCTCACGTGTGCGTGCCTGCGCGAGACCAGCGAAAGCATGAGCTTTGCTCACCCATGTTTACATCACGTGACACGTGTACCGCAGGGAGAGACAACGTAACCACAGAGCTAAAAGATAATTTGCACTACGGTCTTTTAGCAAAGAACAGCCCAACATGTCTGAAGACTTTGAAATTGAGGAGGAACAGCATTTCTCTGTTGAGCCGTATTTGTTTGAGCCCGAGTATACGGACGGAACTCAGGCTCCTGGACGAAGCAGCCGCCACAGCTCATGAGCCTAACAATCAGCAAGCCACAGAATACCGGAGTCGAGCAATGGAAACCTGGTGGTGTAGTTGTTTCAAATGCAAAGCAATGCCAACGGATGAGGAAAGTCTTTGCTGCTCAGACTGGGAATTGGCGATGCCTGCACTTGAGAATCTGGTCATCAGTACTGACGAGACTGTTGCTCTTCAGAGATCACCGATCACCCTGAGCGCGCGCACACGTGAATGCGGAGCACAGAAGCAGTCAGAGCTACAGGCTACAGTGAGGCTAAAAACAGAGTTCCCCCCCGTGACCCTCAAGAGGATGAAGCAGTTAGAAGATGGATGGATGGATGGATGGATGGATTGTGATCAGATATTGCAGGATCCCATAACAGTACAGGTGTAAATGCACCCAAACACACTGAGGATGGATTGTAAACCAATCAGTCAAACCACCTCAGGAGGTGGTCAGGGATTAATTGTGACCACATTTAACACTAGTGTGCTACTGCTTCAAACCAATGAGGTAGCAGCTGCTCTCCCTCACCTGAAGCTGAAGCTGCAGGGCGCACCATGCTCTCCCTCACCTGACACCGAAGCTGTGTGGTGCACACATCATGCTCTCTCTTATATACATACATATTTTTGCCCCTTACACAGCTTTTTTCGGGTTACCCGTTGGGCACCTGTAGGTACCCAACCCAGTACAGGACTCTGCTCAAAATGCAGATTGTTGGTGAGTTTCTTTAAAAACCAAAAATATGACTGAGAGCAGATCAAAAGACAATCTATTTCTGCAGCACAAAATGACTTGAGTCTTAATTCGTTCTGCTTCAAATGACCACAACATTTGACCTCCTCAGGCCTCTAATAAGTATTCATATAAATCACTGTGAGGGGAGAAAGGGAGAGGGAAAGTTTACTCTTTGGCTAAGTGTTAACAGCTTATAGATACATGCAAGCTGTGATGAAGAGCAGCCGGTAAACTCTGCTTCCTTTTGAGGGGTCACAAGCTGAAAAGGTTGGAAACTACTGCATCAGTGTGTTGTACTGACAAGTCAGAAACACAATCATGAACATGCAACATAAGAAAACAGCCCAGGTGCTTGCAGTAAGTAAGTAAGTATGCGATGTAGCTGCTATGTATTCCTTCATGGACATAATGACAAAGAGCAGGAAGACTCAGCCCACAAACTCTGAGTAAAAGTATGGCATGAATATAGCCTCAGACAAAATAAGAGTCAAGCTCATCTCTAAAGCCTCCTAACATCACCAGAACATGCATTTAAGAGCTGTCCACCTCACTGTCCTGCTCCACAAATATTCTGCCTTCAACTTTTTATTGGAGGCTATTTCTGTGTATAGAGCTATAGTTTGGCTTTAATGGCAGGTTAGGAGTCACACTTTATAGCTCAAGACTGAGGGTTTAGGGTAAACATCTGACTAAGTGCATGTAAGTAATTATGACTGAAATCTGGAGGCCAAGATTAGAGAGTCAGCCTGTAGCTGTGTTTGTCTGTGTATGAAGAGCAGACTCAACTCTGAAGAACAGGGCATGCTCACTAGATACAGACACAGCTAATCCTCCCAGGACACTGTCCTGAGTGATCTGACACACACGCACGCACGTGCGCACACACACACACACACACACACACACACACACACACACAGACTTCATACACACAATTTGGGTGAGAGCTGTATCCAGCCATATAGAGCACAGTCGGATTATGGATGTATTGAATGCTCACTTTGAAATTGCATCATCTTAAAATCAACAACTCCCTCACCAGGCACCACCCACCCCCTCCTCTTCCTCACATACAATCCCATAAACCTCCCTGAGCCAGGCTTTCCCCCCTGAAATGGGACCGCGTCTCGTTGCTCTGGACACTGGGACAAGATATTTGGCTATTTTATACTTTGTGCAAAATTAAAGGCCCAGTGTGTAAAATGGGTTGAAAACCGTTGAAAACAGTGACATCAGTGGTCAAATTCTAGATTGCAGGGCTCACTCGCTCACCCCTCCCGTCGGGTAAATGACGGTGGCCTCGTAGGGACAAAAAGCCTTGCGCACGACTTTTTCAGGAGTAGGTCTATCTAGCCACGAGGTGAATGTTTATTTTGAAATCTAAGCCATGTTACGATATTGTAATGAATCCCTCACGAGACCAGAGGAGCGTTCGGGAAAAAGGCCCGTTTATTTGAGCACTCCAGAAACTCTGGTAACACTCCACTCCGTCCCAAACTCTGACTCTTCTAGCGTAACAGACACACTTAATAACTTTACACACAAACTCGTTTGCCATCCTAAGTGGGGACCCCCCTCCCCTCTCTGCTACGCCAATCTCCAGCCCGCACACTGACTGACAGCGTAGCCGGTAAACAGTGCTCAGCTGTTTATTTAGCCTAGCAATATCTCCGGACTATAGTAGCTGCAATGGACAACTTTGAACGCGATTTTGAAGAGTTTCTTGTAGCGGACACAGACCCAGAGCCATACCTGTTTGAGCCGGAGCATACAGATGAGGAACTCCATGTGTTTGATGCTGAGCGGGTGAGAAGAGAGGCTGAATGCACGGAATGGGATTCAGTGCTACTGCTACCATCGTTGGGAGATATATCACCAGGAGGAAAAGCGCTGCAGAGAGTGCATCACAAGGAGTGAAGTTGCGTCTTCTTTTCCTCGCAGATGACGGTTCTGGTTCATTCTCTCCTGTTGCGTGGTAAGTGTGGTCCATTCGCAAACTTCATAACTAAAAAAACTTTTCACTACTCTCTATCGATGAACTACTAACACACTCTGCTGTTTCTTCCTCCTTCTTCTTTCCTTCCGCTGTCTTCGTTGGTTCATTTATACACACGAAATGCGTTCTCTGGCTGGCTGGATTTTCCGCTCGGTCTGCCGTACATACATGGCGGCGCAAGATGGCGACCTCTCTAAAGCAAGGCCCTTGATATATATATATATATATACAGTACAGGCCAAAAGTTTGGACACACCTTCTCATTCAATGCGTTTTCTTTATTTTCATGACTATTTACATTGTAGATTCTCACTGAAGGCATCAAAACTATGAATGAACACATGTGGAGTTATGTACTTAACAAAAAAAGGTGAAATAACTGAAAACATGTTTTATATTCTAGTTTCTTCAAAATAGCCACCCTTTGCTCTGATTACTGCTTTGCACACTCTTGGCATTCTCTCGATGAGCTTCAAGAGGTAGTCACCTAAAATGGTTTTCCAACAGTCTTGAAGGAGTTCCCAGAGGTGTTTAGCACTTGTTGGCCCCTTTGCCTTCACTCTGCAGTCCAGCTCACCCCAAACCATCTCGATTGGGTTCTTGGTCAAATAGCCCTTACACAGCCTGGAGGTGTGTTTGGGGTCATTGTCCTGTTGAAAAATAAATGATCGTCCAACTAAACGCAAACCGGATGGGATGGCATGTCGTTGCAGGATGCTGTGGTAGCCATGCTGAACTCTGTGTGGCATTCATCTGGTCTCTGATCTGAGCTGCTGTTAACTTGCGATTTCTGAGGCTGGTGACTCGGATGAACTTATCCTCAGAAGCAGAGGTGACTCTTGATCTTCCTTTCCTGGGTCGGTCCTCATGTGTGCCAGTTTCGTTGTAGTGCTTGATGGTTTTTGTGACTCCACTTGGGGACACATTTAAAGTTTTTGCAATTTTCCGGACTGACTGACCTTCATTTCTTAAAGTAATGATGGTCACTCGTTTTTCTTTAGTTAGCTGATTGGTTCTTGCCATAATATGAATTTTAACAGTTGTCCAATAGGGCTGTCGGCTGTGTATTAACCTGACTTCTGCACAACACAACTGATGGTCCCAACCCCATTGATAAAGCAAGAAATTCCACTAATTAACCCTGATAAGGCACACCTGTGAAGTGGAAACCATTTCAGGTGACTACCTCTTGAAGCTCATCGAGAGAATGCCAAGAGTGTGCAAAGCAGTAATCAGAGCAAAGGGTGGCTATTTTGAAGAAACTAGAATATAAAACATGTTTTCAGTTATTTCACCTTTTTTTGTTAAGTACATAACTCCACATGTGTTCATTCATAGTTTTGATGCCTTCAGTGAGAATCTACAATGTAAATAGTCATGAAAATAAAGAAAACGCATTGAATGAGAAGGTGTGTCCAAACTTTTGGCCTGTACTGTATATATATATATATATATATATATATATATATATATATATATATATATATATATATATATATATATATATATATATAAGCATAATTATAAGGCTACGAAAACCAAACAAATTTTATTTTATAGCGATTATACACTTGTATAAACATATTAATGGGTAGAATATTCAGATTCAGATTCAGATTGACAATAAACCATGCCAAATATTACACGCTGGCCCTTTAAAACCCCCACCAGCAATGCATCCCGTCGCCTTTTTCTCACCTCAGGTGTTTTGGTAAATGGTAAATGGACTGCACTTGTATAGTAGTATAAATGTAAAATGTGTATAGTAACCTAAATAGATAATACACAGAATATATACAGTCAAGGTAAAATGGGGTTATTGCACAAGTTGAAGTATTGCACATGTTGACAGTGGGTGAAATAGTCTCAGGGCCACTCAGAGTAGTTGTACAGTTTGATGGCCACAGGCAGGAATGATTTCCTGTGGCGCTTAGTGGTACATTTAGGTGGTATGAGTCTCCCACTGAAAGTACTCTTGTGTCTGAGCAGCACATGGTGGAGTGGGTGTGAGACATTGTCCAAGATAGTTCGTAGCTTAGACAGCATCCTCCTCTCTGACACCACCATCAGAGAGTCACACTCCGCTCCCACGACGTCACTGGCCTTGCGGATCAGTTTGTTGAGTCTGCCACCCTCAGCCTGCTGCTCCAGCACACAACGGCATAGAGGATAACACTGGCCACCACAGAATCATAGAAAATCCTGAGCATAGTCCGGCAGATGTTGAAGGGCCTCAGTTGCCTCAGAAAATAGAGACGGCTCTGGCCCTTCCCGTAGAGAGAGTCAGTGTTCTTTGCCCAGTCCAATTCATTGTCCATATGTACCCCCAGGTACTTATAGCTCTCCACAATGTCCACACTGACCCCCTGGATGGAAACAGGGGTCATCGGTGTCTTGGTCCTCCTCAGTTCCACATTCAGTTCCTTTGTCTTTGCCATGTTGAGCTGCACATGGTTCTGCTCACACCATATGACAAAGTTATCCAAAACAGCCCTGTACTCATCCTCATCACCCTTGGTGATACATCCAATTATAGCAGAGTCATCAGAAAACTTCTGAAAGTGGCAGGTCTCAGTGCAATAGCTGAAGTCCGTGGTGTAGAGGGCAAGGAGGAAGTGAGAGAGGACAGTCCCCTGCGGGGCCCCGGTATTGCTGACCACTCTGTCTGACACAGTGTTGCAAGCGCACATACTGTGGTCTGCCAGTCAAGCAGTCTACAATCCAGGACACCAGGGGGGCATCCACCTGCATTACTGTCAGCTTGTCACCCAGTAGAGCTGGACGGATGGTGTTGAACGCACTAGAGAATTCAAAAACATGACCCTCACAGTGCTCGGCGGCTTGTCCAGGTGGGCGTAGATGCGGTTGAACAGGTAGATGATGGCGTCCTCAACTCCAAGTTGGGGCTGATAGGTGAACTGGAGGGGCTCCAAAAGTGGCTTGACCATGGGCCAGAGCTGCTCCAAGACGAGTCTCTCCAGGGTCTTCATGATGTGGGAGGTCAATGCCATGGGTCTGTAGTCCTTGGAGCCACTGGGACGTGACGTCTTTGGCACAGGAACAAGGCAGGATGTCTTCCACAGCATGGGGACCCTCTAGAGACTCAGGCCCTGTTTAGACGACAATGGTTTCTCTAAAAACGGAAAAGTCTGTCCTTTGCGTTTTAAAAAACTTCTGCATTTATATGACAACGTTATTGAAGCGATCTCCGTTCACACGGAGCCACATAATCTACTGGAAACGCTGTAGTATGCACGCCAGGCCAATGGATGGCAGTGTAAATTTGCAAAGCAACACCACGGCATGATGCCATGCGCCTGCACTGAAGCGCCTTCCTCTACAACGCAGTGATTACAAACCAAAACAAAGAAGACACAATGGCAAAAGCATGCACAGATAACTTTGTCTGGATGGACGACGAGGTGGAGTCGCTACAGTAACAGATCTACTCTTCACTTCAAGTCAACAGGGTGAGCAGCACAAACAGAGCTCGGCATTGTTGTTGTGATGGTCAGCATGCCTAGTGACTGGAACCGTAATGCGCATGTGCGAAAAGTCTCTGTTTTCAGAGGAACTGCATATTGCAAGTTTACATGACAACGGAGACGCTGCTGTTTCCAAAAAGTTGCTCTCTGGAACCTGTTTTCGAAACGTGTTTTCAGGCACCCAAAACCCTGCTGTCGTGTAAACGATCGGCCAAAACGCAACTAAAGTTTACCGTTTTCAGTTGAAATCGTTGTCGTATAAACGGGGCCCCAGGCTCATGTTGAAGACATGCTGGAGTACTCCACATAGCTGGGGGCACAGGCTTTGAGCACCCTGGGGCTGACACCATCAGGGCTTGGAGCCTTATTTGAGTGGAGTCTCATCAGCTGTCTTCTCACATGGTCAGCAGTGAAGCACATTATGGAGGTGACGACACGTGGGTGAGGGGTGTAGTCCTCATGATGGCGAGGGCAGTCAGTCTGGCCACGGGGGAGGAGGTGTGAGGAGGGCTCACGCAGGAGGGTGTTGGGGTGTGAGAGGGAGGAGTGGGGGAGGAGGGCAGAGTGGGTGATGGTTGTCCAAGACAGACAGCAGAAGAGTCAGGGGGGATGGGCAGGGCCAGCAGTGTCAGATCTGTTAAAAACAAATTCAGTTCATTGGCCCTGTCCACGCTGCCTTCAACTCCTCTGTTGTTGTTGGTCCTGAAACCAGTGATGGTCCTCATTCCACTCCAGATCTCTCTCACATTGTTCTGCTGGAGTTTCCACTCCAGCTTCCTCCTGTACCTCTCCTTAGTCTCCCTGATCTTTATCTTCAGCTCCCCCTCTATTGTTCTCACCTCCTCCCTGTTACCAGCTGTGAAGGCCCTCTTTTTTGCATTGAGGATGGCTTTGATGTCCTTTGTTACCCATGGTGTGTTATTTGGATAACAATGGACAGTCCTGGCTGGGACAGTGGAGTCCACACAGAAACTTATGTAGTCCGTGATGCATTTTGTGAGCCCATCAATGTCCTCCCCATGTGGCTCACAGAGTGCCTGCCAGTCTGTCACCCCAAAACAGCCCTGCAGTGTCTCATAAGCCTCCTCCGACCATCTCCTCACTGTCCTCATGGTCGCAGGCTGGCTCTTGACTAGTTGTACATAGTAGGGGTTGAGGTGCACCAGGTTGTGGTCTGACCTACCCAGAGAGGGGAGGGAGGAGCAGCTGTATGCATCCTTGGCGTTTGCATACAGCAAGTCCAGTGTTCTCTCTTTTCTGGTAGGACAGTTCACATACTGTGTAAATGTGGGCAATGTTGTTGCCATGGTGACGTGGTTGAAGTCACCCGAGATAGTTATGAAGGCACTCGGGTGTTTAGTCTGCAGGCGTCACAGGCTGACGTCGGGTTAGCAGAGGGGGGGATGTAAACAGACACCATAATGGCATGTGAAAACTCCCTGGGCAAATAATACGCCCTGAGTCCAACAGCAAACAGTTCAATGTCTGGGTAACAGATTCGTTCCTTAATAGAAATATGGTCAGGACTGCAGCATCAGTTGTTGACTAGAACGGCAAGCCCCCCTCCTTTGCGCTTACCGCTCTCGGTGCAGTCCCAGTCGGTCCAAACAGTCTGAAAGCCGCTGATGGAGACGTTGTTGTCGGGAATGTCCTGGTGAAGCCATGTCTCAGTAAAGCACATCAGACTACATTCCCGTTACTCCTTCTGACTCCTGGCGACCGCTGTTAGCTCGTCCATCTTATCTGGGGGCAGTAGCTCAGTCCATAGGGACTTGGGTTGGGAACCGGAGGGTCGCCTGTTCAAGTCACCGTCCGGACCAAAATATGGAGCGTGGACTGGTAGCTGGAGAGGTGCCAGTTCACCTCCTGGGCACTGCCGAGGTGCCCCTGAGCAAGGCACCGAATTCCCCAACTGCTCGGAGCGCCTGTCATGGGCAGCTCTCCACTTAGTGCATGTATAGGTCCAGTTTGTGCATGTGTGTGTTTGGACCTGTGTGTAATTGACAACAGAGTGAAAAATTGAATTGAATTTCCCCTCGGGGATTAATAAAGTATATAAAAAAAAATAAAAACAATAAAAAAATTGCCAGCGACCTCACATTGCCCATGATGAGAGAGGGGAGACAGGGCTTATATTTCCTCTTCTCCATAAGCCTCTGTTGTCTCAACCCTGCTTTTTTCCTCCGCTCTTTAATTCCTCCCCTGCATCCTCTGTGTGTTTTACTCCACATTTCAGCTGGGATCTCTGCCTCAGCAAGATCAGCTGATCTCTGGAGTAAACAATGCAGCCATGAATTTGTTGCGCAATGGTGCCGGGTCCGAATGAAAGAATTAATAATTCCAGAGTGAGGAAACAGAGCACAACTCTCTCTATCAGCATGTTTGGAGAGGGCGCCATTTCAAAATGTCAGTCATAAAATACAAGCACAAGTACCTAACTTAATAAAGCAAACAAGTAGAAAAACTAAGAAAAAAGGCAGAAGCGACTGCAACAGGCTGCATGCACGGACGCATGCGCACTGTTTAGATAGGCATAGCGCCTTTCTAGTCTTGTGACCACTCATAGCACTTTTACACTACATGTCACACTCACCCATTCACACACAGTCACACACTGGTGGCCAAGGCTACCATACAAGGTGCCACCTGCTACTCAGTAACCATTTACACACTCTCACACACCAATGGCACAGCCATTAGGGGCAGTTTGGGGCTCAGTATCTTGCCCAAGGATACTTTGATATGCGGACAGGAGGACCAGAGGACTGAACCACTGCTCTTCCAATTAGTGGACGAACCTGCTCTACCTCGACCACTGCTGCCCCACTGCTGCCCCAAGAAACATATTTTAGTGCACTGTTTAACTGTAATATCAGATTATTGGTTACCAGCCAGGCACCATATTGTTTTGTAATGCCAGTTGGTATTATGTCACCCACCAGCACAAGTGATTTTTGGTCCAGTGCAGCCCAGTGCATTCCGGTAGTTGCAGGTTTTCAATTCAATTCAATTCAAATCATTTTATGTATCCCCAAGGGGCATTTAAAAGGGCATGACAGTAGCTATAAAAACACAATCAGTGACACAAAAGTCAGCACATACACTGCAACATACAAAATAAAAAAAATAATTTATAAAGTGCATGGATTGTAAAGTGTTAAAGTGTTAAAGGCCCAGTGTGTAAAATGGGTTGAAAACCGTTGAAAACAGTGACATCAGTGGTCAAATTCTAGATTGCAGGGCTCACTCGCTTACCCCTCCCGTCGGGTAAATGACGGTGGCCTCGTAGGGACAAAAAGCCTTGCGCACGACTTTTTCAGGAGTAGGTCTATCTAGCCACGAGGTGAATGTTTATTTAGAAATCTAAGCCATGTTACGATATTGTAATGAATCCCTCACGAGCAGGAGACCAGAGGAGTGTTCGGGAAAAAGGCCCGTTTATTTGAGCACTCCAGAAACTCTGGTAACACTCCACTCCGTCCCAAACTCTGACTCTTCTAGCGTAACAGACACACTTAATAACTTTACACACAAACTCGTTTGCCATCCTAAGTGGGGACCCCCCTCCCCTCTCTGCTACGCCAATCTCCAGCCCGCACACTGACTGACAGCGTAGCCGGTAAACAGTGCTCAGCTGTTTATTTAGCCTAGCAATATCTCCGGACTATAGTAGCTGCAATGGACGACTTTGAACGTGATTTTGAAGAGTTTCTTGTAGCGGACACAGACCCAGAGCCATACCTGTTTGAGCCGGAACATACAGATGAGGAACTCCATGTGTTTGATGCTGAGTGGGTGAGAAGAGAGGCTGAATGCACAGAATGGGATTCAGTGCTACTGCTACCATCGTTGGGAGATATATCACCAGGAGGAAAAGCGCTGCAGAGAGTGCATCACAAGGAGTGAAGTTGCGTCTTCTTTTCCTCGCAGATGATGGTTCGGGTTCATTCTCTCCTGTTGCGTGGTAAGTGTGGTCCATTCGCAAACTTTATAACTAAAAAAACTTTTCACTACTCTCTATCGACGAACTACTAACACTCTCTGCTGTTTCTTCCTCCTTCTTCTTTCCTTCCGCTGTCTTTGTTGGTTCATTTATACACACGAAACGCGTTCTCTGGCTGGCTGGATTGTCCGCTCGGTCTGCCGTACATACATGGCGGCGCAAGATGGCGACCTCTCTAAAGCAAGGCCCTTGATATATGTATATATATATATATATATATATATATATATATATATATATATATATGAAAGCATAATTATAAGGCTACGAAAACCAAACGAATTTTATTTTATAGCGATCATACACTTGTATAAACATATTAATGGGTAGAATATTCAGATTCAGATTCAGATTGACAATAAACCATGCCAAATATTACACACTGGCCCTTTAATAGTGCTTCAGCGTTGAGGAGCTGGACAGTCTTGGGGACAAAGGTTGCGTTCCTCTTCTGTCAGCCTGGACAGTGTAGTCTGCTGTCCGAGGGGAGCCATTCAAACTCAGGACACAGAAAATGGTATTTTACAGTCTGCTGAGCGCATAGGGCAGTGAGTGCTCGGACAGGCTCCTCAATGATTTTTGAGCAGGCTTTGACAATGTTCAGCAGGTGGTTTCTGTTCTGCAGGGTGATGGAGTAGAACCAGCAAGTGAAAGAAAAAGTTATTACATTTTCAATGAAAGCACAAAAGAATGTGGTGAGAATGTCCTTGTTAACCCCAAATGATTTCAGCTTCCTGAGTAGGTACTGTCTCTGATGACATTTCTTTAGGATCTCCTTTGTGTTAGAGAAAAACCTCAGCAAGTTGTTGAAGAAAGTATTTGTACTCCTCCACAATCTCCACTGGTTCCTCCTGTATGATGGTAGTGACTGCCTCAGCCACCTGTCTCTGGTTGGGGGAAAAAGTCACATTCATCTCCTTGGTCTTATTTATGTTGAGCTCAAGGCAAGAGCTTCCACACCACTCCACAAAGTCCTGTAGAGCTGAGCTGTGATGATGTGTGCGGCCAGAGAGCAGAGACAGGAGGACTATGTCATCAGCAAATTTAACAAAGTGACAATTTGGTTGGGCAGATCTGCAGTCATCTGTGTAGAGGATGAAGAGAAGTGGAGAAAGGACACATCCTTGTGGAGAGCCAGTGGAGGTGAAGAGGATCTCAGACAGAGTATTATTCACCAGCACTCTCTGTGACCTGTTTGTAAGAAAGTCAGTAATCCACAGAGTGAGTTGGTGATTGAGGTGGAAGCGTGTAATAAGCTTCTCAGCTAAAACGTGTGGCTGCATGGTGTTAGATGCAGATGAAAAGTCTGCAAACAGGAGTCTGGCTACCTCTTTGCAGAAGCAAATGCCAAACCCCATTCTCTGGCCATGTAGCACTAATTAAAAAGTATTTGCCTGTCTCCACTGCATAGACAGACCAGTTGCATAAAAAGTCCAACAACCACTGACTTTCACCCAGGAGGCCAGTGTTCAAACCCAGTTATTTTTTCCTAAACCCAACCATGTGCATATGTTGTTGTTGTTATGTTTGTTATTGAAGGATAAAATGTCAATGTGCTGTATTGTACCGACATAGTGCATTTAGTTTTTGAAAGAGTCCGTATGCAAACTGTACATTTCTTGTGAAAACAGAAGTGTATTTTGAAAACACACAATGCATGTAACAGGCTGAACACAGCTTGACACGGCATCCCAGAACATCAAAAACCAACGCACTCAGGGAACCTTACATGTTGTATGTCGACATGTAAAGTTTATGACCAAGTGAGAGTATGTTGGTCCTGTCGGTCCAGTAGGAAAAGTTCTTTCCTCCAATAGTGACCTTCACTTTGGAAAGGCAGAATACTTGGTTCCATTAAGTCAGATTTAAAGATACTGGGTTTAATTCATGAAACGTGAGCAGAAGGAATTTGTGTGTAAACTGTTCGCAGACGGAAATTTACGTGCGTGTCCGCATTCATCAATATTTTAGTAGCTCCGATCTTTTCGTAGCTACCAACAAAATCTACTCCTGCTCCTGACCACTCGTAGTGCTTGTGTAAATTTAGTAAAGCACATAAATATTGCTTGTCACTATTGGAAATTACAATTTTAATCCGTAATGCGCTCTGTTATGTACACAATACACAGATGTATTTGAAACACGTAATCTAAACATGACAAAATATTAAAAATATAACACATTTAGTTAAATTAGTTGGTAATTAGCAGGTTTAAGATCCAGATTAGGTTCATGATTGTGAATTATCTATGTAAATCAACTCAGTAGAGTACACGTTCTTTCTACATGTTGAATGATGATAATAAAAATATCCGTAAGGACAGCCGGATCACAGCCTCTTCGGCCTTCGGCCGTCCCCACTTCATTCAAAACCCCACAAATGAATCTTCTGTTTGTTTGGTGACCGCTGTATTTTTTGTGTGTGCTTATAGGCCATAAGGTGAACGCAAGAGCCCTGTGATCTGGGTCGTAATTCGGCACTTGTTCTGTCTGAGCGTAATGATCTGTTCCGCCTGAGCGTTATTCGCTGGGTCGGTGGTGACAAAAATTATTTTTTCTTTCTCTCTCTTTCTTTCTTTGCGCCATGACTGACAGGTCGACTGGATGCACCTACACCTCCTTATATGGTGGTAATTGGCTATTCATGGGTGGGGATTTATGCTAATTGCTGATTACCGGGAGCGTGCTGTCACTTTCCGATGGATTGGCATTCATGATCATACACACGTGTTTTACGATCAAATCTGAGTTTCCCGCGGCGTTCCTGAATCCGTAGTAGGTTTTTAGTAGAGTAGGCTTTTATGTGCAACTCTACACACAGATTTACTCATTTTTCATGAATAAGACCCACTGACTGTTATGACATCCAGAAATATTGCTGTTCCAAAGTGCTTACACTGTAACTCAGCATGAATCTTTCACATGTTCAGTGAAGGGTTAGAGGAGCCATCCACATACACACTGACCTAACCACCCTCATCAACACACGCAGACACACACAGAAACAGTCTGCACATGACTGGGAGTGTGTCTTCATGCTGATGGAGACTGTTGTCCCACATTAAAGAAAAACCTTGATGAACCTCTGTTGTACTTGGCTGAACTAACCCTCACCATTCAGTTACATTCAGTTCCCAAATCAGAGTAAAGCTATCACTTCCTCAATCAATCAATCAATCAATCAATCATTTGTCACATGGAATTATATTAGGTACAGCTCCAGTGAAATGTGATCCCATCAGCTCCTTTAACTTGTGGTCTGTAATTTAGTCCTTTTTTCTGTATTCTTGCATTGCTAGCTGCTGCTTTATAATTGTCCATGTTTCTTCTCATGGGTCTGGTAATCCATGGTTTCTGGTTGTGGTATGATTTGACTGTCTACACATCTCGACCTCAACAAGATGGCCTCCTCCTGAACATGGGCAGTGCTGTACTGCAACCAGCTCTGAACGGATGCAGTGATCCACAGCAGGAACAAAACAACACCTCATATTTCCACTGTCACACTAGTCCTTTTTCATCATAAAGTGCACACCTCCTCTCCTTCTCTCCCAGAGTCCTCTGCTTTGTCAGATTGGCATGTAAGAAAAAAAAAAAAATCACCAAAGCCAGGTTTTCAGTGAATCACAGGATATTACAGTTCTATGCTTTGAAGGAACTTTAATTTTTTTGATGTGAGCATTATTTCTATGCACATGTGCATACAATATGATCATATCTACTGTATATTGTGTGTGTGTGTGTGTGTGTGTGTGTGTGTGTGTGGATTCTAAGGCAGGACAATGACAACAGACATAGAGTGTGACACACACACGTGGGTAAATGGTTTTATGAGACTGTCAGTCACAGCACAGAGACAGACCTCTCTGAGTATGTACACATCATTCTGTTCCCCTCTCTGACTTTAACACACTCCACATAGAGTCATACCATTAACTGATAATGACATTTAGGTGAATCAGCTTCTGAAGTCAACACCTTCACCATGGCCACCTAAAATATAATCTTAAGCAATACCCATATGTTTTCATCTTTAAGTTTAAAGAGACATCTTTGTCTTTTACAAATACAAACAGTGCACCACCTGCTACCTTTACAAATATCGGCACAAATATCTTAGGCCTGGCTCACACTACAGGATTCTCGGGCTGATTTGACCCAGATTCTGCCCTCCCAACAATCAGCGGAGAAATTGGGTCTCGGACCTTGATTGGCCCCGATGTTCGGCCCAGATTATCTTCTAGTGTGAGCGGGTGAAAGATGAACTCCACTATCGGCTCACAGACTCGTCAAGGCCGACCCGATTATTTTCAAACATGTTTGATTTTTAGCCGGAAGTGGATGCCAACTGCCGTAAAAGAAGCAGACGAAGAAGAAGGGGGGGGGGCGGGGGGGGGGGGTCTGTATGTGTCTGAGAGAGAGGGATGGAAAGCTACAAGTTGATGATGCTGATTGATTTGTATGATTTCAGTCGAGGAGATGAAGACTAGGGTGACAACATTGAGGACCCAGTACACTAAACTTTTGAAGCCCCAACCCAGTGGAGGTTGGGAGAAGTGTTTGACGTCAAGGCAGAGATGGCTGTTGAGAAACTTAGAGTTTCTCAAGAAACATGTTGCACAGCACCACAGTGAGAACAGTGTAAGCACACCAGTATGAGAGGGGGAATAACTGTTAACTCTTTCAACGTCTGCTTTTCCCATTAAAATGTAACGTTGTTGCTAGCTTGCAAAAATGTTAATAGTTAGCTTAACAGCTGCATTTGTGTCACTTTCATGTTTGACACTTGGTTCAATCATCCTGTTAAGCTCCAAAACAGTTTCCTTGGTAAACCAGTATCTTGCAAAAAAATCATATATTCAGTCACCAACTACTCTGGGTTCAATGCACTGTATGTGACTACACAAACGTTTAATGAGGTAATTGTATAATAGTTTTAACTACACAACTTTTCCCAGTAAGTTACAATAGGCTCTATGCTCAGCTCCACTACTCCTTGAAATTAAAGCAGGTCTTTTATTTCCTGTCTTACATTATTGGCCAAACCGATTAATCCAGTTGTCCCTGATCATTGTTGTGACTGTTGACACACCTGGATTAATCAGTTTGGCCAATAAGGCAGGAAATAAAAGACCTGCTTTAATTTCAGGAAGTAGTGGAGTTGTGCATAGAGCCTAATCATTTGTTTTAGCAATACTCTGTTGATGAATGCATGACTAGGCACACACAGACACACCACTGACATTTGACTGTCTTTCAGCTTGATCAATCCATCAAGGACTTGTTGAGTGATGAGCGCGACATGAATGACCACGCCAGCGATGAGGACAACATGTCCGAAATTGCTACGTAAGGTACACTCATGGTTTTGTTTACATTTTTCATTTACTTGTATATTATCTGGTTGTGGTTAGTTGTTTAAATTCAAACAATCCAGTAACTTTTCCCATGCAGTTGCACTATGAAAATCTGTGGATAAATAGCAGATAAATACTCCTTTCAGTTTTGATAGACAGGTGATAATTTAGATCCTCTTTGAACCATCTTTGTCTCTTATTTCTCTTAGACAGATAAACCAGAGAGACAATAATATATTTGTAAACTTATCTGTGATCTATACAATAAATCCATGCCCCATCCCACTGTGTAACAGGTGAAAGAGTCACATACTGTAATGCTGGTTTGGGAAAAGTGACAGCATAATCAGGGCAGTGTTATGGATGCTTAGTAGGTTTTTGTGCAAATTAGGAGCAACAAAGTCAGGCAACTTAAAAAGTATTTCAAATTGTCAGTTAGTTTTATGTGATATTTTATGTCTCACTGCATAATATTTTTCATTGGAGTGTATTTATTAATTTGTTCCCTAGTTTTATTAATTTCTGTATGGTCCTCATAAGTGTTTATCATGTCTACCACAGGACCACAACCCTCCACCCAACAGGAAAATGGTCCCTCTCCTCCCACTTCCAGGCCTGGTTCAAGTCGCCGCAGAGGGGAGGAAACAGTAGAGCATCAGAAACTGAAGCTATTGCAGCAGATGTCACCTTCCATTGTGTCCAAGCCCGCTCCTGATGCTTACACTTCATTTGGAAATCATGTTGCGGATGAGCTTAGGCTGATAAAAAAATGTGGCCACTCAGACAAATGTAAAAAGAAAAATAATGAATGCTTTGTGCAGGTGAAACGGTTGGATATGGAGCTGGTGGCAAAAGTGTGGATAGTTGCTGACTGCATTGGTCTGCTTCCTGGGCCTCAAACAAACTTCTGCTCACCTCGCACACACCAATACTGTTACAAACCCATCACCATGTCGCCCCTACCACTCAGGGACCACCCACACACATTTATAGAAATGTTACACGATTGATATGCTGCTAATTGGAGTGGATTACTGCCGAACAAAATTTCATTGTTTGCAATGAGAATTAAAGAATCTTATCTTTGTGTTACACGATTTATAGTAGCAGTGACAACTATAGCTGGCTACATGTAGTTTGTCTACTTTCTATCACTTATAAAATTCTATTTTATGATATTGTGTTCTCAGGCACCCTTGTTTCTAAAATATGAATATAAATGTTTTGCATTTGTAAATGTTGAGATGCACTGTAATGTTGAAAAGGCTAAAACAAATATATGAAATGTGGTGATGGATAGTCATTTTATTTTCATCATAAATAATCATTTGTAATATTTTGATTTATAATCATTTACATTTTCAGTTTCAAAATACTCTGTACAAAAAAGCAGTATTAAACAGTAAAGCAATCTTAGTAGTACAATCAAAAATATTTAAGTACCTTCAAATTGGAACAAATAAGTAGCTAAAGGTTCTTGGCTTCATTCCATAACGGTAAACGGAGTGATCTGGACGCAACGGACCACTCACGCTCCAGCTGGTGGGTGACGTAGTAGGTGACGTACCGCGAGTTGGCTGGTGATTGATCCTCGCTCTACAGTTTTCAACATGGAGGCCGGGTAACAAACAATCTCATTTTACAGCTAAACAGTAACTAAAGTATGTTTCTGAAAACATATATTTACACATAACATAGGCAACGCAGTAACAGAATATGGTTACAGAAAACCTCTCTTTTTTAAATGTAGTCTTTTTGCCATGGTATCTGGCAGCTGCCTGTAGGGGTAGGACTTCATCAGGTCTGTTCTAAGAGGGTAAGCCTCATCCCCCACAAACATGTAGGGACACACAACCTCGGAACTGGGTAGCTTTTTGGGAGGCGGGACATCCAGGAGAGCCCGGTCAAATGCTCTCTTCAGGTCAGAATGGGCAAAAAGCCCAGCATCTGAGACCCTCCCCTGAGCACCAACACTAACATAAATGAACTTATAATGTGCATCTACAGCAGCCATCATAAGAACTGAAAATCTGCTTTTATAATTGAACCATGTGCTACCGCTGTGGGCCGGGGGCTGGATGTAGATATGTTTTCCATCGAGGGTGCCCAGACAATGTGGAAATTGCCATTTCTCCCAAAAGCCTGCCACTCCTCCTCTGATTTTGGTGTCTGCAAATAGAAGAGCAGAATGATAGATTAACATAAACAGTCATACCACTTAAAATAACAAATTACTTACAATTCCTAAGAAATGTAACATGCTATGTATTCTGTTACCTTCTGATAAGGAGAGAGGAGGAGGAGGAGAGAGGATGAGAGAGGTGAGGAGGAGAGAGGAGGAAGAGAGTGGAAGAGGAGAGGGGGAGGAGAGAAGATGGGGAGAGAGGAAGATGAGGAGGTGAGTGGAAGAGGAGGAGGAGGAGAGAGGAAGAGGAGAGAGAAGAAAGGGAGGAGAGAAGATTAGGAGAGAGGAAGAAGAGGAGGAGAGTGGAAGATGAGGAGGAGAGAGGAAGAGGAGAGAGAAGAAAGGGAGGAGAAGATGAAGAGAGAGGAAGAAGAGGAGAGTGGAAGATGAGGAGGAGTGGAGAGGAGGAGAGAGGAAGAGGAGAGGACAAGCAGAGAGGAAGAGAGGGAAGAGTGGAGAGGAAAGGAGGATTCTAACCTTCAGGAACTCATCTTTCAAGACCTGATGCAGGGCCTCGCATGTCTCCTTCACAATAGTAGATATTGTTGTTGCCCCAATCCCATACTGGAAACTCAGGGATTTACAGGTTTCACCTATAACGGAGAAAAACAAAGCAACATTACTCCAAAATAAAAATACAACTGAGAAAAAAACTGTACATGTGTATCTCATATCTATAAACACCTGTTGCCAAGAATCTCAGTGTGAAGGACAGCCTCTCCCTTGCAGTAATTGCTATCCTCATCTTGGTGTCTTGTCTGGTGATCAGTGGTCCCACCATTTCTAAAAGCACATCAAATTTGTCACAGGTCATCAGTAGCATCTCTCTGAAGCCCGACCTGTCCTCCAACTAAACACAAACAGACCAAGGTTATTATAGTAAAACTAAACTAAAAACTAAAACTGGGTGTGAAAAAACATTTTAGTTAACTGAAATAAAAATCAAATAATAAAAACTAGACTTAAAGGAGCAATAAGCGAAATTCATCATTTCTAGATTGAAGGAAATAAAAAATTGCTATGTGAAGAACTAGAGGTGTAATTTCATCTGGAGTATAGCATGACCTCTCACACCCTCTCTCTGTGTTGATCTCCAGCCCATTGTTTACAAGCCAGTCCGGCTGCGCGTTCATGTACGTTCATGTGAATCCCCCCCTCCTCTTCTCGGAGCCCTTGACCCTCCCTCCCTATAAAAGACTACAGCCTAAAGTCAAATGTCTGTTTTAATTAGTGTTACAGTAACGTTAGGCACATGTCGCTATGTCGATTCAATTAAATTTAATGTTACAGTCGTAGCATGGGTTAATGTCCAGAGTTTGAGTTATTAGTGGTTCGGTCCCAGCAATGGGTCAGGCATTACGGTTGTGTTAGGTGAGTAGCCCAGCAGCCCAGCTAACATTTGCAATTAGCATTGTAAAATGGCGGCTGTGTTTAGCTATTTCCCTGCCTACTTCAGTGATGATGGTACCTGTAATAAATGCAATATATTTGCAGAAATGGAGGCAAGGCTCAGTGACTAGAAGAGCTGGTAGAAGCGCTCCATAGCTGCAAGCTACTCCAGTAGCCATAGTAGCTCTAGTGCTAACTCTGGGAGCTAATGCTAACAGTCCTCTCTTCTCCGTGCTCCCGGCTCACGGAGAAGAGTTGGAACGTTAGCATGGCAGCCGACTAGTGCTAATGCTAACGTCCCCACGCTTCTTGGCTCCGGTTCACTGAGCCTGGCAGAGAAGCGTAGGGACGTTAGCACTAGTTGGCTGCCATGCTAACGTTCTAACTCAGTTGGAGTTGGAGTGTTAGCGTGGCAGCCGAGTAGTGCTAATGCTAACAGGAAAGCAGGGAAATAGCTAAACACAGCAGAGACCGAGAGTGAGTGAAAGACATTGCTAACTTCTAAACTAAGCCAAACTAAGTTGGCTGTTTAGGTTTTATTTCATCGCCCCTGTGGCGAGTGAATCTGCCTGCAGTGAAAGCGGGGCTAACCGGTGCTTCCTCCTCATGCTCCACTTCACTCAACTGCCAGCACAGCCACTTAGCCTCCGCTAGCTTCCCAGCTCTCAGTTTGAGCCCCTGGTTTGTTATTCAGGTTAATGTGGGAAGAAGCAGCGGGTATATCGGGCAGCTGAGTGAAGCTGAGTGAAGCGAAGACTGCGGAAGAAACACCGGGACCGTCTGAATGTGATAGTCCGTGGAGATGCTGCGGTGCTTGGCTGCACAGACGAGGCGAGTAGGGGGTGTTGGAGAGCAGAGGTAGAGGGAGGTGTGGCTCATGACACACTTTGTTTTGCTCTACAGGCAGTGCACAACAGTGAACCTAGCGGTGAAACGATTTCGCTTATTGTCCCTTTAAGAAAAAAACAAAAACTACTCACAAAACGACCTAAAATAAAATATAAATATACAGAAAATGTCTTTGTCAATTTGGTCAAATTTGTCAACACAAGCCTGAGGGGGCACTGGTGCATGTCTGAAAGACTGTGTCAAATTTTGCCTTCACAAAGTGTGTTTGTGTTGTAATACCTATTCTGAACTTGTTAAATACACCGCCCTAAAAAAACTAAAGCTAACACTGAAACTAATCAAAACTGAACTAAAACTAAACATTTAAACAATAAAAACAAATTGAAACGAGGACACAGACTCTGAAATAGACTCTGAAAAATAAATAAATAAAAATAAAAACTAATGGAAAAATACAAGACTGTAATAACTCTGAAACAGACCACTATATACTAGTAACATTGTAAGAGGAGTAATGGTTTGAACAACCTAGCTAACGGTAGCCTCATGCTAACGTTACTGTTGATGGATATTAAAACTGACGGATGAATTTAATTTCTCACCTCCAGTTCTCTTTGTAATACTGACAACCCTTGTCCACGTCTCCCCAACCACTTTCTCTTTTTTCACTGCACAGAATGGCTACAGCCAGCAGCACCGCACCACTCGTCTCCATCATGTTTTTGTTTTTGTGCTGTTGACTTCCACTTCCTTGTGAGATGACGTATATTACGTGGTGCACCGCTCTCTCTGGTCTGATAATGTTGATGAAAGCCTGTAGTGTGTACTGGTCATTATTTTCAAATCTTGTAGTGAGTGCGCGATTATTTTTTAGATAAGATAATCTGTGAAGATTCTTGTTATGTGTGTGATACAACCTGATTTCAAAATCTTTTAAGTTTTTAAAATCCTGTTGTGTGAGCCAGGCTTTAAGGGCCACTGTGTAAAATGGGCTGAACCCAGTGACATCAGTGGTCAAATTCTAGATTGCAGGGTTCACTCGCTCACCCCTCCCGTCGGGTAAATGACGGTGGCCTCGTAGGGACAAAAAGCCTTGCGCAGACACAAGTTTTTCAGGAGTAGGTCTATCTAGCGACAAGGTGAATGTTTATTTAGAAATCTAAGCCATGTTACGATATTGTAATGAATCACTCACGAGCAGGAGATCAGAGTAGCGTTCGGGAAAAAGGCCCGTTTATTTGAGCACTCCAAAAACTCCGGTAACACTCCAGGGGGTAGAAAACTCCGTCCCACCCTGTTGAAAAAAACAGCATCGACCAGACCAGCATGGACCAGCACAGACCAGCATCAGACCAGCATGGACCAGCATAATTTCTATGCTGGTCCATGCTGGTTTTTTCAGCAGGGCAAACTCTGACTCTTCTAGCATAACACACACACTCCATACACACATTCTTGTTTACAATACCAAGCGGGACCCCCCTCCCCTCTCTGCTCCACCAATCTCCAGCCCGCACACTGACTGACAGCGTAGCCTGTAAACAGAGCTCAGCTGTTTATTTAGCCTAGCAATATCTCCGGACTATAGTAGCTGCAATGGACGACTTTGAACGCGATTTTGAAGAGTTTCTTGTAGCAGACACAGACCCAGAGCAATACCTGTTTGAGGCGCAGCATACAGATGAGGAACTTGGATGCTGAGCGGGCGAGACAAGAGGCTGAATCCTCCGCTCCCATTTTGCTGCACAGAATGGGATTTGGTGCTACTGCTACCATCGCTGGGGAGATATATCACCAGGAGGAAAAGCGCCGCAGAGAGTGCATCACAAGGAGTGAAGTTGTGTCTTCTTTTCCTCACAGATGACGGTTCGGGTTCATTCTCTCCTGTTGCGTGGTAAGTGTGGTCCATTCGCAAACTTTATAACTAAAAAAACTTTTCACTACTCTCTATCGACGAACTACTAACACTCTCTGCTGTTTCTTCCTCCTTCTTCTTTCCTTCCGCTGTCTTCGTTGGTTCATTTATACAAACGAAACGCGTTCTCTGGCTGGCTGGATTGTCCACTCGGGCTGCCTTACATACATGGCGGCGCAAGATGGTGACCTCTCTAAAGCAAGGCCCTTGCTATATATATATATATATATATATATATATATATATATATAAAAGCATAATTATAAGGCTACGAAAACCAAATGAATTTTATTTTATAGCGATTATACACTTATATAAACATATTAATGGGTAGAATATTCAGATTCAGATTTGACAATAAACCATGCCAAATATTACACACTGGCCCTTTAACCTTTATCGTAGAGTGCACTGCAAAGCTGTATTATGTAAATGGCATGGTAAATGGACCTGCATTTGTATAGCGCCTTTCTAGTCATCTAGTGACCACTCAAAGCGCTTTTTACACTACAAGTCACGTTCACCCATTCACACACACATTCATACACTGGTGGCCGAGGCTACCATACAAGGTGCCACCTGCTACTCAGTTTTAACACGCTCACACACCGATGGAACAGCCATCAGGAGCAATTTGGGGTTCAGTATCTTGCTCAAGGATACTTCGACATGCAGCCTGGAGGAGCCTGGGATCGAACCGCTGATCTTTTGATTGGTGGACGACCCGCTCTACCTCTGAGCCGCCCCCTACACAATTGTACACAAATAAAACACAAATTAAAAAGATATGATACAACTACAAGCTTGCTGTCTGCAGATGGATTGCCGATGACTGTAAATAAAACATGTACAGTACAGGCCAAAAGTTTGGACACACCTTCTCATTCAATGCGTTTTCTTTATTTTCATGACTATTTACATTGTAGATTCTCACTGAAGGCATCAAAACTATGAATGAACACATGTGGAGTTATGTACTTAACAAAAAAAGGTGAAATAACTGAAAACATGTTTTATATTCTAGTTTCTTCAAAATAGCCACCCATTGCTCTGATTACTGCTTTGCACACTCTTGGCATTCTCTCCATGAGCTTCAAGAGGTAGTCACCTGAAATGGTTTTCCAACAGTCTTGAAGGAGTTCCCAGAGGTGTTTAGCACTTGTTGGCCCCTTTGCCTTCACTCTGCGGTCCAGCTCACCCCAAACCATCTCGATTGGGTTCAGGTCCGGTGACTGTGGAGGCCAGGTCATCTGCCGCAGCACTCCATCACTCTCCTTCTTGGTCAAATAGCCCTTACACAGCCTGGAGGTGTGTTTGGGGTCATTGTCCTGTTGAAAAATAAATGATCGTCCAACTAAACGCAAACCGGATGGGATGGCATGTCGCTGCAGGATGCTGTGGTAGCCATGCTGGTTCAGTGTGCCTTCAATTTTGAATAAATCCCCAACAGTGTCACCAGCAAAACAGCCCCACACCATCACACCTCCTCCTCCATGCTTCACAGTGGGAACCAGGCACGTGGAATCCATCCGTTCACCTTTTCTGCGTCTCACAAAGACACGGTGGTTGGAACCAAAGATCTCAAATTTGGACTCATCAGTCCAAAGCACAGATTTCCACTGGTCTAATGTCCATTCCTTGTGTTTCTTGGCCCAAACAAATCTCTTCTGCTTGTTGCCTCTCCTTAGCAGTGGTTTCCTAGCAGCTATTTGACCATGAAGGCCTGATTCGCGCAGTCTCCTCTTAACAGTTGTTCTAGAGATGGGTCTGCTGCTAGAACTCTGTGTGGCATTCATCTGGTCTCTGATCTGAGCTGCTGTTAACTTGCGATTTCTGAGGCTGGTGACTCGGATGAACTTATCCTCAGAAGCAGAGGTGACTCTTGGTCTTCCTTTCCTGGGTCGGTCCTCATGTGTGCCAGTTTCGTTGTAGCGCTTGATGGTTTTTGCGACTCCACTTGGGGACACATTTAAAGTTTTTGCAATTTTCCGGACTGACTGACCTTCATTTCTTAAAGTAATGATGGCCACTCGTTTTTCTTTAGTTAGCTGATTGGTTCTTGCCATAATATGAATTTTAACAGTTGTCCAATAGGGCTGTCGGCTGTGTATTAACCTGACTTCTGCACAACACAACTGATGGTCCCAACCCCATTGATAAAGCAAGAAATTCCACTAATTAACCCTGATAAGGCACACCTGTGAAGTGGAAACCATTTCAGGTGACTACCTCTTGAAGCTCATCGAGAGAATGCCAAGAGTGTGCAAAGCAGTAATCAGAGCAAAGGGTGGCCATTTTGAAGAAACTAGAATATAAACTATGTTTTCAGTTATTTCACCTTTTTTTGTTAAGTACATAACTCCACGTGTTCATTCATAGTTTTGATGCCTTCAGTGAGAATCTACAATGTAAATAGTCATGAAAATAAAGAAAACGCATTGAATGAGAAGGTGTGTCCAAACTTTTGGCCTGTACTGTATGTAATATTAATACTGCATCCTGTGAAGTTTACTGTCAGAGCAGCTACAGTCTACAGGAGGAACTACTCTCACTAACCATCATTTCTTTTGTTAGCTAAAGCACACATATATGAATCTTTATCTACCACTGCAGTCAGTGAAAGCTGTTTTGAATGGGATAACTGCTGTTGGGCATCATCTGAAACTTCAGGTGTTGAGAAGCAACCTTGCAGATCTGTAAACAACAGTGGGTTGTAATGAAGAGTGTTGGCAGAGTCCGTGAAGCATTGAGAAGTGTTTCCTCAATGCCACTGTATTCAACACAGAGGGCTTTACAAGGAACAACCACACACCACTCACAAAAAGACAATACAAGTATTCAAGCAGCAAGATGGACCAGCTGTGGTCACACATTTTCACAGTACATGAGAGCTCTTAGTTACAATGGAGACATGGAGAAAAAATGGCAACAGTCAAAAAGGTAACTCCAGTGCAGAAAAGCAGTAGAGGAAATGTGTCTTTTCATTTTGTCTCATCAGGGATGCGAACAGGTGTATGGTGTGAGACCTTGTCAAAGTGAAATTCTGAATATTAAAATACACGAACACTAATTTGGAAGAATATTGTGTATTCCAAAACAGAACAAATCCACTGAGCCATCATGGCCATCTTACACGAGGTCCAAATCTTTATACATTTCTTCATGCTCTTTACGGGGTAGATTGGCCTACTACAAATAACATGTCAGTTTCAAAATTACTTTACAAATACATTGGGTCTCATTCATGAAAAGTGAGTAAATCTGTGTGTAGATTTGCACATAAAAGCCTACGCTACTAAAAACCTACTCCGGATTCAGGAACGCCACGGGAAGCTCAGATTTGATCGTAAACACTTGTGTATGTCTGACGTAATGTGGTAAGCGAGTTGTGTCATTTCCGGTGTTTCTGTGACAGCGTCGCTGCACTGCTCTGGTGAATTCTACAAGCCTGCTTTCTGCTTTCTCACTTCAGTTGCTTTAACGTCTACTTCAAGTCCTAACCCACACTGGTTCTGTTTAAGCACTTACAGCTCTCCTCCTTTCTACGGCTTTCTCGCTAATCTCTTAGCTGTTGTTTGCACGTTACTAGCCTTGGTAGCTACATTAGCTCTACAGTTAGCGATGGCTTCTCCCTCTGCTCTTTCTTGCTCGGTGTGCCAAATGTTCAGTTATGCCTCTGCCTCCTTTAGCGACAGTGGTAATTGTAATAAGTGTAGCTTATTTGCTGCGTTGGAGGCGAGGCTTAGTGAATTAGAAGCGCGGCTCCACACCATGGAAAACCATTCAGTAGCTGTGGTAGTTAGCCAGCCCCCTGTAGCCGGTGCGGAGCCACATAGCACAGCCTTAGCCTCTGCTAGCTGTCCTCCGGTAACTCCCGTTCAGCCGGGAGGTTGGGTTACAGTTCGCCAGAAGCACAGCTCCAAGCCGAAGCCCACGGCTCACCACCAGCCTGTTCACGTTTCCAACTGCTTTTCCCCACTCAGCGACACACCCGCTGAGGATAAAACTCTGGTTATTGGCAGCTCTATTCTGAGGAACGTGAAGTTAGCAACACCAGCGGCCATAGTCAAATGTATTCCTGGGGCCAGAGCGGGCAACATTGAATCAAATTTAAAACTGCTGGCTAAAGCTAAACGTAGATTCAGTAAGACTGTTATTCATGTCGGCGGCAATGACACCCGGTTACGCCAATCAGAGGTCACTAAAATTAATATTGCCTCAGTGTGTGAATATGCAAAAACGATGTCGGACTCCGTAGTTTTCTCTGGACCCCTCCCAAATCTGACCAGTGATGACATGTTTAGCCGCATGTCATCATTTAATCGCTGGCTGTCCAGGTGGTGTCCAGCAAACAATGTGGGTTTCATTAATAATTGGCAAACTTTCTGGGGAAAACCTGGTCTTATTAGGAGAGACGGTATTCATCCCACTTTGGATGGAGCTGCTCTCATTTCTAGGAACCTGGCAAATTTTATTAGTAATTTAAATCCCTGACAACCCAGAGTTGAGACTACCTAAATTATTTAAATGTAAAATTAAACAAAGAGGAGTTGTGCATAACAACCTCATAAAAATTAAAACCTCTTCTGTGACAGAAAGACAAAACAGGAGAATTAAATGCGGACTGTTAAATATCAGGTCTCTATCGTCTAAAGCAGTGTTAGTAAACGAATTAATATCAGATAATCATATTGATTTACTCAGTCTCACTGAAACCTGGCTGTGTCAAGATGAATATGTTAGTCTAAATGAATCCACTCCTCCCAGTCATAATAATACCCACATTCCTCGAGGCAGCGGCCGAGGAGGGGGAGTTGCAGCCATTTTTAACTCTAGTCTGTTAATCAGCCCTAAACCTCAACTAGATTATAATTCATTTGAAAGCCTCGTTCTTAGTCTTTTACATCCGACCTGGAAAACCTCGCAGCCACTTTATTTGTTATAGTGTACCGTGCTCCTGGCCCGTATTCTGAATTTGTATCTGAATTCTCAGAGTTTTTATCCAGTCTAGTTCTTAAATCAGATAAAGTTATTATTGTAGGCGATTTTTAACATTCATGTTGACGTTGATAATGACTCCCTGGCTACCGCGTTTATCTCATTATTAGACTCCATTGGCTTCAGTCAGGGTGTACATGAACCCACTCACTGTTTTAACCATACCCTCAATCTAGTTCTGACGTATGGAATTGAAATTGATAACCTAACAGTCTTCCACAGAATCCCTCGCTATCGGATCATTATTTGATTACTTTTGATTTCTTTTTACTCGATTACACGCCACTCAGCAACAGTTACTATACTAGATGTTTATCAGATAGTGCTGTCGCAAAATTTAAGGAAATGATTACTCCGTCGTTAAATTCAATACCAAGTCCTTCAGTAACAGAGGTTTCCTGTACCGACTTTAACCTCTCCCGAACTGATCATTTTGTTGATAGCGCCATAGGCTCGCTGCGAACAACACTCGACTCTGTAGCTCCTCTTAAAAAGAAGTTAACAAAGCAAAGAAAGTTCGCTCCTTGGTATAACTCTCAAACCTGTAGGTTAAAACAAATATCGCGAAAGTTTGAAAGGAACTGGCGATTAACCAAACTGGAAGAATCTTGTTTAATCTGGGCAGACAGTCTCAAAACTTATAAGAGGGGCCTCCGCAATGCCAGAGCAAACTATTACTCAGCTTTAATTGAAGAAAACAAGAATAACCCCAGGTTTCTTTTCAGCACTGTAGCCAGGCTGACTGAGAGTCAAAGCTCTATTGAGCCTTGTATTCCTTTAGCCCTTAGCAGTAATGATTTTATGAGCTTTTTTAATGACAAAATTCTAACTATTAGAGGCAAAATTCATGACCTCCTGTCCTCAGATAGTACCTATCAAACCTCAAACACAGCTGTAAGATCTAATATATATTTAGATTGCTTCTCCCCAATTTCTTTTCAAGAATTGGCCGCAGTGATTTCTTCATCTAAATCATCAACGTGTCTCTTAGACCCCATCCCAACTAGGCTACTTAAGGAGGTCTTACCTTTAGTTAACACTCATATATTAGATATGATCAATATATCCTTATTAACAGGCTATGTACCACAGTCTTTTAAGGTAGCTGTAATTAAACCTCTACTAAAAAAGCCCACCCTGGATCCAGAGGTGTTAGCCAACTATAGACCAATATCTAATCTTCCCTTTATGTCAAAGATCCTTGAGAAAGTAGTCGCAGACCAGCTGTGTGATTTTCTCCATGATAATAATTTATTTGAGGATTTCAGGATTTAGAGTGCATCATAGCACTGAGACAGCACTAGTTAAAATTACAAATGACCTTCTGATTGCTTCAAACAAAGGACTTGTCTCTGTACTTGTTTTATTAGATCTTAGTGCGGCGTTTGACACCATTGACCATCAAATTCTACTGCAGAGACTGGATCACTTAATTGGCCTAAAAGGTTCTGCACTAAGCTGTTTTAAATCTTATTTATCTGATCGTTTTCAGTTTGTTGACGTTCATAATGAATCATCCTTACATACTAAAGTTTGTTTTGGAGTTCCGCAAGGTTCTGTGCTCGGACCAATCCTATTTATTCTATATATGCTTCCTTTAGGCAACATCATTAGAAATCACTCTGTAAATTTCCATTGTTATGCAGATGATACACAGTTGTACTTATCGATGAAGCCAGAAGAAAGTAATCAATTAACTAAACTCCATAACTGCCTTAAAGACATAAAAACCTTTATGAGCACCAATTTCCTAATGTTAAATTCAGACAAAACTGAAGTTATTGTTCTTGGCCCCAAACAACTCAGAGACTCTTTATCTGATGACATAGTTTCTCTAGATGGCATTGCTCTGGCCTCTAGCACTACCGTAAGAAACCTCTGAGTAACATTTGATCAAGATTTGTCTTTTAATTCTCATTTAAAACAAACCTCACGTACTGCATTTTTCATCTGCGTAATATTGCGAAAATTAGGCCTATCCTGACCCGAAAAGATGCAGAAAAATTGGTCCACGCTTTTGTTACCTCAAGGCTGGATTACTGTAACTCTCTGTTATCAGGTAGCTCTAGTAAGTCCTTAAAAACTCTCCAGCTAATTCAGAATGCAGCAGCACACGTACTAACAGGATCTAAGAAACGAGATCATATTTCTCCTGTTTTAGCTTCTCTGCACTGGCTCCCTGTAAAATCCAGAATTGAATTTAAAATCCTACTGTTAACTTATAAAACTCTAAATGGTCAAGCTCCGTCATATCTTAGAGAGCTCATAGTGCTCATAGTACCAGAACACTGCCCTCTGAGAACGCAGGGTTACTCGTGGTCCCTAAAGTCTCCAAAAGTAGATCAGGAGCCAGAGCCTTCAGCTATCAGGCTCCTCTCCTGTGGAATCATCTTCCTGTTACAGTCCGGGAGGCAGACACCGTCTCCACATTTAAGACTAGACTTAAGACTTTCCTCTTTGATAAAGCTTATAGTTAGGGCTGGCTCAGGCTTGCCCTGTACCAGCCTCTAGTTAGGCTGACTTAGGCCTAGTCTGCCGGAGAACCCCTTATAATACACTGGGCACCTTCTCTCCTTCTCTCTCTCTCTCTCTCTCTCTCTCGTATCCCATTACTGCATCTTGCTAACTCGGCCATTCTGGATGTCACTAACTCAGCTTCTTCTCCGGAGCCTTTGTGCTCCACTGTCTCTCAGATTAACTCGTATTGCAGCGGTGCCTGGATAGTGTGACGTGTGTGGTTGTGCTGCTGCCGTGGTCCTGCCAGATGCCTCCTGCTGCTGCTGCCATCATTAGTCATTAGTCATACTTTTACTGTTATTATACACGTATGATTATTGTCACACATGTATACTGCCAAATATTAATATATACTTTAAACATATTGTACCACAATAGCCAGAATTATAACTATAATATTATTACTTTCATTAATGTTGCTGTATGCTACTGTCATTACCGTCTGTCCTGCATCTCTCTCTTTCTCTCTCTCTCTCTCTCTCTCTCTCTCTCTCTCTGTCTCTCTCTCTCTCTCTCTCTGTCTCATTGTGTCATACGGATTACTTTTAATTTATTATGCTGATCTGTTCTGTACAACATCTATTGCACGTCTGTCCATCCTGGAAGAGGGATCCCTCCTCAGTTGCTCTTCCTGAGGTTTCTACCGTTTTTTTCCTCCGTTAAAGGGTTTTTTTTGGGGAGTTTTTCCTTATCCGCTGTGAGGACAGAGGGATGTTGTATGCTGTAAAGCCCTGTGAGACAAATTGTGATTTGTGATATTGGGCTTTATAAATAAAATTGAATTGATTTATTGTATGATCATGAATGCCAATCCATCGTAAAGTGACAGCACGTTCCCGGTAATCATCAATTAGCATAAATCCTCACCCATGAATAGCCAATGACCACCACATAAGGAGGTGTAGGTGCATCCAGTCGACCTGTCAGTCATGGCGCAAACAAAGAAAGAGAGAGAAAGAAAAAATATTTTTTCCGAAGCGGAGATCGAAATAATTTTGGGTGAAGTGGACTTAAGAAAAAAAAAAAAAGATTCTTCAGTTAGTAGTGGTGTGACAGGGACAGGCAAAGTGAAGGCCTGGAGGGAGGTAACAGATACTGTTAATGTTGTCTCCGTAGTACAAAGAACCATGTCACAGGTGAAGCGTAAATGGTTTCATATGAAACTGGAGGCAAAGAAACGCATAAGCACACACAAAAAAAATACAGCAGCCGTAGGAGGAGGAGGCTCACAGTCACAACTATCTGCTGCAGACAAGCACATCGCTGGCATAATTGGGGAGACCTCTCTGTCAGGAATTATTCCTGACGGAGACAGTGACATGCCTCCACTGGAGTCAACATCAAACCCAGACGGTAAGGTGTTCTATCATAATACATTCTGAAAACCATCACTGATAGCGTAGTGGTCACCAAACAAACAGAAGATTCATTTGTGGGGTTTTGAATGAAGTGGCAACAGGAAACCATGATGTTTTGTGCATAATGGATAAACTCTAAATCAGTGATGGCTGTCGGAATGTAGAGCTATTTAACATTTACAAATGATACGGATAACATATAGGCTGCAGCAGTTTTGTATGCATCGTCTTCAAATTATTTGAATCTTAATAGCCTAAAGCTGTGTTTAATACAACGTAAATTAAACATTTTTCAAATCAGATTTATTCATTCAAATGATCAAAAAGCCACAAAAAACAAACAAAGAAAAAACTTGTTGTCTCAAATACTTCTTTCAGCTGGCGCGTGCTCCTTCATGGCTCCACCACCTGCTGCTCCTGCTGCCCCTGCTGAACCCAGGCACCGGGGCCGAAGAGGCTGTGATCCGGCTGTCCTTACGGATATTTTTATTAGGCTATCATCATTCAACATGTAGAAAGAACGTGTAATCTATTGAGTCGATTTACATAGATAATTCACAATCATGAACCTAATCTGGATCTTAAACCTGCTAATTGCCAACTAATGTAACTAAATGTGTTATATTTTTTAATATTTAGTCATGTTTAGATTACGTGTTTCAAAGGCATCTGTGTATTGTGTACATAACAGAGCGTAATACGAATTAAAATTGTAACAATTGTGACAAGCAATATTTATGTGCTTTACTAAATTTACACAAGCACTACGAGTGGTCAGGAGCAGGAGTAGATATGGTTAGTAGCTACGAAAAGATCAGAGCTACTAAAATATTTATGAATGTGGACATGCACATAAATTTCCGTCTGCGAACAGTTTTGTTATGCCCAGTCTAGGGGTGTCTGGGACACAACATGAAAGGCCCCCATCTTCCCCAAGTCCCAAGTAGCCACAATGAAAAAGACGTATGGAACGATCAATAGTGCGAATTTATTTACAATATTTAAATAACAAAATTAACTGAAATAGTAACTTCAGGGTGGACTAAGGCCAAAATAACAAAAACAATCCTGCCCAGGGGGTAAGTAAATAACCTAACCAAACAATAAAAAAAAACAAATGACAAAAAGCTTACCTCCCTAACTAAATAAACAGGAGAAAAAGGGTTGGTAACACAACTGGCGGTCCACCCCTACGATTTAACAGTCTTTAACAATAATGATTTACTGCAACAACAATATGTGTGGCCGGTTGGGAGAGGAGGAAGGTGAGGTCTGCCTGCTAGCTCGCAGCAACTGCCATCTTTGTCCTTTAAAAACCTGACCCCCCTTGGCGGCAGCCAATCAGGAATGAGCACCGATCAAATTCACCAATCCTCGCCGGGCTATGGCACACACCTATTTGCATACAGAAAAACACAGAGAACACGCACAGAGAACACATGCAGCAAAACACACGCAAACAAAATAAATTACAACAACAGTCATAACAGTTTACGCACAAATTCCTTCTTCTCACGTTTCATGAATAAGACCCATTGTATTTACTGCCCTTGAACTCTACCAAACCAACTAGCCGATGAAAAACGTGGAAAGAATGAATGAATGAATGAAAATTAAAGTAAAGAAGTTGCATGTAACGAGCCATTTTACTTTCACTGTAACAGTGCTGGTATGCTGAACAAGATCTGAATGATGAGTGCATATTTCACACAGAATCTAAATCTGCACACTGCCTTTAAATCGTCCCCCTCTTGAAGTCGATTTTTTTAATCCTCTCTCTTTCTACAAATCTTTATTGTATTCTTTTCTATATTTCGCCCACTTGTTAATTGCACAATTTAAATGTGAAAAGTCTCATTGACTGACCGTCACCAGTGTGTATGCCGAGAAGGAGAGCGGTGGAGGGGTCGGAGCTATGGACACATCCTGCAGTCCGACATACTATCATGTGTTTAAATAACTTACTAGATGGATATAGAGAAAGGCAACATTTAGAGAGCAAGTCCAAATTAAAGCTGCAAGCAGCGATGAACGGGCCCTTGCAGTCCACGCGCGTCAGGGCATGCTGCCGTCGGGGGGCGTGCACCTAGATGTCTTGTCAGCTGTAATAAATAAGAAAAAAAACATGATCTCTTAGTTACATTTCCGGTATACAGGTAGGCACCCAACCCACGTATGTATTTTTCCAAAAAGTAGAAGCTGAATACATGCCCAATAGTTCAAGGTCTTCTGACTCTTTAAAAGTTGACATGGTGTCTCTAGCTCAAAGTATGAGAGACAAGAAGAGGCGCCACCTATTGGCCGATTTACACTGAATTTTGCACAAACCCTCATCGGGCCATGGAACACAATTAGTAAAAGTGTTGTGGTAATCAGACTGTATTTGGTCAAGATATGAAAGACTGTCTGTTTTGAAAACAATGTGCAGGAATTTGTTGTATTATATTTTGGCCGTTTGTTGGAAGATCAAAATTCTTTTAATAACTTTTTGTCAGGAGGGTTGACAGATGCCACATGCAAAGTTTGGTGCAAATCGGTCAAATCGCCAAGGAGGAGTTCAAAAAAGTACGTTTTTCATTTGTCGCGATTTAGCGAATGGAAAGTTACCGTGAAAGTGGGCTTGGCTTCCACCACACAATTCAGCTGAATTCAGAGAACATGTAAATAGAAGGTTTAACAATGTGCGACATATTATGTGGGAGTTATTAGCCAAAAACGCTTTTGCATTGAAAATAGCGCCACCTGCTGGTCATTTTTGGTGTGTGAGTTACAGAGGCCAGTCTATACCACTCCTATCAATTTTATTTCCATGAGTGTTATGGTGTTGGCACAGTGCCAAATATTAAATTAGACGGCCACCAGAGCCGTGTTAATCGTGTTAATCCGGAAGTAGTAAACTGAGTTTCATGTCATTCGGACACACCAGTGTGGAGATATGCAACACTTCCTGTTTTGTACCAAATCTGCAGGAAGCTGCTATTTAATAACTTCAGTATTCTTTGGAATATCGAAATTCTTGTAATAGCTTTTTGTCAGGAGACTCCACAGATGCTGTGTGCAAAGTTTAGTGCAAATCGGTGAAATTGCCTAGGAGGAGTTCGAAAAAGTAGGTTTGCAACATTTTGCCAATTTTCGGGAAAAAACGAAAACAAACAAAAAACAAGATTCAGCACAATTCACTGAACGCATGGATATAAGGTTTTTGAATGTGCGACAAAGTATACGGGAGTTATGAGCCAAAACGCACTTTCCTTAATAATAGCACCGCCTAATGGTGGAAATTCAGGAGGACAATAGATTATAAAATATTTTGCCAGGTGTGACGAATATTCCAAGTTTGGTGAGCAGCTGTGATCGGGCCCTCGCTCCCCCATGCAACTGGGGCCTGAGGCACGTGGAGGCTGTGGTGCGAAGCGAGAAGGGAGAAAAAACCTCGCAGGAGCGAAAAACCTGTTTCGTTCATCCACCAGGTGGTGCTACGAGCATAACCAGATGTGGCCAGGTGCGTTCAGGGGTGGACCCTCATCACACGTGAAATTTTGAGCAAATTGGACAATGCATGAAGGATTTATACCAACTTGATGTTCCATGGCGAAGGATGAAAAGTCACCACTGCCGCCGCGGCAGCCTGCAACATGACAGGACACATGTGTCACTGTGGAGATTCATCAACTTGATCGTCATGTAGCCACAAAATGTAGTTGATCAGGTCAGGAGCTTGAGGTTGGTGTTTGTCAGTGTAAAAGATGGCATTTCCTGTTTCCACAAGGGGCGCCATGAGCAAAATTGCCTACGAGCATATGGAGGCATTGAGGGCAGGGCTCTTATCATGTACAGAAATTTTGAAGCAGTTTGGATGAATTATGTGGGAGAGAGAGCTGCTTGAATATGCATGGCGATGCATCAACAATGACAGCGCCATAGCAGCCATGCCCTTTGACCTACAGACATGCAGAGCACAACTTTTGATCAGCATGGTCTCTGGATGATCCGTAAAAAATCTGAAGTCGATTGGATGAAATCCCTAGGACTAGTTCGTGAAAATACAACATGTGGAAATCATGCCAAAATGACAAGTCAAAATCAAAATGGCCGACTTCCTGTTTGGAGTAGACCATTGGTGCCAGAGACTTTTATATGCGTAAGGACAACATACACATGTGTACCAATTTTCATGTTCCTACTCCAAAGAAAACCCCTATGGGGAGGGTTTTTTGAACATTTCAAGGGGGCGCTATAGGGACATTTTGTCACCCCCATGGGCGACGCCCCTATCAGATGCAAGAGCTTGCCATTCTTGACCTGTGTGTCAATTTTCATGAGGATATGAGGACGCTGAAGCCATCAAAAAGCCAAACGTATTTGGTGGCGAGGGAGGCGCCATAGTGGCCACGCCCCTTGACATAGAGAAAAGCTTTTAATAACTTTTCATCAGCATGGTCTCTGGATGATCTGTAAAAAATTTGAAGTCGATTGGATGAAATCCCTAGGACTAGTTCGTTAAAATACAACATGTGGAAATCACGCCAAAATGACAAGTCAAAATCAAAATGGCCGACTTCCTGTTTGGAGTAGACCATTGGTGCCAGAGACTTTTATGTGCGTCTGGACAATATACACATGTGTACCAACTTTCATGTTCAAACTCCAAAAAAAACCCTATGGGGAGGGGTTTTTGAAAATTTCAAGGGGGCGCTATAGAGGCATTTTGTCCCCCCCATGGGCGACGCCCCTATCAGATGTAAGAGCTCGCCATTCTTGACCTGTGTATGAATTTTCATGAGGAGATGAGGTCGCTGAAGCCATCAAAATGCCAAACATATTTAGTGGCGAGGGATCGATAGTCGCCATGCCACCACATGGACACCATTAGACGTAGCTTCACAGCCTCCATGAGTTTTCGGGTATGTTAAGCCTCCAAAAAAGGCAATTCATTTGGAGGGAGAATAATAATAATGATAATAATAATAAAAAATCCTTACATTTCAATAGGGTCCTCGCACCGCTAGGTGCTCGGGCCCTAATTAAAGCTGCAAGCAGCGATGAACGGGCCCTCGCACCTTCACGCAACTCGGGGGAGCTGGCAGGACGCCTTCTGACGTGTCAGTTCATTTCTGTCAAAGTTAGATATCACATGCAGGAGTGACTCCACATATCCTTGATACAGTGCTGGAATGACATATTTCATATTTTGTGTCACTTCCTCTTTCCACTAGACAGAGGTGGAGAGAGCACAAATTATACATCATGTTTTTGTACATCAAATATACACCACAGCATATAACTTTCAGATAAATCGAAAGATAAGTGTTTGATGAGACCTACTTCCTGTTGCCACTATGAGTATCAGGCAATATGGTAATGAAAATGTGTTCAGGGCGGGACTAATATGAATCATGTGAAGTTTGGTGGACAACGGACCATTTCCTCCAAATTTATAGCAATTTCCTGTTTCATAGCAAGACATCAAAAGTAAACCCTCTGCAGCATGCATAGACACTAATGATGTGTCACGTTTGTGAACATCAAATATAGACCACAGCATTGAAATTTCAGGTTAATCCAAAGATAAGTGTCTGATAAGAAGTACTTTCTTTCGACACTATGGCGCTATGATTATCAGGAAACATGGTAATGAGAATGTGTTCAGGGTGGGACTAATATGAATCATGTGAAGTTTGAGATTGGACCATTTATGCCAAAGCTACAGCAATTTAGTTTTTCATGGCGAGACCTCAAGATTCAACGCTCAGCAGCGGGCGCGCCATTCAACATTGGGCAAATCCTGTGACAACTTTTGGTCACAACATAGTCACGCTTACATACACCAAGTTTGGAGCCAATCTGATTAAATCTGTAGGACAAGTTCGTTAATTTACAAGCCCTGGAAATGGGCAAAAATGCACAAAAGTGGCACGAGTAAATTCAAAATGGTGGACTTCCTGTTGGGTTTGGAGCATAGTTCCAAGAGGCTTTTTTGTACATAATAGAGTGTTACAGGTGACTACCAAGTTTCATACATGCAGGTCAAACCACCTTTGGGGACTGCTTAATTGAAATATTCTGGGGGGCGCTGTTGAGCCATCTTGGTGCATGAAAGCACAAAAATCACATCAGACAACAGGACTTGCGACCTGTGATGTGTATGCCACGTTTGGTGAGTTTTCAAGCATCCCTCGTCCCTTCAAAACAACATCGTGTTTGATGGCGAACAAGGCGGTGCCACAGTGACAGCGTTTGATAAAAACTCAAAAGCTTCATTTTTAAGCATCATCAAGGTCAAAGAACTTAGACCAGCAAGTTTGAGGTGGGTCTGATTAACCTGCTAGAAGAGGGACATCAAAGAATGTATAAAGTAACTTTCTGTTGCCAGTAAGTGGCGCTATGGCGGTGATTCAGAATTCCTCTGTAGATGTGTTCAGGGCTGGACTGTCATCATATGTGTGAAGTTTTGGCAAGATATTCCCACGTGGAGTCAAGTTACAGCAACGTTTATCATCACGGCGAAACATCAAAGTTCGCCGCCAGGCCGTGGCCACGCCCTTAAACGAAAACTCACAGTTTCCACAATAAAGCGTCATCAAGGTCTTATGACTTTTTTCACCACGTTTGACATGGATCTGGTCAATTCTGTAGGAGATGTACATTGAAGTCTAAAACATGACCTTTCCTGTTGCCAGTAGGGGGCGCTATATTTATCTCTAATTATTGACATGTAGATGTGTTCAGGACGGGACTGGCATCAATCCTGTGAAGTTTGGGCAAGATTGGACCATGTATGCTGGAGTTATAAACTACTTCCTTTTAGTGGCGAGACCCCTAACTTTGACGCCATCCCACAATCACACGCATTGACAAAAGCATTTGATAACTTTTCATCTTCAAGGTCTTGGGATGTGACAGACCAAGGTTTGAAGTCGATCGGATGAAATCTCTAGGACTAGTTCGTTCATTTATGACCCCTGGAAACTGCCAAAAATGCATGAAAATTGCACAGTAAATTCAAAATGGCCGACTTCCTGTTGGGTTTACAGCATGCCTTCAAGAGGCTTTTTTGTATGTCTCGCAGGGTTACATAAGCCTGCCAAGTTTCATACATGTAGGTTAAACTAGCTTCAGGGGCTGTTTCCTCAAACTTTTGTAGGGGGCGCTCCTGAGCCATTTTTTGGAACCCGCGAACAAGACCCTTAAAATATCAAATTTTTCACCAGTTCTGATATATCTGCAAAGTTTCATGAGTTTTCGGGTATGTTAAGCCTCCCAAAAAGGCAATTCATTTGGAGGAAGAATAATAATAATAAAAAATTCTTGCATTTCAATAGGGTCCTCGCACCGGACCCTAATAATAATTCCTTCAGTTTCAAAAGGGCCTTCGCCCAACCTTCGGTCGGTGCTCGGGCCCTAATAATAATCATTCGAAAAACAATAGGGACCTCACAGGTCTGTGACCTGCTCGGGCCCTAATAGTCATTCGAAAAACAATAGGGACCTCGCAGGTCTCCTGCTCGGGCACTAATAAACAGCACGATTACAATAGGGTCCTACCGGACGACTTCGTCGTCGCTCGGGCCCTAATAATCAGGAGGAAAAACAATAGGGACCTCGCAGGTCTGTGACCTGCTCGGGCCCTAATAAACAGCGCGATTACAATAGGGTCCTCACAGACGACTTCGTCGTCGCTCGGGCCCTAATAAGCAACTCCACTTTAGAAACAAGCCCCAAAAAACGCAACCCACGACTACCAATATTTGTAAGCAACTTCACAAAAAAACAAACCCAAAGTTGCAGCTAATAAGTGGACCTGACAACCCTGCCCTACGCGTAGCGCTCTATGATCTTTGATCCAGCAGCACATAATCCAAATGAAAACAAGTGGTTCACGCTTGTTTTTTGCGCAGCATTGTCATCTGCTCATTTCGTTTGTGTTAGTGAAATTTAGTGTTGTGTCATTCGCGAACGAATTGTTCAAAAGAACGAATCTGTTGAGTGAACGTACTGAACTAAATCACTTCCGGAACTGATTCGTTCATTCTCAGTTCAGTTGAATTCAGCAGTGAGCGTACAGGCCGGGAGTGGAACTGCCGATTCAGTCTGTGTGAACGATGAATCACTCGCGAGTCGCGAGGCAGCCAGGGTGCAGGGAGGGACTGCCAACCGCGTGACGAATCACTTGGTGAGTGAATCGCTCGGTGAATGATGTAACCCCAATCCCTGAGTGATTCAAATCATTTCTTCTCAGCGATACACTTTCATAGGGACCATTTTCTCCAAGCTAACGGCTAATGTAGCCAGGAGTCAAGCCACATGAACACAATCACACACCTCCCCACTGTTTTAACATACTTAGTTTCCAGATAAACAAACTTAAAACGTTAGGCTGGCCAGTAATGAGACTCACCAGTACAGGGCAGACGCAGCAGCAGCAATGGAGAGAGACTGAGTCGGACTACGCAGTACTCCGCAGGGCTCTGCAGAGCTCCTCCTGCCAAGCACTGAACGATTTGGTGAACGAATCTTTTGAACACATCTTTTTAATGAATTGACTCTAGTGATTATTTCTCCTGTTTTAGCTTCTCTGCACTGGCTCCCTGTAAAATCCAGAATTGAATTTAAAATCCTACTGTTAACTTATAAAGCTCTAAATGGTCAAGCTCCGTCATATCTTAGAGAGCTCATAGTGCCATATTATCCCACCAGAACACTGCGCTCTGAGAACGCAGGGTTACTTGTGGTCCCTAAAGTCTCCAAAAGCAGATCAGGAGCCAGAGACTTCAGCTATCAGGCTCCTCTCCTGTGGAATCATCTTCCTGTTACAGTCCGGGAGGCAGACACCGTCTCCACATTTAAGACTAGACTTAAGACTTTCCTCTTTGATAAAGCTTATAGTTAGGGCTGGCTCAGGCTTGCCCTGTACCAGCCCCTAGTTAGGCTGACTTAGGCCTAGTCTGCCGGAGGACCCCCCTATAATACACCGGGCTCCCTCTCTCTCTCTCTCTCTCTCTCTCTCTCTCTCTCTCTCTCTCTCATCCTATTACTGCATCTTGCTAACTTGGCCATTCTGGATGTCACTAACTCGGCTTCTTCTCCGGAGCCTTTGTGCTCCACTGTCTCTCAGATTAACTCATATCACAGCGGTGCCTGGACAGCGTGACGTGTGTGGTTGTGCTGCTGCCGTGGTCCTGCCAGATGCCTCCTGCTGCTGCTGCCATCATTAGTCATTAGTCATACTTCTACTGTTATTATACACATATGACTATTGTCACACAAGTATACTGTCAGATATTAATACATACTTTCAACATATTGTACCACAGTAGCCAGAACTATAACTATAATATTATTACTTTCATTAATGTTGTTGTAAGCTACTGTCATTACCTGCATCTCTCTCTCTCTCTCTCTCTCTCTTTCTGTCTCATTGTGTCATATGGATTACTGTTAATTTATTATGCTGATCTGTTCTGTACGACATCTATTGCACGTCTGTCCGTCCTGGAAGAGGGATCCCTCCTCAGTTGCTCTTCCTGAGGTTTCTACTGTTTTTTTTCCCCCTTAAAGGGTTTTTTTTGGGGGGAGATTTTCCTTATCCGCTGTGAGGGTCTTAAGGACAGAGGGATGTCGTATGCTGTAAAGCCCTGTGAGGCAAATTGTGATTTGTGATATTGGGCTTTATAAATAAAATTGATTGATTGATTGATTGATAGTGATTTAGTAACATCTAAAGAACTGCTTTGCCCATCACTAGTGGAATTATTAACCAGACTCTTCCTCCACATCCATGTTACCCAAATTGACATGAAAAAAGCGAGAGTCGCTGAAAAGCGAGCTGTTTGCATCCCTGCTCACATTGTGAATTTTCGCAGTGCTCAAGTTTTCTCAGCGTAACAGGTTTTCTTTCGGATGACTAATTAAAAAAAAGGCATTTGAAAAAAAAACTGACTCAGTGTGCAGAGGCATTTACTGTCAAGCTTTCATTGGGAAGATTGAATCACATTTTGGACACAAATGGCAATATAAATTCAGCAGAAAACTTTATTGCTACTGCAGAGGAGGGGAGGAGGGAGAGAGCTGTCAGTACAGAGAACATAAACAACCAAGTTGCCAACTCACCACTGTATTCTTTATCAGAAAGTGGGATGGCCATCCCTTACTTTACGCAGGCTGAGTCACTGGTTTGTTTTTATTTATAAGGCAATATTGAAACAGCTTCCAAGCTATTTATGTACATACAGTACAGGCCAAAAGTTTGGACACACCTTCTCATTCAATGTGTTTTCTTTATTTTCATGACTATTTACATTGTAGATTCTCACTGAAGGCATCAAAACTATGAATAAACACATGTGGAGTTATGTACTTAACAAAAAAAGGTGAAATAACTGAAAACATGTTTTATATTCTAGTTTCTTCAAAATAGCCACCCTTTGCTCTGATTACTGCTTTGCACACTCTTGGCATTCTCTCGATGAGCTTCAAGAGGTAGTCACCTGAAATGGTTTCCACTTCACAGGTGTGCCTTATCAGGGTTAATTAGTGGAATTTCTTGCTTTATCAATGGGGTTGGGACCATCAGTTGTGTTGTGCAGAAGTCAGGTTAATACACAGCTGACAGCCCTATTGGACAACTGTTAAAATTCATATTATGGCAAGAACCAATCAGCTAACTAAAGAAAAACGAGTGGCCATCATTACTTTAAGAAATGAAGGTCAGTCAGTCCGGAAAGTTGCAAAAACTTTAAATGTGTCCCCAAGTGGAGTCGCAAAAACCATCAAGCGCTACAACGAAACTGGCACACATGAGGACCGACCCAGGAAAGGAAGACCAAGAGTCACCTCTGCTTCTGAGGATAAGTTCATCCGAGTCACCAGCCTCAGAAATCGCAAGTTAACAGCAGCTCAGATCAGAGACCAGATGAATGCCACACAGAGTTCTAGCAGCAGACCCATCTCTAGAACAACTGTTAAGAGGAGACTGCGCAAATCAGGCCTTCATGGTCAAATAGCTGCTAGGAAACCACTGCTAAGGAGAGGCAACAAGCAGAAGAGATTTGTTTGGGCCAAGAAACACAAGGAATGGACATTAGACCAGTGGAAATCTGTGCTTTCGTCTGATGAGTCCAAATTTGAGATCTTTGGTTCCAACCGCCGTGTCTTTGTGAGACGCAGAAAAGGTGAACGGATGGATTCCACGTGCCTGGTTCCCACTGTGAAGCATGGAGGAGGAGGTGTGATGGTGTGGGGCTGTTTTGCTGGTGACACTGTTGGGGATTTATTCAAAATTGAAGGCACACTGAACCAGCATGGCTACCACAGCATCCTGCAGCGACATGCCATCCCATCCGGTTTGCGTTTAGTTGGACGATCATTTATTTTTCAACAGGACAATGACCCCAAACACACCTCCAGGCTGTGTAAGGGCTATTTGACCAAGAAGGAGAGTGATGGAGTGCTGCGGCAGATGACCTGGCCTCCACAGTCACCGGACCTGAACCCAATCGAGATGGTTTGGGGTGAGCTGGACCGCAGAGTGAAGGCAAAGGGGCCAACAAGTGCTAAACACCTCTGGGAACTCCTTCAAGACTGTTGGAAAACCATTTCAGGTGACTACCTCTTGAAGCTCATCGAGAGAATGCCAAGAGTTTGCAAAGCAGTAATCAGAGCAAAAGGTGGCTATTTTGAAGAAACTAGAATATAAAACATGTTTTCAGTTATTTCACCTTTTTTTGTTAAGTACATAACTCCACGTGCTCATTCATAGTTTTGATGCCTTCAGTGAGAATCTACAATGTAAATAGTCATGAAAATAAAGAAAACGCATTGAATGAGAAGGTGTGTCCAAACTTTTGGCCTGTACTGTACATTGTCCAGCAGGCAAACACAAGTTACCGTCTACGCTCACAAAAGTTGTTTTTACTGAATGTATAAAAGACTCGTACTGAGTTTGGTAAAAAGGCATTTCAGTTCGCAGCCCCTATGGCGTAGAATGAGCTCCAGAAGGACTTGAAATTACAGGAGCTCATCTCTTTAAGTGCTTGTAACTTTACTCATGAACTTTGTTTGAATGCGGATTCCTCAAACGATGAATCTAAAAACTGAACTGAATCAAACAACTTGTGCAGTTTAACCCAAGTCTCACTGATCCAGTTGCACGCTCAGTACTTCCCATACACATGCTTTTTCATTCAGTTTTCATTCGTTTCAAACTCCTCCAGGCAAATCGGTGTGTTTGAATGATAAATGGACCTGCACTAATATAGCACCTCTCTAGTCTTCCAACCATTCAAGAGCTTTAGGGGTCTATATCTCACCCAGGGATACTTGGACATGCAGACTGCAGGAGCTGGGGATAAAACCAATAATCTTTAATTTAGTGGATGACCCGCTATGCCTCCTGAGCCCCAACTCTGCTCTAGCATTCCACTGAGTTGCCCTGGTGCACAACTCATACATGCTTGAGACTGTTTCTACAGAAGTGTTTCAAGTTGTAAGGTGTTAATAAAAATGCATGTGTCTGTAAAGTACTTAGTATAAGTGAGACTTTGATTATACTACATGAGTTTTGTGAGAGGTTGAAAACAGTTTTCATATAGTTTTGCTATAATTAAACTGATCTCCATGTACTTCAGTGCATCAAAAGTATTTGCCATTTTTGGATTCATTTACCAGAAAAATGCAGGAAAAACAAAGAATGAATTCAACAAATTCTTCATGAATTCAATGTAACATGGGATGAGTAACTAAAATACATAATATAAAGTCATTTTATGAAGTATTCCTTTAAGAGAAGAATCACTGTGTTTTTGCCACATAAACGTGACAATAACATTGGCTTTGGATGGTATACAGTATGCTGTACACTACCTGAAGTCATCCTTCAGAAATGCTGCTGTATTCTTTCACAGTGGCACAACAATGTTTTCCAGCTTCTCCTGGGGGGACCCCAAGGCATTCCCAGGCCATAGGAGACATGTAGTCCCCCTAGCATGTTCTGGGTCTGCCCCAGGGCTTCCTACCAGTGGGACATGCCTGGAACACCTCTAATGGGAGGCGCCCAGAGGGCATCCTTAACAGATGCCCAAACCACCTCAACGGACCCCTTTTGACGCAAAGGAGCAGCGGCTCTTCTCAGAATCTCTCTGGATGTCCAAGCTCCTTACCCTATCTCTAAGGCTGAGCCCAGCCACCCCATGGAGGAAACTCATTTCAGACACTTGTAACCACAATCTCATTTTTTGTGTCACTAAGACTGCACCATGGACACTTTACTGACACTTTATTGACACTATGGACACTTTATGGACACCACAGCTGTCTGCTGTTTTGCACATACAATCACTTGCACTAGATGTGCTCCCTTTATCCACTGCTCATTTTCATTCACTGCTGCTAATTATTATCCACTTCCTATTATTTTCATTATTATTATTATTATTATTATTATTATTATTATTATTGCTATTTATCGCCGACTCTTGGATTTTTGTACTTATTTGCATGCCTAGTTATTTAAGTTTTTTAAGTCTAATTTTGAAATCTGTAATCTGACTCTTTTTCCTTGACTGCTGTAACACTGGAATTTCTCAATTATGGGATCAATAAAGGTGTATCTAATCTTATCTTATCTTATCGTATCTTATCTTATCTTAAACAGACATAAAACGAATACATACAGTCACGTAAAAACCTTGCATGAATCATGCAAGAAGAAAAGATGAAAGAAGAAGAGAAGATAAATCAGAATAAAAGTCAAATCATTTTAACTTTCAGTCATATAGTTGGCAGCATTAGGTGTGTCTTAAGTAGTTTTTTGAATGACAATTTATTTTGAGCGCAAGATATGTAAGGAGGCAAAGAATTCCAAGACATTATTGAATGGTAGATAACTACATTTGAGTAGGTTTGTTCTTGGGGTTGGACCTGAGCTGGCATTCTTAGTGTAATGGCTGTGTCTGTCTCTTGTATTTCGTATTTGGTTGAAGAAATATTCAGGTGTCTGATTGAAAATTATATTTCTAAAAAACATAAGAAGACTATAGCGAAGGTTAGTTTCAACTGAGAACCAGGACAGACGAGTGTGCATATAAGCTATATTTGTGCATGTAGTGCTCGTCTGGCAGCTTGATTTTGAACTAGCTGTAGTTTATATATATCTTTTTTTGATGCAGCAGACCATATGACTGAGCAGTATTGTAAGTGACAAAAAACCAAAGACTGAATTACCTGACTAATAAGGGAGCATGTTAAATAAGTGGAGCACTTTCTGATCATTGCTATAGCTCTTCCCATTCCCACACAATACCATCAATGTGATCAGACCATAACAATTGTCCATCCAACACTACTCCTAACAGTTTAGTTTTCTTGACCTGTTCTACCGTGATTCCCGACAATGACAAATGTAATTGCGGATCATCAATAAGCATACTTCTTGAACCAAAGACCATACATTTGGTTTTGGAAATGTTCAAGACAAACTTGTTATTTTTCACCCAGTCAGACACTCTTTCTAGATCCTGATTCATGTTTCATGTTTAGTTGAAGCAGTGCTGTACAATGTTGTGTCATCTGCATACATTACCATCCTAGAGTTCTTAATTACTAGAGGCAGATCATTTGTGTAAATTGAGAAGAGTAAGGGGCCCAAGCAGCTTTTTGCATTTGTTTCAACCAATCATCTATTAGCTGGGCTAGGGCAGTGGCAGTAGAGTGACACTCTCTGTATGCGTGCTGTGAACTTGTGATCAGTTTATTATTTGTGAAATAATCTTGGATGTGTTTAAAAACTATTTTCTCTAACAATTTGCACAAGACAGGAAGTAGGCTATGCTTACTGGACGACTGTTTGTACCAGTGAAAGTTAATTTATTATCCTTTGGTATTGGAATTGACACAATTGACCATCAAATTCTGCTACAGAGACTGGATCACTTAATTGGCCTAAAGGTTGTGCACTAAGCTGGTTTAAATCTTATTTATCTGATCATTTTCAGTTTGTTCACGTTCATAATGAGTCATCCTTACATACTAAAGTTTGTTTTGGAGTTCTGCAAAGGTTCTGTGCTTGGACCAATCCTATTCACTCTATATATGCTTCCTTTAGGTAACATCATTAGAAATCACTCTGTAAATTTCCATTGTTATGCGGATGATACACAGTTGTATTTATCTATGAAGCCAGAAGAAAGTAATCAATTAACTAAACTTCATAATTGCCTTAAAGACATAAAAACCTGGATGAGCACCAATTTCCTGATGTTAAATTCAGGCAAAACTGAAGTTACTGTTCTTGGCCCCAAACAACTCAGAGACTCTTTATCTGATGACATAGTTTCTCTAGATGGCATTGCTCTGGCCTCTAGCACTACCGTAAGAAACCTCAGAGTAACATTTGATCAAGATTTGTCTTTTAATTCTCATTTAAAACAACACGACTGAATTTTTTCATCTGCGTAATGTTGCGAAAATTAGGCCTATCCTGACCCGAAAAGATGAAGAAAAATTGGTCCACGCTTTTGTTACCTCAAGGCTGGATTACTGTAACTCTCTATTATCTGGTAGCTCTAGTAAGTCCTTAAAAACTCTCCAGCTAATTCAGAATGCAGCAGCACGTGTACTAACAGGAACTAAGAAACGTGATCATATTGTTACTTTTTTAGTTTCTCCTGTTTTAGCTTCTCTGCACTGGCTCCATGTAAAATCCAGAATTGAATTTAAAATCCTACTGTTAACTTATAAAACTCTAAATGGTCAAGCTCCGTCATATCTTAGAGAGCTCAAAGTGCCATATTATCCCACCAGAACTCTGCACTCGGAGAATGCAGGGTTACTCGTGGTCCCTAAAGTCTCCAAAAGTAGATAAGGAGCCAGAGCCTTCAGCTATCAGGCTCCTCTCCTGTGGAATCATCTTCCTGTTGCGGTCTGGGAGGCAGACACCGTCTCCACATTTAAGACTAGACTTAAGACTTTCCTCTTTGATAAAGCTTATAGTTAGGGCTGGCTCAGGCTTGTCTTGTACCAGCCCCTAGTTAGGCTGACTTAGGCCTAGTCTGCCAGAGGACCCCCTATAACACACCGGGCACCTTCTCTCCTCTCTCTCTCGTGTCCTATTACTGCATCTTGCTAACTCGGCCAATCGGGATGTCACTAACTCAGCTTCTTCTCCGGAGCCTTTGTGCTCCACTGTCTCTCAGGTTAACTCGTATTGCAGCGGTGCCTGGATAGTGTGACGTGTGTGGTTGTGCTGCTGCCGTGGTCCTGCCAGATGCCTCCTGCTGCTGCTGTTATCATTATTCATACTTCTACTGTTATTATACACATATGATTATTGTCACACATGTATACTATCAGATATTAATATATTATTATTAATTATTATATTATTACTTTCATTAATGTTGTTGTAAGCTGCTGTCATTACCGTCTGTCCTGCATCTGTCTCTGTCTCAGTCTTTCTCTCTGTCTCTCTCTGTCTCTCTCTCTCTCCCTCTCTCTCTGTCTTATTGTGTCATACGGATTACTGTTAATTTATTATGTTGATGTGTTCTGTACGACATTTATTGCATGTCTGTCCATCCTGGAAGAGGGATCCCTCCTCAGTTGCTCTTCCTGAGGTTTCTACAGTTTTTTTTCCCCGTTAAAGGTTTTTTTTGGGGGGAGTTTTTCCTTATCTGCTGTGAGGGTCCAAAGGACAGAGGGATGTCGTATGCTGTAAAGCCCTGTGAGGCAAATTGTGATTTGTGATATTGGGCTTTATAACTAAAATTGATTGATTGATTGATTGAATTATCTTTTCCTCTCTCCAAACATTTGGACAAACCCCATACTCTAAGCATTAATCATGGGTGTTAAACCTGCACAAAATCAAATTTACAGTTCTTCTTCTTCATCATATAGTTCTCAATTAGTGTACATGGGGAGGAGCCATCACTAGGTGTCAAGTTATTTCTGAGATTATCAACTTTGCTCGTGAAGTAATTGTTGAAATAATTGGCAATTTCAATTGGTTTTGTCAGGAAAATGCCATTAGTTTCTATAAATGCTTGTGTCTGATGTGATGGTTCTGAAAGCAAGACTGTGGAAATCCATGAATTTTACAGGTTTTCCATGACTGTGGGCACCATGAATTAAAGATTTGACCGAATGTTTGTGCGAAAACACATTTCATCTTGTGGGGAACATGAGTATCTGTCCTAAATTGCATGACAATCCGACCAGTTGTAATGTTGAGATATTTCATTGTGAACCAAAAACACATCCAGCTGATGGTGTCATAGTCTGTAGGATCATCTGGGAAACATGTAAGTCAAAATCTTTGTGCCAATCCATCAACTAGATGTTGAGATATTTTACAATAAATTATTTGATAACTTTGACATGCTGGTGGTGCTGGAAGAAAAGAAAAGTTTGTATTTATCATTTGGGGATCATAAATGTCTGCGCAAAATTAGGTATGTATGGTTAAAAACTGACAACCAGTTACTCTTGGTTGCAGTGTTTTTATAATGATTGAAGTGATACAGCAGTATCACTGCAACCAGTTACTCTTGGTTGCAGTGTTTTTATAATGATTGAAGTGATACAGCATAAACCGCACTTGAGCAGTATCATTTCAGAAAAAACATAATCATTCAATGACATTGTTCTGGAGTTCTACCATGATCTTTTAACTCAACATGTTTCAGCTGTGGAAAAGTCAGTCATTTCAGCAAATAGCAGATGAACTGCATTTTCCCTTCATACTAACACTGAGGTGCCCACCACCACTCTCTCTCTCTCTCTCTCTCTCTCTCTCTCTCTCTCTCTCTCTGTCTCTCTCTCTCACACACACACACACACACACACACTTTACATTAGTCAGATGTGAGGTCAGGCATGCAGCTATCATTCATTTAACAGAAAATAGCTGAGAGATAAAGATGGAGAGAGAGATAAGGAGGGAAGCGGGGAGCCTGTGGGAGTGCACACACACACACACACACACACATACACACAGTGCAGACATTCTAACCATAACTGTGGAGCTTAGAGTAGCAATGCCTGGGTTTTTTCAGTTTAACATACAGACTTTATAATGAGAACCAGACCCAGTATAATGTCCTCCTCCCATTCACACTCACTCACACACACACACACACACACACACACACAAATACAGTACATAAACACATGCAAAGTGAGTTTTGGAGAAAGCTGGCCTGTTTCTGTCTCCACTGTGTGGTTAGTCTGTGGTCCATGGCTGTCTCTTGGTGGTTTTCCAGTATCTGTAAGTGAATAGAATTTGAAAAGCAGGGTGCAGCTCCCGCAGCTCTCCCCTATCTGCCCTGATTGATTTATTTCTTTTTATTTTACTGTAGAGCTGTATGCATTCTCTCAGTCCCTCCATGCACCCCCCCTCTCTCTCTCTGTTTATCAGGCCACAAATGAGACAAGATTTAGCTGCTAGCCATACTTACACTCCCTGTGCCTCAGTCCTCACCACCATGGACTGCTTTGCCTGGAGGAGAGCGGGTAGCATTTCAGGAGATGGACCTTCAGTCAGCGGCTGTAGCAGCTTAAATTCAGCCAGCACAAAACCACCAGATTGTCACAATGAGCTGGTAGCCAGCAGCAGGACTGGGTCTAACGGCCTATTTCCACCAGATGCGTGTTGGTTGCGTCTCCGCTCCGGCACGGCAGCGGAGCCGATAGGATTCAATTCTAGTCAATGTGTGTGTTTCCACCGACTGCGGCTGTGCTGCGTTCCGGCTCCGTCACAGCTCCGGCAGTCCGGAGCCCTCCGCAACAGATACGCAGGACTTCTATTTTTGCCGGACGCCGGAGCACAATGCAGCAATTGAGCACAGAGCAGATCGTGTGGGGCAGGAAGTCGTGCACAGAAACATATACAGTACAGGCCAAAAGTTTGGACACACCTTCTCATTCAATGCGTTTTCTTTATTTTCATGACTATTTACATTGTGGATTCTCACTGAAGGCATCAAAACTATGAATGAACACGTGGAGTTATGTACTTAACAAAAAAAGGTGAAATAACTGAAAACATGTTTTATATTCTAGTTTCTTCAAAATAGCCACCCTTTGCTCTGATTACTGCTTTGCACACTCTTGGCATTCTCTCGATGAGCTTCAAGAGGTAGTCACCTGAAATGGTTTTCCAATAGTCTTGAAGGAGTTCCCAGAGGTGTTTAGCACTTGTTGGCCCCTTTGCCTTCACTCTGTGGTCCAGCTCACCCCAAACCATCTTGATTGGGTTCAGGTCCGGTGACTGTGGAGGCCAGGTCATCTGCCGCAGCACTCCATCACTCTCCTTCTTGGTCAAATAGCCCTTACACAGCCTGGAGGTGTGTTTGGGGTCATTGTCCTGTTGAGAAATAAATCGTCCAACGAAACGCAAACCGGATGGGATGGCATGTCGCTGCAGGATGCTGTGGTAGCCATGCTGGTTCAGTGTGCCTTCAATTTTGAATAAATCCCCAACAGTGTCACCAGCAAAACACCCCCACACCATCACACCTCCTCCTCCATGCTTCACAGTGGGAACCAGGCATGTGGAATCCATCCGTTCACCTTTTCTGCGTCTCACAAAGACACGACGGTTGGAACCAAAGATCTCAAATTTGGACTCATCAGACCAAAGCACAGATTTCCACTGGTCTAATGTCCATTCCTTGTGTTTCTTGGCCCAAACAAATCTCTTCTGCTTGTTGCCTCTCCTTAGCAGTGGTTTCCTAGCAGCTATTTGACCATGAAGGCCTGATTCGCGCAGTCTCCTCTTAACAGTTGTTCTAGAGATGGGTCTGCTGCTAGAACTCTGTGTGGCATTCATCTGGTCTCTGATCTGAGCTGCTGTTAACTTGCGATTTCTGAGGCTGGTGACTCGGATGAACTTATCCTCAGAAGCAGAGGTGACTCTTGGTCTTCCTTTCCTGGGTCGGTCCTCATGTGTGCCAGTTTCGTTGTAGCGCTTGATGGTTTTTGCGACTCCACTTGGGGACACATTTAAAGTTTTTGCAATTTTCCGGACTGACTGACCTTCATTTCTTAAAGTAATGATGGCCACTCGTTTTTCTTTAGTTAGCTGATTGGTTCTTGCCATAATATGAATTTTAACAGTTGTCCAATAGGGCTGTCGGCTGTGTATTAACCTGACTTCTGCACAACACAACTGATGGTCCCAACCCCATTGATAAAGCAAGAAATTCCACTAATTAACCCTGATAAGGCACACCTGTGAAGTGGAAACCATTTCAGGTGACTACCTCTTGAAGCTCATCGAGAGAATGCCAAGAGTGTGCAAAGCAGTAATCAGAGCAAAGGGTGGCTATTTTGAAGAAACTAGAATATAAAACATGTTTTCAGTTATTTCACCTTTTTTTGTTAAGTACATAACTCCACATGTGTTCATTCATAGTTTTGATGCCTTCAGTGAGAATCTACAATGTAAATAGTCATGAAAATAAAGAAAACGCATTGAATGAGAAGGTGTGTCCAAACTTTTGGCCTGTACTGTATATAGATATATATATGACCTGCAGAAATATCCCATGTGCAGGACTCACCACACGTCTCCACTGTGGTTTTACAACTTATTGGGCCTCATTCACAAACAGTGCATATCCACAAATCTATGCTTAAACCAGGCATATGAAAGATTTACACACAAATCTGGTACTCATCAATAACTTCTGACTGCATTTGTTTGTACTCTGCACACAAATTTAGAACTCTACACAGAAATGATGAAGGGCAGGCTGTCCCAGAAAATATACAAACGGGTGGTCTCAGCCTCCCTGTATTTAGACACCATACTGGGCTGCAAATGCAAGGGCTCTCACTTTCTGGCAATGGAGCTCCCCTGATGATGACTCTGCTGTTTCCCCACTGTGGTTAAAATTTGAATCCACATCAGTTTCAGAAACTTCTCTCCCAACGCTACTTTTTTCCAAAACACAGCCTTCCTATAAATTATTTGACCATAACTTCATACTCACAAACTCTCTGAAGATATTGAATCAGATAAAAAAAAAATCATTGGGCTGCCAAAATGTCTCAGTTAACACCCCGATAACACACAATCACTTGTTTATACCAGGATTGTTGGATGGAGTGTTTTTGGATTGGAGGAAAAGGGGTTGCATTGTATTAGAGATTTGTAACAACTTTGTCTCTTTCCCTCAGCTCCAGACTAAATATCACCTTCCTCAACCAAATTTTTACATTTATTTTTTTTATATTTATGATATAAGATCAATAAACATTTGATCTCTTGTTTTGTCAGCTTTTGAGACACCAGCATGTACCAGTCATCTCAAGGATACCTGGGCAGAAGAACCAGGTGTTCTGCTGTCAGATGAACTATGGGAGGAAGGCCTGGCCAGTGTACAGAACTGTTCCATTAACTCTAGATATCGATTAATTCAATTTAAGGTCTCACACAGGCTGCATTACTCCAAAACTAAACTCAGTAGAATTTTTGAATCAGTGTCTCCCATGTGTGATAGATGTGGCAGTGCTAAAGGCTCACTCTCACACCTGTTCTGGCAGTGTACGGTGCTCAGCAATTTTTGGTGCGACATATTTAATTTGTTCTCTAAACAATATAAAATTAATAATCAACCAGACTGCAATCTCACAATATTTGGCTCTTCAGACAGGACAACAGCCCTTCCTCCCCATAATAGGCTATCAAAACAGGCATGATTGCAGCCAAAAAATTAATACTATTAAACTGGAAGTCTCCCACACCCCCTTGTTTTAAAGGGTGGCTCAATGAAATGGTTTCTATTGCGACGATGGAACAAATTCGTTTTAGCAAGCAGAAGTCATATAACTATCAGAAGATGTGGAAGCCATTTTTGGCATTACTCGATGAGACCTTAATGTACATCTTGTGAGCCATGCTGCTATGTTGTATCTTTTTTTTTTTTTTTTGTGCAAACTCTGCCTTATCCTGATCTCATCATCCTCCCATGTTTCTTTTTGTTTGTTTGTTTTGTATTTGTTTTTTGTTTTTCGTACCCCTGACAATATTGCAGATGGGAATTTCTCAGACTGTATTTGGTTTCTCCATGTATCCTCTGTCCTTTTTTTCTTTTTCATGCAACAATGCCAGGTGCTGAGTGTCTATTGTATACGTATTATTTGTATTACAAAAGAGTTCAAATAAAATAATTTTAAAAAAAGAAAATGTAAACATACAACTTTTAACTAAATGTAGAGCATGTTAAAACCACATTTCTTTTAACCAGCTTATTTAAAAAAGGCTTTAGTAGATGCTATTTAACACAGTTCATTTACTACTGCACTGATAAGATGTATTAAATAACTATGAAAATGACGTCCAATCATCCTTATCAATTATTGTCATATGTCAATATGTAACTACAGTATAATTTACAAAATGAAAAAGGCATAAAAATAAATAGCCAAATAGTAGGGTCCAGAACCTCAGTTCCGTGACCATTTTCTGGCTAACATGTTTTGATGATTGATTTGACATCTATAGACCTTTTATAAAAAATTTAGCTCCCAGGTCCCTCCCAAAAATCCAAGATGGCCGCCAGCAGCCATCTTGAAAAATTAACTTTTGAACTGGAGCACCTAGAATCATATATGAAGACACTTTTTCATATAAGTTGACCATGAGGATTTCAATTCTGACATCAGTTTGACGTTATGACATCATTTTGACCCAGAATTGCAAGATGGCTGCCATCCAGTAGTGTGAAAACTTTCGAATGTAAAGGTTTTTTTCAATGAAAATTATTTATAAAAGACACCCTCTAAAGTGCATTTTACTTTTTAAACTATATTTGATCATTTATTCAGGTAGATCATGTCAGTACCTTTCAAATGATGTATAATACACCAAGGTTTAAACAAAAATCACTTTGCTGACACACAGTAAAAAATATCTTAAGACATGTATTAACCATGTTAGTGTGTGTTTGTGTGTGCGTGTGCATGCGTGCGTGTGTGCGTGTGTCAAATCAATCATCAAAACATGTTAGCCAGAAAATGGTCATGGAACTGAGGTTCTGGACCCTACTAAGAAGGAAACAAATGTAGTTCTAAAGCTATTAACAGTGAGTTAGGTGGTCATTTATTTATTGCTTTTGATGAATTAAAAAGGAACAGATAGAGTCCTTTAACTTGTATTCGGAGTACTGCGTACAGTTCCCTTAGATTTTACCCCCAACAAGACTGAAATCAAACATTTGCAGTGGACCCCTCCCAAATGTGGTGGTGTCCAGCAAACAATGTGGGTTTCGTTAATCATTGGCAAACTTTCTGGGGAAAACCTGGAGACGGCATTCATCCCACTTTGGATGGAGCTGCTCTCATCTCTAGGAACCTGGCCAAGTTTATTAGTAATTCAAAACCCTGACAACCCAGAGTTGAGACCAGGACTCAGAGTCGAGGTCTTACATGCTTCTCTGAGCTTCTAGTGCAGTTACCCACCCATAATTTTATACAAACGGTGTCCGTCCACCTAAATTATCTGAATCTAATATTAAACAAAGAGGAGTTGTGCATAACAACCTCATAAAAATTAAAACCTCTTCTGTGACAGAAAGACAAAACAGGAGAATTAAATGCAGACTGTTAAATATCAGGTCTCTAACATCTAAAGCAGTGTTAGTAAACAAATTAATATCAGATAATCATACTGATTTACTCAGCCTCACTGAAACCTGGCCTTGTCAAGATGAATATGTCAGTCTAAATGAATGCACTCCTCCCAGTCATAATACCCATATTCCTCAAGGCAGCGGCCGAGGAGGGGGAGTTGCAGCCATTTTTAACTCTAGTCTGTTAATCAGCCCTAAACCTAAACTAGATTTTAATTCATTTGAAAGCCTCGTTCTTAGTCTTTTACATCCGACCTGGAAAACCTCGCGGCCACTTTTATTTGTTATAGTGTACCGTGCTCCTGGCCCGTATTCTGAATTTGTATCTGAATTCTCAGAGTTTTTATCCAGTTTAGTTCTTAAATCAGATAAAGTTATTATTGTAGGCGATTTTAACATTCATGTCGATTGATAATGACTCCCTGGCTACCGCGTTTATCTCATTATTAGACTCAATTGGCTTCAGTCAGGGTGTAGACCCACTCACTATTTTAACCATACCCTCGATCTAGTTCGGATCATTATTTGATTACTTTTGATTTCTTTTCACTCAATTACACGCCACTCAGCAACAGTTACTATAGTAGATGTTTATCAGATACTGCTGGCACAAAATTTTAGGAAATTCCTTTGTCGTTAAATTTAATACCAAGTCCTTCAGTAACAGAGGTTTCCCGTACCAACTTTAAACTCTCCCGAATTGATCACCTTGTCAATAGCGCCGTAGGCTCGCTGCGAACAACACTCGACTCTGTAGCACCTCTTAAAAAGAAGTTAACAAAGCAAAGAAAGTTCGCTCCTTGGTATAACTCTCAAACCCGTAAGTTACAGGGCTGTCAAAAGCACCATTAAGTTGAGTTTGAATATTTTCGAATTAATTTAGTAGAGTTCGAATAATATTCAAATTTTTTATTATCATTTATTTATTTTACAAAAAAACACAAAAAATAAGATGCTTATTGCTGGTGCAATATGAACGTGACACTCGAAGTGCCAGGTATGACCAACTTCTGCCTCGCGACCTGAGCAATGTTTGGATACTTCAGTGTGCCTGTAGTTGTCCACTACAAGAGTGGATCCTGGTCGGCTCGTAGTGGTGTCTCATTCTGGTAACGTTTCATCTCTTCTTCAAAAAGGGTAGGCAGGGAGGCAGCAGGTGCAACACTCTCCCTGTATGTCTCCCCGAACAGGTCACACATCGCGGACAGTGCAGTGGGTGGTGTTGGCGCAGCGGGCTCCTCTGTCGGCGCCTCTCCCTCCGTCTCTCTCTGTCCCTCTCTGGCCCGGCTTGTGCGCGAGCCGTCTCCGCCTGATAGGGATTTGCCGTGATATACATTATTAATAGTATTAATTAATTATTAATGATATTTGAATTATCAAATTTAGGTTCGAACTTATAAAAAAAATGTATGTTTGAAAATATTTCAAACTTCGAATTTTTTTTGACAGCCCTAGTAAGTTAAAGCGAAAATTTGAAAGGAATTGGCAATTAACCAAACTGGAAGAATCTCGTTTAGTCTGGACAGACAGTCTCAAAACGTATAAGAGGGGCCTCTGCAATGCCAGAGCAGACTATTATTCAGCTTTAATAGAAGAAAATAAGAACAACCCCAGGTTTCTTTTCAGCACTGTAGCTAGGCTGACTGAGAGTCACAGCTCTATTGAGCTTTGTATTCCTTTAGCCTTCCTTAAAGATTTCAATATTTAAAAACTTAAAAAACTAGGCATGCAGAAAAAAGTACAAAAGATACAAGAAACAGCAATAAATAACAATAATAATAATGAGCAGTGGATAAAAAAAAAGTGAGCAATGGATTAAAGTGAACATGTTTAGTGCAAGTGAATACTGAATGTGCAAATAACAACATGGGGGACAACAATGCTTATAGTGGTGTCCATAAAGTGTCCATGGTGCAGTTTACTGTGAGCAGTGCTGGTTATGAAGCCTGACAGCAGCAGGCAGGAAGGACCTGCGATAGCGTTCCTTCACACACTTTGGGTGAATCAGTCTATCGCTGAAGGAGCTCTCCAGAGCTTTTATCTCCTCCTGCAGAGGATGGGAGTCATTAGTCCTCAGAGATGACAGCTTGGCTGTCATCCTCCTTTCTCCCACCACCTGCACAGTCCAGAGAGCATCCCTGGACAGAGCTGGCCTTCTTGATCAGCTTGTCCAGTCTCTTCCTATCTGCAGCCGAGACGCTGCTGCCCCAGCAGACCACTCTGTAAAAGATGGTTGATGCCACCACAGTGTCAAAGAAGGTCTTCAGGAGCGCCCCCTGCAATCCAAAAGACCTGAGCCGCCTCAGCAGGTAGAGTCTGCTTTGGCCTTTCCTGTATAGTGCTGTTATGTGGTTAGTCCAGTCCGGTTTATTGTTTAGATGAACACCCAGGTACTTAAAAGATGTCACCATCTCAATGTCCTTTCCCTGGATGTTCACCAGTGTTGGGGGGAGGAGTCTGCGCCTGTGGAAATCCACCACCAGCTCTTTTCCCCACGTTGATCTGAAGGTGGTTCCTCAGGCACCAGTCCACAAAGTCCTGGTTCAGTCCTCTGTACTCCCTGTCGTCCCCATCTGTGATAAGGCCGACTATGGCATCGGAGTCATCGGACAACTTCTGCAGATGACAGGTGGGGGTGTCGTGTGAAAAGTCTGCAGTGTAGAGGGTGAAGAGGAATGGTGCCAGCACCGTTCCCTGCGGGGCCCCCGTACTGCAGACAACCAAGTCCGATACACAATCCTGGGTATCAGACTGAGGTAGTCCAGGATCCAGGATGTGAGGTGATTAGCCACCCCTATGTGCTCCAGTTTGTCCCTTAAGAAGCGCAGGCTGTTGAAAGCGCTGGAGAAATCAAAGAACATGATTCTCACAGAGCTTCTGGGCTTCTCCAGGCGGGAAAGCTCTATGCGGGAGGAAGATGACGGCATCATCCACCCCAATGCCAGGCTGGTAGGCAAACTGCAGCGGGTCCACTGAAGGGCCTACTGCTGGGCGGAGACGAGACAGGACCAGGCGCTCCAGAGTCTTCATGAGGTGCAATGTTAATGCCACCGGTCTGAAGCTGCTGAAGTCCTTGGGGTGCGGAGTCTTGGGCACAGGTACCACGCAGGATGCCTTCCACAGCTGTGGTACTCTCCCCAGCCTCAGGCTCAGGTTGAAGATGGTTTCAACTATCCCACACAGTTGGTCTGCGCAGGACTTCAGGAGCCTGGAGCTGATACCATCTGGACCCGCAGCCTTCATTGTCTTTATCCTCCTCAGCTGATCTCTCACCTGACAGGTAGTGAAGGACAAGCTGGAGCAGGGGGGCTGTGTGCTTGGGGGTGGAGGTGATGGTGGGGGGAGGGGTGGGGGGTGGTGAGATGTTCGGGGGAGCGGGGGTGGGGGAGGTGTCGAAGCAGTGTGCCAGGAGTGTAGGTGAGGGGGAAGTTGAAGGTGAGGATGAGGGGGGTTGCAGCCATGATGTCTGGGCCAGGGGAGGGGCAGACTGATCAAATCTATTGAAGAACAGATTCAGATCATTCACCCACTTCTGGTCGCCTCTGGCCTGGGAGTCTGGCTGTTTGTGTCCTGAGATGGTTTTCAGACCTCTCCAGACTCCGCTGATGTCACTCTGCTGCAGCTGTTCCTCCATCTTCTTTTTATATTCTTCCTTTCCCCACCCGATGTTTCTCCGTAGCTCCTTCTGCACGGCCTTCAGCTCCTCCTTATTTCCAGAGTTAAAAGCTCTCCGCTTCTCCTTCGGGAGAGCTTTTATATCTGGAGTAATCCAGGGTTTGGTGTTGGAGAAGCAGCGTACAGTCCTGGTGGGTACGGTGCTTTCCACACAGAAGTTAATATAATCCGTAATGCATGATGTCATAAGACATAGACCCTGTCCCATCCAAGTCTTACCTTTAGGTAACACTCACTTATTAGACATGATCAATATATCTTTATTAACAGGCTATGCATCACAGTCTTTTAAGGTAGCTGTAATTAAACTTCTCCTAAAAAAGCCCACCCTGGATCCAGAGGTGTTAGCCAACTATAGACCAATATCTAATCTTCCCTTTCTTTCAAAAATCCTTGAGAAAGTAGTCACAGACCAGCTGTGTGATTTTCTCCATGATAATAATCTATTTGAAGAATTTCAGTCAGGATTTAGAGTGCATCATAGCACTGAGACAGCACTAGTTAAAATTACAAATGATCTTTTGATTGCTTCAGACAAAGGACTCGTCTCTATACTTGTTTTATTAGATCTTAGTGCGGCATTTGGCACAATTGACCATCAAATTCTGCTACAGAGACTGGAACATTTAATTGGCTTCAAGAGTTCTGAACTAAGCTGGTTTAAATCTTATTTATCTGATCGTTTTCAGTTTGTTCATGTTCACGATGAATCATCCTTACATACTAAAGTTTGTTTTGGAGTTCCACAAGGTTCTGTGCTCGGACCAATCCTATTTATTCTATATATGCTTCCTTTAGGTAATATCATTAGAAATCACTCTGTAAATTTCCATTGTTATGCGGATGATACACAATTGTATTTATCAATGAAGCCAGAAGAAAGTAAAACATAAAAACATAAAAACCTGGATGAGCACCAATTTCCTTATGTTAAATTCAGGCAAAACTGAAGTTATTGTTCTTGGCCCCAAACAACTCAGAGACTCTTTATCTGATGACATAGTTTCTCTAGATGGCATTGCTCTGGCCTCTAGCACTACCGTAAGAAACCTCGGAGTAATATTTGACCAAGATTTGTCTTTTAATTCTCATTTAAAACAAACCTCACGGACTGCATTTTTTCCATCTGCGTAATATTGTGAAAATTAGGCCTATCCTGACCCGAAAAGATGCAGAAAAATTGGTCCACGCTTTTGTTACCTCTAGGCTGGATTACTGTAACTCCCTGTTATCAGGTAGTTTTAATAAGTCTTTAAAAACTCTCCAGCTCATTCAGAATGCAGTGGCACATGTACTAACAGGAACTAAGAAACAAGATCATATTGTTACTTTTTTAGTTCTCTGCACTGGCTCCCTGTAAAATCCAGAATTGAATTTAAAATCCTACTGTTAACTTATAAAGCTCTAAATGGTCAGGCTCCGTCATATCTTAGAGAGCTCATAGTGCCCTATTATCCCACCAGAACGCTGCACTCTGAGAATGCAGGGTTGCTCGTGGTCCCTAAAGTCTCCAAAAGTAGATCAGGAGCCAGAGCCTTCAGCTATCAGGCTTCTCTCCTGTGGAATCATCTTCCTGTCGCGGTCCAGGAGGCTGACGCCGTCTCCACAATTAAGACTAGACTTAAGACTTTCCTCTTTGATAAAGCTTATAGTTAGGGTTGGCTCAGGCTTGCCTTGTACTGAGTTAGGCTGACTTAGGCCTAGTCTGCCGGGGGACTTCCTATAATACACCGGGCACCTTCTCTCTCTCTCTCTCTCTCTCTCTCTCTCTCATGTCCTGTTACTGCATCTTACTAACTCAGCCGTACTGTATGTCACTAACTTGGCTAACTTGGGGTTCTAAGGCTGCCCCAACGGAATCCATCAAGGATGACATCATCACATCACACATACGCAGTCAGACCACACTAGGTCTGACTGTAAAGTTTCACCAAAAGCATGGTAATAACAATAATACATGTTATTTATAGAGTGCTTTTCAAGGTACTAAAAGACACTTTACATTCGTTAAAACAATCACAAAATTCATTGGTGACCACGGAGGTCATTGGTGACAATGAGGAGGGTGGTTTCGATGCTGTGCTTTGAGCGGAAGCCAGATTGAAATGCTTCAAACAGGTCATTGGAGAAGAGGTGGGATTTAACTTGAGAGGCAACAGCACGTTCCAGTATTTTTGACAGAAAGGGGAGATTTGAGCAGGTTGCTGCTGATGGAGTCAATTTTTGTCTGGAAAAATGAAAGGAAAGAGTTACACTTGTCAACTGTAAAGGATGTGGATGTGTTGTCACAGGGTTTGAGAAGTTTGTTTATGGTGGAGAAGAGGGCTTGGGTTTAGTGGAGCCAGAGTTTATGAGCTGTGAGTAGAAGGTGGACCGGGCTGTAGTGAGAGCAGTTTTGTATTGCTGAAGATAGTCTGTATAGGCTTGGAGATGTACTGTTAAACTGTTTTTCTTGAAGAGTCTTTCGAGCTGGCGCTTATGGGATTTCATTTGGTGGAGTTCAGGAGTATACCGGGGGCTGAGTGTGTGAATGAGACTGTTTTAGTTTTGAGGGGAGCTATTTGATCGAGACAGGAGGAGAGCATGTCATTGTAGTAGTTGACAAGGTCGGAGGGATTATCAGACAGTGGGGAGGGGAGGCAGACATTAAACTGGCAAGAGAGGCTGAGAAAGCTGAGGGGGAGATGGATTTCAGATATCTAAAAGATATTTTATGTTTTTCTTTTGGGGTAGGGATAGGAATGTCAGTGTCCAAGGTGACTGCCAAGTGGTCAGAGATATGAAGGTTGAGGCTGGAGAGGTGATGTATAGTAAGGCCAGTGGAGCAAACTAAGTCCAGGATGTGACCCGACTGTGAGGAAGTGGGGAAGTTGACATGTTGTGTGAAGTTGAGGGATTGCAGCAATTCCAGGATATCTATGGCAGATTTGCAGGTAATGTCATCAATGTGGAAATTAAAATCACAGAGGAGGAGAATGGAAGGTGAGATGGCACACAGCTGGGTCAGAAAATCAGAGAAGTCAGATAGAAAAGAGGGGTCTTGCTTTGGGGGGCGGTTACTAAAGGAGTAGGACCAGAGAGTTTGAAGGTGATGTATTCAAATGAATTAGCGTCAGAAATGGGGATGGTGGTTATTTAAATGTCCTTTCTATTAACATCAGCAACACCGCCAATGCCCAGCCCCTCAAGACAAGGTTGATCAATGTATGTGTATCCTAAGGGAGTGGTCTGATTGAGTGAGAAATAGTCCAGAGGTTTGTGCCGGGTTTCAGTGAGATGGAGGAAATCAAGGTTGTTATCAGTGATGAATTAATTCAGAATGAGACTTTTATTGTTAAGTGAGCGGGTGTTAAGCACGGCCAGTTTCAGGTGACGTTGCTTAATGATAGGTTGTGAGGACAGAGGAAGGGGACGGAGATTGGACAGATTCACATGTTGTTGTTTGTTGTGATGATGTAATGAGGACCTTGGGGTGCGCCAGGACCACAAAGATGGAATGGAGTTAGGGGACGTGACATAATATGTAAACACACGGCCAGGACAGCTTCTGCGTTGTATTCCAGCTTTTATGAGAATGTCCATGCAATGTGGGCGCTGGTGGTTCTGTGGCAGAGTACAGCGGCGGCATGGTTCAGTTGGGGAACGCTAGCACAAGGCTAGCTTTGGCTTGCAGCCGAGGGCCGGGTGTCCAGGAAAGGAGAAGTGATGTGCACCCCAGGACCATCCCTGGGGTTTTCCACAGCATAGCAGCAGCAGCACACTAAAATGTGGAGAGGAAAAGAGGTAGCCCCAGTGGGCTTCCGGTCTGTTAGCCTTGTCATCCTGCTCGGAGAGCGTCGGCCAGTCTGGTGTGGTGGTGGCTAACAAAGGAGAGCATCCAGAGCATGGCGGGGCTAGCCACAGCGGGACGGAAAAATCCCAGTGGGACAAGCAGGAGGGTTTGTGCTGGCTAGCGATGCAATCAGGCAGAAGCTAGAGAAGTGACCTCTCCATTAGCAGGACAATGATGCCACGCTGTGAATAACTCGCAGGTGGGAGCATCTCGGGAGGTAAACCTTTCAGCTTATCTTGAGATGCAAGTTCAGTAAAAGTGTTTATCTGGATAGGAGGATGACAGGTAGCTAGTAGCCACAGAATCACAGGACATATAACTGGCCAGGTTATAAAATCAGAGGTGAAGATTATGTTATCAACACTTCAGTGTCATTAGAGTTGTTCCCATAGCTTGCTGTGGCTGGGCTGGACAAGTGCGCCATTTTCATAAGTAGAGGGCTGTCTTCTATGCAAATGGGACTTTTTCCAGCACAGTCATGAAAACATTTTCGCTCTTTTCTCTTCGTTTTTTCATGATTGTGCACGGTAAAAACGATAACTAGCCATTGTTCATCTCACTAGATGTAAACCCCGTAGACTGACGTTGCACGCGTTGACTACGGGTTTTAAGCATTTGAACGTGGTCTGATGTCTGAGGACGGAGGCGGTCGGATATTTTATGACAAGAAACTGTGGACTTGGAAATATTTGCCAACAATTGAGCTTTTGCAGGTAAGTGTGTTTTTTGTCTACCAAACAAGAAATGTTACCGTGCACTGTAGTATTTTAACTGAAAGACTGATTCAAGTCATTAAACTACAAAAGTTTACCTTGTTAGCTAAGCTGCATATGGCATTTTACACACAGTTACCTCCAAAAATAATTTGTTACATGTTAAAGAGCCGAGAGCATCTAGAATGTGTTAACGGGATTTGTTAGGGGACAGAAATGATCCACATGTGTGGCGAAAACATGGGGGGATATGTGTGCGCAACGACTTTGCATTCAATAGAGCAGGCCTATTCAATTAGCGGACTGCGGAAGCAACCTCTAAGCGGCCCGGGCAGAGATTGGCACAGAGACCCGGTAAACGGTCCGAGGCAAATTCTGTCAAGACTGTGATACTAATTATAAGCTCCGCCGTTGTCTGCGTTACATTTCAAAGTTTTGGTTTCATATATCATCATTCTGTAGCCTTTCTCCCACTCTCTGCATGTCAGGGCTGACCTTCTCACAGCACACACACACACACACACACACACACACACAAACTCAATAGAGTGAAGTCAGACATTAGCAGAGAGGCCGTGGTGCAGAATATAACTTCAAGATTACTCTAGTTAATGACAGCTACGCTTGTTACTGTAAGTAAGTGCGATAAAAACTCTGCTCTGTCTGCAGTCTGTCATTCGCACTCGCGGTGCTAACAGCAAAGTGTTAATGACAAACTAAAATGAAAGCTGTCTGTATGTAGGCTAACACCTGAGGCGGTCGACCTGCAGACAGTGAGTGTCCTTAGTAGAGGAGGGACAGAGAGCAGGATAGATGACTGATACTGATGTCTGTCTTCATGCTGAGATAACGTGACTTTCTTCACTCAGTATTGTGATGTCAGGAGGAATATTTATATTCCAATGAGATATTATTGGGTTTTAAATAGTGACTTTGTTGTTGTAAACATGACTGTTGCTGCCATGGACTGTATAAAACTATATCCTGTGTAGCTGACCTATAAGGAACATGTCAGGAGGTGAGGTGTATACATGTGTGTGTGGAGGAGAGGGGGGACAAAAGGAGATGGCGGTAGAGAACTAGTATGTTTTTAGTTATCGTTTATGCCACTTATGCTTTTGTGCATTTATAGCTCTTTTTTATTGTTTCTGTTGTGCTCCTTGGTCAGATATATGATATCTCCTGGGCACTTTGAGTGCATCTCTTGACAAATATGTGCCTCATCTGCTGAGACTGTACTGGGCTAGGAGGGGAGCTTTTGGTTAGAAGATGGATGACCTCCTGGAAAAGCTTGATGAACAGGTGTGTAAATTGACTTTTGCTTTCTCAAAGCATACAAAGTTTAGGGATTTACAGCCTGCCTTTATTTTGACTTCCAATCCATGAGCACTTGATACATTCAGCAGCCTAATGGCCAGAACACACTGTCTACCTGAGCAGCGCGTGTGGGTCGCGCAGCCTTGGCGCCCATGTTAACAGATTTGAGCAGCCACATGTGACTGGGGTTTGACCTGTCCTTTTTTTCTCATTACTATAAAGGACTTCTGTTTTTTGTTTTATTCACTGCAGCACCAAACTAATTGACATGCTTGTGTGTTTTTCCATTTGGATACTCTTTAGACATCTGACATGGTGTCTCACCGAAAGACAGCAGCACTGAAAGGCCTGCCCATTTTTGTCCGGGATGACACAACTATGTTTTTCCTGACGTGTTTGGTAAGTAATAGTAACTGCAGGAAATAGATTTTAAAAATGCAAGTAATATTGCTTAATGTAACTTCAACATTTAGCGTATGATCTCATATCTGATCCTAATCATTTTATGCATAATACACTTTGTGGAAGATTTTATTTTGTGCTAGTTTAGGTATACACTGACACTGAAAGCTGTTGGATGTCAGTATCTCAGTCAACTCCACTCCACTCATCACAACAAAGTTAGTGGGTGATAGCAACAGTGTCATTGTGTTTTGAAATAGATAACTAACTTTGAACAAATCCTTGTAAAACGTCCACAAGCTGAATGGCAAGTGTCTGTAGCATGGTGCGAAAGTTAAAGTTCAGATCAGTAGAAATATATTTTATCTTTCACTTTTACTTTGAACTAAATCATGCATCTGTTATTTTTCCTCAGGACACTGACCATGACCAAACGATGCTCAGAGGTGCTTCTGTTGCCCTCCTCACCATCGTAGAAGATGATGATGCTGCCATGTCACCAAATGTTCAAGACGTGGCTGTTGTGCTGGAGGGGGCCATCGTGCTGCATGACCTACCAGACCACTGTACTGCTTATGCATACCTCTTTGGCCTTCTGTATGCCATGAACATTGAATATCCGAAGCAGATGAGTCTTTCGGACCTGTGTGTAATTGATAAGCAAGAGTGAAAACATTGAATTTCCCCTCAGGGGGATTAATAAAGTAAATAAACTTAAACCTAAACTACCTTTGAATCTTTTTCGAGCTTGGCTCTCGATCCTCACAGCGCACGAGATCTCTGAAAACAAAGCTTTTGCTGTGAATGTTTATGGGGAAACCTACATGACTTTAACCTAAGTTTAACCTGTTTGTGTGCATTGTGGTTAGAGCTCATGTACAGTTTCACAGCCATTCAGCCAGTCATTTTAAGCAAGTATGTCCCCTTTGGCTCTGAAATAGAGATTCTCGAAATTTGTTTTCATTTGCCATTTGCCACTTCACAAGAGGCACATAACCAGTGTTTTATCTGTTCAAGTTCATTGTGAGTGTTTGCACAGCTTTTAATTGGTGTATTTCATTGTGGTAAGTGCTCATTTAAAATGTCAGTGTATGGCTACACTTGCACTGATTTTAGTATGTATGTTTGGGACATTGTCAGAAGCTATGTCACATAAAGCTCTGGACTTTAGTGTTTGAGGCCCACTATAACACTATATTGAGTCATTGCTGTCAGCAATATAGTTATGTGACAAAATATCCAATCTGTGGGTATATTGCACAGTGGAGGCCAGAAGGACCTCAATTACGTTCAGGAGATGTTTATTTAAAACAATAAACCTGGATTCAGCTAATCTTCAGCTGTGTGATCTTTATTTTATTTACTCATTTATTTATTTATTTATTTATTTATTTAGCATTCCTTAAATACAATTAAAGCAACATAAATTTTACTTAAAAAGGCTGAATTTTACACTCAAAGTTGTATGTTTATACAACAAGGAAATCTGTGTTTATTGAACGTGGAAATGCATGGCATTGAAGCAAGAACTTCACTGTTAGCCTGACAGGAATGTCATAATTGGGTGAACAAGAAAATCCAAGTTGGCAGAACTCTTGTCTAAACTTGTAAACCTAAGTCAACAACAGTAGTCAAAAGTTGAGAAAACTCAAAAATCTATTGCATCATGTTGCCTTGATAATTTGAGTTTTCTCAAGGTTTTCTTTTTTACAGTGTGGATATAAGTGGTAGATCTCTGTTCAGTACGATCAGTTCTGATTAGTTCTGAGGGATAGGGTGGGTTTACATCCTCTTTCTGTGGGTGGGTTCTCATTTTTTCACTTTACTGATCATCACAATTACACTTTTATTTATTAGAACAGGACTTAAAGAGGTCAGTTAATGCAGGTATGCAGAGTGATGAAGAAATCAGGTTAATCAGTTGAAATGTAAAAGGGGAAAGGTATTTACACATCTGAAATCACTAAAAGGAGATGACACCTAACAGTGATGTACTGAGGGTCAAATTACTACTATAAGCATTCCTTGCTTTTTTGGGGTTCCCTTTCATATCCCTTACGCGGTGTACTGTATTCTGCTAATTATCACTATGTTCTTTGATGCATGAATAAAATACATCTGAATCTGAATCTGAAAATACAGAGCAACAACTTAAAAATAAGCTTGCATGGTAACAGTGTAACGCTCCACCCGCTCTACGATACACACATGCACACATCCCACTGCCCTGACCTTGACTCAACTCTCATTCACTCCTCCCTGTGGTTTTTAACAGCTTAGGTCAGCCCGAGACATCAGCAGAGCCACATTTAACTCATTTAGACCTGGACTCTGTAATTTCATCACACTCTGGCAGAAGTCATAAATTGTATCCTCACAAATCTTCACATTTTTGCTGTGATATCAATCTCTCGCCTCCTGTCAAATACATATGAATTGACTGTGAAGTAATGAGCACAAAACAAGAAAAAGGGTGGCTGTGTGTCGGTTCAGGTTGGGATGTTAGTCATTCCTGGCTGCTCTAGTCCTCCTCTTTTGCAAGCTTTTGTTACGTCTGCCGCGTTTGATCATGTTTACATTTTTGGTAACATTTTAAAGAGGAGCCACACTGGGACGGAAAAATCCCGGCGGGACAAGCAGGAGAGTTTGTGCTGGCTAGCGATGCAATGGAAGAACTATTAATGCTCTGTCCATATTTTCTGTCTTATAGATGGTGTTACAGTGTTGGATGTTCACAAGAACCATGGCCAAAGTATAAAACATTTAAGTAAAGGTATGTAGACGTTATTTCTGAATCCACCAGTTTTTTTCTACTATGAAGTCATACTGTGCTGGATTTCTGTATATGGTCATGTAATTTTGGATGCTGATGTTGATTTCAGATAATATTCCTGCTCAAATGTGTCTGATTGTGTTCAGAAGCTTTTACTGGTGATTTTTCACAGTGACTAGAAACAGAAACAAGAGACAAAAACAGAGAGTCTCAGACAGAGGGTGAATACAGGAATATGCAGAGACTGTATGAGGAACAAAATTATTTTATTGACCATTAAAGCATGTAAACATGTTCTTGTAACCTTACCCCTTTAACGTCCTGCTCAGCCATTTAGTAGAGCACATTTTGAGTCAGTATACCTTAATGAAAATTATGTTGGGTTGGTGGCTTAGTGAATAGAGCAAACGCCCCATGTACAAAGGCCCAGTCCTTGCTGCAGCAGCCACAGGTTCGATTTCAGCCTGCAGCCCTTTGCTGCGTGTCATTCCCTCTCTCTCTCTATCCCCCCTTTACACTATGCTGTCCTATCATTAATGGCAAGAAAAGCCCAAAAAAATAATCTTTGAAAAATGTGTTGGAATTACTTCAACCTGATTGAGCTATCTCTACCATTGGGTTTGGGTATGTCACACTAAAAAAATCCACCAGATGTTGCTGTGTCTTTTAATAGTCTGCCTTTTCAGTTCACCTCCAACAGGAAGTAACGTAAAAAGACACCCAGATATGACAGCTCTGGTGTAAGGAATTACTAAGGTAGGCATATTTCACCAACATGTTATAGTTTCATAGGTCTTACTAAACAGATTTATCTAACTTAAGACAAAAAATAATGTTTTATGATGAAGGTATTGAAGCTAAGCTAATGTAACTGAAAATGTTTTACAATGAAGGTACTGAAGCTAAGCTAATGTAACTGAAAATGACTACTACAAAAATCTTCTGATCATTCACTGTTGTCAAATGATAAATTTATTGTTATCCAATACATACAGTACAGGCCAAAAGTTTGGACACACCTTCTCATTCAATGCGTTTTCTTTATTTTCATGACTATTTACATTGTAGATTCTCACTGAAGGCATCAAAACTATGAATGAACACATGTGGAGTTATGTACTTAACAAAAAAAGGTGAAATAACTGAAAACATGGTTTATATTCTAGTTTCTTCAAAATGGCCACCCTTTGCTCTGATTACTGCTTTGCACACTCTTGGCATTCTCTCGATGAGCTTCAAGAGGTAGTCACCTGAAATGGTTTCCACTTCACAGGTGTGCCTTATCAGGGTTAATTAGTGGAATTTCTTGCTTTATCAATGGGGTTGGGACCATCAGTTGTGTTGTGCAGAAGTCAGGTTAATACACAGCCGACAGCCCTATTGGACAACTGTTAAAATTCATATTATGGCAAGAACCAATCAGCTAACTAAAGAAAAACGAGTGGCCATCATTACTTTAAGAAATGAAGGTCAGTCAGTCCGGAAAATTGCAAAAACTTTAAATGTGTCCCCAAGTGGAGTCGCAAAAACTATCAAGCGCTACAACGAAACTGGCACACATGAGGTCCGACCCAGGAAAGGAAGACCAAGAGTCACCTCTGCTTCTGAGGATAAGTTCATCCGAGTCACCAGCCTCAGAAATCGCAAGTTAACAGCAGCTCAGATCAGAGACCAGATGAATGCCACACAGAGTTCTAGCAGCAGACCCATCTCTAGAACAACTGTTAAGAGGAGACTGCGCGAATCAGGCCTTCATGGTCAAATAGCTGCTAGGAAACCACTGCTAAGGAGAGGCAACAAGCAGAAGAGATTTGTTTGGGCCAAGAAACACAAGGAATGGACATTAGACCAGTGGAAATCTGTGCTTTGGTCTGATGAGTCCAAATTTGAGATCTTTGGTTCCAACCGCCGTGTCTTTGTGAGACGCAGAAAAGGTGAACGGATGGATTCCACATGCCTGGTTCCCACTGTGAAGCATGGAGGAGGAGGTGTGGTGGTGTGGGGGTGTTTTGCTGGTGACACTGTTGGGGATTTATTCAAAATTGAAGGCACACTGAACCAGCATGGCTACCACAGCATCCTGCAGCGACATGCCATCCCATCCGGTTTGCGTTTAGTTGGACGATCATTTATTTTTCAACAGGACAATGACCCCAAACACACCTCCAGGCTGTGTAAGGGCTATTTGACCAAGAAGGAGAGTGATGGAGTGCTGCGGCAAATGACCTGGCCTCCACAGTCACCGGACCTGAACCCAATTGAGATAGTTTGGGGTGAGCTGGACCGCAGAGTGAAGGCAAAGGGGCCAACAAGTGCTAAACACCTCTGGGAACTCCTTCAAGACTGTTGGAAAACCATTTCAGGTGACTACCTCTTGAAGCTCATCGAGAGAATGCCAAGAGTGTGCAAAGCAGTAATCAGAGCAAAGGGTGGCTATTTTGAAGAAACTAGAATATAAACCATGTTTTCAGTTATTTCACCTTTTTTTGTTAAGTACATAACTCCACATGTGTTCATTCATAGTTTTGATGCCTTCAGTGAGAATCTACAATGTAAATAGTCATGAAAATAAAGAAAATGCATTGAATGAGAAGGTGTGTCCAAACTTTTGGCCTGTACTGTATATGCTAAAATAATTTCATAAGTATGATTTTTTTACAATCTAAAGCCATGCTCAACCGCTGAATTGTCCTTTTATGGTAAAGGTAGTGATGCTGTGCTAAAAAATTTACAATTTTTATCAAACAAAAAAGGATGAATATTCACTGTTGGTTATACCATATATTATTTTTCCTTTACATGTTTAATAAGTTTTACTACCTACTCCTTTTCGAACATTTCTGTTTTTGTTTTGTTTTGTTTTTTTTTCATTTTTTTGTCATCACAACATTTTTTTAAACTTTGGTTTGAAATAAAGTCATCTATTCATTCAGTCATTCATATATTGGATGAAATAATTGTATTGAAAATTCAACTAAATTGAAAAACCTATACCACATTAGTTCTGTGCGGATTGATTCACCGCAAAGAGTTGTCACAGGATATCAGTATAATTTTTCATGATTTCCGAGATGTTATCAAAGTATTATAATGGTAAATATCTTGAATAAATATGTGGAAATAATGGTAGCGCTGGTAATACTACTAACTTTATGGTAACAAAGTGATATATGTTGGTATACTAACATATTAGAAGCATTATAACAGTGTATGGTTCGTAATTTTGACTTTTTTTTTCTGTTTCTTTACAAAAAACATTAAGTGACATCTCAACCATTTGGTATAGGCCTATATTTAAAAACTATGTGGTCCGTTAAAGGAAAAAAAATATTGATTTCCCTTATTATTGCCACAACGAAATGAAAAATGCTAATGAAAAAAGATTTCAGGGCTTTTTTTCTTAGTCTGGACATTCGGTTAAATACAAGTCTGATCCTGGAAATGAGCAGAATAGGTCGTCTTTAATAATAGTATGTATTTCATTAGTTTCACTGAGCTTACACTTACAGGAGTTCTGATAAAACCCTGTCTCTGTTAAAATAAACCAACTATGTGAAATGTGTGACAACAGTGATAAAGACATTGTTTTTTCTACTGAGGATGCTATCTCTGTAACGTCTTTTAGGTCATTGCAGGTAATGTCAGAAACCACTGAGTTGGACTATTTTATGACACTGGATTTACAGCATCACTCAAAAGAAGTACTTATCTATGAGATATACTGTAGTGTATATCTGGTCATTTATAAATCAACAGAAAATGTACTGTACCACAACATGTGATTTCTATGGTTTTTATTGCTACTGCCCAACACATAACTGGTCGTCAAGATATTTTGATGTAGAAGTGCTGCTGATGTAGAATCGACATTCATCCAGTCATCCCAAAAATGAATGTGTGGTACAAATTGAGTACTTTGTACTACAACATTTTATCACAAAATCAACAAAAACTACACTACATTAGATGCAAAGAGGTAGCATGTGAGACACCATTCCATCACTGCAAAGTTAAAGGAATATGTCACCCTCAAATCATCATTTGTAAATCAATTACTCACCCATGTTACACTGAATTTAGGGAGAAAAAGCTTTTTTTATTTCGCCTGCCTCCGCAGTGAACAAAAAAATCCCAAAAAGCGGACCACTACTCGAACATCAGACACAGAATAGTAGTGCACCTGCACTTTTTATGCTGAAGTCTTTTAAATATTAAATTTTTGGTAAGAATGCATGTGTTTGTGAAGTACTGATTATCTGACTGGATAAATGAGACATGGATTATACTGTATGAGTGGAGTGACAGTTTGCGAACGGATGTCTGGATATAGTTTGCTGTTGTTAAATGTGGTCCCTGTTTAATTTGATTCATGTGCCATGTTTGCCTTTTTTGGAGTCTTGGTAACTGATGAGGCATGCAGGAAAGACAACGTTTTCTTCCCAAATTAAGTGTAACACAGGGTGAGCGACTGAAATACAAATGGTCATTTTGGGGGGTGAAGTATTCTCTTTATAAGCCCCTATGAGAAAAAAACAAAACAATGAAAAGTCAATGGAGAGGGAAAAAACAAAGTGGGACTGATAAAGATAGAGAGTGGGAAAGAGACAGAGCGAGCTCTCATTCTGCAGCCTAATCCAGCAGTGAGGGGAGACAGTGATATATGAGGCTTGAATAAAGTAGGGCAATCCCCTGCATCACGAGAGAAGAGAAAGAAACAGGATGTGGTGAGATGAATGTGGTCAGTGGTGATGGGGGTTTCCACAGCTGTGTATGGCAGCGGTGACCAGCAGCGTGCTAGAGGAGGCCAAATCACTCTACACTCGCTGCCTTGATAGGAAGGAAAAACGGGGAGGTCAGAGCAGTCAGCCCTGCTGGACTCCACAGGAAGTACAGGACAGCCACTGACCTCAGCCTGACTCACACACACAAACACACACAGAGCTGCTGTACACACATGCAGACACAGCATAAGTAAACACTGGGGCTCAAATGTATACACACACAAGTATGCATACTGTACTTGGAGACAAAACAACACACTGCAGCAATTAACACATGGAGAGACACAGATGACATACCCAAGATGACCCACAGGAAGAAGACCTGCACAAACCCCTTCATCATGGCTATAAAACACACCAAAAGTAGCATAAGTCTCCACAGACAGAGAGTCAGGAACACTGAGCTGACTCACTCAACACTGCTTTTAAGCACTTTTCAGCAAGGGTTGAATCTTTGAGTTCACAAGATAATGTTAGCTTTAATGCTAATATTATATCGCTCAATATGACCACATCCTATTCCCTTCAACAGTTGGGCTGGGGTCATGTAAGGCTAAAAAACAAGAGCATATTTAGGATGATAAAGAAATCCTTAAATACATGTATATATAGGGCTGGGTATTGATACTTGATACCTTTAAGGTAAGATAAGACAAGATCAGTTAAGATATACTTTATTGATCTAACAGAGGGGAAATTCAAATATCACAACAGCACAATACAAAACAAAAGACATTGAATAGAATAAGATAAAAGAAAAATAAAATGAAATAAAATAATAATCTAATAATTTAGATGGTCTAAAATGCAAAGTGCCAGGCGTGCGGCGCATGGGCATGTCCCAGTCACTTGCTAGTTAGACAGTGCGTTTTCAGACTGTGTCTAAAAGGGTTGGACTTACTCTGTGAATTAGTCATGGGTGTGTTTTGGGCGTATCATTCAATAAGCCAATCAGAGTGTCACCTCTCATTCCCTTTAAGAGAGGCGCGATTGGAGCGCACGGCGGAGAGCTAGTTAGATGGCGGACCTACCAACTGGAAAGAGTGAGCGTTTTACAGCTGAGGAGACTAAATGTATCTCTATATCGACTGTCCTGTCACATCTGATGTCAGATCAAAGGGGATTGGCACCGTTTGGCAGGCGTAATGGAAACCCAACCTGATTTGATTATAGTAACACAGATGCAAACTGATAAGTTCACATCCCTCTCAGCCAGCCACAAACAGCCACAGCATCAGATAGGGAGTATATATTCAGCATCTGTCATCTTAGAAAAGCCAACAGAAAAGAAACAGAGTGAGACTGCGAGAGAGAAAGAGAGAGTGCGCGTGCACGGGAGAAACACTGTCAACAAATTGTAAGTTATTCAATTTTATTTTAACCCGGGAGGTTAGAGAGCCCAGGTCCCTCTCCAGCATCCTGAACCCCACCGCCCGAAGGTCCAGGAAGGTCCAGGAAGGTCCAGGAAGGAAGGCTGTCTGGTCTGGCTGCGCGCGGGCTGCGGAGCTTCCCCCGGGTTCCTCCGGCTGTGTGGCGGGCTGTGCGGCCACTGTGCATCCTCCTCCTCCTCCTCCTGACAAGATGATCTTCAGTTTTACATTCTAAAAGCTTTTTTTTTTTACATATACATTTGTACTTGTAGGGCTATAAGTTTACGTTTTTAGTTCACAGAAGCTGGTTATTGTTGTTTTTATGTCAAAATAAAGTTTATCAAACGTTTTAACATCTTTGATTTTGTGGTTTACATGCCAAAATGATCACAATTCATTTGGGAAAGACAAGTTCATTTTACAGGCTATGCATCATCAGCCCGTGGAGGTCTGCTCGCAGTTCTGTATATTCGGACACTGCGAGCTTGGACCTCCCGGATTATGATGATCATTATTATAGCGATTAGATCATTCTGATTAATGACTGACCATTAAGACGTGTTTCTGATAAATATTTTAATGTGCACAATAATAACCTTTCACAATGTAATCATATTTTTATTTGTTATCTTTTGCATATGTGTGGCTGCTCCGTGTGTGTCTGAGCAGAGTGCACGCACATTGTGCACCCGCCTAAAGACACATATTACTAACTTGTTTAACAGCAAAGTACTGTGCCGTTGACTTTAGACCAGGTTTTTGTTGGTCACTGGTGCATTTGCTTTTTATGTCATCTAACTAGCAACGCGCCATGACTGTGCCTGATCACTCCTCATTTTTAGACCAACATACCCAGAGAAGCGCAAGTTCATTTGCTAGTTAGATGACGGGGGCGCAAGGCGTGAAAATGACAACTGCGCCTGCATGTAAATAGCAATGACACTTGCGACATGGATTATGCGCCCTCCGCCGTCCGTTTTAGACCATCTAAATAGGGCCCAAAGTGTCATAAAGTGTCATGTTGATCAGATGCAAAATAAGTCACTTCAGAGCTGGATGTAGCTTAAGCCAAACTGCTGTTGTACAGTCTGATGGCGGTGGGCAAAAAGGAGCATCTGAATCATTCAGTCCTGCACCTGGGTGGGATGACCCGCTGGCTGAATGAGCTGCCCATCAGCCACAGCTTGTCGTGCACGGGGTGAGAAGGATTGTCCAGGATTGCACAGATTTTGTCCTTCACCCTCCTCTCAGCCACTGTCTCCAGACTGTCCAAGTCCAGTCCCACCACAGACAGGCTTTCCTCCTTAACTCCACCCCACCAGCACACTACAGCAAAGAAGAGTGCACTGGCAACCATAGACTGGTAGAAGGTCTTGAGGAGCCCATTACAGACACCAAACGATCTGAGTCTCCTCAGTAAGAACATCCTGCTCTTTCCTTTCCTATAGAGGGCATCTGTGTTATGAGTCCAGTCCAGTTCATTGTTGATGTGGACCCCAAGGTAACCACCACCTCCTTAGTCTTGCTGATGTTGAGTTTTAGGTGGTTTTGGTTGCTCCACACGAACTAGCTCTCTGTACTCCTCCTCATTGTCATTGCTGATACATCTGACTAAAGTAGTGGAGTGAAGGGGAAGGGGAGGGGGACAGGTCGCTGCTGGGGAGGGGAGCACCACTGAACTAGCCTGGTGAAACCATCCTAATCTCGCAAGCTCATATTATATTTTGCTCCACAGATCAGTCTGGCCATGCAATCATAAAGGCGCATTCTGACATCGGTTATTACTTTGGGGCAATGGTAAATGTATTGAACGAACTGGAATGTACATTTTCTGTAAAAGCAGAGCAAACGGCTGCACTGAAAGCTTTTATTGAAAAAAAGGATGTGTTTGCCGTCCTTCCTACGGGGTTAGGTAAAAGTTTAATTTATCAACTTGCTCCGTTGATCAGGAAAACGATGGGACTCAGTGAAAACCCAGCGGCTATTGTTGTTTCTCCGCTAGTTGCTCTCATGGAGGAGCAGGTCAGGGAAGCGACCAAGCTGGGAATCACAGCCATGCAACACGGAGTCCACAGTGAGGAGGAAATCCGCAAAGACGGCAACACTCTTTCCCAGACATCATCACAGCTCATCTCCGCTGCATGCTGCACTTACTTGCTGGTCTGTTTACAGTGGCGTTGTGCTAGCCTACGTCACACGTTTCATTTACTCTAATTGGTTTTCCGTCTTTCCAATTGTGTGAAGGGGCACTTTGAGTGACAGCCGTTGATACCACCCCTCTGGAATAGAGGAAATGTACACTCCGTGTCCAGACCCATTCGCGTTTTGCGAATTGGGTCTGGCAACGCCAGGCTACCACTGAACACCACTGTGAATGAAAGAGAAACCTTAGATGATGATAATACTGATGATGACAGTCATCATTATCAGTATTATTATTGTCTAAGGTTTCTCTTTCATTCACAGTGGTGTTCTGTGGTTCAGTGATGTTTTTTCTAAAAATGTCTTCACCTGAAAAAGTTGTTAATGATAAGTTTACTATACACATACAATGTAATGTATACAGCATAATGTCGACTTTTTGTTGCAATAAAAAAAATCGATTACACTGTTGGTGCTTCTTACATTACAGTGGGTACTCCCAAAATTTTGCTGGTGCTCCTGTAAGGGACTGAGAAAATGCTCTTTGAATATAAATGTTTTAATATAAAACAAAACAGGCGCAACAGATTGAGTAAATGTTTCAATATAAAACAGACAGAAAATGTTGTGATTTAATGTGTTTTAACATAAAACAGTCACCCCCTATTTTTTATTTTTAAGATATCACATTAAGAACTGAACTAATTAAACTGACTTGAATACAGGGTGAAGTTATCCCACCAGACCAGTAGATGGAGCTCTAATGCTTCTGTGGGTTAGGCTGAGCGATATTTACTGCAAGCCATTGATCCATAGGTACCGTAAACATATGTTTAAAACTCTTTTGTTTATACTCACACAAAGATGAAGGATTAAGAAATGGTTTTGTGTGGTTTGTGATGATTTGGTGATGTAAAAGTATTGTTTTGGTCTGTAGTTCATGTAAAGATCACAAACGCAATCCAGGTGATAGTCTGCTTCATGCAGCAACGTTAACGTAACGTCGTAAAAGTAATTTCATGTATCTCACAGTCATGATTTATCATAGTGAAATGTGGGTTTCTGTTGCTTAAAATGTTTTACTACTTACGCAGTGTTTTAAAATGAGTTAATTGTATGCTTTGCCCTAGTGTAGCTGTTGCACTTCGGTTTAGTCATGCCGCCACATTTTAGGTTGCGTCTTGTTGACAGAGTTTGTGATGGATAATATTAAGACGAGATTTGATGCAGTAACTGTCAAACTTGTATTTTTGTTGTGAATTTGATATTTTGACATTACTGGGTTTAAGTAATGTGACAAATTCAGTTTGGTATTTTGTGTGAATTATTTATATTTTATTTTGCACATAATGTACCTGAATTTACTTTTGAATTTACATAACTCACTGTACTTCGGTGCTTATGTGACTTATTTGAAAGATGTATTTTTTTTAGTGATACAGAGTCATATAACAGAAGAAAGACAGAGTGAATGACAGATATATTTTGATTTGTGTCAGAAATAAAATGGCGCTGGCCTTGTGAAGACGCTAATCCATCATTTCTCTCTTCATTGATCCACAGTGTTCATCCTGTGTATCACATGTACTGGTCCAGATACCCCTAGTTACACTCCTAACTTGCTCAAAAAGTTAGAAGCACCAGTGCTACCATGTAAAAAAGTTAATTTCAAGCCTTGGAAATGGTCGATACTTGCAGCCACAGTTTGATTTGCATTTGCAAGTGTGACTGACTCACATACAATTCAGCTTTCTGTGCTTAACTCAGCATATGTTGCTAACGGCATGCAGCTAAAAGTGTCTGGGCAGAACTCACTCTTGCAACGTTTTTTCCAGACTACGAGCATCAGTCTCCATACCGTGTATCCTGCATGCAGCTACATGAAACTCAGTGTGACCCCCCCTGACAGTTTGGTATAAACACAAGAACAGTTACAGCCCTTGAAGCAGCTGGTGTTGCACGGTTTACCAATACTGATAAGATATCACTATACCCTGCTGTTAAAAATGGTACAATACCTTGTTTTATTACAATCAGTACTTTAGAACGACGCTGATTTAATAAGAGCACATTTATCATTTGTGTTGCCACCCATGAGTGACAGCAGGGCAGAGTGTGTGTGTACAGCGCTCTGTTTCCATCCCCAGTCCCTGCTGGCATAGTACGCGTGTCAGCATAGTGCCTTGTTACACATCTTAGAGCCCATATAAGTCCACTGAAGCACAACGACATGTGGTCACACAGATACAAACACACCTTCTCTGATCTGAGTTATTGTGGGATATTCGCCCGATACTTTGATTTGGTTAGACAAGGCTGGTCAGCTCTACACTCCATCAGAATAAAATCACAAATACACAGAAAAACTCATTTAACCCCAGCAAAGGCAAGTCACTGCTTGACCTTTATTTCTCCAGAGAGCAAAAGCCTGCTTCATATTCATACAGTTTTACATGGTCACAGCCTTGCACTGAACAGCCATGGGCTTCCTACTGTACAGCATCTCAGCAGTAGATGTTGCAAGGCATTTTTATAATCCAGTGCTTCAAACTGGTAACATTTCAGTCCAAACAGCCTGACAAAACCCTCACCTGAGCATCTGTTAAGTACCACTATCACACTCAGACACAATGCCAACAGTTCCCACTCACTAACATTAAAAAGGCAGAGTGCTCTCCACAGTGACACACTAGCCCTTTTTAAACAGGAATTGTGCAAATTTGCAGGAAAGCCCAATCAGTCTTCTTTCAGCATTGGCAGTATAAAAGCAAAATTGGGGAGTGCGTGAGCAAGTAACAAAACATGTAGCTCAGCGTGTGACGTAAACAGTCATGTAGGAGGAAAGCCGCGACTGGTCAGTCCTTCGGCGATTCTCTCGTAAGTCAGCCCGTTCTTTACCGTTCCCATCATCTGACGGTTAATGGCCTCTTCGATTGCGAGAGCAAGGAGGGCGGCAATTCCTTGTCTCCCCAGTTGCTCATCTTTACAGTGTCTGTCAGGTTTGTGTTTCCCTCTTGCTACTAGCTGCTCATTCCTGCTATCAGCTGTTTCCTGTTAGTCCACCGCCAGTGGGTCGCACGTGCGGCGTTATCAACAGCTCCTCCCACAAGTCATCAACAGCCAGTGTTGTGTGTGTAGTAGTAGTGTGTGTAGTAGTTACGTTACTGTAACGCGTTACAAAGTAACGCATTACAGTAACGTAACTACTACTACTACTACTACTACTTTTATTGGGTAAAAGTAGTGTAACGCGTTACTACTGAAAATATGGTAAAGGAACATAGTTACTTTGTCAGTTGGGCACAACGTTACTTTTCCCTGGGACAGATTTGACGGTGACACTGCCTGTCTGCCTCAGCTGCGCACTAGGCAGGAACTGTGACAGTTGCCATGTCAACAGTACAGACAGGAGTGCCAAAATCAAGAATCGTATGAGGAATATGGAAGATATACACGCCTCCTCGGATTATTTTAACGGTTTGTCAACCGAATACAGGTTAGCTTATTGTAATACAAAACACAAAACAGTAACGTTAACTAATGTACAAGACCTGGGCGATTCTGAACAAGTCGACCAACTATATACTGACAGCGAACTGCACTTGTATGGCTGGGTAAGTGTTGTTTAATGTAACGTTAACCTCGCTAGTCAGACCTCAGACATGGGCAACATACGACCCCGGAACCTCAAACGAAATCAAAACGACCCCCAAAACATCAATAAAATGCAGCATTGTGTTAACAGAAAACAGAACAATCATAACCTGCCTACCTTCCTGGCGCTGTGTGAACGGCAGCCTGTTGCAGCAGCTCCTATTTTGTGTATTTTAAATTGCTGCTGTGACATTGAAATTTCCCCCCGAGGGGTTAATAAAGTGCCTACCATACCATACCAGAAGAGAAAATGAATTAATTTATTCGTGCAGGTCTGTAGCTTACTGCAAAGTATGAGTCTGTTACACAAACACAGTCTCACAGTTACACACGTAATAACAGAACAGAAAATGATTTATTCATGAATATGACACTATTTGTTCAAAGATAGTGTCTGTGAATATTAATATTTTCCTCATTCAGTGATGCAGCAGGTCTGGCAAATAGGCTATTCGTAGTAGTAATCTGTCATGTAACAAATTCATGTAGCCTAGTTAACACAAATTAACTCTCACTCTTTAATCTTTATTTTATCACCAAAGTGGTAAATACCAGTGGGAAACTCGGATTTTTTCACATTAGGAAATGAGATGGGGTTCTACCCAAAGTTAAGCACCATAAAAGTAACGTAAAAGTAACGAGTAACGTAAAAAGTTACTTTTCCCAGAGGGTAACTAAGTAAAGTAAGGGATTACTTTTTTTAAGAAGTAACGAGTAACGAGCAAACACTACTTTTTAAAAGTAACTTCCCCAACACTGTCAACAGCCCCTCCCATGGCAAAAGGGCACCTCGTTCTGTTTAAACCAAAAGGGTTCCGCCAATACGTCTACCCTACAAGGGTAGACTAAAAATTGGGCACCTCGGATCAACTCGCCAATCCAGCTCTGTGTGTCTAAACGCTCGCAGCTTGCTGGCAAAATGGCCCAACATTCGCAGAAAATCTGGCAGTGTAAAAGGGGCTATTAATTCACAGACATCAAAGGCTCTGAGCACTGTATAGAGACAAAAAGCAAAGGCAGCTGACGGCAAAGTCATTTGTGAGGAGATATTGATTATCAGCACACATCTGTCTCAGTAAAGACACATGGAGACAAAAACAAGCCAGTGGGGAACAAGTTTTAGTCTAATCACCTTCATGAATTCAAGGCAACACAGCATTACTAACTGATTTAGGAATGTTCATTGTGTGGGTGAAGTAGGGTAAACGTCCCTATTAAGCCCACATACCACATAAGCCCACTTCCAATGAAGCTGCTTGTTACATAAATTATATTTTTTATTGTAAGCCAATCAGATTTGTTGATATTGAGTTATTGAAGCACATGTGTGACATGTGCCTGCTGCTCCCAGAAGAAGCTGCAAAAAAACTTTTGATATTGGTGCCATCAGAACAGCATTTTTTTCATATTTCTAATGCTGCTTTTGGTAAATACTCATTTGTTATCAAAATTTAAGAGATTAGTGCTTTGAATAAAACATATGTTAGAATATTACACGAATTAGACATACTTTTTCTTTTGAAGTCAAAATATGAGTTTAGGGGCATCGGTAGCGTAGTAGATAGTGCCGGCGCCCCATGTACAGAGGCGATGCCTCGCTGCAGTGGTCACAGGTTCGACTCTGGCTTGCAACCCTTTGCTGCATGTCAACCCCTACTCTCTCTCTCTCTCTCTCTCTCTCTCTCTCTCTCTCCCCATTTCAATCTGTCCTGTCCATTAAAGGCAAAAAGCCCCCCCAAAAAAATCATCTTTTTTAAAAAAAAATATGCGTTTTAGCATGCTAGCAAACAGCCCGCATGCTGCATCAATACAGTTGCTGCATAGCATTGTTCATTGCAATGACATAAAGCATGATAAGCATGTATAGTTTACATTTTTGTATGCAGAATATATTATTATTATTAAATAGATAATAAATGTGTATGTTTATCTTTATTTATTTTTTAATTCACATTTTTACCAAGTGGGCTTAAAGGGAACACAAGCAAAAAAATCACACAGTTTAGGGTGGATGTAAATAAGTATAGCTAATTACTTCAGTGCATGATCAATTGACATTTTTTATGTTATGTTAGTGCAGCATATATAGATTCATTTCATGTAGTTGTTTTTTAATGTCATGTATGTAGAATAAAATATTCTGACTTTTAACCAGAAATTCACTTAAGTTCCCTTTAAACCCACCTACTCCCATTAAGTCCACTTGACTGTGTTTCAATGGAGATTTTCTCCCTTTTGACTTTTTGAAACATTTTGCCCAACTTTGACCTCACCTAATCAATCAGCTCCATAAAATACCCAAATTTAAATATACGGACCCTATTTAGGTCTAAAGCGGACGGCGGACGGCGCATAATCCATGTCGCAAGTGTCATTGCTATTTAGATGCAGGCGCAGTTGTCATTTTCATGCCCTGCGCCCTCGTCGTCTAACTAGCAAATGAACTTGTGCTTCTCTGGGTATGTTGGTCTAAAAATGAGGAGTGGTCAGGCGCAATCATGGCGCGTTGCTAGTTAGATGACTTAAAAAGCAAATGCGCCAGTGACCAACAAAAACCTGGTCTAAAGTCAACGGTGCAGTATTTCGCCGTTAATCAAGTTAGTAATATGCATCTCTAGGCGGGTGCACAACAGGCGTGCACTCTGCTCCGACACACACGGAGCAGCCACACATATGCAAAAGATAACAAATAAAAATATGATTACAATGTGAAAGGTTATTATTGTGCACATTAAAATATTTATCAGAAACACGTCTTAATGGTCAGTCATTAATCAGAATGATCTAACTGCAGTTATTGATCATCATAATCCGGGAGGTCCAAGTTGCAGTGTCCGAATATATGGAACTGCATGCAGACCTCCACAGGCTGATGATGCATAACCTGTAAAATGAACATGTAAATCACAAAATCAAAGATCTGAAAACGTTTGATAAACTTTATTTTGACATAAACACAACAATAACCAGCTTCTGTGAACTAAAACTTATAGCCCTGCAAGTACAAATGTATGTTTAAAAAAAAAGCTTTTAGAACGTAAAACTGAAGATCATCTTGTCAGGAGGAGGAGGAGGAGGAGGATGCACAGCGGCCGCACAGCCCGCCGCACAGCCAGGGGCACCCGGGGGGAGCTCCGCAGCCTGCTCGCCAGACCAGACGGCCTGGGTGCAGCCACGGGAACAGCCTTTCCTGCACCTTCAGGCGGGGGGGTTCAGGATGCTGGAGAGGGAGATGGGCTCTCTAACCTCCCGGGTTAAAATAAAATTGAATAACTTACAATGTGTTGACAGCGTTTCTCTCGTGCGTGCGCGCTCTCTCTTTCTCTCTCGCAGTCTCACTCTGTTTCTTTTGGCTTTTCTAAGATGACAGATGCTGAATATATACTCCCTATCTGATGCTGTGGCTGTTTGTGGCTGGCTGAGAGGGATGTGAGCTTATTAGATTGCAGCTGTGTTAATCAAATCAGGTTGGGTTTCCGTTACGCGTGCCAAACGTGCCAAACGGTGCCAAACGGTGCCAATCCCCTTTGATCTGTCATCAGATGAGACGGGACAGTCGATATAGAGATACAGTTATCGTCTCCTCAACTGTAAAACGCTCACTCTTTCCAGTCGGTGCGCCATCTAACTAGCTATCCGCCGTGCGCTCCAATCGCGCCTCTGTTAAAGGGAATGAGAGGTGACACTCTGATTGGCTTACTGAATGATACGCCCAAAACACAACCATGACTAATTCACAGAGTAAGTCCAACCCTTTTAGACTCTCCGCCATGGCGCACAGTCTGAAAACACGCTATCTAACTAGCAAGTGACTGGGACACGCCCATGCGCCGCATGCCTGGTGCTTTGCGCTTTAGACCATCTAAATAGGGCCCTACGTGATACTGCATAGGTCAATTCATTCTGGATAGGCCTACATTCTGTCCTAACATTAGCAATAATTTTCGAATGACCTCCAGTCATGTTTTAAAGTAAGCTTATATAAAAGTACTCTGCTGATTAATACTTGGTTCAACACGGGTTTCCCCACTACTCTTTCTCTCTCACTGAGGATTTTACTTGGAGGGGGTCTTTAATGTTACTCCACAATGGTTTTAAATGTTTGTTTTTAACCTGTGTTTTTATAAAGTTTTAAAAATCAGTTAAAGTTATTTGTTACATTGTAAATACTGAAATTGACTCATTTATTTATGCATATTGTGTGGTATCATATGTCGTATAGCATTATGTAACATGCAGCGTGCAGGGCATACATGTGCATGTCACGTGAGATTGTTATATATGTATTATGATGTGTCTGTATCTGATGTTGTGTGCTCCTTTGTGTTAATTGTGGATTGTGTATTTTGTTGTGTTTCATGTTTTATGTTAGAGGACTACAGATGGAAATGAGCCTTCAGCTAAATCTGGTGCAAACATATTTTTGTTTTGTAAACAAGTAATGTATGTGCATGCTATTCTTTTTTATAAATTAAACTAATTATCCTTAAAATATTAGTATTGAACCTGAAAACTGTTTTTCTTTTAGTCATTAGATCTTCAGAAATCTTGATAAAAAACATCTGCACTTTCAACCAGCTGGCTGGACCAGAAATTTTGGCCAATTCCAAATGCCAACAGTACAATGTATGATAGAGATACAGACAAAATAACAACACATACTGAAAGATGAAGTATTGATGAGTAATTTTCATTATAATTTTGAGTTTGTTCATGAATAGTTTTTTGGCTACATTCCAAAGAAGATATGCTGTAAGTTTAGCTTTTTCTGTGTTGACAACACAACAAAAAGGAACATGAAAATAGCTATTGAGAACTAAGAGATTACAGATTTTAATAGAACAAGTTTGGATTGTTAAGATTTTAAAATATATATATTTATTTATCAACAAATCATGAAGTGGGCTTATTTGGAACACCCATGGGCTTAAAGGGTACATTAAGTACCCATTAAGCCCATGCCACACTTTTGACATATTTTGACAAATTAAACAATAAAAACATTAAAAATTGGTATAAATGAATTATTGACACTTCAAATGAGAGATTAGACTATCATTTTAACTAAAATGTTCTCACTGAAATTGGGGTGGTATATATTAAAAATGTCTGAAAAGCAGATTTGGTGGGCTTAATAGGGACGTTTACCCTACTCCTTTAAGAGTGTGAAAATGAAGAATTGAAAAAACATAAAAGGGCACAGAAGAGGTATCCAAACCAGCATTATCACCAATGAGAAAGACCCTGTTAGAAAACCATTCACACACTAGAGTTGCACCCAAATCAGGATAATTCAATTTCCATTTAATTTTTTTTTTAATAAAGCCCAATATCCATCCATCCATTTTCATAACCGCTTATCCTCTTGCGGGTTGCGGAGGGGCTGGAGTCCCAGCTGACATTGGGCGAGAGGCAGGGTACACCCTGGACAGGTTGCCAGACTGTCACAAGGCTGACACATAGAGACAGACAACCATTCACACTCACATTCACACCTACGGGCGTGATTTAGAGTCACCACTTAACCTATCCCGTGCCTGCATGTCTTTGGACTATGGGAGGAAGCTGACACGGGGAGAACATGCAAACTCCGCACAGAGGGGCTCCCTCCTGGGATTGAACCAGGAACCCTCTTGTTGTCAGGCGACAGTCCAGTAACCACTACACCATCATGCCGCCAAGCCCAATATCACAAATCACAATTTGGGCTATACAGCATACCACATCCCTCTGTCCTTAATTGCCCCCCTACAGTAGATAAGGACAAACTCCCCCAAAAAAACCTTTAGCAGGGAAAAAAGAAGGTAGAAACCTCAGGAAGAGCAACTGAGGAAGAATCCCTCTTCCACTGGATTAAAATAAATATGAATCTGAGGCAGGTCCAAGTCAAAACCCGCAAAGATCGCAGGACGAGTTCAAGCCAAAACCACCCAGGAATCAAGTCTGAGTCAAAAACCCCATGAACCTGGGACATGTCCAAGTCAAAATCCCAGAAAAAAGAAACCTCCTACGAGATCCAGCCAAGTCAAGGTTGTCTTTCTTTGTTCAAATTAAAGGCTTCAAATGTGGAAGTCCACTGTAAAGTGTAGTAATCAACAGACTGGACAACATTCATTCTAACAGAAGGAGTAGATCAATCCAATCCTACTTCACACTCAGTCTTAACAAAGCATCTTACTTTATGGTTCAAATATCAGCGGGATTCAATAACAACCCCCACCCAACAGCAGAAGATTATTACTGTAGCTGTCCCCGCTCCAAATCTGTGTGCGTGCGTGCGTGTGTGTGCTGACCGTTGAAGACGGCCTGTCCCTTTGCTGGCTCTTGGTCCATTTCGATGCTGTATTCCTCCTGAGTAAAGCCCCTCGTGCATGGCAACAAGCCCTGCTTACTTGACGAGCGCTTGTGTTGTCCACCCAGAACACCAACCTAGAAAGGGAAAGAACAGAGAGATTAAAGGCATTACAAAGAACATGAATGCATCTTACATTGCATCTTGATGCCCTCACAACGTATTGATTCTGATGTTTTTGTGACTTTTTAGTGATTTTTCTTTAAACTGAAGTTTGACTCTTTCTCCCGTAGACCTTGAGATTATTTCATCAGCATCTCTAGTCTTAATCAAAACTTCATCTATAAGATGGAAAAATATAAAGCCTATAATAAAGCAAGTTTGCAAAGCTTAACTTTTCATTGTTTTATAAAGCTGAGGTATCTGATTGAAGCTACATGAGCTGATTAGGTTCTGTGCTTTTCTTGAGGCTACATATAACCATGGGTAAACAGAACACAGGCAGAAGCAAACAGACTGGTGATTTCGTTTTTCACATTTTCTTAATGGGCTTAATTGTCCAAACTAGCCATAAAGCAGAAGTCAAAGCGCAGGCCAAACCAGGACACCATAATTAATCACCATGAGGAGCAGCAGACAACTGGGTCAATTCATTTTGATGATAATTAGCATCTAGACTTTTGTCTCTCCTGTTGTTTGATCCACAGCCTGACATGCCCCCCTCCAACTCCCATGTGAGTTACCGCACATTGTTGTGAAAGCAGCTTAAGATGCCAGACTGCCTAAAAAAGAGCGAAGTCCTCAAATCCTAGAAATGGCCCTGCCTTTACATGTGGTGCTGCTGGCTGGCCCCTGACCTACTGTCATTTTCCAAAAGTGGTCCCCAGGAAGTGCAAACTGAGTATCCCTGTTGCGAGGGCATTAGAGTTGGGCGATCTTGTCCATATCCTATCGTCCTATCGCCATCTAGTGAAATCCCCGATGAACAATGTCATCGCCCGGGGGGGGGGGGGGGGTCATTACGCGTCGCCGCTGAAACGTTCACTTATAGCCTCTCTTTGGCATTTCAGCAGCTTTATAAAACTCTTGAACATGTAATGGCTCCTTAATTAGCAAGTTGACTTTACATAGACGGCATATCTTTTCAATTTCTCCTGACATTGTGTTGTTTGGTTTGTTCAGCGCTCGGCCCGAACATACTCGGGCGGAACATACGCAGAACGGATTCCGCGGAGGTCCGCGCGGACTCAAAGCGGACGTCCGCAAGCCCTGTGCGCGCAAAGCTCAGATTTTACGACCGCGCAGACTCCGCTCCGCGCACCAGTGACTGCTCGGCATGTATTTTTCACATCGCGGGGATTTTTCACGGACATTTTTTACAGGAAACTACAACGCTGAAGTGCGCTCGACTATGAAAGCCCAAATGACTGCGGACATTCCTCGCGGAATCCGCTCCACTTATAGTACGTCCGAGTATGCTTGTGTCGAGTGGGCGGAGGCATTGTTGTCCCCCCCACCCGCATGCTCCACACACGCGCTGTGTCCCCCCACACCTCGCGATTGCATCGTCATTTAAAAAAGACATCGGCACAACCCTAGAGGGCATGAAGATCTACTCATCTCCACTCTCCCTTCCTCCTTCTATGTCTCCCTGGAATTATGAATTAAAGACTTAACATTATAGTAACAAGGCACTGTCCAGTAGATTTTAGTCTGCTTTCAGAATACTGAAACCTCTTAAAACCCACCAGGAGCCCACCGGCAACCGGCTTCAGCTGGTTCTAAGCAACTAAGCATTGCGCATCAAAATATAAATCTTAAACTTTTGTCAGGATAGACGTGCTACACATCTTTAGTTTGGTTATCTGCTGTGAGGGTCCTGAGGACAGAGGGATGTTGTATGCTGTAAAGCCCTGTGAGGCAAATTGTGATTTGTGATATTGGGCTTTATAAATAAAATTGATTGATTGATTGATTAAATTCTCCACATTTCATTTATTGGTTCCTTTCAAGGGAAACCTGGGCACCAGAATATAACTTAGATTTACTAGCCTGGTAAACAAGAGAGATGTAAAAAGTTGACTCCCTACCTTTAAAGGGATGATTAAGTCTGAAAATATGTCTATTTCTGTATGACTGATATTCCCTTAAGGGTCCAAAGATCAAAAGAATCCCAGGAGTTTTACATAAAAAAAACTGATCAAAGTTGTGATTACTGTCAAGTCCACTGAAACCTGTATGCTCAATCACAGTGCTAGCAACATAAACTATTTTCTCATCTTCCTGCACCTTGTCAGATACACTTGTTTCTGTTACTTTGCTGGTTACAAAACCCCAACTTTTCTATGTATTGTTCAGCCCCGGACAGCCCCTGGAGTACAGTGCAGGGTTTCCCACACATTCATTTAATGTGGGAGCCTGCCACAATAACAACATCTGCCGCCACATATTGATTTCATATTTTTGGAAATGAAATGTTCATTAGGAGCGTTGTTGGAATATATGCATCGTTTGGTTATTCACTGCACCACACTCTTGGAGAGCAGAGCATACTCTGGGCACAGATGTAGCAGTGCAAGGTGCAGTGAAAGTGAAAAGTTATCTTTCCCTCGCTGCAGCAGCTGTTCCTCTCATTGGCACAGTCGATATGAGCTGATCAGATTGGATTGACTAATCAATTAAACTTCACAAACCGCTGCTGTTACGAATGTAATGTGACATATGTTGCTGAATATCTGAAGCACAAAAACAATACTGATATCACTGGAAAGCTAGAATCACCCACCCAACTCAAAATTTGTTTCAGTGTCATTGTATCTGAAAATGATCACCAATGGTCACCAATGTTAGGAGCCGTGTTTTTGTCTCAGAAAGAAAAATAAACTTTTTTAGCGGAGTCATTTCTGCAGCACTTTTATGATTGTGGCCTTGATGTCACAGCACATCCTGTGGGATCGACCACACAGTAGTTCCATTCACACTAGATAGGGCTCTGTGGCAAGGCCTTTCCTCTTTGTATTCTTCGTAGGCATACTGGTTTTCACATCCAACCTGACCTCCTGTTTTAGAGGCAAGGTCCTTGGCAGCACACGCTGTAGGAAGGGAAGAAACAGGTGGGAGACTGAGCAACCACTTCACGTGCATGATGATCTGTTGACCAGACGTGAACCATGTCATGAACTCTCACCTGGTTCAGGTGATAGAGCAGACACATTGTGTGAGCACTGACAATGAGAAGATGAAAGGGTACAAACAAAGACTGGAATCAAGACATGAAATTATCCCTGAAAGAACAGTTGGTGCCATAAACAACAGTAGAGACTACACTGAAGATCAACTGAGAACACAGGTTGCCCATTCAGCTGATAAGTTAAGAGTTAATCAATGCGTGCGTTAATGTGGATATGAATAACCTCTTTATAATCAGCTTTTTTGAGTATCCCGTTTATGTGTTTGAGCATGTAAACACCATCAACAATACACTGAAGCCATCCTCAACGCAACTTCTGCCCTACTATATAAATACAACACAGTGCATTGTATCAGTATCATTTCTTTTGCCCTCAATCATAGCTACACACAAGCCAAACAGCTGTCACTAATGAACCTCTCAGTCTTTAGCCCCTTTCCCACTGCACAAGAAAACCACTAACATCTGCTAACATCTGCCTACAGTATCTTTGAAGAAAGAAGTTTGAACCATTCCTGAGCTTCTGCGCTCCATCCTTTCAGCGTAGTCCTCCGGTAATAAATGGCAGGAGCACACAAACTTTTTTCGGACCATTTCCACAGGCGTGTTGGGGTCGATGTCCAGCACAAATAACCATTGTTTCATCATGTCCGTATTACTGGTTGGAACTACGTGAAACTTCACTTTGCTCCATGTCTTCGGCTTGTTACTGCAATGCATGCAATGCATGTGTAAACCATGATTTACAAAAACACTTGTAAACTTTCCTCAAACCTTCTGGTGTGTCCAGCTGACGATACCGCAAATGGCTACAAGCAATAACTATGGCACTGTCTCAGCTGCGCACTGTGTCACTCTGCCCAGTGGTTTACTCAAGAAAGTAGTTCCGAGTATTTGCTTCATGTGTCGTAATGTTACTTAATTATACAGTATTATTTCATAGCGTGGGGAATGCGCAAGCCATGTGTTGTCCACTAGAGCAGCCACCAGCCACTTCCGTCAGCTGTTCCAAGGCGTTCCCAGGCCAGCCGGGCGATGTAATCCCTCCAGCGTGTCCTGGGGCGGCCCCGAGGTCTCCTCCCGGTTGGACATGCCCGAAACACCTCCCAAGGGAGGCGTCTGGAAGGCATCCTTACTAGATGCCCAAACCACCTCAACTGGCTCCTCTCAATGTGGAGGAGCAGTGGCTCTACTCCGAGTCCCTCCCGGATGTCTGAGCGCCTCACCCTATCTCTAAGGCTGAGCCCAGCCACCCTGCGGAGGAAACTCATTTCGGCCGCTTGTACTCGCGATCTCGTTCTTTCGGTCACTACCCACAGCTCGTGACCATAGGTGAGGGTTGGAACGTAGATCGACTGGTAAATCGAGAGCTTCGCTTTCTGGCTAAGCTCCCTCTTCACCACAACGGACTGGTTAAGCGCCTGCATCACTGCTGACGCCGCCCCAATCCGCCTGTCAATCTCCCGCTCCATCCTACCCTCACTCGTGAACAAGATCCCGAGATACTTAAACTCCTCCACCTGAGGCAGGACCTCCCCCTCGATCTGGAGAGGGCAATCCACCCTTTTCTGGCTGAGGACCATGGCCTCAGACTTGGAGGTGCTGATTCTCATCCCAGCTGCCTCACACTCGGCTGCGAACCATCCCAGCAAGAGCCGGAGGTCACTGTTCGATGGGGCTAGGAGGACCACGTCATCCTCAAAAAGCAGAGACGAGATCCTCCTGTCACCGAACCTGACACCCTCCACCACTCGGCTGCGCCTAGAAATTCTGTCCATGAAAGTTATGAACAGAACCAGTGACAAAGGGCAGCCCTGGCGGAGTCCAACTCTCACCGGGAACAGGTCTGACTTACTGCCGGCCACGCAAACCAGACTCGCGCTCCTTCGGTACAGGGACTGGATGGCCCTTAGCAAGGGGCCACCAACCCCATACTCCGGAGCACCCCCCACAGGATGCCCCTGGGGACACGGTCGTAAGCCTTCTCCAAATCCACAAAACACATGTGGACTGGTTGGAGAGCTGGTCCACGGTTCCGCGTCCGGGACGAAAACCACATTGCTCCTCCTCAATCTGAGGTTCAACTATCAACCGAACCCTCTTCTCCCACACCCTGGAGTAGACCTTACCGGGTAGGCTGAGAAGTGTGATGCCCCTGTAATTGGAACACACCCTGTGGTCCCCTTTCTTGAACATGGGGACCACCACTCCGGTCTGCCACTCCAGAGGCACTGCCCCGATGTCCACGCAAAGTTGCAGAGGCATGTCAGCCAAGACAGCCCTACGACATCCAGAGCCTTGAGATATCCAGGGCGAATCTCATCCACCCCCGGGGCTCCGCCGCCACAGAGTTGTTTCACTACCTCGACGACTTCTGCCCCAGAAATTGGACGACCCGCCCCCGAGACCCCCGGCTCTGTTTCCTCACTGGAATACATGTTGGTGGGATTGAGGAGCTCCTCAAATTATTCTTTCCACCGCCCGACAATGTCCCCAGTTGACGTCAGCAGCTCCCCGCCCCCACTGTAAACAGTGTGAGCAAGTTGCCGCTTTCCCCCCCTGAGGCGCTGGACGGTTTGCCAGAACCTCTTTGGAGCCGATCGATAGTCTTTCTCCATGGCCTCACCAAACTCCTCCCACGCCCGAGTTTTTGCCTCCGTGACTGCCGCTGCTGCGCTCCGCTTGGCCCGCCGGTACCCGCCAGCTGCTTCCGGAAAACCACAGATCAACCATGCCCTGTAGGCCTCCTTCTTCAGCCTGACGGCTTCCCTCACCTCTGGTGTCCACCAGCGGGTTTGGGGATTACCGCCGCGACTGGCCCCAGCGGCCTTGCGGCCACAGCTTGCAACCACCGCCTCGACAATAGCAGAGCGGAACAAGGCCCATTCAGACTCAATGTCCCCCTCTGCCCTCGGGATGCGGTCCAATAACTGAACACCACTCGGGTTCAGATCGGGCACGCCGTTCTTCCCAGTCACGCCCCTCTAGGTCCTGCTGTCATTGCCCATGTGAGCGTTGAAGTTCCCCAGCAGAACAATGGAGTCCCCAGTCTGGGCACTATCCAGCACCCGTCCCAGGGACTCCAAAAAGGGCAGGTACTCTGAACTGCTGTTCGGTGCATAAGCACAGACAACAGTCAGGACCCGTTCCCCGAGCCGAAGGCGCAGGGAAGCAATCCTTTCCTCTACCGGGGTGAACCCCAACATACAGGCAGAGAGTCTGGGGGCTATCAGAAAGCCCACCCCGGCCCTCCGCCTCTCACCTGGAGCAACTACAGCAAAGGAGAGAGTCCAACCCCTCTCAAGGACTTGGGTTCCAGAGCCGGAACTATGTGTCGAGGTGAGGCCAACTATATCTAGCCGGTAACGCTCAACCTTTTCCACAAACTCCGGCTCCTTCCCTGCCAGAGAGGTGACATTCCATGTCCCAAGAGCCAACTTCCGTAGCCGAGGATACTGACCGCCAAGGCCCCCGCCTTGGTCTGCTGCCCGATCCACAATGCACCACACCACCAGTGGTACTTAGAACATGGCGCTCTTAAATACTTGATTCTGATTGGTCAATCAACAAAATTCTGCTGTGTATTTCTTGATTTATCACCGCTGCTCTGCTGCTCCGTTGCTAGGGACGCCACAGCAATGGCCTTAGACTGAGGAGCATCAAAAAACGTTAGTCCACACAGGCCAAATAGGATCGGAGTGGCAAAATGCAGCATTTTCAGGACATCACATTTAGATCAGACACATTTCTTTTTGCGAATGTTGAATCGATAAAACGTGCTTTAATCATTATTTTGTGTCACATCACTGAATGTTTTAGTAGTAGCCTAAGCCATGTTCTAAGCGGGATAATGTATAGTGAGGCTCACTATACATTATCCCTTACTTATTGTTTAACAATAAAATGGTCTTTTAAATGCTGTACTGAAAATGTCTAAATCTTAAACCCCATAATGTTCTACTGATTACACTAGCATTGAAAGGTTGTGGAGAGATGTCTGGATGTCAGTCACCAGCATCTTCTACCATGGCCCTCTTTACAGGTTGGATGGTACTGACTTCTGGTCTATTTACAATGTGTAAAATGCTGCACCCTGCTTTCGTCCCCCCAGCCCGCAACATGAATGTTTACTGTTGCCATGGCAACAGAAGCCGTTTCAGTAGCTCACGTTGACTTAGCGCAATCTATATATTAACAATGAACAATAAAACTATAATACAACATTTCTAAACAAAAAGAGCCACCAACACCAACAGCTGTTCTATCAAAGACCTTAACCAGGGTGTTGCCACTATCTTACAACAGTTAATGTAACCTCACTAAAACAATGTAACCTACCTAAACACGGTGCGGTTCACTGCGAGCTCTTACTCTGACATGTGGACATGACGTCATCAGCTGGGTGACCACGTGCTATCCGAAAATGGCTGAGTGATACGAGTGCATTTTCATTTGGACCAGCGGAAAGTTTGTTTCAAAACTCCGTGTGTGTAAAACACAAATCCACACGTGTAGAACTGAGATCCACAAATGTTTTTTCGATTCACAAATAAAAACTGAGTTCACAAACACACGCCTGTTTGAAAGTTGTAAATGTTAGGAAGATATTCACAAATGCTTTTGATTTATTTGCAAATTAATTTAATGTATTCACAGATATTTTTTTAATTTGTGAAATGTGTTTGTGTATTTACAGATCTGTTTTATACTTGCAAAATATTTTTGTGAGTTTACAAATTTGTTTTTGTATTTGTGGAAGGTGTTTTATATTTACAGATTACACATTTACACACAGATTGTGAAACAAATCTATCTCCAGATGTATCGCGCACAGCGGAGTTCGGCCCCGATGTGCACACAATAAGGCTGTGCAATTAATCGTCTGGTGATCGCAAATACAATTTTGAGGTCAAACGATTTCAAAATTAATGAAACCGAGGGTAAATGATTTTTGGTCACATACACCTGGAGATGTTATTTTGTCTTCTTCGGAAGCTGTGCATGCGCAATACTGCCCCCTCCCTTCGTCTCCTCTCGACACTCCATGAGCCAGTCAAGTATATGAACTACGAATAATGCATCGCGAAAGATTTCAAAAAATAGCCCACGGAAAATGGCAGAGGGAGAGCTAGAGAGGTTGGTCTGTGTGTGTGTGTGTGTGTGTGTGTGTGTGTGTGAAGGGAATGACTTAAAAATAATATTGCAATATTTTTCGACTATATCACGATACACCATATATATCTCAGTATTTTGAAATCTCCTCTAAACTAATGCAGATTACTAGAATACAAAATTATTAAATAAACTATAGTTAAAAGCAAGTAAAATAAAGTACTGTTGAAATCAAGTAAAATAAATTACTGTTATAATAAAGTTAAATACAGTTCCATTATAATTTAGTTAAATAAAGTATTGTTAAAAACAAACTTAAGTAAAGCCATTGATGCTTTTTTTAAGCACCTGGCTCATCTCAGACAGGAAGTGTTGATGCTTCTGCTCTGAATTTGAAGCTCTCGGTCATCAGTCAGATGTTAGCAGTTAAAAAGTTCAACTGTTCTTGTGGCATGCCTTTAAATGTGAGGATTTGTTCATTGTGAGCTGGAAACACACTAACAGCTCCCAACTTCATGTATGAATAGTATTTGCAAGTTGCACTGGTGCTTTGTGGTTGCAAAATGCCATAAATAGTTGTGGTCTGGGGCCCTGGGGCTCTGGGGTACAAAAACACACGCCTTGCCTGTGTTTAGGAAAAAATGGTCTGAATGGGCAGCGAAGTGTTAGTGACATATCATGTTTGTCAGTCTTTGTGTGTGTATTTGTGTCTGTCTGTGTTTGAAAAATAGTAATTTTACACATTCCACATGGAACAAGATGCCATACATCAAGCATCATTAATATGTCGCCCACCCCTAACTTGTGAATGAGCCTGTTTGAAATAACAGGCTCTGACATATGTTAACAATTCATCCATTATCAAATTTGTTGGACATTTATTGTTTGTTGATCTCCTTATCTATGAATGGTAAACCAGGTGCAGTGGAGAGCAAACACTTTAGCAGATTTTCTTTCCAACCAAAAAAAAATAGTTTGCATTATGCAGGCAGTGCGTTAAACACACCTGGATATTAGGGCTGCAGAATATGTTTTTTATTATCATTGCAGTGTCAGTGTCAGTACCAGTGTCAGTAGAAACATGCTCCTTTAAATTTAACTGTCATTCTTCTGTGTTCACTTTAATGTTCATTTAGATCAATAACATAATATTGGAAATCATTTCATTTTTTTAATCAATCAAATCAAACAAGCAATTTGCTGTATTTTGGCACAATACTGCTGCCCACTGAAAGTTGGACATTCAAAATGTCAGTGAGAGACCCCTCAGTCACTGAGACTGCTTCAAGTCAAGCAGTCTTTGTTTAATTAGGGGTTCAAGCCCGAAGGGCGGAAACCCTATTATTTTCACCCTGTTTTATTAGGGGTTCAAGCCCTAAAAATATTGACCAATGAACTTTAAAGGGGGCGTGGGTCAGCAAATGACTCCACAACATTTGGTTCCATCATCACAAAACTTACAAGAAATGTCTAATGAGGTACCAGGAACATATCCTTAAAGTTTTATTTAAATTGACCACTAGGGGGCACCACAAATGCAAAAATGGGCATGCAATAGTGCAAATCAGATCATAAATCACAAACTGATTGTCCAATCATTACAGAACTTGCAGGGTGTGTTGAATAATAATTATGAAACAGGTGTATTCTACGGCCAAACACACTGCAATTTAACAAAACACATGCATACACACAAAACACAAACAAATTATATCTTCATCAATTTGACCACATTTGCAGCATAAAGAAAAACGTTCTCCAAATTCCACAACGCAACACATTAAGAGAAAACACATGCAAATTTAAAAAACACAACAGATTAACAAAAAACACATGCAAATTCCACAACACAACACATTAACAAAAAACACATACAAATTCCACAACACAACACATTACCAAAAACATATATACAATCAAAAACACAACACATTACCAAAAAACATATGCAAATTAAAAAAAAAACACAACACATTACCAAAAAACACATGCAAATTCCACAACACAACACATTAACAAAAAACACATACAAATTCCACAACACAACACATTACCAAAAACATATATACATTCAAAAACACAACACATCACCAAAAAACATATGCAAATTAAAAAAACACAACACATTACCAAAAACCACATGCAAATTCCACAACACAACACATTAACAAAAACACATACAAATTCCACAACACAACACATTACCAAAAACATATACAAATTCAAAAACACAACACATTACCAAAAACCACATGCAAATTCCACAACACAACACATTAACAAAAACACATACAAATTCCACAACACAACACATTACCAAAAACATATACAAATTCAAAAACACAACACATTACCAAAAAACACATGCAAATTCCACAACACAACACATTAACAAAAAACACATACAAATTCCACAACACAACACATTACCAAAAACATATATACATTCAAAAACACAACACATCACCAAAAAACATATGCAAATTAAAAAAACACAACACATTACCAAAAACCACATGCAAATTCCACAACACAACACATTAACAAAAACACATACAAATTCCACAACACAACACATTACCAAAAACATATACAAATTCAAAAACACAACACATTACCAAAAACCACATGCAAATTCCACAACACAACACATTAACAAAAACACATACAAATTCCACAACACAACACATTACCAAAAACATATACAAATTCAAAAACACAACACATTACCAAAAAACACATGCAAATTCCACAACACAACACATTACCAAAAAACACAGACAAATTCCACAACACATTACCAAAAAACACAGACAAATTCCACAACACATTACCAAAAAACACATACAAATTTAAAAACACATTACCAAAAAAAAACACATGCAAATTCCACAACACATTATAAAAACGGTGCTGCAAATCACACAACACAACGGAAGTGCTTCCAGGGGACACTTAAAAGTGATGCACACATCTGGAGAATGTGTCCATCCCCCTTTTTCCAATAGCTAACGTTGGCAGATCTGCTCTAACTGCGCATATTGAGCAAAATGCAAGTATATATCATAGTATTGACACTGTGTATGCATGCTTCAGATATTAAGCTATTGCTATCTGCTGTTAAACTTGCGTTAGCCGTGTAGGTACCTGCTGCGATAGCTTAGCAAGTAACGTTAGATGTTGAGCTCTTATTTAAGATGACTTGAAAATATAATGCCAATAATCCATCTCTCATTGTTTCTCACATTATCCTGGAGGCAGATGAGCCACCTGCTGTCACAGTATATAGCTGCAGCTGTACTGCAGGCAAAGGGTTTTGTAACCAATTGACAGCTTTATTACTGTATATCAAACAGCACATGACCTGCAACTTGGCCTTCCAGCAGTCCCACCTTCCCTGGCCTGCACCAGTGAACCACAGAGGTGGCATCGACCAAGGACCCAGGTTTGCTATACCTACGTTTTTGTGTAGTTCTGATTTTATGAATTTCCCAGTCATGCTTTTGGACAAGAGATTTAACAAACTACATGATATTCACTAACATTTTTTTGTGTATTACCCTAAGGGAGTACATGCAGAGGCCATGACTGACCTTGTAGTTAAGAAGCCCAGATTTTTGGGGAAGACTGGAGTGAAGTCCACACTGTATCTTGCTTATACTGGTAAGGCAGCCAACTTACACACCCTTAAAATTCATGTATTCAATATAACATGATGCATACCATTCAGACCTTAGCCTATAACTATGTGGTAGATGGTGAGGAATAACATCTTCTTTACAGTATGTGTGATTTTTAACCCAAAAATCTTAACAGTATGTGTGATTTGGAAGAAAAAAACATCTTCTTCACAGTATGGGAGATATGGAAGAAATAAAATCTGAACAGTATGTGTGATATGGAAGAAAATATTTTTAGTATTTGTGTGTGTGAAAAAAAAATCTTTACAGAATGTATGATGTTGCATTTCTCTGAGTTGATGAGTGGTCTTTTCTCTTCCAGGACCCCTACCAGATCCACACATCATGACCTCTGGAGCAAAACTGAGCCACATCCACCTTTGCCCTTTACTGTGTCACATCCTAGAGGGCATGTCCACCCTAGAGATGGTCCCCTCACAGTTTGGCCCTGTACCTTAAGGTAGTTTCATCTTCGTACCTTGGAATAAAATGTAATAAACACAGAAATTAACCTGCATTCATAGTAATTTATTGAGACATTTCATATAAAAAAATAGACTCCCAAAACACTTGGAACACCTCCTGAGATGGAAATCTCATAATATCTCATGGCCTGATCAGACACACAAAATCTGCTCAGGATGGTCTGCGGCCCCATGGACACGGTCTGTAGCTTAGCCTCCAGCTCTGCAATATACTCAGGGGCCTCATCCAGGGCACCTGCAAAATAATACCAAAAAACTGTCAAACACTCATGTCAATCCCAACTCTATTAGGATTTCGAGTTATTTTATTTTCACTGTACAGGAATGAAAACAGTTTTTTAAATTTCTTTTTATGGTTGAGCTTAATTGTATTCCACACATCAAAAATGTAACAAAGATAGGTTTTTATCATCTTAAGAATATAGCCAGAGCTGCCGATGCATGCTTTTATCTCTTCTAGTTTAGACTATTGCAGTGCCCTGCTCTCTGGTCTTCCCAAAAAAAAACATCCCCAGTCTCCAATTACTCCAAAACTCAGCTGCTCGTGTGCTGACGAAGACCAGAGGGCGGGAGCACATTACATCGGTTCTAAAATCGCTGCATTGGCTCCCTGTGTGTTTTAGGATCGATTTTAAGGTTCTTTTATTCGTTTTTAAATGTCTTAATGGTCTCGGACCATCTTATTTATCTGACCTGCTTTTATCATATCAACCTGCGCAGATCCTGAGATCCTCCCGTACCGGCCTTTTAATCATCCCAAAAATTAGAACAAAAACCCATGGTGAGGCAGCATTCTGTTATTATGGCCCACACTTGTGGGACAGCCTGCCAGAGAGCATCAGGACTGCTGAGACTGTTGATATATTTATAAGGAGGCTCAAGACTCACCTTTTTGAATTGGCTTTTAACTGATTTCTTTTATTCTTTTAATCATTTCATTTTACTTTATTTTTAATATTTAATGTTTTTATTGATTTATTCTTAAGTTTTTATGCACTTTATTATTATTAAATCTTCAAACCCTTATTTTTAGATCTTCCTCTCTTAAATTTTTATGCATTTTTATTTTCTATTTTCAAGCAATTTTATCGTCATTTTATCTCATGCCTTTTATTCTATCTTATTATCTTTTAGCTCTAGTGTTTCCTCATGGGGGCCTCCACACTGGGAGGTGTGTCTGGTCTGCCCGTGGGGACTTCGTCCTGGAGATCCCTCAGGCCCGGAGGACTGTGGGGCTCTGCACCTTGTGTGGAGTCGACCCCAGTCTTTCCGGGTAGGGGTGGTCTCTGCAGGTGGCACTCCCTGTGGGCGTAGGCTGTGACCCCTCTCGGTGTGGATGGCTCCCATAGGTGGTGTTTTCCTCACCTTGATCCTCAGCGTCCTGCCATGTCCCTATTCCATGTTTCTATACTGACAGTTAATGCATGTCTTTGTGTGTGTGTGTGTGTGTGTGTGTGTGTGTGAGACTTCTGGTAATCATCACGTTGTGGGGACAATGATCTGTTTACACAGTCACGTCATGGGGACCTGTGTGGGGACAAAAAATCAGGTCCCCATACGGGAAACCCTTTCAAATGAATGCAGGAGCTATTCTGAAGGTGCCTGTGAGGTTTTTAGCGTTGGCCCAGAAAGCACGTTTTTTCGTCAGCGTGTGTGTGAGAGGTGTGCTCAGCAGCGGCCACTACAGTTTCTGGCTGGCATTGCACCACACACATATTCTTCCAAATACGGTTGGTACCGCCCATTTCCTGGTCCTCCTGAGGAAGGATTTCAGAAGCAAGAAGTACTTTTCTGTGTTAAAGATCACAATTCACATGGTGGACACAGCAGATTGTTTGCAGGAGATGCCAGCTAACAAGCAAAGGATTTCTACGCAGGAACAAATTTATAACATAAGGTAAGTGCATTTATGTGGCAAATCAAAATAACCAGTGATCAGCCCTTAAGTTAGGTTGATTAGCTCGCATGATAGCTAGTTAGCACTAAGCTAACTGCAGATGCTGAGTGTAGGCCTCAACCATTTTACTACAATTTAAAAGTTACATGCAAACTAAACTAACTACTGCTAAATGTGTAGTCTAAATGGTAACTTTCAGAGGGTGTGTGGTAAAAAGAATTTTGCATACTTTTCTAGATTTTATTTTAATGTGTGATTTTAATTTTGCTATGATGAATTTCTATTCAATATTTGTACTGATGTTACATTTTCTATTGCATTGTAGGAGTCTTTAAATTAACGATAAATATTTAATTTAATACTTTTATTTCATTAGAAACTGTTGACTAAATTACTTTTATTTTGTATTTGAAACAATACTCAGGATATTCCTGTAATACTAAGCATTAAAATTATTACTGTCAGGTGGCACAAGTGATAATAGTAAGGTGTTGGGACCAGGTAAAATATTCATTTAAGAACATAAAAACTGGCTTCAGATTTAATTCTACATTCTCTCTATTTCATAATCTTGTATTTTTCATTATTTTAAGCAGCTAAAAGGAGGAAGGAGGTTAAATGTGATGGTTGTCTAGTATGAATCAGTCCACCCAACAATTTAATGTAATGCATCTATAAGGTTAGTGGTAGTGAGATACTGAGGGCAGATCTTAATCTTCAGAATGTATTTTTTTCTTGGTTATTTATCACTCTATTGTGAACACTCATGATGTCCCCACAACACACCTTCAGTCAGTGTAAAGTAGTAGTTCGATTTTTTTTTTTTTAGCAGAAGATGCAAAGTCCCACTGGCCAGAAAAACAGTCTACAAAAAATTATTCATTCCAACTGCAATAACAGCCCTCAACAGCAGAGGAATTACAGTGCCTTGATCATGGCTTGCTGCTGGTCCTTTTCTTTTCTTTTAAGTGCCAATGTTTTGTATCATCTGATGTACCTTTTTGCGTGTTTTTTGATCCTGTAAATGTCTTGGATGTGTTTTAAATGTCTTCTGTGTGTGTGTAAACCTGGTGTTGAGCTCTGTCGAAGACAAATTTCTGTTGCCTTTTGGTTCCAGACAATAAAGTTTTCTATTCTATTCTATAGAAGCATCAGCAGAGGCGATTTACTAAGGGGAATGAAAGGCCACCATTGTCCAGAAGACACAAACCACTATCATCAGATGATGAGATGCCTTCAGGAGTCAGTGCTATGAAGCCTTCATCTACAGGTGAAGTCTTTGCACATTTCTCTTTTTGATTGTGTCTGCTCCTTTTTGAGTATGTATTGTCAGTGTATGAATTAAACTAAAAATTCTGCACTCATTGAAAAAGTGTTCTTTTTTAGGTTCTTCACAAAAAATGAGCCAAGGCCAAAGAGTCTCAGGTTGAAAAAATAACCATGTGCATTATTTTTGTTTTAGTAAACATTGAAAATATGTCCCACAGACCACAACACCACACAAGGGTGTGGATAGATGCGTAGGAAGACCTGGACCTGAATTATATTTATTTATTTATTTGTTGTTGTTGTTTTTTTGCATCCTAATCATCTTTTCCCTCACTTCATTTATCATTTCAGTCCAAGGAGAATGCACAAACCAGTATTTGACAGTGTAATTCTATAGCGTAGATAGTCGTTCTGCAGGTGCAAATAACTTCAAAACAGAATTCCAACCTACAGTCCTTATCTTTCCATTTACATATTTGTTTTCCTGACTACTTCAAGGTACAGCTAGTCAGAAGAGGAACAGAACACCCTGGCAGCAGACAGAGGAGCATATATGAAAGTCGTGTTTAAATTTATTTCATTTTGGAATGCTTTTCTTAAAAAATAGGCGTGTGTTTGTATGTATGTATGAAGCCTCATTTAACTTAATTTGTTGAGTTTGTTAATGAAGTCGAATTCATTAAAAGTTGAACTCTGCAAACTAAATATGAGTTTAATGTCTTCAAGTTTACTTAGTAGTAGGTTTAGTTTTGATATGGTGGTACTAAGTGTCAGGTGATTGATCAGTAGTTAGCCGATGCTCAGCGGTTGACTGTGATTAAAAATATTTTAAAAATAGTAGTGACTGGGTGAGAATTAAAGAAAGAATAGCTTTACCAGGGAAGGGTTTCAAGGTTTGTCTTTTTGTGGGTATGATATGGGTCAGAAAATATCCAAACAATAACTTATTACTCTTTCAATCCTTTTTTGTGTGAGTGAGGGAGCTTTTTACTGCTTCATCTATTAATATTTACTTTAATTACACCAATAATCCTATCAAACTGAGGGATATCAATCAATCAAACGTACATTCTACTATGTTGTGAAGATTATTACATGCATAGCAAGAGGTACTATGCAAGAGTGATGCTTTGCATCACTAGCACCTTTTCAAGCCTCATGTTACATCTCTATATTATCTTTGAACAACTAAGCTAAGCTGAATTTCAAAATTTGAACTGTTACTGATATACTACTCATGTATCTTCTAATTCTACTTAGATTAAAACTGTAGATTAAACCTTTATTTAACAAATTCAATAATCTTAGCATGTACAAGGTATAGATGCATGTTATTTGTCATTATTAATACATTTGTTGCAAAGTCCCCACTAAACACAATAAAAACAAGGAAGTGTGTGAACAAATTATGTAAATAATATGTAAATGTATGTAAATTTGGTCCCCACCAAACATGTTAACTAGATTTTTCGAAGGTCCCCATATGTGATGGGGAAATCATTATTTCATTAATTCAGATGTCTGAAGTCGTGTATAAGCTAACACTGCTGTGGATAGTGTACCTGATTTTTTTCACACCTCTAGAACCTGTGGAAAGGGTGGTCCCCACAATTGATGATTAAAAAGTGAGCCCCCATCAAACTTGAAAACCAGTGTGTGTGTGTGTGTGTGTGTGTGTGTGTGTGTGTGTCCGTGCGTGTGTCCCTGTGTTTGTGCCTGTGCGCATGGGGTGGAAGGAATATTTGTTGTATTCTTGTTGTATGTTTTTATCTTGTGAAGCACTTCGTGTTGCATGTCTTATGTATGAAAAGTGCTATATAAAGTTTGATTTGATTTGAACAAACACTTAATTACCTGCACCAAGGAGGTTGTTGGCCATGACTGACAATAATATGTGTATACCAAACATTAAACTGGCACCAAGTCATGCACAAATAAGACATTTAAACTTAAGCACTGGTGAAATTCTTGACTTTTACAGAGGAGCTTACCATCTTCTAGAAAGGGAGCCAAACATTCAATGTTGCTGCCACAGGAGCTGCAAAATCTTCCAACACACCCAGCCAACTGAGTGCTACAATAAGGACAATACATTGCCTGGGGAAAAGGAACAATGTGAATGTTATTCATTTGCAATGAAGTAACAGCTATTTGGTAAGCTATTGCAGCAGGTAACGTTACCTGCAAACTGCTGACACTAATTTAACAGCAGATATCAGCTGCAATAGCTTAATATCTGAATCATGCATCCACAATGTCAAAAAAAACAACAACAAAAAGATATAAAGTTCATTTAGCTCAATACGTGAAGTTGGTGCCAGTAAACTTCACAAAGGAAGCATGTCTTCTTGAAGTATCACCAGCTATGTTTCAAAGCCTGAGGTTTAATTTTATTAGTAATTTCAGTAACTTTAAACCTATCAGTACTTAAACTGTGTTGCCAGAGTGATGTAGCAGCACGTATTTCCACTAATCTTAACAACAGGAATCGTTGACTTGTAAACAAAGAAGAAGGAAACAATCATCATGTGTTTATAAATTGTAGTAATTACAAACAATATATAATGTGAAAAGGTGTACCATGGCTATGAAGCAACCTCAACATCTAACGTTACTTGCTAAGCTATCGCAGCAGGTACCTACACGGCTAACGCAAATTTAACAGGAGATAGCAATAGCTTAATATCTGAAGCATGCATTCAGTATCAGTACTATGATATATACTTACATTTTGCTCAATATGCGCAGTTAGAGCAGATCTGCCAACGTTAGTTACAAAAGTAAACAAAAGGAAACATGTTCTTCAGACCTGTTCATCACTTTTAAGTGTCCCCTGGAAACACTTCGTTGTGTTGTGCGATTTGCATCGCTGTTTTGTTAATGTGTTGTGGAATTTGCATGTGTTTTTTGGTAATGTGTTATGTTTTTGAATTTGCATGTGTTTTTTGGTAATGTGTTGTGTTGTGGAATTTGCATGTATTTTTTGGTAATGTACTGTGTTGTGGAATTTGTATGTATTTTTTGTTAATGTGTTGTCTTGTGGAATTTGCATTTGTTATTTGGTAATGTGTTGTGTTTTTGAATTTGTATGTGTTTTTTGGTGATGTGTTTTTTTTAATTTGCATGTGTGTTCTCTTAATCTGTTGTGTTTTTTTTTTCAATTTGCATGTGTGTTCTCTTAATGCGTTGTGTTGTGGGATTCGGAGAACGTTTTTCATTATGCTGCACGTGTCTTCTTAATTTGTTTGTGTTTTGTGTGTATGCATGTGTTTTGTTAAATTGCAGTGTGCTTGGCCATTAAAACATGTCCCCAAAATGTTTCTGCAGTTTACCAACAGGAAGCGACAATGCTTCCAAAGAAGAGTATGGCCCGATTGAGACTTGGACATAGCCTAAATGAATGAGCATCTGTCTGATTGTCATAAAACCTGTTGGTAATCTTCAATGCAGGTGTCCTGAACTGTCAAAGGTCTTGATTCTACCAAACTTTCAAGTTTTTAATGTCCATGCTGGCTTGAACCCCAGAATTGCTTCTTGTGGCTATATTTATTATTAGAGGTTCAAGCCTGAAGGGCCGAAACCCTATTGTTTTTGTCCTATTTTATTATTATATTATTATTTGTATTTGGGATTCAAGCCCGGAGGGCTGAAACCCTATTGTTTTTGTCCTGTTTTAGTATTGTTGTAATTTGTCTTCATCAGAAATGTTTTCGCAAATTCCTGTGAGCTGTGAAATCAGAGAGACATGAAATTTGTACAAATGATTTTAAAATGTGTGCAAATGGTGCTCAACAATGCCAATGGGCCAGATGGGGGCGTTACAATTAAGATTCAAGATTTTTTTTTTTTTTGAGATTTCAGATTGACTTAAAATTCAACACACATGTTCAGGTGAATGGGTTCTATGAAAACCACAGGAACCCTCAAGGTCCACCTAACTAGATTGTCCGCCATATTGAATTTTTCGAAAAACACATTTTTGACATCTCCTCCTGAGGCGTACGTCCAATTTGTACCAAAGTTTCTGTGGATCATGAGATGAAACTTTTCAAAATATGTCAACAGCTTATTGATATTCATTGCGTTTTGATGATATTAACCAATGATCTTTAGAGGGGTTGTGGCTCTGCACATCAATTCATTTTACCCCTAAACCGTTCAGCCAATCATCACAAAACTTGTAGGAAATGTCTACAGAGGTAACTGAAGCATTACCTGAAAGTTTTATTTGAAATTGACTAATAGGGGGCGCTACGCATGCAAAAACGCTACAGAATTTCTGTAAGGGATGTGAGGACTCTAAAACTTAACCTGAGCCTCCCTCGGCATATGGGTGAGTAGATAATGGCTGAATTTTCATTTTTGGGTGCACTATCCCTTTAAAGGGGCCATGGCTCATTTCATTAAATCTAAATTTCAAGACATTTCACATTCCATACTTTAAAAAAATCATAATAAATCACCAGTGGGTCATACAGAGCTGAAATTTTTTCAGCACATCCAGTGAATTGTGACAAAACTTTGCTGTGCTACAACCTATAGTCAAATCAGAAGCCCGTCACTCTATATTTTTAAGAATATGCAAAATTAATTAACATCTATATATCTATGTCACATGTTTCAAATGGTGTTCAGATCGGTTTGTCACCAAAATATTTGACAATATACCTGAAATCATCAGAATGATGAGATTTCTTTTTTTTTTTTTTTTTTTTCGGAATTTTATCACCACTAATTGCATTTTAAAGATATTGACAAAATTTGACCATAAATCAATGAGGGTTTGTTCAAACATCAACAAACTCGGTGGACTTTTTTAATTAAGCCATTAAAGCATGTCCCCAAAATGTTTCTGCAGATGACCAATAGGAGGAGTTTCCAAAGAAGAGCATGGCCTAGTTGAGATTTGGACATAAATGAACGAGCGTCTGTCTGATTGTCATAAAACCTGTTGGTAATCTTTAGTCCAGGTTTCCTAAACTGTCAAAGGCATTGATTCTAACCGGCTTTCAAGTTTTGAATGTCTGTGCTGGCTTGAAGCCCAGAATTGTCATCTGTTTTTTTTTCTGTTTGTTTCTTTGTTTGTTTGTTTCTTTCCCAGTCGGTTAACAGTGTAGGCTACGTCTAGGGGTGTTTTGGTCCCCAGATTTACTGCAGAGTGGAGACTCCTCACTTTCACACAGCTCCTGCTATGGGCAACTGCAGGCACGGAGACAGTTGCCCGGACGAGGAGCAGTTTGCCCCGTAAACACTGATTTGTACTTGTGCATCAGCACTATGTAGAGCCTGCACCAGAGCCTACACATGTAGCCTACTCTGTTGCAAGCATAATACTTGCATAGTGGAATGTCTGTGTCACTGTGCAGCAGAGCATGTGAGCGGAGTGGGGAGCGGGGAGCGGGAGGATTTTGTGTTGAGCGAGGAGCGGCTATTTTTTTAAAAAGGTGGCGCGGAGCCTTATCTCTCGCTCCAATTTCGCTCCAGTTGCTCATGCCCAACCCAGAATGCATCTTTGCACCTGTGCACACCCACACTATTTTCGGGGTCTGCCCATTTTGCCGACAGCCCATTGGTCCGACATCCCATTGTTCTGACCATATTAAACCCATTGTTCCCAAGTCCTGTTGTTCCAAAATCATCATGATGCCCTGTGGTTAAGGTCTGGTTAGGTTTAGGCAGAAAAAACACTTGGTTAGGGTTAGGAAAAGATCATGGTGTGGGTTAAAATGAAAAAGAAAGTGGCAAACACATAAGCCGTGAGCCTGCTTCACCTCAAGCCTTTCCCAGCTGACCCACAGCCGGTCGTGGCGCACCATCAAGGCAGAAATATGCCCGCCGGGAGCCGTGCAGCGCCACGGAAAGCTCCCCACACAACCCGGACCCCAGAGTTAATAACAGGAGGTTATGGTGTTTCACTCTCTCCTCTCTATGACACTTGTATCTCAACCAGTAGCCTACTTTTGTTGCATTGTTGATCCTCTATGGTACACAAATACAGTAATAATCACATATCGAAACAATGGGACGTCGGACTAATGAGAGGTCGGAACAATGCTACAGCACCCTATTTTCTTTCAAAACTATGGAGTTTACTGTGTACTTCAGAAAAGAAACTGAGAAGAGAAGCAGCGGTACCTTGGAGAACGGTCCCTAACTGCGGGGAGAGGCGAAAGAGCTTCTCCGGAAGTCGGCCGCTTAACCTGGTCCGTCTCCTCTACACTTTGACTTATTTCCACCCTGCCAGCGGTACCGTGTAGAACGGTCCGTAACTGCGGGGAGAGGGCTTCTCCGGAGAATCTACCAAGCTCATGTTTTATTTGTGAATAGAAGATTACAGGTTAGGGTAGTACGATGCAGTTTTTTTGAGCGGAATGGTGAGCGAGTGGAGCGGGATAAAATTTATGATAGAGCGAAGAATGCGCAGAACCAAGCAGAGCGGACCAGCGGCACAAAGTGACAGGTCTGCCAGCGAGGAGCGGAAATTTTCACCCGCTCCGCTCCGCTCACATGCTCTGCTGTGCAGTTACACCTCCAAACACCTTTACCTGCTGTAAAGTTTAAAACACACATTAAATATAAGGTAAGGTAAGGTAAGGTCCTTGCCAGTAAGGTAAAACTTTATTGTCCCCAGGAGGCACTTTGTAATACAGACAGTAGTCATAATTAAAACAGCACAGACAGTGTGTGATTCTGATTCTGTGTGTTATGTATTGTACTGTCAGGTATAAATCATAGACACTTAGTGGTCACTGCTGGTTAAGAAAAGCGATAGCAGACGGAACAATGGATGCTCTGTAATGCTTGGTGCTACATTTAGGGAAGCAAAACCTCTGCCCTGTTGGAAGCATCTAAAACTCAACATGGAGGGGATGTTGAGAGTCTGAGACAATAGACTGAGCTTTAGAGGTGACCCTCTCTTCATACAGATGCTGTAGGCTATTTAAAGTAACACCTGTGATCTTACAGCACAACTTGACCACTTTTTCCATCTTGTTCTTGTTTTTAAGGTTCAAATTACAAAACCAACAGACAATGTTAAAAAAAAACAGACTCAATAAAAGCAGAATAGAGCAATTTCATGAAATTTCATTAAAAAGAATAGACGTTGGTTTGCCTTACAGATGCTGTCGGTGTTCACGTCAAAATTCAACTTGTCATCTAACACAGTGCCCAAATACTGATATTGCTGCACTGCTGCCACCGGCTCCCCCTTGATTACAAGAGCAGAAAGACAGAGCCTCCTCTGAAAATCAATAAACATCTCACCGGTCTTAGACACATTCATGCGGAGGAAAGACTGGTCACACCAATTAACAAATTCATCCAGTACCGGGCCATGATCATATTCTGAAGAAGACTTACAATAACAGAGTTGTCTGCGTACTTAAGGACATTCATTTGTGAACAGATCCCTGAGGGGATCCTGTAGAAGACAAATGGGTACTGGACAGTGTTCTGTTAACCCAGACCCTCTGAGACCCATTTGTTAAAAAGTCAACAAGCCAACACACAATGTTAAAATACAAATAAAATCAAGAAATCAAGAGAAATCAAGAAAAAGCAAATGATGATTCATATTTCCCTCTAATGTCTCAGTACAAGACTTAACAAGTGTCCTACACTTGCCTCAATGCCCTATATGCAAACTGTAAGGGGTCCAGCATGTCCTGTACAGAGTATAGGAGCTCAGATTTGACGGCGTGTTCAAATGTCAGCCAGGAGGCCGGAGGCTGCTGCGGCCCTGTGGGAACGGGACTTGTGGATGCTGTGGCCCAGCAGGAACAGGGACTTGAGGATGCTGTGGCCCAGCAGGAACTGGGACTTGAGGATGCTGTGGCCCACTGGGACACAAAGATGATATATCTGGGACAATTCTGGGACAGTAAAAAAAACGTCAAAGCAAATGTCGAAATGGGTGTTATTCACAATGTCATTACATATGGGTATGTGAACATCGCTTTTGTCGTTTGAATAATTTGAATAATAACTCATGAACAGCAAAAATACAGTGGCTTTTGCCACACCTGACTCTGCACCTGGCTCCACACACGCGCACATGCACACACACACGGAACCCCTTCTTGGGTCCACCCTCTCCCTCTCTCCGCTGTTGCCTGCATCTCTATCGATACAGCCTATAACGCATCTAATCGGCCATTTGAAGTGTCACCTCTTCAGAGCAAAGCATGTCAATTCTGTTTTAAATTCGTGTTATTTGCAAAGTCATCACATCTGGAAATTACTTTGACATCACTTTTAATCATTTAAACAAAAACTAGTAAAGGCAATCGCCAAACTGTGCAAAATGCATCCTGGGATATTAACTCAACTCACTGCTTGACAGTCACACTAGACACCACTTGCCACCGATGCTCGCCACTCCACATCAGAACACAAAACCTAGCAATGCTGAAATCACTGAAAAAAAATTGATGCAAACTCCTCCATTGCCACTCCAGTTGGAGTAGGATGTGACACTTAGCTTCGGGATAATGTTTCATCTGTCTCTGCTCGTGTGGTAAGTTTATTTGTTTAAGCAGGCTAGAAGCTAGCTTGACTGTTAATTTTTAGCTAGTTCTAGTTCTTTGCGATAGCTAACACTAGCAACTCAGCTAATCATGTACATGATGGCCTTACAAAGTTATACAATGTGACAGTGTGTTCTAAATTTTGATGTTTATGATAATGACGTTAAGTATCCTTCTCTCTCTCTCTCTCTCTCTCTCTCCCCCTCTCCCTTTCTCCTTTGCTAACACTCATCCTGTTACTGCATGTCACTAACTCGGCTTCTTCTCCGGAGCCTTTGTGCTCCACTGTCTCGCAGGTTAACTTCAAATCGCAGCGGTGCCTGGATAGTGTGACGTGTGTGGTTGTGCTACTGCTGTGGTCCTGCCTGATGCCTCCTGCTGCTGTTATCATTGGTCATGCTTCTACTGTTATTATACACTGCTGCCTGTCTTGGCCAGGACACTGCCTGTCTTGGCCAGGACACTCTTGTAAAAGAGATTTTTAATCTCAATGAGTCTTTTCCTGGTTAAATAAAGGTTAAATAAAAAATAAATAAAAACACATATGATTATTGTCACATATACTATCAGATATTATATGCTTTCAACATATTGTACCACAATAGCCATAATTAGAATAATAATATTATTACTTTGATTTATGTTGTTGTAAGCTACTGTCATTACCTTCTGTCCTGCATCTCTCTCTGTCTCTGTCTCTCTTTCTGTCTCATTGTGTCATACGGATTACTGTTAATTTATCATGTTGATCTGTTCTGTAAGACATCTATTGCACGTCTGTCCGTCCTGGAAGAGGGATACCTCCTCAGTTGCTCTTCCTGAGGTTTCTACAGTTTTTTTTTCACCATTAAAGGGGTTTTTTGGGATACTTTTGAGTTTTCCCTTATCCGCTCCGAGGGTCGTCCTAGAGGAACTCTAAAGCCCAATATCACAAATCCTAATTTGCCTCAGAGCGCTTTACAGCACATATGCTGTAAAGCGCTCTAAGGCAAATTGTCATTTTTGATATTCGGCTTTATAAATAAAATTGATTGATTGATTTATTGACTGATTGATTGGTTGATTGATTGATTGATTGATTGATTGATTGACTGATTGATTGAAATACATCAGTAGCTGCTGCCAGCAGAGCAGAAGGAGTGATTCAGTACGTGATGAGTTGCAGTGTGCACACTACCAAGAGAGCTCTCAACCTGCACTCAAAAAAAGGAAATTGGCTGGCTGTTACATTTACTAGTGTTGCAAGTGTTAACAAACATGTGGGAGCACAGTGGGACAGAGAGGCCAGGAAGATAGGTAGTATGATGCATTGAGAGTGAACGAGCTGAACCCACAGCGGAGGATGGGGGAGGGCTTTGAGGTGCACAAGACTCTGTTGATTCTGAAATGTCAGGCTATTTAATTTGAGGTGCACAAGACTCTGTTGATTCTGCAATGTCAGGCTATTTAATTTGCGTGGCTTAATAATGCCTGAGGCACCCAACGAGTTGCACATAGCTCTTATTATTTATTGTTAGTCATTTGTGTTTAATTGTCTGAGTTGTGTCTCTTTTCTGGTTTTGCTAGTGAGGCTACACTGAAGAAAGCAGTTGTATTTATAACTGATATTAAATTGTTTGCCCAGGCTGCAACATGCCATCTATAGAGATGGATCCTTAGAAAAGTACTGTACTTAAGAATAAATCTGAGGTACTTGTAACTGAGTATTTCTATTTTCTGTTACTGTATACCTCTACTTTACTTTATTTCAGAGCCAAATATTGTACTTTCTACTCTACTGCGTTTGTCTGATGGCTTTAGTTACTTGTTACTCTTAAGCAGTAGTAATATATAAAATGTAAATCAACAAAGTAAACTAACTCCACATTAACATGCAATGAACTCATTAATGCATCAATATCTAAATCCAATATTCTGAAATGGGTCGTTGTGCATGATGAGTACTTTGAGTATATGTTGATGCAAACTTGCTTATTTTTGTACTTTTACTTGAGTAAAATCTTAAGTGAAATTTTCAATTTTAACAAGTATTTCTACAATGTAGAATTACTACTTGCAGTGCATGTTAAGTCCAGCAAAAAGACTTAAAACATTGAAAAAAAAAGTTAGTCATTCAGAAACTTAAAGGGAAATTTCATTTTATTTCAACCTGTCTCCTATCGTCCTAAATTTGTTTCAAGTGTCTAGTGACATAAAAATAATAGTTAGCATGTTAGCCGTTAGCCTAGATACAGCCGGGGCGCATAGTAGCATAGCTATTATTTTGTACACATTGGCACTCACTTGAAGAATAATGAAACTGTTACTTGTGTTTTTCGGGGTTGTAGTTTTGCAACAAATGTACATGGAACATTTCACTCTCACAAGAACAGGAAACACAAGCCACATACACTGATAGATTTCAAGCCAGTTGTAGTTAGAACCACTCAAGTTTCACAAGAATCCACTGATGAACCTGACAAAGTTGCACATAATCAAGGTGACTCTGCAGTAGAGGCAGACACTGCATGTTCAACTGGTGACGTGGATGCAACTAAGAACTTGCCAAAAGTAACTGAGCAAAATTTTGCTGCAGCATTGCTCAAATTAGAGCATTTTGCACATGTGCCAGCCACAAAAGTTGATGAGTTCTTAGAGGAACTGCACTACCTGTTAAGTTCAGCAACATTGCCCCTCTCCACTAACATTCTTCAAGGTGTATTTCAGAAACATAGTCCCACAACTGATAAGGCTGTGATAACAGAAGCAGCTGCTGCTCTCTGTGCATCTAACCCTTTGCTTAAAGCCATAGGAAACGGTGGTCCCTTAAGCACATCTTATCTCCGCAACCAGTATTATAAAGAAAGCTTTAAGGTTGTAGAACCCATTGAGTACACACTTGATGGCAAGGAAAAGAAAAGATTTCAGTATGTGTCTGTACTGAAGTCTTTGCAGCAGCTCTTTGGTAGGAAAGATGTTGTGGACATGGTTGTTGAAAACCAAAGAGTACAGCAGAGTAAAGGGGAGACTGGTGAGCAACATGTTTTTGAGGGCATAGTGCCAGTAGAGCTTGCTCGTTGTTTGGCATTGCTGATTTCCAAAAAAATATTTCAGTCTGGAAACCCTCAACAAATCTATCTTGCATTTCCCTTACAAGTTGGCAGACAAAACAAACAGGCCACATGTGATCCCACACACATTTTCAGCAAAGAAAACAATAGGTGGGAATGCCCACGAAAATTGTGCCCTGATAAGACTACTCCCATTCATTGTTGGGCATCTGGTGCCTGAGGATGAAATGGCATGGCAAATACTCCTGGACTTAAAAGACATTGTAGAGCTTGTGGTTGCTCCAGTGCACACAGATGAGTCCATTACCTATCTTGAGGGAAAGATTTCAGAGCACAGATACAAGTACCAACAACTATTCCCAGATGTACAACTGCTACCAAAGCATCATTATTTAGAACACTATCCCCAACTGATCAGGATGTTTGGTCCTCTTGTAGGACACTGGACAATGCGGTTCGGGGCCAAGCACAGTTTTTTTAAGCAGGTTGTGCGACACACCAATTGCTTCAAAAATGTGCCCCTCTCGCTAGCTGTGAAGCATCAGCTAATGATTTCATATCATTTGAGATCATCCAGTTTTGAAAAAACTGCCCCGGAGACCACATATGTCTCAACAGTTGCTGTGGATGTTCTGAAACAAGAAATAGCTCATGCTATTGAACAGAACTTCCCTGGTACAACTTAAGTTCACCTTACTGTGTGTGTGTCAAACAAAGGTGTACATTTCAGAAAAGGGATGATAGTTGCTCATGGATCTACAAGTGGACTCTCTGACTTTGGAGAGATCCTTCAGATTTGCATTATACAGAAGAGACTGTGTTTCATGGTGAAAAGGCTTTCTGGGTGGTACAGGGAGCATTTCAGAGCCTTTGAGCTGAGTGCATGTCCAGCCAGAGAAACTGTTTTGATTGAGCTTGGTGAACTGGCTGATGACTACCCTTTGGCAGACAACTTTGTTGGACCTCTCAGAATGGTGACATTAAAAATATACATAAACATGTAAGGTGTGGTAACCTTCAGATTAAATCTTGAAGGGTTACTTTGTCCTCCCATTGCACATTCTCCGTTGAAATTTAGATCTATTCCTGTTTAATGTTTAATTTTCTCTTTTCTCATTCTCACAGACTCTTCTCACTGCCTATCCATCAGGTGAAACAGCTGAGATGCTGGAAAAGATAAGAGTGGCCCTCCTCTCAGAAGTAACGAAAAGACACAATGAGGATAGGGTGGCAATGATGATGGACAAGACCTTCGCACACAGAAGGCAAGAGGTAGTTCAACAGGCACCCATGATAGCTGATTTCAAAACAAGGTGGCCGGCTCTCTTTGATGTGCGTGAGGTAAGTGAAGGAATGTCCCCTTTTTATTTTAATGGAAATATATCGTATACAGTGAATACCTATGGACTGCACTCTATCTGCAGACCCTGAGAAATAACTGAAGAAAAAACTGATTAGGATTTACTGAAGGCCTGCAACAGCAGCCTTTGTTGGCACTCCAATAAACAGTGGCATTTGTATGTAGGCAACTAATATAGTAAATACATGTGTTAGGCATTTGCATGTCTGCTATATCTGCTATATCAAACATGTATTAATCAGTGACATCAAAATAGCCAGACTGAGTTTTGTGTACCTTTTTTTTGTGTATTTGTAGTTGAATTCACAGTTCAAAAGAATCACAACAATCCAGTTGCAGTGAGTTGCAACTAACAGAGAAACGGTTCCGCCTGTACAGCCTTCAGTTTTCAGCTTTCACTTAAAAACTGGCTATTGTTTAAATGGCTGATGTTCTGTAGATAAGGTACTTACTCAAATCAATTCCTGTATAGTTTCATAGACCTGAGTGGAAGTAGCCAATTTAGTTAAGAAAACATACATATTAAAGGGCCATTCACCTTAAACACAAGAAAACCAATTCTTGCAAGTGTTGGGGTCAACACATTAGGCTTCACACGGAGGCACCAAAAATATTGGGAACATAAATTCGGGCTTCACACGGCGGCACCAAATATGTTGGGATTTAATTGGCTATCGGAAATAATTAATAATTATTATTAATAATTAATAATCATGTTAAATAATGTGACTTAATTAACATTAAATCACCTCGTGGGGCACCATTCCCGTAAAGGGAAAAATGATAGCCAGATAAAGATATCAGTCTCATAAAATAGGCTAAACTATTAATTTGGAGTTTGATTAATAATTAAATTAATGACAACCAAAATTAACAGTAACGCCTGAAGGATTTCGGAGTTCTTGACGCAGCAGAGGTTGACTATTCATTCACTCTTGTGCAACATTAAACAGACAGCAGGCATGATTCCAAAGAATTATATTTATTCACAAACTAGCAAAGCAAACCAAAACACACAAATTCTAACCGACTATATACAAGCTTGGTGTGTATATATGTGTGTGTGTGTGTGTGTGTGTGTGTGTGTGTGAGAGTGAGAGAGAGAGAAAGAAGAGAAAGACAAAGACGGGTGTGGTGATCAAGGAGCCGTTTGGCCTACAAAACAAAATGGCTGACAACAGAGAGCTACCAAAATGGCCGAATCAAGGCTTGCTTCAGTTTCGGGGAAGGTGTTTGTCTGACCGTGTGGTCAGGACAAAGACAAAGGAAAAGAAGCTGCAACTTTGAGATGCCTGTTTGGGTGTAGCTCTGGTGAAAGCCTATTTGTTAATGAGTCTGTGTCAATGTGACGTGTGTTGCAAACGGTCTGGATTAGTGCAGAGATTGTTTAGTTGTGCAAGAATCTGTTTGTGAACAGTATTAGCAAACTAAACACTTAGCTTTGGCGAAGCCAACTAATCAATGACCTAATTGCAATCTATCACAACAATAACTCAGTAAACAGCATCAAATCACGTACAACAAGTTCAACAGTCTTGCTTAGCCTGTAAAGCTGTGATAAGCTATGCCCAGTTGTTACGTTACCGATCCTTGAATGGATGGGAGAAAGAGTCACTTGGTGGTGTACTGCTTTGTTAGCTGGCAGAAGAAGGCTGGGAAGATGGTTCCAGGTGCAGTCTTTGTTGGGTCCTTTGTTCCAAAGGTGAAACTCCGAGGAAGCTGGTTGCTCAGGGTTTAGCCGAGTTAGACACTGGGTGCTAACTCACTTAGTTCCTTGTTGCTGGAAAGCTAGTTGTAAACCTTGTGTTTGCAAGAGAGTCTGTGATCAATTGCCCTCCCTTTAGTGGTTGGGGCAAGGAGCAAGGGTCTGGGCCTGTGCCCCAGCCGGAGAGAGGTGTGAGCTGTTGAAGCTCCAGAGCAAGAAAAATGAAGGATCTTTAGGAAGGGAGCAGATCTTGTACAGATGCCTGTGACATCACAGAGTCACATGTCACTGTAGAAGTCCTTGTCCAATCAAGTTTTGGGACTTGAGTCTCACTGAGGTGTGAGGTGAGATTTCCTGTGGAGATGGGTGTCACATAGCTCTCTTTGTTTGGAGAACAAAGAGCATGCAGAGGAAAAAGCCTTTAAATGCCCAGTGATGATTTTACCAAATGATAAATCATCTGTGGTCCTGTGAATCCCACCACAAGGGTGTCCAGGTATCTGGTGGAATGAATCTAGTGGTGCGAAAAAAGTTAAAGTTGTCAAAGGTCAAACAGATGTCTATTTTACATTTTAAAAAATCGTTCAGATCGTCTGTACATTTAAACAGTGAATAAAATGCCATCAGAATACATTAAGATTATATGCAGCCAATATTCAGACTCTTACTTTTCAACTACTTTTAGTCAAGTTCTAGAATCTTGTCTTTTCAGCTGCAGCACAGTCATTCTCACCCAGAAATATTCACATAATCCCCAACATGCTAACTATGATAGGAATGTTCCATCAGTGCCCCCAATCACAATGTGATCATTCATTAATTAGTGTTTATAAAGCTTCAAACTAATTAGTTTGTTTTAAACAGTGATTACTACAGTAATGTACAGAAAATGTTTAATTGCAGGGAAACTGGTTGACAACCTGACAGCTGCCTTAATAGCTTGTGGTGCTCAAAGTGCCAAAAAAAAGACATCTGAAAAACTCAACAACAATGTCTCTTTCCAGAACTCATGACCTGGTTACTTGAAATAATCCCAGGCCTTTAAGTTCTCAGGCACCATGCCTGATTTTTGAGGCATTAAGCAGTTTTAAATGGTTACAATACTGCTGTATTTCATGGGTTCGCATAGTAACACACATGGATATTGCATTAAATTATCCAGATTTATTGTATTTGTGTTTTCCTTTATCATATCATGCTTTAAGAGTAACTGTATCTTTTTTGAGGAGGTATAATACTGATACAGATACTCTGATACGCAGACTGACAGCATTGATGTCCGACGGGAGTGCATCCTCAAAGGTCTTTGTGTGTACTTGAACAAAGATCCAGAGAAGCTGGTGAGGGAATACATGGTATGTAAATTTACCTTTATCTTCACTAATGTAAATTCCCATTAACTTTAAAATTTGCAAAAGATGAGGCCTTAAAACTTGCAAATTTATTATTTTTTTTTTTAAATTTACCTGCTTGTCTACTGCATTGCATTTGTAAACAAACCAGGCATCTACTTCCAAACTGAAGACAGCACAGAATAACAGTGAAGTTGAGCCTTCTGATTACGCCACTTTTCAGTTTGGATAACTTTTATATGCTCTAATTGTCATAAATATGTGAAATATAATATCCGATGCGATTCCCGCCTCGGACCTGGATTGAAGCAGCACACTCTCTGTAACGTTGCTCACAGAAAAGTGGGTGTAGGTGGAGCAAAGATACAACAGTAGTATATAGGGACCAGCTTTGCGCGTGCACGTGAAATGCGCGTGCGTGCGCGTGCACGCGAAACGTGCGTGCGTTGCGCCCCCCTCTCCCCCCACACGCCCCTCCCCCAATCCCCTCCCCCACAAACGTCATATGAAATCCTGCTCTCATTGGTTAAACATAGCGCCTCCTTCTGGGGGTGGTTCCGAATGAAACCGTAGCTATTGGCTAATCAAAAGCCCCTCCTTGCGTAATAATCCCCTCCCTCTCCCCCCCTCCCCAAATGTATAAAAATCTCTGTGAAACAAGCAGAGGACATTTTCTTTAAAAAAAGGCTAGGTTGCGTGAAACACAGCGGATCCTTTTCTACTGCTTTACTGCGGACAATGGCTTCAATTAACGGTAAGCGTGCCTAAACTATATTGGATAACATTGCTCTCTAGATACTTAATTTTTCTCAGAAAAAACATTCTAAAAACTACAACTACAAAAAAAAAAAAAAAAAGTGTTTTCTTATTAGGCGCAGTTGCTGACGATTCCGGAGTTGAAAACCGTGCCCCTGCACCCCGCCGCACCGGCCGTAAGTTAAAATAACATTTCGTTGTGTGTGTGTGTGTGTGTGTGTGTGATCGTGTGTGTGTGTGTGTGTGATCGTGTGTGTGTGTGTTTACTTATTTTCATTATTACTGATATTAAATTCTAAACATAATGAATGTATTTTCGTTTTAAATCTTGACCTAATGAATGTATTTTATTATTATTATTTTAAAGAGTGTGTTACTAGGCTAAATAATGGTATTACTTTCCAGCTGCAACACAAAGACGCTCACTTTCGTTGAAAAGGCGCAGAACAGACCCTCCAGCCTCTGCTGCTAGAGATTTTATACCGTAAGACTGTTTTCTTTATATATTTTATTTATCATTAATGGGGGAATGCTTGCGGCATCATTGTAAACATCTGTTTTACCTCCTCTTTCTCCACAGTGCACAGCGCAGGCCGCTGAGACCCCTCCATCAGTTCTCTAGCGGGTTTAACACGTAAGACATAATGTTTTAATGCTACTTTATATGAATATTATGCTAATATGTGTCGGATACAGAATACTGCTAACATATCGTTTTTTTTGTTTTTCCATAACAGTGCCTGGGCGATTCACCAGGACTACCCATCTGAAAATTTCCAGAGGGTTACACCGTCAGGACAAGGATTTCTCACGTAAGACACGTCGTTATATATAATAATAATAATAATAATAATAGCAGCCTAATAATGATAATAATAATATTAATAATAATGATAACGTTAATGTTGTAATTTTTTTTATTTTATTTTTTTTAATAAACAGTACTCAACCGCCTGAGCTGACGGCCACGCAAGAAACAAACGCTGCGGTAGCTGCGTTACTGGTTGCCCAGGGATTATCTGCGGGTGGAGCGTGGAGCGCACAAGGATCAGGCGGTGTAGAACCGGCTCCAGCGAGTGTTGAGGAGTGCTTCAACGACACATTCGAGGAGGTCGGGGAGTCTGTGAACTCGTTTCCTAACGGCCGAGAGGAAGTCGGCGGAACAGCGGGCGCCCAGCAGCATGAGAGGGCATCGATCAGTGAGGAACACGGACCATCTCCTCCTCCTCCTCCTCCGCACCGGCGACTATTTAACGAGGGAATATCTGTAGAGGCTTTGTGGGGTCAGCAGGAGTCGCTCTTCCCACCACTGGACACCAGCCTACAGCATCAGCACGAAGTAAGCAAAGATCTGTTTTCTACAAGTACACCTGTGAAGGCTGGCGTTGCTGATACTGGTGCTGCTTCTGCTCCCGCAGCGGGGAGAGGTGTGTGTGTGGGGAATCTCCCCACAATCCCTACATTATTAAGAGGTGATGACTATATTCCAGATTTTGATGACCTGTTAGACAGTACTGGTGATTACAGACACAGTAACTTACCCAATTTACTGACATTATCACCTATACCCGCTTCATTTCCTCCCCCTCCCGCTGTTTTTGCTGACGTTGTTGTTGAAAATGGTGAAGAGGAGAGCATAGTATCTGTTGACGTATATCCAGGCCAAGCCTCCACCCCGCCGCTACCCCCCCAGGGTCCTCCTCCCCCCTCCATCCCCTATCCCTCTTCCCAGGCCTCCCCCATCAGCTGTTGGTGTTGTTGTTGATGCTGTTGATGAGAGCGTGGTATTTGTTGACGCATATCCAGGCCAAGCCTCCACCCCACCTCCAACTACCCCTCCTCAGCCTATCCCTCTCCCCCTGCCTCCTCCAGTAGGTGTGGTTGTTGATGCCGGTGTTGAGAGTGTCGTAAACCATACGCCCCCGCCCTCCAGCCCTCCTCAGCCTCCTGTCCCTCTCCCCCTGTCTCCTTCAGTAGGGGTGGTTGTTGATGCCGGTGTTGAGAGTGTCGTAAACCATACGTCCCCGCCCTCCACCCCGCCTCCACCTACCCCTCCTCAGATATCGTTAAAAAACGATCAAAACCAGTATATACCATTCACGTACGGAAAAGTGATTGTTAAACTACACTTTAGACCTGTGAAGCAGTATTTCTAGACCTGAGAAAATGGCCTACACACCATATGTGCGTGACGATGCCCGATATATGACATATTACATGAACCAAGCGGGTGGCGAATTACCCGGATTTATAGGTTCAAGTACACAATACGGTAACGGTTTAGGCGGCATATTTCGAGGCTTGCTTAGAATGGCTGTACCGTTATTTAAAAAAGGATTCAGCATCGCCAAGCCACATTTAAAAAACGCAGCTGTAAACATTGTAGGGGATATGGCGTCCAACATTGCCAGAAGCGCTGTATCGAGACGACAGGAAGGAAATGGGTTGATGGTGATCAGAAAAAGATTGTCCAAAAGACCCCCCTCGTCGAGGGGTCGCAGCTCCGGCAGGTCCAAAAAGCGTAAAACGACCGTCAAAGTGACACGACGCATCAGAAAGAAGTCGGCCGCCAAGAGAAGCGCAACTTCCAAAAGACGCTCGGTGATTCTGCGTAAAGACATATTCTAGTCTGAGAAGAGAAAACAACAGCACCGGCCATGGCTCTCATACACAACCAGTCGGAAGAATGTGTGAAGACGGAGCTGGATCTGTTCACAGTGCCGTACACACAGACATCCATTGAAAAATCTACATTTGTCGAAATACCCCCGGTTTCGGCATTACGGGATGCCGGGCCTCTGGAATTTTTTATATCGGCCTGCGGCGAGGATTACATTGATCTAAACGATACCTACCTGTACATGCGCGCGAGAATCACGAACCCCGATGGTACCGATTTGGCCCAAGCCGCAGATGTGGGTTTTGTTAACTACCCCGGGTGTACGTTATTCTCGCAGGTGGATATCATGTTAGGAGACAGGCTTATAACCCAATCTTCCAACACATACCCGTACCGTGGGATAATCGAGTGTTTAATCAACTACGGAAAGGACACCTTGGATACACAGTTTAGCAGCAGCCTGTTTTGTAAAGACACAGCAGACCACATGAATGTTGCCTCCATAGCCGGAGATAACGAAGGCCTAGCCGAAAGAGGGCGATACACTGTCAACAGCCGCACTGTGGAATTAATAGCACCAATACACTCCGATTTGTTTTTTCAGGAAAAGTTATTGTCAAACGGTATAGACATTTCCCTAAAATTTATTCGATCAAATGTCTTAATGACTGCGCAAAATAATCAATACGCCGTGAAGATCGTATCGGCTAGCTTATTTGTGAAAAAGGTGGCCGTGGCACCTGCCGTTAGATTGGCGCATAGCAGGGCACTGCAGCACACTAACGCTAAATACGCTATTGACAGAGTGGCTCTGAAAACATTTTCCATACCTGCAGGAACAAGAGTGTGCAACCAGGAAAATCTTTACATGGGACAAATCCCCAAATTCGTCATCATAGGCTTTGTTGACCATGAGGCATATTCGGGGAGCTATAACCGGAACCCCTTCTGTTTTCAGCATTACGATACAGAGTTTATTAGCCTGTACGCAGACGGGCAGTCTCACCCTGCAAAGCCCTTTCAGCCACTATTTCAGAGAGGCCAGTATGTGAGAGAGTATTTCCAGCTGGTACAAACTACAGGACGTCATTTAAAAGACAGGTCTCTGGCCATATCACGTAATGATTTCGGGAATGGTTACACATTATTCTGCTTCAATCTGGAACCGGACGACGGTCGTGCAGGGAACGTATCACTGATTAAAAGTGGTAATGTGAGGTTGAAAGTCCGTTTCAGAGTACCTCTACAGCGCACCGTTAACCTCGTGTGTTATGCTGTTTACGATTCTGTTATCGAAATATCAAACAAGAGACAAGTACTTTTGGATTATTACTAAAAAGAAGAAGAAGCGGTATCAGCCATGAACACTATAGAGCTGACCGGCATCCTCAATAAAAGAATCATTAACGGGACAAATTTTTTAGGAGTCCTGGCATGCGACCAGCTGTCAAACCATAAAGGCACAGCGTTCCCAGCCATGCTGGTTGTGAATACACATCCCTCTAACATGCCCGGTGAACACTGGCTCGCTATTTATATTATGAAACAGAAGCATGGATATTTTTTTGACAGTTTTGGAAACCCTCCCAACAGCGACAAATTTCCATTGGAGATATACAGATACCTCGTTGAAAACTGTGCAGGCGTGTATTATTCCCAGAGGCAGGTTCAGAACAACTACTCTACAACCTGTGGACAGCATTGTGTCTTTTTTCTGTGTCATATACAAAGAGGAATTCCTTTTACAAGAATATTAAACATGTATAGTGCTAATCTGGCACGCAATGATGCTATGGTGTGCAAGTTTGTAAACAAAATACAGCCCTCTGTATGCCGTGGATATAATTTCACATGTGTACAGTGCAGCAACATGCAGTGTGACTGTGAATAATTCTAATAAATAAAAGAGAGAGAAAGCATGATCCGCAGTTCAGACATTCCATTTATTTAACACATTTGTAGAATACATTCATTTGGTCAAGAATTTAATAATAGTAATAATGTAAAAAATAAAAAATACATTCAAGTGGTCAAAAGTTAAAACAAAAATACATTAAAGTGGTCAAGAATTTAAAATGAAAAAATACATTCAAGTGGTCAAGAATTTAAAATGAAAATACATTCAAGAATTTAATAATAGTAATAATGAAAAATAAAAAATACATTCAATTGGGCAAGAGTTAAAAAAAAAATACATTAAATTGGTTAAGAATTTAATAATAGTAATAATGAAAAATAAAAATACGTTCAAACGGCATTCAAAAGTAAATATTAAAAAAAGATAAAGAAATCAGAACAACTGTAACAAAATTACACACATCCTTTTATTATTAAAAATCCTCCCACTGTGAAGTGTTTAGTCTGTGAGGTAGTGAACGTGTTGAAGCAGGTGTCCTTAGTGGGGTGCTAAAGTACCCCGGTGAGTCTATTACCGACCGTTTTTTCCCCTTGCTTTTATGGGCTGAAAAACTAGGGGCGTCTCCGATTCTTTTATACTCAGCTATATCGCCACGCACCTGTTTGTTAGGGATGGCCATTAAAGGTATGTTTAAATGGGCTAGGGTTTTTAGGAACACGTCCCACCCCAGTGGTCTAGAAATGTCTGAAATGTTGTGTGATGCAGTGACACTTTTCACCAGGTCATACAAATGAGTACCGTGGAGGGGACGACCGTTAACAACAATTTCAGCGTTGTCTGTCCAGGATAAAACATGCTTTGAGCGGGTAATTGCATCTAGAATGTATTCAGCATTTCTCTGACTTCTTTTGGGAATGTATTTTAACACACCCTCTAAAACCGTGTCCTTTTTATGCCCATCATCATCATCATCGTCAGGTCTGCGGTCCTCGGGTCTAATTTCGGTATCAGGCATTGACAGGGTCAGTACAGTTTTTTCACGCTCACCCTGTCTCACCAATGCCAAATAACGCTGCAGTACTTGAGAGTATTTTTTGGCCTTTTCATATACGTCTGTGTCCGGTAGTTTCAAAATGTCAGACATGGCTCGGTCAAGATCGTTTTGTACTACCTGTCTTATGCTTGCAGTGTTTTGGTCCTGATACTGCTGCTGCTGCTGCTGCTGCTGTTGTTGCTGTTTTAACATGTCAAGCTGATGCTGAGGAACCAAAAACATCTTCTGCGCATGCTCCATATTCTTCTTTCTTAACCTCTGCTTATCAGGCTTGTAATAAATGGTATAGCTGCTCCAAGTAGTGGTAGTAAAAACCCGCCGCTCTGGTTAATCGTCTTTTTCTTCTTTAAATGTTTAACATTTTTGTCCGCAACCAGTCTGATGATGCCTCTCTTCTTTTTTAACTGAGCGTACTGTTTTTCTGTCAAAGGGATGTTACCTCTCAACACATTTAAAGCTATTTCACAGAGTGCATCGATAAAGTCTGCACTAGCGCCACACACAATGACCCTTCTCATACCCGGCGTTGCTTTATATAACAACTCCAACATGGCTAGATTCCTCTGCACGCGTGACGACATTATTTAGCCCTTTGTTTTTTAGGCATATAAACAACGTGCTGATTTGATAACAAAGCGGTTCTGAGCCTCAAGTGGTCTGGAGTGGCAGCTTTATAATCTATGAGGAGATACCCGTATGCAGAACTAGTGGCGTCATTAAACGCCTCTAAAAAATATTTAGTGTTTCCAGGAAACATCTGTTTGCCCAGAAGTGTAACCTGATATTTATCCCTAGGGTTTTTGAACAAGACAAGGTAGTTTGTGTTTAAACTAATGGTTCTGCTAGCCTTGCCTTGTATAAACAAATTTTGAACCAGATATATACAGCTGAGATTTCTATGGTGGACATATTTGGTGAATACATTCTGAACTTCTATATTGTTACTGGCGTCATTCATTAAATCGTCTATGACGAGTAGATTAGTCTTGTCCGGGGGTAATAACTCATCGTCACACAGGGAATCGGGTAACCCTTTAACAAAGCTGATGTCTCTTAATTTAAGGAGTTGGTCGTATAAAGGCTGCCAGCATGAGTATACGTAGACCAAATTATCAATGTTATGTGAAATAACTGTAGATGCATTTTCAATAAGACCCTTGACAAAATACGTCTTTCCACAATTTGAGGGACCACTCACCACCAAACTAAACGGATGCTGCAGTCTTGAGTCAAAAGAGATGTTAGTAGCCATAAGGCAGCGTGCTGTAGTCTGACAGGACTCTGCGCTTGTTATATACCACCTTGACTTTTTTGTGTACTATGTCATTTTTAAGATGAAACTTCTTTTTATCACGTCTGATGGTTTCCGCCTCTGTGATCACATGCATCTGAGTGTTCTGATTGGTCACAAAGGACTGGACCAACCCCTTAAGCGACTCGTGGGTGAGCACTGCTGCATTTTTGGCGTTAAGTGTGACACCCTTGCACTTGACCTGCGTTTTACCAAGTTTTGTGCAGTGGGCGTAACACTTTGGACCCCCAGACACAAACTCTGTGATATAATCTTCCTCTGGGAGCCCGCACACATCACCGTCATTGATCTCGTCGGTTAAGTCACCCAAGTATGAGCCTAGAGGGGGAACCCAATCACCTGGGCTGGACGTGAAAATGACGCTGTCCGTGTCACAGTACAGCACACGCTCCTGTAGCCTGTCCAACAAGTCATACAGCATCAGCCTAGCATAGGCGGTGGTCATAGCCCCTATGAACACATTCACATCATTCACTCTGGACGCCTTACCATCTGCGTGACACCACTGGACAATGGCCACGTCATCGGATATAAACCCAAACTGACGCACGTCATAATGGTCGCTGAACATGAGCTGTGTGAATCTCTCCGGTTCTGTAATTAACTCGCAGGAGGGCATGTTACTCCGCATGCTGAATCTGCCCCACAATGAGTTCAGGAGAAGCTTGTTACAATTCCTGACCGCTTTGTTGACACAGATTTTGTCAGCATCGAGTAAAATCCCCTCCTTTTCATGGTAGTCGCGTATGTACTGGGCTTTTTCTGCAGGAGTAGTGACATGCCCGGGGTAGCCTGACGCCTCCTGCTTACACTTCAAAAACGTCTTGACATATTCCTTGAACAATGTGTCTGTCTTGTTTGGGAAATGCCACACTTCATCAATGCAGACAATCTGGTACCCCTTCTCGACAGCTTTCTGAAGTTCAAATGAGACCCACACACCTGACAGCTGTCGCTCGGCGTCAGTATGCGCACAGACACTGGTCTGGTTTAACTCCTCAGCACACCTGCCACACAATGGAAACATGAGCCTTTTGTGACACCTGTAGGGCAGTACGGGGTGGTACAGACCTCTGGGAGGAAGCACGGTACACTTTACAAACCCGAAATAATTTTCTACCGGACCAAAATCTCGGTGGATAATTTGAGGGTGTCCAACTGGGTATTGTTTTTTTGACTGTACAGTAGGATACAGGCTTGTGAAATCGTAGTATCTGATTTTCTCATCTGCGTTATCAGCCTTGTGGTACATTTTGATGGCGTTTGTACGCCCTCCAAAAAGGGCTTGTCGTGGGTCGAGGCGTTCTTTGGGCCTGTAAGTGTTGAGGTGCGCCTGAACAGATGGGTCTGAACGTTTTAGCGCCTCCCACTCACATTCCCACATCACCACCACACGCAGACCATGCACGCTTTTCAACGCTGATATTTTTTCACAGAATGAGTGGTACAGACTGCCATAGGGTTTTTTGGTGACAGGATTCACTTCGGTCTGGACGCAACACTTGACACATCCGTGAAAAAAGCATCCCGCAAACTCGTAGCAGGTGTTTGTGGCCGTGTTATACCCGTCCACAAAAAACTGCCCAAATCGGTGCTCACCGCGGTTCAAAGCGTGTCTAATCTCGGAGCCTTCTACCTTGGCCACGTATTCCAGCCACTGCATAGACACCTCAGAATAGGTTTTATTCTGCTGGGTGTATGCGCCTTCATACGTGAGGGCGAGGGTGTCTTTGGGTAGAAAACGCGTTTTGAAAACGCCCATGCAACTCGACGCCAGTGTCGTAAACGCAAACGGGTCGAGGTCTGTGCACCTGATAAATGTCTCACGATAAATTAGACAGGCCTTGTGAAGCACTTCTACATCATTAACACAGTAGTGGCGAATTTCTGTCTGGAAATCAAAGGTTTTCTCACGGACGGTGTCATACCACATCATGAACCTATGCTTGTCGCTGTCAGACATGGTGTTGTACCCGTAATAAGAGGGGTCGGGGTATTTGCCCACATAGTACTCGTTCGCCTTGGTGTTGAACTTGTGCGGAAAATACCCCTTCTCCATGTCCTCAAAACCCATGGCAGCCGGTGTCCTGGATAAACGCATGGGTAGAAAGCTGAAAGAATCGATTCAGCGTTGCTGGAATGCCTTGTCATACATCAGGATGACCCTACTGCCACGCATGGTTACTGTGGGAGGGATCCCCTGTTGCACAAAATATTCCAGCAGTATGTAATTATCAAACCCAGAGGCGTTGTGTGCAATAAATGTGTACCCCTTATATTTTGGCTGCCGGAACCGTTTAACAAACGTGTCAACGCATTTCAGGGTGTTGAAACAAAATTTGTTTCCCTCTGTGTCCGTAGCGCACACAAAGTTTGCTTCGTGCTTGCCCTCGTGATAACACGTCTCAAAATCAAAAAATATGTAATTTGTGTGTGGGGTTTGTTTTTTCAGCGGCTGGATAAAACACTGGTGTACCGCATCGCTCTCATTTAGGGCCTCACCGCAGTGTGTACACTTTGGTGGTGTGCATTTATGCTGCGTTCTTGCCGCCTTGTAGGTTTTACCGCACTCTTCACAATATTTCACTTTGTCACACGGCGCTGCGTCGTGTTTAGAGTGAGGGTGTTTATGCTGATGATAGCAGTGTCTGGACTTGCAGATTCGTTTACACTCTGTACATTTTACAGTGGCCCCTGTGTGCATGTGACACGGTGTATAACAAACATTGCAGAGGTATTTACAAACGTGCTTAAACGGTTCTGTGTATGAACCGTAACAGTAGTCACACACATAGGTACCGCCAAAGAAACCGGATTTATTTACAATCAGGTAATAATGGTCATTGTGCAGGTACATCCACACAGTGCTGGCGTGTACTGCGTCATGGGTTTTGTAACACTGTAGGTGTTTACGCCCTGAACCGTGGTGGAATACTACGATTTTTAGGTTTAAGTGATTTTCAAATTTTGTGATATCAGAGAGCGACACCTTGTGGGTTTCATCAAATCCTACAGCGCTATGCAGTTGTTTAGCATACTGCATTTTATCAGCGGCAGACAAGCTTTCATTAACAAAATGGGCGAGACAAAGAGAGAAACAAAGACTGTTCTGAGACCCATCGTTTTCAGGGTTATACAGGTGCCTTCCCTTCTTAGATAAAATTTCATCATAAGGGACGCTTCCTAGCCTCAGTCTAGAGCCAGCACCACTACTACCACGTGCCACGGTCACAACAAACTCCAGATCATCATCTGTCAGCGACGTGTCATTACTCTGCACAACTTGAGAGATCACCTCCAAAAACTCGTCAGCGTTATATGCGTTGTCAGAGCTTAAAACAGCTTGCACATCGCTGGCTAGAGATGGTCCTCTCAAAACCACATTTAATACACTACCTGCAGGAGAGTCCTCTAAGGCTGCACCAATCACGCCTGACAACCTCTCTCTAACACTGTCGATTGCCTGGGTGATATTATCAAGACTAACGTCTCTGAAATCGACCCTCTGACGAAATTCGGCAGCGTTGAATCTAGGTATGTCACGGACACGCAACTGTGCACCGCCTGTACTGGTAGACGGAACAGCGGGTGTTCCTTCTACCGGATTTCCTGCACCGTGTTGACAGACCATAGAGTTACTCACAGAACCGACAGCAACATGTTCAGCAGAGACCCCACGATCACACACATTCACACCAGAGACCCCACGATCACACACATTCACACCAGAGACACTCACGGTCCCAGAACCGACAGCAGCATGTTCAGCAGAGACCCCACTATCACGCACACATTCACACCGGAGACACTCACAGTCCCAGAACTGACAGCAGCGGCATGGTGAGGCTATATTATCATCACTGTTATTATCATTGTCACTGTTGTTATTATTATTAACACCGAATTCTACAATAACAGCAGCATTAGATGTAGCGGGAGTAGCAGCAACACCAGAACCTGAACCACATGCGTGTGGTGGTGATGGCAATGATGATGAGGATAAAATTCTGTCTCTTAAAAACAGCGCTGTTCTCTTCTCTATCCCCCACATTCTTTTTAAAATGTATCTGGACCAGCGCATAACACTACTGTGGCTAGCCAATACATCTGGTCCAGAGGGTGTGTTAAAACGTTCCCTAACTGTACCTGTCAAAGCACACCGCCCCTCTGTAGTGCACTGGGACGAATCGACATTATCAGTAAAATGTGTGCTTTCGTCATCGGTGTCATAACGACCATCCCGACCTGAGTGCTCATTCGTTTTTAACAGTTTCCTTGGTGGTGCCATTATCTACGTCTACTTATTGTGTGTTCCTGTTTTTCTACACAATGCGTCTACTAGATTATTTATTGATGTTGTGGTTGTGTGCTGTAGTTCAATTAAGGTACCGACGCTCTGTTTAATCAACTGTACCTGTGTATTAAGGGCTCTGTAGCGTCGCTTGTTAGTTTTACTGTTCCTAATCAGGTTTCGCCGCTCGCTTGCCAGGAGGAGGTATCGCGTCTCGGCAATTCTTTTCTGCCGCTGTTCGCGCTTGATTAACCTAGCCTGCTGCCTGCACCTGATTTTGAGCAAAACGTTCTCTCTTGCTAGAGCAGCCTCTGGTATGGGAGAATCAGAGGGTGAGACAGGGTCGGTAATAGGCTGAGGAGGGGTAGGTGGAGGCGGGGTGGAGGGCGGGGACGTATGGTTTACGACACTCTCAACACCGGCATCAACAACCACCCCTACTGAAGGAGACAGGGGGAGAGGGACAGGAGGCTGAGGAGGGCTGGAGGGCGGGGGCGTATGGTTTACGACACTCTCAACACCGGCATCAACAACCACACCTACTGGAGGAGGCAGGGGGAGAGGGATAGGCTGAGGAGGGGTAGTTGGAGGCGGGGTGGAGGCTTGGCCTGGATATGCGTCAACAAATACCACGCTCTCATCAACAGCATCAACAACAACACCAACAGCTGATGGGGGAGGCCTGGGAAGAGGGATAGGGGATGGAGGGGGGAGGAGGACCCTGGGGGGTAGCGGCGGGGTGGAGGCCTGGCCTGGATATACGTCAACAAATACTATGCTCTCCTCTTCACCATTTTCAACAACAACGTCAGCAAAAACAGCGGGAGGGGGAGGAAATGAAGCGGGTATAGGTGATAATGTCAGTAAATTGGGTAAGTTACTGTGTCTGTAATCACCAGTACTGTCTAACAGGTCATCAAAATCTGGAATATAGTCATCACCTCTTAATAATGTAGGGATTGTGGGGAGATTCCCCACACACACACCTCTCCCCGCTGCGGGAGCAGAAGCAGCACCAGTATCAGCAAGCCAGCCTTCACAGGTGTACTTGTAGAAAACAGATCTTTGCTTACTTTGTGCTGATGCTGTAGGCTGGTGTCCAGTGGTGGGAAGAGCGACTCCTGCTGACTCCACAAAGCCTCTACAGATATTCCCTCGTGAAATAGCCGCCGGTGCGGAGGAGGAGGAGATGGTCTGTGTTCCTCACTGATCGATGCCCTCTCACGCTGCTGGGCGCCCACTGTTCCGCCGACTTCCTCTCGGCCGTTAGGAAACGAGTTCACAGACTCCCCGACCTCCTCGAATGTGTCGTTGAAGCACTCCTCAACACTCGCTGGAGCCGGTTCTACACCGCCTGATCCTTGTGCGCTCCACGCTCCACCCGCAGATAATCCCTGGGCAACCAGTAACGCAGCTACCGCAGCGTTTGTTTCTTGCGTGGCCGTCAGCTCAGGCGGTTGAGTACTGTTTATTAAAAAAAATAAAATAAAAAAAATTACAACATTAACGTTATCATTATTATTAATATTATTATTATCATTATTAGGCTGCTATTATTATTATTATTATTATTATTATTATTATATATAACGACGTGTCTTACGTGAGAAATCCTTGTCCTGACGGTGTAACCCTCTGGAAATTTTCAGATGGGTAGTCCTGGTGAATCGCCCAGGCACTGTTATGGAAAAACAAAAAAAACGATATGTTAGCAGTATTCTGTATCCGACACATATTAGCATAATATTCATATAAAGTAGCATTAAAACATTATGTCTTACGTGTTAAACCCGCTAGAGAACTGATGGAGGGGTCTCAGCGGCCTGCGCTGTGCACTGTGGAGAAAGAGGAGGTAAAACAGATGTTTACAATGATGCCGCAAGCATTCCCCCATTAATGATAAATAAAATATATAAAGAAAACAGTCTTACGGTATAAAATCTCTAGCAGCAGAGGCTGGAGGGTCTGTTCTGCGCCTTTTCAACGAAAGTGAGCGTCTTTGTGTTGCAGCTGGAAAGTAATACCATTATTTAGCCTAGTAACACACTCTTTAAAATAATAATAATAAAATACATTCATTAGGTCAAGATTTAAAACGAAAATACATTCATTATGTTTAGAATTTAATATCAGTAATAATGAAAATAAGTAAACACACACACACACGATCACACACACACACACACACGATCACACACACACACACACACACACACACAACGAAATGTTATTTTAACTTACGGCCGGTGCGGCGGGGTGCAGGGGCACGGTTTTCAACTCCGGAATCGTCAGCAACTGCGCCTAATAAGAAAACACTTTTTTTTTTTTTTTTGTAGTTGTAGTTTTTAGAATGTTTTTTCTGAGAAAAATTAAGTATCTAGAGAGCAATGTTATCCAATATAGTTTAGGCACGCTTACCGTTAATTGAAGCCATTGTCCGCAGTAAAGCAGTAGAAAAGGGTCCGCTGTGTTTCACGCAACCTAGCCTTTTTTTAAAGAAAATGTCCTCTGCTTGTTTCACAGAGATTTTTATACATTTGGGGAGGGGGGGAGAGGGAGGGGATTATTACGCAAGGAGGGGCTTTTGATTAGCCAATAGCTACGGTTTCATTCGGAACCACCCCCAGAAGGAGGCGCTATGTTTAACCAATGAGAGCAGGATTTCATATGACGTTTGTGGGGGAGGGGATTGGGGGAGGGGCGTGTGGGGGGGGGGGGGGGGGGGACGTTTCGCGCGCGCATTTCACGTGCACGCGCAAAGCTGGTCCCTATATACTACTTACAACCTTTGAAAACACAGAGCAGTAATGATGGAAGAACAACCACTGGTAGGGGCTTAGATGTTAAAGTAGCGCACCATGGCCTGGTGAAACAATTCAATATCAAATGGTCATTTGATTATGTGAATTAAGTTTGTGATAGCTGTTCTATAGTAATACTGTAAAAAATAGAATGTAAGGCACAGCAGTGAAAAGTCATTGCCTTTTTTAATTGCTTTGTTACAGAGCGATGACCAAAGCATTTCAGAGGCCATGGCAGAGACAGTCTTTGGAATCTTTGTCCTTCGACACAACGGTGCAGAGCCCGGTGATGCTCCTGAGGATGTTGGAATCATTCTGGATGGGGTAGAAGTGCTGGATGACTTAGGAAATGTGCCTTTTGGGTGGCAATGTGGCTTGCTCTTGTGTATGCTCTGAACCAGAGCTACCCTCCAGAACTAAAATACACGTTCGAAGCTCTGCAGAAGATCGTTATGGAACTAGATGGAAACAAACTATCCACAAAAGTACAGGTTCTCAAAACCTTGCTTTCCCGTTAGTCATTTCAGTGAAGAATCATCTCACCATAGGAGAAACGCCTGTACCTACCTATTTGGTGACAATCAAAAACATGGTTTAAAAGTAGTTATACTGGAGTCTAAGAACATTTAAACTGACTCTAATCTTTATTTTCACATTTGTAATTGTTTCTGTCCTTAAAAAAGGTGTTTGAGACTGCCCACAGGTGGCTTAAAAATGGTTAGAAAAAAATGTCTATTGTGGTATGGACAAAAATATTTTTGCAAACTATTGTGTTTGTGAGTTTACCAGCACATTAAACTACAGTACAGGTACAATGTTTAGTAAGTGCAAATTTTACAGGGGCTACAGGGCTACATTTTTAACAGCATGGTAAGAACTGAGATCATCTGGCACTTGTTTTTAAGACTGCTTTTTTGTTAAAACTGATTAAGCACTAAATACTATGATTCATTCTGTTGGCACTTTGAAAAATAAGGGAAGCAGTGTGCTGTATTTTATTTTTCACTTTCACCGGTTTTTGTATTGTTTGCAATCATCTGTGTGAAATATTGTTATGCCCATTGCCTGTTTTTGAAAACAATTTTATGCCAATCTCCTTTGTGCTGTGGTTCCAACCTTAACAGCAGGCTATGTACTTTGTTGACTTTCGATACCTGTTAATTGAAAAAAATTAAAATATATTGTGCAAATGTTGAAGGGGCATTTGAGTACAAAGAACCCTCTGTTTTGTTTTTTAACAGATCAAGTACAAAGTAATGCGATCTTTCTGTTAGCACTTTAAAAAATAAGGGAAGCAGTGTGCTGCATTTTGTTTAACAGTTTTTTATAAGAGTGTGAAAAACTGTTTTTGTAATATTTGCAAGTAACTGCCAGTGTTACACTGTTATTGCCTATTTTGGGAAATACAGTTTAATTGCAATAGCTCCTGTTTGTTTTATTTCGTGTTTTCATCCTTGACACCAGACAGGCTGTAGACTTTGTGAAACTTAAAGTAAGCTTCAGTCAATGTTCACTGCAAATATTTTTAATGTTTACATTTTTTTAATGTTTACACTCAATAGTAATTCTTTGACTGAACTTGTTCATGGGAAGCATTTCCATATGATAAAATGGCTTTCAGCATTAAGCATTTCTGTTGGGCCAACTTGATTTACTTGGGTTGGATTAACTCGTGTAATTTTAGTTTGCCCAAACCTATTATACTAAGTAGGACTTAACCTATATAAATAAGTTGTGCTACCCCGAATAACTTAAGTTTAACCAACCCAAGTAAATTCAGTTGGACCCAATCCTTCTAAATAAGTTTAATCAACCAAGTTCATCCAAAGAGTTATTTTTTTGAGTGTGGCCTGTGTTTCTAAATTTCCTACAGGAAATAAATGTGTTGCACCAGGAGTGGGCATGGCTTGCAGAGATGGGGGACTTGAGTCACATGACTTGTCTCGAGTCAGACTCGAGTCGCAAATAGGGTTGGGTACCGTTCATAATTGAACTGATACGGTACCGGTACCGGTATCTGGAATTCGGTACCGGTACCAAACGGAACCTTATTTCGGTACTTTTTAATCCTATGGGCCCTAGGCCTTTTTGGGGTATTTTCACTGCCTTTACTTTTAAGCTCATATCACAGTCATTGTAAAGGCTACATACACATGCTATATCTTGGTTTTTTCAGGACAATCTGGGCTAACCAGATTTGCCATCATTTCATGTTCTTCTATGTGCCTGTATTTTATATTAATTTTTATATCAATGAAAAAAACAAATTTGTGTGCCTAAATTCTTACATTTTTACATGTATCTAAGCATAGCAAGTTGGAAAAAGACATATTCTACCATATATGAAGAGGGGAGACTCTCTGGAATCTGGCAATATAAGAACCATGATGCTGGGACATTCTGTCACTTCACAGTTGTCCAAAACATGTGGTTTGTGCCAGGCGGACATGTTTGCCAGTATTTTTTCATTATTGCAAGAAATTCCACTGACTCATTCACAAGTTAAAAATGTGTTTTATCTGAAAGAAACATGCAATATTTACATCTAAGATCATAGAAAAATAGTCAACCAAGTGCAATGATGTCCTCCAAGATAATATTTGTTTTTCAGTTTCAGTTATATATTGGGGAGACATTTTGGGCATTGGTGGGGGGGCACGTGTCCCCCTCAATTTATATGGTGACTACAGCCCTGTCAGCGTGCATTAGGCTGCAGTTGTCTGGGTGCGCAAAGGTGAAGTGGCTGGTCTTGTCATACAAAGTTTGATGGAGTGTCAACTGGACAATATGGAGATATTTGCATCTTGAAAGCCGGACTACAAATGTGAATAGACAGGGAGAAACACACGCAAGCCTAAGACGTGGTAAGATACGGTATTCCTCACTATATGAAGTGACTGACAACAAGATCTGTATAATGGATTGTAAAGAAATTCGTCAAGTTTTTATTTTGTAGACAATTGATCTGTATTTAGAGCGTGATGGTGTGGGTGGTCCTGCGCTTTCATGTGATATGTCCTGCGCTTTCATGTGATATGCGTGGCATTTCTGTGCGAGCCTGCGTTCGCGAGTGATCCATCCAAGAGTAATGTGTGTGCAAAGCTGTATGAAAGCTCTGTTATACATCATTTTATTGTAATTTTTCGCTGTGAAAACATTGGATTACCGACAAGTGCTTGGCCTTGTTGGAAAGCTACAATTCTGCTGTTTCCGGTGATATGCGTGGCTTCTCGCTATGACGGTCGCGGAGAAAATCCACAGAGAAGAATTGGTGTGAATTTGGACGCACTATGCGTCGTTCGGGCCCATAGTCTAAACTTCTCAGTTTCAACATTTTATTGAGAACATTTAGGAAAAGTGCTGCACGTTAACTTTTGTCTGCACATTGTTTTTGTCGCCATTGTTGCTGAGTCTGAGGTGCGAGTCATGCGCTCTCGCTCCGCCTCCACCTCAGGTACCGAAATTTGGCACCGTTTCATTTTAAGTGAATCGGTACTCGGTAGTACCGACGTGAATCGGTACCAAGTACAAAAAGTACTGAGTTTCGGTACCCAACCCTAGTCGCAAATATGATGACTTGAGACCTGCTTGACTAACGTTGATAAAAGACTCAACTTGACTTTGACTTTGTATTCATGACTTGAGTCTTGACTTCGACTTGAGACAGATGACTCGAGAGGACTTGGTTTTAATTCAATATTAAAGGCATGCTAAGCACCGTTGGGCATCACTTCTGTTTACGTTCAACAATGTTATCAAATACAACAGAGCTAGGTTGCAAATGCAACTAAAAATAGTTTTGTGCAAGCAAAAGAAATCATTCAGGAGCACGCTGTGCGAGTACAGATTTCAACCAGCAGCAGAAACGAAAGGCGGGTCACAGACAGGAAAATGGCGGAACACTCTGGTCACTGCGAGATGATGGTTTACCGGCGACCGAGAAGCCTGGCTCCAGGTCCAATAATTTCCTCTTCGTTGGTGTCATACTCCACTGACTGTTAGCACACAGCCCACTGTGGGTCTATTAGGGAATGTACTAAAATATACCAACCAGGCTGCATGATGTGTGTGGTGTATGCACTGATAAGTAGGGGTGGTGAAAAACAATCAATTATTAATTAATCGCGATTATGTTATGGACGAATATATATCGATTATTAAATTTTCAAAAATAGATTATTTTTGCATTATTTTTTATTTTGCTTTTAAAAATGTTATCCTGTGGTCAACGGAAGTTGAATGTCACGCGTGCGTGCCCAGTTCCAGTTCCTCAAGTGTGTGCAGCGGCCTACGACAGCAGCCAGAGCGAGTGAGCGGTGCATGCTAATTGTACAAGCGAGGCGTGTAAAATGGACGAGGAACAACCAGCAACTAGCAACCAACCAATCCACCCAGCTCCATCTGGGCTAAAAGCGAGCTTGTGGATTCATTTTGGTTTTCGTGGCAGGAGCTCTAAACATGTCGACAGAACACATGCCATCTGTCGACATTGCCACACTGAACTGAAGTACTGTGGCAATACGAGCAACTTGAGGGCTCACATTTCCCGCTTCCATCCGGAGGAGGCTGCGTGGGTTAAAGACGACCGCCTGAAGCCTGTCACTCTACTAGGGTTGGGTACCGAAACTTGGTACTTTTTGTACTTGGTACCGATTCACGTTGGTACTATTGAGTACCGATTCACTTAAAATGAAACGGTGCCAAATTTCGGAACCTGAGGTGGAGGCTGAGCGAGAGCGCATGACTATGGGCCCGAACGACGCATAGTGCGTCCAAATTCACACCAATTCTTCTCTGTGGATTTTCTCCGCGACCGTGTGTCATAGCGAGAAGCCATGCATATCAGCGAGAATTGTAGCTTTCCAACAAGGCCAAGCACTTGTTGGTAATCCAATGTTTTCACAGCGAAAAATTACAATAAATTGATGTATAACAGAGCTTTCATACAGCTTTGCACACACATTACTCTTGGATGGATGACTCGCGAACGCAGGCTCGCGCAGAAATTGCACGCATATCACATGAAAGCGCAGGACCACCCACATCATTGTGCTGTCATCCCATCATGCTCTAAATACAGATCAATTGTCTACAAAATAAAAACTTGACGAATTTCTTTACAATCCATTATACAGATCTTGTTGTCAGTCACTTCATATAGTGAGGAATATCGTATCTTACCACGTCTTAAGCTTGCGTGTGTTTCTCCCTGTCTATCCACATTTGTAGTCCAGCTTTCAAGATGCAAATATCTCCATATTGTCCAGTTGACACTCCATCAAACTTTGTATGACAAGACCAGCCACTTCACTTTTGCCACACCCAGACAACTGCAGCCTAATGTATGCTGACAGGGCCGTAGTCACCATATACATTGAGGGGGACACGTGCCCCAATATATAACTGAAAGTGGAAAACAAATATTATCTTGGAGGACATCATTGCACTTGGTTGACTATTTTTCTATGAACTTAGATGTAAATATTGCATGTTTCTTTCAGATAAAACACATTTTTGACTTGTGAATGAGTCAATGGAATTTCTTGCAATAATGAAAAAATACTGGCAAACATGTCCGCCTGGCACAAACCACATGTTTTGGACAACTGTGAAGTGACAGAATGTCCCAGCATCATGGTTCTAATATTGCCAGATTCCAGAGAGTCTCCCCTCTTCATATATGGTAGAATATGTCTTTTTCCAACTTGCTATGCTTAGATACATGTAAAAATGTAAGAATTTAGGCACACAGATTTGTTTTTTTCATTGATATAAAAATTAATATAAAATACAGGCACATAGAAGAACATGAAATGATGGCAAATCTGGTTAGCCCAGATTGTCCTGAAAAAACCAAGATATAGCATGTGTATGTAGCCTTTACAATGACTGTGATATGAGCTTAAAAGTAAAGGCAGTGAAAATACCCCAAAAAGGCCTAGGGCCCATAGGGTTAAAAAGTACCGAAATAAGGTTCCGTTTGGTACCGGTACCGAATTCCAGATACCGGTACCGGTACCGTATCGGTTCAATTATGAACGGTACCCAACCCTACACTCCACCAAATCAACATACTCTCCACGAGATGACAAAACTAGCCCAGGGCTCGGAGCAAGCTAAGAAAATCACAACGTCAGTATCTTATTTCATTGCCAAAGGTATGAGGCCATACAGTGTGGTGGAAAACCAAGGCTTCCGCTACATGGTCCACAATGTGGAGCCAAGGTATGTGATACCATCCCGGAGCTTTTTTACACACAAGTTGATTCCAAATCTTTACAAGGAGACAAAGTTTTTAGTGCAAGAGTCCCTCAAGTCTGCTCCCAGGGTAGCAATAACTTGCGATGCCTGGACATTGAGAGCCACCATCTCATATGTGACCGTTACAGCTCATCATGTCAACAGTGAGTGGAAGCTATCTTCATACGTGCTTCAGACGAGAGCTATGGACAGGGTCCAAAACTAACACTCACCACTCACCAATTACAGGTAGATTTTGTCTCTGGCTGGTAAAGTTTAAAGACCACTCGCCACTCTGGCGAGTTTTTTTTTTTTTTTACCAGCAAAAAATGCATTTTTTGTTACTGGAACCTGGCTGCAGAGCTTGGCAACTTTTGCATGTCTGGTGTTATGCTCACACCCTAAACCCTGCCTGCCAACGAGCGCTGAAGTTGCCCACTGTAGCCCGACTGTTGGGTCGAGTCAGACGGATCACCGTCTTCTTTCACCGCAGCACCACAGCCCGTCATGTGATGGAACAAAAGCAGGCCCCATTTAAGCAAAAGGCTTAAAATTAATTAAAAAATAAAATATTTGCCTTTGTAATTGTAATTTCATTTTCTTTATGTATTCTTTGTGTTTTCAACTACTTTAGATGTCTAGACCTGTTAACCTCCCACCCAGATACAAAATCCTGCAGGATACGCCAGGTGTGAAACACACCCTAGGGGGTCGGAGCCAATACTTGCAGCAGACAAAAGAATGTGAAAACACTGGGTAGGGGCGCCGCTCCCTGCCGCAGACAGAAGGGTGTGAAACACATCTTAAGAGGCGGTCCTCGGGTATAAATGTTTAAGCTTTCCCATGCTCGAGGTCTTTCTTCATTCTGACCGCTTGTGTGCTGATTGACCTTTTCTTTGCATGCATTCTTGCCCTCTGAAGTCTGTTCCATTAACCTGATGGGCAGAGACTTGATGTGCAAATTAGGCCTTTGTCTGATCTCAACCCCAGAAGGTGTCAAAGTTCACAGACTATCTGATCTGGAACCAAATTTTTCCACACTCCTTTGTCCACCAAACCCCAACCTGAGATATGTGTATCAGTGGAAATTGCAATCATCAACAACCTCTGAGCTTGTTACAGAAGCCAGGAAAACAGTTTTAACAGCTTCAACAGATTTCATGACACCAGAGGACCTGTATTGCACCTCTCATGTGTCACCAGGACCTGATGAGCCATATGAGGAAGGTTGGTTGAGGGAGAGATTTGACAAACTCACATTGACACACATTTACTGGACACAACACAAATGTGCTGTATCAGTCTCTCTCACACCAGCTCAATGTGACATGTACACCATGGACCATTCAGTCCCACACATCACACTTGCAAAACACACATCAGATAACTGGGAAGATTTGGGCCCATTTATAAAATCATGTCAGCATGCAGCCAATTGGCAAGAAACATCTGATTGATCTATTTTATTTTCACCAACACTGCAGTGCTACTCAAAAAACTGTAACATCTGTTGTGCACACTCAAAGAAAAATCCAGCTGGTACCTAAAAGCACTTCTAAATATTTTAGTTTTTGTCCGAAGAACAAGCTACAGCTATTACAGCCCTACAGGAGGTCCCTAAGACACTGTGGGCTGTCGTTAAGTATGATGTTGGCCTCATCAAAGCCTGTGAACCCCTTAATAACCCCTTGAGATGAACCATCTCATTTTCAAGGGGATCCAACATAAAACATACAATACCATACAATACAACACAACAACACAGTCACAAACAGCATACACAGGCTCTTCGTTACCACCCCACCCACGCATCATTCCCACAAGCCCACAATACCCACACAAAGCACATAGTATAGTACCAGCCACAGGAATAATGTCGACATTATCAGTATGAATAGTAGCGATACTATATAATAACATCAATGATATATCACACCATTAATACACCGTCCACAGAACAGCAAAAGCAGTAATATACACTAATATGCCACGGATGGTAACACCATCAGCAACCACAGTAAAATACATCACAACCATTAAAAGCAGTTACATGATGTTTTAAGAAGACAAAATATGGAATTCTTAAAAAAGCGAAATGAGTTGATTGAACCTATGTTGTTGGATAGAGTGTTCCAATCCGACGGGGCTTTAAATTTGAAAGCACGTCTGCCAAATTCTTTCTTAGTTTTAGGAACAAAGAAAAAAGGTTGCTGGGTGTCTCTGAGAGGGTATGGTGATGTGAATGGGATTAAATATTGTTTTAAATAAGAGGGACAGTTGAAGTGAATGCATTTAAAAATAAATTGGAGCCAGTGATAATGTCTTCTTCTATTGAGGGGTAAACAGTTCAAAGATTCATACATGGAACAGTGATGAGTTCGATATGGGCACCTTAAAATAAATCTGCATAAACTATTGTAAATAACATTGAGAGGTTGGAGATGTGTTTCAAATGTGTTCTGATAAACAATGTCAGCATAGTCCAGAATAGGAAGTAATAACTGAGTGACAATTCTTTTTCTGATCTGAAGGGTAAAGCAGTTTATGGAATGGTAGAGTTTGGCTAGGTTACAACTTAGTTTGTTTATGATGGATTCAATGTGACATTCAAAAGAAAGCGAAGGATAAATCCAAAGGCCAAGATATTTAAAAGAGGTGACTTGTGCTAGAGGTGAGCCATCAGTAAAAGAAATGGTCAGATCTGAGGGGTCACCAAGACCTGGTCTGGTACCAAACAACATACAACATGATTTCTTTTTGTTCAGAATTAATTTGTTTGATGAAAACCACCTTTGAACTGAGGCAAACTCACATTGCAAAATATTTTCAATGCTAGATTTATTGACACTAGATGAGTATATTACAGCGTCATCAGCATATAAGTGTACTTGACAATTGGAGCATATTTTTGGAAGATCATTAATGAAAATGGAAAAGAGAAGTGGTCCTAGGGATGAACCTTGTGGTACTCCCTTCATGAGTATTGCAAAATCAGAATTATTTCCATTAAAACATACACACTGTCGTCTATTGTGAAGATATGAGTTGAACCAGAGTAAGCTATGTTGAGAGACACCAATAGAATAGAGTTTATCCAGTACTAAGTAATGGTCAACAATATCAAATGCTTTAGTTAGGTCAAGGAATATTGCGCCAGTAAGTTTTCCGTTTTCAGAGGAAGTATACACATCATTAGTGAACTTTAACAGAGCTGTAGTTGTTGAAAAATTGGGTCTGAAACCAGATTGGCATGGTGATAAAATATTGTAGTCAGTGATATATTGTGATAGTTGATTAAAAATTATTTTTTCAAAAATTTTTGCTATAGAGTTAATAATAGAAATCGGACGGTAATTGTTGATATCATGTGGGTCTCCTCCCTTATGGAGTGGAGTGACTGTGGCATGTTTCCAGGCAGAAGGGAGGGCACAGGTTGAAAGTGAAAGATTGAACAGATCACAAAGTGGATACATTAGAATATTTTCTGGGAGTTTAATAAATTTGATCTCAGTGCCATCTAGTCCAGGTCCATAATCATCCTTGAGTTCATTAATTGTGCGCTGAACTTCAGCAGGTAGTATTTTATGAAAAGAAAATGAACTGTTACAGAAAGAGCTAGTAGAGGAAGCATATGCTGAAGGGGAGTCAAACACATGGGCGCTACCAGCAGATGTAAAGTGCTGGTTAAAAACGTTAGAAATAGCTGATGGGTCCTGAATGATATTATTATGAAAGCGAATCTGGTTACTGGTGCTTTTGTTAGATTTGTTGAGGACATTATTCATATTTTTCCAGAACTGTTTTGGGTTATGGATATTTTCAGATAGTTGTTTTTTATAAAAGTCTGATTTAGCATTACGTGTTTTGGTTTTGCATAAATTCCTTAGTGATCTATATTTTTCCCAATCAGTAGCATCCTTACTTACTCTATAGCACTTCCAGACTTTATCCCGTTGTTTGAAGAGGTTGATCAGATCAGAGCTGATCCAGGGTAAATATTTTCCTTTGACTTTTATTTCTTTCCACGGGGCATGTTTATCAATAACTTGTGTGATTTCGGCATAAAAATAATTCCAGGCGTCTTCAATATACGGTATGAGTTGAAATCTGTCCCAGTTTATTGCAATCAGATCATGAATGAAATTATCGAAATTAATATCCTTACTTTGTCTTACTTTGATACATTTTGGAGGAAGGCGAGGAGATTTCATTTTCCATACACAGAAGATCAGAATCAGAATCAGAAATACTTTATTGATCCCCGAGGGGAAATTATTTATGTTACAGGTGCTCCTTGCAAGAGAGGAAAGATATGTGAAAATACAAGAAATTTAAACAATAGTATTAACAAATATATAGTTAAATAAACAGGAATTATTAACAAACATAAACGTAAATAAATATATATTATACATATATATATTGTAAACTGAACAAGATTATTTACACAAACAGAATATATACAGTCAGGGTGAATGGGGTTATTGCACAAGTTAAATTAAATTATTGCAGTGTGTGAAAAAGTCTCAGGGCCACTCAGAGGGAAGAGTTGTACAGTTTGATGGCCACAGGCAGGAATGATTTCCTGTGGCGCTCAGTGGTACATCTTAGTGGTATGAGTCTCCCACTGAAAGTACTCTTGTGCCTGACGAGCACATGGTGGAGTGGGTGTGAGACATTGTCCAAGATAGTTCGTAGCTTAGACAGCATCCTCCTCTCTGACACCACCACCAGAGAGTCACACTCCATTCCCACAACGTCACTGGCCTTGTGGATCAGTTTGTTGAGTCTGTTGGCGTCAGCATAGAGGATAGCACTGGCCACCACAGACTCATAGAAAATCCTGAGCATAGTCCGGCAGATGTTGAAGGACCTCAGTCACCTCAGAAAATAGAGACGGCTCTGGCCCTTCCCGTAGAGAGCGTTAGTGTTCTTAACCCAGTCCAGTTTATTGTCAATGTGTACCCCCAGGTACTTACAGTCCTCTACAATGTCCACACTGACCCCCTGGATGGAAACAGGGATCACCGGTGTCTTGGTCCTCCTCAGATCCACAGCCAGTTCCTTTGTCTTTGCCACGTTGAGCTGCAGATGGTTCTGCTCACACCATGTGACAAAGTTATCCACAACTGCCCTGTACTCATCCTCATCACCCTTGCTGATACATCCAACTATAGCAGAGTCATACGAAAACTTCTGAAGATGGCAGGTCTCAGTGCCATAGCTGAAGTCCATGGTGTAGAGGGTGAAGAGGAAGGGAGAGAGGACAGTCCCCTGCGGGGCCCTGGTATTGACCACTCTGTCTGACACACAGCGTTGCAAGAGCACATACTGTGGTCTGCCAGTCAAGTAGTCTACAATCCAGGACACCAGGGGGGCATCCACCTGCATTGCTGTCAGCTTGTCACCCAGTAGAGCTGGATGGATGGTGTTGAACGCACTAGAGAAGTCAAAAAACATGACCCTCACAGTGCTCGCTGGCTTATCCAAATGGGCGTAGACACGGTTGAGCAGGTAGATGATGGCATCCTCAACTCCAAGTCGGGGCTGATAGGCGAACTGGAGGGGGTCCAAAAGTGGCTTGACCATGGGCCGGAGCTGCTCCAAGACGAGTCTCTCCAGGGTCTTCATGATGTGGGAGGTCAATGCCACAGGTCTGTAGTCCTTGGAGCCACTGGGGCGCAGCGTCTTTGGCACAGGAACGAGGCAGGATGTCTTCCACAGCAAGGGGACCCTCTAGAGACTCAGGCTCATGTTGAAGACATGCTGAAGTACTCCACATAGCTGGGGGGCACAGGCTTTGAGCACCCTGGGGCTGACACCATCAGAGCCTGCAGCCTTATTTGAGTGGAGTCTCATCAGCTGTCTTCTCACATGGTCAGCAGTGAAGCACATTGTGGAGGTGACGACACGTGAGGGAGGGGTGTAGTCCTCATGATGGAGAGAGCAGTCAGTCTGACCACGGGGGGATGAGGTGTGAGGAGGAGGAGGAGGAGGGGGGGTCAAGCAGGAGGGTGTTGAGGTGTGAGAGGGAGGAGTGGGGGAGGAGGGCGGAGTGGGAGATGGTTGACCAAGACAGACAGCAGAAGAGTCGGGGGGGGGGGGATGGGCAGGGCCAGTAGTGTCAAATCTGTTAAAAAACAGATTCAGTTCATTGGCCCTGTCCATGCTGCCTTCAACTCCTCTGTGGTTGTTGGTCATGAAGCCAGTGATGGTCCTCATTCCACTCCAGACCTCTCTCATGTTGTTCTGCTGGAGTTTCCTCTCCAGCTTCCTCCTGTACTTCTCCTTAGCCTCCCTGATCTTCATCTTCAGCTCCCCCTGTATTGTTCTCACCTCCCTGTTACCAGCTCTGAAGGCCCTCTTCTTTGCATTGAGGATGGCTTTGATGTCCTTTGTTACCCACAGTTTGTTATTCGGGTAACAATGGACAGTCCTGGCTGGGACACTGGAGTCCACACAGAAACTGATGTAGTCCGTGATGCATTCTGTGAGCCCGTCGATGTCCTCCCCATGTGGCTCACAGAGTGCCTGCCAGTCTGTCGCACCAAAACAGCCCTGCAGTGTCTCATAAGTCTCCTCCGACCATCTCCTCACTGTCCTCATGGTCGCAGGCTGGCTCTTGACTAGTGGTACATAGCAGGGGTTGAGGTGCACCAGGTTGTGGTCTGAGCTACCCAGGGGGGGAGCAGCTGTATGCATCTTTGGCGTTTGCATACAGCAAGTCCAGTGTCCTCTCCTCTCTGGTAGGGCAGCTCACATACTGTGTGAATGTGGGCAATGTTGTTGCCATGGTGACATGGTTGAAGTCACCCGAGATAGCTATGAAGGCACTCGGGTGGTTAGTCTGCAGGCGGGTTATGGCGGAGTGAATGACGTCACATGCCGACGTCGGGTTGGCAGAGGGGGGGATGTAAACAGTTACAATAATTGCATGTGAAAACTCCCTGGGCAAATAATACGGCCTGAGTCCAACAGCAAGCAGTTCAATGTCCGGGCAACAGATACGTTCCTTAATGGAAATATGGTCAGGACTGCACCAGTGGTTATTTACTAGAACAGCAAGCCCCCCTCCTTTGCGCTTACCGCTCTTGGTGCAGTCCCGGTCGGCCCGAACAGTCTGGAAGCTGCTGATGGAGACGTTGTTGTCGGGAATGTCCTGGTGAAGCCATGTCTCAGTGAAGCACATAAGACTACATTCCCGGTACTCCTTCTGACTTTTGGCGACCGCTGTCAGCTCGTCCATCTTATTTGCCAGTGACCTCACGTTGTCCATGATGAGAGAGGGGAGACACGGCTTATATCTTCTCTTCTCCATAAGCCTCCGTTGTCTCAACCCTGCTTTTTTTGAACCGCTGTTTACTTCCTCCCCTGCATCCTCTGTGTGTTTTCCTCCACAGTTCAGCTGGTATCTCCGATGTTCCGGCCGCCAAGCCGGCCGGCCTCAGCGCAATCAGCTGATCTCTGGAGTAAACAATGCGGCCATGAAGTTGTTGCGCAATGGTGCCGGGTCCGAATGAAATAAGTAATTCCAGGGTGAGGAAAACGAGTACAACTCTCTCAATCAGCATGTTTTGAGAGGATGCAGTTTCAAAATGACAATCACAAAAAGCTAGCACAAATACCAAACTTAATAAAGCAAAAAAGTAAGAAAACCGAGAAAACAAGCAAGAGCGACTGCAACAGGCTGCACGCGCGGGCGCATGTGCACTGGATGAGAAGATGATTGAGTGATCACTGAAGCAGTCGGAGAGAACACCAGATCCAATAATTCTGTGAGGGTGGGTTACAAGGATCCAGTCTAGCAATGATTTCGATCTGGCGTCGACTCTGGTGGGCTCATTGATCAGCTGAGTTAAATGTATACTTTTGAGTAGGTTTTTATCATTAGATGAAGAGCGGTCAAGCCAGTTAGAGTTGAAGTCGCCTAGAATTATCATTTCATGCGGATGTTCAAATGAGGTGAGGGTGGATAAAATACATTTGGTTGAATCAGGGTGAACAGGTGGAGGTCTGTAAATACTACCAATAATAAGACGTTTATTTTCATGGAGTTTTAACTCAATAAAAAGACATTTAAAGAAAGATGGGAGTACTTTTGGTGTAACAGTTTCAGAGATAAAGCACAAGGAAACATAAATAGCCACACCTCCTCCTCTAGTGCCCCTATCTGCTCTGTATAGCATATAATTATCTAGTTCAATTTCATTATCATTAATTTTGCTATGCAGCCATGTTTCAGAGAAGGTAAGTATATCAGGTTTGTACTGAGTGACCCAGACTCTGATCAGATCAATTTTTGGGCAAAGGCTCCTTATATTCAGGTGTATAATTTTCAGTCCTTTCAATGGTTCAATTATGAATCAAAGGTAAGTAAGTGGATACTGGGTAGAGTGAGGCAGAGGAAGAGTATGAGAAACGAGGGCAGGAGAGCCATGGCATGTACCACGCACACACACACACACACACACACACACACACAACAAGACAGGACAGGACAGAGAAAAGATAAAGAACAATAAACAAAGAAAAAAAAAAAAATGAAACAGCTCAGTCTGCGTAGCTCATGCTTAAGAAAAAGAAATAACAGAGGTCCTGGTCAGTTTAAGAAAGTATAGTATTACTATTCGAGCATAACAAAATACGAGGTCCAGGTCTATTAATGCTAAGGTAATGAAACAATATATAATGTAATGTAATGTAATGTAATGGGCTTCTATGGGGTCATTTGATGACACACAAAGATAGAAATAATAATAAGAATAAAATAAAATGAGATAGACTTCAAATGCTTCATAATTTAATAATTTCGACAATCAAAGTATTCACCAGCTATAGTAGATTACATCGGCGTCTGTCCTTTCCCAGTTTAGCAACCTGCCTTGAACGTCACATCTTATAGTATTACGCCGTTTTACGGCAATTGTGACACCATTTACGGCAAACAGATGTAAAGCCGCAGCCATCCAAACAACGTTCAGCTACAGAGTTGCAAATACGAAACAAAGTAAAGCAGCAGCCACCACTGCAATGCCTATGCCATCGACAGTATGGAAAATAAACAAACAAAAGACTCAGCACCAGCCCGGCAATAAAATAATTACGAAAAGGAAAATAAACAGAAGAGTTCATCGGCAGGCAGAGTATTGTGCTAATGTTAGCACTGGCCACTGTTCATTAATGTTAGGCAGTCATTTCAGAGTCAGTGGAGGAAAACCCACCAAGGAATCTCTCAGCTTCATCAGGAGTGTGAAAGAAATGTTTCTTACCATCGTGGATAACTCTCAGCGTGCAGGGAAAGATCAAGGCGTATTTGATGCCCCGGTCACGTAGCTTTTTCTTAGCCTCATCAAACCCCCGGCGTCTCTGGAACAGACCAGCAGAGAAGTCCGGGTAGATATAAACTCGGGCTCCTTCGTACTGAAGGGGCTCAGTCTTCTCCCTGGATAGTTTCATTGTTTATAACTTGTCCTGGAAGTAGTGGAACTTAACCAAGATCGGCCTGGGACCCAAGAAGCCATCGACGGCATAACAACAGTCTTTGAGTCTCTTAAAGCAGCAGGAGTAATTGTTCCCTGTGATGACTCTCCAATGCGCATACCTTTGTTCCATTTTGCTCCCAAACTCAATTGCTATTTGTAAATGCCTTGCTCATACTAACAACTCAGATTCTGTCTCTCTAGAAAATGCAAGAGCCGATGCCGCAGCAATGAAAATGGCACTCTGAAATCAAAATTGGCCAAGTGTTGTGAGGAAACGGGACTGCCATGGACAAAAGCTCTGCCTGTTGTTCTAATGCATATGAGAATGAGAAAAAGGTCCAGAGTGAACATGAGTCTCTTTGAAATTCTTTTTGGCATCACTCCATGATTTCCAACATGGCGACTGGGTGGTGATAAAGGACCTAAGAAGGAAACACTGGCACTCCAAACACTGGAGAGGCCCATTCCAGGTGCTCCTGACAACGCATACTGCTGTGAAGATCGCTGAGAGAGCAACGTGGATTCACGCCGGCCACTGCAGGAAGGTCTCTGAGTCAACGGAGGAACTCAGCTGTCGACACGAGGATGGACAACGCGAGGGCGAACAACGCGAGGACGAACGAGCACAACAGAGGATGGCACAAGGAATAACTCCGTGAATTCAACAGACACCAACTAGACGTGCAGGACTAACAACGCAAACCTTTTCCCACCAGATTACACCATGCACCACCTGATCCCTACCCTATCATACGATACTGATAGAGGCCTACACCTACAAACCTGCCAAGACTGTCACTCTGACAGAAGGACAAAGTGCAACATTCACCTGTACTGTTCACCCCGGAATTTGACAATCAGGTCAAATTCACACATATTATGAACGTTAACAATGCCGATCAAAATTCAGCCTCATTTCACATTCCTGATCCCCGTCCTTACCCCAGCTCAGACTCTGACTCTGATGATGACATTTTGTAAATAATGTTTTCCTTTTTTTATATACATATTTTTTTTGTTTATCATTATTATCATTATTATTATTATTATTTTCTCTTTCTTTTCCTTCCTTTTTCTACCCTCTCTTTTCTTCTAAACAACTGCCATGATGATACATTTTAAAATCCATGTGAATTAATGTGTCAGATAATTAAGTTGTAACTATTTGTTTTATTTTATTATATATTTTTTTCCTTTCTTTTCTTTTTTTTGTTTTAGTGATTAATCAATAATCAAAACGAGGATACGCCAGGTGTGAAACACACCCTAGGGGGTCGGCGCCAATACTAAAAGAGTGTGAAAACACTGGGTAGGGGCACCGCTCCCTGCCTCAGACAGAAGGGTGTGAAACACATCTTAAGAGGTGGTCCTCAGGTATAAATGTTTAAGCTTTCCCATGCTCAGGGTCTTTCTTCATTCTGACCGCTTGTGTGCTGATTGACCTTTTCTTTGCAAAGAAAATAAAAACCTTGTCGGCCAGCAGAAGTCTCTATTTCATTATTCACCAGCGGCAGAGAATTTCCACAACATAATCGAAGTGAATCTATTTTAACTGTAGCATACAAAGCAAACTTTATTTTAACTTCTAATTTACCAGTAGGCTATTTAAAAATATAATTCCTAATGTAGGCTACTAGTAATTGGCTTTTTTTTCATTTTACCAGAACTGCCTAAACACAAACTGAAGACAGATGCTCCAACAAGGTGGAATAGTAGCTTTGACATGGTTGATCGGTTCCTCGAACAGCAGCCAGCCGTCTACGCTGCACTCCTCTCTCCTCACGTAAGTATGGGATTTAAGATTTTATTAGACCTAGTATTAATGCCATTAGTGGTTGATTAATTATCAGTGTGCCATTTTCACATGAGTGTATCATGTCTACACATACAGTGTGCCAAACTGACACGTGTTATTAATAATGTTAACCAATTAGCTGTGTCCATCTATTGTTGTGTCAATTGTTGTCTGGCTCACAGGATATAAGTTGACATGCACCAAGGCTATTATAGTTAACTAAAACTAAAAACCGGGCGGCATGGTGGTGTGGTGGTTAGCACTGTCGCCTCACAGCAAGAGGGTTGCCGGTTCGATCCCGGGTGTCGGAGCCCTTCTGTGTGGAGTTTGCATGTTCTCCCTGTGTCAGCGTGGGTTCTCTCTGGGCACTCCGGCTTCCTCCCACAGTCCAAAGACATGCAGACTGGGGACTAGGTTAATTGATAACTCTAATTTGTCCGTAGGTGTGAATGTGAGCGTGAATGGTTGTTTGTCTCTATGTGTCAGCCCTGTGATAGTCTGGCGAACTGTCCAGGGTGTACCCTGCCTCTTGCCCGATGTCAGCTGGGATAGGCTCCAGCCCCCCCGCAACCCTCAAGAGGATGAAGCGGTTAGAAGATGAATGAATGAATGAATGAAAACTAAAAACTAAAACAAGGTGTGAAAAATATTTTAGTTAATTGAAATAAAAATAAAAACTAGACTTTAGAATAAAAACAAAAACTAACTGAAACAATATTGTGTACACACAAAACTAACTAAAATAAAAATATACAGAAAATGTCTTTAGTTTTAGTCTTTGTCAATTTGTCACACAACAAGCCTGAGGAGGCACTGGTGCATGTGTTTATTGAGACTGAGAGTCTAAATGACTGTGAGTCATTGTGTTTGCGTGAATGGATGAACCTTAAAGCATACAATGTTGATTCCTTTATTTTAACTATTCCAATTGGCTGGCTGACTTCATCCCCGCACCAGAGGATGACCCGATGACCTGTGAAATCAAGCATGCCATGCGGGAAGATTTGAGGAAGAGATAGACATCTACAAAAGAGAGGCACACACTCCATACAGCATCTGCCCTTGATCCTTGCTCTAAAGCTCTTCCATTCCTTTCAGAGGATGAAAAAGTGAAGACATACAGCAGAGTGACTACAGAGGCTGCGTCCCACGAGATAGTCTCTTCTTTGATATAAATAATTCTACTACTTGATTGAATGATTAATTATCTGATTGATAGAATGCTTTGTATTAGAAAAATATGGCCAATCAAAAACTAAAAAATTGAAGGCCTTAGTTTCATTGGGAAAGTTTTGTTTGAGTGTAAAATGCAGACTTGGAATGTAAAATTAAAATGTAGGCCTTTGAATTACGATGATGCTTTTGTATTTGTTTAATAATTTTGAAATGTGAATGCTTTAACCTGTTGTATTTTACTGTTTCCCTGTGTCAGGTGGTGAGACAAGAGGCTGAAGTCCCTGAGAGGGAAGGTGATGACATGGCTGAGGGGCATGATGACGGTGAGGAGGATGACGCAGTTGAGACGGTTCGAGATGAAGCCCCAAAGCTGGAGGAGGACGGCCCCTCCGCACCCTCCACCTCAAGACCATCTTCTTTGACTGCACTGCTGGGCCAAACCTTTAGTGTTGTTGTCACCACAGTGGAGCCCAAGTTGGCACACACCAGGGCTGAGGAAGAGGTTTGGATGTATCTGGAGACCCCTTCACTTCCTCTCACCGATGACCCCCTTGAGTGGTGGAGCACCAGCGATCATGTGTATCCTCTCCTAGCCAAGCTGGCCAAATGACACTTATGTATCCCAGGTACGAGCGTTGCTGCAGAGAGAGTGTTCTCCACTGCGGGGGACATTGTGTCAGCACAATGGAGTACACTCACTCCACAACATGTGGACCAGCTGGTCTTCCTCCATAACAATCTGGTCGTTCCAGAGCAATGAATGTTCAGTACAACCTGATCACTCACATGTTACAGTGTGTTGTGTTGTGTCACTGTGTTCTACAGTATATAAGCTACAGTAAGTTGGTTCTACCTCTAAAGGAAATAAGCCTTCCATTTAATTGTTGTTGTCATGATAGTGCAAAGAATCTGGTCATTCTAGACCACTGATTGTTGTTGAGTATAACTTGATCAGTCACAACACAATGTGTTGTGTTCATTTCTGTGTTCCACAGTATATAAGCTAGTAAAGCTACAATAAGTTTTGCCACCTAAGTTCAGTTGTCATGAAGGTGCAAGGCTTTACACAGCTGTGAGCACACAAAGTTACAAAGCTGCATTTGTGTTCTACAGGAAGAAACCTCCAAATGTGGACATTTATTTGCAAGTGTAGACATTTGTTTTAAGTTAAAACAAATAATTCTGAAGTTACAACTACACTACACATGTAACACACAAGTGTTTTGAGTTGTTACTCAATAAAAGAGAAGTTAAGTAATTCAGCAACTGACTGTTTTTTTTAATGGTGTAATAACTTTGTGGTGTATTTTGGGTTACTGTTGTCAAATGGAAAATCAATAATCGCTGATCGAGAATCAGTAATAATCGAAAATCGGCTGGTAATCGAATCGGGACCTCAATAATCGTAATCGAATCGAATCAGGAAATCAGACAGATTAACCACCCCTATTAAACAGTACAAGACTGTCCTTTTTGTTCATCTTCTTCTTGACATTCTCAGTGAGCTGAAAGACCTGAGCCTTCTCTTTCAGAGGGATGGGCTGATATTGCAGATGGTGTCAGATGGACTGCAGAAGACGACCCTGGCTCTTGTAGCCATGCAGGTAAACAAAATAAACTCCCTAGAGAGGAATTTTTATCCTACGGTGTATGTTTATCGATCGTGACAGTGAAAGTTTTTTTCTTCTGTATTTCAGACAGTCCCAGGTCAGCATCTGAAGCAGTTCCTGGATGAAGTGGGACCTTTTCCCGGAAACACCTTCTCTGGTGTAAAACTCAACAGGAAATTAAAGCTGCAAGCAGCGATGAACGGGACCTCAGGCTCTCGTTGTCAGCCTCCAGCTCACAAAGACAGTGCGAATTAAAACAAGCAATGTCAAGAGAACGCAAGGTCATTTTTGGCAATAGAGGGACTTTATATTACAGTACATTACAACAAGTTTTTAATTTTCAACCGATGTTTTAACTAAAATGTACCTGTGATATGTCAGCTATGGAAACAAAATGTCTTGTCCAAAACATCCACAATTAAATAAAATAAAAATCAACCAGCCATTCTCCTCCCCTGACAAGTAAAGAACAGTCCCTTCATAAGTAAAGAACAGTCCCTAAAGTGCGGTGAGGTTTGTGGACCGTTACCTACCACAAAGAGAGAAATGTGAACGGCTCGTTTCCCCTCTGACATGACACATACCTGTGTGCCGCCACGGCTCGGCTGTTCAGGTACTTCTGGACAGCCATGACATCAACAAAGAGGAAAATATTGGACCTGGAGCCTTCTCCGTCACTGGTAAACCGTTATCTTGTGCTGCAGAGCACTATGGTCGCCGTATTTGACAGGAATATGTATTCCTGTCTGTGTCTGTGACCCACATTCAACCCACAACTGACAGGATTCTGCTGCTGATTGAAATCTGTACTCGCACAGCGTGCTCCTGAATGATTTCTTTTACTTGCACAACACTATTTTTAGTCGTAAATGCAGTAAAATGCTCGCACCCTAGAGCTCTGTGGAAAACAAATCACTGTAGCATATATAAACAAATCTAGCCTACAAGTAAAAATATTAGGTATTCTAGGTATGTTAGGTATTCTAGGTATTTTATATGGTGATGTAACATTAATCACTATGGATCTAGAGGGGGGGAAATCCCACGCACCCAGCCCAGGCTATAATTATGGTTATATTCATGTATTTAGAAGTATCTGAAAAATACACAAATAAAATCCCAAATCAGAAACCCTATTTAGTAAATAGGGTCGCAAAATACCTAATGGTTATTAACTCCACGTGTTGGCTGCTAGCATAATGTTACAAACCTGGACTGGACGTAGATGAACTAGCTGTGCTAGGGCAGTCAAACACTGTACATCTTTCTGTCTGAATATGATGCACTTTCGCAAGGTGTTTTGACAAATTACTAGTGTTGCCGCCCTTACACACAAAACATTTGTCACACTTGTGACAACGTGCTGTGTCTGCATCAACTCTTGTAATGTAAAGCCACACTTTGGACCGTTTGGCTCTCTCCGCCATCGTTATCTATCTAAAGGTAGGCTATGAGCTTGAGTTGGTGTATGCGCTGTCTTGTGTGTGTGTGTGTGTGTGTGTGTGTGTGTGTCACTGGAGCAACAGCCCCGCCCCCCTGCTCTCCACTCACACACAGCAGGCAGCCAGGGTGAGCGACACAGATCTCTCATCTTCAGGGAGAATAGCGAAAATTATGATACAGTGACGGATAATTGATGGCGTTGGTGAGATAAATGTGCAAGATAACGTTTATCTTTTAAAAAAACAAAAACACGACTGCTCCAGTACCGATAGCAGAACTGTTAAGGTCAGAGCTTATGAATACTGCGGTCTTGAAGAATGTAGCCCTGGGTCTCGTTCAATACCGGGGTTCGGTACCCATCCCTACGTATGAGCGAGTTGAAGAGAAAATTCAAGTATGAGTACAGAGGGCTGTGTGTGCGTGTCTGTGTGTGCAGCCATTGTCATGGCGATTAATGACTTGCCTACACCTGAGGGGCACACAGAGAGCTCATGAGAGAGCAGATCAGCAAAGGCTGTTTATAATGGGTTTGAACTCCTCGAACAAGTTCTTCTGATTCCCAAACCATTGGTCCAATAATGAAAATAGAGTGATGGTGAGAGAGATAAACTTCTCGTGAATGCATGTGTCATGTTTTATATTTGTAGAGTCAAAAATGTGATCACAGGAGTGAGATACAAATGTGTTGCATCTCAGCTGTTTTCCAGAAATGTCTCCTCTCAGTTTACATGGGAGTGAATGAGAAAAAAAACGACGCTCCCTTCACTTTGGAGCCACTCAGCAAAAATGTGTACGTGTGACAGATTCCATGTCAACATTTCTGTGACCAGGACAAATTTTCCTACGTTTTTTGGTATAAATTGTGTATGTACAGTGAAAACTGGCCGTATGAGCGAGTTGAAGAGAAAATTTCTTGATGAGTTTACAGCTGCTCTCCACTCTAGCGATGACATCACCCACTCTAGCTCACGCAATACACACCCATTATAAAGTCTGAGAAGGGCTGAAAACTTCATGTATTTTAAAATGACTTTGTAGAAAAACTAAGATATATTGTAAATTTGAATTAGCTCCTAAAAGTCGACGGCAGCATGAATGTTTGAGAGTTGGAATGGAGTTTCTATGTCAATGTATGAATTTGTGATGTGTGGGTGAAGATGAGCAACTTTGAAGGATTTTCTCATTGACTTCCATTATAACAAAGTTTCAGAAAACGCTGAATATTTTTTAAAGTTTGAATGGGATTGAAAAGTTGAATCATATGTAAAAAGTCAGCAAAATGTCGAATATTTTCCATTTTGAATGGAGTTTCTAGCTGAAAGTATGAATCCGTAGTTACAGTTCGAAAAAATGTGAAATTTTTAGATTTTTGAGGATTCCGTAATTCACTCCCAATGGGAAAACAATTTGGGAAAAATCGGGAATATCTGGGAAACTATGAATGTTAGGAACATGAAGAGTCGTTCCGGTCTTGTCCTAATTTAGATGAACATTTTCATGTTTGAATGGTTTGAATCTGTTGAAGTTTGTGGAACTAGTAGCGGTCCAACCGTTTTCGTTCAATAGGATTTAATAGGAATCAGAATTTTAACGTTATGGAAAAATTTGAAAGTTTCCAATAATGTCCTAATGTAGCTGAATCAGAAGAAGTTTGAATGGTTTGAATCGGTTGAAGTATATTGAAGATAATTGAAGTTGAAAAACGAAAAATAAAGAATTTTGGTAACAGAACATAGGATTTGAATGCTTCCAGCATTCACACCCAATAATAAATGCAGACAAAAACAATAGGGTCCTCTGCCTCTGGGCTCGGTCCCTAATAAACGTAGCAAAAACAATAGCGTCCTCGCCATGGGCGACACACACACAGAGGACTGTGTGTGTGTGTCTGTGTGTGCAGCCATTGTCATGGCGATTAATAACTTGCCTACACCTGAGGGGCACACAGAGAGCTCATGAGAGAGCAGATCAGCAAAGGCTGTTTATAATGGGTTTGAAATTTCTCAAACAAGTTCTTCCCATTCCCAAACCGTTGGTCCAATCATGAAAATAAAGTGATGGTGAGAGAGAGCCACTTCTCGTGAACGCACGTGTCATGTTTTATATGTGTAGAGTCAAAAATGTGGTCACACGAGCAAGTTAAAAATGTGTTGCACCTCAGCTGTTTTCCAGAAATTTCTCCTCTCCGTTTACATGGGAGTGAATGAGAAAAAAATCGGCACTCCCTTTGCTTTGGAGCCACTCAGCAAAAATGTGTACATGTGAGAGATTCCATGTCAACATATCTGTGACCAGGACAAATTTTCAGCACGTGATGTTTGATGAGATGAACACGCCAGTTTTGGTTTGATCTTTCTACGACGTTCCTACGGGCCGCGGCGGCCATTTTAGTGTGCCTAGGTGGCGCTAGAGAGCCCATTTTGGCACTTTAGGGGTTAATGTTTTGATTTTCTAAAATATCGCCAGGTCTAACACGTGTGCCAATTTTGGTGAGTTTTTGAGCATGTTTAGGGGGTCGAATTCCAGCTCAAAGAGGCGGCGGGAGAAAGAATAAAGAATAATAAACGCAGCAAAAACAATAGGGTCCTCACCTTCGGCGAGTCCTCTGTCTTCGGGCTCGGTCCCTAATAATAATAAAGAATAAAGAATAATAAATGCAGCAAAAACAATAGGGTCCTCGCCTTCGGTGAGTCCTCTGCCTTTGGGCTTGGTCCCTAATAATAATAAAGTATAACGAATAATAAACGCAGCAAAAACAATAGGGTCCTCGCCTTCGGTGAGTCCTCTGCCTTTGGGCTTGGTCCCTAATAATAATGAAGTATAAAGAATGATAAAAGCAGCAAAAACAATAGGGTCCTCGCCTTTAGCTTACCAAAGGTAAAACTAATGCCGCATTCACATGGAATCAGACAGGCAGGAGGCGGCAGATGGTAGACATCTGCTGGATGGAACAGGAGAAATAAACAAGCGGTCCGACGGAACAGCACAACGGCAAAATGAGACACACGTGACTCGTGACACGTGATTGTTGCTATGGCGATGTTTTTACAGCAGATTGAGCCAGATAGCTTGCTAAGCTAATAAAGCAATTCATAACGTTACGTTTTATATTACATAACTGGTATTCCACCCAGTCTTGCGCTAATCGCGTCCCATATGTACGCCTTCTTGGAAGCATCACGGTAGGCTTTTAAAGTTTGGTCATATAATTCTGGGTGCTGCTGCACCAAAAGCACTAGCTTTTCATTGTTGAGTTCAGCCATGTATTCTGTTTTGGAACTACGTCACATCCGGTTGAGTATTCCGTGGCCGGTGAACAGTAAAAGTTAAAATATTTTAACTTTGGATGGCATTGCCATCTACCATTGCCGTGGACGGTATTCTCTGCCGGCCTCGCGTAAATTTTACCGTCCTTCTCTTGTCCACTAACATGATATCCAGTTTGCTGTCTGCCATTTGCCTGATTCCATGTGAATGCAGCATAAATGTTGAAATAGCAGTAATACCACAATCATTCAAATAATGACACAAGGGATGGAAAGGGGGGGTGGCAGTTTTAGAAAGGGGATGATTTTGATTGTTTTTATTTCAAGGGGGATGCCACCCCCCCTCATCCCCCCTCAACTCGAGTACTGGGTAGAATACTGGAGCAGTGTTATGGCTCCATCAAAGGAGCATTTAAATCTTATGCTATCGCTCCTCTGGGTTTGTCAGATGGACACATTTTCCCTACAGATACAACATGCTTATGTTGTTAGCATAACCCTAAGGCATTTTACATTGTATAAATTATTCTAGCAGTGATTTCCTCTACTCGTGTGAAGCCAGGAACAACAGCACATTTAATGTTATAAAATTCAGCTCCACTACAACTCACAAGGTTCTCCAACAAAACAACTGTCTTATACTAAATACATTTTCCAAACAAATACAACATGCTAACATTATTAGCACTACCCTATAGATTTTTACATCGTATAAATTAGCCTAGCGACTAGCAGAGAATTTCTCTACTCATATGAAGCCAGGATAAATTACACAGTGAAAAAGTGAAGAGAAACTTTGTTTCCACTTAGGGAAACAATTATCTGTATCAGCCAATATCAGCTTTAAAATGAACTGTCTGATTCGGCCAACATGCTTTTTCTTAATTTGCACATTTGTTCATTCATTCATTCAAATTCCATATCCGCTTATCCCTGTTGGGGGTCGCGGGAGGACTGGAGCCTATCCCACCAGCACCACCTTGCTGCCTTAATACGAATAAATATTATATACACTGAAAAGTATTGTATTTTATGTCTCAATCTGCTGGTGGGCCATAACAATAAGAGTATGCATGCATTATGATGTTAATTCCATTACAAAAGAGACTTGATGATCACTAAAATTAGGTGGGGAAAAAAGTGGATATGTCGAAATTGGTATCGGTTATCAGCCATATGAGTTGTTATATATCAGCATATTGGATGTTGGCAAAAAAATCCAGTATGGTGCATCCCTAGTATTCAGCTAACAAAAATACACAGGAGGTCTGTGCTGCCACACCATGTAGTTAAATTTCTAGGGAGGTGCACGTTAAGCCTAATTCACATTACACGATTTTCACCCTGATTTTGCGTCGCGGAGACCATCATAATCTTTTGAGTGTTTATACCTGGCAACATGTGTTTCTGTCAGCGTCTGTCTCGCCAACTGCGTTACAACCTGTGTGTGCACACCACAAGATTTCTCCACTGAGCCCTTGCCGACAGAGCCCCAGATAACGCGGTCACGTCACCAAACATGGAGACGACACACCGTAAAGGCATGGATATTCTTCCCAGAAAAATCTGCCCCCAGGGCCTGGGTCCAAATAAAACGCGCTCCCCGTGATCCTGTGGACGCTGCTGTTGTTGTTGTTGCTTGCTGGCTTGTCAGTGTTGCCAGATCGTGGGAGAGAAACAAGTGGCAACCCGGCGGCTTGTCCTCCTCACATTTCTTCCGTCCTCCTGCGTGCTGACGTGGGGCGTATCCCACCTCTCACTGGCTGATACTCTTTATCAGTCATGTCACACTTCTCTAGTTTTCTAGCATGCCAGATATCCAGTCCCAGTCACAGACGAGGGGGCGACTTGCTCGTAGGCTTGTTCACACGAGGACTCGTTGTGGCACACTATCTGCCGACTCACCTCCGACCCAAGGTGGCTCTCAAGATCATCTGCGACGTCAAAATCACGGTGAAAATAGCGTAATGTGAGCTAGGCTTAAGGCTACGGCGTAGGTTACAGCATAGGCTCTGTGTCAACACAGAGTATGCTGTAGGTACAATGTTGATTCGAAGCAGAAGTATAAATCCTGCTTAAAACGATGGATCAGAATCATGCAACAACAGAGACTGTATCGTATTAAGTTGCTGTGAGCTGTGAATTCACCACCTCTAAGTAGAAGGCAGAAAATAGTATATAACACTGTTGATATCTAGTGTCAGCAAAAATCCATCCAATCCATTGTTTGTGCAGTTAGCTTGTTTACAATAAAAGTAAATGTCACCGTCACACAGAACATTCTGCTGAACCCTGTTCAAACTCTCAAATTATGGAAAAAAGCAACAAAAAGTCAAATATTCATATTTAACAGCCAAATCTGATTTGACTGACATTCTGATCGGGTAGGACCTTATGTCTTTATTTATGTGTAATATTATTATCATGATATTCAACGTAGAGCATATTTTCCCCATATGGTGCAGCCCTGCTGGCTATCTGGTCGGGCTCTGTTCCCAGACCTCACTTGTTTTATTGTGTCTTATCTCTTCTAGCATACATACATAACATATAAGTAAAATGTTTCTAAACTGCAAAGTTTCCAGTGAGACAAATGAATGGTATTTCAAGCTATGCTTAGAGCAAAATAAATCAGCATCAATATGATTATGGTACAGAATACCAAGAACACAGGATACACAAATGGCACAAGTACATCAACCACCAACCAGCGTTGAGAGGAAAAGGTCAACAGACAGGGGGGTCACAATCAGAAGGAAGGGGTAGTCAAGATCAAACAGGCTAATTAACTTCCAATATCTGTCCTTGATTGAACTTAAGACTCTGGGAAACAGGGGGGCTGTTATCAATACAAACTTCAACAATGTTCTGCACACTGCTGTTTGCCATTTATCTCAGTAAACACTTAGATACAGCGATATTAAACATATTATTCCACCTGATATTCATATATCCCAACAAACACATACAGGGAAGGTGCCTTCAGGTATCAATGTAAAGCACATAATCACATTCTTTACAAAGAGCTCAAAAAGCATTAAAAAAAAACAATTTATGACAGGTTTTAGGGGATTTAAGGTAAGCCTTTAGGAGTGCTGACATTGCTGTTTTGGAGGGAAGGCATTGGGGATGGAATTATTTAAGGACCCTGTACAGCAGTTTAAGTGTTTAGGGTTAATGCAGATAATTCATACTTAACTTTTACTGGCCACTGTACAAAGCTGTACAATAGTGTGTAAGATTTCTTTTATTTCCCTATATACTTTCTATAAAGTGTTTTCCTGGGTCACCGTGCTGCTGAGATGACTGACATCCCAATTCAAACCTAAAACAAAGGATAGCCTACACTAAGGCACATGGGCAGCAGTAGGAGAAACTGCCTGTAAGTTGTAACGTTGGTATGGTCCTTTAAGAATTAAGTTTAGTTTATTTACTTTATTAATCCCTCTGAGGGGAAATTCAATGTTTTCACTCTTGCTTGTCAATTACACACAGGTCCGAAAGACACACACATGCACAAACAGGATCTATACATGCAAAGTGGAGAGATGTCAGAGTGAGGGGGCTGCCCTTGGTGAGGCGCCCCAAGCGGGTGGGGGGTTCAGTGCCTTGCTCAAGGGCACCTTGGCAGTGCCCAGGAGGTGAACTGGCACCTCTCCAGCCACCAGTCCACGCTCCATATTTTGGTCCGGACGGGGACTCGAACAGGCGACCCTCCGGTTCCCAACCCAAGTCACTATGAACTGAGCTACTGTCTGACTTCTGGGAATGGGCTGAACACCAAGCTGCCCAAACAACATCTCTGTCTGGAATGGAAGCCTCTGCTGTCATGTTCTCTCTCCCACACACAAACTACATTCAAAAATGGCTATGCTTAATGCCAAAGCACCAGGTGACATGATCTGAGACATTAAGAAAATAATGTTGAGGTGCAACACTTTATCAGTGTCCACTTTCACAATAGGTTCATATAAAACCAGGCCAAGAGGCATCACAGACCGTTAAAGAACAGCCACTCCGAGTGGCCACATTTCTACATTTAATGTGATAATACATACAAAAATAAATGCAGCCCGGACTATCTAACAGACAGGATGCAAAATCCAACAGATATGACTAATAAAACGTTTAAACCTTGCTCAAACAACGTTAGCCCAAACCTAGTTAGCGTTATAAGAGGACACATAAAACTGCCATCTTTTTAAATCGTCGCAAGAGACGCTAACGTTATGTATCGGGGCTTTGATTCACTCAGGCTGTATACTGGTGTTTGCCAATTACAAGTCAAACATCTGATTTCAGCACATGAATTGCGTCATTGATGAGACAAGATGTTGGGTGGATATTATTAACGGTTATTTCTGCTGTCTTTCCCTCAATCCTACAGCTGACATGCAGCCGCATTTTACCCGAATGCGTTCCTCTTGTTTGTTTGATAAATCACTCGATGTGCAGTGGAGCCGGTGCGGGTCTGGGATCAGCAGCATTCAACTACCAGTAGGCTATGTGAATATCCACTGCTGTTTCCGGGCCTTATTTAGTCACGGATAGCTAAGACTTTAAAATTAATTAAGACGAAGCAGGCAAAGGCAGATGCATTGCCCCCCCTCCCTCCCTCCCATCTTTCGATCTTCCTAGAACAGGCATCAGTCTCCGTTATCCTACTGCAACCTCCTTCAATCGCTGACTCGCTGTAAAATCGTAAATATTTACCTGCAGAGCCGCCATCAGCATCCACATCCCAAAGAGATGCATTATGTTGTGTTATAATTCCAACAGAGTCCGCTGGACGTCAGGTTTTTAATTCCCGATATACCTCGGCGGCATGAGGCAGCCTCCTTCCCTCCACTAGCTCTCTTTGGTGAATGACTGCTCTCCCTAGCTCAGTCAGCAGCACTCCAGCCTGCCTGGGACCGTTCCACCGCCGGTCCCTCTGCGCCTCAGTGCCGCCATCTAACGGTCATCAGTAACACTTGAGATGCTTCCACGCCGGTTATGGATGAACATTGGGGTTTTACTAATCTTAGATAGCATCAAAAAAATGATTGGGTTCCCATAAAGCATACAGCTGGTTTGAGGATTATTAACGGGTCAATTCTACTAAAACGACTATTATCAGACACTGATTTCCAGTGACAGCCAGGGTTTGGCCCCTGATACAGGCTGGGTGACTTAGAGTTCCAGCCATACAAAGTAAAAAACAAAAAGCACGAACGCAGAGCATTACAAACAATAAGGTAACAATGTTTAATACCGGTAAAACCAGAAAAGCCAAATTTGTGCAGTGGGAGGAAGCCTGACGCAGCTGAACGGGGATGAGCAGTGACAGTCAGAAGGGCAGACTATAATAGGCAGAGACACCTGTCAATCAATATGAGGGGCCATACAAGCCATAATTCATTCTGGCCCTCTCACACACATACATTCTCCTTACACATGCATATATTTTCACTCTCACACACATACATTCTCCTTTTACATACATATATTTTCTCTCTCACACACATACATTCTCCTTACACATACATATATTTTCACTCTCTCACACATACATTCTCCTTACACATACATATATTTTCACTCTTCTTTCACATACATATATTTTCACTCTCACACACATACATTCTCCTTTCACATACATATATTTTCACTCTTCTTTCACATACATATATTTTCACTCTCACACACATACATTCTCCTTTCACATACATATATTTTCACTCTTCTTTCACATACATATATTTTCTCTCTCAAACACATACATTCTCCTTTCATATATATATATTTTTACTCTTCTTTCACATACATATATTTTCACTCTCACACACATACATTCTCCTTACACAGACATATATTTTCACTCTTCTTTCACATACATATATTTTCATTCTCACACACATACATTCTCCTTTCAAATACATATATTTTCATGCTTCTTTTACATACATATATTTTCACTCTCACATATACATATACACTTTACTTTTCAACACATACACATAGGCTGCGGTCGTAAAGTCTTTTTTGCTTAGGAAGGTTCCTACCTGAGTGAAATGACCTGGAAGTATTTTAGTGACCGCCATGATAAGAGCTGTTCAAATTCTCTAAACGCTAAGGAAAGGAGGTTCAGTACTTCCTTTCAGATCTCCTTTAGCATAGGATACATCGGACCTTCCTAAGCGATAGGAAAGGAGATAATTCCATCCCACAAGTCATTGCGGCGGCAATATTTACGCACCATTCACAAACTCAAATGATAAGGAAAGAAAAAGATCAACATGACCAAGAAAGGAAGGAGATCACCATCTAAGTTACTGCTGTTTATGAAGCATTATACATCTCATGCCATAACTTGTTCATATATATTTTTTTCAACTTTCAACATTATGTTAAACTTAGATGTGAATTATGAACGTTTCGCTACTATTGGTATACCCTCTGTCCACAGCTTTGTTTAACTTGTTTTATAACAGGATAAACAAATATACAAATATACAATGCATCATTTTAATTTTCCTATTTTTGTATGAATGAGAAAAAACATAAATCCACGTGCTTTTCCCATTTTTGTCTTCAAATGGCTAATTGATATAGAAATAAAACCAAAACCAGAAACCTACTTGTTTTTCGCCTTTATTGTTATATCTATATTATCTGCCCCTACTGCATCTCAAAACATTGGCATCAGCTATGCTTATGGCCTAGATAGATAGATAGATAGATAGATAGATAGATAGATCGATCGATTCAAGAGTATTAGCCTATCTAGACCTGCTCTATGTGTAAAGTGCCCTGAGATGACTTTTGTTGTGATTTGGCACTATATAAATAAAATTGAATCTAAAAAAACAGATAATCAATGAAGTAACATTGCTGTGCCTCGTGCGTAAATGCACATATACTTGGTATCTGGAGATTTAAATAATCAATGAAGTTACTGCTTCCCACTTTTTATTCCCCTGTGCAGTGTTTCCCTGCAGAGCTACAGTGGAAGGATCATAACAAAAAATACAAAAGACTATAACGTTAAAAGATATCTGCTTGAGGTTATTAAATACCTGCAGCAAGCACCCCACCCCGCAGCAGAAACAGTAAGCGCGTTTCCCCATAAAGAGAGGCGCTGTGCGCATTTACGCACGAGGTACAGCAGCGTCCCTTTTATTATTGATATTATTATTATTTATTATTTATCTGTCTATCTATGCAGTAGGGGCACATAATATTGATTTTACAATAAAGGCCAAACACAAGTTAATTACTGGTTGTGGTCTAATTTCTACTCCAATTGCCCATTTGAAGAAGAAAATGGAAAAAGCACGTGGATTTCCATTATTTTTTTTATTCACATGGAAAAACAAAATAATGCATTTAATATTTGTTTATCCTGTTATAAAACAAACAAGTTGAACACAGCTGTGGACAGAGGGGACACGCACTGTAACATATGCTCAGTTTGCATCAGTCATTTATTCATTTGAGTGTTGCTGTTGTTTAGTAATATCATTAATTCATTTTACTACTTGGGATTCAGATGGGTGAATGTGAGCAAACATTCTCAATGTGACAATTTCGTTTCAGTTTGTGGCTGGTAGCCTATATTCCTTTTTTACTTCAATTCCGACCTTAGTAATTAAACAATATCTTTCACCGTGTTGTCCACGTTTATATATCCTGCATAAAACAACACAATGAGAACGTACGCCCCATACATTCTCATCGTGTGCATTTTGTAGTCCATCTTCAGAACATTGTAGTTTCACCACAGCAGACCCACGTCAATAACATCCTTCTCAGCCAATCACAGCGCGATAAATACTTCTTCTTCATTTGGTTTTATAGCGCGTTGCAACCATTGCTCATTAGGTGTATACCACCACCTACTGTACCGGAGTATGTAGACGATAAATGGACTGTCTTCCATTTCCACTATACTCCTTCCGTTTCCACTATACTCTCACTCACACGTGCATACATTCTTCTCTTACATACATATACAGTACAGGCCAAAAGTTTGGACACACCTTCTCATTCAATGCGTTTTCTTTATTTTCATGACTATTTACATTGTAGATTCTCACTGAAGGCATCAAAACTATGAATGAACACATGTGGAGTTATGTACTTAACAAAAAAAGGTGAAATAACTGAAAACATATTTTATATTCTAGTTTCTTCAAAACAGCCACCCTTTGCTCTGATTACTGCTTTGCACACTCTTGGCATTCTCTCGATGAGCTTCAAGAGGTAGTCACCTGAAATGGTTTCCACTTCACAGGTGTGCCTTATCAGGGTTAATTAGTGGAATTTCTTGCTTTATCAATGGGGTTGGGACCATCAGTTGTGTTGTGCAGAAGTCAGGTTAATACACAGCCGACAGCCCTATTGGACAACTGTTAAAATTCATATTATGGCAAGAACCAATCAGCTAACTAAAGAAAAACGAGTGGCCATCATTACTTTAAGAAATGAAGGTCAGTCAGTCCGGAAAATTGCAAAAACTTTAAATGTGTCCCCAAGTGGAGTCACAAAAACCATCAAGCGCTACAACGAAACTGGCACACATGAGGACCGACCCAGGAAAGGAAGACCAAGAGTCACCTCTGCTTCTGAGGATAAGTTCATCCGAGTCACCAGCCTCAGAAATGGCAAGTTAACAGCAGCTCAGATCAGAGACCAGATGAATGCCACACAGAGTTCTAGCAGCAGACCCATCTCTAGAACAACTGTTAAGAGGAGACTGCGCGAATCAGGCCTTCATGGTCAAATAGCTGCTAGGAAACTACTGCTAAGGAGAGGCAACAAGCAGAAGAGATTTGTTTGGGCCAAGAAACACAAGGAATGGACATTAGACCAGTGGAAATCTGTGCTTTGGTCTGATGAGTCCAAATTTGAGATCTTTGGTTCCAACCGCCGTGTCTTTGTGAGACGCAGAAAAGGTGAACGGATGGATTCCACATGCCTGGTTCCCACTGTGAAGCATGGAGGAGGAGGTGTGATGGTGTGGGGGTGTTTTGCTGGTGACACTGTTGGGGATTTATTCAAAATTGAAGGCACACTGAACCAGCATGGCTACCACAGCATCCTGCAGCGACATGCCATCCCATCCGGTTTGCGTTTAGTTGGACAATCATTTATTTTTCAACAGGACAATGACCCCAAACACACCTCCAGGCTGTGTAAGGGCTATTTGACCAAGAAGGAGAGTGATGGAGTGCTGCGGCAGATGACCTGGCCTCCACAGTCACCAGACCTGAACCCAATCGAGATGGTTTGGGGTGAGCTGGACCGCAGAGTGAAGGCAAAGGGGCCAACAAGTGCTAAACACCTCTGGGAACTCCTTCAAGACTGTTGGAAAACCATTTCAGGTGACTACCTCTTGAAGCTCATCGAGAGGATGCCAAGAGTGTGCAAAGCAGTAATCAGAGCAAAGGGTGGCTATTTTGAAGAAACTAGAATATAAAACATGTTTTCAGTTATTTCACCTTTTTTTGTTAAGTACATAACTCCACATGTGTTCATTCATAGTTTTGATGCCTTCAGTGAGAATCTACAATGTAAATAGTCATGAAAATAAAGAAAACGCATTGAATGAGAAGGTGTGTCCAAACTTTTGGCCTGTACTGTATAAATATGAGAGTGAAAATATGTGTATGTGTAAGGAGAACGTATGTGTGTGAGAGTGAAAATATATCATAGGTCAAGCTCCGTCATATCTTAGAGAGCTCATAGTGCCATATTATCCCACCAGAACTCTGCGCTCTGAGAACGCAGGGTTACTCGTGGTCCCTAAAGTCTCCAAAAGTAGATCAGGAGCCAGAGCCATCAGCTATCAGGCTCCTCTCCTGTGGAATCACCTTCCTGTTACAGTACGGGAGGCAGACACCGTCTCCATATTTAAGACTAGACTTAAGACTTTTTTCTTTGATAAAGCTTATAGTTAGGGCTGGCTCAGGCTTGCCCTGTACCAGCCCCTAGTTAGGCTGACTTAGGCCTAGTCTGCCGGAGGACCCCCCTATAAAACACCGGGCACCTTCTCTTTTTGTCTCTCTCTCTCTCGTATCCTATTACTGCATCTTGCTAACTTGGCCATTCTGGATGTCACTAACTCGGCTTCTTCTCCGGAGCCTTTGTGCTCCACTGTCTCTCAGATTAACTCATATCACAGCGGTGCCTGGACAGCGTGACGTGTGTGGTTGTGCTGCTGCCGTGGTCCTGCCAGATGCCTCCTGCTGCTGCTGCCATCATTAGTCATTAGTCATACTTCTAATGTTATTACACACATATCACTATTGTCACACATGTATACTGCCAGATATTAATAAATACTTTCAACATATTGTACCACAGTAGCCAGAACGATAACTATAATATTATGACTTTCAATAATGTTGTTGTAAGCTACTGTCATTACCTGCATCTCTCTCTCTCTTTCTCTCATTGTGTCATACGGATTACTGTTAATTTATTATGTTGATCTGTTCTGTACAACATCTATTGCACGTCTGTCCGTCCTGGAAGAGGGATCCCTCCTCAGTTGCTCTTCCTGAGGTTTCTACCGTTTTTTTCCACGTTAAAGGTTTTTTTTTGGGGAGTTTTTCCTTAACCGCTGCGAGGGTCATAAGGACAGAGGGATGTCGTATGCTGTAAAGCCCTGCGAGGCAAATTGTGATTTGTGATATTGGGCTTTATAAATAAAATTGAACTGAATTGAATTGAAGGCAGTTTCCTCTGGTTTCCATCACTAGTTGGTCAGAAAACAGCATCATGTCACTTTTAGCGTTTTCAGGCCCCGAAAAGCATTTTGAGAGCATGTTGTAACTTCGGCTGTAACTTTTGATCAGAAGCACTCAGAAGCAAGTTTACAAGCCAGCAACATGTGGTTTGGTGAATTCTATAGTGGCAAGGCAGTTTCCTGTGGTGTCCCCCAGTAGTTGGTCAGCAAACAGCATGATGTCACTTTCAGCTTTTTCAGGACACGAAAAGCATTTTGAGAGCATGTTGTAACTTCGGCTGTTTCTTTTGATTAGAAGCACTCAGAAACAAGTTTCCAAGCCAGAAACATGTGGTTTGTTGAATTCTATAGTAGCAAGGCATTTTCCTCTGGTTTCCATCACTAGTTGGTCAGAACACAGCATCATGTCACTTTTAGTGTTTTCAGGCCCCGAAAAGCATTTTGAGAGCAAGTTGTCACTTAGGCTGTTACTTTTCCCGAGAAGTACTCAGAAACAAGTTTCCAAGCCAGAAACCTGTGCTTTGGTGAATTCTATAGTAGCAAGGCAGTTTCCTGTGGTTTCCATCACTAGTTGGTCAGAAAACAGCATCATGTCACTTTTCGTGTTGTCAGGCCCCGAAAAGCATTTTGAGACTTCCAAGACATAAACATTTGGTTTGTTGAATTCTATAGTAGCATGGCAGTTTCCTCTGGTTGTCATCACTAGTTGGTCAGAAAACAGCATCATGTCACTTTTCGTGTTGTCAGGCCCCGAAAAGCATTTTGACACTTCCAAGACATAAACATTTGGTTTGTTGAATTCTATAGTAGCATGGCAGTTTCCTCTGGTTGTCATCACGAGTTGGTCAGAAAACAGCATCATGTCACTTTTAGTGTTTTCAGGCCCCGAAAAGCATTTTGAGAGCAAGTTGTCTCTTAGGCTGTTACTTTTGACCAGAAGCACTCAGAAACAAGTTTCCAAGCCAGAAACATGTGGTTTGTTGAATTCTATAGTAGCAAGGCAGTTTCCTGTGGTTTCCATCACGAGTTGGTCAGAAAACAGCATCATGTCACTTTAAGTGTTTTCAGGTCCCGAAAAGCATTTTGAGAGCATGTTGTCACTTACGCTGTTACTTTTGACCAGAAACACTCAGAAACAAGTTTCCAAGCCAGAAACTTGTGCTTTGGTGAATTCTATAGTGGCAAGGCAGTTTCCTGTGGTTTCCATCACGAGTTGGTCAGAAAACAGCATCACGTCACTTTTAGTGTTGTCAGGCCCCGAAAAGCATTTTGAGACTTCCAAGACATATACATTTGGTTTGTTGAATTCTATAGTAGCAAGGCAGTTTCCTGTGGTTTCCATCACTAGTTGGTCAGAAAACAGCATCATGTCACTTTTAGTGTTTTCAGGTCCTGAAAAGCATTTTGAGAGCATGTTGTCACTTAGGCTGTTACTTTTGACCAGAAACACTCAGAAACAAGTTTCCAAGCCAGAAACATGTGGTTTGTTGAATTCTATAGTAGCAAGGCAGTTTCCTGTGGTTTCCATCACTAGTTGGTCAGAAAACAGCATCATGTCACTTTTAGTGTTTTCAGGCCCCGAAAAGCATTTTGAGAGCAAGTTGTCTCTTAGGCTATTACTTTTCACCAGAAGCACTCAGAAACAAGTTTCCAAGCCAGAAACATGTGGTTTGGTGAATTCTATAGTAGCAAGGCAGTTTCCTGTGGTTTCCATCACTAGTTGGTCAGAAAACAGCATCATGTCACTTTTAGTTTTTTCAGGCCCCGAAAAGCATTTTGAGAGCATGTTGTCACTTACGCTGTTACTTTTGACTAGAAACACTCAGAAACAAGTTTCCAAGCCAGAAACTTGTGCTTTGGTGAATTCTATAGTAGCAAGGCAGTTTCCTGTGGTTTCCATCACGAGTTGGTCAGAAAACAGCATCACGTCACTTTTAGTGTTGTCAGGCCCCGAAAAGCATTTTGAGAGCAAGTTGTCACTTAGGCTGTTACTTTTCACCAGAAGCACTCAGAAACAAGTTTCCAAGCCAGAAACATGTGGTTTGGTGAATTCTATAGTAGCAAGGCACTTTCCTGTGGTTTCCATCACGAGTTGGTCAGAAAACAGCATCACGTCACTTTTAGTGTTGTCAGGCCCCGAAAAGCATTTTGAGACTTCCAAGACATATACATTTGGTTTGTTGAATTCTATAGTAGCAAGGCAGTTTCCTGTGGTTTCCATCACTAGTTGGTCAGAAAACAGCATCATGTCACTTTTAGTGTTTTCAGGTCCCGAAAAGCATTTTGAGAGCAAGTTGTCACTTAGGCTGTTACTTTTGACCAGAAGCACTCAGAAACAAGTTTCCAAGCCAGAAACCTGTGGTTTGTTGAATTCTGTAGTAGCATGGCAGTTTCCTGTGGTTTCCATCACGAGTTGGTCAGAAAACAGCATCACGTCACTTTTAGTGTTGTCAGGCCCCGAAAAGCATTTTGAGACTTCCAAGACATATACATTTGGTTTGTTGAATTCTATAGTAGCAAGGCAGTTTCCTGTGGTTTCCATCACTAGTTGGTCAGAAAACAGCATCATGTCACTTTTAGTGTTTTCAGGTCCCGAAAAGCATTTTGAGAGCAAGTTGTCACTTAGGCTGTTACTTTTGACCAGAAGCACTCAGAAACAAGTTTCCAAGCCAGAAACCTGTGGTTTGTTGAATTCTGTAGTAGCATGGCAGTTTCCTGTGGTTTTCATCACTACTTGGTCAGCAAACAACATCATGTCACTTTTAGTGTTGTCAGGCCCCGAAAAGCATTTTGAGAGCAAGTTGTCACTTAGGCTGTTACTTTTCACCAGAAGCACTCAGAAACAAGTTTCCAAGCCAGAAACATGTGGTTTGGTGAATTCTATTGTAGCAAGGCAGTTTCCTGTGGTTTCCATCACTGGTTGGTCAGAAAACAGCATCATGTCACTTTTAGTGTTGTCAGGCCCCCGAAAAGCATTTTGACAGCATGTTGTCACTTAGGCTGTTACTTTTGACCAGAAGCACTCAGAAACAAGTTTCCAAGCCAGAAACATGTGGTTTGGTGAATTCTATAGTAGCAAGGCAGTTTCCTGTGGATTCCATCACTAGTTGGTCAGAAAACAGCATCATGTCACTTTTCGTGTTGTCAGGCCCCGAAAAGCATTTTGAGACTTCCAAGAAATAAACATTTGGTTTGTTAAAGTCTATATTAGCATGGCAGTTTCCTCTGGTTGTCATCACGAGTTGGTCAGAAAACAGCATCATGTCACTTTTAGTGTTTTCAGGCCCCGAAAAGCATTTTGAGAGCAAGTTGTCTCTTAGGCTGTTACTTTTCACCAGAAGCACTCAGAAACAAGTTTCCAAGCCAGAAACATGTGGTTTGGTGAATTCTATAGTAGAAGGGCACTTTCCTGTGGTTTCCATCACTAGTTGGTCAGAAAACAGCATCACGTCACTTTTAGTGTTGTCAGGCCCCGAAAAGCATTTTGAGACTTCCAAGACATAAACATTTGGTTTGTTGAATTCTATAGTAGAATGGCAGTTTCCTCTGGTTGTCATCACGAGTTGGTCAGAAAACAGCATCATGTCACTTTTAGTGTTTTCAGGCCACGAAAAGCATTTTGAGAGCATGTTGTCACTTAGGCTGTTACTCTTCACCAGAAGCACTCAGAAACAAGTTTCCAAGCCAGAAACATGTGGTTTGGTGAATTCTATAGTAGCAAGGCAGTTTCCTGTGGTTTCCATCACGAGTTGGTCAGAAAACAGCATCACGTCACTTTTAGTGTTGTCAGGCCCCGAAAAGCATTTTGAGACTTCCAAGACATAAACATTTGGTTTTTTGAATTCTATAGTATCATGGCAGTTTCCTGTGGTTGTCATCACGAGTTGGTCAGAAAACAGCATCATGTCACTTTTAGTGTTTTCAGGCCCCGAAAAGCATTTTGACAGCAGGTTGTCACTTAGGCTGTTACTCTTCACCAGAAGCACTCAGAAACAAGTTTCCAAGCCAGAAACATGTGGTTTGGTGAATTCTATAGTAGCAAGGCAGTTTCCTCTGGTTGTCATCACTAGTTGGTCAGAAAACAGCATCACGTCACTTTTAGTGTTGTCAGGCCCCGAAAAGCATTTTCAGAGCATGTTGTCACTTAGGCTGTTACTTTTGACCAGAAGCACTCAGAAACAAGTTTCCAAGCCAGAAACATGTGGTTTGGTGAATTCTATAGTAGCAAGGCAGTTTCCTGTGGTTTTCATCACTAGTTGGTCAGAAAACAGCATCATGTCACTTTTAGTGTTTTCAGGCCCCGAAAAGCATTTTGAGAGCAAGTTCTCATTTAGGCTGTTACTTTTCCCCAGAAGCACTCAGAAACAAGTTTCCAAGCCAGAAACATGTGGTTTGTTGAATTCTATAGTTGCAAGGCAGTTTCCTGTGGTTTCCATCACGAGTTGGTCAGAAAACAGCATCATGTCACTTTTAGTGTTTTCAGATCCCGAAAAGCATTTTGAGAGCATGTTGTCACTTACGCTGTTACTTTTGACTAGAAACACTCAGAAACAAGTTTCCAAGCTAGAAACTTGTGCTTTGGTGAATTCTATAGTAGCAAGGCAGTTTCCTGTGGTTTCCATCACGAGTTGGTCAGAAAACAGCATCACGTCACTTTTAGTGTTGTCAGGCCCCGAAAAGCATTTTGAGAGCAAGTTGTCACTTAGGCTGTTACTTTTCACCAGAAGCACTCAGAAACAAGTTTCCAAGCCAGAAACATGTGGTTTGGTGAATTCTATAGTAGCAAGGCACTTTCCTGTGGTTTCCATCACGAGTTGGTCAGAAAACAGCATCACGTCACTTTTAGTGTTGTCAGGCCCCGAAAAGCATTTTGAGACTTCCAAGACATATACATTTGGTTTGTTGAATTCTATAGTAGCAAGGCAGTTTCCTGTGGTTTCCATCACTAGTTGGTCAGAAAACAGCATCATGTCACTTTTAGTGTTTTCAGGTCCCGAAAAGCATTTTGAGAGCAAGTTGTCACTTAGGCTGTTACTTTTGACCAGAAGCACTCAGAAACAAGTTTCCAAGCCAGAAACCTGTGGTTTGTTGAATTCTGTAGTAGCATGGCAGTTTCCTGTGGTTTTCATCACTACTTGGTCAGCAAACAACATCATGTCACTTTTAGTGTTGTCAGGCCCCGAAAAGCATTTTGAGAGCAAGTTGTCACTTAGGCTGTTACTTTTCACCAGAAGCACTCAGAAACAAGTTTCCAAGCCAGAAACATGTGGTTTGGTGAATTCTATTGTAGCAAGGCAGTTTCCTGTGGTTTCCATCACTAGTTGGTCAGAAAACAGCATCATGTCACTTTTAGTGTTGTCAGGCCCCCGAAAAGCATTTTGAGAGCATGTTGTCACTTAGGCTGTTATTTTTGACCAGAAGCACTCAGAAACAAGTTTCCAAGCCAGAAACATGTGGTTTGGTGAATTCTATAGTAGCAAGGCAGTTTCCTGTGGTTTCCATCACTAGTTGGTCAGAAAACAGCATCATGTCACTTTTCGTGTTGTCAGGCCCCGAAAAGCATTTTGAGACTTCCAAGAAATAAACATTTGGTTTGTTGAAGTCTATATTAGCATGGCAGTTTCCTCTGGTTGTCATCACGAGTTGGTCAGAAAACAGCATCATGTCACTTTTAGTGTTTTCAGGCCCCGAAAAGCATTTTGAGAGCAAGTTGTCTCTTAGGCTGTTACTTTTCACCAGAAGCACTCAGAAACAAGTTTCCAAGCCAGAAACATGTGGTTTGGTGAATTCTATAGTAGAAGGGCACTTTCCTGTGGTTTCCATCACTAGTTGGTCAGAAAACAGCATCACGTCACTTTTAGTGTTGTCAGGCCCCGAAAAGCATTTTGAGACTTCCAAGACATAAACATTTGGTTTGTTGAATTCTATAGTAGAATGGCAGTTTCCTCTGGTTGTCATCACGAGTTGGTCAGAAAACAGCATCATGTCACTTTTAGTGTTTTCAGGCCACGAAAAGCATTTTGAGAGCAGGTTGTCACTTAGGCTGTTACTCTTCACCAGAAGCACTCAGAAACAAGTTTTCAAGCCAGAAACATGTGGTTTGGTGAATTCTATAGTAGCAAGGCAGTTTCCTGTGGTTTCCATCACGAGTTGGTCAGAAAACAGCATCACGTCACTTATAGTGCTGTCAGGCCCCGAAAAGCATTTTCAGAGCATGTTGTCACTTAGGCTGTTACTTTTGACCAGAAGCACTCAGAAACAAGTTTCCAAGCCAGAAACATGTGGTTTGGTGAATTCTATAGTAGCAAGGCAGTTTCCTCTGGTTTCCATCACGAGTTGGTCAGAAAACAGCATCACGTCACTTTTAGTGTTGTCAGGCCCCGAAAAGCATTTTGAGACTTCCAAGACATAAACATTTGGTTTGTTGAATTCTATAGTATCATGGCAGTTTCCTGTGGTTGTCATCACGAGTTGGTCAGAAAACAGCATCATGTCACTTTTAGTGTTTTCAGGCCCCGAAAAGCATTTTGACAGCAGGTTGTCACTTAGGCTGTTACTCTTCACCAGAAGCACTCAGAAACAAGTTTCCAAGCCAGAAACATGTGGTTTGGTGAATTCTATAGTAGCAAGGCAGTTTCCTCTGGTTGTCATCACTAGTTGGTCAGAAAACAGCATCACGTCACTTTTAGTGTTGTCAGGCCCCGAAAAGCATTTTCAGAGCATGTTGTCACTTAGGCTGTTACTTTTGACCAGAAGCACTCAGAAACAAGTTTCCAAGCCAGAAACATGTGGTTTGGTGAATTCTATAGTAGCAAGGCAGTTTCCTGTGGTTTTCATCACTAGTTGGTCAGAAAACAGCATCATGTCACTTTTAGTGTTTTCAGGCCCCGAAAAGCATTTTGAGAGCAAGTTCTCATTTAGGCTGTTACTTTTCCCCAGAAGCACTCAGAAACAAGTTTCCAAGCCAGAAACCTGTGCTTTGGTGAATTCTATAGTAGCAAGGCAGTTTCCTGTGGTTTCCATCACTAGTTGGTCAGAAAACAGCATCATGTCACTTTTAGTGCTGTCAGGCCCCAAAAAGCATTTTGAGAGCAAGTTGTCACTTAGGCTGTTACTTTTCACCAGAAGCACTCAGAAACAAGTTTCCAAGCCAGAAACCTGTGGTTTGTTGAATTCTGTAGTAGCATGGCAGTTTCCTGTGGTTTTCATCACTACTTGGTCAGCAAACAGCATCATGTCACTTTTCGTGTTTTCAGGCTCCGAAAAGCATTTTGAGAGCAAGTTGTCACTTAGGCTGTTACTTTTCACCAGAAGCACTCAGAAACAAGTTTCCAAGCCAGAAACATGTGGTTTGTTGAATTCTATAGTAGCAAGGCAGTTTCCTGTGGTTTCCATCACTAGTTGGTCAGAAAACAGCATCATGTCACTTTTAGTGTTTTCAGGTCCCGAAAAGCATTTTGAGAGCATGTTGTCACTTAGGCCGTTACTTTTGACCAGAAGCACTCAGAAACAAGTTTCCAAGCCAGAAACATGTGGTTTGTTGAATTCTATAGTAGCATGGCAGTTTCCTCTGGTTGTCATCACGAGTTGGTCAGAAAACAGCATCATGTCATTTTTAGTGTTTTCAGGCCCCGAAAGGCATTTTGAGAGCAAGTTGTCACTTAGGCTGTTACTTTTGTCCAGAAGCACTCAGAAACAAGTTTCCAAGCCAGAAACATGTGGTTTGGTGAATTCTATAGTAGCAAGGCAGTTTCCTGTGGTTTCCATCACTAGTTGGTCAGAAAACAGCATCACCTCACATTTAGTGTTGTCAGGCCCCGAAAAGCATTTTCAGAGCATGTTGTCACTTAGGCTGTTACTTTTGACCAGAAGCACTCAGAAACAAGTTTCCAAGCCAGAAACATGTGGTTTGTTGAATTCTATAGTAGCATGGCAGTTTCCTCTGGTTGTCACCACTAGTTGGTCAGAAAACAGCATCATGTCACTTTTCGTGTTGTCAGGCCCCGAAAAGCATTTTGAGACTTCCAAGACATAAACATTTGGTTTGTTGAATTCTATAGTAGCATGGCAGTTTCCTCTGGTTGTCATCACGAGTTGGTCAGAAAACAGCATCATGTCACTTTTAGTGTTTTCAGGCCCCGAAAAGCATTTTGAGAGCAAGTTGTCTCTTAGGCTATTACTTTTCACCAGAAGCACTCAGAAAAAAGTTTCCAAGCCAGAAACATGTGGTTTGGTGAATTCTATAGTAGCAAGGCAGTTTCCTGTGGTTTCCATCACTAGTTGGTCAGAAAACAGCATCATGTCACTTTTAGTGTTTTCAGGCCCCGAAAAGAATTTTGAGAGCATGTTGTCACTTAGGCTGTTACTTTTGACCAGAAGCACTCAGAAACAAGTTTCCAAGCCAGAAACATGTGGTTTGTTGAATTCTGTAGTAGCAAGGCAGTTTCCTGTGGTTTCCATCACTAGTTGGTCAGAAAACAGCATCATGTCACTTTTAGTGTTTTCAGGTCCCGAAAAGCATTTTGAGAGCATGTTGTCTCTTACGCTGTTACTTTTGACCAGAAACACTCAGAAACAAGTTTCCAAGCCAGAAACTTGTGTTTTGGTGAATTCTGTAGTAGCAAGGCAGTTTCCTGTGGTTTCCATCACGAGTTGGTCAGAAAACAGCATCACGTCACTTTTAGTGTTGTCAGGCCCCGAAAAGCATTTTGAGACTTCCAAGACATATACATTTGGTTTGTTGAATTCTATAGTAGCAAGGCAGTTTCCTGTGGTTTCCATCACTAGTTGGTCAGAAAACAGCATCATGTCACTTTTAGTGTTTTCAGGTCCTGAAAAGCATTTTGAGAGCATGTTGTCACTTAGGCTGTTACTTTTGACCAGAAACACTCAGAAACAAGTTTCCAAGCCAGAAACCTGTGATTTGGTAAATTCTATAGTAGCAAGGCAGTTTTCTCTGGTTTCCATCACGACTTGGTCAGAAAACAGCATCACGTCACTCTTATTGTTGTCAGGCCCCGAAAAGCATTTTGAGAGCAAGTTGTCTCTTAGGCTGTTACTTTTCACCAGAAGCACTCAGAAACAAGTTTCCAAGCCAGAAACATGTGGTTTGTTGAATTCTATAGTAGCAAGGCCGTTTCCTGTGGTTTCCATCACTAGTTGGTCAGAAAACAGCATCATGTCACTTTTAGTGTTTTCAGGTCCCGAAAAGCATTTTGAGAGCGAGTTGTCACTTAGGCTGTTACTTTTCACCAGAAGCACTCAGAAACAAGTTTCCAAGCCAGAAACATGTGGTTTGTTGAATTCTATAGTAGCAAGGCAGTTTCCTGTGGTTTCCATCACTAGTTGGTCAGAAAACAGCATCATGTCACTTTTAGTGTTTTCAGGCCCCGAAAAGCATTTTGAGAGCAAGTTGTCACTTAGGCTGTTACTTTTCACCAGAAGCACTCAGAAACAAGTTTCCAAGCCAGAAACATGTGGTTTGGTGAATTCTATAGTAGCAAGGCAGTTTCCTGTGGTTTCCATCACTAGTTGGTCAGAAAACAGCATCATGTCACTTTTAGTGTTGTCAGGCCCCCGAAAAGCATTTTGAGAGCATGTTGTCACTTAGGCTGTTACTTTTGACCAGAAGCACTCAGAAACAAGTTTCCAAGCCAGAAACATGTCGTTTGGTGAATTCTATAGTAGCAAGGCAGTTTCCTGTGGTTTCCATCACTAGTTGGTCAGAAAACAGCATCATGTCACTTTTAGTGTTTTCAGGCCCCGAAAAGCATTTTGAGAGCAAGTTGTCTCTTAGGCTGTTACTTTTCACCAGAAGCACTCAGAAAGAAGTTTCCAAGCCAGAAACATGTGGTTTGGTGAATTCTATAGTAGAAAGGCACTTTCCTGTGGTTTCCATCACTAGTTGGTCAGAAAACAGCATCACGTCACTTTTAGTGTTGTCAGGCCCCGAAAAGCATTTTGAGACTTCCAAGACATAAACATTTGGTTTGTTGAATTCTATAGTAGAATGGCAGTTTCCTCTGGTTGTCATCACGAGTTGGTCAGGAAACAGCATCATGTCACTTTTAGTGTTTTCAGGCCACGAAAAGCATTTTGAGAGCAGGTTGTCACTTAGGCTGTTACTCTTCACCAGAAGCACTCAGAAACAAGTTTCCAAGCCAGAAACATGTGGTTTGGTGAATTCTATAGTAGCAAGGCAGTTTCCTCTGATTTCCATCACGAGTTGGTCAGAAAACAGCATCACGTCACTTATAGTGCTGTCAGGCCCCGAAAAGCATTTTCAGAGCATGTTGTCACTTAGGCTGTTACTTTTGACCAGAAGCACTCAGAAACAAGTTTCCAAGCCAGAAACATGTGGTTTGGTGAATTCTATAGTAGCAAGGCAGTTTCCTGTGGATTCCATCACGAGTTGGTCAGAAAACAGCATCACGTCACTTTTAGTGTTGTCAGGCCCCGAAAAGCATTTTGAGAGCAAGTTGTCACTTAGGCTGTTACTTTTCACCAGAAGAACTCAGAAACAAGTTTCCAAGCCAGAAACATGTGGTTTGGTGAATTCTATAGCAGCAAGGCAGTTTCCTCTGGTTTCCATCACTAGTTGGTCAGAAAACAGCATCATGTCACTTTTAGTGTTGTCAGGCCCCGAAAAGCATTTTGAGAGCAAGTTGTCACTTAGGCTGTTACTTTTGACCAGAAGCACTCAGAAACAAGTTTCCAAGCCAGAAACATGTGGTTTGTTGAATTCTATAGTAGCATGGCAGTTTCCTCTGGTTGTCATCACGAGTTGGTCAGAAAACAGCATCATGTCATTTTTAGTGTTTTCAGGCCCCGAAAGGCATTTTGAGAGCAAGTTGTCACTTAGGCTGTTACTTTTGTCCAGAAGCACTCAGAAACAAGTTTCCAAGCCAGAAACATGTGGTTTGGTGAATTCTATAGTAGCAAGGCAGTTTCCTGTGGTTTCCATCACTAGTTGGTCAGAAAACAGCATCATGTCATTTTTAGTGTTTTCAGGCCCCGAAAGGCATTTTGAGAGCAAGTTGTCACTTAGGCTGTTACTTTTGTCCAGAAGCACTCAGAAACAAGTTTCCAAGCCAGAAACATGTGGTTTGGTGAATTCTATAGTAGCAAGGCAGTTTCCTGTGGTTTCCATCACTAGTTGGTCAGAAAACAGCATCATGTCACTTTTAGTGTTTTCAGGGCCCGAAAAGCATTTTGAGAGCATGTTGTCACTTACGCTGTTACTTTTGACCAGAAGCACTCAGAAACAAGTTTCCAAGCCAGAAACCTGTGCTTTGGTGAATTCTATAGTAGCAAGGCAGTTTCCTGTGGTTTCCATCACGAGTTGGTCAGAAAACAGCATCACGTCACTTTTAGTGTTGTCAGGCCCCGAAAAGCATTTTGAGAGCAAGTTGTCACTTAGGCTGTTACTTTTCACCAGAAACACTCAGAAACAAGTTTCCAAGCCAGAAACATGTGGTTTGGTGAATTCTATAGTAGCAAGGCACTTTCCTGTGTTTTCCATCACGAGTTGGTCAGAAAACAGCATCATGTCACTTTTAGTGTTGTCAGGCCCCGAAAAGCATTTTGAGACTTCCAAGACATAAATATTTGGTTTGTTGAATTCTATAGTAGCAAGGCAGTTTCCTGTGGTTTCCATCACTAGTTGGTCAGAAAACAGCATCATGTCACTTTTAGTGTTTTCAGGTCCTGAAAAGCATTTTGAGAGCATGTTGTCACTTAGGCTGTTACTTTTGACCAGAAACACTCAGAAACAAGTTTCCAAGCCAGAAACCTGTGCTTTGGTAAATTCTATAGTAGCAAGGCAGTTTTCTTTGGTTTCCATCACGACTTGGTCAGAAAACAGCATCACGTCACTCTTAGTGTTGTCAGGCCCCGAAAAGCATTTTGAGAGCAAGTTGTCACTTAGGCTGTTACTTTTGACCAGAAGCACTCAGAAACAAGTTTCCAAGCCAGAAACATGTGGTTTGTTGAATTCTATAGTAGCAAGGCAGTTTCCTGTGGTTTCCATCACTAGTTGGTCAGAAAACAGCATCATGTCACTTTTAGTGTTTTCAGGCCCCGAAAAGCATTTTGAGAGCAAGTTGTCACTTAGGCTGTTACTTTTCACGAGAAGCACTCAGAAACAAGTTTCCAAGCCAGAAACATGTGGTTTGGTGAATTCTATAGTAGCATGGCAGTTTCCTCTGGTTTCCATCACTAGTTGGTCAGAAAACAGCATCATGTCACTTTTAGTGTTTTCAGGCCCCGAAAAGCATTTTGAGAGCATGTTGTCACTTAGGCTGTTACTTTTGACCAGAAGCACTCAGAAACAAGTTTCCAAGCCAGAAACATGTGGTTTGGTGAATTCTATAGTAGCAAGGCAGTTTCCTGTGGTTTCCATCACTAGTTGGTCAGAAAACAGCATCATGTCACTTTTAGTGTTTTCAGGCCCCGAAAAGCATTTTGAGAGCAAGTTGTCACTTATGCTGTTACTTTTCACGAGAAGCACTCAGAAACAAGTTTCCAAGCCAGAAACATGTGGTTTGGTGAATTCTATAGTAGCAAGGCAGTTTCGTGTGGTTTCCATCAGTAGTTGGTCAGAAAACAGCATCATGTCACTTTTAGTGCTGTCAGGCCCCGAAAAGCATTTTGAGAGCAAGTTGTCACTTAGGCTGTTACTTTTCACCAGAAGCACTCAGAAACAAGTTTCCAAGCCAGAAACCTGTGGTTTGTTGAATTCTGTAGTAGCATGGCAGTTTCCTGTGGTTTTCATCACTACTTGGTCAGCAAACAGCATCATGTCACTTTTCGTGTTTTCAGGCCCCGAAAAGCATTTTGAGAGCATGTTGTCACTTAGGCTGTTACTTTTGACCAGAAACACTCAGAAACAAGTTTCCAAGCCAGAAACCTGTGGTTTGGTGAATTCTATAGTAGCAAGGCAGTTTCCTCTGGTTTCCATCACTAGTTGGTCAGAAAACAGCATCATGTCACTTTTAGTTTTTTCAGGCCCCGAAAAGCATTTTGAGAGCAAGTTGTCACTTAGGCTGTTACTTTTCACCAGAAGCACTCAGAAACATGTTTACAAGCCAGAAACATGTGGTTTGGTGAATTCTATAGTAGCAAGGCAGTTTCCTGTGGTTTCCATCAGTAGTTGGTCAGAAAACAGCATCATGTCACTTTTAGTGTTTTCAGGCCCCGAAAAGCATTTTGAGACTTCCAAGACATATACATTTGGTTTGTTGAATTCTATAGTAGCAAGGCAGTTTCCTGTGGTTTCCATCACTAGTTGGTCAGAAAACAGCATCATGTCACTTTTCGTGTTGTCAGGCCCCGAAAAGCATTTTGAGACTTCCAAGACATAAACATTTGGTTTTTTGAATTCTATAGTAGCATGGCAGTTTCCTCTGGTTGTCATCACGAGTTGGTCAGAAAACAGCATCATGTCACTTTTAGTGTTTTCAGGCCCCGAAAAGCATTTTGAGAGCAAGTTGTCACTTAGGCTGTTACTTTTCACCAGAAGCACTAAGAAACAAGTTTCCAAGCCAGAAACATGTGGTTTGGTGAATTCTATAGTAGCAAGGCAGTTTCCTGTGGTTTCCATCACGAGTTGTTCAGAAAACAGCATCACGTCACTTTTAGTGTTTTCAGGCCCCGAAAAGCATTTTTTGAGAGCATGTTGTCACTTAGGCAGTTACTTTTAACCAGAAGCACTCAGAAACATGTTTCCAAGCCAGAAACATGTGGTTTGGTGAATTCTATAGTAGGAAGGCAGTTTCCTGTGGTTTCCATCACGAGTTGGTCAGAAAACAGCGTCATGTCACTTTTAGTGTTTTCAGGCCCCGAAGAGCATTTTGAGAGCAAGTTGTCACTTAGGCTGTTACTTTTCACCAGAAGCACTCAGAAACAAGTTTCCAAGCCAGAAAAATGTGGTTTGGTGAATTCTATAGTAGCAAGGCAGTTTCCTGTGGTTTCCATCACTAGTTGGTCAGACAACAGCATCATGTCACTTTTAGTGTTTTCAGGCCCCGAAAAGCATTTTGAGAGCATGTTGTCACTTACGCTGTTACTTTTGACCAGAAGCACTCAGAAACATGTTTCCAAGCCAGAAACATGTGGTTTGGTGAATTCTATAGTAGCAAGGCAGTTTCGTGTGGTTTCCATCAGTAGTTGGTCAGAAAACAGCATCATGTCACTTTTCGTGTTGTCAGGCCCCGAAAAGCATTTTGAGACTTCCAAGACATAAACATTTGGTTTGTTGAATTCTATAGTAGCATGGCAGTTTCCTGTGGTTGTCATCACGAGTTGGTCAGAAAACAGCATCATGTCACTTTTAGTGTTTTCAGGCCCCGAAAAGCATTTTGAGAGCAAGTTGTCACTTAGGCTGTTACTTTTCACGAGAAGCACTCAGAAACAAGTTTCCAAGCCAGAAACATGTGGTTTGGTGAATTCTATAGTAGCAAGGCAGTTTCCTGTGGTTTCCATCACTAGTTGGTCAGAAAACAGCATCACGTCACTTTTAGTGTTGTCAGGCCCCGAAAAGCATTTTTAGAGCATGTTGTGACTTAGGCTGTTACTTTTGACCAGAAGCACTCAGAAACAAGTTTCCAAGCCAGAAACCTGTGGTTTGTTGAATTCTGTAGTAGCAAGGCAGTTTCCTGTGGTTTCCATCACTAGTTGGTCAGAAAACAGCATCATGTCACTTTTAGTGTTTTCAGGCCCCGAAGAGCATTTTGAGAGCAAGTTGTCACTTAGGCTGTTACTTTTCACGAGAAGCACTCAGAAACAAGTTTCCAAGCCAGAAACATGTGGTTTGGTGAATTCTATAGTAGCATGGCAGTTTCCTCTGGTTTCCATCACTAGTTGGTCAGAAAACAGCATCACGTCACTTTTAGTGTTGTCAGGCCCCGAAAAGCATTTTGAGAGCAAGTTGTCACTTAGGCTGTTACTTTTGACCAGAAGCACTCAGAAACAAGTTTCCAAGCCAGAAACCTGTGGTTTGTTGAATTCTGTAGTAGCATGGCAGTTTCCTGTGGTTTTCATCACTACTTGGTCAGCAAACAACATCATGTCACTTTTAGTGTTGTCAGGCCCCGAAAAGCATTTTGAGAGCAAGTTGTCACTTAGGCTGTTACTTTTGACCAGAAGCACTCAGAAACAAGTTTCCAAGCCAGAAACCTGTGGTTTGTTGAATTCTGTAGTAGCATGGCAGTTTCTTGTGGTTTTCATCACTACTTGGTCAGCAAACAACATCATGTCACTTTTAGTGTTGTCAGGCCCCGAAAAGCATTTTGAGAGCAAGTTGTCACTTAGGCTGTTACTTTTGACCAGAAGCACTCAGAAACAAGTTTCCAAGCCAGAAACATGTGGTTTGGTGAATTCTATAGTAGCAAGGCAGTTTCCTGTGGTTTCCATCACTAGTTGGTCAGAAAACAGCATCATGTTACTTTTAGTGTTGTCAGGCCCCCGAAAAGCATTTTGAGAGCATGTTGTCACTTAGGCTGTTACTTTTGACCAGAAGCACTCAGAAACAAGTTTCCAAGCCAGAAACATGTCGTTTGGTGAATTCTATAGTAGCATGGCAGTTTCCTGTGGTTTCCATCACTAGTTGGTCAGAAAACAGCATCATGTCACTTTTCGTGTTGTCAGGCCCCGAAAAGCATTTTGAGACTTCCAAGACATAAACATTTGGTTTGTTGAATTCTATATTAGCATGGCAGTTTCCTCTGGTTGTCATCACGAGTTGGTCAGAAAACAGCATCATGTCACTTTTAGTGTTTTCAGGCCCCGAAAAGCATTTTGAGAGCAAGTTGTCTCTTAGGCTGTTACTTTTCACCAGAAGCACTCAGAAAGAAGTTTCCAAGCCAGAAACATGTGGTTTGGTGAATTCTATAGTAGAAAGGCACTTTCCTGTGGTTTCCATCACTAGTTGGTCAGAAAACAGCATCACGTCACTTTTAGTGTTGTCAGGCCCCGTAAAGCATTTTGAGACTTCCAAGACATAAACATTTGGTTTGTTGAATTCTATAGTAGAATGGCAGTTTCCTCTGGTTGTCATCACGAGTTAGTCAGAAAACAGCATCATGTCACTTTTAGTGTTTTCAGGCCACGAAAAGCATTTTGAGAGCAGGTTGTCACTTAGGCTGTTACTCTTCACCAGAAGCACTCAGAAACAAGTTTCCAAGCCAGAAACATGTGGTTTGGTGAATTCTATAGTAGCAAGGCAGTTTCCTCTGATTTCCATCACGAGTTGGTCAGAAAACAGCATCACGTCACTTATAGTGCTGTCAGGCCCCGAAAAGCATTTTCAGAGCATGTTGTCACTTAGGCTGTTACTTTTGACCAGAAGCACTCAGAAACAAGTTTCCAAGCCAGAAACATGTGGTTTGGTGAATTCTATAGTAGCAAGGCAGTTTCCTCTGGTTTCCATCACGAGTTGGTCAGAAAACAGCATCACGTCACTTTTAGTGTTGTCAGGCCCCGAAAAGCATTTTGAGAGCAAGTTGTCACTTAGGCTGTTACTTTTCACAAGAAGAACTCAGAAACAAGTTTCCAAGCCAGAAACATGTGGTTTGGTGAATTCTATAGTAGCAAGGCAGTTTCCTCTGGTTTCCATCACTAGTTGGTCAGAAAACAGCATCATGTCACTTTTAGTGTTGTCAGGCCCCGAAAAGCATTTTGAGAGCAAGTTGTCACTTAGGCTGTTACTTTTGACCAGAAGCACTCAGAAACAAGTTTCCAAGCCAGAAACATGTGGTTTGTTGAATTCTATAGTAGCATGGCAGTTTCCTCTGGTTGTCATCACGAGTTGGTCAGAAAACAGCATCATGTCATTTTTAGTGTTTTCAGGCCCCAAAAGGCATTTTGAGAGCAAGTTGTCACTTAGGCTGTTACTTTTGTCCTGAAGCACTCAGAAACAAGTTTCCAAGCCAGAAACATGTGGTTTGGTGAATTCTATAGTAGCAAGGCAGTTTCCTGTGGTTTCCATCACGAGTTGGTCAGAAAACAACATCACGTCACTTTTAGTGTTGTCAGGCCCCGAAAAGCATTTTCAGAGCATGTTGTCACTTAGGCTGTTACTTTTCACCAGAAGCACTCAGAAACAAGTTTCCAAGACAGAAACATGTGGTTTGGTGAATTCTATAGTAGCAAGGCACTTTCCTGTGGTTTCCATCACTAGTTGGTCAGAAAACAGCATCACGTCATTTTTAGTGTTGTCAGGCCCCGAAAAGCATTTTGAGACTTCCAAGACATAAACATTTAGTTTGTTGAATTCTATAGTAGCATGGCAGTTTCCTCTGGTTGTCATCACGAGTTGGTCAGAAAACAGTATCATGTCACTTTTAGTGTTTTCAGGCCCCGAAAAGCATTTTGAGAGGATGTTGTCACTTAGGCTGTTACTTTTGACCAGAAGCACTCAGAAACATGTTTCCAAGCCAGAAACATGTGGTTTGGTGAATTCTGTAGTAGCATGGCAGTTTCCTGTGGTTTTCATCACTACTTGGTCAGCAAACAGCATCATGTCACTTTTAGTGTTTTCAGGCTCCGAAGAGCATTTTGAGAGCAAGTTGTCACTTAGGCTGTTACTTTTCACCACAAGCACTCAGAAACAAGTTTCCAAGCCAGAAACATGTGGTTTGGTGAATTCTATAGTAGCAAGGCAGTTTCCTGTGGTTTCCATCACTAGTTGGTCAGAAAACAGCATCACGTCACTTTTAGTGTTGTCAGGCCCCGAAAAGCATTTTGAGACTTCCAAGACATAAATATTTGGTTTGTTGAATTCTATAGTAGCAAGGCAGTTTCCTGTGGTTTCCATCACTAGTTGGTCAGAAAACAGCATCATGTCACTTTTAGTGTTTTCAGGTCCTGAAAAGCATTTTGAGAGCATGTTGTCACTTAGGCTGTTACTTTTGACCAGAAACACTCAGAAACAAGTTTCCAAGCCAGAAACCTGTGCTTTGGTAAATTCTATAGTAGCAAGGCAGTTTTCTTTGGTTTCCATCACGACTTGGTCAGAAAACAGCATCACGTCACTCTTAGTGTTGTCAGGCCCCGAAAAGCATTTTGAGAGCAAGTTGTCACTTAGGCTGTTACTTTTGACCAGAAGCACTCAGAAACAAGTTTCCAAGCCAGAAACATGTGGTTTGGTGAATTCTATAGTAGCATGGCAGTTTCCTCTGGTTTCCATCACTAGTTGGTCAGAAAACAGCATCATGTCACTTTTAGTGTTTTCAGGCCCCGAAAAGCATTTTGAGAGCATGTTGTCACTTAGGCTGTTACTTTTGACCAGAAGCACTCAGAAACAAGTTTCCAAGCCAGAAACATGTGGTTTGGTGAATTCTATAGTAGCAAGACAGTTTCCTGTGGTTTCCATCACTAGTTGGTCAGAAAACAGCATCATGTCACTTTTAGTGTTTTCAGGCCCCGAAAAGCATTTTGAGAGCAAGTTGTCACTTAGGCTGTTACTTTTCACGAGAAGCACTCAGAAACAAGTTTCCAAGCCAGAAACATGTGGTTTGGTGAATTCTATAGTAGCAAGGCAGTTTCGTGTGGTTTCCATCAGTAGTTGGTCAGAAAACAGCATCATGTCACTTTTAGTGCTGTCAGGCCCCGAAAAGCATTTTGAGAGCAAGTTGTCACTTAGGCTGTTACTTTTCACCAGAAGCACTCAGAAACAAGTTTCCAAGCCAGAAACCTGTGGTTTGTTGAATTCTGTAGTAGCATGGCAGTTTCCTGTGGTTTTCATCACTACTTGGTCAGCAAACAGCATCATGTCACTTTTCGTGTTTTCAGGCCCCGAAAAGCATTTTGAGAGCATGTTGTCACTTAGGCTGTTACTTTTGACCAGAAACACTCAGAAACAAGTTTCCAAGCCAGAAACCTGTGGTTTGGTGAATTCTATAGTAGCAAGGCAGTTTCCTCTGGTTTCCATCACTAGTTGGTCAGAAAACAGCATCATGTCACTTTTAGTGTTGTCAGGCCCCGAAAAGCATTTTGAGAGCAAGTTGTCTCTTAGGCTGTTACTTTTGACCAGAAGCACTCAGAAACATGTTTCCAAGCCAGAAACATGTGGTTTGGTGAATTCTATAGTAGCAAGGCAGTTTCGTGTGGTTTCCATCAGTAGTTGGTCAGAAAACAGCATCATGTCACTTTTCGTGTTGTCAGGACCCGAAAAGCATTTTGAGACTTCAAAGACATAAACATTTGGTTTGTTGAATTCTATAGTAGCATGGCAGTTTCCTGTGGTTGTCATCACGAGTTGGTCAGAAAACAGCATCATGTCACTTTTAGTGTTTTCAGGCCCCGAAAAGCATTTTGAGAGCAAGTTGTCACTTAGGCTGTTACTTTTCACGAGAAGCACTCAGAAACAAGTTTCCAAGCCAGAAACATGTGGTTTGGTGAATTCTGTAGTAGCAAGGCAGTTTCCTGTGGTTTCCATCACTAGTTGGTCAGAAAACAGCATCATGTCACTTTTAGTGTTTTCAGGCCCCGAAAAGAATTTTGAGAGCATGTTGTCACTTAGGCTGTTACTTTTGACCAGAAGCACTCAGAAACAAGTTTCCAAGCCAGAAACATGTGGTTTGTTGAATTCTATAGTAGCAAGGCAGTTTCCTGTGGTTTCCATCACGAGTTGGTCAGAAAACAGCACCATGTCACTTTTAGTGTTTTCAGGTCCCGAAAAGCATTTTGAGAGCATGTTGTCACTTACGCTGTTACTTTTGACCAGAAACACTCAGAAACAAGTTTCCAAGCCAGAAACTTGTGCTTTGGTGAATTCTATAGTAGCAAGGCAGTTTCCTGTGGTTTCCATCAGTAGTTGGTCAGAAAACAGCATCATGTCACTTTTATTGTTTTCAGGCCCCGAAAAGCATTTTGAGACTTCCAAGACATATACATTTGGTTTGTTGAATTCTATAGTAGCAAGGCAGTTTCCTGTGGTTTCCATCACTAGTTGGTCAGAAAACAGCATCATGTCACTTTTCGTGTTGTCAGGCCCCGAAAAGCATTTTGAGACTTCCAAGACATAAACATTTGGTTTTTTGAATTCTATAGTAGCATGGCAGTTTCCTCTGGTTGTCATCACGAGTTGGTCAGAAAACAGCATCATGTCACTTTTAGTGTTTTCAGGCCCCGAAAAGCATTTTGAGAGCAAGTTGTCACTTAGGCTGTTACTTTTCACCAGAAGCACTAAGAAACAAGTTTCCAAGCCAGAAACATGTGGTTTGGTGAATTCTATAGTAGCAAGGCAGTTTCCTGTGGTTTCCATCACGAGTTGTTCAGAAAACAGCATCACGTCACTTTTAGTGTTTTCAGGCCCCGAAAAGCATTTTTTGAGAGCATGTTGTTACTTAGGCAGTTACTTTTAACCAGAAGCACTCAGAAACATGTTTCCAAGCCAGAAACATGTGGTTTGGTGAATTCTATAGTAGGAAGACAGTTTCCTGTGGTTTCCATCACGAGTTGGTCAGAAAACAGCATCATGTCACTTTTAGTGTTTTCAGGCCCCGAAAAGCATTTTTAGAGCATGTTGTGACTTAGGCTGTTACTTTTGACCAGAAGCACTCAGAAACAAGTTTCCAAGCCAGAAACCTGTGGTTTGTTGAATTCTGTAGTAGCAAGGCAGTTTCCTGTGGTTTCCATCAGTAGTTGGTCAGAAAACAGCATCATGTCACTTTTAGTGTTTTCAGGCCCCGAAAAGCATTTTGAGAGCATGTTGTCACTTAGGCTGTTACTTTTGACCAGAAGCACTCAGAAACATGTTTCCAAGCCAGAAACATGTGGTTTGGTGAATTCTATAGTAGCAAGGCAGTTTCGTGTGGTTTCCATCAGTAGTTGGTCAGAAAACAGCATCATGTCACTTTTCGTGTTGTCAGGCCCCGAAAAGCATTTTGAGACTTCCAAGACATAAACATTTGGTTTGTTGAATTCTATAGTAGCATGGCAGTTTCCTGTGGTTGTCATCACGAGTTGGTCAGAAAACAGCATCATGTCACTTTTAGTGTTTTCAGGCCCCGAAAAGCATTTTGAGAGCAAGTTGTCACTTAGGCTGTTACTTTTCACGAGAAGCACTCAGAAACAAGTTTCCAAGCCAGAAACATGTGGTTTGGTGAATTCTGTAGTAGCAAGGCAGTTTCCTGTGGTTTCCATCACTAGTTGGTCAGAAAACAGCATCATGTCACTTTTAGTGTTTTCAGGCCCCGAAGAGCATTTTGAGAGCAAGTTGTCACTTAGGCTGTTACTTTTCACGAGAAGCACTCAGAAACAAGTTTCCAAGCCAGAAACATGTGATTTGGTGAATTCTATAGTAGCATGGCAGTTTCCTCTGGTTTCCATCACGAGTTGGTCAGAAAACAGCATCATGTCACTTTTAGTGTTTTCAGGCCCCGAAAAGCATTTTGAGAGCATGTTGTCACTTAGGCTGTTACTTTTGACCAGAAGCACTCAGAAACATGTTTCCAAGCCAGAAACATGTGGTTTGGTGAATTCTATAGTAGCAAGGCAGTTTCCTCTGGTTTCCATCACTAGTTGGTCAGAAAACAGCATCATGTCACTTTTAGTGTTTTCAGGTCCTGAAAAGCATTTTGAGAGCATGTTGTCACTTAGGCTATTACTTTTGACCAGAAACACTCAGAAACAAGTTTCCAAGCCAGAAACCTGTGCTTTGGTAAATTCTATAGTAGCAAGGCAGTTTCCTGTGGTTTCCATCACGAGTTGGTCAGAAAACAGCATCACGTCACTTTTAGTGTTGTCAGGCCCCGAAAAGCATTTTGAGACTTCCAAGACATATACATTTGGTTTGTTGAATTCTATAGTAGCAAGGCAGTTTCCTGTGGTTTCCATCACTAGTTGGTCAGAAAACAGCATCATGTCACTTTTAGTGTTTTCAGGTCCTGAAAAGCATTTTGAGAGCATGTTGTCACTTAGGCTGTTACTTTTGACCAGAAACACTCAGAAACAAGTTTCCAAGCCAGAAACCTGTGATTTGGTAAATTCTATAGTAGCAAGGCAGTTTTCTCTGGTTTCCATCACGACTTGGTCAGAAAACAGCATCACGTCACTCTTATTGTTGTCAGGCCCCGAAAAGCATTTTGAGAGCAAGTTGTCTCTTAGGCTGTTACTTTTCACCAGAAGCACTCAGAAACAAGTTTCCAAGCCAGAAACATGTGGTTTGTTGAATTCTATAGTAGCAAGGCCGTTTCCTGTGGTTTCCATCACTAGTTGGTCAGAAAACAGCATCATGTCACTTTTAGTGTTTTCAGGTCCCGAAAAGCATTTTGAGAGCGAGTTGTCACTTAGGCTGTTACTTTTCACCAGAAGCACTCAGAAACAAGTTTCCAAGCCAGAAACATGTGGTTTGTTGAATTCTATAGTAGCAAGGCAGTTTCCTGTGGTTTCCATCACTAGTTGGTCAGAAAACAGCATCATGTCACTTTTAGTGTTTTCAGGCCCCGAAAAGCATTTTGAGAGCAAGTTGTCACTTAGGCTGTTACTTTTCACCAGAAGCACTCAGAAACAAGTTTCCAAGCCAGAAACATGTGGTTTGGTGAATTCTATAGTAGCAAGGCAGTTTCCTGTGGTTTCCATCACTAGTTGGTCAGAAAACAGCATCATGTCACTTTTAGTGTTGTCAGGCCCCCGAAAAGCATTTTGAGAGCATGTTGTCACTTAGGCTGTTACTTTTGACCAGAAGCACTCAGAAACAAGTTTCCAAGCCAGAAACATGTCGTTTGGTGAATTCTATAGTAGCAAGGCAGTTTCCTGTGGTTTCCATCACTAGTTGGTCAGAAAACAGCATCATGTCACTTTTAGTGTTTTCAGGCCCCGAAAAGCATTTTGAGAGCAAGTTGTCTCTTAGGCTGTTACTTTTCACCAGAAGCACTCAGAAAGAAGTTTCCAAGCCAGAAACATGTGGTTTGGTGAATTCTATAGTAGAAAGGCACTTTCCTGTGGTTTCCATCACTAGTTGGTCAGAAAACAGCATCACGTCACTTTTAGTGTTGTCAGGCCCCGAAAAGCATTTTGAGACTTCCAAGACATAAACATTTGGTTTGTTGAATTCTATAGTAGAATGGCAGTTTCCTCTGGTTGTCATCACGAGTTGGTCAGGAAACAGCATCATGTCACTTTTAGTGTTTTCAGGCCACGAAAAGCATTTTGAGAGCAGGTTGTCACTTAGGCTGTTACTCTTCACCAGAAGCACTCAGAAACAAGTTTCCAAGCCAGAAACATGTGGTTTGGTGAATTCTATAGTAGCAAGGCAGTTTCCTCTGATTTCCATCACGAGTTGGTCAGAAAACAGCATCACGTCACTTATAGTGCTGTCAGGCCCCGAAAAGCATTTTCAGAGCATGTTGTCACTTAGGCTGTTACTTTTGACCAGAAGCACTCAGAAACAAGTTTCCAAGCCAGAAACATGTGGTTTGGTGAATTCTATAGTAGCAAGGCAGTTTCCTGTGGATTCCATCACGAGTTGGTCAGAAAACAGCATCACGTCACTTTTAGTGTTGTCAGGCCCCGAAAAGCATTTTGAGAGCAAGTTGTCACTTAGGCTGTTACTTTTCACCAGAAGAACTCAGAAACAAGTTTCCAAGCCAGAAACATGTGGTTTGGTGAATTCTATAGCAGCAAGGCAGTTTCCTCTGGTTTCCATCACTAGTTGGTCAGAAAACAGCATCATGTCACTTTTAGTGTTGTCAGGCCCCGAAAAGCATTTTGAGAGCAAGTTGTCACTTAGGCTGTTACTTTTGACCAGAAGCACTCAGAAACAAGTTTCCAAGCCAGAAACATGTGGTTTGTTGAATTCTATAGTAGCATGGCAGTTTCCTCTGGTTGTCATCACGAGTTGGTCAGAAAACAGCATCATGTCATTTTTAGTGTTTTCAGGCCCCGAAAGGCATTTTGAGAGCAAGTTGTCACTTAGGCTGTTACTTTTGTCCAGAAGCACTCAGAAACAAGTTTCCAAGCCAGAAACATGTGGTTTGGTGAATTCTATAGTAGCAAGGCAGTTTCCTGTGGTTTCCATCACTAGTTGGTCAGAAAACAGCATCATGTCATTTTTAGTGTTTTCAGGCCCCGAAAGGCATTTTGAGAGCAAGTTGTCACTTAGGCTGTTACTTTTGTCCAGAAGCACTCAGAAACAAGTTTCCAAGCCAGAAACATGTGGTTTGGTGAATTCTATAGTAGCAAGGCAGTTTCCTGTGGTTTCCATCACTAGTTGGTCAGAAAACAGCATCATGTCACTTTTAGTGTTTTCAGGGCCCGAAAAGCATTTTGAGAGCATGTTGTCACTTACGCTGTTACTTTTGACCAGAAGCACTCAGAAACAAGTTTCCAAGCCAGAAACCTGTGCTTTGGTGAATTCTATAGTAGCAAGGCAGTTTCCTGTGGTTTCCATCACGAGTTGGTCAGAAAACAGCATCACGTCACTTTTAGTGTTGTCAGGCCCCGAAAAGCATTTTGAGAGCAAGTTGTCACTTAGGCTGTTACTTTTCACCAGAAACACTCAGAAACAAGTTTCCAAGCCAGAAACATGTGGTTTGGTGAATTCTATAGTAGCAAGGCACTTTCCTGTGTTTTCCATCACGAGTTGGTCAGAAAACAGCATCATGTCACTTTTAGTGTTGTCAGGCCCCGAAAAGCATTTTGAGACTTCCAAGACATAAATATTTGGTTTGTTGAATTCTATAGTAGCAAGGCAGTTTCCTGTGGTTTCCATCACTAGTTGGTCAGAAAACAGCATCATGTCACTTTTAGTGTTTTCAGGTCCTGAAAAGCATTTTGAGAGCATGTTGTCACTTAGGCTGTTACTTTTGACCAGAAACACTCAGAAACAAGTTTCCAAGCCAGAAACATGTGCTTTGGTAAATTCTATAGTAGCAAGGCAGTTTTCTTTGGTTTCCATCACGACTTGGTCAGAAAACAGCATCACGTCACTCTTAGTGTTGTCAGGCCCCGAAAAGCATTTTGAGAGCAAGTTGTCACTTAGGCTGTTACTTTTGACCAGAAGCACTCAGAAACAAGTTTCCAAGCCAGAAACATGTGGTTTGTTGAATTCTATAGTAGCAAGGCAGTTTCCTGTGGTTTCCATCACTAGTTGGTCAGAAAACAGCATCATGTCACTTTTAGTGTTTTCAGGCCCCGAAAAGCATTTTGAGAGCAAGTTGTCACTTAGGCTGTTACTTTTCACGAGAAGCACTCAGAAACAAGTTTCCAAGCCAGAAACATGTGGTTTGGTGAATTCTATAGTAGCATGGCAGTTTCCTCTGGTTTCCATCACTAGTTGGTCAGAAAACAGCATCATGTCACTTTTAGTGTTTTCAGGCCCCGAAAAGCATTTTGAGAGCATGTTGTCACTTAGGCTGTTACTTTTGACCAGAAGCACTCAGAAACAAGTTTCCAAGCCAGAAACATGTGGTTTGGTGAATTCTATAGTAGCAAGGCAGTTTCCTGTGGTTTCCATCACTAGTTGGTCAGAAAACAGCATCATGTCACTTTTAGTGTTTTCAGGCCCCGAAAAGCATTTTGAGAGCAAGTTGTCACTTATGCTGTTACTTTTCACGAGAAGCACTCAGAAACAAGTTTCCAAGCCAGAAACATGTGGTTTGGTGAATTCTATAGTAGCAAGGCAGTTTCGTGTGGTTTCCATCAGTAGTTGGTCAGAAAACAGCATCATGTCACTTTTAGTGCTGTCAGGCCCCGAAAAGCATTTTGAGAGCAAGTTGTCACTTAGGCTGTTACTTTTCACCAGAAGCACTCAGAAACAAGTTTCCAAGCCAGAAACCTGTGGTTTGTTGAATTCTGTAGTAGCATGGCAGTTTCCTGTGGTTTTCATCACTACTTGGTCAGCAAACAGCATCATGTCACTTTTCGTGTTTTCAGGCCCCGAAAAGCATTTTGAGAGCATGTTGTCACTTAGGCTGTTACTTTTGACCAGAAACACTCAGAAACAAGTTTCCAAGCCAGAAACCTGTGGTTTGGTGAATTCTATAGTAGCAAGGCAGTTTCCTCTGGTTTCCATCACTAGTTGGTCAGAAAACAGCATCATGTCACTTTTAGTTTTTTCAGGCCCCGAAAAGCATTTTGAGAGCAAGTTGTCACTTAGGCTGTTACTTTTCACCAGAAGCACTCAGAAACATGTTTACAAGCCAGAAACATGTGGTTTGGTGAATTCTATAGTAGCAAGGCAGTTTCCTGTGGTTTCCATCAGTAGTTGGTCAGAAAACAGCATCATGTCACTTTTAGTGTTTTCAGGCCCCGAAAAGCATTTTGAGACTTCCAAGACATATACATTTGGTTTGTTGAATTCTATAGTAGCAAGGCAGTTTCCTGTGGTTTCCATCACTAGTTGGTCAGAAAACAGCATCATGTCACTTTTCGTGTTGTCAGGCCCCGAAAAGCATTTTGAGACTTCCAAGACATAAACATTTGGTTTTTTGAATTCTATAGTAGCATGGCAGTTTCCTCTGGTTGTCATCACGAGTTGGTCAGAAAACAGCATCATGTCACTTTTAGTGTTTTCAGGCCCCGAAAAGCATTTTGAGAGCAAGTTGTCACTTAGGCTGTTACTTTTCACCAGAAGCACTAAGAAACAAGTTTCCAAGCCAGAAACATGTGGTTTGGTGAATTCTATAGTAGCAAGGCAGTTTCCTGTGGTTTCCATCACGAGTTGTTCAGAAAACAGCATCACGTCACTTTTAGTGTTTTCAGGCCCCGAAAAGCATTTTTTGAGAGCATGTTGTCACTTAGGCAGTTACTTTTAACCAGAAGCACTCAGAAACATGTTTCCAAGCCAGAAACATGTGGTTTGGTGAATTCTATAGTAGGAAGGCAGTTTCCTGTGGTTTCCATCACGAGTTGGTCAGAAAACAGCATCATGTCACTTTTAGTGTTTTCAGGGCCCGAAAAGCATTTTTAGAGCATGTTGTGACTTAGGCTGTTACTTTTGACCAGAAGCACTCAGAAACAAGTTTCCAAGCCAGAAACCTGTGGTTTGTTGAATTCTGTAGTAGCAAGGCAGTTTCCTGTGGTTTCCATCACTAGTTGGTCAGAAAACAGCGTCATGTCACTTTTAGTGTTTTCAGGCCCCGAAGAGCATTTTGAGAGCAAGTTGTCACTTAGGCTGTTACTTTTCACCAGAAGCACTCAGAAACAAGTTTCCAAGCCAGAAAAATGTGGTTTGGTGAATTCTATAGTAGCAAGGCAGTTTCCTGTGGTTTCCATCACTAGTTGGTCAGACAACAGCATCATGTCACTTTTAGTGTTTTCAGGCCCCGAAAAGCATTTTGAGAGCATGTTGTCACTTACGCTGTTACTTTTGACCAGAAGCACTCAGAAACATGTTTCCAAGCCAGAAACATGTGGTTTGGTGAATTCTATAGTAGCAAGGCAGTTTCGTGTGGTTTCCATCAGTAGTTGGTCAGAAAACAGCATCATGTCACTTTTCGTGTTGTCAGGCCCCGAAAAGCATTTTGAGACTTCCAAGACATAAACATTTGGTTTGTTGAATTCTATAGTAGCATGGCAGTTTCCTGTGGTTGTCATCACGAGTTGGTCAGAAAACAGCATCATGTCACTTTTAGTGTTTTCAGGCCCCGAAAAGCATTTTGAGAGCAAGTTGTCACTTAGGCTGTTACTTTTCACGAGAAGCACTCAGAAACAAGTTTCCAAGCCAGAAACATGTGGTTTGGTGAATTCTATAGTAGCAAGGCAGTTTCCTGTGGTTTCCATCACTAGTTGGTCAGAAAACAGCATCACGTCACTTTTAGTGTTGTCAGGCCCCGAAAAGCATTTTTAGAGCATGTTGTGACTTAGGCTGTTACTTTTGACCAGAAGCACTCAGAAACAAGTTTCCAAGCCAGAAACCTGTGGTTTGTTGAATTCTGTAGTAGCAAGGCAGTTTCCTGTGGTTTCCATCACTAGTTGGTCAGAAAACAGCATCATGTCACTTTTAGTGTTTTCAGGCCCCGAAGAGCATTTTGAGAGCAAGTTGTCACTTAGGCTGTTACTTTTCACGAGAAGCACTCAGAAACAAGTTTCCAAGCCAGAAACATGTGGTTTGGTGAATTCTATAGTAGCATGGCAGTTTCCTCTGGTTTCCATCACTAGTTGGTCAGAAAACAGCATCACGTCACTTTTAGTGTTGTCAGGCCCCGAAAAGCATTTTGAGAGCAAGTTGTCACTTAGGCTGTTACTTTTGACCAGAAGCACTCAGAAACAAGTTTCCAAGCCAGAAACCTGTGGTTTGTTGAATTCTGTAGTAGCATGGCAGTTTCCTGTGGTTTTCATCACTACTTGGTCAGCAAACAACATCATGTCACTTTTAGTGTTGTCAGGCCCCGAAAAGCATTTTGAGAGCAAGTTGTCACTTAGGCTGTTACTTTTGACCAGAAGCACTCAGAAACAAGTTTCCAAGCCAGAAACCTGTGGTTTGTTGAATTCTGTAGTAGCATGGCAGTTTCTTGTGGTTTTCATCACTACTTGGTCAGCAAACAACATCATGTCACTTTTAGTGTTGTCAGGCCCCGAAAAGCATTTTGAGAGCAAGTTGTCACTTAGGCTGTTACTTTTGACCAGAAGCACTCAGAAACAAGTTTCCAAGCCAGAAACATGTGGTTTGGTGAATTCTATAGTAGCAAGGCAGTTTCCTGTGGTTTCCATCACTAGTTGGTCAGAAAACAGCATCATGTTACTTTTAGTGTTGTCAGGCCCCCGAAAAGCATTTTGAGAGCATGTTGTCACTTAGGCTGTTACTTTTGACCAGAAGCACTCAGAAACAAGTTTCCAAGCCAGAAACATGTCGTTTGGTGAATTCTATAGTAGCATGGCAGTTTCCTGTGGTTTCCATCACTAGTTGGTCAGAAAACAGCATCATGTCACTTTTCGTGTTGTCAGGCCCCGAAAAGCATTTTGAGACTTCCAAGACATAAACATTTGGTTTGTTGAATTCTATATTAGCATGGCAGTTTCCTCTGGTTGTCATCACGAGTTGGTCAGAAAACAGCATCATGTCACTTTTAGTGTTTTCAGGCCCCGAAAAGCATTTTGAGAGCAAGTTGTCTCTTAGGCTGTTACTTTTCACCAGAAGCACTCAGAAAGAAGTTTCCAAGCCAGAAACATGTGGTTTGGTGAATTCTATAGTAGAAAGGCACTTTCCTGTGGTTTCCATCACTAGTTGGTCAGAAAACAGCATCACGTCACTTTTAGTGTTGTCAGGCCCCGTAAAGCATTTTGAGACTTCCAAGACATAAACATTTGGTTTGTTGAATTCTATAGTAGAATGGCAGTTTCCTCTGGTTGTCATCACGAGTTAGTCAGAAAACAGCATCATGTCACTTTTAGTGTTTTCAGGCCACGAAAAGCATTTTGAGAGCAGGTTGTCACTTAGGCTGTTACTCTTCACCAGAAGCACTCAGAAACAAGTTTCCAAGCCAGAAACATGTGGTTTGGTGAATTCTATAGTAGCAAGGCAGTTTCCTCTGATTTCCATCACGAGTTGGTCAGAAAACAGCATCACGTCACTTATAGTGCTGTCAGGCCCCGAAAAGCATTTTCAGAGCATGTTGTCACTTAGGCTGTTACTTTTGACCAGAAGCACTCAGAAACAAGTTTCCAAGCCAGAAACATGTGGTTTGGTGAATTCTATAGTAGCAAGGCAGTTTCCTCTGGTTTCCATCACGAGTTGGTCAGAAAACAGCATCACGTCACTTTTAGTGTTGTCAGGCCCCGAAAAGCATTTTGAGAGCAAGTTGTCACTTAGGCTGTTACTTTTCACCAGAAGAACTCAGAAACAAGTTTCCAAGCCAGAAACATGTGGTTTGGTGAATTCTATAGTAGCAAGGCAGTTTCCTCTGGTTTCCATCACTAGTTGGTCAGAAAACAGCATCATGTCACTTTTAGTGTTGTCAGGCCCCGAAAAGCATTTTGAGAGCAAGTTGTCACTTAGGCTGTTACTTTTGACCAGAAGCACTCAGAAACAAGTTTCCAAGCCAGAAACATGTGGTTTGTTGAATTCTATAGTAGCATGGCAGTTTCCTCTGGTTGTCATCACGAGTTGGTCAGAAAACAGCATCATGTCATTTTTAGTGTTTTCAGGCCCCAAAAGGCATTTTGAGAGCAAGTTGTCACTTAGGCTGTTACTTTTGTCCTGAAGCACTCAGAAACAAGTTTCCAAGCCAGAAACATGTGGTTTGGTGAATTCTATAGTAGCAAGGCAGTTTCCTGTGGTTTCCATCACGAGTTGGTCAGAAAACAACATCACGTCACTTTTAGTGTTGTCAGGCCCCGAAAAGCATTTTCAGAGCATGTTGTCACTTAGGCTGTTACTTTTCACCAGAAGCACTCAGAAACAAGTTTCCAAGACAGAAACATGTGGTTTGGTGAATTCTATAGTAGCAAGGCACTTTCCTGTGGTTTCCATCACTAGTTGGTCAGAAAACAGCATCACGTCATTTTTAGTGTTGTCAGGCCCCGAAAAGCATTTTGAGACTTCCAAGACATAAACATTTAGTTTGTTGAATTCTATAGTAGCATGGCAGTTTCCTCTGGTTGTCATCACGAGTTGGTCAGAAAACAGTATCATGTCACTTTTAGTGTTTTTCAGGCCCCGAAAAGCATTTTGAGAGGATGTTGTCACTTAGGCTGTTACTTTTGACCAGAAGCACTCAGAAACATGTTTCCAAGCCAGAAACATGTGGTTTGGTGAATTCTGTAGTAGCATGGCAGTTTCCTGTGGTTTTCATCACTACTTGGTCAGCAAACAGCATCATGTCACTTTTAGTGTTTTCAGGCTCCGAAGAGCATTTTGAGAGCAAGTTGTCACTTAGGCTGTTACTTTTCACCACAAGCACTCAGAAACAAGTTTCCAAGCCAGAAACATGTGGTTTGGTGAATTCTATAGTAGCAAGGCAGTTTCCTGTGGTTTCCATCACTAGTTGGTCAGAAAACAGCATCACGTCACTTTTAGTGTTGTCAGGCCCCGAAAAGCATTTTGAGACTTCCAAGACATAAATATTTGGTTTGTTGAATTCTATAGTAGCAAGGCAGTTTCCTGTGGTTTCCATCACTAGTTGGTCAGAAAACAGCATCATGTCACTTTTAGTGTTTTCAGGTCCTGAAAAGCATTTTGAGAGCATGTTGTCACTTAGGCTGTTACTTTTGACCAGAAACACTCAGAAACAAGTTTCCAAGCCAGAAACCTGTGCTTTGGTAAATTCTATAGTAGCAAGGCAGTTTTCTTTGGTTTCCATCACGACTTGGTCAGAAAACAGCATCACGTCACTCTTAGTGTTGTCAGGCCCCGAAAAGCATTTTGAGAGCAAGTTGTCACTTAGGCTGTTACTTTTGACCAGAAGCACTCAGAAACAAGTTTCCAAGCCAGAAACATGTGGTTTGGTGAATTCTATAGTAGCATGGCAGTTTCCTCTGGTTTCCATCACTAGTTGGTCAGAAAACAGCATCATGTCACTTTTAGTGTTTTCAGGCCCCGAAAAGCATTTTGAGAGCATGTTGTCACTTAGGCTGTTACTTTTGACCAGAAGCACTCAGAAACAAGTTTCCAAGCCAGAAACATGTGGTTTGGTGAATTCTATAGTAGCAAGACAGTTTCCTGTGGTTTCCATCACTAGTTGGTCAGAAAACAGCATCATGTCACTTTTAGTGTTTTCAGGCCCCGAAAAGCATTTTGAGAGCAAGTTGTCACTTAGGCTGTTACTTTTCACGAGAAGCACTCAGAAACAAGTTTCCAAGCCAGAAACATGTGGTTTGGTGAATTCTATAGTAGCAAGGCAGTTTCGTGTGGTTTCCATCAGTAGTTGGTCAGAAAACAGCATCATGTCACTTTTAGTGCTGTCAGGCCCCGAAAAGCATTTTGAGAGCAAGTTGTCACTTAGGCTGTTACTTTTCACCAGAAGCACTCAGAAACAAGTTTCCAAGCCAGAAACCTGTGGTTTGTTGAATTCTGTAGTAGCATGGCAGTTTCCTGTGGTTTTCATCACTACTTGGTCAGCAAACAGCATCATGTCACTTTTCGTGTTTTCAGGCCCCGAAAAGCATTTTGAGAGCATGTTGTCACTTAGGCTGTTACTTTTGACCAGAAACACTCAGAAACAAGTTTCCAAGCCAGAAACCTGTGGTTTGGTGAATTCTATAGTAGCAAGGCAGTTTCCTCTGGTTTCCATCACTAGTTGGTCAGAAAACAGCATCATGTCACTTTTAGTGTTGTCAGGCCCCGAAAGCATTTTGAGAGCAAGTTGTCTCTTAGGCTGTTACTTTTGACCAGAAGCACTCAGAAACATGTTTCCAAGCCAGAAACATGTGTTTGGTGAATTCTATAGTAGCAAGGCAGTTTCGTGTGGTTTCCATCAGTAGTTGGTCAGAAAACAGCATCATGTCACTTTTCGTGTTGTCAGGACCCGAAAAGCATTTTGAGACTTCAAAGACATAAACATTTGGTTTGTTGAATTCTATAGTAGCATGGCAGTTTCCTGTGGTTGTCATCACGAGTTGGTCAGAAAACAGCATCATGTCACTTTTAGTGTTTTCAGGCCCCGAAAAGCATTTTGAGAGCAAGTTGTCACTTAGGCTGTTACTTTTCACGAGAAGCACTCAGAAACAAGTTTCCAAGCCAGAAACATGTGGTTTGGTGAATTCTGTAGTAGCAAGGCAGTTTCCTGTGGTTTCCATCACTAGTTGGTCAGAAAACAGCATCATGTCACTTTTAGTGTTTTCAGGCCCCGAAAAGAATTTGAGAGCATGTTGTCACTTAGGCTGTTACTTTTGACCAGAAGCACTCAGAAACAAGTTTCCAAGCCAGAAACATGTGGTTTGTTGAATTCTATAGTAGCAAGGCAGTTTCCTGTGGTTTCCATCACGAGTTGGTCAGAAACAGCACCATGTCACTTTTAGTGTTTTCAGGTCCCGAAAAGCATTTTGAGAGCATGTTGTCACTTACGCTGTTACTTTGACCAGAAACACTCAGAAACAAGTTTCCAAGCCAGAAACTTGTGCTTTGGTGAATTCTATAGTAGCAAGGCAGTTCCTGTGGTTTCCATCAGTAGTTGGTCAGAAAACAGCATCATGTCACTTTTATTGTTTTCAGGCCCGAAAAGCATTTTGAGACTTCCAAGACATATACATTTGGTTTGTTGAATTCTATAGTAGCAAGGCAGTTTCCTGTGGTTTCCATCACTAGTTGGTCAGAAAACAGCATCATGTCACTTTTCGTGTTGTCAGGCCCGAAAAGCATTTTGAGACTTCCAAGACATAAACATTTGGTTTTTTGAATTCTATAGTAGCATGGCAGTTTCCTCTGGTTGTCATCACGAGTTGGTCAGAAAACAGCATCATGTCACTTTTAGTGTTTTCAGGCCCCGAAAAGCATTTTGAGAGCAAGTTGTCACTTAGGCTGTTACTTTTCACCAGAAGCACTAAGAACAAGTTTCCAAGCCAGAAACATGTGGTTTGGTGAATTCTATAGTAGCAAGGCAGTTTCCTGTGGTTTCCATCACGAGTTGTTCAGAAAACAGCATCACGTCACTTTTAGTGTTTTCAGGCCCCGAAAAGCATTTTTTGAGAGCATGTTGTTACTTAGGCAGTTACTTTTAACCAGAAGCACTCAGAAACATGTTTCCAAGCCAGAAACATGTGGTTTGGTGAATTCTATAGTAGGAAGACAGTTTCCTGTGGTTTCCATCACGAGTTGGTCAGAAAACAGCATCATGTCACTTTAGTGTTTTCAGGCCCCGAAAAGCATTTTAGAGCATGTTGTGACTTAGGCTGTTACTTTTGACCAGAAGCACTCAGAAACAAGTTTCCAAGCCAGAAAACCTGTGGTTTGTTGAATTCTGTAGTAGCAAGGCAGTTTCCTGTGGTTTCCATCACTAGTTGGTCAGAAAACAGCATCATGTCACTTTTAGTGTTTTCAGGCCCCGAAAAGCATTTTGAGAGCATGTTGTCACTTAGGCTGTTACTTTTGACCAGAAGCACTCAGAAACATGTTTCCAAGCCAGAAACATGTGGTTTGGTGAATTCTATAGTAGCAAGCAGTTTCGTGTGGTTTCCATCAGTAGTTGGTCAGAAAACAGCATCATGTCACTTTTCGTGTTGTCAGGCCCGAAAAGCATTTTGAGACTTCCAAGACATAAACATTTGGTTTGTTGAATTCTATAGTAGCATGGCAGTTTCCTGTGGTTGTCATCACGAGTTGGTCAGAAAACAGCATCATGTCACTTTTAGTGTTTTCAGGCCCGAAAAGCATTTTGAGAGCAAGTTGTCACTTAGGCTGTTACTTTTCACGAGAAGCACTCAGAAACAAGTTTCCAAGCCAGAAACATGTGGTTTGGTGAATTCTGTAGTAGCAAGGCAGTTTCCTGTGGTTTCCATCACTAGTTGGTCAGAAAACAGCATCATGTCACTTTTAGTGTTTTCAGGCCCCGAAGAGCATTTTGAGAGCAAGTTGTCACTTAGGCTGTTACTTTTCACGAGAAGCACTCAGAAACAAGTTTCCAAGCCAGAAACATGTGATTTGGTGAATTCTATAGTAGCATGGCAGTTTCCTCTGGTTTCCATCACGAGTTGGTCAGAAAACAGCATCATGTCACTTTTAGTGTTTTCAGGCCCCGAAAAGCATTTGAGAGCATGTTGTCACTTAGGCTGTTACTTTTGACCAGAAGCACTCAGAAACATGTTTCCAAGCCAGAAACATGTGGTTTGGTGAATTCTATAGTAGCAAGGCAGTTTCCTCTGGTTTCCATCACTAGTTGGTCAGAAAACAGCATCATGTCACTTTTAGTGTTTTCAGGTCCTGAAAAGCATTTTGAGAGCATGTTGTCACTTAGGCTATTACTTTTGACCAGAAACACTCAGAACAAGTTTCCAAGCCAGAAACCTGTGCTTTGGTAAATTCTATAGTAGCAAGGCAGTTTCCTCTGGTTTCCATCACTAGTTGGTCAGAAAACAGCATCATGTCACTTTTAGTGTTGTCAGGCCCCGAAAAGCATTTTCAGAGCATGTTGTCACTTAGGCTGTTACTTTTGACCAGAAGCACTCAGAAACAAGTTTCCAAGCCAGAAACCTGTGGTTTGTTGAATTCTGTAGTAGCATGGCAGTTTCCTGTGGTTTTCATCACTACTTGGTCAGCAAACAACATCATGTCACTTTTAGTGTTGTCAGGGCCCGAAAAGCATTTTGACAGCATGTTGTCACTTAGGCTGTTACTTTTGTCCAGAAGCACTCAGAAACGAGTTTCCAAGCCAGAAACGTGTACTTTGGTGAAGTCTATAGTAGCAAGGCAGTTTCTTCTGGTTTTCATCACTAGTTGGTCAGAAAACAGCAACATGTCACTTTTAGTGTTTTCAGGGCCCGAAAAGCATTTTGACAGCCTGTTGTCACTTAGGCTGTTACTTTTCACCAAAAGCACTCAGAAACGAGTTTCCAAGCCAGAAACGTGTACTTTGGTGAAGTCTATAGTAGCAAGGCAGTTTCTTCTGGTTTTCATCACTAGTTGGTCAGAAAACAGCAACATGTCACTTTTAGTATTTTCAGGGCCCGAAAAGCATTTTGACAGCATGTTGTCACTTAGGCTGTTACTTTTGTCCAGAAGCACTCAGAAACGAGTTTCCAAGCCAGAAACGTTGTACTTTGGTGAAGTCTATAGTAGCAAGGCAGTTTCTTCTGGTTTTCATCACTAGTTGGTCAGAAAACAGCAACATGTCACTTTTAGTGTTTTCAGGGCCCGAAAAGCATTTTGACAGCATGTTGTCACTTAGGCTGTTACTTTTGTCCAGAAGCACTCAGAAACGAGTTTCCAAGCCAGAAACGTTGTACTTTGGTGAAGTCTATAGTAGCAAGGCAGTTTCTTCTGGTTTTCATCACTAGTTGGTCAGAAAACAGCAACATGTCACTTTTAGTGTTTTCAGGGCCCGAAAAGCATTTTGACAGCATGTTGTCACTTAGGCTGTTACTTTTCACCAAAAGCACTCAGAAACGAGTTTCCAAGCCAGAAACGTGTACTTTGGTGAAGTCTATAGTAGCAAGGCAGTTTCTTCTGGTTTTCATCACTAGTTGGTCAGAAAACAGCAACATGTCACTTTTAGTGTTTTCAGGGCCCGAAAAGCATTTTGACAGCATGTTGTCACTTAGGCTGTTACTTTTGTCCAGAAGCACTCAGAAACGAGTTTCCAAGCCAGAAACATGTACTTTGGTGAAGTCTATAGTAGCAAGGCAGTTTCTTCTGGTTTTCATCACTAGTTGGTCAGAAAACAGCAACATGTCACTTTTAGTGTTTTCAGGGCCCGAAAAGCATTTTGACAGCATGTTGTCACTTAGGCTGTTACTTTTGTCCAGAAGCACTCAGAAACGAGTTTCCAAGCCAGAAACATGTACTTTGGTGAAGTCTATAGTAGCAAGGCAGTTTCTTCTGGTTTTCATCACTAGTTGGTCAGAAAACAGCAACATGTCACTTTTAGTGTTTTCAGGGCCCGAAAAGCATTTTGACAGCATGTTGTCACTTAGGCTGTTACTTTTGTCCAGAAGCACTCAGAAACGAGTTTCCAAGCCAGAAACGTTGTACTTTGGTGAAGTCTATAGTAGCAAGGCAGTTTCTTCTGGTTTTCATCACTAGTTGGTCAGAAAACAGCAACATGTCACTTTTAGTGTTTTCAGGGCCCGAAAAGCATTTTGACAGCATGTTGTCACTTAGGCTGTTACTTTTGTCCAGAAGCACTCAGAAACGAGTTTCCAAGCAGAAACGTGTACTTTGGTGAAGTCTATAGTAGCAAGGCAGTTTCTTCTGGTTTCCATCACTAGTTGGTCAGAAAACAGCAACATGTCACTTTTAGTGTTTTCAGGGCCCGAAAAGCATTTTGACAGCATGTTGTCACTTAGGCTGTTACTTTTGTCCAGAAGCACTCAGAAACGAGTTTCCAAGCCAGAAACATGTACTTTGGTGAAGTCTATAGTAGCAAGGCAGTTTCTTCTGGTTTTCATCACTAGTTGGTCAGAAAACAGCAACATGTCACTTTTAGTGTTTTCAGGGCCGAAAAGCATTTTGACAGCATGTTGTCACTTAGGCTGTTACTTTTGTCCAGAAGCACTCAGAAACAAGTTTCCAAGCCAGAAACGTGTACTTTGGTGAAGTCTATAGTAGCAAGGCAGTTTCTTCTGGTTTTCATCACTAGTTGGTCAGAAAACAGCAACATGTCACTTTTAGTGTTTTCAGGGCCCGAAAAGCATTTTGACAGCATGTTGTCACTTAGGCTGTTACTTTTGTCCAGAAGCACTCAGAAACGAGTTTCCAAGCCAGAAACGTGTACTTTGGTGAAGTCTATAGTAGCAAGGCAGTTTCTTCTGGTTTCCATCACTAGTTGGTCAGAAAACAGCAACATGTCACTTTTAGTGTTTTCAGGGCCCGAAAAGCATTTTGACAGCATGTTGTCACTTAGGCTGTTACTTTTCACCAAAAGCACTCAGAAACGAGTTTCCAAGCCAGAAACTTGTACTTTGGTGAAGTCTATAGTAGCAAGGCAGTTTCTTCTGGTTTTCATCACTAGTTGGTCAGAAAACAGCAACATGTCACTTTTAGTATTTTCAGGGCCCGAAAAGCATTTTGACAGCATGTTGTCACTTAGGCTGTTACTTTTGTCCAGAAGCACTCAGAAACGAGTTTCCAAGCCAGAAACGTGTACTTTGGTGAAGTCTATAGTAGCAAGGCAGTTTCTTCTGGTTTTCATCACTAGTTGGTCAGAAAACAGCAACATGTCACTTTTAGTGTTTTCAGGGCCCGAAAAGCATTTTGACAGCATGTTGTCACTTAGGCTGTTACTTTTCACCAAAAGCACTCAGAAACGAGTTTCCAAGCCAGAAACGTGTACTTTGGTGAAGTCTATAGTAGCAAGGCAGTTTCTTCTGGTTTTCATCACTAGTTGGTCAGAAAACAGCAACATGTCACTTTTAGTGTTTTCAGGGCCCGAAAAGCATTTTGACAGCATGTTGTCACTTAGGCTGTTACTTTTGTCCAGAAGCACTCAGAAACGAGTTTCCAAGCCAGAAACATGTACTTTGGTGAAGTCTATAGTAGCAAGGCAGTTTCTTCTGGTTTTCATCACTAGTTGGTCAGAAAACAGCAACATGTCACTTTTAGTGTTTTCAGGGCCCGAAAAGCATTTTGACAGCCTGTTGTCACTTAGGCTGTTACTTTTCACCAAAAGCACTCAGAAACGAGTTTCCAAGCCAGAAACGTGTACTTTGGTGAAGTCTATAGTAGCAAGGCAGTTTCTTCTGGTTTTCATCACTAGTTGGTCAGAAAACAGCAACATGTCACTTTTAGTATTTTCAGGGCCCGAAAAGCATTTTGACAGCATGTTGTCACTTAGGCTGTTACTTTTGTCCAGAAGCACTCAGAAACGAGTTTCCAAGCCAGAAACATGTACTTTGGTGAAGTCTATAGTAGCAAGGCAGTTTCTTCTGGTTTTCATCACTAGTTGGTCAGAAAACAGCAACATGTCACTTTTAGTGTTTTCAGGGCCCGAAAAGCATTTTGACAGCCTGTTGTCACTTAGGCTGTTACTTTTCACCAAAAGCACTCAGAAACGAGTTTCCAAGCCAGAAACGTGTACTTTGGTGAAGTCTATAGTAGCAAGGCAGTTTCTTCTGGTTTTCATCACTAGTTGGTCAGAAAACAGCAACATGTCACTTTTAGTATTTTCAGGGCCCGAAAAGCATTTTGACAGCATGTTGTCACTTAGGCTGTTACTTTTGTCCAGAAGCACTCAGAAACGAGTTTCCAAGCCAGAAACATGTACTTTGGTGAAGTCTATAGTAGCAAGGCAGTTTCTTCTGGTTTCATCACTAGTTGGTCAGAAAACAGCAACATGTCACTTTTAGTGTTTTCAGGGCCCGAAAGCATTTTGACAGCATGTTGTCACTTAGGCTGTTACTTTTGTCCAGAAGCACTCAGAAACGAGTTTCCAAGCCAGAAACGTGTACTTTGGTGAAGTCTATAGTAGCAAGGCAGTTTCTTCTGGTTTTCATCACTAGTTGGTCAGAAAACAGCAACATGTCACTTTTAGTGTTTCAGGGCCGAAAAGCATTTTGACAGCATGTTGTCACTTAGGCTGTTACTTTTGTCCAGAAGCACTCAGAAACGAGTTTCCAAGCCAGAAACATGTACTTTGGTGAAGTCTATAGTAGCAAGGCAGTTTCTTCTGGTTTTCATCACTAGTTGGTCAGAAACAGCAACATGTCACTTTTAGTGTTTTCAGGGCCCGAAAAGCATTTTGACAGCATGTTGTCACTTAGGCTGTTACTTTTGTCCAGAAGCACTCAGAAACGAGTTTCCAAGCCAGAAACGTGTACTTTGGTGAAGTCTATAGTAGCAAGGCAGTTTCTTCTGGTTTTCATCACTAGTTGGTCAGAAAACAGCAACATGTCACTTTTAGTGTTTTCAGGGCCCGAAAAGCATTTTGACAGCATGTTGTCACTTAGGCTGTTACTTTTGTCCAGAAGCACTCAGAAACGAGTTTCCAAGCCAGAAACATGTACTTTGGTGAAGTCTATAGTAGCAAGGCAGTTTCTTCTGGTTTTCATCACTAGTTGGTCAGAAAACAGCAACATGTCACTTTTAGTGTTTTCAGGGCCCGAAAAGCAATTTGACAGCATGTTGTCACTTAGGCTGTTACTTTTGTCCAGAAGCACTCAGAAACGAGTTTCCAAGCCAGAAACGTGTACTTTGGTGAAGTCTATAGTAGCAAGGCAGTTTCTTCTGGTTTTCATCACTAGTTGGTCAGAAAACAGCAACATGTCACTTTTAGTGTTTTCAGGGCCCGAAAAGCATTTTGACAGCATGTTGTCACTTAGGCTGTTACTTTTGTCCAGAAGCACTCAGAAACGAGTTTCCAAGCCAGAAACGTGTACTTTGGTGAAGTCTATAGTAGCAAGGCAGTTTCTTCTGGTTTCCATCACTAGTTGGTCAGAAAACAGCAACATGTCACTTTTAGTGTTTTCAGGGCCCGAAAAGCATTTTGACAGCATGTTGTCACTTAGGCTGTTACTTTTGTCCAGAAGCACTCAGAAACGAGTTTCCAAGCCAGAAACATGTACTTTGGTGAAGTCTATAGTAGCAAGGCAGTTTCTTCTGGTTTTCATCACTAGTTGGTCAGAAAACAGCAACATGTCACTTTTAGTGTTTTCAGGGCCCGAAAAGCATTTTGACAGCATGTTGTCACTTAGGCTGTTACTTTTGTCCAGAAGCACTCAGAAACGAGTTTCCAAGCCAGAAACGTGTACTTTGGTGAAGTCTATAGTAGCAAGGCAGTTTCTTCTGGTTTTCATCACTAGTTGGTCAGAAAACAGCAACATGTCACTTTTAGTGTTTTCAGGGCCCGAAAAGCATTTTGACAGCATGTTGTCACTTAGGCTGTTACTTTTCACCAAAAGCACTCAGAAACGAGTTTCCAAGCCAGAAACGTGTACTTTGGTGAAGTCTATAGTAGCAAGGCAGTTTCTTCTGGTTTTCATCACTAGTTGGTCAGAAAACAGCAACATGTCACTTTTAGTGTTTTCAGGGCCCGAAAAGCATTTTGACAGCATGTTGTCACTTAGGCTGTTACTTTTCACCAAAAGCACTCAGAAACGAGTTTCCAAGCCAGAAACGTGTACTTTGGTGAAGTCTATAGTAGCAAGGCAGTTTCTTCTGGTTTTCATCACTAGTTGGTCAGAAAACAGCAACATGTCACTTTTAGTATTTTCAGGGCCCGAAAAGCATTTTGACAGCATGTTGTCACTTAGGCTGTTACTTTTGTCCAGAAGCACTCAGAAACGAGTTTCCAAGCCAGAAACATGTACTTTGGTGAAGTCTATAGTAGCAAGGCAGTTTCTTCTGGTTTTCATCACTAGTTGGTCAGAAAACAGCAACATGTCACTTTTAGTGTTTTCAGGGCCCGAAAAGCATTTTGACAGCATGTTGTCACTTAGGCTGTTACTTTTGTCCAGAAGCACTCAGAAACGAGTTTCCAAGCCAGAAACATGTACTTTGGTGAAGTCTATAGTAGCAAGGCAGTTTCTTCTGGTTTTCATCACTAGTTGGTCAGAAAACAGCAACATGTCACTTTTAGTGTTTTCAGGGCCCGAAAAGCATTTTGACAGCATGTTGTCACTTAGGCTGTTACTTTTGTCCAGAAGCACTCAGAAACGAGTTTCCAAGCCAGAAACATGTACTTTGGTGAAGTCTATAGTAGCAAGGCAGTTTCTTCTGGTTTTCATCACTAGTTGGTCAGAAAACAGCAACATGTCACTTTTAGTGTTTTCAGGGCCCGAAAAGCATTTTGACAGCATGTTGTCACTTAGGCTGTTACTTTTGTCCAGAAGCACTCAGAAACGAGTTTCCAAGCCAGAAACGTGTACTTTGGTAAAGTCTGTAGTAGCAAGGCAGTTTCTTCTGGTTTTCATCACTAGTTGGTCAGAAAACAGCAACATGTCACTTTTAGTGTTTTCAGGGCCCGAAAAGCATTTTGACAGCATGTTGTCACTTAGGCTGTTACTTTTCACCAAAAGCACTCAGAAACGAGTTTCCAAGCCAGAAACGTGTACTTTGGTGAAGTCTATAGTAGCAAGGCAGTTTCTTCTGGTTTCCATCACTAGTTGGTCAGAAAACAGCAACATGTCACTTTTAGTGTTTTCAGGGCCCGAAAAGCATTTTGACAGCATGTTGTCACTTAGGCTGTTACTTTTCACCAAAAGCACTCAGAAACGAGTTTCCAAGCCAGAAACGTGTACTTTGGTGAAGTCTATAGTAGCAAGGCAGTTTCTTCTGGTTTTCATCACTAGTTGGTCAGAAAACAGCAACATGTCACTTTTAGTGTTTTCAGGGCCCGAAAAGCATTTTGACAGCATGTTGTCACTTAGGCTGTTACTTTTCACCAAAAGCACTCAGAAACGAGTTTCCAAGCCAGAAACGTGTACATTGGTGAAGTCTATAGTAGCAAGGCAGTTTCTTCTGGTTTTCATCACTAGTTGGTCAGAAAACAGCAACATGTCACTTTTAGTGTTTTCAGGGCCCGAAAAGCATTTTGACAGCATGTTGTCACTTAGGCTGTTACTTTTGTCCAGAAGCACTCAGAAACGAGTTTCCAAGCCAGAAACGTGTACTTTGGTGAAGTCTATAGTAGCAAGGCAGTTTCTTCTGGTTTTCATCACTAGTTGGTCAGAAAACAGCAACATGTCACTTTTAGTGTTTTCAGGGCCCGAAAAGCATTTTGACAGCATGTTGTCACTTAGGCTGTTACTTTTCACCAAAAGCACTCAGAAACGAGTTTCCAAGCCAGAAACGTGTACATTGGTGAAGTCTATAGTAGCAAGGCAGTTTCTTCTGGTTTTCATCACTAGTTGGTCAGAAAACAGCAACATGTCACTTTTAGTGTTTTCAGGGCCCGAAAAGCATTTTGACAGCATGTTGTCACTTAGGCTGTTACTTTTGTCCAGAAGCACTCAGAAACGAGTTTCCAAGCCAGAAACGTGTACTTTGGTGAAGTCTATAGTAGCAAGGCAGTTTCTTCTGGGTTTCATCACTAGTTGGTCAGAAAACAGCAACATGTCACTTTTAGTGTTTTCAGGGCCCGAAAAGCATTTTGACAGCATGTTGTCACTTAGGCTGTTACTGTTGTCCAGAAGCACTCAGAAACGAGTTTCCAAGCCAGAAACGTGTACTTTGGTGAAGTCTATAGTAGCAAGGCAGTTTCTTCTGGTTTCCATCACTAGTTGGTCAGAAAACAGCAACATGTCACTTTTAGTGTTTTCAGGGCCCGAAAAGCATTTTGACAGCATGTTGTCACTTAGGCTGTTACTTTTCACCAAAAGCACTCAGAAACGAGTTTCCAAGCCAGAAACGTGTACTTTGGTGAAGTCTATAGTAGCAAGGCAGTTTCTTCTGGTTTTCATCACTAGTTGGTCAGAAAACAGCAACATGTCACTTTTAGTGTTTTCAGGGCCCGAAAAGCATTTTGACAGCATGTTGTCACTTAGGCTGTTACTTTTGTCCAGAAGCACTCAGAAACGAGTTTCCAAGCCAGAAACATGTACTTTGGTGAAGTCTATAGTAGCAAGGCAGTTTCTTCTGGTTTTCATCACTAGTTGGTCAGAAAACAGCAACATGTCACTTTTAGTGTTTTCAGGGCCCGAAAAGCATTTTGACAGCATGTTGTCACTTAGGCTGTTACTTTTGTCCAGAAGCACTCAGAAACGAGTTTCCAAGCCAGAAACGTGTACTTTGGTGAAGTCTATAGTAGCAAGGCAGTTTCTTCTGGTTTTCATCACTAGTTGGTCAGAAAACAGCAACATGTCACTTTTAGTGTTTTCAGGGCCCGAAAAGCATTTTGACAGCATGTTGTCACTTAGGCTGTTACTTTTCACCAAAAGCACTCAGAAACGAGTTTCCAAGCCAGAAACGTGTACTTTGGTGAAGTCTATAGTAGCAAGGCAGTTTCTTCTGGTTTTCATCACTAGTTGGTCAGAAAACAGCAACATGTCACTTTTAGTGTTTTCAGGGCCCGAAAAGGCATTTTGACAGCATGTTGTCACTTAGGCTGTTACTTTTCACCAAAAGCACTCAGAAACGAGTTTCCAAGCCAGAAACGTGTACTTTGGTGAAGTCTATAGTAGCAAGGCAGTTTCTTCTGGTTTTCATCACTAGTTGGTCAGAAAACAGCAACATGTCACTTTTAGTGTTTTCAGGGCCCGAAAAGCATTTTGACAGCATGTTGTCACTTAGGCTGTTACTTTTGTCCAGAAGCACTCAGAAACGAGTTTCCAAGCCAGAAACGTGTACTTTGGTGAAGTCTATAGTAGCAAGGCAGTTTCTTCTGGTTTTCATCACTAGTTGGTCAGAAAACAGCAACATGTCACTTTTAGTGTTTTCAGGGCCCGAAAAGCATTTTGACAGCATGTTGTCACTTAGGCTGTTACTTTTCACCAAAAGCACTCAGAAACGAGTTTCCAAGCAAGAAACGTGTACATTGGTGAAGTCTATAGTAGCAAGGCAGTTTCTTCTGGTTTTCATCACTAGTTGGTCAGAAAACAGCAACATGTCACTTTTAGTGTTTTCAGGGCCCGAAAAGCATTTTGACAGCATGTTGTCACTTAGGCTGTTACTTTTCACCAAAAGCACTCAGAAACGAGTTTCCAAGCCAGAAACGTGTACTTTGGTGAAGTCTATAGTAGCAAGGCAGTTTCTTCTGGTTTTCATCACTAGTTGGTCAGAAAACAGCAACATGTCACTTTTAGTGTTTTCAGGGCCCGAAAAGCATTTTGACAGCATGTTGTCACTTAGGCTGTTACTTTTGTCCAGAAGCACTCAGAAACGAGTTTCCAAGCCAGAAACGTGTACTTTGGTGTAGTCTATAGTAGCAAGGCAGTTTCTTCTGGTTTTCATCACTAGTTGGTCAGAAAACAGCAACATGTCACTTTTAACATGTCACTTTTAGTGTTTTCAGGGCCGAAAAGCATTTTGACAGCATGTTGTCACTTAGGCTGTTACTTTTGTCCAGAAGCACTCAGAAACGAGTTTCCAAGCCAGAAACATGTACTTTGGTGAAGTCTATAGTAGCAAGGCAGTTTCTTCTGGTTTTCATCACTAGTTGGTCAGAAAACAGCAACATGTCACTTTTAGTGTTTTCAGGGCCCGAAAAGCATTTTGACAGCATGTTGTCACTTAGGCTGTTACTTTTCACCAAAAGCACTCAGAAACGAGTTTCCAAGCCAGAAACGTGTACTTTGGTGAAGTCTATAGTAGCAAGGCAGTTTCTTCTGGTTTTCATCACTAGTTGGTCAGAAAACAGCAACATGTCACTTTTAGTGTTTTCAGGGCCCGAAAAGCATTTTGACAGCATGTTGTCACTTAGGCTGTTACTTTTCACCAAAAGCACTCAGAAACGAGTTTCCAAGCCAGAAACGTGTACTTTGGTGAAGTCTATAGTAGCAAGGCAGTTTCTTCTGGTTTTCATCACTAGTTGGTCAGAAAACAGCAACATGTCACTTTTAGTGTTTTCAGGGGCCCGAAAAGCATTTTGACAGCATGTTGTCACTTAGGCTGTTACTTTTGTCCAGAAGCACTCAGAAACGAGTTTCCAAGCCAGAAAACGTGTACTTTGGTGAAGTCTATAGTAGCAAGGCAGTTTCTTCTGGTTTTCATCACTAGTTGGTCAGAAAACAGCAACATGTCACTTTTAGTGTTTTCAGGGCCCGAAAAGCATTTGACAGCATGTTGTCACTTAGGCTGTTACTTTTCACCAAAAGCACTCAGAAACGAGTTTCCAAGCCAGAAACGTGTACTTTGGTGAAGTCTATAGTAGCAAGGCAGTTTCTTCTGGTTTTCATCACTAGTTGGTCAGAAAACAGCAACATGTCACTTTTAGTGTTTTCAGGGCCCGAAAAGCATTTTGACAGCATGTTGTCACTTAGGCTGTTACTTTTGTCCAGAAGCACTCAGAAACGATTTTCCAAGCCAGAAACATGTACTTTGGGTGAAGTCTATAGTAGCAAGGCAGTTTCTTCTGGTTTTCATCAGTAGTTGGTCAGAAAACAGCAACATGTCACTTTTAGTGTTTTCAGGGCCCGAAAAGCATTTTGACAGCCTGTTGTCACTTAGGCTGTTACTTTTCACCAAAAGCACTCAGAAACGAGTTTCCAAGCCAGAAACGTGTACTTTGGTGAAGTCTATAGTAGCAAGGCAGTTTCTTCTGGTTTTCATCACTAGTTGGTCAGAAAACAGCAACATGTCACTTTTAGTATTTTCAGGGCCCGAAAAGCATTTTGACAGCATGTTGTCACTTAGGCTGTTACTTTTGTCCAGAAGCACTCAGAAACGAGTTTCCAAGCCAGAAACATGTACTTTGGTGAAGTCTATAGTAGCAAGGCAGTTTCTTCTGGTTTTCATCACTAGTTGGTCAGAAAACAGCAACATGTCACTTTTAGTGTTTTCAGGGCCCGAAAAGCATTTTGACAGCCTGTTGTCACTTAGGCTGTTACTTTTCACCAAAAGCACTCAGAAACGAGTTTCCAAGCCAGAAACGTGTACTTTGGTGAAGTCTATAGTAGCAAGGCAGTTTCTTCTGGTTTTCATCACTAGTTGGTCAGAAAACAGCAACATGTCACTTTTAGTATTTTCAGGGCCCGAAAAGCATTTTGACAGCATGTTGTCACTTAGGCTGTTACTTTTGTCCAGAAGCACTCAGAAACGAGTTTCCAAGCCAGAAACATGTACTTTGGTGAAGTCTATAGTAGCAAGGCAGTTTCTTCTGGTTTTCATCACTAGTTGGTCAGAAAACAGCAACATGTCACTTTTAGTGTTTTCAGGGCCCGAAAAGCATTTTGACAGCATGTTGTCACTTAGGCTGTTACTTTTGTCCAGAAGCACTCAGAAACGAGTTTCCAAGCCAGAAACGTGTACTTTGGTGAAGTCTATAGTAGCAAGGCAGTTTCTTCTGGTTTTCATCACTAGTTGGTCAGAAAACAGCAACATGTCACTTTTAGTGTTTTCAGGGCCCGAAAAGCATTTTGACAGCATGTTGTCACTTAGGCTGTTACTTTTGTCCAGAAGCACTCAGAAACGAGTTTCCAAGCCAGAAACGTGTACTTTGGTGAAGTCTATAGTAGCAAGGCAGTTTCTTCTGGTTTTCATCACTAGTTGGTCAGAAAACAGCAACATGTCACTTTTAGTGTTTTCAGGGCCCGAAAAGCATTTTGACAGCATGTTGTCACTTAGGCTGTTACTTTTGTCCAGAAGCACTCAGAAACGAGTTTCCAAGCCAGAAACATGTACTTTGGTGAAGTCTATAGTAGCAAGGCAGTTTCTTCTGGTTTTCATCACTAGTTGGTCAGAAAACAGCAACATGTCACTTTTAGTGTTTTCAGGGCCCGAAAAGCATTTTGACAGCATGTTGTCACTTAGGCTGTTACTTTTGTCCAGAAGCACTCAGAAACGAGTTTCCAAGCCAGAAACGTGTACTTTGGTGAATTCTATAGTAGCAAGGCAGTTTCTTCTGGTTTTCATCACTAGTTGGTCAGAAAACAGCAACATGTCACTTTTAGTGTTTTCAGGGCCCGAAAAGCATTTTGACAGCATGTTGTCACTTAGGCTGTTACTTTTGTCCAGAAGCACTCAGAAACGAGTTTCCAAGCCAGAAACATGTACTTTGGTGAAGTCTATAGTAGCAAGGCAGTTTCTTCTGGTTTTCATCACTAGTTGGTCAGAAAACAGCAACATGTCACTTTTAGTGTTTTCAGGGGCCCGAAAAGCATTTTGACAGCATGTTGTCACTTAGGCTGTTACTTTTCACCAAAAGCACTCAGAAACGAGTTTCCAAGCCAGAAACGTGTACATTGGTGAAGTCTATAGTAGCAAGCAGTTTCTTCTGGTTTTCATCACTAGTTGGTCAGAAAACAGCAACATGTCACTTTTAGTGTTTTCAGGGCCCGAAAAGCATTTTGACAGCATGTTGTCACTTAGGCTGTTACTTTTGTCCAGAAGCACTCAGAAACGAGTTTCCAAGCCAGAAACGTGTACTTTGGTGAAGTCTATAGTAGCAAGGCAGTTTCTTCTGGTTTTCATCACTAGTTGGTCAGAAAACAGCAACATGTCACTTTTAGTGTTTTCAGGGCCCGAAAAGCATTTTGACAGCATGTTGTCACTTAGGCTGTTACTTTTCACCAAAAGCACTCAGAAACGAGTTTCCAAGCAGAAACGTGTACATTGGTGAAGTCTATAGTAGCAAGGCAGTTTCTTCTGGTTTTCATCACTAGTTGGTCAGAAAACAGCAACATGTCACTTTTAGTGTTTTCAGGGCCCGAAAAGCATTTTGACAGCATGTTGTCACTTAGGCTGTTACTTTTGTCCAGAAGCACTCAGAAACGAGTTTCCAAGCCAGAAACGTGTACTTTGGTGAAGTCTATAGTAGCAAGGCAGTTTCTTCTGGGTTTCATCACTAGTTGGTCAGAAAACAGCAACATGTCACTTTTAGTGTTTTCAGGGCCCGAAAAGCATTTTGACAGCATGTTGTCACTTAGGCTGTTACTGTTGTCCAGAAGCACTCAGAAACGAGTTTCCAAGCCAGAAACGTGTACTTTGGTGAAGTCTATAGTAGCAGGCAGTTTCTTCTGGTTTCCATCACTAGTTGGTCAGAAAACGCAACATGTCACTTTTAGTGTTTTCAGGGCCCGAAAAAGCATTTTGACAGCATGTTGTCACTTAGGCTGTTACTTTTCACCAAAAGCACTCAGAAACGAGTTTCCAAGCCAGAAACGTGTACTTTGGTGAAGTCTATAGTAGCAAGGCAGTTTCTTCTGGTTTTCATCACTAGTTGGTCAGAAAACAGCAACATGTCACTTTTAGTGTTTTCAGGGCCCGAAAAGCATTTTGACAGCATGTTGTCACTTAGGCTGTTACTTTTGTCCAGAAGCACTCAGAAACGAGTTCCAAGCCAGAAACGTGTACTTTGGTGAAGTCTATAGTAGCAAGGCAGTTTCTTCTGGTTTTCATCACTAGTTGGTCAGAAAACAGCAACATGTCACTTTTAGTGTTTTCAGGGGCCCGAAAAGCATTTTGACAGCATGTTGTCACTTAGGCTGTTACTTTTGTCCAGAAGCACTCAGAAACGAGTTTCCCAAGCCAGAAACGTGTACTTTGGTGAAGTCTATAGTAGCAAGGCAGTTTCTTCTGGTTTTCATCACTAGTTGGTCAGAAAACAGCAACATGTCATTTTTAGTGTTTTCAGGGCCCGAAAAGCATTTTGACAGCATGTTGTCACTTAGGCTGTTACTTTTCACCAAAAGCACTCAGAAACGAGTTTCCAAGCCAGAAACGTGTACTTTGGTGAAGTCTATAGTAGCAAGGCAGTTTCTTCTGGTTTTCATCACTAGTTGGTCAGAAAACAGCAACATGTCACTTTTAGTGTTTTCAGGGCCCGAAAAGGCATTTTGACAGCATGTTGTCACTTAGGCTGTTACTTTTCACCAAAAGCACTCAGAAACGAGTTTCCAAGCCAGAAACGTGTACTTTGGTGAAGTCTATAGTAAGCAAGGCAGTTTCTTCTGGTTTTCATCACTAGTTGGTCAGAAAACAGCAACATGTCACTTTTAGTGTTTTCAGGGCCCGAAAAGCATTTTGACAGCATGTTGTCACTTAGGCTGTTACTTTTGTCCAGAAGCACTCAGAAACGAGTTTCAAGCCAGAAACGTGTACTTTGGTGAAGTCTATAGTAGCAAGGCAGTTTCTTCTGGTTTTCATCACTAGTTGGTCAGAAAACAGCAACATGTCACTTTTAGTGTTTTCAGGGCCCGAAAAGCATTTTGACAGCATGTTGTCACTTAGGCTGTTACTTTTCACCAAAAGCACTCAGAAACGAGTTTCCAAGCCAGAAACGTGTACATTGGTGAAGTCTATAGTAGCAAGGCAGTTTCTTCTGGTTTTCATCACTAGTTGGTCAGAAAACAGCAACATGTCACTTTTAGTGTTTTCAGGGCCCGAAAAGCATTTTGACAGCATGTTGTCACTTAGGCTGTTACTTTTGTCCAGAAGCACTCAGAAACGAGTTTCCAAGCCAGAAACGTGTACTTTGGTGAAGTCTATAGTAGCAAGGCAGTTTCTTCTGGTTTCCATCACTAGTTGGTCAGAAAACAGCAACATGTCACTTTTAGTGTTTTCAGGGCCCGAAAAGCATTTTGACAGCATGTTGTCACTTAGGCTGTTACTTTTCACCAAAAGCACTCAGAAACGAGTTTCCAAGCCAGAAACTTGTACTTTGGTGAAGTCTATAGTAGCAAGGCAGTTTCTTCTGGTTTTCATCACTAGTTGGTCAGAAAACAGCAACATGTCACTTTTAGTGTTTTCAGGGCCCGAAAAAGCATTTTGACAGCCTGTTGTCACTTAGGCTGTTACTTTTCACCAAAGCACTCAGAAACGAGTTTCCAAGCCAGAAACGTGTACTTTGGTGAAGTCTATAGTAGCAAGGCAGTTTCTTCTGGTTTTCATCACTAGTTGGTCAGAAAACAGCAACATGTCACTTTTAGTATTTTCAGGGCCCGAAAAGCATTTTGACAGCATGTTGTCACTTAGGCTGTTACTTTTGTCCAGAAGCACTCAGAAACGAGTTTCCAAGCCAGAAACGTGTACTTTGGTGAAGTCTATAGTAGCAAGGCAGTTTCTTCTGGGTTTCATCACTAGTTGGTCAGAAAACAGCAACATGTCACTTTTAGTGTTTTCAGGGCCCGAAAAGCATTTTGACAGCATGTTGTCACTTAGGCTGTTACTTTTGTCCAGAAGCACTCAGAAACGAGTTTCCAAGCCAGAAACGTGTACTTTGGTGAAGTCTATAGTAGCAAGGCAGTTTCTTCTGGTTTTCATCACTAGTTGGTCAGAAAACAGCAACATGTCATTTTTAGTGTTTTCAGGGCCCGAAAAGCATTTTGACAGCATGTTGTCACTTAGGCTGTTACTTTTCACCAAAAGCACTCAGAAACGAGTTTCCAAGCCAGAAACGTGTACTTTGGTGAAGTCTATAGTAGCAAGGCAGTTTCTTCTGGTTTTCATCACTAGTTGGTCAGAAAACAGCAACATGTCACTTTTAGTGTTTTCAGGGCCCGAAAAGGCATTTTGACAGCATGTTGTCACTTAGGCTGTTACTTTTCACCAAAAGCACTCAGAAACGAGTTTCCAAGCCAGAAACGTGTACTTTGGTGAAGTCTATAGTAGCAAGGCAGTTTCTTCTGGTTTTCATCACTAGTTGGTCAGAAAACAGCAACATGTCACTTTTAGTGTTTTCAGGGCCCGAAAAGCATTTTGACAGCATGTTGTCACTTAGGCTGTTACTTTTGTCCAGAAGCACTCAGAAACGAGTTTCCAAGCCAGAAACGTGTACTTTGGTGAAGTCTATAGTAGCAAGGCAGTTTCTTCTGGTTTTCATCACTAGTTGGTCAGAAAACAGCAACATGTCACTTTTAGTGTTTTCAGGGCCCGAAAAGCATTTTGACAGCATGTTGTCACTTAGGCTGTTACTTTTCACCAAAAGCACTCAGAAACGAGTTTCCAAGCCAGAAACGTGTACATTGGTGAAGTCTATAGTAGCAAGGCAGTTTCTTCTGGTTTTCATCACTAGTTGGTCAGAAAACAGCAACATGTCACTTTTAGTGTTTTCAGGGCCCGAAAAGCATTTTGACAGCATGTTGTCACTTAGGCTGTTACTTTTGTCCAGAAGCACTCAGAAACGAGTTTCCAAGCCAGAAACGTGTACTTTGGTGAAGTCTATAGTAGCAAGGCAGTTTCTTCTGGTTTCCATCACTAGTTGGTCAGAAAACAGCAACATGTCACTTTTAGTGTTTTCAGGGCCCGAAAAGCATTTTGACAGCATGTTGTCACTTAGGCTGTTACTTTTCACCAAAAGCACTCAGAAACGAGTTTCCAAGCCAGAAACTTGTACTTTGGTGAAGTCTATAGTAGCAAGGCAGTTTCTTCTGGTTTTCATCACTAGTTGGTCAGAAAACAGCAACATGTCACTTTTAGTGTTTTCAGGGCCCGAAAAGCATTTTGACAGCCTGTTGTCACTTAGGCTGTTACTTTTCACCAAAAGCACTCAGAAACGAGTTTCCAAGCCAGAAACGTGTACTTTGGTGAAGTCTATAGTAGCAAGGCAGTTCTTCTGGTTTTCATCACTAGTTGGTCAGAAAACAGCAACATGTCACTTTTAGTATTTTCAGGGCCCGAAAAGCATTTTGACAGCATGTTGTCACTTAGGCTGTTACTTTTGTCCAGAAGCACTCAGAAACGAGTTTCCAAGCCAGAAACGTGTACTTTGGTGAAGTCTATAGTAGCAAGGCAGTTTCTTCTGGGTTTCATCACTAGTTGGTCAGAAAACAGCAACATGTCACTTTTAGTGTTTTCAGGCCCGAAAAGCATTTTGACAGCATGTTGTCACTTAGGCTGTTACTGTTGTCCAGAAGCACTCAGAAACGAGTTTCCAAGCCAGAAACGTGTACTTTGGTGAAGTCTATAGTAGCAAGGCAGTTTCTTCTGGTTTCCATCACTAGTTGGTCAGAAAACAGCAACATGTCACTTTTAGTGTTTTCAGGGCCCGAAAAGCATTTTGACAGCATGTTGTCACTTAGGCTGTTACTTTTCACCAAAAGCACTCAGAAACGAGTTTCCAAGCCAGAAACGTGTACTTTGGTGAAGTCTATAGTAGCAAGGCAGTTTCTTCTGGTTTTCATCACTAGTTGGTCAGAAAACAGCAACATGTCACTTTTAGTGTTTTCAGGGCCCGAAAAGCATTTTGACAGCATGTTGTCACTTAGGCTGTTACTTTTGTCCAGAAGCACTCAGAAACGAGTTTCCAAGCCAGAAACGTGTACTTTGGTGAAGTCTATAGTAGCAAGGCAGTTTCTTCTGGTTTTCATCACTAGTTGGTCAGAAAACAGCAACATGTCACTTTTAGTGTTTTCAGGGCCCGAAAAGCATTTTGACAGCATGTTGTCACTTAGGCTGTTACTTTTGTCCAGAAGCACTCAGAAACGAGTTTCCAAGCCAGAAACGTGTACTTTGGTGAAGTCTATAGTAGCAAGGCAGTTTCTTCTGGTTTTCATCACTAGTTGGTCAGAAAACAGCAACATGTCACTTTTAGTGTTTTCAGGGCCCGAAAAGCATTTTGACAGCATGTTGTCACTTAGGCTGTTACTTTTCACCAAAAGCACTCAGAAACGAGTTTCCAAGCCAGAAACGTGTACTTTGGTGAAGTCTATAGTAGCAAGGCAGTTTCTTCTGGTTTTCATCACTAGTTGGTCAGAAAACAGCAACATGTCACTTTTAGTGTTTTCAGGGCCCGAAAAGGCATTTTGACAGCATGTTGTCACTTAGGCTGTTACTTTTCACCAAAGCACTCAGAAACGAGTTTCCAAGCCAGAAACGTGTACTTTGGTGAAGTCTATAGTAGCAAGGCAGTTTCTTCTGGTTTTCATCACTAGTTGGTCAGAAAACAGCAACATGTCACTTTTAGTGTTTTCAGGGCCCGAAAAGCATTTTGACAGCATGTTGTCACTTAGGCTGTTACTTTTGTCCAGAAGCACTCAGAAACGAGTTTCCAAGCCAGAAACGTGTACTTTGGTGAAGTCTATAGTAGCAAGGCAGTTTCTTCTGGTTTTCATCACTAGTTGGTCAGAAAACAGCAACATGTCACTTTTAGTGTTTTCAGGGCCCGAAAAGCATTTTGACAGCATGTTGTCACTTAGGCTGTTACTTTTCACCAAAAGCACTCAGAAACGAGTTTCCAAGCCAGAAACGTGTACATTGGTGAAGTCTATAGTAGCAAGGCAGTTTCTTCTGGTTTTCATCACTAGTTGGTCAGAAAACAGCAACATGTCACTTTTAGTGTTTCAGGGCCCGAAAAGCATTTTGACAGCATGTTGTCACTTAGGCTGTTACTTTTGTCCAGAAGCACTCAGAAACGAGTTTCCAAGCCAGAAACGTGTACTTTGGTGAAGTCTATAGTAGCAAGGCAGTTTCTTCTGGTTTCCATCACTAGTTGGTCAGAAAACAGCAACATGTCACTTTTAGTGTTTTCAGGGCCCGAAAAGCATTTTGACAGCATGTTGTCACTTAGGCTGTTACTTTTCACCAAAAGCACTCAGAAACGAGTTTCCAAGCCAGAAACTTGTACTTTGGTGAAGTCTATAGTAGCAAGGCAGTTTCTTCTGGTTTTCATCACTAGTGGTCAGAAAACAGCAACATGTCACTTTTAGTGTTTTCAGGGCCCGAAAAGCATTTTGACAGCCTGTTGTCACTTAGGCTGTTACTTTTCACCAAAAGCACTCAGAAACGAGTTTCCAAGCCAGAAACGTGTACTTTGGTGAAGTCTATAGTAGCAAGGCAGTTTCTTCTGGTTTTCATCACTAGTTGGTCAGAAAACAGCAACATGTCACTTTTAGTATTTTCAGGGCCCGAAAAGCATTTTGACAGCATGTTGTCACTTAGGCTGTTACTTTTGTCCAGAAGCACTCAGAAACGAGTTTCCAAGCCAGAAACATGTACTTTGGTGAAGTCTATAGTAGCAAGGCAGTTTCTTCTGGTTTTCATCACTAGTTGGTCAGAAAACAGCAACATGTCACTTTTAGTGTTTTCAGGGCCCGAAAAGCATTTTGACAGCATGTTGTCACTTAGGCTGTTACTTTTGTCCAGAAGCACTCAGAAACGAGTTTCCAAGCCAGAAACGTGTACTTTGGTGAAGTCTATAGTAGCAAGGCAGTTTCTTCTGGTTTTCATCACTAGTTGGTCAGAAAACAGCAACATGTCACTTTTAGTGTTTTCAGGGCCCGAAAAGCATTTTGACAGCATGTTGTCACTTAGGCTGTTACTTTTGTCCAGAAGCACTCAGAAACGAGTTTCCAAGCCAGAAACGTGTACTTTGGTGAAGTCTATAGTAGCAAGGCAGTTTCTTCTGGTTTTCATCACTAGTTGGTCAGAAAACAGCAACATGTCACTTTTAGTGTTTTCAGGGCCCGAAAAGCATTTTGACAGCATGTTGTCACTTAGGCTGTTACTTTTGTCCAGAAGCACTCAGAAACGAGTTTCCAAGCCAGAAACATGTACTTTGGTGAAGTCTATAGTAGCAAGGCAGTTTCTTCTGGTTTTCATCACTAGTTGGTCAGAAAACAGCAACATGTCACTTTTAGTGTTTTCAGGGCCCGAAAAGCATTTTGACAGCATGTTGTCACTTAGGCTGTTACTTTTGTCCAGAAGCACTCAGAAACGAGTTTCCAAGCCAGAAACGTGTACTTTGGTGAATTCTATAGTAGCAAGGCAGTTTCTTCTGGTTTTCATCACTAGTTGGTCAGAAAACAGCAACATGTCACTTTTAGTGTTTTCAGGGCCCGAAAAGCATTTTGACAGCATGTTGTCACTTAGGCTGTTACTTTTGTCCATAAGCACTCAGAAACGAGTTTCCAAGCCAGAAACATGTACTTTGGTGAAGTCTATAGTAGCAAGGCAGTTTCTTCTGGTTTTCATCACTAGTTGGTCAGAAAACAGCAACATGTCACTTTAGTGTTTTCAGGGCCCGAAAAGCATTTTGACAGCATGTTGTCACTTAGGCTGTTACTTTTGTCCAGAAGCACTCAGAAACGAGTTTCCAAGCCAGAAACGTGTACTTTGGTGAATTCTATAGTAGCAAGGCAGTTTCTTCTGGTTTTCATCACTAGTTGGTCAGAAAACAGCAACATGTCACTTTTAGTGTTTTCAGGGCCCGAAAAGCATTTTGACAGCATGTTGTCACTTAGGCTGTTACTTTTGTCCAGAAGCACTCAGAAACGAGTTTCCAAGCAGAAACATGTACTTTGGTGAAGTCTATAGTAGCAAGGCAGTTTCTTCTGGTTTTCATCACTAGTTGGTCAGAAAACAGCAACATGTCACTTTTAGTGTTTTCAGGGCCCGAAAAGCATTTTGACAGCATGTTGTCACTTAGGCTGTTACTTTTCACCAAAAGCACTCAGAAACGAGTTTCCAAGCCAGAAACGTGTACATTGGTGAAGTCTATAGTAGCAAGGCAGTTTCTTCTGGTTTTCATCACTAGTTGGTCAGAAAACAGCAACATGTCACTTTTAGTGTTTTCAGGGCCCGAAAAGCATTTTGACAGCATGTTGTCACTTAGGCTGTTACTTTTGTCCAGAAGCACTCAGAAACGAGTTTCCAAGCCAGAAACGTGTACTTTGGTGAAGTCTATAGTAGCAAGGCAGTTTCTTCTGGTTTTCATCACTAGTTGGTCAGAAAACAGCAACATGTCACTTTTAGTGTTTTCAGGGCCCGAAAAGCATTTTGACAGCATGTTGTCACTTAGGCTGTTACTTTTCACCAAAAGCACTCAGAAACGAGTTTCCAAGCCAGAAACGTGTACATTGGTGAAGTCTATAGTAGCAAGGCAGTTTCTTCTGGTTTTCATCACTAGTTGGTCAGAAAACAGCAACATGTCACTTTTAGTGTTTTCAGGGCCCGAAAAGCATTTTGACAGCATGTTGTCACTTAGGCTGTTACTTTTGTCCAGAAGCACTCAGAAACGAGTTTCCAAGCCAGAAACGTGTACTTTGGTGAAGTCTATAGTAGCAAGGCAGTTTCTTCTGGGTTTCATCACTAGTTGGTCAGAAAACAGCAACATGTCACTTTTAGTGTTTTCAGGGCCCGAAAAGCATTTTGACAGCATGTTGTCACTTAGGCTGTTACTGTTGTCCAGAAGCACTCAGAAACGAGTTTCCAAGCCAGAAACGTGTACTTTGGTGAAGTCTATAGTAGCAAGGCAGTTTCTTCTGGTTTCCATCACTAGTTGGTCAGAAAACAGCAACATGTCACTTTTAGTGTTTTCAGGGCCCGAAAAGCATTTTGACAGCATGTTGTCACTTAGGCTGTTACTTTTCACCAAAAGCACTCAGAAACGAGTTTCCAAGCCAGAAACGTGTACTTTGGTGAAGTCTATAGTAGCAAGGCAGTTTCTTCTGGTTTCATCACTAGTTGGTCAGAAAACAGCAACATGTCACTTTTAGTGTTTTCAGGGCCCGAAAAGCATTTTGACAGCATGTTGTCACTTAGGCTGTTACTTTTGTCCAGAAGCACTCAGAAACGAGTTTCCAAGCCAGAAACGTGTACTTTGGTGAAGTCTATAGTAGCAAGGCAGTTTCTTCTGGTTTTCATCACTAGTTGGTCAGAAAACAGCAACATGTCACTTTTAGTGTTTTCAGGGCCCGAAAAGCATTTTGACAGCATGTTGTCACTTAGGCTGTTACTTTTGTCCAGAAGCACTCAGAAACGAGTTTCCAAGCCAGAAACGTGTACTTTGGTGAAGTCTATAGTAGCAAGGCAGTTTCTTCTGGTTTTCATCACTAGTTGGTCAGAAAACAGCAACATGTCATTTTTAGTGTTTTCAGGGCCCGAAAAGCATTTTGACAGCATGTTGTCACTTAGGCTGTTACTTTTCACCAAAAGCACTCAGAAACGAGTTTCCAAGCCAGAAACGTGTACTTTGGTGAAGTCTATAGTAGCAAGGCAGTTTCTTCTGGTTTTCATCACTAGTTGGTCAGAAACAGCAACATGTCACTTTTAGTGTTTTCAGGCCCGAAAAGGCATTTTGACAGCATGTTGTCACTTAGGCTGTTACTTTTTCACCAAAGCACTCAGAAACGAGTTTCCAAGCCAGAAACGTGTACTTTGGTGAAGTCTATAGTAGCAAGGCAGTTTTCTTCTGGTTTTCATCACTAGTTGGTCAGAAAACAGCAACATGTCACTTTTAGTGTTTTCAGGGCCCGAAAAGCATTTTGACAGCATGTTGTCACTTAGGCTGTTACTTTTGTCCAGAAGCACTCAG